>NC_134356.1:276955554-278169304 GCF_048569485.1 Anomaloglossus baeobatrachus | reverse complement strand
ACCATGATTTGTCTACTGCAGCAATAGCTTATGTCACCAGCAGAAGGCACCATGATTTGTCTACTGCAGCAATAGCTTATGTCATCAGCAGAGGGCACCATGATCTCAGTCTACTGTTGTAGTTGTCACCAGCAGAGGGCACCATGCTGTAGCAGTAGGTATCACCAGTAGAGGGCACAATGATCCGAGTCTAGTGCAGCAGTAGTTTGTCACCAGCAGAGAGATCATGATTTGAGTTTACTGTAGGTGTAACCAGCAGACGGGTGGAATGATCATGGTTGCAGGGATTGTGATTTGAGCCTAGGGGTGCAGAGGTCCCGCCGACCTCAACGCCTGCTTCAGCTGGATGTGTATCTCCGGGCCCATCGGGTCCCTATGCTGTAAACTGCGGCGGTGTTGAGGCGAACATGTATGCCGACTGCTTAAGAAGATGAATATTCACTGCTCTCCACGCCCTTAATCCCGCTCACATCTTTTCACTGAAGCTGAGGTGGGCGGTATTATGGGCGTGTAGAATAGTGAATATTCATTTTATTTACTAGCCGCATATGTGATCACCAAGTCGCCGGCTTCCTGCAGCTGCGTGGCGATCGTCTGCTGCTATTGAAGAGAACGATTTCACAGCTCTGCACACCCATAATCCCAGGCATGTGGGGAAGTGAATGTGCCAACAGCTGACGCAGGTGCAAGTGACGTCATGCGCTGTGCCACGAACACACTGAAGTCAGTTCCCAAGCATGCCATTATTAAAGGAGGAGATCTAGGGGAGGTGAATATACCGTGTTTCCCCGAAAATAAGACCTCTTTCGACAATAAGGCCTAGCAGGAGTTTTCAGGGAGGCTTAAATATAAGACATCCCCTGAAAATAAGACCTAGCCGCAGTGCAATAATGAAGTGTCCGTGCAGCAGTAAAAAAAAAAAGTTAAAGAATCCTGCAAGACATTTCATTATAGACAGCGGACAACCACTAAAGAAAGAAGAGTGAAGACACCCCCCCCCCGATCATACTCACCAGACGCCGATTGGGAGCAGGGGAGCGCATCAAGGTCCTGCGGTGGAACATACACATCAGATCACATACACTTACTACAGATCGCACCCATGTACTCGCGATATCGTTTGCTTCTCGGCGCGTAAGGACCTGCAACACTGTGCAGTGAGCTTCCAGAACCTTGCATCACATGGCCAGAAGCACGTGGTATCTCTGGATGTTGTGTGTGCGCGCAATTGTACTGGTATGTGCGATTTCGTGAGTGTGTGTATGCGATCGGATGTGTGAGTTTATGCTGTCTCGTGTGAGTGTCGGCAAGAGGCAGAGGAGGACGGCGTGCTGCACAACTGCCTGGAGCCCCACCGGAGATCACAGGGAGGAATGATGTGAAATCTGGTTTTATGTGTGTGTGTGTGTGTCTCTGTCATTCAGATGCATGGGAGGACAACGTGCTGCACAGAGATCACAGGGAGGAGTGATATGGAATCTGACGTGTCTATATGAGTGTGCGATCTGATGTGTGTGTGTGTGTGTGTCTCTGTCATTCAGATGCATGGAAGGACAACGTGCTGCACAGTGATCACAGGGAGGAGTGATATGGAATCTGACGTGTCTATATGAGTGTGCAATCTGATGTGTGTGTGTGTGTGTGTCTCTGTCATTCAGATGCATGGGAGGACAACGTGCTGCACAGTGATCACAGGGAGGAGTGATATGGAATCTGACGTGTCTATATGAGTGTGCGATCTGATGTGTGTGTGTGTGTCTCTGTCATTCAGATGCATGGGAGGACAACGTGCTGCACAGAGATCACAGGGAGGAGTGATATGGAATCTGACGTGTCTATATGAGTGTGCGATCTGATGTGTGTGTGTGTGTGTGTGTCTCTGTCATTCAGATGCATGGGAGGACAACGTGCTGCACAGAGATCACAGGGAGGAGTGATATGGAATCTGACGTGTCTATATGAGTGTGCGATCTGATGTGTGTGTGTGTGTGTCTCTGTCATTCAGATGCATGGGAGGACAACGTGCTGCACAGTGATCACAGGGAGGAGTGATATGGAATCTGACGTGTCTATATGAGTGTGCGATCTGATGTGTGTGTGTGTGTGTCTCTGTTATTCAGATGCATGGGAGGACAACGTGCTGCACAGTGATCACAGGGAGGAGTGATATGGAATCTGACGTGTCTATATGAGTGTGCGATCTGATGTGTGTGTGTGTCTCTGTCATTCAGATGCATGGGAGGACAACGTGCTGCACAGAGATCACAGGGAGGAGTGATATGGAATCTAACGTGTCTATATGAGTGTGCGATCTGATGTGTGTGTGTGTGTCTCTGTCATTCAGATGCATAGGAGGACAACGTGCTGCACAGAGATCACAGGGAGGAGTGATATGGAATCTGACGTGTCTATTTGAGTGTGCGATCTGATGTGTGTGTGTGTGTGTGTCTCTGTCATTCAGATGCATGAGAGGACAACGTGCTGCACAGAGATCACAGGGAGGAGTGATATGGAATCTGACGTGTCTATATGAGTGTGCGATCTGATGTGTGTGTGTGTGTGTCTGTCATTCAGATGCATGGGAGGACAACGTGCTGCACAGAGATCACAGGGAGGAGTGATATGGAATCTGACGTGTCTATATGAGTGTGCGATCTGATGTGTGTGTGTGTGTGTGTGTGAAGCCCCACCAGTGCTGTGTCGGTGCATTACCTTCAGGGACTCCACGCAGCTGGATCCTGTCACAGGTAGGAGATCTTCTATTTAGGATTGTCGTGACGCCACTCTCAGAATTGCGGTCAGTGGGGACCGCCACTGCAGATTAAGGGATGCCTGGGGCTGATGGTGGGTGCAGCCAGTTGTAATAGCCTCCTGAGAGTGAGGCAAGCCCCAGGGCCCTGTGTAGGTGTGTAGAACCACAAGGCGCAGAATAACTCCACACAAGCAGAATGTCTTTCAGGGGTTTTACTCACAGTTGATGGCAGGGTGAGTAACCCGGGCGTAGCTGGGATGAACCAGGCTGGAACCAGGTGTCCTTCAGGCTGACTGATGAGGGTGGCTACCGACTCGCCTTCCTTAGCCCTTCTGTGGTTTGTGGTAACCCCGACTTTTAGTCCCTATGGGGGTCACCCAGGGAAGTAGCTGCTCCCCTCGTTTGTTTGCCGTTTGCTTGTCGCCTGGACCAGATCACTCCAGCTGCTTGCCTCCTGTGAACTATGGGCCCTAACTGTGGCTACGTGGCTGCGGCTTTTGTGGTGTTGTGGCGTGGGCTTTGAGGGCCCCACACCGGCAGGTTTAGCAAGGAAAGGTGGATCTATCCCCGCACCGGGATCTGCCGCCCGTTTGGGCCTGGTACTCCCTGACAGTCTCCGTACTTTCCACTACGCGGCTCTCTCTCCAGCTGTGTGTGGGGTTCGGGCAGCACTACCAGGTGACCGTTCTCCCCCGTCGGTAGTCACTGCGCGGACGCTGTTAGACTGCAACAGCTCCAGGGGTCTGCTCCTGACGTCTGCTCTCCCTGGACTCTGCACTAAACCGGCTCACTCGTGGGACCTGCACTGCTGCTCCTGTCTGAGCTCCACTTCCATGCTCCTCACTCCTCCACACTCTGCTTCTGACTGTTTTCTCCTCCTTCTCTTTTCCCCTTGTGCCTGCCTACGCCACCTAGCAACCAGGCTCTCTACCACACCCCTTGAGTGGAGATGGAGGCTTCGCCCCCTCCACTCCTCAAGTGGAGGTGAAGGCTTTGCCCCCTCCTGGGATCCCCAGGGGTCCTCTCAAAGGTACATGTGTGAGACCTGATCACTATGCGCCTGTGTAGTCACACCTCGGTCAGCCTTCTGGATTACCTGTTTGTACTGTCCCCAGCATGGGTGCAGTACTCAGTGGTGCCTGACCAGGTCAGGGGCGCCACATGTGTCTCTGTCATTCAGATGCATGGGAGGACAACGTGCTGCACAGAGATCACAGGGAGGAGTGATATGGAATCTGACGTGTCTATATGAGTGTGCGATCTGATGTGTGTGTGTGTCTCGGCCAGATGCAGGGGAGGCGTGCAGCATACCTGCTGGGAACCACACAGACAACCAGGGCTGGTAAGTATGACGATCCTGGGAAGGGGAAGTCTGATCTTTGTGGGGGATAAACTTACCCCCAACCATGTCTCCTCAAGAATAAGACACCCCCTGAAAATAAGACAGTGGGTTTTTTGGGGCTAAAAAAAAATGTAAGACAGTGTCTTATTTTCGGGAAAACGGGGTAATTGGTAATTATTATTTTTTTTTTCTGCATGCGGCGTGATGGGGATCATATGTACCAGGATGGGGGCCATGTAGTATGATAGGCACATATATAGGAGGATGGGGAACAAAGATTCAAACATGGGCAAGTTGCTGAGGAAAAAAAAGCTTTCCCATGCTCTCATATCAAGGGAAAACTGGGCACTGATGAAACAGTGTATATCAGAGCATGGGAAAGCTGGGTGTTGAGGGAAAGATGTATAACAGATCATGGGAAAGCTGGGTGCTGAGGGAAAAGATGTATAGCAGATCATGGGAAAGCTGGGTACTGAGGGAACGATTTATAGCAAGAGCATGGAAAAGCCGGGTACTGAGGGAAAAATGTATAGTAGAGCGTGGGAAGGCTGGAGGGAGCTGAAGGGCTACATTTTCCACCGGGTCCCATTGAACAGCAGAGGGCGCTATTTCTGTTTACTGCAGCAGTAGAGTGCACCATGATCTGTATATTGCATCAGTAGCTAATATCACCAGTAGAGGGCACAATGATCTGTCTACTGTAGCAGAAGGTGTGACAAGCAGAGGGCACCATGATCAGCAGTAGCTGATTTATCCAGCAGCGGGCACTATGAGCGGTCTATTGTAGCAGTAGATTATGTCCCCACCATAATCTGTATACGACCGCAGCAGATGCAGGTGTCATCAGTTGAGGGCATCATGCTTTTTGTCTACAATAGCAGTAGGTGTCACCAGCAGGGCGCACCATTCTAGCTGATATCGCCAGCAGAGGGCACCATGATCTCAGTTTACTGGAGCAGGAACTGTTGTTTCCAGAAGAGGGATCATGATTTTGGTCTACTGCAGCAGTAGGTGTCCCCAGTAGAGGGCACCATGAAATGTCTACTGCAGTCGTAGCTGAAGTCACCAGCAGAGGACACCTTGTCTCCTGAATCAGTACCTGTTGTAGCCAGCAGAGGGCATCATGCTCTAAGTCTGCTGCAGCAGTAGGTGTCACCAGCAGAGGTCACCAAAATATCAGTCTACTGCAGCAGTAGCTAAACTCACTGGAGAGGGCATCATATTCTTTCTACTGCAGCAGTAGCAGATCTCACTAGCAGAGGGCACTATATTATCAGTCAACTGCAGTCGTAGCTGAAGTCACTGGCAGAGGGCACCATGATGTCAGTCTACTGGAACAATAGATGTCACTAGCAGAGGGCACCATGATTGACGTCTGCTGAAGCAGTAGGTGTCACAAATAGAGGGCACCATGATATGTCTACTGTAGCAGTACCTGTTGTAGTGAAGAGGGCACCATGACCTTAGTTGTTCTTTGCTTACTGCAGCAATAGGTTTCACCAGCAGAGGGCACCATGATGTCTGTCTGTTCAAGCAGGAGATATTACCAGCAGAGGGCATCATGATCAGTCTACTACGGCAGTAGGTGTCACCAGCAGAGGGCACCATGATCTGTCTGCTGCAGCAGTAGGTGTCGTGTCACCAGCAGAGGGCTTCATGATCTGTCTCCTGCAGCAATAGGTGTCACCAGCAGAGGGCACCATGATCTCAGTCTACTGTAGCAGTAGGTGTCACCATGCCAGTCAATGCAGCGTCCCTAGCGTGTACGCGTCCCGGTTACAGACATGTCTAGTGCGCATGACCAGAAGTGTCGGGACTTTCAGGTCAGCGTTCACCATGGACACAGGTACGCATGTCACCGCTGGTGACGCTGCATCCTTTTTCTAAAGATCTCTTTATGCTACTAGATATGGAGACGATTAGACAGGGATTAGTAATATGCACAGAACTGGTCGTGGTTCTGGGTGCATATTGGATCTGACAGGTTCCCTTTTTAAAACACAAATTTTATTGCAGTTTTCAGAATCATTACAATATATCTAACATTTGAACAAGAATAAATTCACCTTACCAATTTACCCACCCTTGTCTTAACCCACCCTCTTTTATTCCCACTTTATCCCCCCCAACATTTTTAATACACAGAACACCAGGTATAAGTCGCGAAAGAGCACACAGCTCCTCTATATTCTGATTCCCGTTTGAAGCCCTATTTCTCTGAAACCCCTTTTCTCGCCCTACTGTCGTGTGTCTACTGCGTGTGTATTTTCAGCTTTCCCAATGTGCCTTGCAAGTCTCCCAGTAGATACCATTCCGTATTAGTGAAAGGAGATACCACTTTCCGTATTTCTGCAACTCCATACTGTTGTACTATAAATCTCTTCCATTTTTTAAAAAAGTTTCCCGTTAGTTCGTCCTTATTTCTTTCGGCTTCCAACTGTTCAATATTGAGCAGCTTTTTAATCTGATTGACCACCTCCTCCTCTGATGGAACAGATTCCTCGAGCCATCTGCGTAGTAGGGCCTTTTTCCCTACCATAGCAATATTATGGAAGAGTCTTGGAATCGTGGTCCCCCGTGTATCTCCTCCTCCTTCCTTTTCTTTAGTCCTGTTGTGGAAAATCCATAACAATGGGTCTAGTTCCATTTCCACTTCCCATACTTTTTCTATAAGTGTCTTCATTTTTCCCCAAAATTTCTGACTTTCTGAGCACTGCCAAATCCTGTGGTATAAGTCCGTTTTCGGATGCTTACATTTGGGGCAATGTTCTATTTTATTCATAGTCTGCTTGGTGGGGATGTTAAAACCATAAATTGCTCTGTGCATTAATCTAAACTGTGTGTCCCTCCAGCCCTCATTAATCTCCTCCTTCCTCATCCTCATCCATCCCTGCTGTATCTTTTCCCCTGCCTCTGTATCTTTTAGTTGTCGTGCCCATGCTCCCCAGACCTGGTCCGAGTGCAGTGGTACCAGTGCTGTTCTCAGATCTTTGTACAGGGAGGAGATAGTAATCTCCTGTTTATCCTTCATTATAAATTGGTCCATTTCATTCATTACCTGTTCTTTTCTAACATCCCTCAATAGTCCCATTATTCCCTTTTCCACCTGTTTGTATTGTATGATTTGAAATGGAGAAAGCCCGTACCTGTTCACCAACTCCTCAAGGGTCAACCACCTATGTTCAGTTTCATGGAGCAGATCTTTCACCCCACCGATCCCCTTATTTCTCCATTCTAGAAATAGTTTGTTTTCCCTCCCTGCTGGGAATTCCAGAAAATTCCAGATATTTAGGTATTTGGAGATTCGCCAGGACAGGTTAAACTTTTTCCTCACTGCTTTCCACACCATTATCGTATCACTACATACCAGGGAGTGCTTAATTTTCCTCGGAATATTGGCCAATGACGTGTGTAATATTGCCCCCAAGTCCCATGGTCTACAGTACTCACTTTCCAATTTTATGTTAGAATAGCTATTGGTCTTCCTCAGCCAGTCTATTACGTGCCTCATCAAGCATGCAAGGTTGTAGCCTCTTACATTTGGCATCTTGATTCCTCTTCCAGTGGTAGCATTAGTTTTTCCGCCCTAATTATTGGTCTTTTTCTCTTCCATAGGAAGCTTGTAAATGCTTTATTCAGTCTATTTACATCCGCATGCTTTAATAATATAGGGATAGTCTGCATTGGGTATAACAGCTTGGAGAAACTCATCATTTTTATGAGGTGGTTTCTACCTAGCAGGGATAGCGGCAGCCCCTCCCACATCTTATACCTAGCAGGGATAGCAGCAGCCCCTCCCACATCTTATATCTAGCAGGGATAGCGGCAGCCCCTCCCACATCTTATACCTAGCAGGGATAGCGGCAGCCCCTCCCACATCTTATACCTAGCAGGGATAGCGGCAGCCCCTCCCACATCTTATACCTAGCAGGGATAGCGGCAGCCCCTCCCACATCTTATACCTAGCAGGGATAGCGGCAGCCCCTCCCACATCTTATACCTAGCAGGGATAGCGGCAGCCCCTCCCACATCTTATACCTAGCAGGGATAGCGGCAGCCCCTCCCACATCTTATACCTAGCAGGGATAGCGGCAGCCCCTCCCACATCTTATACCTAGCAGGGATAGCGGCAACCCCTCCCACATCTTATACCTAGCAGGGATAGCGGCAGCCCCTCCCACATCTTATACCTAGCAGGGATAGCGGCAGCCCCTCCCACATCTTATACCTAGCAGGGATAGCGGCAGCCCCTCCCACATCTTATACCTAGCAGGGATAGCGGCAGCCCCTCCCACATCTTATACCTAGCAGGGATAGCGGCAGCCCCTCCCACATCTTTAGCTCTCGTTCTATCTTCTGTATCAGCGGTTTGAAGTTTAATTCATAAATGGAGGCAGGCTGGCGTCCCATCTGGATCCCCAGGTATTTAAGGTGAGTTTTTTCTATCGGTATCCCACATATGTTATCCCCTATTCCATAGGTTTTCAGGGATGACATGGTTCGCTCATTCAGAAACAGTATTTCACATTTTATCTTGTTCAATTTAAAACCTGCCATAGACCCAAATCTCTCTATCTGTTGTATTGTTTTTAAAAGGTCATTCTGTGGTCTATTCATGAATAATATGATATCGTCCGCGAATAGAGCTGAATGTACTTTTTCCGTTCCAATGTTAATGCCCTCAAAGCAGTCTCCTCCATTGATCAGTTTTGATAATGGCTCAATGGCTAGATTGAACAAGAGAGGAGACAGCGGGCACCCCTGTCTTGTCCCTTTGGTCAAAGAGAAGGGTCGTGACAAAAATCCGGGTGTCGCCACTCTTGCCTGAGGGTTTGCATATAGTATACCTATAAATGTTCTGAATGCTCCCCTGAAGCCCATATTATCTAGGACTGTTTCCAGCCATGGCCACTGCACATTATCAAACGCTTTTTCAGCATCCAACGTGATCATGGCTGGCAACTCCCCTCCTTGTAGATCCCTGTGTCTGATGGCGTCCATTACTATCATGGCCTTTCTTACGTTCGTCACGGCTGCTCTCCCCTTTACAAACCCCGATTGGGCGGGAGAAATTAGCCTTGGTAATACCTCTGCCAATCGATTGGCCATCAATTTGGCCACTAGTTTAAGGTCTTGGTTGATTAGTGAGATTGGTCTATAATTCGTTGGATTGTCCAAATTTTTATCTCCCTTGGGTAAAAGTTTTATATATGCAGTGTTAAGGTGGCTAGACATTCCCGTACCCCCTAACATTTTATTAAACATACGTGTCAGCGTTGGTGATATTTCCTCCTTTAGTACTTTATAGAATTCCCCATTGAACCCGTCAGGCCCCGGTGCTGTATGTATACTCAGTTCTCCTATTGTTGTTTGCACTTCCTCTATTGTGATGTCCGCGTTCAGTCTAGTCAGTTCGTCCTCGGTTATTTGTGTAAGTCCTAATGTCTTTAGCCACTCCCTCCCTCCTTCTCTATTTTCATCCCCCTTACTATATAGTTTGGCATAGTATTCCCCCAAGATCTGGTTGATCTCCTGCGGATTCGTCGATTTGGTCCCATCCTGTCTTGTCTTGCTAGCTATTAATGTCAACGGTCGTCTTCCCTTTGCCAGGTTAGCCAGCAGTTTACCTGCCTTATTGCCAAATCGGTGCAAGTCAACCTCCTGCTGAGACCTTACCAGTTCTTCTCGTTTTCCTACCCACATGTCAAACTCTTGTTTTGCTTCCTTCCACTCTTCTTTTGCTTTTTGGGATTTGTTTTCTAGGTACCTTGTGTATTTCTCTCTCAAACTAGTGCTTGCCTCCTGGTAATGTTTTTGCGTCTGTTTCCTGATTTTGGCTACTTGCCCCATCAGTCTCCCCCTTAATACTACTTTCGCTGTTTCCCAGAATAGCATTGCCTCTTCCTCGTGCCCGCTGTTAGTGCCGCAATATTCCTCCCACCACTCCTTTAATGTTTTAATAAAATCTTTATCTTTGAGTAAGAATGATGGAAATCTCCATATATAATCCGAGCCCCTCTGTATTCTGTCATTTAAGTCTAAGGCCACCGGGCTGTGGTCGGATATAACCATGTTCTCTATGTCTACATCCTTGCCCCTGTGCCAGAGTCTTTGGTCTACTAACATAAAGTCAATCCTTGACCATGCTTCGTGTGGGTGTGAGTAGTGTGTAAATTCACGTTCATATGGGTGTTGCGTTCTCCAACTGTCCTGCAGATTTGTGTCTTCCAGTAATTTGGCCATCAAACCCTTTGTATTCCTACTCTGCCTACCTTGTTCCTTGCCATACCTCCTACCCTCCTCTTTCGAAACTACTGCATTAAAATCTCCCCCCACTATCTTATTTGGGTCTACATCCACTCCCAATTTGTTGGTGATAAAGTCAAAGAAGGCTTTTTGTTCGTTATTAGGGGCGTATATATTGTGTATGCTAAACTTTCCCTGCGGGCTAGTTAATTTGATATGTATGTACCTCCCACCATCATCACTGTCTTGGGACACTATTTCGTGAGTAAAGTGTTTGTTTATTAAGATCATTACCCCTGCCTTCCTTCCCTGGGATCCCGACCCGACTACCGCCCCCACCCATAATTTTTGCATACGAAAAAAATCCCCTTTTTGCAGGTGGGTCTCCTGCAGTAGTGCGATATCTACCTTCAGTCTTTTAAGGTGTCGTAATATCATCATGCGCTTATGTGGAGACTTCAAACCTTTTACGTTCCAAGTGACTAATTTAACCATTATCCCAACATCTCGGGACATTTATGTCGCTATATGTTCTCACTTGTG
This sequence comes from Anomaloglossus baeobatrachus, assembly GCF_048569485.1. Classification (NCBI taxonomy): domain Eukaryota; kingdom Metazoa; phylum Chordata; class Amphibia; order Anura; family Aromobatidae; genus Anomaloglossus; species Anomaloglossus baeobatrachus. The sequence continues at coordinate 278,158,421 of NC_134356.1, read as the reverse complement.
TGTCTTGGCGCCTTTCCCTGGTCTTTTCCCTGCCTTAACTCCGCTGCGTACTGACAACTATGTATTGCCTGGGCGCTACCTTGTGTCCCCTTCTTGGCATTACCTATAAACCTGTTGGCTACCCCCCCAACTGCCCTCAGTTTTCTTTCGGTGTGCTTATAGCGTTGCTTTCCCTGAACCCAACTATTCAACCTAAATCTTTTGTCAACTAACAACCCCTCAACTGTCCCCCCTTTACAATCAATCGTCTCATCACTTCCATTTTTTCTGTGATGCTCCTGGCTCCGCAATCCCCTCTCAGCCTACTGATTCACATTTACATATGGCCTGTCCCCCATTGTTCTGTTATCTGACACACCAGAGCAAGACCTTCCTAGTCAATAGCCGTGCCAGCATACAATGCCCCCTCCCTCATTGCCCATACCTATTATTTGTTGCCTCTGATCTCAATTTCACTTCACCTCCCATCAGCATAAGTGACCTGGCTACCATAAGAGCGATTTATCAGTAGATACTAAAGAGAGAGAAACCCGGTCCCCCATAGATGTTAGGATCCCCTACACCCCCGAGAGGGAAGGGCACCTTGATCCATATAGATTGAAGAGGCGAGGGGAACTGAAGAGAAAGAGAAAAGAATGGAAAAGCCTACAAGAAGAAGAAAAAAAAAAGTGGAAGTAGGAAGAGGAAGTAGGAAGTGGAAAAGGAAGTGTAAGAGGAAGAGGAAAAGAAAGTGGAAGAAGAAGTGGAAAGTGGAAAAGGAAGTGGAAGAGGAAGTGGAAGTAGGAAGGGGAAGTGGAAAAGGAAGTGGAAGAGGAAGTAGGAAGTTGAAGAGGAAGTGGAAGAGAAAGTAGGAAATGGAAAAGGAAGTGGAAGAGGAAGTAGGAAGTGGAAGTAGGAATTGGAAAAGGAAGTGGAAGAGGAAGTGGGATTAGGAAGTGGAAAAGGAAGTGGAAGAGGAAGTGGAAGTGGAAAAGGAAGTGGAAGAGGAAGTAGGAAGTTGAAGAGGAAGTGGAAGAGAAAGTAGGAAATGGAAAAGGAAGTGGAAGAGGAAGTAGGAAGTGGAAAAGGAAGTGGAAGAGGAAGTGGAAGTAGGAAGTGGAAGAGGAAGTAGGAATTGGAAGAGGAGGTGGAAGTAGGAAGTGGAAGAGGAAGTAGGAAGTGGAAGTAGGAAGTGGAAGAGGAGGTGGAAGAGGAAATAGGAAGTGGAAGAGGAAGTGTAAAAGGAAGTAGAAGAGGAAGTGGAAAAGAAAGTAGGAAGTGAAAGAGGAAGTGGGACAGGAGGTGGAAGTAGGAAGTGGAAGTAAGTAGGAAGTGGAAGAGGAAGTGGAAGTATGAGGTGGAAGAGGAAGTGGAAGAGGAAGTAGGAAGTGGAAGAGGAAGAGGAAGTAGGAATTAGAAGAGGAAGTGGAAAAAGAAGGAGGAAGAGGTAGATGGGGTGGAAAAGGAAGTGTAAGAAAAGTGTAAGAGGCACTATGAAGTGGAAGTAGGAAGTGGAAGCAGAAAGTAAAAATGCAATAATAAACAGTAGATGTTACTCATCCCCTGCATTCCGTTAGTCCCCTCTCTCTTGGGCCCCTCAGTTCAGTTCAAAAATATCGATTCTTCTCCTTGCAGCCTCTCTCATGGCGCTCCCATCTTCTGGTTTCCAGGCCAACGCGACGGCGACCTCCTTGCTTTTGGACTTCCTGCATGTATCTCCTTCCCCTTCATCCAGTCGTTCCGGCCCGATGCCCGGCTTTCCTCCTCTCTTCCTTGCCGAGTATGTTGCCTCTCCGGGAAGTCCTCTGTCTGCTTTCTGTTCTCCATCTCCTCCATCCATCTCTCCGCCTCACTCAAGTCTTTCGTCGCAAAAAGGGATCCATCACGTCTTGTTACTCTCAGTATTGCAGGATAGAGCAGTTGGAATTTTATGCCTTTACGATACAGCGCGGTACAAATCTTACTGAAGGCTTTCCTTTTGCGTGTAACCTCCGCCGAGTAGTCACCGAAGATCAGCACTTTATGCCCTTGTAAAGACAGTGGGGTCCTCCTTCCTCTAAACGCTCGCAGTATCTCTTCTTTGTCTTTGTATTCCAAGTATTTTATTATCACTTGGCACGGCCTGGATGGTCCCGTCACTCCCATGCTGTCTTCCTTCCCATTTGTTCCTCCTGTGCCTGGACGCTCTCTTACAGGGCCCACTCTGTGCGCTCTTTCCACCCTGCATTTGTGCGTTAGACCTAGCGCCTTGGGGAGCTCTGCTTCACATATGTTGTCCAATTGCCGCATGCTTAAAGATTCCGGCAAACCCACCAGCCTTAAATTGCTTCTTCTGGAGCGGTTTTCCAGATCCTCTAGTTTGTCTCTCATGGCCTGGGAAACCTCCACCATCTCCTGCAGCTGCCCCTTTAATGCTGTCACCTGGTCCTCTGTGTCAGAGATTCTTTGCTCCATCTCTGACATCCTGGCTCCCTGCTGTGTGATCTGTTCCTTTAAGGGTGCTAGCACTGCCCCCACCATGGCCTCTAGAGAGTCTTTGATCTTGTCTGCCAGGTGCACTGCCACTGCTCCAGCCAGACGGTCATAATCAATTTGCAGGCCTGGGAACTGGCTGTGCTGCTGAGCTGTCTGCTGCTCGTGCTGCCAGGCTGTCTGCTGCTGGGTTATCTGCTGCTCGTGGTGCTGGGCTGCCTCCTGCTGGTGCTGGGCTGTTTGCTGCTCGTGGTGCTGGGCTGCCTGCTGCTCGGCTGCCTGCTGCTGGGCTGTCTGTTGCTCGTGGTGCTGGGCTGCCTGCTGCTGGTGCTGGGCTCCATCATCATTTATCAGGTGATCACTACTCCCCCATCATCATCTATCAGGTGAGCACTACTCCCCATGATCATCTATCAGGTGATCACTACTCCTCCATCATCATCTATCAGGTGATCACTACTCCCCCATCATGATCTATCAGGTAATCACTACTCCCCCATCATCATCTATCAGGTGAGCACTACTCCCCCATCATCATCTATCAGGTGATCACTACTCCCCCATCATCATCTATTAGGTGATCACTACTCCCCCATCATCATCTATTAGGTGATCACTACTCCCCCATCATCATCTATTAGGTGATCACTACTCCCCCATCATCATCTCTCAGGTGATCACTACTCCCCCATCATCATCTATCAGGTGATCACTACTCCCCCATCATCATCTATCAGGTGAGCACTACTCCCCCATCATCATCTATCAGGTGATCACTACTCCCCAATCATCATCTATCAGGTGAGCACTACTCCCCCATCATCATCTATCAGGTGATCACTACTCCTCCATCATCATTTATAAGGTGATCACTACTCCCCCATCATCATCTATCAGGTGATCACTACTCCTCCATCATCATCTATCAGGTGATCACTAACCCCCCATCATCATCTATCAGGTGATCACTACTCCCCCATCATCATCTATCAGGTGAGCACTACTCCCCAATCATCATCTATCAGGTGATCACTACTCCTCCATCATCATCTATCTGGTGATCACTACTCCTCCATCATCATCTATCAGGTGATCACTACTCCTCCATCATCATCTATCAGGTGAGCACTACTCCTCCATCATCATCTATCAGGTGATCACTACTCCTCCATCATCATCTATCAGGTGAGCACTACTCCCCAATCATCATCTATCAGGTGATCACTACTCCCCATCATCATCTATCAGGTGATCACTACTCCTCCATCATCATCTATCAGGTGATCACTACTCCCCCATCATCATCATCTATCAGGTGATCACTACTCCCCCATCATCATCTATCAGGTGAGCACTACTCCCCCATCATCATCTATCAGGTGAGCACTACTCCCCCATCATCATCTATCAGGTGATCACTACTTCCCCATCATCATCTATCAGGTGAGCACTACTCCCCCATCATCATCTATCAGGTGATCACTACTCCCCCATCATCATCTATCAGGTGATCACTACTCCCCCATCATCATCTATCAGGTGAGCATTACTGCCCCATCATCATCTTTCAGGTGATCACTACTCCCCCATCATCATCTATCAGGTGATCACTACTCCTCCATCATCATCTATCAGGTGATCACTACTCCCCCATCATCATTTATCAGGTGAGCACTACTCCCCCATCATCATCTATCAGGTGATCACTACTCCCCCATCAATCAGGTGATCACTACTCCCCCATCATCATCTATCAGGTGAGCACTACTCCCCCATCATCATCTATTAGGTGATCACTACTCCCCCATCATCATCTCTCAGGTGATCACTACTCCCCCATCATCATCTATCAGGTGATCACTACTCCCCCATCATCATCTATCAGGTGAGCACTACTCCCCCATCATCATCTATCAGGTGAGCACTACTCCCCCATCATCATCTATCAGGTGATCACTACTCCCCCATCATCATCATCTATCAGGTGATCACTACTCCCCCATCATCATCTATCAGGTGAGCACTACTCCCCCATCATCATCTATCAGGTGAGCACTACTCCCCCATCATCATCTATCAGGTGATCACTACTCCCCCATCATCATCAATCAGGTGATCACTACTCCCCCATCATCATCTATCAGGTGAGCACTACTCCCCCATCATCATCTATCAGGTGATCACTACTCCCCAATCATCATCTATTAGGTGATCACTACTCCCCATCATCATCTATCAGGTGAGCACTACTCCTCCTACATCATCTATCAGGTGATCACTACTCCCCCATCATCATCTATCAGGTGATCACTACTCCCCCATCATCATCTATCAGGTGATCACTACTCCCCCATCATCATCTATCTGGTGATCACTACTCCTCCATCATCATCTATCAGGTGATCACTACTCCTCCATCATCATCTATCAGGTGAGCACTACTCCTCCATCATCATCTATCAGGTGATCACTACTCCTCCATCATCATCTATCAGGTGAGCACTACTCCCCAATCATCATCTATCAGGTGATCACTACTCCCCATCATCATCTATCAGGTGATCACTACTCCTCCATCATCATCTATCAGGTGAGCACTACTCCCCCATCATCATCTATCAGGTGATCACTACTCCCCATCATCATCTATCAAGTGATCACTACTCCCCCATCATCATCTATCTGGTGATCACTACTCCTCCATCATCATCTATCAGGTGATCACTACTCCTCCATCATCATCTATCAGGTGATCACTACTCCTCCATCATCATCTATCAGGTGATCACTACTCCTCCATCATCATCTATCAGGTGAGCACTACTCCCCATCATCATCTATCAGGTGATCACTACTCCCCATCATCATCTATCAGGTGATCACTACTCCTCCATCATCATCATCTATCAGGTGATCACTACTCCCCCATCATCATCTATCAGGTGATCACTACTCCCCCATCATCATCATCTATCAGGTGATCACTACTCCCCCATCATCATCTGTCAGGTGATCACTACTCCCCCATCATCATCTATCAGGTGATCACTACTCCCCCATCATCATCTATCAGGTGATCACTACTCCCCCATCATCATCTATCAGGTGAGCACTACTCCCCCATCATCATCTATCAGGTGATCACTACTCCCCCATCATCATCTATCAGGTGAGCACTACTCCCCCATCATCATCTATCAGGTGATCACTACTCCCCCATCATCATCTATCAGGTGAGCACTACTCCTCCATCATCATTTATCAGGTGATCACTACTCCTCCATCATCATCTATCAGGTGATCACTACTCCCCCATCATCATCTATCAGGTGATCACTACTCCTCCAGCATCATCTATCAGGTGAGCACTACTCCCCCATTATCATCTATCAGGTGATCACTACTCCTCCATCATCATCTATCAGGTGATCACTACTCCTCCATCATCATCTATCAGGTGATCACTACTCCTCCATCATCATCTATCAGGTGAGCACTACTCCCCCATCATCATCTATCAGGTGATCACTACTCCCCATCATCATCTATCAGGTGATCACTACTCCTCCATCATCATCTATCAGGTGATCACTACTCCTCCATCATCATCTATCAGGTGATCACTACTCCTCCATCATCATCTATCAGGTGAGCACTACTCCTCCATCATCATCTATCAGGTGATCACTACTCCTCCATCATCATCTATCAGGTGAGCACTACTCCCCATCATCATCTATCAGGTGATCAGTACTCCCCCATCATCATCTATCAGGTGAGCACTACTCCCCATCATCATCTATCAGGTGATCAGTACTCCCCCATCATCATCTATCAGGTGATCACTACTCCCCCATCATCGTCTATCAGGTGATCACTACTCCCCCATCATCATCTATCAGGTGATCACTACTCCCCCATCATCATCTATCAGGTGAGCACTACTCCCCCATCATCATCTATCTGGTGAGCACTACTCCCCATCATCAGCTCTCAGGTGATCACTACTCCCCAATCATCATCTATCAGGTGATCACTACTCCCCCATCATCATCTATCAGGTGATCACTACTCCCCCATCATCATCTATCAGGTGAGCACTACTCCCCCATCATCATCTATCTGGTGAGCACTACTCCCCATCATCAGCTATCAGGTGATCACTACTCCCCAATCATCATCTATCAGGTGACCACTACTCCCCCATCATCATCTATCAGGTGATCACTACTCCCCCATCATCATCTATCACGTGAGCACTACTCCCCCATCATCATCTATCAGGTGATCACTACTCCCCCATCATCATCTATCAGTTGAGCACTACTCCCCCATCATCATCTATTAGGTGACCACTACTCCCCCATCATCATCTATCAGGTGATCACTACTCCCCCATCATCATCTATCAGGTGATCACTACTCCCCCATCATCATCTATCAGGTGATCACTACTCCTCCATCATCATCTATCAGGTGACCACTACTCCCCCATCATCATCTATCAGGTGATCACTACTCCCCCATCATCAGCTATCAGGTGATCACTACTCCCCCATCATCATCTATCAGGTGATCACTACTCCTCCATCATCATCTATCAGGTGACCACTACTCCTCCATCATCATCTATCAGGTGACCACTACTCCCCCATCATCAGCTATCAGGTGATCACTACCCCCCATCATCATCATCTATCAGGTGATCACTACTCCCCCATCATCATCATCATCTATCAGGTGATCACTACTCCCCCATCATCATCTATCAGGTGAGCACTACTCCCCCATCATCATCTATCAGGTGAGCACTACTCCCCCATCATCATCTATCAGGTGATCACTACTTCCCCATCATCATCTATCAGGTGAGCACTACTCCCCCATCATCATCTATCAGGTGAGCACTACTCCCCCATCATCATCTATCAGGTGAGCACTACTCCCCCATCATCATCTATCAGGTGAGCACTACTCCTCCATCATCATCTATCAGGTGATCACTACTCCCCCATCATCATCTATCAGGTGATCACTACTCCCCCATCATCATCTATCAGGTGAGCATTACTCCCCCATCATCATCTTTCAGGTGATCACTACTCCCCCATCATCATCTATCAGGTGATCACTACTCCTCCATCATCATCTATCAGGTGATCACTACTCCCCCATCATCATCTATCAGGTGAGCACTACTCCCCCATCATCATCTATCAGGTGATCACTACTCCCCCATCAATCAGGTGATCACTACTCCCCCATCATCAACTATCAGGTGAGCACTACTCCCCCATCATCATCTATCAGGTGAGCACTACTCCCCCATCATCATCTATCAGGTGATCACTACTCCCCCATCAATCAGGTGATCACTACTCCCCCATCATCATCTATTAGGTGATCACTACTCCCCCATCATCAACTATCAGGTGAGCACTACTCCCCCATCATCATCTATTAGGTGATCACTACTCCCCCATCATCATCTCTCAGGTGATCACTACTCCCCCATCATCATCTATCAGGTGATCACTACTCCCCCATCATCATCTATCAGGTGAGCACTACTCCCCCATCATCATCTATCAGGTGATCACTACTCCCCCATCATCATCTATCAGGTGATCACTACCCCCCATCATCATCATCTATCAGGTGATCACTACTCCCCCATCATCATCTATCAGGTGATCACTACCCCCCATCATCATCATCTATCAGGTGATCACTACTCCCCCATCATCATCTATCAGGTGAGCACTACTCCCCCATCATCATCTATCAGGTGAGCACTACTCCCCCATCATCATCTATCAGGTGATCACTACTCCCCCATCATCATCTATCAGGTGATCACTACTCCCCCATCATCATCATCTATCAGGTGATCACTACTCCCCCATCATCATCTATCAGGTGAGCACTACTCCCCCATCATCATCTATCAGGTGAGCACTACTCCTCCTACATCATCTATCAGGTGATCACTACTCCCCCATCATCATCTATCAGGTGAGCACTACTCCTCCATCATCATCTGTCAAGTGATCACTACTCCCCCATCATCATATATCAGGTGATCACTACTCCCCCATCATCATCTATCAGGTGATGACTACTCCTCCATCATCATCTATCAGGTGATCACTACTCCTCCATCATCATCTATCAGGTGATCACTACTCCTCCATCATCATCTATCAGGTGATCACTACTCCCCATCATCATCATCTATCAGGTGATCACTACTCCCCCATCATCATCATCTATCAGGTGAGCCCTACTCCCCCATCATCATCTATCAGGTGATCACTACTCACGCGGGGTCTCTTTATACTGTATATATGACCCCTGTAATGGTGCAGGAGACGTCCGGTCACTGCGGGGTCTCTGTATACATGACCCCTGTAATGGTGCAGGAGACGTCCGGTCACTGCGGGGTCTCTATATACTGTATATATGACCCCAGTAATGGTGCAGGAGACGTCCGGTCACTGCGGGGTCTCTGTATACTGTATATGTGACCCCTGTAATGGTGCAGGAGACGTCCGGTCACTGCGGGGTCTCTGTATACTGTATATGTGACCCCTATAATGGTACAGGAGACGTCCGGTCACTGCGGGGTCTCTGTATACTGTATATATGACCCCAGTAATGGTGCAGGAGACGTCCGGTCACTGCGGGGTCTCTGTATACTGTATATATGACCCCTGTAATGGTGCAGGAGTTGTCCGGTCACTGCGGGGTCTCTGTATAATGTATATGTGACCCCTGTAATGGTGCAGGAGACAGGAGAAGATGCTGGAGGATGAGTATACGACTAGAGGCAGGGAACTTAGATTTAAAGCACCACTCCAGCTAGGAAATAAAAAAAAAACGCTGGAGTGGTGTTTTAAGGCCGGGTTCACATTTATCCTGTGCTCTATGCTGAGCGCTTATCTCTGATTGTCTATCTATATCCTCAAAATATGTGATGCAGACAAAACTCCTGATGGATCCATTCACTATAGTGAGGCAGAGGAGTCACTTTGGACTCAGTCTGGCTTCTGTTCCCGTGGTGTCCATTCTTTCAAGTTGTTCTAAAACTATACTTTTTTGTGCTAAAAAGATGCCTAAAATAATGAAGCACCACTTGAACAGAGGCCAGACAGAGTCCAATGTGACTCCATTAGTCTCATTATAGTGAAGGAATCAATATGGGGTTTTGTTTGTATCATGTTTTTTGGGGATGTAGATGGAAACTCCGAGGTAAATCCTCACATAGAGCATAGGATAAATCTGAAATGAACATTATACTAATTTTTGAGAGGAAGAATTAACAAATAAACAGAAGTACAAGAATTGCTTTTTTCATTTATTTTTCCACAGTTCACCGTACATTACAGGTTATAAGACAGATTTATTATTCAGGTCAGTACAATTGCCAGATTTATAAATTTTTTCAATTTATTGCAACTTTTTTCTGTTTTCTGCTACTTTTTACATTACATTTTTTTTTCACCATATTCTGAGAGACATAACTTTTTTTTTCACCTACAGAACCATGTGAGGAATTGTTTTTGGCTAGAAGATTTGATGTTTTCAGTGATACCATTTTTTTTACATACATTTTTTTTTTAAAATGGTTTTATATTCCAGTTTGTGTGTGTACTAGCTGTAGTATCCGGGCGTTGCCCGGGATAGTAAAGGCCACTTTACACACAGAGATAAATCTTTGGCAGATCTGTGGTTGCAGTGAAATCATGGACATATTGTTCCATTTGTACACAGCCACAAACCTGGCACTGATAGTCCACAATTTCACTGCAACCACAGATCTGCCAAAGATTTATCTCTGTGTGTAAAGTGGCCTTAACTGTCTCTCTGTCTCTCTCCCAGTCTCTGTCTATGTGACGCTGTCTGTCTCTCTGTCTGTGTCTTTCTTTGTCTGTCTGTGTCTATGTCTCTGTCTATATCTCTGTCTGTATTTGTATCAGTCTGTCTGTCTGTCTTCATCTCTGTGTCTGTCTATCTCTCTCTATCTCTGTGTCTGTCCCTATGTGTGTGTCTGTCTGTCTGTCTCTCTCTTTCCCCGTTTGTCTTTTTCCCCATCTGTCTTTGTCTGTCTCTTTCCCCGTCTGTCTCTCTCCAGGTCTGTCTCTTTCCAGGTCTGTCTCTTTCCAGGTCTGTCTCTTTCCAGGTCTGTCTCTTTCCAGGTCTGTCTCTTCTCAGTCTGTCTCTTTGCCCGTCTGTCTCTTTGCCCGTCTGTCTCTTTGCCCGTCTGTCTCTTTGCCCGTCTGTCTCTTTGCCCGTCTGTCTCTTTGCCCGTCTGTCTCTTTGCCCGTCTGTCTCTTTGCCCGTCTGTCTCTTTGCCCGTCTGTCTCTTTGCCCGTCTGTCTCTTTGCCCGTCTGTCTCTTTGCCCGTCTGTCTCTTTCCAGGGCTGTCTCTTTCCAGGGCTGTCTCTTTCCAGTTCTGTCTCTTTCCAGTTCTGTCTCTTTCCACGACTGCCTCTTTCCACGACTGCCTCTTTCCACGACTGCCTCTTTCCAGGTCTGTCTCTTTGCCCGTCTGTCTCTTTGCCCGTCTGTCTATTTCCAAGTCTGTCTATTTCCAAGTCTGTCTCTTTCCCCGTCTGTCTCTTTCCCCGTCTGTCTCTTTCCAGGTCTGTCTATTTCCAAGTCTGTCTCTTTTCCCGGCTGTCTCTTTGCCTGGCTGTCTCTTTCCAGGGCTGTTTCTTTCCCTGGCTGTCTCTTTCCAGGGCTGTCTCTTTGCCTGGCTGTCTTTGCCCGACTGTCTCTTTCCAGGTATGTCTCTTTCCCCGTCTGTCTCTTTTCCCATCTGTCTCTTTCCAGGTCTGTCTGTTTGCCCGGCTGTCTCTTTGCCCATCTGTCTCTTTGCCCGTCTGTCTCTTTCCAGGTCTGTCTCTTTCCAGGTCTGTCTCGTTCCAAGTCTGTCTCGTTCCAGGTCTGTCTCGTTCCAAGTCTGTCTCGTTCCAAGTCTGTCTCGTTCCAAGTCTGTCTCGTTCCAAGTCTGTCTCGTTCCAAGTCTGTCTCGTTCCAAGTCTGTCTCGTTCCAAGTCTGTCTCTTTCCCCGTCTGTCTCTTTCCCCGTCTGTCTCTTTCCCCGTCTGTCTCTTTCCCCGTCTGTCTCTTTGCCCGTCTGTCTCTTTGCCCGTCTGTCTCTTTGCCCGTCTGTCTCTTTGCCCGTCTGTCTCTTTGCCCGTCTGTCTCTTTGCCCGTCTGTCTCTTTGCCCGTCTGTCTCTTTCCAGTTAAATATCAATTGTCCTTAATGAACACACTTCAAACACTGATCTATAACAACAATCTGGGCACTATAATGCTCAGATAAGAAGTGGAGCTGAATGCATACGGTAGTAATTCTTGAAAAGTACAAAACTTTATTTATTACAAAATCACAAGTAAAAACAGGAAAAAAAGCCCTCAAAGTGAAGCACATCATCCCCAGTTAATAACCCTCAGAGAAATATATACAAGGATACATCCACAGGTATATTTTATATATAGCCACGACTGGCTGATAACAGAGACAACAGAAGTCTATTAGTCTCCTCAGGCATATATAAGCCAATTTAGAATATCAATGCTATATCAGCCAGTAAATAGCAAAATAGTTAGGTGCTACTATTCATGAAAATGTTCAAGATCATGTCACCTGCCCATCAGCACCAGATAACATGTGCATTATTAAATGAGCTATAAACAGCGTGCAAATAACACACTGGTTTGCAACTGCATAAATCTACCGTGCTGGTGAGGAGGTGGTGAAGAGAAGAAACTTCACAGGGCTAATTAACATTCAGTAAGCACCCATGGTCTATCATGAAACACTATATGGCTGATAACAGAGACAACAGAGGTCTATTAGGGGTGCTTCACACACAGCGAGCTCGCTGCCGAGATCGCTGCTGAGTCACGCTTTTTGTGACGCAGCAGTGACCTCATTAGCGATCTCGCTGTGTGTGACACTGAGCAGCGATCTGGCCCCTGCTGCGAGATCGCTGCTCGTTACACACAGCCCTGGTTCGTTTTCTTCAAAGCCGCTCTCCTGCTGTGACACACAGATCGCTGTGTGTGACAGCAAGAGAGCGACATATGAAGCGAGCAGGGAGCAGGAGCCGGCGTCTGACAGCTGAGGTAAGCTGTATCCAAGATAAACATCGGGTAACCAAGGTGGTTACCCGATATTTACCTTAGTTACCAGCATCTGCAGCTCTCACGCTGCCTGTGCTGCCGGCTCCGGCTCTCTGCACATGTAGCTACTGTACACATCGGGTTAATTAACCCGATGTGTACAGCAGCTAGGAGAGCAAGGAGCCAGCGCTAAGCAGTGTGCACGGCTCCCTGCTCTCTGCACATGTAGCTGCATTACACATCGGGTTAATTAACCCGATGTGTACTGTAGCTAGGAGAGCAAGGAGCCAGCGCTCAGTGTGCGCGGCTCCCTGCTCCCTGCACACACTGGTAACTAATGTAAACATCGGGTAACCATTCCCGATGTTTACCTTAGTTACCAGTCTCCGCAGCTTCCAGACGGCGGCTCCGTGCAAGCGCAGCGTCGCTTGCACGTCGCTGCTGGCTGGGGGCTGTTCACTGGTCGCTGGTGAGATCTGCCTGTTTGACAGCTCACCAGCGACCATGTAGCGATGCAGCAGCGATCCTGACCAGGTCAGATCGCTGGTCGGATCGCTGCTGCATCGCTAAGTGTGAAGGTACCCTAAGTCTCCTCAGGCATATATAAGCCAATTTAGAATATCTCTGCTGTCTCAGCCGGCAGATGACAAAATAGTTTGATATAAACCATTAGGTGCAACTATTCCTGAGAGAGTTCAAGATAATATCACCTGCCCCTCAGCACCAGATAATGTGTGCATTATTAAATATGCTATAAACAGCGTGCAAATGACACACTGGTTTGCACCTGCATAAATCTACCGTGCTGATGAGGAGGTGGTGAAGAGGAAAAATTCACAGGGCTAATTAACATTCAGTAAGCACCCATGGTTTATCATGAGACACTGTGAGTCATATCAGTTGTCGGCTAACGTATCACACAGGCACTCATGACAGACCACTAGAAGATGACATTGCATAAAATTATATAATACTATCCACAATCATATACCTGGAAAAGAGGGTAAACTAGGAGAGTGCTCCACCACCCCTGACGCCGTTTCGCCTCGCTTCTTCAAAAGGGGCGTGTCAGGGTGGGGAGATGTCCAGGCATTTATCTTCGTAAAGCAGCCAATGGCAAAAGCAGTCCAAACAAGCCTCCATACACGCCCCTGTCACATGATGCTGGTAATGTCGGCGCGTGGGGCAGTCACCACCTACCTCTATCAAGTTCACTCTCCTGGATGCGCGCGCTGGAACACAGCGTGACACGCAATGTCCCAAATAAGGCGCATACCAGGAAGTGTGAGGAGCGGAGGCTGGCGCACGCGCACTGCCGGCAACATGTAACTTAATGCCGATATGGCAAACATCACAAGGTATTTTAAATAAGGAAAAAATATTATAAGGGAAAATTGGCAGTGTCTCTATTATAATTAGATTACAATCGATATACACAGATCATTCAACATGTACAGGCTTATATGCAGATGTCCATACATACATTACATTGCAAACATAGTAAATGTGGAGAAGAAAATATTAAATATTAAACAACAAATACTTCATGACAATGTGCAAATCCTCATATTATCAAAAATAATGCCTATAAATTCTGCCGCTTGTATAAACAGGCAGTCGATATGAATATAAAAGAGACTGCACATAGTGTAGGATTATCCCCAACAGCTATATATATTAGTCACAACCAGATTTCACAATAACAATTATTAGAAAAGCCGCATTAGGAATACAAATTCTTCTGAAATATATGGAAGTTCATATCCGCTTCACCACATTAGATGTTTCAAATCAATTTAGGATTTGTTGCTTGCAGGCAGAAATAATTTGCCAGGAGCGTGATCTGGTATAGACGCACATTAGACTGCTTATCTAGGGCTAAAACAAAAGGAGAAAAAACATTAAAACAAAAACGGTTAACCTGAACTAAAACCATACCCACCCATAAAAGAAAACCGTAGGACAACTACAAAAGAGCAAATTGTGAGATTATCTCCCTGAAAAACAAGGCCTAAGGCTCTGTGCGCACTGGGAAATGGAATTTTCTTGTGAAAATTCCGCATGCTCTCAAAGATTACCGCACCCGCGGTAAAAAACCGCGGGAAACCGCACCCGAAAACCGCATGCGGTTTGCCGCGGTTTGCCGCGGTTTTACCGCGGTATTATTCGCAGTATTGCCGCGGTTTTGCCGCGTACGGGTTGGGATGTGCTTTATTGCATTCAATGCAATAAAGCACATTGAAGAAAAAAAAAAAAAAAAAATTTAATTCTGATAGTAGATAGACAGAAGAATAGATAGAGGGATAGATAGATAGATAGACAGATAGATAGATAAATGGATAGATAGATAGATAGAGGGATAGATAGAGGACAGATCGCTGCATTTCCCACGGTCGGCAGTGAGTTCACATTACCAGCCGTGGGAAATGACCGGTAATTACCTCTGCTGTCTGCTGCATTCAGCCTGTGTCTGTGACAGTCGCGGCTGGATGTCAGCAGTGCAGGACGCTGGAGTCTGACCTGTGGATTACGCCGGAGCTTTGTTTGGGGGGGGTTAATAAAATGGTGAACGAGGCTTGTTGGTTTTATTTAAAATAAAGGATTTTTCGGTGTCTGTGTTTTTTTCACTTTACTTACGGGTTGATCATGTCAGCTGTCACATAGACGCTGCCATGATCAAGCCTGGGGTTAATGGCGGTGGTCCCCCACCATCATTAACCCCTTGTATTACCTTGCCACCACTGCTACACGGTGGCAAGAAGAGCCGAGGACACGCCGGTAGTGCCGCATAATGCATGCGACAGTGCCGGGGCAGCTGCGGCTGATATTCTCGGCTGTGGGAGGGGGAGTGAGGCGGGGGACATTAACCCTGCCCCTCTCCCTCCCCAGCCTGAGAATACCGGGCCGCCGCTGTGTGCTTACCTCGGCTGGACGGTAAATATGCAGCGGAGCCCACGTTCTTTTTTTTCTATATTTCCGTTTTCTTTCTATGTGTGTTCTATGTGTCTGTGTCTATGTGTTCTATGTCTGTGTGTGTCTGTGATGTCTGTGTGTGTGTGTGTGATCTGTGTGTGTTTACTCTCTGCACGGCTTCCTCTTCCTGTAATGACATCACTTCCCTGCAAAACCGCAGACAAGCGATGCACATTACCAGAGGTAAACCGCGAAATACTGCAGGGAATAACGCAGGAAAACGCAGTGAACCGCACAGAATTTTCTGCCTGCGTTATTCCCTGCGGGATTTCATGATTAACATTGAGTCAATGGAGTGAAATCCCGCAGCGATGTGCGGAAAAGAAGTGACATGCACTTGTTTTTGCTGCGGGATTCCCGCAGCAAAACATGCAGCTGTCAAATTCCGCCCAGTGCGCACAGGATTTTTTTTCTCCATAGGATTTGCTGGTGATTCACTGCAGAGATGTTATGAACATTTTCTGCAGCGAAACATGCAGCAAATCCGCGAAAAATCCGCGGCAAAATCCGGTAAGTGCGCACATAGCCTTAATGAGCTATGTGGAAGAGACTACCTGTGTATAAATATACCTGTGGATGTATCCTTGTATATATTTCTCTGATGGTTATTAACTGGGGATGATGTGCTCCACTTTGAGGGCTTTTTTCCTGTTTTTACTTGTGATTTTGTAATAAATAAAGTTTTGTACTTTTCAAGAATTACTATGCATTCAGCTCCACTTCTTATCTGAGCATTATAGTGCCCAGATTGTTGTTATAAAACTGTCTCTTTCCAGGTCTGTCTCTTTCTAGGTCTGTCTCTTTGCTCGGCTGTCGCTTTGCCCGGCTGTCTCTTTCCAGGGCTGTCTCTTTCCAGGGCTGTCTCTTTCTCCGTCTGTCTCTTTCCAGGTCTGTTGCTTTGCCGTCTGTCTCTTTGCCCATCAGTCTCTTTGCCCGTCTGTCTCTTTCCAGGACTGTCTCTTTCCAGGTCTGTCTCTTTGCCCATCTGTCTCTTTCCCCGTCTGTCTCTGTCTGTTTCTTTCCACGTCTGTCTATCTCTGTCTGTCTGTCTTTTTCTGTCTCTCTCTATCCATCTCCCCACCGACATCATATTACCTCACACATAAGCTTCTTATACTAACAGTTTAATTTGTTCCTATAGCAACCACTGACAGTTGCTATTAATAGCCTGTAGCTCCCACCTCTATTCAGTTTAATGGAGGCAGGATTTTGGAGAGTAACTGTAAAGCGCGGGGTTAAATTTCCCCATCAAAACATAGTTTATGATGTTCCCTGAGTCACATGGGGTGTCTGTGCAAAATTTCGTGATTGTAAATTCGACGGTGCAAATTCCTTTAGCGGACATACACACACACACACACACACATACAAACATATACACATACATACACTGAGCTTTATATATTAGATGTATGATGGAAAAACTACATTTTTAAGGGAATTATTAGTTATGCATTGCATTGAAATATAATAGTTTTATTTGGTCATTCTAGATGCAGTGATGTTAATTATGTGTACACTTTTTTATTTCTGATTTTACATAAAAACTGTGCTATTAGTCGCAAAATTATTTTTTTTATGCTTTCATGCTTTTATTCTTACACATTTTATGATGTTGTTACTACATTTTTAATTAGCTATACAATGTAACATGAATACTTTACATGTTATTTGCTGGTGTCATACACTACAGTGCACAAGAGCTGTGAGTTTTATGTGGCGCCCCTGACCTAGTCAGGCACCACTGAGTACTGCACCCATGCTGGGGACAGTACAAACAGGTAATCCAGAAGGCTGACCGAGGTGTGACTACACAGGCGCATAGTGATCAGGTCTCACACATGTACCTTTGAGAGGACCCCTGGGGATCCCAGGAGGGGGAAAAGCCTTCACCTCCACTGGAATAGTGGAGGGGGCCAAAAGCCTCCATCTCCTCTCAAGGGGTGTGGTAAGAGAGCCTGGTTGCTAGGTGGCGTAGGCAGGCACAAGGGAAAAGAGAAGGAGGAGTAAACAGTCTGAAGCAGAGTGTGGAGGAGTGAGGAGCATGAAGTGGAGCTCAGACAGGAGCAGCAGTGAAGGTCCCAGGAGTGAGCCGGTTCAGTGCAGAGTCCAGGGAGCTCAGAGAGGAGCAGACCCCTGGTGCTGCTGTAGTCTGACAGCGTCCGCGCAGTGGCTACCGACGGGGGAGAACGGTCACCTAGGAGTGCTACCCGAAACCCATCTCCAGCTAGAGAGAGAGCACAGAGTGGGAAGTAAGGAGACTGCTAGGGAGAACCAGGCCCAAACGGGCGGCAGATCCCGGAGCGGGGATAGATCCACCTTTCCCTGCTAAACCTGCCGATGTGGGGCCCTCAAAGCCCACACCACAACAACTAAAAGCCGCAGCCACGTAGCCACAGTTAGGGCCCATAGTTCACAGGAGGCAAGCAGCTGGAGTGATCTGGCCCAGGCAACAAGCAAACGGCAAACGAAGGGGAGAGAGGCTTCAGCAACTTCCCTGGGTGACCCCCATAGGGACTAAAAGTCGGGGTTACCCCAAACCACCAAGGGCTAAGGAAGGCGAGTTGGTAGTCACCATCAGAAGTCAGCCTGAAGGATACCTGGTTCCAGCCTGGTTCATCCCAGCTACGCCCGGGTTACTCACCCTGCCATCTGAAGTGAGTAAAACCCCTGAAAGACATTCTGCGTGTGTGGAGTTATTCTGCGCCTTGTGGTACTACGCACCTACACAGGGCCCTGGGGCTTGCCTCACTCTCAGGAGGCTATTCCAACTAACTGCACTCACCATCAGCCCCAGGCGTCCCTCAACCTGCAGTGGCGGTCCCCACTGACCGCAATTCTGAGAGTGGCGTCACGACAAATAGAAGATTTCCTACCTGTAACGAAGATCCAGCCGAGTGGAGTCCCTGAAGGTAATGCACCGACAGTACACCTGTGGGGCTTCACATCTGGCGTCACGAACAGGATAAGGACTAGACCTGTTCAGACAGGTGAGCATGTGCCTGGGCGGTCCGCTTGAAAAATTGGAAGCGCCGCCATATTGCCACCATGAAAAGCGCGCCGAAAAACAACAGCAGCCCGCGCTGGAAGAAGTTACCGCCCACGAAGAGGTGTGGCTACCCAGAGATCCCCTGCGGAGTTCTGACCTTGCTTGTGAAGAGAGCGGAAGCGTCCAGAGACGGCGGAACGGAAAAGAAGCCAGCAGCTTGTTGTTAGAGAAAATGGCGTCTGAACGCAGAGACCCAGAGCCAGGCTCCGCTGCCTGGTGGTGTCGGGAGCTCGCGGAGTTCTGCGATCAACTGGAGGCCAGGGTCGGAAGGCTGATCAGAGAGGGACGTGCGGAGTTCCTGGGAATGACCGCGGCGGTTCAGGCCTATGAAGAGAGAGCCGCGCGCCGAGTGCCAGACCGGGCGGTGACGACTCAGACCCCGATGCTGCCACCGATGGGTGAGTCCAGTGATGCCCCTGCCAGCGCGAGTGCCCCGACCCCTGCTGCCACGTCCGCGGTCCCTGAAGAGGCGTCCGGCGCGGCGACGCTGAAGCAGGCCGCAGCCACGCCAGGTGCAGCCCGCCAAGCCCAGGCCGCCGCAGCGATGCCCTGCTCAGCCCACCGAGACCCGGTCCCTGCAGTAACGCCCAGTCCGGCCCGCAAAGATCCGGCTGCCGCGACCCTTATCCACGCCGCAGGTGTGACGCTGACCCAGGCCGCCGCCATGCTAGGCCCGGCCCGCCAAGCCCAGACTGCGGCAGCAACGCCCAGTCCGTCCCGCCAAGAACCGGCTACGGTAGCGATGCCCGCTAAGGCTCCGGCTACGACAGAAACGCTGACCCAGGCCGCCGCCATGCCAGGCGCGGCCCGCCAAGACCAGGCCGCCGCCATATCGGGCGCGGCCCGCCAAGAAAAGACAGACGTACCATTGTTTACCCCGGCCCGCAAGGCCAGAGCAGACACCGCTCCCCAGTCTAAGGAAGTCCCTGCTAGGAAGTCCCTGGTAGGTGAGGACCCCGCATACTGGCAGCTGAAGGCTGACCTGGAGGCCAAGTTCCCACAGGAGATGGTGGACCGGTACATGCTCCCTCCGCATACCCCCAAGAGGATTCCGGCAACCCCTGCAGCAACCACGCCAAAGAGTCCCCCGCCTGGGCCTGCTGATGAAAGTCCATCCCCAGCACTGCCACCAAAGGAGTGCTCAGAAGAACTAAGGGGGAGAGGAGGCCAGGAAGCTGAGGAGCTGACTCAGGAGCCACCAGCAGTGGATCCATGCCCAGAGCCGGAGATGTTGCCATATTCCCGCTGGGATGAGGAAGACCTAACACCGTCTGCTGAAGAAGATCTGCCCAAAAGCCTCACCTGGGAGCTTGTAAGCTGTACCCCACAGAATCCAGTCCGCAAGACACGGCGCCGTAGCAGATCCAAGTTCACCCCTGCACCACAGTCTCCAGAGCAGAAAGATGAAATAACGGCCAGAGACTTGGAGGAGAAACGGTTCCTGAGAAGGGCCAAAGCCCAGGTCAGAGGACCCCTTTGTAGAGGAGTTGTGGAAGACTTTAACTTGAAGAGTGGATACGGCTTCATCGTTGCACCTGGTATGAAAGAAGGCATTTTTGTCAATAGAAGAGACGTGAGAGCTCATTTGCCCAGAGGACATCCTGGAAGAAACCTAAGAATGGGAGACACAGTGCAATTTACAATGCATCAAGGAGAAAGAGGGTGGTATGCGCTCGACGTAGCACCATGTACCAGCAAACCCTACAGCCATCCCATGCTGCAAGATAAAGAAACAGACACAGGAAAAGAAACAGATGAAGACAGAGAAAGAAAAGACAAGGAACCTACTGATGAGACTACCACAGACGAAGAAAGAGGTCAAGAAAGCAACAGGTGCCGCAGCCCTACAGGCCCAAGCCCTGGTGAGGAGGAATCTGCATAAAGTAAAGTACCCCAAGTTACTGTTTGACCAGTTTGAAGTTTTTGCAACGTTACTGTTTAAGCAATGTGCCCACATAAACTAATGTGAGAAATGAACCTCAAGGCTATGAACTGGCTATAGCCACAAACTCTCGCAGTGTAAATAGTTACACCAGAGGGCACCACCACCACCCGAGTCAGCCTGTTTAGGGGCTTGGCTCGTCTGCAACCAGGGAGCACGTCCGTATATAGGGCCTTGGCTCACCTGCAACCAGAGAGCATGCCTGTTTATGGGGCCTGGCTCTCCACCACAAAGAGGGTACCTGGTCAGCACCAACTGTGGAGGCCGCCTCTACATCCTGCCAGAAGAGGCTGAAGGCGCGGATCCACCAGGCCAGGTATACCCTGAAAACCACCAGACCATGCAAGCCGCCTCTACATCCTGCCAGAAGTGGCTGAAGGCGCGGCCAACGGGAGAGGCAGATTGGAGGAAAGGTCTGGGGAAACGGATGGCCCAGACCTGGTTACCAAGAGAAACCGGTGACCTGCCTCCTGAAAGGGTTTAGGGTGGGTTAACGGACTTGTGGGTGGAGGGTGGTGATGTACGGTACCTGGTGGTTTTAAAATGTTTTACCATGTTTTAATGTTTTATGCATTTTAAAATGTTGTCTTGCAGCCCGAGGACGTGCTGGTGATAACTAAGGGGGAATGTGGCGCCCCTGACCTAGTCAGGCACCACTGAGTACTGCACCCATGCTGGGGACAGTACAAACAGGTAATCCAGAAGGCTGACCGAGGTGTGACTACACAGGCGCATAGTGATCAGGTCTCACACATGTACCTTTGAGAGGACCCCTGGGGATCCCAGGAGGGGGAAAAGCCTTCACTTCCACTGGAATAGTGGAGGGGGCCAAAAGCCTCCATCTCCTCTCAAGGGGTGTGGTAAGAGAGCCTGGTTGCTAGGTGGCGTAGGCAGGCACAAGGGAAAAGAGAAGGAGGAGTAAACAGTCTGAAGCAGAGTGTGGAGGAGTGAGGAGCATGAAGTGGAGCTCAGACAGGAGCAGCAGTGAAGGTCCCAGGAGTGAGCCGGTTCAGTGCAGAGTCCAGGGAGCTCAGAGAGGAGCAGACCCCTGGTGCTGCTGTAGTCTGACAGCGTCCGCGCAGTGGCTACCGACGGGGGAGAACGGTCACCTAGGAGTGCTACCCGAAACCCATCTCCAGCTAGAGAGAGAGCACAGAGTGGGAAGTAAGGAGACTGCTAGGGAGAACCAGGCCCAAACGGGCGGCAGATCCCGGAGCGGGGATAGATCCACCTTTCCCTGCTAAACCTGCCGGTGTGGGGCCCTCAAAGCCCACACCACAACAACTAAAAGCCGCAGCCACGTAGCCACAGTTAGGGCCCATAGTTCACAGGAGGCAAGCAGCTGGAGTGATCTGGCCCAGGCAACAAGCAAACGGCAAACGAAGGGGAGAGAGGCTTCAGCAACTTCCCTGGGTGACCCCCATAGGGACTAAAAGTCGGGGTTACCCCAAACCACCAAGGGCTAAGGAAGGCGAGTTGGTAGTCACCATCAGAAGTCAGCCTGAAGGATACCTGGTTCCAGCCTGGTTCATCCCAGCTACGCCCGGGTTACTCACCCTGCCATCTGAAGTGAGTAAAACCCCTGAAAGACATTCTGCGTGTGTGGAGTTATTCTGCGCCTTGTGGTACTACGCACCTACACAGGGCCCTGGGGCTTGCCTCACTCTCAGGAGGCTATTCCAACTAACTGCACTCACCATCAGCCCCAGGCGTCCCTCAACCTGCAGTGGCGGTCCCCACTGACCGCAATTCTGAGAGTGGCGTCACGACAAATAGAAGATTTCCTACCTGTAACGAAGATCCAGCCGAGTGGAGTCCCTGAAGGTAATGCACCGACAGTACACCTGTGGGGCTTCACATCTACACTGACACTCTCCCTTTAAGCCTGCTTATGGTACGGCCTAAAGGGCCACTGTTGCTGGCAGATCCCGAGGCTATTATTTGGCCACAGAGTTGCCACGGTAACCCTCGGGACCCCACGATAAGAGGTTACCATTGAGGTTAACCATCTAAATACCACTGCCACTATTGAGACCATGTGATTATGTTTGGTGACAGTCACTTAATTTCTGTCATTTTGCGTTTAAGGCATTGTCCACATTTTGAGACTTTTTTTTCTCTCTTGAATGCATGTGCTTTGGGCAAAAGTAATTTTTTGCAAGTGAGTTTCATTAAAAGCTTTGCCCCATTTGCCTTCTGTATCCTTCGTGCTGTAATGTCTTTTTCTGAGCTCCTATCCTCTGATTTATGGCAACAGACCCCATTAGTGTTGAATGTGCAGAGAAATAAAAGAGTCTGTATGGGCAAAAAGGTGTGAGATTTTTAATGAAACTGAATTGCAAAAATGATAGTTAGCCCCAAATACATGCATTAAACAAATGTCCCCAAAGATGGAAAACACCTTTACTTATAGGCAATGTACACTGGGTATGGAAAGTATTCAGACCCCTTTAAATTTTTCACTTGTTGCTTCATTGGAGCCATTTGGCAAATTGAAAAAAGTTCATTTTTTTCTCATTAATGTACACTCTGCACCCCATCTTGACAGAACGAAACAGAAATGTAGAAATGTATGCAAATTTATTCAAACAAGAAAAACTGATATATCACATGGATGGTCATAAGTACTCAGATCCTTTGCTCAGAGTCACTTATATTTAAATCACATGCTGTTCATTTCCTTGTGATCCCCCTTGATATGGTTCTACTCCTTCATTGGAGTCTAGATGTGTTTAATTAAACTGATAGGACTTGATTTGGAAAGGCGCACACCTGTCTATATAAGGTTTATATAAAACCTCACAGATCACAGCGCATGTCACACCAAATGAGAATCATGAGGTCAAAGGAACTGCCCAAGGGACTCAAAGACAGAATTGTGGCAAGACACAGATCTGGCCAAAGTTACAAAAGAATTTCTGAAACTCAAGGTCCTTAAGAGCACAGTGGCCTAAATAATCCTTAAATGGAAGAAGTTTGGGACCACCAGAACGCTTCTTAGACCTGGCCATCCAGCCAAACTGAGCAATTGTGGGAGAAGAGCTTGGGGGAGAAAGGTAAAGAAGAACCCAAAGATCACTGTGGCTGAGCTCCAGAGATGCAGTAGGGAGATGGGAAAAAGTTCCATAAAGTCAACTATCACTGCAACCCTCCACCACTTAGGCCTTTATGACAGAGTGACCCGACGGAAGCCTCTCTTCAGTGCAAGATATATGAAAACCTGCATAGAGTTTGCAAAACAACACATGAAGGACTCTCAGATGATGAGAAATAAGATTCTCTGGTCTAATGAGACGAAGATAGAACTTTTTGGTGATAATTCTAAGCAGTATGTGTGGAGAAAACCAGGCACTGCTCATCACCTGCCCAATACAATCCCAACAGTGAAACATGGTGGTGGCAGCATCATACTGTAGGGGTGTTTTTCAGCTGCAGGGACAGGACGACCGGATGCAATTGAAGGAAAGATGAATGCAGCCAAGTAGAGAGATATCATGGAAGAAAACCTCTTCCACAATGCTCTGGACCTCAGACTTGGCCGAAGGTTCACATTCCAACAAAACAATGACCCTAAGCACACGGCTAAAATAACAAAGGAATGGCTTCAGAACAACTCTGTGACCATTCTTGACTGGCCCAGCCAGAGTCCTGACCTAAACCCAATTGAGCATCTCAAATTAATACATATGCCAACATTTCTGTTTTTATTCTGTGAAGATGGGATACAGAGTATACATTAATGAGAAAAAAATGAACTTTTTTGAATTTACCAAACAGCTGCAATGAAACAAAGAGTGAAAAATTTAAAGGGGTCTCAATACTTTCCGTACCCACTGTAATGTTATCAAGCCAGTGTCAAATCTGATATCTTCACAAATTTATAATATTTTGCCTGGTGTCATAAAATCCTGATGATATAAAGGAATGGACTAGGTAACAATCCTCCAACTAATATTTAACCCCTTCCCAGCTAACCATGTTGTCACTTTCCTGTCAAGGCCAAATTTGTCAAATCTGCCATGTGTCACTTTATGTGGTAATAACTTTTTAATTCCCCATATTCCAATGATGCTGAGAATGTTGTTTCTTGACACATTGCACTTTATCATAGTATTACATTTAGGTGCATACGATATGCATGCATTTGAAAATATCAAAAATTTGATAAAAATGCAGAAAATAAATCACAATTTTGGAACTTTTTGATTGTAATGCTCTTAAAATAAACATACCACCCGAAATAATGAATAGATAACATTTAGCACATGCCAACTTTACATCAGCATCATTCCAGTAAAAATTTTTTTTCATTACGATGCTAGAAGGGTAAAAAGTTTAGCAGCATTTTTCAATGAGAATAACAAATAATGCAGAATATTTTTAGATTTCTAGGGACCATATAATTTTTTAAGTAACTTTGCTGGGACTATGTGTTAGAAAAACCATAAAGACCCAATATTATAAACTGTACACCACTCAACATATTTATAACTGCATTCAAGATGTTTAACCCTCCAGGTACTTCACAGTAATTAATGCAAACGGTAGTAAAAACATGATAAATGACGTTTTGGTTTTTTTTACTAACATGTTGCTTTTGCCCTCAATTTTTTAATGTTCACAATGGTAAAGGAAGAAAACGGACCCAACAATTACACATCAGATCAGGCGCAGCTCATGTTACACATCTGTCAGCTGTAAGATATACAAGATGGTGCCAACAACTGCTACTTGTGTAAAATGAACACATTGCCCTGATCTAGAATTGTGTACATGAAAGGCTACACTTCATAGTGTTCCCTATGGTACATTGAAGTATATTATTATTTACCAGTGCCCCTGGTGTTCTGCTGCTCTTCCTCTTCTTTCTTGATTGAAGAATTTTTTTCTTGTGATGAGTCCAAGATTTGTCTTCTCCTCTTGGCTTCACTTCCTCTAACTAGGACCTCCTGATGTTCTCCCTGTTCTTCTTCCTGGCCTTGGTGATCAGTCTTCTGGGAGACGATCTCCAGCTCTGAGCCCTTCCTCTTCTCCCCTCTCCTGTGGCTCTTCTTGATGGACGGCTTCTCATCATCCGATGAGTCCAAAATGGTTCTTCTCCTCTTCTTCCCTCTCCTCCTAAAGACCTCCTCTTCTTTCTCCATAATGTCGCTTTGTTGAAGGCAGCTCCTCCTCATACGCATCCAATGCTGACTGCAACTCACCAACTGCCAACTGGCAAGATTCCAATGTCCTCATGCACTGGTCATGTGACTAGTAACTGACCAATAGCAGTCATATACAGTATGTATAAAATACAGATATTTGAATCATTCTATTTTTAAACATGTGATGAAAGTTGGTTCCCATATACATACGTAGTATTAGGCCGATCTAATGCTTGGAGGTTAATTTGGCTTTTCTACAGCCTTGGGTTTTTTTTACAGTAGAAGAACTCTAATACCTAGATGTGCAGGGATTTTTTCAGTTAAGAATTGGGCATATTTCTACCAGTTTTTGCTATCACTATTTGTTGTTGTTTTCCTGTATTTTTCCTTCTTTACATAAAAATGCATCTTTGTTTCAGAGCAATCTCAATAACAGTGATGTAATATAGATTTCTAAAGAATCATTTCTAGGGCTATTTGTTATATTTGTTTCTTACAAAACCCACATTTTCTCTATACATTGTGCACTGATTTCCAAATTTAACAATATTTCCAAATCTGGTCACAATTAAGAATATGATTATGTTTTTGATTGGATTGATTCTATGCTGATGAAAGTTGAGTACATTTTTATTATATTTGCAGGTTCTTGTAAATTTAAACAATTTGTCATCTGATTTAAATAAACCACAGAAAAATGCCCTTTTTTATATATTGGAAAAGATTGCACCAGTCAGAGAAGCTTACATGACGTCAGGCGCGACTGAGGGGGTTTTCCCATAACGCATTGAAGCTATCTTCTAATATTGTGTATAAAAGCCTAAGCAGAGAATGCAGCAGCCAATTTAGAATACATTTAGGAGAGTGGGTGTTTGTCAGAGCTCATAGCTCAACAATTGAGATAGGAAGAGAAAGCCTTAAAACATTAGACAAATAGTCCGAATACTAATTTATTCAATTACCACAGCAATAAGAGTAGTAGTCTGCGAATAATATAGAGATTCAATTGATATTCAGTTGATAGGAGACAAGTAATGTGCCAGCAGCAGTGCCAGACTCAATGTGATAGATCAGCGATGGTGTAAAAGTTACACTTTTTTTCCTTCTTAATCGACTACACCGTGTGCAGAATTATTAGCAAGTTGTATTTTAGAGGATTTATTTTTTTATTGATCAACAACTATGTTCTCAATCAAGCCAAAAGACTCATAAATATCAAAGCTTAATATTTTTGGAAGTTGGAGTGGTTTTTTTTTTAGATTTGGCTATCTTAGGAGGATATCTGTTTGTGCAGGTAACTATTACTGTGCAGAATTATTAGGTAACTTAATAAAAACCAAGTATATTCCCGTATCACTTGTTTATTTTCACCAGGTAAACCAATATAACTGCACAAAATTTAGAAATAAACATTTCTGACATGCAAAAACAAACCCCAAAAAATTAGTAACCAATATAGCCACTTTTCTTTATGATGACACTCAACAGCCTACCAATCATAGATTCTGTCAGTTGCTTGATCTGTTTATGATCAACATTGCGTGCAGCAGCCACCACAGCCTCCCAGACACTGTTCCGAGAGGTGTACTGTTTTCCCTTCCTATAGATCTCACATTTTATGAGGGACCACAGGTTCTCTATGGGGTTCAGATCAGATGAACAAGGGGTCATGTCATTATTTTTTCATCTTTTAGACCTTTACTGGCAGGTCACACTGTGGAGTAGTTGGATGCATGTGATGGAGCATTGTCCTCCATGAAAATCATGTTTTTCTTGAACGATACCGACTTCTTCCTGTACCACTGCTTGAAGAAGTTCTCTTCCAGAAACTGGCAGTAGGTCTGGTGGTAGTTGAGCTTCACTGCATCCTGAACCCGAAAAGGTCCCACAAGTTCATCTTTGATGATACCAGCCCATACCAGTACCCCACCTCCACCTTGCTGGCATCTGAGTCGGAGTGGAGCTCTCTGCCCCTTACTGATCCAGCCTCTGGCCCATCCATGTGGCCCATCAAGAGTCTCATTTCATCAGTCCATAAAACCTTTGAAAAATCAGTCTTAAGATATTTCTTGGTCCAGTCTTGATGTTTTATCTGATGTTTCTTGTTCAAAGGTGGCTGTTTTTCAGCCCTCCTTTACTTGACCATGTCCCTGAGTATGGCACACCTTGTGCTGTTTGATACTCCAGTAACGTTGCAGCTCTGAAATATGGCCAAACTGGTAGCAAATGGCATCTTGGCAGATTTACTTAAGTGGTAGTTGGCTCTCAAGCCTATACAGCTTGGGGTAGGACAACATGTATAAAAAGTATCATGTGATCAAAATACTCATTTGCCTAATAATTCTGCACACAGTGTAGAAAGAAGAACCAAGATATTATAGCAGGTCGTACATAAGAAAAATGATCTGAAATCAGTTTAGTAAAGTGTGCTTGTTTCTCACAAACAACTGTATTGAGTTTTTGCATTTTTTGTGCATTTTTTTGTTAATGGGGGAATAATTGTTTTTAACCTCTTTGTGACGCAGCTAATTGTCATTTTTGTTTTCGCATTTTCCTCCCCTGCTTTTGAGGTAAAAATCAACATGTAATAGGATTCTCCTCATCAGTACAATTACGGCGATACCAAACATGTGCAGTATTTTTGTTATTTTAATGATGAAAAAAATCTGATGTTTACAAAATTAAATTGAGGGCTTGTGTCGCCATTTTCCAAGACTCATCATGTTTTCATTTTTCAGTTGATGGAGCTGTATGATGGCTTATTTTTTGCAAGGTGAGACAGCGTTTTTTTTTATCCCATTTTGGATAAGATATGATGTTTTGATCGCTTATTACAGCATTTTTTGTGGTATTGCAGAGACCCAAAAAACTTAATATTGCTGTTTTTGAATTTTTTTTTGTTTATACTGTTTACCAATTGTATAAATTATTTTTATATTTTGATAGAGTTGACTTTTCTGAATGCGGCGATACCACATTTGTGTATTTTTCTAAATTTTAAATTTTTTGAATTACCTTTATTTTTAATGGGGCAAAATGAGCGTGATTTGAACTTTTATGTTTTTTATCTTTTCAAACTTTTTTCAAACTTTTTCCTATTTTCAATAGTCTGCCTCCTTAGGGGACTATGATGTGCGATTGTCTGATTGAGTTGGCTATATACAGAAATGCTATAGTATATATATATATATATATATATATATATATATATATATATATATATATATATATATATATATATATATATATATATATATATATAAATCACTGTTCCCTTTGAGGTCCGGCCATAGGCAGGAGCACTGCTATGACAAGCGTGGAGGTCTTTCTGCAGACCCCCTGCTGTCATGGCAACCCATTGAAGCCTAATATGGTGTGTCCCTATGCTGGCTCGTGTTAAATGCCGCTGTCAGAATAATATATACAGGTTAATAATCGCAGGAGGAATTGTGCTCCACCCACAATTGTTAGAGGCAGGGACTGGCAGGGCCTGGCTGTTATACTCACCCATTACCTGCTGAGAATAGGGTGGGCTCACTTGGATGTCATCAGAGCGCAGTGTGATGTACGCAGAGACAGTCAGCAGAGAAGAGGGAGCAAGTACTCCCTCCCTCGTAAGATCGGATCACAGTCAGATGACACTCGGCTCAGACTCGCAGCAGAGCCTGAGCCGAAGGTCATGAGTATATTGCATCCGATGCTCATAATCCTCGGTGGGACTGAGGCCTAATGATGAGAATGTCAGTATCACAGATAAACATTAATATCCAGGTACCTTATAGATGACGTTGTCTCTGATCAGAATCATCTTTCTTTTCTTCATCTTCTGATTCCGTGATGACTTTTCACATCCACAGTTCGTCTCTGCAGACTTCCATCCTCTCCGGTCTCCTGCAGAACATCCTGGCACAATATCTTAAAAATAGCAGAATGATTAGAATACTCCTATATAAAAGTATCTGCCCTACACTGTGCCCCTGAATAAATAATGGCCCCTCACTGTGTTCTCTGCACAAAACATGTAGCACACAGTCCCCCTTATGGTACATGCCCTCCACACTGCCCTCTCCACTGCTTTATTTTATTGTACACTAATGCCCTTCTGTGTACAAGAATATTCCACTAATAATCCTCACTAAATGCATGTGAACTAGGAGATCAACATTCTGTATAATCTGTAGTTCAGGAAGCAAGATCAGAAATTTTTAAAGGGAGTCTCTCATCCCTATTATTAATAAAGCCATTTATACTTTGATATAATGGACTTGGCCCTTATAAAAATCATACTTTTTACATGTTTTTTTTGCATATGTAACTGAGTGGAGTTTTTGGCAAAGCTAAGTGTTCAGTGCATTATTCTACCCCTCAATTACCTTTCTTGTGATGATTGACAGATGTCCAATAATTGCTACCTACACTGAAGAAAAATATAAATGTAGCGCCCCTGAGCCCTTCAGGGTGCTACAAGGTTCTGCATCCCCACCAGGATGCAGGGCCTACCCCCTTAGGGATCCAGAACACCAGTGCCGGTAACACCAAAAACCCAGGTAATGCCAGTTTTACCCAACAACCCCCCATACAATGGTACTTAGCTAGGGTGGGACCAATGGGTGACCGCCTAGAGGTGGAGCCACTCCAGTCCACTAGTTGACCAAGTGGGAGGGGCAGACTGTGGAGGTTAGTCGGGAAGACAGTAGTCAGTCTAGAGTTGACAGCGGGAGTGTGAAGGTATGTTTGAGCAACGTCCTGACTCGGGTTGATGGTGACCTGGTACCCAGGAGAAGTGGTTGCCAGTGGAGTACGGTGGAGTACTCCCGGAACTACGCACCGACGTGGTACAGGACCCTAGGACAGAGCTTCAAGCTGACCTGTTAACACCTGCACAGCAAAAGGGGACCATCAGGCACTTTGCTGACCCTAAAGAATCCAAAGACATAGTAGCAAAGGGAGAACCGGGGACAGAACCAGAGACTCCAACCCCACAGGGTTCACGCTACCGTCAGGCGGACAGAAGTGGACAAACCACAGAACGGGGACCCCAGTGTTCTATACCACGGGGACCCTCTTACCAGAGACAGGTGCAGGGGAGGAAGGTACCAGAGAATAAGACTGGCACTGGGACGAAGGGGACCTGGAGGCGAAACCAGCCAGCCTTGGGCAACCAGTTAATATCTCAAGTGAGTAAACCAGTTGCACTGTATACCTGTCTGGACTCCCTTCTTCCGACTCCCACTGCACCATACACCCGCCAGGGCAAAGCCCTATTTGCGGAGGGACTACCATACTAGCTGCTAATACCACCAGCCCCAGTGGAGAAATTCTGCAGCGGTGGCTCCCTACACTTAGCCGCAACACCGCAAGTGGCATCACGAATAAACTTTATTCAATAATCCCCTGTAAATATCCCCATTACAAATAAGGGCCCAGGGCATGGAACCGGGTAACGGCCACCATCATGACATTCCCAAGAAGTACACTGCCTGGAACCGAGTACCCCATGCTACATAAACGCAACACTTTTGTTTCTGCTCCCATTTTTTAAGAGCTGAACTCAAAGATCTAAGACTTTTTCTATGGACACAAAAGGAACTTTTCTCTCAAATATTGTTTGGACATTTCTCTAAATCTGTGTTAGTGAGCACTTCTTTACCGAGATAATCCATGCACCGCACAAGTGTGGCATATGAAGATGCTGATTAGACAGAATGATTATTGCACAGGTGTGCTTGGGCATGCTCAGTACTCGATCGAGTATCCCTGGTGCTCGAGCAGCATGCTTGATTTCCTGCGCCTCATATTTCACTGTTGTATTTTGGCCAGTAAACATGCAAGGATTGCCTGCCAATCACTTTAATTCCATAGGCATGTTGACTACTGGCATTACTGTGATTGGCCGGCTGCATCGTGTCATCGAGTCTATATAAGACCCGGTGATGCGATGCTCAGTTCACTCTACCCCAGAAACAGTGTAGGGAGAGTTTCTGGTGATGGCATAGTGTATTAGGCTAGAGTTACACTGGCGTGTGACTTGCACCAGTGCAATGTGAGAAATTCTCGCATTGCGCTCAGCCCTATTTAAGACAGTGCTGTATGTCAGATCTGCGAGTTTTTCCTCAGCACTAATTGGATTGAGGAAAAAATCGACAGCATTTTGCGAGTCTCGGATCACTCACACCCATAGAAGTCTATGGGTGCGTGTGAAACATCAAACTGCATTATACGCGCAGGCTGACAATAAAGGAGATGGAGAGATTAATCTCTCCCTCTCCTGCGCAGCTGTGATTCGATCACAAGATCGGATCACAGTAGTATGATACTCAGCTCATGCTCACAGCGGAATGGGAGCTGAGGGTCAAGTCATGAGCTGCCCGGCTCCGCACACGCTGAGTAGTACTACAGTGTCGGACTCTGTTCACATTGCAGAGTCCGATATGCAGCCTGGTCTCTCCCAGCTCTGCTGGGCATCAGCTGTATTGTTACACTGCTCCTAGCAGTGCAGGAGTTATTCCTTTTTGAAGCAGTGTGCAACTTTTCTGAGAGCCAGGCTGCTAATTACCTTCTCCAACTGGTCTCTGCCTATTTAAGGCTGAGGAGTTTAGTAGGAGACTGCTGAAGATAGAATCTGCATGCAGTGTTGATATCTTGGCGTCCGAGGCTTTTTTCTTGTTGGAGACCAGTGACTTGTTGTCTGCACTGTTTAAGTGTGTCCTGGTGTGAATTACTCCTACCCCTTTGGTTTATCCCCTCTGGTGTTGTTTTGTCTCTCCTCTGTTGTTGTTCTCTGTTGTTGTTTTGCAGTGTGAGTGTGTTTTAGTATTATCCCCTTGTCTTTGTCTTTGTGAGGTGGGTACTTGGTGTACTGCCCATCCCATGGTTGGTGGTACGGGTGGCATCAGGACAGGGCTGGACAGGAGACTGGGCCCAGGGTGGTGACCTGGACCTGCCTACCATCAAGAGTACCTCCAGGGTCAGGGTGCGCACAGGGCCCACAGACTTAGGGCCAGCATATCACCCGTGACAGGTCATTAGCATATTGCATCCAACCTTACAGTGATTATTGCCTTACAGTGATTACTGCTACAGCATAAAAAATATAATCTATTCTCTAATAATACCGCTGATAGCTGCAATTAGTGTAGGGAGAGCTGCTGGAGAAGGAATAGTGTATTAAAGTGATTATTGCTTTACAATGTTTGCTGTTGCAACATAAAAAATTGATTCTATTCTCCAATAACACTGCTGTTAGCTGCATTTAATGTAGGGAGATCTGCTGGAGAAGAGATAGTGCATAACAGAGATTATTGCCTTATACTCCTTGCTTCTGCAACATAATAAATCTATTCTATTCTCTAATAATACTGCTGTTAGCTGCATTTAGTGTAGGGCTAGCTGCTGGAAAAAGGATAGTGTATTAGAAGATTCTAGGCAGGGATTATAGCCATGCAGTCCTTGCTGCTACACCATAAAACCAACACTCCTTTTCAGGGCTAAGTTTAATCTATTCTATTCTCTAATAATACTGCTGTAAGCTGCATTTAGTGTAAAGCTAGCAGCTAGAGAACGGATAGTGTATTAGAGGCATCTAGCCAGGGACTGAAACCTTACAGTCTTTGCAGCAGATATGTAAAACAAAAAGCACTTTTCAGGCTTCCATCTATTTCTTTCTACTCCCTACTAATATAGGGAAGTGGACATCTAACTAATGGTGGTGCACGTAGAGGCCGTGGCCATAGGCCAGAGCAAACTGTGCCTGCTGTAGGAGCACAACAAACACACTCAAATTCTACACCTATCTTTCTGTCCCAGTTTTACAGGAGGACACCAATGTTGAAGCCAGGACAGTGTGAACAGGGGGTGGGTTGGATGGCAGATAATACTTCCAGTATGTTTCGCAGCACAACCCTGTCTTTCCCATGGTCCAGACTCACTAGCCAAGAGTCTGGACCACATAATCCTCACACTGAACATCCTTCCTCCCACAATGGAGAGTCCCAGGAGACAAGTGATCCCACACTGGAACACTCCAAGGAGCTCTTTACATTTACATGTAATGATTCTGGCCGCTCGCACTGCAAATTTCAAGAGAGACATGAGGGCATGAGTGAATCATGTGCAGTGATAAACAAATATTTGAGCAGCCACTGTCAGAAGAAAATAGTGAGGAATGGCAACTACTGTCAAGAGGTGGATGATCTGACACAGTTACCAATAAGTCATGCTGTTAAGTCAACAAGTCAGGATGAGGACCACAGTACATAAGTGGAAGATGAGGTGGTGGACGGTGAAGTCACTGAGAGCGAGGACAATGCAGAGAGGAACTCATCCAATACAACCCTGCGACAGGCAGGAAGATGTAGTTTGGTGGCTATAGAGAGAAGGTGGGCAACTATTCCCCAGAGTACTCACATGCGACAAGTTCCCATGCCAAGGGTTGTTTCCCAATTAGTCAACTAAATGTCCTGTGGGGGGGATGCTGTCCATAATATATGGTGTGCTGGTCAATAGATATTGCGCTTGCATGCTGTCCCTACCATATTGGATGCAAAGCCACTATGTTACTGAATGGCTATATGTAGTTATATCCTTTGTGCTTGCGCGCTATGTTTCCCATATTAGATGCAGAACCGCATAGATACTAAGTGAGAATGAACTATAATTATATCTACAGTAATTTTGTAATGTGGTGACACTAATAAACACAGGCTAGATGCAAATAGATAAAGTTAGTAAATGTTTATCGGCCAAATTGGAATATATTGGACTAGCTATGCTGCTTAGCCATATATACTTCCACAATATGTAAGCTCAATTAACCATGAATTAATTACATATATTATGTGATCACACTATTACATTGAAGCAAAGTAAAATACATTGATGTCAAAACATGAAACTACATTGCATTCATAGAGCAACATGGTTCACTCAAATGAAATAACAAAAAAAAATATATTCACATTTGATGTATAGTTTATATTAGATGACAAATAGAAAAAGTGCATAAAGAAATCACCATGTTGTTAATAAATATATTGAGTACACAGCAAATATTAGTACATTTCAATGCTACATTTAACCATCGTATACCAACATAGAATAGAGTACCATATTATATTACCTATAAATACATATAGTGTCTAGTGATGAGCGAGTACTAAAAAGCTCGGGTGCTCGAGGCTCGGGCTGAGCATCCCAAGATACTCGTGTACTCGGCCCGAGCACCGAGCCCAATGTTATCCTATGGGGGACCCGAGTATTATTCTGAAATGACCACCGGCAGCATGTAGAAATCATAAAACTGTAAATTAAAAAAAAAAACGTGCGTGTGTGTGTAAGCGTGCATATATATATATACACGCGGAGTGGAGTGCGGGAGGGGCCGTAGCCGAGCGGGGAAGTGTCGGGCTAAAGGCACGGTCATGCTGTGAGGGCCGGCCAATCACTGCAATTCCACAACAGGGCTGTGGCATTGCAGTGGTCTGCCAGCCAATCCCTGCATAAGGGCTGGCTCTAAAAAGAGTGCCAACATGAAGACCACGAGTACAACACGAGTATTGCGAGATTACTCGGTCCCCGCCGAGTAGCCCGAGTACAGTGATACTCGTGCGAGTACCGAGTAGTAACAAGCATACTCGCTCATCACTAATAGTGTCCCAATATAACATAGCAATATAATATTCATCATTCGTGGCTGTACTAGAGGAGGGAGAACAAAAAAGACAAAGAAACCAAACATATAATTGTAATAAAATTAATCTTAAATAAAAAATGATTTATACTTTTTCATTTTAACTTCTTAACCCTTATTTTCTTTTCATTTAATTTCCTTCCATATCCTTGAATTTTGGCATAAGTGCACTCCACGTAGAGATGTTTGACAATTCCACTCAACTTTACTCTTTCAAGCCACCGAAGAGCACAAAATTCTAAAACCAACAACACAGAAAGACAATTAAAATCCAGACAACTAAAATCCTAACCCACCCATTAAAAAAACCTCCCTAAGATCACCCAATCATTATAGAAAGAGCAAGATGAGATCTTTATGAACGCACTCAAAATTTGTTATACAAAAAAACAAATGAGACCTAACATAGCTTAATACAAAAATGACCCAAAACCGCGGTTTTCATTTAGTCTCCTAGGGGCAAGAGCCCCAAGACGATATATCCATTTGCTCTCCACTAGGGTTAATGTCCTTCCCAGATTACCACTTCTAGAGCCCAGACTCACCTGATTACTTACGCTCAATTTCAGCCAATTGGGTTTACAATTATCCTGGGGGATCATTGAGATCCTTATGTATCTTTGGGATCAAATACAAGGTGGGAATATTGTGTGGAAAAAATTATGTAGGACTCACCACTCGAGAGCTTAAAGTGTGGGTACCCCAAGAAACTCATTGATGGTTATCGGAAGCGGTTGTTTGCAGTTATTTTGGCTAAAGGTTGTGCAACCAAGTATTAGGCTAAGGGTACCAATACTTTTGTCTGGCCCATTGTTGGAGTTTTGTGTGAAATGGTCATTGATTTGATTTTTGTTTCATTCTCTTTTGTGTTTTTTCATTGCAAGCAAAATAAAAGAAGATAATAATACCAAAGAATTTGTGATTGCAATCATTTTCAAGAAGAAACTGAGTATTATCTAACAGAATTGCAGGGGTGCCAATACTTTTGGCCAGCACTGTATATAGCCACATAACTCTCTCCCAGCACTCACTGCTGAAATACAGCATGGAGCAAAGAGTGACAAATCAGCAGTGCATTCACATATACAGCCCCACACACCATGGCTGATCCATCCTGACTGCTATTCAGATGGATTTCTGTATATATCTTATATCTAACTTATATACTCAGCAGGATATCTTCTGTATATGCTAAAATAGGTTTTATGGTTCCCATCTTCCCTTCCCCTTTCCCTCATTGTTTCCTCTCTCTGTTTTTTTCTTTTTTCTATTGTCTTTCCCACTGCAAATGCTTCTGCCTATCCGACATTGTTCTGCCAGTATCTGTGCCTTTTGCCGTGGTGTGTACTCCCCTGTCCCGCCGGCTTGGAGGTTGCTATGGGGATGCATCTTGCATACCTTGTCCTTCGCTGCTGATGTCATGATGTGTCTGACATGGGCAGACTGAGGTGACATCAGACGCCGAACCCAGTGACCGTGGAAGCAGATGTGACAGATGGGAGCACCAAGAATATCGCAGCAACTAGTGAGTAGAGACTTAAATACCCTCTGCCAATGTACACCCCAGGAAGAAGCAGCATGTGAAACGTGCGTCGGGGACCCTTAGATTTTAGGTTGTCTGGTGGTTCACTTTGTATCTTCTCCCAGGTGTCCTAGAATTTTTTTCTGGTCAGATTCCTTTCTGCCTTCTGGTGTTTCACCAATGCTCTACAGTTATTTTTCTGCATAATATTAACTAAATCTTCTCATATATTTCTGGCATACTTCTATGTGATTTTCTGTAGAAAGACCACTTTTTACTTTTTAAAGTGTTTGTAATTCCTCTTATTTTCAGACTTTTTGTCATTCTTTATGAAATTACTTTTTCTACCATGTTTTCATGCAGGTATATATATATATATATATATATATATATATATATATATATATATATATATATATATATATATATATATATATATATTTGTCTTTGAACTGTTGGTCTAATTGCCAACTAGTGGAAACTGTACAACATCAGTGTCTTGTTACATAATATTATCAACACTGATACAGTGATTCTGTATACCAACAATTGCATTTTTTTGTACTTTCGGCATACTTATATGTGATCCTTTTTCCAAAAAACACTTTTCACTTTCCTATAAGTACTTTTCTAATTTCCTCAGTCTCTATTATTCTTTATTAAATCATATTTCTCTAGCATGTGTTCATGCAGATATAAATAAAATAATGCTTTTCCATTTTTGAATTGATAGTCTTCTTTATAAACTATATTGCCATCTAGTGGACACTGCGGGGCATTAATGCAGTATTACAACATTATCACCATTCATACAGTGACTATACTATAGATATACTGTATATATATATATATATATATATATATATATATATATATATACAGTTAGGTCCAGAAATATTTGGACAGTGACACAATTTTCGCGAGTTGGGCTCTGCATGCCACCACATTGGATTTGAAATGAAACCTCTACAACAGAATTCAAGTGCAGATTGTAACGTTTAATTTGAAGGTTTGAACAAAAATATCTGATAGAAATTGTAGGAATTGTACACATTTCTTTACAAACACTCCACATTTTAGGAGGTCAAAAGTAATTGGACAAATAAACCAAACCCAAACAAAATATTTTTATTTTCAATATTTTGTTGCAAATCCTTTGGAGGCAATCACTGCCTTAAGTCTGGAACCCATGGACATCACCAAACGCTGGGTTTCCTCCTTCTTAATGCTTTGCCAGGCCTTTACAGCCGCAGCCTTCAGGTCTTGCTTGTTTGTGGGTCTTTCCGTCTTAAGTCTGGATTTGAGCAAGTGAAATGCATGCTCAATTGGGTTAAGATCTGGTGATTGACTTGGCCATTGCAGAATGTTCCACTTTTTTGCACTCATGAACTCCTGGGTAGCTTTGGCTGTATGTTTGGGGTCATTGTCCATCTGTACTATGAAGCGCCGTCCGATCAATTTTGCGGCATTTGGCTGAATCTGGGCTGAAAGTATATCCCGGTACACTTCAGAATTCATCTGGCTACTCTTGTCTGCTGTTATGTCATCAATAAACACAAGTGACCCAGTGCCATTGAAAGCCATGCATGCCCATGCCATCACGTTGCCTCCACCATGTTTTACAGAGGATGTGGTGTGCCTTGGATCATGTGCCGTTCCCTTTCTTCTCCAAACTTTTTTCTTCCCATCATTCTGGTACAGGTTGATCTTGGTCTCATCTGTCCATAGAATACTTTTCCAGAACTGAGCTGGCTTCATGAGGTGTTTTTCAGCAAATTTAACTCTGGCCTGTCTATTTTTGGAATTGATGGTTTGCATCTAGATGTGAACCCTTTGTATTTACTATCATGGAGTCTTCTCTTTACTGTTGACTTAGAGACAGATACACCTACTTCACTGAGAGTGTTCTGGACTTCAGTTGATGTTGTGAACGGGTTCTTCTTCACCGAAGAAAGTATGCGGCGATCATCCACCACTGTTGTCATCCGTGGACGCCCAGGCCTTTTTGAGTTCCCAAGCTCACCAGTCAATTCCTTTTTTCTCAGAATGTACCCGACTGTGGATTTTGCTACTCCAAGCATGTCTGCTCTCTCCCTGATGGATTTTTTCTTTTTTTTCAGCCTCAGGATGTTCTGCTTCACCTCAATTGAGAGTTCCTTAGACCGCATGTTGTCTGGTCACAGCAACAGCTTCCAAATGCAAAACCACACACCTGTAATCAACCCCAGACCTTTTAACTACTTCATCGATTACAGGTTAACGAGGGAGACGCCTTCAGAGTTAATTGCAGCCCTTAGAGTCCCTTGTCCAATTACTTTTGGTCCCTTTAAAAAGAGGAGGCTATGCATTACAGAGCTATGATTCCTAAACCCTTTCTCCGATTTGGATGTGAAAACTCTCATATTGCAGCTGGGAGTGTGCACTTTCAGCCCATATTATATGTATAATTGTATTTCTGAACATGTTTTTGTAAACAGCTAAAATAACAAAACTTGTGTCACTGTCCAAATATTTCTGGACCTAACTGTATATATATATATATATATATATATATATATATATACATACATACAGTCATATGAAAAAGTTTGGGCACCCCTATTAATGTTAACCTTTTTTCTTTATAACAATTTGGGTTTTTGCAACAGCTATTTCTGTTTCATATATCTAATAACTGATGGACTGAGTAATATTTCTGGATTGAAATGAGGTTTATTGTACTAACAGAAAATGTGCAATCCGCATTTAAACAAAATTTGACCGGTGCAAAAGTATGGGCACCTCAACATAAAAGTGACATTAATATTTTGTAGATCCTCCTTTTGAAAAATAACAGCCTCTAGTCTCTTCCTGTAGCTTTTAATGAGTTCCTGGATCCTAAATGAAAGTATATTTGACCATTCCTGTTTACAAAACAATTCCAGTTCAGTTAAGTTTGATGGTCGCCAAGCATGGACAGCACGCTTCAAATCATCCCACAGATTTTCAATGATATTCAGGTCTGGGGACTGGGATGGCCATTCCAGAACATTGTAATTGTTCCTCTACATGAATGCCTGAGTAGATTTGGAGCGGTGTTTTGGATCATTGTCTTGCTGAAATATCCATCCCCTGCGTAACTTCAACTTCATCACTGATTTTTGCACATTATTGTCAAGAATCTGCTGATACTGAGTTGAATCCATGCGACCCTCAACTTTAACAAGATTCCCGGTGCCGGCATTGGCCACACAGCCCCAAAGCATGATGGAACTTCCACCAAATTTTACTGTGGGTAGCAAGTGCTTTTCTTGGAATGCCGTGTTTTTTTGCCTCCATGCATAATGCCTTTTTGTGTGACCAAACAACTCAATCTTTGTTTCATCGGTCCACAGGACCTTCTTCCAAAATGTAACTGGCTTGTCCAAATGTGCTTTTGCATACCTCAGGCGACTCTGTTTGTGGCGTGCTTGCAGAAACGGCTTCCTTCGCATCACTCTCCCATACAGCTTCTCCTTGTGCAACGTGCGCTGTATTGTTGACCGATGCACATTGACACCATCTGCAGCAAGATGATGCTGCAGGTCTTTGGAGGTGGTCTGTGGATTGTCCTTGACTGTTCTCACCATTCTTCTCTGCCTTTCTGATATTTTTCTAGGCCTGCCACTTCTGGGCTTAACAAGAACTGTACCTGTGTTCTTCCATTTTCTTACTATGTTCCTCACAGTGGAAACTGACAGTTTAAATCTCTGAGACAACTTTTTGTATCCTTCCCCTGAACAACTATGTTGAATAATCTTTATTTTCAGATCATTTGAGAGTTGTTTTGAGGAGCCCATGATGCCACTCTTCATAGGAGATTCAAATAGGAGAACAACTTGCAAGTGGCCACCTTAAATACCTTTTCTCATGATTGGATACACCTGCCTATGAAGTTCAAAGCTCAATGAGGTTACAAAACCAATTTAGTGCTTTAGTAAGTCAGTAAAAAGTAGTTAGGAGTGTTCAAATCAAGAAATTGATAAGGGTGCCCATACTTTTGCATCGGTCAAATTTTGTTTAAATGCGGATTGCACATTTTCTGTTAGTACAATAAACCTCATTTCAATCCAGAAATATTACTCAGTCCATCAGTTATTAGATATATGAAACAGAAATAGCTGCTGCAAAAACCCAAATTGTTAACAAGAAAAAAGGTTAACATTAATAGGGGTGCCCAAACTTTTTCATATGACTGTATATATATATATATATATATATATATATATATATATATATATATATATATATATATATATATATACACATATATAAATATATACATATATAAATGTAAAAGAATTGGGATCACGGTCCTGGACCGTGAAGAAGGCACATGGTGCTGAAACATGTAGTCCCTTGCTGGAGTGCTATTATTTGATTGGAGTTCCTCATACTTTTATATGACATAATGGATCAATAAAATAGAAGGTTTTTTTATAATTCTGGTGAAATTTCATCCTTTTGCTGGATCTCAATTCTCCTACATTTCTATTTGTTGGGCATACTCCCTGCCTGGATCTCTGCAGAACATAAGGTGAACACCGACCATTGCATCAAGAGGAACTCCTTTACGGTGAGCTGGCTATATGTTTTCTACGTTGTTTGACTAATATATATATATATATATATATATATATATATATATATATATATATATATATATATATACACATATACAGTGCTGGCCAAAAGTATTGGCACCCCTGCAATTCTGTCAGATAATACTCAGTTTCTTCTTGAAAATGATTGCAATCACAAATTCTTTGGTATTATTATCTTCATTTATTTTGTCTTCAATGAAAAATAAAAAATTGGCATAAAGCCAAACCTGTAACTTACCTGTGGCACCTAACAGGTGTTGGCAATAACTAAATCACACTTGCAGCCAGTTGACATGGATTAAAGTTGACTCAACCTCTGTCCTGTGTCCTTGTGTGTACCACATTGAGCATGGAGAAAAGAAAGAAGACCAAAGAACTGTCTGAGGACTTGAGAATCCAAATTGTGAGGAAGCATGAGCAATCTCAAGGCTACAAGTCCATCTCCAAAGACCTAAAAGTTCCTGTTTCTACGGTGTGCAGTGTCATCAAGAAGCTTAAAGCTCATGGCACTGTGGCTAACCTCCCTAGATGTGGAAGGAAAAGAAAAATTGACGAGAGATTTTAATGCAAGATTGTGCGGATGGTGGATAAAGAACCTCGACTAACATCCAAACAAGTTCAAGCTGCCCTGCAGTCCGAGGGTACAACAGTGTCAACCCGTACTATCCATCGGCGTTTGAATGAAAAGGGACTGTATGGTAGGATACCCAGGAAGACCCCACGTCTTACCCCAAGAAACAAAAAAAGCCAGGCTGGAGTTTGCCAAAACTTACCTGAGAAAGCCTAAAACGTTTTGGAAGAATGTTCTCTGGTCAGATGAGACACAAGTAGAGCTTTTTGGGAAAAGCCATCAACATAGAGTTTACAGGAAAAAAAAAAGGCATTCAAAGATAAGAACAGACAGTTCTACAGTCAAACATGGCGGAGGTTCCCTGATGTTTTGGGGTTGCTTTGCTGCCTCTGGCACTGGACTGCTTGACCGTGTGCATGGCATTATGAAGTCTGAAGACTACCAACAAATTTTGCAGCATAATGTAGGGCCCAGTGTGAGAAAGCTGGGTCTCCCTCAGAGGTCATGGGTCTTTCAGCAGGACAATGACCCAAAACACACTTCAAAAAGCACTAGAAAATGGTTTGAGAGAAAGCACTGGAGACTACTAAAGTGGCCAGCAATGAGTCCAGACCTGAATCCCATAGAACACCTGTGGAGAGATCTCAAAATGGCAGTTTGGAGAAGGCACCCTTCAAATCTCAGGGACCTGGAGCAGTTTGCCAAAGAAGAATGGTCTAAAATTCCAGGAGAGCATTGTAAGAAACTCACTGATGGTTACCGGAAGCGGTTTTTCGCAGTTATTTTGGCTAAAGGTTGTGCAACCAAGTATTAGGCTAAGGGTGCCAATACTTTTGTCTGGCCCATTTTTGGAGTTTTGTGTGAAATAATCAATGATTTGATTTTTGTCTCATTCTCTTGTGTTTTTTCATTGCAAGCAAAATAAATGAAGTTAATAATATACCAAAGAATTTGTGATTGCAATCATTTTCAAGAAGAAACTGAGTATTATCTGACAGAATTGCAGGGATGCCAATACTTTTGGCCAGCACTGTATGTACATATATATATATATATATATATATATATATATATACACTAGCTGCAGTACCCGGCGTTGCCCGGGATAGTGGCTGTCTCTCTGTTTCTCTCCCAGTCTCCATACGTCTCTCTTTTTATATGTCTGTCTCTCTCTGTCTGTGTGTCTGTCTGTCTCTCTCTCTCTGTCTGTCTGATTCTTTCCCTGTCTGTCTCTCTTTTCCTGTCTGTCTCTGTCTGTCTCTCTCTTTCCGTGTCTGTCTCTCTCTTTCCCTGTCTGTCTCTCTATATCTGTGTCTCTCTGTCTGTCTCTTTCCCTGTCTGTATCATTGTGTCTATCTATGTCTGTTTCTTTTTTTGCCTGTCTCTGCCGTTCTGTATCTTTCCCTGTCTGTCCCTTTCCATGTCTGTCTGTCTGTCTCTTTCCGTCTCTTTGTCTGTCTGTGTCTGTTTGTGTGTCTGCCTGTCTCTCTATCTCTTTGTCTGTCTCTTTCCCTGTCTCTCTCTCTTTCCCTGTCTGTCTCTCTCTTTCCCTATCTGTCTCTGTCTGTCTCTTTCCCTGTCTGTCCCTGCCTGTCTCTTTCCCTGTTTGTCTATTTCCTGTCTCTTTGTCTGTCTGTCTCTGTCTGTCTCTTTCCCTGGCTTCATTGTGACATGCCAACGTTCCATTTAAAGGCGTGGCTGCACTTTCTTCTGAAGTTCTGGCTGCACTGTGGCTCCCAGCTCCATTGACTTTAATAAAGGCAGTTTTTTTTGTGAATAATTGTAAAGTGCGGGGTTAAACTTCCTCCTCTAAACATAGTCTATAACGTTCCCTGAGTTAAATGGAGTGTCTGTGCATAATTTTGTGATTGTACATGCGACGGTGCGAATTCCTTTAGCGGACATACACACACACATACATACATACATACATACACTCAGCTTTATATAATAGATTAGCTGTAGTACCTGGCATTGCCCGGGAAAGTAACTGTCTCTGTCTCTCTGTCTGTCTCTTTCCCTGTCTGTCTTTGTGTGTGTGATTCCCCAGGGCTGTTGGGTACTCGGTCCCGGGCGCGTGGTGCGCAGTGGGGGACAGTTGTGGTCGCGGCCGATGCCTGGTTCCGTGACCTTGGGAGTCAGTCCGAATAAAAAAAAGGGGTAAAAATAAAAGAAAAGGGTGAGATAAAAATAAAGAGTTTTTCAACTACACCACTTGCTGTGTGTGGCCAGGTTATTGTAGCCGCCACTCCAGGGTCCTGCTGGGGCTGGTGGAGTAATGCAGCTTAGTTGTTTTGGGCCCTCTGCAAGCAGGGCTAGGCCCCTGCAGTGGATGATGGGGATTGTAGTGGGGAACCGTCTGTGTGAGTGTACGGAAGCAATAAGGAAACAGTCCACACCAGTTTTGCAGTTTCAACTTGTCTGGTTTTACTTGGTTTCAGTGTTTGGACCCGCTGGTGCCGGTTCCAGGTGTTCCCGCTCCCCTTGTTCTCTGTGC
Source organism: Anomaloglossus baeobatrachus (assembly GCF_048569485.1). Lineage (NCBI taxonomy): Eukaryota > Metazoa > Chordata > Amphibia > Anura > Aromobatidae > Anomaloglossus > Anomaloglossus baeobatrachus. Next base: position 278,113,825 of record NC_134356.1, on the reverse strand, counting down.
TAGTTGTGACCTGGGGTAGCTGTCCTCCGTGCACTCTCGTTTGTGTTGGGTTTCCATGGCTTAGAGCTTCTGGGGAACCCCTCCGTTTCTGTCTTGGTCCTATTGCAGGCAGCCTTGACTATTTAAGGGGGTCAATCCCCGGTCCCCTCTTTGCTGCTGATGCTTCTGACTCTTTGGTTGGCAATGGACCCTGGAGATCTTCTCGCATGGCAGATTTAACAAATGACCTTAAAGTGTCCTGCTGTCCTAGGATCTGCACACCACCTTGCGCTGAGTCCTGTGAGCCTAGGTTCCAGACTTCCACAGACGCTCCACGGTTCCTGGAGTATTCCACTTCCACAGGTAACCCATGGTCCCTGGAGTCCTGGTTCCTTACTCCACAGTCCCTGACTCCTGTTACAGCTTTCCGTTGTTACTTCAGGTCTTGCTACACCTTTCTTTCTTTACTTCACTCTTTCACTCCTCCGACTACTTTCTTCACTTTCCACTGACTACTTCCACTGCCTAAACACTTCTGCCAACTTCCCAACTGACCACTGGCCCCTCCCCTTGCTGGGTCTCTTTCTACAGATTGGGTGGCGACTCTAAAATCAGTGCCCATCCCTTTTACCTGTTGCTAGACAAAACAATCACTGATCTCAGGGAGACCAGCCAGAGAAAACACTGCCGGCAGCCAGCAAAGGCGCTCAACACAGTGAAATCCTAGGTGCATTGCCCCCTGGGAAGTATGCAAATCAAAAAGGTCCGTGGAGCTTTTGATATCTGGCTATTTTTCCATTACATTCTGTAGTTTAACATCATCACGTTAAATACCTATTATTTCCAAAGAATTAAGAGAGCGAGAATAACAATTAATAAAATGAAATGACACATGAGATACATTCCGTGGAACAGTAGAAGTAAATACAATATTAGTTATATGTTCTGATATGCGGGTTTTTAATTTTCTTATGGTAGAACCAATATATGATTTTTCGCAAATATTGCAGCGAATCATATACACAACATTTTGTGTGATGCAATTTATAAACTATTCAATCCTGAATATTCTAGAGTTATCATGGTTTATAATAACTTGTATAATGAAGCCAGGTAGGTTTCATTGTTCTTTGAGTCTCAAACAAACAGACTCAAAAAGAGAGCCTTCAAACAATATTGGTAAGTGTTTCAGAACCAGCTCCTTAATCCTATTAAATTGGGCATTATATGTAAACTAGAAGGTGGCCCGATTCTAACGCATCGGGTATTCTAGAATTTATTGTGTAGTTAATGTATGTTTTTTGTTATATATATCGATGTTGTTGTGTGTAGTTGCCAGTGTTTGTGTAGGGCACTGTAAATGTTCTGGGTGTTGTCTGGGTGTGGGGGGGGGGTGAGAGCGGTGTTGTTTGTGTGTCGCGTTGTGTGTGTTGCGTTGTATGTGGAGCGTTGTGTGTCTGCAGCGTTGTGTGTGTGGTGCTGTGTGTTGCGCAGTTTGTGTGGGTGTGGAGTGCGTGTGTGTGTTTTGGGGGAGGTATTTTTTGTGCAGTGTGTGTGTTGTGCGGTATGTGCGTATATTTATGTATGCCGCGGTGTTTGTGTGTTGGGTGTTGTGTGTGCGCGCGGCGTTGTCTGTGTGTGGGTGTCTGTGTAGGGCGGTGTTTGTGGTTCCCAGTGTGTGTGTGGTGTGTTGTGCGGTGTGTGTGTGGCGCTGTGTGTGTGTTTTGGGGGGAGGTGTGCACCCCCATCATGCTCCATCCCCCATGCTGCGCACCCCCCATCGTGCTCCATCTTCCATGCTGCGCACCCCCCATCGTGCTCCATCCCCCATGCTGCGCACCCCCCATCGTGCTCCATCCCCCATGCTGCGCACCCCCATCGTGCTCCACCCCCCATGCTGCGCACCCCCATCGTTCTCCACCCCCCATGCTGTGCACTCCCCATCGTGCTCCATCCCCCATGCTGCGCACTCCCCATCGTGCTCCATCCCCCATGTTGCGCACCCCCCATCGGGCTCCATCCCCCATGTTGCGCACCCCCCATCGTGCTCCATCCTCCATGCTGCGCACCCCCCCATCGTGCTCCATCCCCCATGCTGCGCACCCCCCATCGTGCTCCATCCCCCATGCTGCGCAACCCCCATCGTGCTCCATCCCCCATGCTGCGCACTCCCCATCGTGCTCCATCCCCCATGCTGTGCACCCCCCATCGTGCTCCATCCCCCATGCTGCGCACCCCCCATCGTGCTCCATCCCCCATGCTGTGCATCCCCCATCGTGCTCCATCCCCCATGCTGCGCACCCCCCACCGTGCTCCATCCCCCATGCTGCGCACCCCCCCCATCATGCTCCATCCCCCATGCTGCGCACTCCCCATCGTGCTCCACAGTCACACATCAGACAGTATACACGCACATATCTGATCGCATACACTCACACCCCACTTCTCCCTGTGCCCTCCGGTGGGCGGTCCCAGCAGCTGTGCTGCACGCCGTGCTCCTCTGCCTTCTGCCGACACGCACACATCCGATCGCATACACGCACACATCCGATCGCATACACGCACATATCCGATCGCATACACGCACACACTGACGATATCGCACATACGTGCTCACACACTCACAACAACCGGAGATACCACATGCTTCCGGCCATGTGATCCTCCAGCAGGTCCTGGAAGGTCACTGCACGCACAGTATCGCCGCCGAGAAGTAAGCGATATCACTGGATGTTGTGAGTGTGTGGATGCGATCTGATGTGTGTGTGAGGTGTGTGATCTGATGTGTGTGTGTCTGTTCTTATGTGTGTGCGTGTGTGTGTGTTCCGCCGCTGCAGGACCTTGATGCGCTCACCTGCTCCCGGTCGGCGTCTGGTGAGTATGACTGCGGGGTCTTCTTTCTTCTGTCTTCTCTCTTCTGGGGGTGCCCGCTGCCTATAATGAAGTGTCTTGCAGTGTCTTTAACTCTTTCACCGCTGCATGACACTTCATTATTGACCACAGCGTATGCCGGCTCCCTGCACATGTGTACCGGGAGCCGGTGTACGCTGGAGCGGGGCTGAGCGGGCGAGGCGTCAGCGTATGCCGGCTCCCTGCACATGTGTACCGGGAGCCGGTGTACGCTGGAGCAGGCGATGCGTGCGGAGGGCTGGGGCGAGTGGCTAATCCATGCGGGGGGCGGGGCCAGGCCGAGGCAAGCGGCCAATCCGTGGGGGGGGGGGGGGGGCCAGGGCGAGCCCAGCGGCCAATCCGACAGTTGTCACTTTTATGACACTGTCACGGTGACACTGTCACGGTGACACAATTTTGGAGCAAGACAGACAGACAGACAGAATAAGGCAATTATATATATAGATGAGACTACTGGTTTACTAATCTTGTTTATTTTAGATCTGTTAACAGATGTATCAATTAGATCTGATCTAGTTTTACGATCCACAATATCATTAGCCCTATCGAATGACCAGGTGGAGTAGCCCCTTTTCCTAAATCTGGATGTACATGACTGCATTACATTCTGTAGTTTAACATCATCACTGCAATTTCTTTTTATTCGAGTAAATTCACCCACTGGAATACCTTTGAGTGTATTAGTGGGATGATGACTTTTTGCATGCAGTAAAGAATTGCCGGCTAGTGGTTTTATGTAGGTAGACGTCGCTATTGTTTCATTCAAATTTCCCTCAAGCTGCAGATCAAGAAAGGAGATTTCTTGGGAACTGTTCTGAAAAGTAAAAGACAGGTTATATTCATTATTATTGATATATTGAATAAATCCTGGTATGCCAGATTCATGTCCATCTCAGATAAATAATGTATCATCTATGAATCTGGCATACCAGAAAAATAGATGAACTGAAGGGGTTGGAATCGGCATATAAATACTTATATTCCTAAAAAGACATTACAAGGTTGGCTAACGAGGGGGAATACTAAGCCCCCATTGAAACGCCAACCGATTGCATGAAAAAATCACCATTAAAAGGAAAAAAATTGTTTGTTAGTAAAAACCATACAGATTGGGTGAGAAAGTTGCAGAAATCATGACTAAAAGTACCAGTTCTGGAAAGATGAAATTCTAGTGCTTGAACAGCAATGCTATGTGGTATGGAAGTATATAATGATTTTCCATCACATGATAAACAAATATACTTACTCTTCCATGTTACACCAGACAGTTGTTCCAGAACATCTTTGGAATCCTTCAGGAAACTGTTACGTCACCACCAGAGTCCGCTCCTGCGACTTCTGCTTCGATCACCAGGCGGCAGCGTGTTTCAGCTGTGGATAGTGCTAGTGATCGGAGAGGAGTCAATGCCATGCTCCGCTCATCCACTGGGCTGGTTTCCTTGGGATCTGCAGTACCACTGGCTGACTGTCGGTGGCGTGTGTCTTCCAGCTGGAGTTACCATCATTCAACTACAACCAATGGGAAGACACCACACCCTTCTTATTTCTCCTCCTGTCTGCTGACCACTGCCAGAGATAGTTCTGTATTCTTGGTTCCTGTCCCGCCCTGTTCTGTTTAGAAATTATGATATCCGAGAAGGAGATGAGTGGAAAACTGCATTTAACAGTCCATAGGGACACTATGAGTACCTTGTAATGCCTTTTGGGTTAAGTAATGCGCCGGCTGTCTTTCAGAACTTTGTCAATGACATTTTCAAAGATATTTGCGGTCAATATGTGGTGGTCTATCTGGATTACATTCTGATTTACTCTCTTGATGCTACGTCACATGTCTAACATGTTCGCACTGTACTCCAGACACTCAGGGAGAACTCCCTGTTTGCTAAATGTGAGAAATGTGTTTTTTTTTATAATGAGGTTCATTTCCTGGGTTATATATTGTCTGCAGAAGGCTTCCGCATGGATCCCTCTAAGCTTCAACCGATTAAGGAGTGGGTGCAACCCAAGTCTCTGAAAGCCTTGTAGTGTTTCCTTGGGTTTGCTAATTATTATCGCAAATTTATTAGAGATTTTTCCAAAATTGCTAAACCCCTCACCGATTTGACTAAAAAGGGGGCTCATGTGGTTAATTGGGAGCCAGAGGTGATCCATGCCTTCTCTAAATTAAAAGAATTCTTTCCTCAGAGCCGATTCTCATTCAGCCTGACCTTATGCGTCTGTTTATTGTAGAAGTCGATGCATCTGAGGCTGGAGTGGGAGCGGTGCTACCACAAGGTACTCCGTCTCTCACTCAGCTTCGTCCTTGTGCCTTCTTTTCCTGCAAGTTTTCTCCCACAGAGAGAAATTATGACATTAGTAATCGAGAGCTGTTGGCAATTAAATGGGCCTTCGAGGAATGGCACCACTTCCTCTAAGGCGCCAAGCATAAGGTCACAGTTATCACAGACCATAAGACTCTCACTTATCTGGAATCTGCTAAGAGACTCAATCCTAGGCAAGCTAGGTGGGCTTTGTTCCTCCAGATTTGATTTTGTGGTAACATTCTGCCCCGGTACCAAGAACACTAGAGCTGATGCACTTTCCCGTAGCTTCTGTCCCTCTCAGTCTGAAAACTCTGAACCAGTCCCTATTTTAGCTAAAGGCATTATGCCATCTGTTTCCTTAGATTTGATAGAAGAGGTCCATAATACCCAAGACCAAGCTCCTGAAACCACTCCTGACCGTAAACAGTTTGTCACCCCCTCACTTTGCCTATGGGTACTCCAGGAATCTCACAATTCTGTGCTTGCAGGTTAAACTGGTATAGGCAATACCCTCTGACTAGTAATCAGAAATGTTTGGTGGCCAACCATAGCGAAGGATTGTAAGGAATATTTACTTGCTTGTGAAACCTGTGCTCGAGCCACGGCACCCCGTACCCGCCCTGCCGGATTTCTCCAGTCCCTACCTACTCCAGTAAGCCTTTGGACACATCTCTCCATGGACTTCATGACTGACTTCCCACCCTCAGAAGGGAAGACTTGTATCTGGGTAGTGGTGGATTCAGCAAACAGTGTCATTTTTTTCCTCTGTCCGGATTACCTAATTCTGAAACTCTTAGCAGGTTGTTCATTAGGCATATTGTGCCATTACACGAAGTTCTGGAAAATATTGTTTCTGACCGAGGAACATAGTTAGTCTCAAAATTCTGGAGAGCTTTTTGTAAAAAGATCAATATAGAGCTATCTTTTTCATCTGCCTACCACCCAGAGACCAATGGTCAGACTGAACGTTCCAATCAAACCCTTGAACAATATTTCCGGTGTTATGTGTCTGACCATCAGTCTGACTGGGTGGAATATCTGCCGCTAGCCGAGTTCGCCGTCAATAATCAGTATCAGGAATCCATCCAGACTACCCCCTTTTTCTGCAATTTAGGGTTGCATCCACGTTTTCGTTCTTTTTCTTCCACTGCAGTGGATACTCCTAAGGCTGAAAAAACTGTGGACAAACTGAAGGCTATCTGGTCTGAGGTGAAAGAGAACTTGAAGAAGGCACAGGTTGGTCAAGCCTCCTCTGCTAATAAGTGATGTTTCAAGGGCCCAAGCCTTGGAGTTGAGGACAAGGTATGGTTATCCACACAGAATATTAAACTCAAGGTCCCTTATACTAAGCAGAGTCCCATATTTTTTGGACCTTACAAGATAATCAAGGTCATTAATCACACAGCTTTCCACCTGAAACCCCCCCCATCCTTTAAGATATCAAATGTATTCCACAAGTCCCTCCTCAAGTTATATCGTTTCTCCATTCACCCAGTCAGGACACCGCCTCCTCCTGTTTTGGTTGAAGGTAACTTTGAAGTATCAGGTACAGAGAATACTTCATTCCCGTATTGTCGAGGGGCGGTACAGTATTTGGTGTGTTGGAGGGGTTACGGCCCTGAGGAGAGGTCATGGGTCTCTGCGAGCGATATTCATGCTAAGGGTCTGGTCCGGCGGATTCACCTCCAATTCCCTGGAAAGCCGGGTTTTGAGGGTCTGGAGTCCCCTCGTGGAGGGGGGGTACTGTTAAGTCACCACCGAACTCCGCTCCTGCTTCAGTCACCGCCGTGTTCCCGCTGTGTATAGTGCTGGTGATGGGACAGGAGTCAATGCCAGCGGCGCTGGTGGGGGGGGGTGCAGGCTCTGCTCATCCACTGGGCTGGGTTTCCTTGGGATCTGCAGTACCACTGGAATTACCATCATTCAGCTACAACCAATGAATGGGAAGACACCACACCCTTCCTAATTCCCCTCCTGTTTGTTGACCACTGCCAGAGATAGTTCTAGATTTCTGGTTCCTGTTCTGTTTAGTGATTCTGGTGTTCGAATTTCTGCTTGTTCCAGACTACCCTCCTGCCTGCTGTTTATGTACCTCACTACCCGATCCGGATTTGACCGCTGTTTTGTTTGCGGATTATGGCCTTGCCTGCCGATTCTGTCCCTGTTTTGCATTTCCCGGTTCGACCCTGCCTGACTACTACTCTCTCGGACTGCAGCCTTCCACAGGTAGTGATCACCTTGGGCCCTGTGTAATTCCAAATCCCTGCATAGGAGTTAAAGGGTTTCAGGGTTCTAGGGGTCCTGCTCCGGTCTGTACCGCGTTCCCCTTTGCCACCCACCTCGCACAACTCACTACTGGTACAGTTAAACCTTAACCCCATCGTTCCAGGGGACTCTCAGCATTAGTGTGAGCCACATGGACCACCTGCCAAACGTATTCACAGCTATAATCTGAGCAAGTAATACTCACAATTTGTGGTCCTATTATCATTATTTCTTGTGTGCCTTAAGGCGGTTATTGAGGCAATATTATATTATTTTATTATTATCAGCATTTATATTACTATTTACACCTTCACCAACACCTTGTTTAACCCCTTCAGCCCCCAGCCTATTTTGACCTTACTGACCTCGCCATTTTGTGCAATTCTGACCAGTGTCCCTTTATGAGGTTATAACTCGAACGCTTCAACGGATCCTAGCGATTCTGACATTTTTTTTTGTGACATATTGTACTTCATGAAAGTGGTAGATTTAGGCCGATATTTTTTGCGTTCATTTTTGAAAATTTTGGAAATTTGGCAAAAATTTTGAAAATTGCGCAATTTTCAAAATTTGAAATTTTATGCCCGTAAATCTGAGAAATATGTCACACAAAATAGTTACTAAATAAAATTTCCCACATGTCTACTTTACACTAGCGCAATTTTCAAAACAAATTTTTTTTTTGTTAGGAAGTTAGAAGGGGTCAAAGTTCATCAGCAATTTCTCATTTTTCCAACAAAATTTACAAAAAACTTTTTTAGGGACCACATCACATTTGAAGCGACATTGAGAGGCCTAGGTGACAGAAAATACCCAAAAGTGACCCCATACTAAAAACTGTACCACTCAGGCTACTCAAAACCACATCCAAGAAGTGTATTACCCCTTTAGGTGCTTCACAAGAATCAAATCAATGTGGAAGGAAAAAATGAAAATTTACTTTTTTTTTTTTACACAAAAATGTTACTTTAGCCATAAAATGTAGCATTTCACAAGGGTATCAGGAAAAATTACACCATAAAATGTATTGTGGTGGAAATCAAATGTTTGGGTGCACGGCAGGGCTCGGAAGGCAAGAAGCGCCATTTAACTTTTCAAACGCAAAATTGTCTGGAATCGTAAGGGGACGCCATGTTGCGTTTGGAGACCCCCTGAGGTACCTAAACAATGGAACTCCTGTACAAGTGACCCCATTTTGAAAACTAGACCCATCATGGAATTTTTTTTTAGAGGTTTAGTGAGCCCTTTGAACCCCTGGGGGCTTCACAGAAGTTTATAACGTTGAGCCGTGAAAATATTTATATTTTTTTTTTACCACAAAATTGTTACTTCAACCAGGTAGCTTTTTTTCACAAGGGTATCAGGAAAAATTACACCATAATATTTATTGTGCAATTTCTCCTGAGTACACAGATACCTCATATGTGGTGGAAATTAAGTATTTGGGCGCGCAGCAGGGCTCGGAAGGCAAGGAGCGCTATTTGACTTTTGGAGCTAATTTTCCATTCAAAAAGTCAAATGGCGCTCCTTCCCTTCCGAGCCCTGCCGTGTACCCAAACAGTGGTTTATGACCACATATGAGGTATCTTATGTACTCAGGAGAAATTGCCCAACAAGTTTTAGGATCCATTTTATCCTGTTGCCCATGTGAAAATGAAAACAAAAAGGCTAAAAGAAAATTTGTGGAAAAAAAAAAAAAAAAAAAAGTACTTTTTCATTTTTACGGATCAATTTGTGAAGCACCTGGAGGTTCAAAGTACTCACTATGCATCTAGATAAGTTCCTTGGGAGGTCTAGTTTCCAAAATGGGGGTCACTTTTGGGGGAGCACCAATGTGTAGGCACACAGGGGCTCTCCATACGCGACATGGTGTCTGCTAACAATTTGAATGGAAAATTAGCTCCAATTATTTACGGACACCATGTGGTGTATGGAGAATATGTAGTGTATGTCAGGTTGGTGTGTGTGTGTGTGTGTGTGTGTGTGTGTGTGTGTGTGGTGTAGTATACGTCAGGTTGGTGTGTGTGTGTGTAGTGTAGTATACATCAGGTTGGTGTGTGTGGTGTTTACCACACACACATCAACCTGACGTACACTACACCCCACACCAAACTAACATACACTAAGTCAGGGTGGTGTGGGGTGTAGTGTATGTTAGTTTGGTATGTGGTGTAGTGTAGGTCAGGTTGATGTGTGTGTGGTGTAGTGTACGTCGGGTTGGTATGCGTGGTATAGTATACACCACACACACCATCCTGACATACACCACACACCATCCTGACATACACTAAGTCAGGGTGGTGTGGGGTGTAGTGTATGTCAGGATGGTGTGTGGTGTATGTCAGGATGGTGTGTGTGGTGTATACTACACCACGCATACCAACCCGACGTACACTACACCACACACACATCAACCTGACCTACACTACACCACATACCAACCTGACGTAGTGTATGTCAAGTTGGTATGTGGTGTAGTGTAGGTCAGGTTGATGTGTGTGTGTGGTTTAGTGTACGTCAGGTTGGTATGTGTGGTGTAGTATACACCACACACACCATCCTGACATGCACCACACACCAACCTAACATACACTAAGTAAGGTTGGTGTGCAGTGTGGTATAGGATAGTGTACCTCAGGTTGGTGTGTGTCAGGTTAATGTGTGGTGTACTACACCACACACACACACACACACACACACACACACTACCTGATGTACACTACAACACACACACACCAACCTGACGTACACTATACCACACCGCATACCAACCTGACGTACACTATACCACACCGCATACCAACCTGACGTAGTGTATTTCAGGTTAGTGTGGTGTAATGTACTTCAGTTTGGTGTGTGTGGTTTAGTGCACTAGCGCTAGGTTGGGGGTTACTCACACTTTACTGTGGGTCTTCCTCCATGGCTTCCGGCCTCTTCTCCTCCCGGCCTCCGGACGATTTCTTGTCCTGCGACGTCAAGTCTGTGTCACTGGAGGAGGAAGAGTGGGAGAAATAGAGAAAAGTGGGACCCTCTCCCTCACTATCAGCTACGGAGGGACGAGCAGGGCATTTGTGTGCGCGTGTGCAAAAAAACCCCAAACCGTAAACTTTATTTTAGTGTGCATGTGTATGTGCAAGTGTTTGGTGAAACTTTCTACTGCAGGAGAGGGCTGAGGAGATGCAGGAGCCGTAATCACTGGGGCGCAATCACCGGGGCGCAGGGGGACGCAATGACAGGGGGATGCAATCACAGGGACGCAATCGCAGGGGTGTAATTACCGGGGCGCAGGGGGACGCATAATCACAGGGGCGCAGTCGCAGGGATGCATAATCACAGGGGCGTAATCACCGGGGCGAGGGGCACGCAATCGCGGGGGGGACGCAATTGCAGGGGCGCAGATGGGACGCAATCGCAGGGGCGCAGGTGGGGCAATCGCAGGAGCGCAGGTGGAGCGATCGCAGGGGCGCAGGTGGGGCGATTGCAGGGGCGCAGATCGCAGGGGCGCAGATCGCAGGGGCGCAGATCGCAGGGGGGTCCGAGTGATCACCCCCATGCTGCCCAGTGATCAGCCCGCTGCTGCCCAGTGATTGGCCCCCTGCTCCCCAGTGATCAGCCCCCTGCTGCCCAGTGATCACCAGGGCAGGGGATTGATCACTGGCAGCAGCAGCAGTCACTCACACCAGCCGGGTGTCAGAAGCAGGACACCGGCGGAGAGTGATCACAGGAAGCGGAGGTCGGGGAAGGCAGTGGAGGTCAGTGTGGGTTGGGGGGGGTAGAATCGGACAGCGGGGGGAGCGGAGGTCGGGATGGGATCGGACAACAGGGTGGGGGGAACGGAAGACAGCGGGGGAGGGGGGGGAACGGAAGACAGCAGAGGGGAGCGCGGAACAGCCCAGAAGGGAGGGGGAAGACAGCACAGAAACGAAGGGAAACACAGCAAAGAGGGGAGAAAGAGCGAAGCCACCCCCCCGGGCTCAACTACAAGTCCTTATGTACCTGCAGCGCTGGTGACATTTCAGTAAACCCGGTCACCAGCGCTGCAGGAACGGAAACCCGCCATGACACATACGGTGCTCAAAGGTCGGGAAGGCACAAGGTTTCATGACGCATATGGTGCGTCAACGGTCGGGAAGGGGTTAAACACCTATTTGATAAGGGCTCTCTGGTCTAGCACCAACACATACAGTTTTTTGGATGCGCAGTGTTCTATACAATTTTTTACATTTTAATTTATTTGGTGGTTTACACACAGGGCCACTTGATCACTAGCGGCTCCACCATCATTGTAGCGCCGGTGGTCATTTTTTTATATTTAAGAAAAGTCTTCTCAGATTATTAACTGTGCCTTTATTTGGCATAATTCCTGACTGGTCATTATGTATAATTTCTTCTATAAGATTGCCAAGTCTAACTGCCAAAACTTTGGCTAGCAACTTCACATCAAGCGGGAGAAGCGTAATAGGTCTGATGGACTCAGGGGAGTTAGGACCTTTACCGAGCTTGAGAATAAGAACAATAACCGCCTCCATCATAGATGGGAGGAGATGGCTTATATCAGGTGTCTCTTGAAACACTTTTAGCAGTTGGGGTAGTAACAAATCACCAGAGCTCTTATAGAATTCACCAGAGATTCAGTGCAATCCCGGAGCCTTGTCATTAGGGAGTGGCGGTACTTACCAATTCCACCAAGCTAATGGCTTTCTCAAGTGCATCAACTCCCACCGTTGACAACCATTATTTTGATTCATTATTTGGAGATTTATAGAAGTATAACAGAGTAATAACTATGAAGAACCATTAATATATCTCCATTCTCTGTGACAGACATCCGATTTTCATCCATTAACCTTAATATCAGGAGATTCCTCCTGAGCCCTTATAATTGTGGCAAGAAGGTGTCCAGTTTTCTCTCTTCAAAATATTTCTGCTTAATAAAGAATCTTTTATTCTCCGCTCTATTTAATAAGTGACATCACATTTTTGTTAGTTCTTTAGATTTAAATTTGCATGTTTCTTTAGATAAGGGGTGGGGAACCTCCGGCCCGTGGGCCGCATGCGGCCCGCCATGACCTTTTATGCGGCCCCCGGGCACATTCCCGGGGGCTGCAGTGCTTTAAATGACCACATGCACTGTTTGGGAGAACCAATGGGCTCTCCCGCTGTCCAGTAGCGTAATCAGCGGTCTGTGCCCGCCCCTCTGTCCCCTCGTGCTGTGTGTGTGCCCGCCCCTCTTTCCCCTCGTGCGGTGTGCCCGCCCCTCTGCCCTCCGGAGCGATCTGCTCACCCCTCTTTCCCCTTGTGCGGTGTCCCCGCCCCTCTGCCCTCCGGAGCGATCTGCCCGCCCCTCTTTTTCCTCGTGCGGTGTGCCCGCCCCTCTGCCCTCCGGAGCAATCTGCACGCCCCTCTTTCTCCTCGTGCGGTCTGCCCGCCCCTCTGCCCTCCGGAGCGATGTGCCCCCTCTGCCCTCGGAGCGATGTGCCCGCCCCTATGTCCTGTCGTGTGGTGTGACCGCACCTTTCAATTTCAGAGCGATCTGCCCTCCGGCCTGCACTGTCTCCGGTGCTGTGTGCGCGCGCCTGCACTCTGCTCCTCGTCCAGTACTTTGTGTACCCTCCCCCCAGAGTTGTGTGCAACGATCAGTGCTGTGTCCCTCACCCCATGCTGTCTATCACCTCAGGTTTGTGGCTCCCCAGTAATGTCAGGGCTCTGCAGTGTGCCCTCCCAATGCTGTGCATCACCCCCAGTGTTGCGTTCCCCCAGTGATGTCTGTGCCCCCCCTCAGTGATGTCTTTGCCCCCAGCTCCTCTTGTAATGTGTATGTTCCCCAGCCCTTCTTTTTTTCTGTATGCCCCCAGCTCCTCTTGCGTTGTGGATGCCCCCCAGCCCCTCGTGTTGTGTATGCCCCCCAGTGTCTCCTGTTATGTGTATGCCCCCCCAGCATCTCTTGCGCTGTGTATGCCCCCAGCGTCTCCTGTTATGTGTATGCCCCCCCAGCAACTCTTGCGTTGTGTATGCCCCCCAGCACCTCTTGCGTTGTGTATGCCCCCCAGCGTCTCCTGTTATGTGTATGCCCCCCAGCCCCTCTTGTGTTGTTTGCCTTCAGCGTCTCCTGTGACTTATACATCACATTGGAGATGCTGGGGGCATATACATCACAGGAGACACTGGGGACATACACAACACAGGAGGGGCTGTGGGCATTTACATCACAGGAGGGGCTGGGAGCATATATAGCTCCTCATGAGATGTATGTGCCTCCAGTGTCTCCTGTGATGTGTATATACAGCAGTCCCTGCGTTTCCTTTCTGTTGTGTATACGTCAGTCCCAGCGTTTTCAATGTGATGTATATGCCCCCAGCCCCTCCAGTGATGTATGTGCCTTCAGTGACTCCTGTAATGTATATAGAGCAGTCCCAGTGTCTCCTATGTGTTGTGTGTGCCTCCAGCGTCTCCTATGTGTTGTGTGTGCCTCCAGCGTCTCCTATGTGTTGTGTGTGCCGCCAGCGTCTCCTATGTGTTGTGTGTGCCTCCAGCGTCTCCTATGTGTTGTGTGTGCCTCCAGCGTCTCCTATGTGTTGTGTGTGCCTCCAGCGTCTCCTATGTGTTGTATATGATTTATCAAATATTATTATCACAAAGAGTTGACTGCGCTTCAGACCGAGACAGAAAAGCAGTTGTGAGAAGAAACATGATTAGTATCATCCAACATCACAGCCGCACCAAAGAGAAGCCGCTTCGGCCGCCACAGTAGGGGTGAGTTAATTGACCAAATATAGCCGGGTAATTTTCACATTGATAATTTTGTGTGGCCCCTGAAGGTTGGTAGAAATTTCCAAATGGCCCCCGGCTGAAAAAAGGTTCCCCACCCCTGTTTTAGATAATATGCCTTTGATAAACGCTTTCATAACATTCCAAACTAGATCAACGGGAGCCGAGCCGATATTAATATATTAATAATCTATCCTAATAGTAACGTGTTCCTGCAAATAGTTTAGAATCATCTTTCTCTCTATTAGGCACAACAAAGAAGGATTAAGTCGCCATAGTTGACTACCCCTAGGCTTAACTGATCTTTAATAGGCGAATGGTCTGAGACACTTCTAGTCAAATATTCCACATTCGTAACCAGATTCAGACCAGATTGTCAAATGTATCCTAGATAGAGTATGAAAGGAGGAGGAAACGTAGAAGTATTTTTTTACTTTAGGATTCGTCAAACACAAATGGAAATACCTCATCTCACTCAGCACCATTGCCACTAAAATTGAGAAGGTTGATTCAACAATATTTGCAGTATGAAATTTATCCCAAAATGGATGTACAGTTGAACCTTGGTTTACCAGTAACTTGGTGTGCGAGTATTTTGCTGTACGAGCAAAGCTTGCTGTAAATTTGTAACTTGATTTACGAACAAGCTTTGCTGTACGAGCAAAATACTGCACACACTTTCGATTCCGTATGCACAAACACACACAAATACACACATATTATGCTCACATATCCTCCATTCCCTCGCCAGCCTCATACCTGGTTCTTGTAGTCCGCCAGTATTTTGATCCGATAACCAGTGCGACTGATACAGGAGCTGCTGCTGTGCTTCCCAATGGCAGTGCGCTGACCAATCAGAACCACTGATATCAGCACCCTGGCCAATCAGAGGCAAGCAGCTCATGCCAATGACAACAGCCGCTGAAGGCCTGACAGCAGCAGCTCTTGCATCGGCCCCCATGGTTAACGGCAGACTGCAAGAACCAGGCCGGTGAGGGAACGGAGGATATAGTGAGCATAATGTGCGTGTGTGTATGGTTGTGTTTGTGCGTGTGTGTGTGTGTGTGTGTGTGTGTGTGTGTGTGTGTGGAATGACACAGTAGGGGACCAGGATGGGACATGGTACAAGTTGTGGAATGAATGGTCTGAATTCTAATGATTTTCTATGGGAAATCTCGCTTTGCTAGACGAGTAAATTAGTTTACGAGCACACTCCCAGAACGGATTGTTCTCGTAAACCAAGGTTCCACTGTATATAATTATTCAGGTCCCCAATAATAGGAACAGGAGCCAATGAGCAAATGGCAATAAATGAAAAAAAAAAAAATCAGAACTATGCTACATTTCTAATTGGAGATATTTGCCAATATTATTATTATTACATCTGCTACATATTGGTTGGTCTTGATTTTCTCCTTTTAATCATTTTTTCTTAGATTTGTGTATTATTTCTATTGGAACCCGTCTGCTTCATATGATGACCAGCCTGGCTACATATAGGTTGAAAACAAGTAGGCCTCATATATTTCTTTTTAGAAAATCAGCTATATGGACCCACTGATATCTGGGCCAATCTCTTTGTCATTTCATAATATGTCCAAATTAGATTGTGTCAGTTTAATATGTAATAACCTTTATGTTATTTACAACATTAAATGATTTATGATATATTTTGTGTGGTGATAATTGTACTTCTGTTGCCATTTTTAGAGGCTCACTTTCCC
The DNA here is from genome assembly GCF_048569485.1 of Anomaloglossus baeobatrachus. Taxonomy (NCBI): domain Eukaryota; kingdom Metazoa; phylum Chordata; class Amphibia; order Anura; family Aromobatidae; genus Anomaloglossus; species Anomaloglossus baeobatrachus. The sequence continues at coordinate 278,097,876 of NC_134356.1, read as the reverse complement.
CCAGGTGTTCCATCACTCTTTCAATCCTACCCTTTTGAGTACGCAGACTTCCATGTATTTATTACTGGCCTCTGTGCACTTGTGCTCGCCGCCGACAGCCTCGGCCTGGATAATTTGCTGGCCATGATTAGCCACATGCGCATGGACGGGAGCCATGGTGACAGGTCCCTATTCCCGCACATGCACCAATTGCGGCAGTGGCCAGCTCTCCCCGCTCTTTGGCCTTGGCCACTTGAGCATGCGCCGTTACTAGTCACGTCAGTAGTTTTATTATAATCATCTATGCATGAGCCGCATTTAAGTGCGATGATTTGATTCACCTGCACCCACTTCACCGTGCACAATTCACATGACCATGATTAAGCAGTTTTGACACTGCTTGTTCACCTTGCCACTGTACTGCATTTCCACTCCTCCACAGGTACTGTATGTCGTTTTCTGAAGCATTGCTGCAGCCATGCTTTTTCCGCTTCTGCTATGTTTAAGCTGATCAGTCCCCATAGAAGTTGTGTTTAGTGATTTTACGCATTGTGGAGCATTGCTCTTGCATTAGTCCTTCATATCTATCACAATTATGGAAATCCTCTGTTGGTATTTATAATAAATATGATTTCTATTTGTTAATTGTCATCATATATTTCACAGTGGCTAGTTGGGATAAGATCTTGGAGATGGGAATAACCCTTTAATTAAAATCGAGTGAGGTGGCGCCCCAGGAGGAAGTGGATAAATAAGAGGCTTCACTTAAAATCATTTAAAAAGCCAAGTTTCAAAAAAGGTTCCGGCATCACCTCCCCCTGCTCTTTCTGGACCGCAGCGCTGATCAACTGGTTGTTGTTGATTCTTAGGCTATGTCCACACTTTGCTTTTTACCTGCTTTTTTGCTGCATTTTCAACTGCAGCGTTTAATGCCAAAATGGATGTGTTCTGCTTTTCAAGCAAAGTCTATGGGAATTTGGGTTTCTTGTGCGCACTATGCTGTTCAAAATGCTGCCTTTTTGTGGCAGAAATTTGGGCAAAAACTCTGCTTTTCAAAGAAGCAACATGTTAATTGTTTTTGCCATTTGGGTTTTGCACTGCAAAGCAGAGTTTTTGCCCAAATTTCTGCCACAAAAAGGCAGCATTTTGAACAACATAGTGCGCACAAGAAACCCAAATTCCCATAGACTTTGCTTGAAAAGCAGAACACATCCATTTTGGCATTAAACGCTGCAGTTGAAAAAGCAGCAAAAAAGCAGGTAAAAAGCAACGTGCAGACATAGCCTAACACCGTTTTCCAGATCATCCACCTTATTGAAAAGCATATTAATACTTTTTGCACTCTTTTTTACAACCTTTGTGAATGGCAGGGATTTAGTCTTCTAATGCACTAACTCTTTTTAGATCTCTCTTTATCAAGGACGTGTCCTCTTTAAGACTCACAATATGCATATTCAAGGAGGCCAGAGTGGTGTTACAGAGGGAGACTGCTCAGCCTCCACATGTCTCAGATTGGAGGCCAGCTTCACAACTGCGCTGTTGCTAGGCAGATTTTCAGGAGTCTCAGAGCAATCCGAGTTGAATGGACACAACTCCATTTTAGAACGTTCCTCTTGTGCCATGCGTTCCCAGATCCTCCAGCTGCTCTCCTGGCTCAGGACAAGCATCCTCAGGTCCCTCAGGAGACACCCTTGTAACACGCTCCAGCTGCGGCAACCTTCACCACCTTGTCTCTCATCCTGCTTTGGTGACACCATGTTGGAAAAGCAGACATCGCCTTCCTGCTCTGCTCTTTTGCCAACTATAATATTCATTGTACAAGCTGTAATATTCACCTATGTTTTAGAGGCATGTAGCCAGATCCAGAAGCTTTCAGAAGACTTTTGAAGTTGGTTAGTCGGGCTTTAAGAATGTCATATATGGATAATTGCAAGATTCTTGCAGAAGCTCCTCAGCACACGTCTGCTTACATCTCCCTGCTAGCCACACTACCCCCATTCTGGTTTAGTTGATTGACAGGTCTCTCCCTGTGACTACACACAGGAGATACTTGTCATTCACGTAGAGGTGTACAGGTAGAAGTTAGTTTTTTCCCCCTAAATCACGTACAGCTATTCAAACTGTTCTAACTGGGATGTCAGAACATTTCAGATAAACATATCCGGCTGCAGCCTAAGTCATGCTGCCTGTGGTTAGTGGCATGATGCGACTGATAGGTTCCTTTTATATAGCTGGTAGACAAACCTTCCATGTAGGGCAAGATCAACTGACCATCTATAGTGTATGAGAGTCACCAGATTCTCCAATGATTGAGAGGGGCGATAAGTTGCCGCCGACGGTGTCTAATAGCGGCTCATTTCTTTTTCCCTATTAAACACCTTTGTACTCTTAGTTAAATGATCCTGTGTTGAGGAACATCAGAAGGGATAGACATTGGTCTAACTTGTCTTTGGCCAAGAAGCAATATAAACTGTATGGTCAGCATTAGCTAGACTCATCAATAGGGGAGGCAGCACTAAAAGCGGCGCCTAGGGCAGCATGAGCTATAAATAAGGCTCTGCATCACATTACTTATTTCCCCATCACCTAGAACAGCGATCAGCGGTGACATCACTCAGGTAAGTTGTGGTCACAGCAGAAAGGTTCCAACTGTTCTGCAGCTGTGACCACAGCTCAGGGATTACTAAGTTTAATGAAGCACTCTGAGATCAGGTTACCTGCGGTCACAGATAGAGGACCGTAGGAATTTCTGGCTGTGAACGCAACTTACCTGAGTTATGTCACCGCTGATCACAGCTCAGTCTCTGCCTGCAGTTACAGCGTGCAGACATGTTCAATGATTGCGTGCTGTAATTTCAGATATAGCAGAACTGAATGGTCGTGGGACATCATGTGGATTATGTCGGACCTGTAGGGGTGTTTTGAGAATTAATAAAGTGATAAAGAGTTTGTTTTTTTATCTTTTATTTCAAATAAACATATGTTTTGGTGTTTGTGTTTATTGCTTTTCTCTTAAAGATTAGTAATGGGGGGGTCTCATAGATGCCTGCTATTACTAATCTAGGGCTTAGTGGCAGCTGCCATTAACCTATTACATTATCCCGATTGCCACCACACCAGGGTAATCAGGAAGAGCTGAGTAAGTGCTGGCATTGTCGCATCTATTGGATGTGACAATTCTGAACAGCTCCAGACTGCTATTTTTAGGCTGGAGGGGCTCCTAATAACCATGGGTCTCCCCAGCCTGAGAATACCAGCCCCCAGCCTTCAGGCTTTATCATGGCCGGGTATCAAAATTGGGGGGACCGCACAGTTTAAAAATTATTTAAATAATTAAATTAAAAAAAGCCGCATTCAGCTCTTATTTTGAAACACAGCCAACATAAGTGGACGGTTGGGGGCTGCCGCCTGTAGCCGTGTGCTTTGTATCAGAATATGGGGGGATCCTATGCCAATATTCATTCTATGCTTCCAATGGCTGTGTCCAATTGGGACCCAGTCACTCTCAGCCCTTATTCACATTGAGGCCTATTTTCACCCATGGTAAGGTTTTAATATTAGAGAGTGTAGGTACTGTCCCGACTGGGTACACCTTGTCAGTTGGCTGGCTTTATGCTTTTTTTGATCAAAAATAGTGTTAATTAAGTACTCTGTTTATATGAATTATGCTATTATTCAGTCACAGCCTGATATACGTCCATATTATTTTTGTCTTTGGTTTTTCTAATACCACATATGTTGTAGGAAAATATTTGGGCAAATGGTAGGGCACAGAAAGAAAGGAGCACTATTTCATTTTTGGCTAGTAAATTTGGCTGCAATAGATTGCAAATGCCATGTCACATTGACAGAGCCCTTGAAGTGTCAAGACAGCAGAAAGCCCCCACAAGTGACCCAATTTTGCAAACTGCACCAATCCAAGTAGTTCATATAAGGGTGTGATGACCAACTTGAACCTACAGATGCATCACTAAATTTTATACTGTTAGGTTGTGGAAATGTATTGTCTTTTCAGTTGAACTTTTACTCCAAAGTTCTCATGTTTGCAAAAGTAACAAAAGAAATTGCACAATAGATTGTGAGGTCCCATTTTCTCATAAGCACACATACACTACATAGTCAAAAAGAAGGGAATTTTGTTACTTACCGTAAATTCCTTTTCTTCTAGCTCTTATTGGGAGACCCAGACGATTGGGGTATAGCTACTGCCCTCTGGAGGCCACACAAAGCACTACACTAAAAGTGCAAGGCCCCTCCCCCTCTGGCTATACCCCCCCGTGGTATCACGGGTTCTCCAGTTTTAGTGCCAAAGCAAGAAGGAGGAAGCCAATAACTGGTTTAAACAAATTAACTCCGAATAACATCGGAGAACTGAAAAACCGTTCAACATGAACAACATGTGTACCCGCAAACAACAAAAAAACATCCCGAAGGACAACAGGGCGGGTGCTGGGTCTCCCAATAAGAGCTAGAAGAAAAGGAATTTACGGTAAGTAACAAAATTCCCTTCTTCTTCAGCGCTCTATTGGGAGACCCAGACGATTGGGACGTCCAAAAGCTGTCCCTGGGTGGGTAAATAAATACCTCATGTTAGAGCTGCAAAACAGCCCTCCCCTACGGGGGTGTCACTGCCGCCTGCAGGACTCTTCTACCTAAGCTGGCATCCGCCGAAGCATAGGTATGCACCTGATAATGCTTGGTGAAAGTGTGCAGACTGGACCAGGTAGCTGCCTGGCACACCTGTTGAGCCGAAGCCTGGTGACGTAATGCCCAGGACGCACCCACGGCTCTGGTGGAGTGGGCTTTTAGCCCTGAAGGAACCGGAAGCCCCGCAGAACGGTAGGCCTCTAGAATTGGTTCTTTGATCCATCGAGCCAGGGTGGCTTTAGAAGCCTGCAACCCCTTGCGCGGACCAGCGACAAGGACGAAAAGTGCATCGGCACGGCGTATGGGCGCCGTGCGGGAAATGTAGATTCTGAGTGCTCTCACCAGATCTAGCAAACGTAAGGCCTTTTCATACCGGTGAACCGGATGAGGGCAAAAAGAAGGCAAGGAAATATCCTGATTAAGATGAAAAGAGGATACGACCTTAGGGAGAAACTCCGGAATGGGGCGCAGCACAACCTTGTCCTGGTGGAACACCAGGAAGGGAGCCTTAGATGACAGAGCTGCCAGCTCAGACACTCGCCGAAGCGATGTGATTGCAACAAGAAACGCCACTTTCTGCGACAGCCGAGAAAAGGAAACTTCCTTCAGAGGCTCGAAGGGCGGTTTCTGGAGAGCAACTAGTACCCTGTTCAGATCCCATGGATCTAACGGTCGCTTGTACGGGGGCACAATATGACAGACCCCCTGCAGGAACGTGCGCACCTTAGGAAGACGTGCTAGACGCTTCTGAAAAAACACGGATAGTGCCGAAACTTGCCCTTTAAGGGAGCTGAGCGACAAGCCCTTTTCTAACCCCGATTGCAGGAAGGAAAGAAACTTGGGCAATGCAAATGGCCAGGGAGACACTCCCTGAGCAGAGCACCAGGACAAGAAAATCTTCCACGTTCTGTGGTAGATCTTAGCCGAATTCGACTTTCTAGCTTGTCTCATTGTGGCAATGACTCCCTGAGATAATCCAGCAGATGCTAGGATCCAGGACTCAATGGCCACACAGTCAGGTTCAGGGCCGCAGAATTCTGATGGAAAAACGGCCCTTGGGACAGTAAGTCTGGTCGGTCTGGCAGTGACCACGGTCGACCGATCGTGAGATGCCACAGATCCGGATACCACGACCTCCTCGGCCAGTCTGGAGCGACGAGTATGACGCGGCTGCACTCGGATCTGATCTTGCGTAGCACTCTGGGCAAGAGCGCCAGAGGCGGAAACACGTATGGGAGCTGAAACTGCGACCAATCTTGAACCAAGGCGTCTGCCGCCAGAGCTCTTTGATCGCGCGACCTCGCCATGAATGCCGGGACCTTGTTGTTGTGCCGGGATGCCATTAGGTCGACGTCCGGCACTCCCCAGCGGCGACAGATTTCCTGAAACACGTCCGGGTGAAGGGACCATTCCCCTGCGTCCATGCCCTGGCGACTGAGGAAGTCTGCTTCCCAGTTTTCTACGCCTGGGATGTGAACCGCGGATATGGTGGATGCTCTGTCCTCCACCCACATTAGAATGCGCCGGACTTCTTGGAAGGCTTGCCGACTGCGCGTCCCTCCTTGGTGGTTGATGCATGCCACCGCTGTGGAGTTGTCCGATTGGATTCGGATCTGCTTTCCTTCCAGCCACTGTTGGAAGGCCAGTAGAGCAAGATACACTGCTCTGATCTCCAGAACATTGATCTGAAGGGTGGACTCCTGCGGAGTCCACGTCCCCTGAGCCCTGTGGTGGAGAAATACTGCTCCCCACCCTGACAGACTCGCATCTGTCGTGACTACTGCCCAGGATGGGGGCAGGAAGGATCTTCCCTGAGACAATGATGTGGGAAGGAGCCACCATTGTAGAGAGTCTTTGGCCGTCTGGGAAAGCGAGACTTTCCTGTCCAGGGACGTTGACTTCCCGTCCCATTGGCGGAGAATGTCCCATTGAAGTGGGCGCAGATGAAACTGCGCAAAGGGAACTGCTTCCATGGCTGCCACCATCTTCCCTAGGAAATGCATGAGGCGCCGCAAGGGATGCAACTGGCCCTGCAGGAGAGATTGCACCCCTGTCTGTAGTGACCGCTGCTTGTCCAGCGGAAGCTTCACTATCGCTGCTAGAGTATGAAACTCCATGCCAAGATACGTTAGTGACTGAGTCGGTGATAGGATCGACTTTGGAAAGTTGATGATCCATCCGAAAGACTGTAGAGTCTCCAGCGTAGCATTCAGGCTGAGTTGGCATGCCTCCTGAGAGGGAGCTTTGACCAATAAGTCGTCTAGGTAAGGAATCACCGAGTGTCCCTGAGAGTGCAAGACTGCTACCACCGCCGCCATGACCTTGGTGAAGACCCGTGGGGCTGTCGCCAGACCAAATGGAAGAGCTACGAACTGAAAATGGTCGTCTCCTATCACAAAACGTAGAAAACGTTGATGTTCTGTAGCAATTGGCACGTGGAGATAAGCATCTTTGATGTCTATTGAGGCAAGGATGTCTCCTCTGGACATTGAGGCAATGACAGAGCGGAGGGTTTCCATCCGGAACCTCCTGGCATGCACCTGTTTGTTGAGCCGTTTTAGGTCCAGAACAGGACGGAACGAGCCGTCCTTTTTTGGAACCACAAAGAGATTGGAGTAAAACCCTTGCCCTTGTTCCTGAGGAGGGACTGGGATAACCACTCCTTCCGCTTTTAGGGAATCCACCGCCTGCAGCAGAGCATCTGCTCGGTCTGGACGTGGGGAGGTTCTGAAGAACCGAGCTGGAGGACGAGAATTGAACTCGATTCTGTACCCGCGAGACAAAATGTCCGTCACCCACCGGTCTTTGACCTGTGACATCCAAATGCCGGAAAAGCGGGAGAGCCTGCCCCCGACCGGCGATGCGGAGGGGGGGGGGCTGGAAGTCATGAGGTAGCCGCTTTGGAAGCGGTACCTCCATTTGCTTTCTTGGGGCGTGTGTGAGTCCGCCACGAATCTGAGTTTCTTTGCGTCCTCTGAGTCCCTTTGGACGAGGTAAATGGTGTCTTGCCCGAACCTCGAAAGGACTGAAACCTCTGCTGCCACTTTTTCTGCTGAGGTTTGGGTGTTCTGGGTTGTGGTAAAGAGGAGTCTTTACCCTTGGACTGCTTAATGATGTCAGCCAATGGCTCGCCAAACAGTCTCTCTCTAGACAAAGGCAAACTGGTTAAACATTTTTTGGAACCAGCATCTGCTTTCCAGTCCTTTAACCACAAGGCTCTGCGCAAAACTACCGAATTGGCGGACGCCATTGAGGTGCGACTGGTAGATTCTAGGACCGCATTGATAGCGTAAGACGCAAACGCCGACATCTGCGTGGTAAGGTGCGCCACTTGCGGCACTGCTGGATGCATGATAGCATCCACTTTTGCTAAGCCAGCTGAAATAGCCTGGAGTGCCCATACGGCTGCGAATGCCGGAGCAAACGACGCGCCTATAGCTTCATAGACAGATTTTAACCAAAGGTCCATCTGTCTGTCATTGGCATCTTTAAGTGAAGCGCCATCCTCCACTGCAACTATGGATCTAGCTGCAAGTTTGGAAATCGGGGGGTCTACCTTTGGACACTGTGTCCAGCGCTTGACCACCTCAGGGGGGAAAGGGAAACGCGTATCTTTAGATCGTTTAGAGAAACGCCTTTCTGGGTGAGCGTCGTGCTTCTGGATTGATTCTCTGAAGTCAGAGTGATCTAACAAAGCACTCAATTTACGCTTGGGATAAAGGAAACGAAACTTTTCCTGCTCCGCCGCCGCCTCTTCTGCTGAAGGGGCTGGGGGAGAAATATCCAACAGCCTATTGATGGCTGAGATAAGGTCGTCTACCATGGCATCCCCATCCGGGGTATCCAGGTTGAGAGGGGTTCCAGGAGTGGATTCCTGATCACTCTCATCAGACACATCACAGGGAGACTGATTGCGCTGAGACCCTGAGCAGTGTGAAGACGTCGAGGGTCTTTCCCAGCGAGCTCGCTTAGGGTGGCTGGGGCCATCATCTGAGTCATAATCCTCGGCCTGTGAAGCCGGGGACCCCCCTGTGGGCTGGATACATTCCAAGTAAGGGGGACCTGAGGACAGAGGCCTCGCCGTGCCCAGAGACTGAGCCCCATGCATAGATTGCAAGGTCTCAAGGATTTTTGCCATAGATACAGACATATTATCTGCAAAAACTGCAAAGTCCGTCCCTGTCACCGGGGCAGAACTTACAAGCGTCTCAGCCTGGGTCGCTACCTCTCCTGACTCCGGCTGGCGAAGCAGCACCGGGTCGGAGCATTGCACACAATGGGGGTCATCAGAGCCTGCTGGTAGATTAGCCCCACATGCAGCACACGCAGTATACACAGCCCTTTTTGCCTTGGCCGCCTTGCGTTTTGAGGATGACATGTTGCTGCTTCCACAGAGCGATCTGGGATATGCAGCCAGAAGCGCACCTCACAGTGCAAGAAATACAATATCTATATAACTGTATCCAGTACACTGATACACAGTGAGGCACTAGAGGGACCAGCACAGAAAAATCGCTTACCGCCCGCTTAAAAAGCGGGTGTGTGGTCGCCAGATAGCCCCTAGTCCAGGTCTCCCAGAGCCTTGCGTCCTTCCTCCAGCCAGGCATGCATGTAATGGCTGCCGGCGTCTCGAGAGAGGAAGGGGGGCGGGCCCTGGGCGTTCCTGGCCAAGAGCGGGAAGCCTGCTTCCCTCTGTGCCAAGTGAGAGGGCTGGAGCATGTAAATCAGGCTCCAGCCCTCGTCGCTGCTTGCGAACAGCGTCTCTCCCCTACCCTGAATGACAGGGTGGGGGCGGGAACGAAACGGAGCTGCCGGCGTCCTAGGCCCAAAAAGCCGGGGACTAAAGTTATAACCGCCGCCGCCGTAAAAGCGCGGACGGCGGATCCCCGGCGCACCACAAGTCACAGCAGCGCCGCCCGGTCCAGAGGGGGTCGGCGCTGCGTTCCCAAACACAAACAATCCCCCAGTAATCTGTAGGGACACCAACTCCACGTTGCGGTCCCCGGCGCACTACAACACCCAGCCAGCCCGGAGTGTGTCTGTGCCTGCCGGGGACACAGAGTACCTGTAAGATGCAGGGCCCTGTCCCTGATCGTACTCCTGCTCCGAATCCATCAGGTTCTAATGGGTCTGTGGATGGAGCCCGGCATCAGAGCTGAGAGGCCGGCAGGATCCCACTTCCACAGAGCCCTACAAGGGGATGTGGAAGGAAAACAGCATGTCAGGCTCCAGCCCTGTACCAGCAATAGGTACCTCAACCTTACAACACCATCCAGGGGTGAGAAGGGAGCATGCTGGGGACACTATATGTGTCCTCTTTTCTTCCATCCGAAACAGTCAGCAGCTACTGCTGACTAAAATCTGTGGAGCTATGCATGGAATGTCTGACCTCCTTCGCACACAAAGCTAAAACAGGAGAACCCGTGATACCACGGGGGGGTATAGCCAGAGGGGGAGGGGCCTTGCACTTTTAGTGTAGTGCTTTGTGTGGCCTCCAGAGGGCAGTAGCTATACCCCAATCGTCTGGGTCTCCCAATAGAGCGCTGAAGAAATACCGTTTAGATTCTTGGAGAGCAAATTTGTCTGGAATTTATTTCAGACACCATGTTGCGTTTGCAGAGCCCCCCCAAGGTGCCAAAACAAGTAGAAACTTGACAAGAAGTGATGCCATTATGGCAACTACCCCTCATGGAATTAATCTAGGGGTATGATTCAAATCTTGAACCCATGAGTGTTTCACAGAATTTTTTAATAATGGGTATGTGAAAATGAAATATTACATTTTTTTTCCACGGAAATGTAAAATTAGTCCCAAATTGTCACTAAGGTAAAAAATGGATCCCACAATTTCTCTCAGGGACACCAATACCTCAAATCAAATGTGATCAGAATGTACGCTTTGGGGTAATGGAAAGGCTCAGACTGAAAGAAGTGTCATTTGACTTTGAAAATAAATTTTTGGTAGAACAAATTGTGAACGCCCTATCATATTAGGAAAGCGCAAGATGCCAAAAAAGCAGAATCCCCCACAAGTGACCTTAATTGTGGAAACTAAATCTCTTGAGGAATTAATCTAGGGGTGTAGTGAGTATTTTAAACCCACAGGTGATTCATACATATTTTAGAACATTGGGCTATGGAAATAAAAAAAATATTTTTTTTCCACTAAAAATTTTAATTTTAGCCCCTAGTGTTTAATTTTTAAAAGGGCTAATAGCAAAAATTACCTAACAAATTATGTTGTCCATTTCTCCTCAGTTCATAGATATGATGTGGTTGGAAGCTACTTCTTCACCACAGTACAAACCTCAGAAGGGAAGCCGTGCCACATTATTGCTCCGATTTTGCTGGAACGTTTTGCCGGCGCCATGTCAAATTGCTGAGCTCCTAGGATGCCAGAGCAGGAGAACTATCCCACAAGTGACCCAATTTTACAAACTACACCCCTTAATTAATTCATATAGGGGTGCAGTGAGCATATTGACACCATAGGTGTTTCACAGAGTTTTACACTATTAGGCGGTGAAGAAAAAATAACTACATACCACTAATAGAAGGATTTTGTGTACTCACCGTAAAATCTTTCTCTGAGTCTTCATTGGGGGACACAGGACGATGGGTGTATGCTGCTGTGACTAGGAGACTGACACTAAGTAGACATAAAAAAGTTAGCTCCTCCCTAGCAGTGTACACCCTGAGCCGGAGGCGGATCTATGCCAGTTTAGTGTACAAGCAGTAGTAAGAGAAACCTGAACAACCATAACTAATCAAGGTAATAAACAAGAAAACACAAATATCTTATCTAAACCTATACTGTATATCAATATAGATATATACAAAATATAAATAAGCCGGGTACAGAAAAAACGTGTTCCCATTAAGAACCAGTAGCATCCGGCAAACTAAGAGCAACCCAATATCCAAACAGGGTGGGTGCGGTGTCCCCCAATGAAGACTCAGAGAAAGAGATTTTACGGTGAGTACACAAAAATCCTTCTTTCTATATCGTTTCATTGGGGGGATACAGGACCATGGGACGTCCAAAAGCAGTCCCTGGGTGGGTACAGGAGCAATCACACAGATTCATAACATATCCAAAACTCTGTAAGAATGCTCGGTGCAAAAGAATACCGCCTTATCATAAGTGTGCGACAGCCGTCTGCTGTATCTTGTAAACCCTGGGAAAGGTATGAAGGCTTGACCACGTGGCGGCTATGCGGACTTGCTCGGCTGACGCCTGGCGTCTGATTGACCAAGACGCCCCAATTACACAGGTGGAATGGCTTTTACACCCCTCGGAGGAGACCTGTCTCTAATCCTGTAGGCCTCTGATATGGTCGGCCGGATCCAACTTGCAATGGTAGCCTTGGACGCCGGGATGCCCCCCCTTGGCCCAGTAGACAGGACGAATAGGCCGTCTGAGTTGCAGAAGGGTGTGGGTCTCGAAACGTAACTCCTAAAAGCTCGCACTAGATCCAGTATAAGCCGTAAGCCGTGACCTTTCCAAGGATCGAATGGAGGTTGGATCGAAGGATGGAGGCACAATCTCCTCAGACACTACTTTCGATGGGAAAGCAGGAGATGGGCGCAGATCAACCTTGTCGTGGTGGAAAACAAGAAAAGTGACCGGCATGAGAGGGCTGCCAGTTCAGACCTTCTTCTGATTGAAGTGACTGTCACCAACAAATCCACCTTCCCGGATAAGCGTGACATTGAGGATTCCTTTTAGAGGTTTGAACTGGGCTAATTGAAGAGACCCTAGCCCAGATTGAGGTCCCATGGTTCTAGCGGGGAACGATCTGGCGGTGCCAGAAGGGCGACTCCCTGGATGAACGTCCAGGCTTGTGGCCGAGATGCTAGATTTCTCTGGAAATAACAAATAGACCTGACACCTGCCCTTTGAGGGTTACTAGCGAAAGACCCGCCTGTAAGCCTGACTGAAGGAAGGCCAGTAACACGGAGTGACAGAACCGGTGGAGATGAGTTGCAGTTGACCTCACACCATTGAAAGAAGGCCTTTCAAGTGCGGTAGTAGATGTTTGAAGACGGAGGCGTCTGAGCTCTGACCATAGTCTGTATCACCTGTGGGGTAAAGGCTGCCTGGGCCAGCAGCCAGGATTCAACAGCCGTGCGGTCAAATTGAGAATCTCTGAATTTTGATGGGCGAGAGGACTTTGCGACAGCAGGTTCAGACGATCTGGGAGCCACCTTGGGGTGTCTGAAGAGCTGCGTGAGCTCTGCGAACAACGCTTGCCTGGGCCAATCCATGGCAATGAGAGTCACTGGGATGCCTTCGGCTTTGATTTCCTTGATGACTCTTGGGATCAGTGGAAGCGGGGAAATATGAAAGGGAACCAGAACTGCTTCCACGGACGTATGAAAAGCATAGATTCCTGGCGTTCGCCGGTCATGGTAAAGGGAAACGAACCGTGAGACTTGATTGTTGAACAGAGAGGCCAACAGGTCCACAACCGGAATCCCTCATCTGAGGCCGATCCATTCGAAAGCCTCTCTGTTGGGGGATCAAGCCTGCCGCCAGGCCCTGCCTGCTGATGAAATCTGCTGTCCAATTCTCCACGGCAGGGAAATGTACTGTGGAAAAACTGGAGTGATGAGGCTATGCCCACTGTAAGATCTTATTCACCTATGTCATCGCCATGACGCTCCTTGTTCCGCCCAGGTGATTGATGTATGCCACTGCTGTGGCGATGTTTGACTGGATGGCGATTCCTGTATGAGGGGCTGAAAATTCTGTAGGGCTCGGAGAAAGGCTCTGATCCCTAAAAAAAAAAAAATTGATAGGCAGACGGCTCTCCTGGGAGGGCCATCGACCGTGAGCCCTGTGTTTCGGAACACCGCTCCCCAGTCAGAAGACTGGCATCGGTGGTGACTGCCTGCCAGTGTCCTGGTATGGAAGACATTCCTCTGGACCGATGAGGGCCGCTGGTCCACCATAGAAGCGAGCGGCGGGACCGGAGTCAATTGGATCCTGCGATTCAAGGTGGATAGAGTAAATTGACCCATCTGTTCGGCCGAGTCAGCTGAAGGAGACGAAGGTGGCAGCGGGCGAACGGAACCGCCTCTATTGTCGCCCCCATCCGACTGAGGACTCTTTGCCTGGGAGTGACGGATGATCTGGAGGTCTCTTCGGAGGGAGACGATCTTCACTAGCAGAAGGGACCCGCGTCTTTGGATGGTATCGAACTCCATGCCTAGACATGTAATTCTGCTGGCCGGGGTCAGAGAGGGCTCCGTCCGAATTGATGAGCTAGCCGAGTTGGGATAGGATGTCGATGGTGACCTCAACACTTAGGACAGTCGTCAAAAGAAGACCTCCTGATCAACAAGACGTCCAGGAACGGAATCACCAAAAATGATCTTCTGCTATTGCGAAACGCAGGAACATCTGTGCTGCTGGGAACTTCGGGATGTGCATCCTGTATGTCCGATGATAGAATTGATGCAAACTCTAATATGTAACCTGAGCCCGGCATCTCTTCGACCAGGGCGTCCGTGATCAAAGTCCGCCAGACGTGATTGGAAGGAGATGGGCGCCCCCCCCTCCACCTGATCTACGCCAGCGCGCGATGACCACGAGTCATCTAGCGGGGTAGTGCTGTGATCCGGATGTCGTCCTTGATGGCTGGCGTGGCTTAGAACGCCGGGAAGGGCATGTCTTGAAGGACAGAATCTTCCTGTTCCTCTGCGGGGGCCTGTTTTTCTTGTGTGCTGGGGAACTGAAGCTCCTGTGATCTCAGGGATAATCTGATCCCGCCAGTCCCCAACCAGGCAACCTCCTGCAAAGGGGAGGGCTGTAAGTGATTTCCTAGAAGCCGCGTCCGCATTCCAGGCACTGGGTCAGATCGCCCGACAGATGGCCACCGTATTGCTAGCCGCTTGCGCTGCGCCGTAGGCTGCTGACAGAGACGCGTTGAGTATGTACTCACCCGCTAGAGCAATCTGTGTAGCAGTGTTGTGAACTCCGGAGTGCTCGATCCCGCGCGAAGACCGCTGTGGAAGTTACCGACCCAGGACATCATGGATCTTGCCAGTCAGATGGCGGCGAAAGCAGGAGGAGTACCGTGCCCGCCGTCTTAAGAGCTGAACGGGCAAATCTCTCTGTATCTCGATCCGTGGCGTGTCGACCACAGGAGAGCCTGCCCATTTCTTCCTGAGAGCCTCAGGGAAGGGGTAATGTAAATCAAGCGACTTACCATTGTTGAATATCCTGATTGGTTGTCGCCTGTGCTTGCATAGAATTTCAGCAAATTCTGGATGGTCACCGAATTGCCTGTGCGCCCGCTTAACCTGTTTGGAAGAGACATGCGAGCACTGGGTAGCCACAGAGTCCGTCTGGAGCTTTCGCGTATGACTTACCGCTTAGACCAGACTATCCACCATACCTCTGACATCGGCCGTCTGATCTGGATCCAGCAGCGAGGCTGCATCCGACTCTTCTCCTGAAAAAAGGTCGGCCGGGGACGAGTGGCACTCGGGCCCTGGAGGTGATAAGAGACCTCTGGGAGGAACTTGAGAGGAGGCCCAGCAGGTCCGCTTCTGTGCTCCAGTAGTAGGGTCTGGATCAGACCGACTGTCCAGAGCCAGCTGGACCGGGGGAGCATGGTTGGGCGTAGGGAGCGACTGCAATGCCTGCGCGATGGTCAGAGACGCCCTTGGAAGAGAGTCCACAGACTGGGACAGAGGAGTCTACCACTCCGGGGGAGGGAGCGCAGTGGAGCTCGGGGTGTCCTATAATGCTGCAGTAGCGACAGCGACGGGGATACTGGCGGTGACTGGGGCAATCTGCATGGCAGTTGGTCTGGGGCGCAAGCCGAGCGGGGGGCGAAGCCTGGCTAGGGAGAATTTTCCTTGCAGGCTGTGCATGCAGAGTCCGCTATAAAGGGGCCCGGCTTGGAGGGCGTGCAGGGGGAGGTAGGTCGAAGACGGGGACTAGATTAGTGGGCGGCCCGCCGGGAGCGCAGCGCTGAGCGCAAAGAAGTCTTATCTGCGTCCTGCTGGCGTCGCTGCGATCCTTGGCCCCATCCTGCCTGCTGGAGCCTGCCCATTTCTTTCTTGAGTTGCTGTACACTGGGGGAGCTGGGGAAAACTGCAGAGCACTCCTGCGCTGCAGTGACCACGATCCCCTGCCTGGGCCCCGTGTAGAAGTGCACGCTGGGGAAGCCTGGTGTTGCAGAGCGCTCCTGTGCTGCAGCTGCGATCCTCTCCCTGGGTCCTGAATTGCAGGGGACGCTGGGGAGGATGGGGGCGTGCCAAAGGACTGAGCTGACTGTCTCCGGGCAGGAGAAGCGGGGGGAGTGGCCGGAAAAGCGCGCGCGCGCGCGCAAACAGGGGGGCGGAGCGCTCCGGCCGGAGGTAGGCCCGAAGCCAGGGGCTAAATTAGTGAGCGGCCGCCGGGAGCGCAGCGCTGCGCGTGGAAAAGATCTTACCTGCGTCCCGGCGGTGTCGCTCTGATCCTCGGCCCCATCCTTGCCTGCTGCGGCTGCCGGTGAGTCCAGTCTGCCCCTGGGAGACACCAGGGGGGAATGCTGGGGAGCTGTGGAGAACACTGCAGAGCGCTCCTGCGCTGCAGTGACCGAATCCTCTGCCTGGGCCCAGGGTAGAAGGGAAACGCTGGGGGAGGCCTGGTGCTGCTGAGCGCTCCTGCGCTGCAGAGCCTGCGATCCTGTCACCGGGTCCTGGATGGGGAAGCCACGGGTTGCAGAGATTAATCGCCACCTCCACCAGAAACACCCCTTGGGACGGTACCATAGGGGAGGACGGGGAGTGTGCCCTTAAACAAAATGTTCGACCCCAAGCAGCCCCTGGGACGGTACCATGGGGCAGGAGGGGGAGAGAGCCTGGAGTCTCGAGCCTCAAACAACCCTGGGGACGGTACCCCGGAGGGAAGGAGAAGGCGAGGGTTCCTGCAGAAGAGACAAAGGCTAGAAGATGAGAGAGGGCTGAGCGGCGCCGTAATGGCAAAAAAACGGAAAAAAGGAATAGCCTAGGCTGAGGTTGGCCCACTTCAGCCTCCTACGACACTAAGCAAAAAACTGGCATAGATCCGCCTCCGGCTCAGGGTGTACACTGCTAGGGAGGAGCTAACTTTTTTTATGTCTACTTAAGTGTCAGCCTCCTAATCACAGCAGCATACACCCATGGTCCTGTGTCCCCCAATGAAACGATAGAGAAATGTTGTTTTAGCCCAAGATGTTCCTTTTTCACAATGGTAAATAGTTAAAAATGGCACCAAATTTTCTTATACAAGTTCTCCTGATTGTGACAATATCCCACATGTGGCTGTACAGTACTGTTTGGCCAAACGGAGGGAAGAGCAATTTGCCTTTTGGAGAGCAGATTTTCCTAAAATGCCAAACATGTAGTCATATAGGCAGTTTAGGCACACTGTAGGGCTAAGAAGGAAGTGCAGCATTTGGGGTTAGGGGCACAAATGGGAAGTGAAGATTTTGGTGTACTTCTTTTTGGGGATGCCATGTTTTTCCAGTGCCTTTTTTATTACCACTGACTGGGACACCCCCTATATTTCTGTTAACAGATTATGGACCTCAGTGTGGGCTTGTTTTTTTGTGAATTGAGTTGAAGCTTTCATTGGTACAATTTTGCAACACATTGTGGATCACTTTCAAAACTCAGATAACATTTATCCTGTGCCCTACATTGAGTACTCACATTAGGGTTTTCATCTAAATCTCCAAAACATATGATTAAAAACAAAAAACAACAACAGATCCATTCACTATTCAGACAGGCCGAGTTAAACTGGACTCTGGCAGCTGTTCAGCGGTGTTTGTGCATGCTTAAAAAGGACATTGACAGATCAAAGGCTATGAAGTCCAAAGTGACTGTTCTTATGGGAGTTTTAGGTGAACCACATTTTTCATAAAGTCCGGTGTAAGTGCTCATCATAGATCCCAAAATAAATGTGAACTGAGCCTTATATTGGGAAATCAAAATACACAAATCAACAGCAGTTCCAGAATTGCTTTTAATTATTTATTTTTTACCTTCACAGTGTGATAGAAGACAGCTTTATTCTTCAGTTCAGTGTGATTACAGGAAAAAAGTTTTTAGCATCTCCATATTTTGACAACATTAATGTTTCTATGGGAAGAGTCATGTGGGATTTGTGTTTTGTGGAATAAATTCAATTTTTATTGGATCCATTTGGGGCTTTAAACTTATTATTGCTTTCTAGTCTGATTTTTTGACAGCAGAACAAACAAAAAAACAGCAATGTACGATACTTGTTTTCTTGTGCCATTCACAGTCTAGTAAAAGTGACATGACAGCTTTCTTTATTCATTGGGTCAGTATGATTTTAGCGATATTTTTATGTTTTTTCTACTTTTACACTAAAAATACAATTTAATAGGAAGAAATATGTTTTGGCATTGCCATTGTCTGGAAGTTACAGCTTTTTTTCCCCTGCTGTTCAGTGTAGGGGTTAAATAATGACAGTTTTATAGATCTGGTTGTTTCGGACTTGGCAATGGCAAATATGCACACTAGATTTTTGTTTTGACAAAATAAAAACTTTTGTATTTTCTTTTTTACTTAGTCCTTCTATGGGACTTTAACTTTTATTTATCCAATCACTGGTCTAATGCATTGCAATACTCATGCATTGCAATATATCACGCCTGTTAGCAATTACCACGTCTATTGATCCTATTTCTGGCAGGGAGTAACAGGCCCTGAGATGATTATTTGATCTCTGGCTGCCATTAGAAACCCATTCTACAATAAAGGTAGAGGAGTTAGCAAGGACAAGCATTTAAAAAAACTTTTTTTTTGCACAAATGTGGGGCATTTCAAGCAGTCTTATGTCAGGAACCTGCTTGCTGAATTAGGGGTTAGAGTTATATACAGGGTACAGATGGCCCAATCTCAGTAACAGGGGAGCAAAAATAAAAGCAAAAAAACAGGTCCTCTTTAAAATATGTTAGTTATTTGTTCTAGATGTAAATGTCCAGGAATATATTCTTTTAATTCCTATATACATATGTCATTGTAATGTATTCTTGTACTTCAGAATGTACATGGTTTTTTTTTTAACCTCTTGGACTTTGTAGGGTTTTAACACCTGATTATTTGATTCATTGAGATGCATGTTGATCACTGCTTTAAATTGTGTTTATATTTGTAAATCTCATTTCTTGCTTATTAATATGTGTTGGTGGGTGAAACTAAGAGCAAACATACCATGCCAAGAGAAAACTATATTAATGATAAAATTAAAATCCATGTTTGGATACAGCAAACTACATCATGACAGCCAAGATAGAGGCTCACCCACCAGTCACACCCGACGCGCGTTTCACAAAGCATACATCAGGGCTGTTTTTCCCTTTAATTCACCTACCAACATGTGTCAATTGTGTCCTGCAAGTTGGGTCTATTATTATCTATGACTTTATCCTGTTTTCTGTAACCATCATCATTTTATTATTTTTTTCTATCTGGCACTCCATTATTACTAGTTTCAACTTTGGGCTAGTGCTTTTAGCACTTATTACCCTATCCTGACTGATCATTTTTTTTAAGTTACAATGAATAGAATCTGTCTAGAAAATCATCCATCACCTGTCCAGAAGCTATGTCAAGGATTATAGTTCAGATCCATTTAAGTGAATGGTGGCTGAGCTGCAGTACAACAACCAACCAGCTGAAGACTGACCCTTTTGAAGCTTTAGAGCGTCTTTTCAGACAAGCGTTGTGGGATTGTCATTACATGACAAACTGTAGCGTTTGGAAATTGAGAGAGCTGCTGCATATGCTCCAAAGCATTGGCACTGTTCTCTGCAGTGACCCTACCATTCATTTGGAGTGACAGCCATTTTAACTTACAAGACCTACGATGTGTCTAATGACAATCACATGACAATGCTTATCACTTATTGGACCAGCTGCAAAGCATCAGCAGAGTCAGTGCAGAGAATAGTGAAGAACGTAACATGATCTGAGCTTGTATGTTCTGACACACTGTCAATCATTTTAAGGCAGCTCCTCCCATGTCAGGCACAGAGACATGCACCTCTTATTCCTTCAAAATCCAGTATTCAGTTAAGGGGTGGAGGGGTGAAATCTGACAAAATACAGCATGAAGTAGTGCCCACATCTCAAAGGATCAAGAAACCCCCAACAAAATTCACTCTTAAAAGTGCAGATAAATAAAGAGAATTTTGTTTACTTACCGTAAATTCTTTTTCTTATAGTTCCGACATGGGAGACCCAGACCATGGGGTGTATGCTACTGCCCCCCGGAGGACACACAAAGTTACTACACTCAAAAACGTGTAGCTCCTCCCTCCTAGCATATACACCCCCTGCCAGCCAGATCTAGCCAGTTTAGTGCAAAAGCTGAAGGAGGACATCCACCCACAAGAAGAGACGGAGTAAAATCCGGCAGAACCGGAACCTCTGTCTACAACAATAACAGCCGGTGAAGACACACGGAACAAGAAACCTGCCAACAGGCAATAGGGAGGGTGCTGGGTCTCCCATGTCGGAACTATAAGAAAAAGAATTTACGGTAAGTAAACAAAATTCTCTTTTTCTTTATCGTTCCTTTATGGGAGACCCAGACCATGGGACGTTCCAAAGCAGTCCATGGGTGGGAATAAACAGACACTGAGAAGCAGGCAAACCTAACTTCACAAATGGGCGACAGACGCCGGAAAAATGCGTCTGCCCAAGCCCGCGTCTGCCAAAGCATGCATGCCTTGGGTAGTGCTTCGAAAAAGTATGCAGACTAATTCGAGCTGGAGTCTGACAGACCTACTGAGCCGTAACCTGGTGCCTGAAAGCCCAAAAAGGCGCCGACAGGTCTGATCAAATGTGCTCTGATCCCCGCGGGGAAGGCACTTGAGTACACTTGTAGGTCTCGGAAATGGCCGACCTAAGCCAACGAACCAGGGTCGGCATAGATGCCGAGAGACCGCTACGCTGACAAACAGTCAGCACCAGAGAGGTGCACCGCCTAATAACGGCGGTGCGAGACACATAGATCCGGAGCGGCCGCTCAGGCGCCAGGATATGCAACGCTTCCTTAAGCGATGAATAGGAGCCGGACAAAAGGAAGGCAGGAAAATTGCCCCAAATAAGGTGGAAGCAGTAACCGCCTTAGGGAAAAAGTCCGGAGTCGGATGAAGACCACCTTGTCTTGATGCAAAAGACCAAAAAAAAAAAGGGGGTGACTCCGAGGGAGTGCAGCCAGAACTCTCTGGCGTGAAATTATAGCCACTAGAAAGAGTACTTTCTGTGAAAAACACAACAAAGAAACCTCCCGAAGATGGCGCAAAGGGGGGTTTCCAGGAACCGGGAGGACCGGATTAAGGTCCGAGGTCTCCATAGGCCGCCGGAAGGCGGAATGATGTGGGATGCGCCCTTAAAGGAGCGCACCGGAGCCAGCCAGACGATTCGCTGCTGGCACATACTGACAGAGCCGAGACCTGTCCCTTAAAGAGGGATAGTCCTAGCTGTAGACCGGACTGTGGAAGGGACAGGAGGGTCGGCAAGGCCAAAAAAAGGTCAAAGGACACTTTGGAGCTCGAGTCATAGTGGAGATGACTTCAGGAAGGATATCAGAAGTCGCTAAGATCCAGGACTCAAGACCTACGCCGTCATTCTGAGAATCCAGAATTCTGACGGGGAAAAAACGGACCTTTTGAGAAAAGGTCTGAACGGTCCGGAAGATACGAAGGCAACCCAACGGACAGAAGGAGCAGGTCAGAGTACGAAACCTGCTTGGGTCAATCTGGAGAATGACCCGACGGCCCCCGTTACCGATCTTGCGCAGGACTCTGGACAAGAGGTAGAGGGGGAAATTCGTAAAGAGACAAAGCTGGGATCAAACATGAACCAGTGTGGCTACCGCAAAACCTGAGGGTTGTGGACCACGGTAGGACAGCTGAAATAGCCTGCCTCCTAGTTTTCACATTTAGCATGTGGACTGCGGATACGGTGGACTAGGAGTCCCTTGTCCACTGAAGTATGTTGAGCCGCCATGATTGCCAGGCGGCTGAGTGTCCCGCCTTGGAAGCTGGTGTAGGAAAACGCTGTCACGTTGTCCGACTGGACTCGAATGTGCCTAGCCGCCCACAGATGGTGAAGGCTTAGAGGGCGAGAAATACAGCCCTGATTTCCAGCACATTGATCCAGAGGGCTGATTCGGACAGAGTCCAAGCGCCCTGCGCTCCACGGTGGAGATATACTGTTCCCAAGGCGGATAGGCTAGCATCCTGGTGAGGATCACCCGGAACGGACCAGAAAAAGAGCGCCCCTGAGACAGAGTGGCCGAAGCCACCACTGAAACGAGCCCCTGGTCAGTGGCGAAGCCACCACCCCGTGGGAGGAGTGAGTTCGCTAGTACAGCGGAAAATATCCAGTCTCAGAGGACGCAGAAAAAGCTGGGCAAGGAACCGCTTCCATTGACGCCCTGAGAACCTCTGGTTCGAGGTCAGAGTGGACTTGGACAGAAAGACAAGCCACCCGATAGGTCAGAGTGGCGAGAGTGAACGAAGCACTCTGCTAAGAGTCAGCACTGGATGAAAAACCCAACAAAAAAAAACCGTCCAGGGCCAAAGATCACTGCCAAACCCTAGGGGAGCAGGACCCTGATCACAGCTGCCCCAATGAGGATACTCGAGGAGCCTTGGCTGACCCCAAGGGAAGCCACGAATTGGACCACTCCGATTGTCAAAACGCAGTCAACGCTGGTGTGAAACTGCGATTGACTCCTGCCGATAGGCATCTCTGATGCCAATGTTTGCTAGGGAATCTCCATGGAGTCTTGATTGATCCGGTGAAAAAAACACACGGAACAAAACCAAGACTCATGAGAAAACGCCACACCTGGCTATGCTTGAAAAGCTAAAGATCCAGGTCGGAAGCACCGCCCTCTTCGGGGACTAGGAATAGATTTAAGCAAAAATCTCAGAACCGTTCCCAGACGGGAACCGGTACAATTACTCCATTGGCCTGCCAGAAATGCCACGGCCTGTGAGAAGGCGGCGGCCTTGGAGCAGGGAGGAGATGACAGAGAAAAACTGTTTGGCGGGTGGACAGAAGTCCATCCTGTAGCCAAGGGAGATAAAGTCTCGCCCCCAACTGAACGGAGACGTGTTAGAACCCTACGTCGCCAGTGGAGAGAGCCTGCCACCGACCAAGGAGCTTGTTGGCGTGGCTAAATAGCTCGGAGAAAGCTGACTTAGTGACAGCATCTCCTGCGGCCTTCTGAAGACGCAGCTTCGAGCTATTTGGTTCTATGGACCTAGGCTGAGCTAGAGGACGATCAGACGGAGGAACGGAAACCACCGAAACCTCAACTGATTCCTGTCCTGGACAGGTGCCCTGGTTTAGGTTTGTGGCAAGGAAGAACACTTCCCGCCAAGAGCTTCCTTAATTTCACTCAGTTGGTTCCGAGGAAACTGGTCTCACCAAGTGGGAGCCCAGCAGGGAACCTCCATAGAGGCATCTGCCTTCCAAATCCGAAGCCACAGGAGCCTGCGGATAGCGAGGAAGGGAGCCCAGATCACCGCCGTGCGGCGTCCAGCATGGCAGACCTGGTATAGGATGAAAGAACTGAAGCCTGTAAGTTCAGGCAACCGTTTTGGCATAGAGTCCCTGTGGGAGGATGCATCTCCTCCAGAGAAGCAGAGAAGGTACAAAAAAACCGCACTGCTGTAAGCTGAGGGGAACAAAGCTCCTGCCGTCCCCATACCGACTTGGCCCAAAGGACAACCGGGCGGACCGCAGAACCGTAAGTGAGGAGCCATCAGGCACTGACATAACGGCCCGGGCTGAGCCACCTGAGGTGAATGAGCCCACTACTTGACCACCGTTGGTGGACAGGGGAACTCCAGTCCTCAGAATCACGCTTCATGGGAAGCGATCAGAGCGGACCCTGGCTGGTCCCAGGGGCCTGAAAACTGGAGAGGTTAAGGAACACACGTTGTGTTCACCTAGATAAGGTAACACCGGCGGATTGAGGTCCAGTACAAAATTAATGTACCGTAGGATCCACATAGAGGTGCCGTCCGCCACTGATACATGTATCCGGGCTGAAGTCCAGATACCGGAGTGGCTACCCCTGGTGAATGAGTACACTCCTAGACCACCTCAGATGGGAGGGGGGAGACAGGCAGCAGAACTCCGCTGTGGGGTCTGCAGGATTGGCTGTGGGCTTGGACGCAGCGGGCTGAAAACTGGAGTGGTGAAAGAACACACTCCTCGTCATGTTAAAAGCATACTGATGCATTTCTGCCAGCGGGGAACACTTCCCTGATCAGGCGGATGGAGGTCCAGTAAAAGAATAATGGACGTAATCCAATCATTCGCATCTGCGTCACCTACGGACGGATCGTCCGAGCCCGTGGTAGAGACATCCTCCTCGTCCAGCGAGTCAGCTCGTAATCGGAGCTGCGGGACGGGGAGGACAGGGGACCCTGCGTCTCCCTGTCAGGAGGACGGGGTCTGAGTCCAAGAGTCCCTTGTGAGCTTTGCTGAGCGAAGCAGAAAACGCCCTGAGAAGGGGGCTGCATGCTCAGCAGATGCCGGGACAGCCGACCCCTGGAGATTCCTACGGGGGTCAGCCACCGAACCGGAGCAGCTGGAGGGACCATTAATGAGCTCCCATGTATAGCCGTACGAGACTACCTGCAGGGGATAATAAAAACAGCCTGCAGTCTCGCTCTGTGACATGCTGCAGAGGTGGGGGCTCTGTCTGGAATGGCTAGAATACCCAAGACAGAGGTTCAGCCTGGGGAGAATCCCGGCTGAGGCATCTTGCCACTATCCACCACATAAGAACCGTTACAGTGTGTCGGTTCAGGCATATAAGGTTACATGAGAATAACCAAAATGCAAAAGAGGTAGCCGATAAAATGTAATAAATTTTATTGAGATGAATTAAAAAGTATTAAAACAAGGTGAACAACAAGTGGCTGATATGAACCAGCAAAACAGCAGCAGGAAGGAGGGTTAACAATAAATAAGGGGTGGTTGTAAAGAGTATCTGTTGCCCAACTCAAATACTACCGAGGGTTAGATAGAGCTATTCAATGTTAATTACAAGTATGCATAAGAAGCTCTAATATAAGGGGAGTAGGGCAAGACAATACAATGTAATCACATTTTATGAGAGATAAACAAGCCAAATCTATTGTTTAACTTACCCAGTGGCATCTCCTCCTGCTGGCGCTGGCGTCCGTCCCTACACGTGTTTCAGCATAAGAAGCCTTCGTCAAGGCTTCTTATGCTGAAACACGTGTAGGGACGGACGCCAGCGCCAGCAGGAGGAGATGCCACTGGGTAAGTTAAACAATAGATTTGGCTTGTTTATCTCTCATAAAATGTGATTACATTGTATTGTCTTGCCCTACTCCCCTTATATTAGAGCTTCTTATGCATACTTGTAATTAACATTGAATAGCTCTATCTAACCCTCGGTAGTATTTGAGTTGGGCAACAGATACTCTTTACAACCACCCCTTATTTATTGTTAACCCTCCTTCCTGCTGCTGTTTTGCTGGTTCATATCAGCCACTTGTTGTTCACCTTGTTTTAATACTTTTTAATTCATCTCAATAAAATTTATTACATTTTATCGGCTACCTCTTTTGCATTTTGGTTATTCTAGTTTACGTTGTGTAGGTAGCCTGGGCTATCCTGCTCTTCAGTTTCTCATGTTTGGGATCCATTGAAATATTGATATATTTTCCCTTGTGTTTTGGCAATATTGGTCAAATATAAGGTTACATGCAGAGCATGTAGTGTACAGCCTGGGAGCTTTGCTGCTAGAGTGAGACATGCTGCTGAGGAGGAAATTCTATGATAAAGAATTAACTCCTTCATGCCCTGAGAGTGAATAAAAGTGCACAACCAGAGGTTGTGACTTATCAGGCCGCTATTATGAGTGCCCTCCAGATTCCAAGCCTGGACCCCTAGCCAGATATTCCCTCCCTCTGCTGCAGAGCAGCCAGCGCCGTCCAGTGTACTAAGACGCTGAGAAAATGGCGCCAGAGCGAGGGGGGGGGGGGCGGGGGTTAACCCAGAAGCGGGAATCGGAGGGCGAAGGAGATGTACAGGGGAGGGAATCATCTCCTCAGATAGGAGTGTCCTCCCCTGTGCAGAGCGGCCGGCGGGCGGCTCTGCAGCGTCCCCCTGCATGTCTGACATGCAGGGGAACGAAACGAAACTAGGCCGCGGCTGAAGCCGGGGCCTAGAGTTATACATGCGGCCGAGAATCAGGCAACATCGGCGCGGTTCCCAGTAAAAAACCGTGGAACCGGCCGGAAACACAGTAAAAGCAGCATTATCAAGCATCACTGTCCCCCACATTAAAAGTGCCCCACATTGCAGAAAGGACCCTCTGAATAACGTCTCTATACTTAGCTTTGAGACGCAGGGTCCAGTCCCTGGTGGGGTGGGGGTCCAGTGCTCCTTCCAGCAGGGTCCTGCACAAGGGCTGCGGATGGAGGCCGGTCTCCTGCAATAGCAGAGAGAACCGTGTTGGCTCCAACTTCAAGCCAGAGCCACTAGGGATGGTGAAGGAGCGCGGCATGAAGGGCTCCTGCCCTGAATCAACCTTAACAGCACTGCCGCCAGGGGAGTGTGAAGGGACATGCCGGGAGTCCAGTGGACCCGCTTTTCTTCCAAATCTTTAGAAAAAAAAAAAAAAAAAAAATCAAAGAGAATGCATGTGTGTGCCTCCTGACACAAAGCAAAAAACTGGCTAGATCTGGCTGGCATGGGGTGTATATGCTAGGAGGGAGGAGCTACACGTTTTTGAGTGTAGTAACTTTGTGTGTCCTCCGGGGGGCAGTAGCATACACCCCATGGTCTGGGTCTCCCATAAAGGAACGATAAAGAAAAGATAATTAATGTAGATTAGAAAAGCTATTGTTATGAACAATTACAACATAAGTTAGGGGGTCAAAGAGTAGTGGGAACCCCCTCTAAACACAAATGAAAGATAGAAAACAGTAGAGAACTAATAAGGGGCTTTCTAGGAACTCTGATTATTAAAAAACAGTAGTGTAAAGCTAATGAGAGATGAAGAAACGTCACTATTTACTTGCTATTACAACGCTGCGGTGTTCCTGAGCTATCACATGTAGTGATGTGACAGCCAGCCAGAAGGTAGTCTACCAGTAAAGCCCTGCATACAGGGGGCAGGACTTATCCAGGAGCTCTCATAGCAGTGTGCTCTGGATGGGGATGTCCTGTGATCCTCCGCAAGTTATTAGTGACCAGGGATGTGCACAGAGAGGGAAAGAGAGAAGACAAAGAGGAATTACAGATTTCAGAGACAACAAGAAATCTAATGAACTAGTGGCCAGAGGGCATTCCAAAGTCCTAGGTTACATTCCAATATATTATCCAACTTACTGCTCACCTTCAGAACACTGAACTCTGTGCGGCCAATGTCAGCTCCTGTGACATTACTGCAAGAGACTCAGGATGGGACATACTAGGTGAAGGGGGACAAATGTTATGAAGGAAGAGCTGTGCACAACAATTTATCCATGTTGAGACTGTTTATGTGTCTCAGGATGGTGAGCACTCTATGATGGAGTGTGTGACTTATGGGACAGATAGTAACCTTACTACTATTGATGAGCGAGCACTACCTTGCTTGGTACTCATTAAGAGCAGCTGGATGATCGGATGGGCGCAACTCGAACATAATAGAGGTCAGTGGGGAGCTCTAGCATTTTTCCTGAAAATTTCCTGGTAAAAAAAAAAAAAGCTTGAGTGCCCCAAAGATTTCCATTATTCTCTGGTGCTTGTGTCATGCTTATCTAAGCATCTAACTACTCGTTATGAGTACAGAGCACCCAGACACGACTTAATACCTCTTGGCACATGTATCTTTTGGAATACTGGTGCAGCAATGGCCTAAGGCCTAAGCCACGCGGCGTGTAAAATCGGTGCGAGTGGAGTGCGATAAAACATCGCATTCCCCTCGGACCAATTCTAGCCTGTGTGTCAGCACCCATGAGCAATTATTTTCTCAGCCCTAATCGGACCGAGAAAACAATCGCAGCATGCTGCGATTGTAAGCTGAGACTCTTTCTCTCGCACCCATTCAAGTGAATGGGGCGAGAGAAAAATAGCATTGCACTCGCAGTACACTGGTGTACTGCCAGTGCAGTGCGAGAATGGCAATAGCCGACTACGGAGGAGAGAAGGAGAGAAAACCCTCCCTCCTCTCCTCCGTGCCAGCCCGCTCCCCGCAGCTGAGGTCTGCTCACATGATCGGACCTCAGATGCAGGCACACTCGTATGACACTCGGCTCCTGCTGTGCTGCCAGCGTGAGCCGAGTCTCATGCGAGCATCGCAGTAGTGCCCCATGTGGCCCCAGCCCAACTGTCAATCAAGCATTAGTAAACCAGAGCAAGCACATAGGTGGGGATTGGTCGGCTCCTGCTGAAGATAAATAAGTGAAACATCCCTAGATCACCTCATTGAGACGACCACCTCCCTTACAGACCAGACCAATTTCTAAGGATGACATTGCTCAAAACCTAGACCTCATTTTGCAGTGCTTTGTCTCATGATATTAAATGCAACGTGGGACACCAAAGCCTAGCAGAGGGTAGAAGAGAGTCAAAGGATCTGAGGCAGCTACCAAGCTGTAAATCTCTCTTACTCCCACCATCACTATGATAATGCATCCAGATTGAATGTTGCATGGGAGGAGTAATGTACTACTGAGAAGAAGGCGGGAGGATGCCACGGAGGATAGCCAATATCACACTGCACATGAATAGAAAACTATCTGTGCCAAAGCAAGACAACATGTCCCTAGTTGACGAAGCCAAATTTTGGGAGACCCATGTTTGGGCATGAGGAGAAGAAAGCAATGGTGGTGATGTATGGAATTCTAAGACGTCTCAGGTAAGAAGAACACTGCTGTATACTATCTGGATATTTGGGTTTACATGTTATTGGACTTGTTGCAGACAGGGCAATACTTCCTAGCTGCAGAGAAGTAATCAAATACAGTTCTGTCTTTTTTTGATGGCGGGGGGTGGCGGGGTTCATTTTTTTTTCTGATTATTCGTGTACTGTACATGATTGCTGCTATACCTTATCCAGCATTCTGTATACATTTTCTTTGCGATGACCACTCCAGAAAAGGATCCTATGTATTTTTTAATGAAAGTGTTCTGAAAAATACTGGAAATAATAGAACTCTGTAGATGGCTAATTGCAACACCAGAATACTGTGGTTTACTTCTTAAGAGCCTGCAGCAAACGGAGCAGATGTAAGAAGAGATTAATAATATCAAGATAGAGGTTGATAGAAGCTAGGATATGCTCCTCTGGAGACAGTTTATGCATTAGCAGATGTGTATCATAGATGATGAACCCACAGAAGAGTAATGCTCCACCGGCAGCCATGACTAATTCAATAGTCTCGCTATAAAAGAAAACCTATGAAGACATAATTCAGATATTGTTAACATTCTTCCAAAAATTATCTATGCAACACATATCTATATTCCCATTACAGACATTAATCCAGAAGGGAACAATAGTTGAGATATCAATATGCAGAAATTTAAGAAGTGGTTTTGTGCAGTCCCCACCCATGCAAAACCTATCATAGAGCCCACACAAGCAATAGGGGCTGCTGTGACCTCTTCACTCTATTAAAGGGACCGTGACGGTAATACAATGCACGAGCAGCATGTATCAGACTGTTAAGTGGGCTTTACATGCAACGACATCGCTAACGAGAGGTCATTGGAGTTACGGAATTCGTGACGCACATCTGGCCTTGTTAACGACGTTGTTGCGTGTGAAACGCACGAACGACCGTTAACGATCAAAGTTACTCACCTAATCGTTGATACGTCGTTCTAATCCCAATTATCGTTGCTGTTGCAGGTTGTTCGTCGT
The DNA here is from genome assembly GCF_048569485.1 of Anomaloglossus baeobatrachus. Taxonomy (NCBI): domain Eukaryota; kingdom Metazoa; phylum Chordata; class Amphibia; order Anura; family Aromobatidae; genus Anomaloglossus; species Anomaloglossus baeobatrachus. The sequence continues at coordinate 278,068,319 of NC_134356.1, read as the reverse complement.
TCCTGCGGTAGCACACATTGCTATGTGTGACACCACAGGAACATCACTGTACCTGCGGCCGCCCGCAATGAGGAAGGAAGGAGGTGGGCGGGAAGTTCCGCCTGCTCATCTCCGCCCCTCCGCTTCTATTGGGCGGCCGCTTAGTGACGCCGAAGGAACCTCCCCCTTAAAGGAGAGATTGTTTGGCGGCCACAGCGACGTCGGTGAAGAGGTAATTGCGTGTGACACTGCCATAGCGATATTGTTTGCTACGGCAGTGATCACCCCTTGACGCGCCACCGACGTGTGCGGGTGATGTCACAGCATGTAAAGCCCGCTTTACTGTATGATCTCAGCTAGGGATGTTTGACAGCAGCGTTTCAGAGAAAAACACACTTTAATAACATGCCTGATAGCTGACCTGGGATGACAGGTCTCTTCCTGCGTGCGCATATAGGCATAGAGCTGTCAATGGCAGCAGGCGGGGATAAGCTGTTAGAGATCTGCCTCACCGACTATTCTCCTGTGTGGCTGTCACCGGCAGCTATTAAAGTATGGTTTTCTCTAAAACGCCGCAGCATTCTTGTGGCAATCTTCAAAACACCTCGAAAATAAACTGCATTGACATTATCCAGGTTTCACCATTTGGCTCCATAACAGCCGTACAGGACACCCATCTCCTCCTTTATCTAACAGAGATTATGTGGTTATTTTAACCCATGGCACTGCAGCAATTGGGAATCCACTATTTCTTGTGACGTTTTATTATACATAACCTAACCAGGTGAGGATAACTACCATGCTACAATCACTGGTATTCGGATCTTGTTCCCATTACTTTGCCCCAAACATACCTGGCTGAGCTCATACAGCCAGTGCTTAATACATGCTGTCTGTGGATCGGTCACCATGTATAAACTATCAGGTCCCCTTTAACCCCGGGCAATTTTACGTTTTTTGCTCTCTTTCTTCCAAGAGGCATAACGTTTATATGTTTCCATCAATCTTGGCATACAAGGGCTTATTTTTTGCAGGACAAGTTGTAATTTTGAATTAACCCATTAGTTTTATCATATAGTGTACTGGAAAACGGGGAAAAAAATGCCAAGTGCGGTGAAATTGCAAAAAAAGTAACTGCACAATAGTGTTTGGGATATTTTATTCACTGTGTTCACTATATGGTAAAACTAATGTGCAAGTATGATGCCTCAGGTGTGTACGAGTTCATAGATACCAAACATGTATACCTTTACTTTTATCTAAATTCAGAAGTTTGTCCCAAAAAAAAGAAAAAAATTGCGCTTTTTGCATCATTTTTTGAGACCCATAGTTTTCTCATTTGTCGGGATCTGGGGCTCAGTGACAGCTTATTTTTGCGTCTTGAGCTTACGTTTTAAATGATACCACTTTTGTGTAGATGGGATGTTTTGATCGCCTTTTACTGCATTTAAAAAATTTTTTGCGGGCATTTGGAATTTTTTTTCTCACCACGCGGTTTAACAATCAGATTAATTGTTTTGATATATCGGGCATTTCTGAATGCGGCGATAAAATATAAATATACACATATTTGGTAACTGCTTTATTTCCAATAGGGCGTATAGGGGGCAATTTAAACTTTTAGATTTTTTTATTTATTATATATATATATATATATATATATATATATATATATATATATATATATATATATATATATATATATATATATATATATATATATATATATATATATATATATATATATATATATATTTTTACATTTTTAATTTATTTTACTAGTCCCCCTTATGGACTTTAATCACTGCACATTCTGATCGCTTGTGCATTTCTGTTGATCAGCCCTGATCAGCAGAAATGCAGTGCTCCTGTCAGAGCCAACGCCATCAGGAAATACGTCATGATAGCGCCCGGACATTGAGGTTTTTAATCCAGATAGTGGCATTCAGGTTAGGTTCCCAGTTTACAGAGATTACCTTGCCGTGGTGACCGGGCTCACATACATTGGCCTATACATATCATAAATATCTCTTTTTATCAAATATTCCTATAGCAGTAATGCAATACCAGAGTTCCCTTATTCATTGTTAGAATTTTAGTGTCCAGACGTATATGTTTTGTAGCTATGTGTTTTCGGCTAGCACCTGTTCACACTTCTTGGATGTGCAGGTCAGTCATTTTCTATATTTATAGAGGTCATGACATGACCCATCGCTACCATGGCAACTTTCAGCTCCCTGTGATCACATCATTGGGATGCCGATGGCGTCGGGGAACAGCGCGGTCCCGACTGTGGCCATTTAAATTTTGTTGTCACATTTTAACAGCGCAATCTAAGTGGCAAGCAGTTGTGAGTGGATTGCGGATGTACTGGCGCCTGTTAGCCCCACATGTCTGCTGTTGAAATCAGCAGACATGTGCAGGGATCACTGCTGGCTCACCGCAGCAGGCAATGGTGGTTACCAAGTTACGACAAAGGATGTACCTGTACGTTCTTGGTTGTAAAGGGATTAACTTTACCCTTGGAAAATCTGCTTCAGCCTGGAGTCACACGGAGAAATTAAGATATTATTTGCACATCAACCATGTTGGCATATATCAGACTGCCCTGGTCAGCACAGCCCCTTAGTATAACATTGGAGCGAGTGCAATCCGACGAAACGTCAGACATATACACTCGTGTGAGCAAGCCCTTAGGCTCTGTGCGCACTGGGAAATGGAATTTTCTTGAGAAAATTCCGCATCCTCTCAAAGATTACCGCACTCGCGGTAAAAAACCGCGGGAAACCGCACCCGAAAACCGCATGCGGTTTGCCGCGGTTTTACCGCGGTATTGTTCGCGGTATTGCCGCGGTTTTGCAGCGTGCGGGTTGGGATGTGCTTTATTGCATTCACTGCAATAAAGCACATTAAAAAAAAAAAAAAAAAAAAAAGTCATTTAATTCTGAGTAGATAGATAGACAGAAGAATAGATAGAGGGATAGATAGATAGATAGAGGACAGATCGCTGCATTTCCCACGGTCGGCAGTGAGTTCACATTACCGGCCGTGGGAAATGACCGATAATTACCTCTCCTGTCTGCTGCATTCAGCCTGTGTCTGTGACACATCGCGGCTGGATGTCAGCAGTGCAGGACGCCGGAGTCGGAGCTGTGTGGATTACGCCGGAGCTTTGGTGCGGGAGGGGTTAATAAACTGGTGAACGAGGCTTGTTTGTTTTATTTAAAATAAAGAATTTTTGGTGTCTGTGTTTTCTTCACTTTACTTACGGGTTGATCATGTCAGCTGTCACATAGACGCTGCCATGATCAAGCCTGGGGTTAATGGCGGTGGTCCCCCATCATCATTAACCCTTGTATTACCTTGCCACCACTGCTACACGGTGGCAAGAAGAGCCGAGGACACGCCGGCAGTGCCGCATATTGCATGCGACAGTGCCGGGGCAGCTGCGGCTGATATTCTCGGCTGCGGGAGGGGGAGTGAGGCGGGGGACATTACCCCTGCCCCTCTCCCTCCCCAGCCTGAGAATACCGGGCCGCCGCTGTGTGCTTACCTCGGCTGGAAGGTAAATATGCAGCGGAGCCCACGTTCTTTTTTTTCTATATTTCCGTTTTCTTTCTATGTGTGTTCTATGTGTCTGTGTCTATGTGTTCTATGTCTGTGATGTGTTCTATGTCTGTGATGTGTGTGTGTTTACTCTCTGCACGACTTCCTGTTCCTGTAATGACATCACTTCCCTGCAAAACCGCAAGCAAGTGATGTACATTACCGGAGGTAAACCGCGAAATACCGCAGGGAATAACGCAGCAAAACGCAGTGAACCGCACAGAATTTGCTGCCTGCGTTATTCCCTGCGGGATTTCATGATTAACATTGAGTCAATGGAGTGAAATCCCGCAGCGATGTGCGGAAAAGAAGCGACATGCACTTGTTTTTGCTGCGGGATTTCCGCAGCAAAACACGCAGCTGTCAAATTCCGCCCAGTGCGCACAGGATTTTTTTTCTCCATAGGATTTGCTGGTGATTCACTGCAGAGATGTTATGAACATTTTCTGCAGCGAAACATGCAGCAAATCCGCGGCAAAATCCGCGAAAAATCCGGTAAGTGCGCACATAGCCTTAAAGGAAATCTGTTAATGAAAAAGATTTCACCCTCTAACCATACATGTGCGCACACACACACACACACACTATAACATTATATTATATATATATATATATATATATATATATATATATATATATATATATATATATGGGGCTGCTGATAAGTCTTTGGCTTTGTGATCTTTTTTTGTTTCTATGGTTCTATGGTAGCGAATGTTACATCACATGAAAGTCTTATGTGTCTACTATATGTTTTAAAAATTTTGTGTTTGTTGCTTATGGCAACAGTGTTCTACGCACGCGGGAAACAAAATGGCGGTGTCTAATACAATAGTCACAGCAACTGAGAGCAGAGGAATGATAAAATTCTTGTTTCTGCAAGGAAAGTCCCTGAAGGATATTCATGGTGATATGTTACAGACATTGGGGAATCAATGCCCTTCATATTGTACAGTTAAGAACTGGGTTGCCAAATTTAAAAGGGGCCACTTCCGCACCAATGATGAAGAACGTTCTGGACAATCGAGATTGGTGGTTGTTCTGGAGATTGTCGATGCTATACACAGCCTCATACTGGAGAATCTATGAATTTCGGCTAAAGCAATAGCAGACATCATGGGGATTTCATGTGAACGTGTTTGTGTCATTATCAATGAACATTTGGACATGGGGAAGCTATCTGCAAAGTAGGTCCCCAAATGAATGACAACACATTAGAGAAGCATGCGAGTGAAAACCTCCCGGTCTAATAATACCTTTACATGGCCAGTCCGTTCCTCTGTTACTGAGAAATCAGTATTGGAAATGACTGCAGCTTTAGTTCATGTCCAGCGCTGCCTCCTCCAGATTATCCAACAGACTCTATGCTGTGTGACTTCAGGTGAAGGAGACATCGGTCAAGCAGGAGGAGCTCTTCAGCCTCATTTGCATATAAATTCAACCAATGATTTCTCAGTAATGGAGGAATGGACTGGCTTTGTAGTGGCATTACTGGATTGATGTTTGAAGACCAACATGTCCATTTAAATTATTTTGGGGGTGAACCTCTGATTCCACAGAACAAATCACATCTGGTTTCTTCCCAAATCAGTGTCACACCAGTCTAAATGTTGTTTTGCTGGAGCAACTAAGCTCCATTGAAGTAAACAGGACTGAAATGTGAACAGAGAGTATCGAGATAAATTTACAAGGCGATATCACACCCGTGGCCTCTTCACTTACCCTTAAAAATCCAGCTATGATCAAGATCCACAAACCAGCAAAGAGCCTGCAAAAATTAATTACATCCATTGATTTTGGATAGTTGTAAAATATATATAAATCTTAAGATGCTTATATTTAACGAAAATACAGACAAACACCCCATATCGCAAACTAAATATGATTACAAACTAAAAAAAAAACATAAAACATATTAGTGAAATATTGCATATAGTATACAGTATGTACTGACTTCATCTCAGATTTTCCTAGAATATCTGGTGGGCCAATAAGGTGGCAGAAAGCATATATTCTACATCACAACAAGCCTTACAAGAGTTGGAAGTGCTCGCACTTTATTCATACACATCCTAATACTGCCCTTAAAATGCAGTTGAAATGTTTAATAAATGATTAAAGGGAATCTATCACCAGGTTTTTGCCACCTAATCTGAGAGCAGCATAACATCAGGACAGAGACCCTGATTCCAGCGATGTGTTACTTACTGGGCTGCTTAGTGTAGTTTTGATAAAATCACTGATTAATCAGCAGGAGATTATCATTAGAGGACTACTTGGTGTGCTGCCAGGTAGTCCAGCATATTCATGAGCTCTGTACAACTGCTAGAGCTGCAGCAGAGAAAAGATGGATGTAATCAAAATGACAGCAAACAGCTCAGTGAGTGACACATCGGTGGAATCATGATTTATGTCTCTACATTATTCTGCTCTCAGATGAGGGAGCAAAAACCTGGTGATAGATACGCTTGAAAGCATACGATCACAGACATCTGTGGTGTCACTCCCTGATCAAATGTGTACTAAGCAGCATAATGGCGGATTATTATTAAGATTAATAGAATTTAACTAGTCATTTAAAAAAAGGAGGCACATATTATGATGTAACGTAAACAAAGGATGAAAAAACATAAGGTACATATTTACTAAATGATAAAGCCCCATCTAAATCAGGGGTCCATAACTATAGCTCAGCAGCCACATGTATCTCATGTGTTCATGTGTGCCCATCTGCCAGCTACATTACCATCAGGTCTAGCACACAGCTGTGATGAGCGACTCTACTGATGGGGACTTTCTGAGTTGCCCCACACTGGAGTGGATCTGGATGCCCGTATACTGGTGGAGGGATATATTGTAAGCTGGAGATGGGATGATGCCAGGAGGGGCTTGACACTGGGTGTCAGTGTGGTGGGAGCGCTTGGTGTGAGAATAACACAGGCACTTGTAAATCTTAAAGCATAATGGGGTTACGGTAAGAAAGGTTGGGGGGGGGGGAATCAGTGATCTAAAAGGATTGTCTACCTTTAAGCATTACAATAATTAGGCAACTCCAGAATTTAAAGGGGCAAGCCCATCTTAGATTGTTATTGCACGTCACTTTCCAAGGTATCATCTTCTACTTGGCATATCCTTGCTTCTGCCCAACCACTTACTAGAGGTCAGTGTACAGCACTACCCTGCACAGAGGAGAGCTGTGAGCCCCGCACCCTCGGCCTACTGTTGTCTTGATCTATCCTTTGTATAGCAGGCTTCGGATACAAACCTGGAGAATGTGCCTATATTGCCAAAGGGCAATCCCCTTCAATATATCATCACTGACTCGTTTGTGTTTATCATTTATTTATGAAAGCAATGACTGGACGAGAACAGAGAAAAGGATCAGATACAGACTCTGGAGATGGTGTCAATCATAGGGATCAGCATTATTTTCCCTTAATTGGCATTAGGACTCTCCCCCCCCCCCCCCCAATTTTGGACTGTAAGGAATCTGTGGGCAATTTAGGTTATGGGTGCTTTAACCCCTTCAGCCCCCGGGCATTTTGTGTTTTTACGTTTTGTTTTTTTTCCTCTCTTTCTTCCGAGAGCCGTAACTTTTTTATTTTTCTGTCAATCTTGCCATATGAGGGCTTGTTTTTTGCGGGACGGGTTGTACTTTTAAATGAAACCATCAATTTTACCATATAGTATACTGGAAAACGGCAAAAAAATTCCAAGAGCGGAAAAATTGCAAAAAAAAGTGTGATCGCACAATAGTTTTTGGTATCTTTTATTCACCGTATTCACTATATGGTAAAACTGATATGTGGGTGTGATGCCTGAGGTCGGTGCGAGTTTGTAGACAGCAAACATGAATAGGTTTACTTGTATTTAAGGGGTTAAAAAAAATTCACAAACTTGTCCAAAAAAAGTGGCGCACGTTTTGCGCCATTTTCCAAAACCGATAGTGTTCTCATTTTTCGGGATCTGAGGCTCAGTGACGGCTTATTTTTTGCGTCTCGAGCTGACGTTTTTTAACGGTACCATTTTTGTGCAGATGGTACGTTTTGATCGCCTGTTAATGCATTTTGCGCAAAATTTGCGGCGACCAAAAAACATAATTTTGGCGTTTGGAATTTTCTTGCCGCTACGCCGTTTACTGATCAGATTAATTGATTTTATATTTTGATAAATCGGGCATTTCTGAACGCGGTGATACCAAATGTGTATATTTTTTATTTTTTTAACCCTTTAATTTTCAATGGGGTGAAAGGGGGGTGATTTGAACTTTTAAGTTTTATTTTTTTTTTTTAATTTTTTAAAACTTTTTTTTAAACTTTTTTTTTATTTTACTAGTCCCCCTACGGGGCTATAGTGATCAGCAATCCGATCGCTCTGCACTATCTGCAGATCACAGCTACAGAGCTGAGAACTGCTGATACGGTGCTTTACTTTCAATGCCGGCTGTATTCCGGTACTGAGAGGAAGTGACTCATGTTAACTACAGGCGTCATCACATGACCCTGTGCTACTATGGCAACCACCGAAAGTCACATGATCATGTCACATGACTTCCGATGGGGGTGGGGTAAGTCACTGTCATGGCGGCGCGCATATACATCTCTCTGACAGATTTTGGCAGCGAGATGTAAGGGGTTAATGGTCGCGGGTGGAAGAGATTCCACCCGCGACTAGCAGGCACACTTGTCAGCTGTTGAAAACAGCTGATATGTGCGCGGATCGCCGCCTGCCCACGGCAGGGGGCGGGAATTAACCTCATACGATCCATGACGTACCCAGTACGTCATGGGTCATTAAGAGGTTAAAGGGGCTGCCAGGTCATCAATATGAGATGGGTAGGGGGGTTGACACCCGGCACCCCCACTGATCAGATGTAATTTGCTCTGGCAGCCATCAGATATAAACAGTTAGAATGGAGTTGCAAAGTGCACCTTCATTCAATGTGCAGTGGCCGAGCAAATAAGAGCAGCATGGTGGGGGTCCTAGACGTTGGACTCATTTCATATTTATGAAACATCATGTGGTACCAGACGATCCCTTAAAACTATAAAATACTTAAAGCATTATTGCTCTCAGCCTTTTCAGAGTTGGAATCCACTCCATCCAGGCTCCGAGTACCACAGCAAACAACATAGCTGACTGTATTAATCCGTTCCCTAACACCTATTCATCTGTGCAGGTACTATTAGCATAGCTCTGCCGCTCGGCTGTCGCTCCACCTCCATGGCTTTGAAAGGCTGAGATGTTAACCCTTTAAACGAGGAAGTGACCATATAAACAAACTGCACAAATAAAACAAATGGCACAATGGGCCTGATTCATCGTTTGTGATTCAGTGAAGTCATTTATCTTTTTTGCGGTATTTGGTTACAAAATATCTAAAATTTTAGCAGAAAATTTAAAATTTGTTTATTTTTTTAGCGAGAAAAGTTGAAAATCCTTTATAAAGTAAAAAGAACGTGCCACATTGAAAACGCCAATAGAAACCTTACTCCAATATGGACTAGAGTAAGATGTGCTCCCGCCTCCCCAAGTCTGTGCATGAGATTTCAGACAACTCATAGTTTTAACTCTACTGAAAGATGCAACTTATTTGCATAAAAAAAACAACACATGTAAATAAGCTGGGTGCGGTCATAGCGCAAGTCACAACAGAACGTTTCATTACACGTGTAGTGACCAGTTTACCCCTTCCTATCACTCCTCGGATCACACAGACACCAATGTTTACATACATCCACCTTATTTTGGTAAGGGTGTACTTCAATAGTGCAGGAAGACAAACATACCCAGCTCCAAACTTGCTAAAGTCTCTCTTTGACTGGAAGGTGTATGCCGTGAGACCACAGAAAACAGCGGTGGTCAGTATGAAAGCCTGAAGAACCACTGCCACATCATAGAAAGTCACTAAAAGGCAAAACAAACACTACATTATTGAAGACATAAAACAAAATTAATGGTTGTTGACTATTGAGAGAGGTAACATCGAGATACCTGCAATGCCAACGGTTATGGCTTCTAAGAGGGTCTGCAAATAAAAAGAGAAAGCAGTTTATTAAATCCTGTGTGCAAATTTAGAGCACGTATTAGTTTTTTTCACTGTATCTGAGAAACTTAGATCATTAATGAGAGGAGTCTGGTGAGAACAAGTTATCACGTACTCACAGATTAGTGGGGTACTGATCGCTGGGACCCTCACCGATCAGCAGAACGGGGAGCTATTATCTCTGCTAGAATGGCGGCCCAGTGCATGCTTCACTGTCACTCCATTCACTCTTTATGGGGCTGTTGAATGCTACACTTGGCTTTTTCTGTCAGCCCCATAGAGAATAAAAAGGGTGGAGGTCGGTCGTCTGACATCAGGGATACAAAGTCCCCCCCGTTCCATCGATAAGTTCGAGTCCCAGTGCTCGGACGGCCATTGATCAGTTATCAGTAGGAAACCCCTATAAATAATCGGCGAGTCATTTTGCAGCACCTCACTCACCAGCTGAGTATGGAGAGGGGCTGCTGTATACAAGGCAGAACAGTGCAGCTGCCCGATGCTGGGAAGTATTGTGCGGACGACACATTTGGGGACATTTTGTTTTCTAACCTAAATTCATGTATTTTGGGCTAAAAATAATTTTTGTAATTGGGTTTCATTGCAAATTGTACATAGTTTGGGTTTCTTAGGCTCATTATCCTCCCTGTACATTCAACTTTAATCTGTATGTGGCCATTATTCAGCTGCGAAAAGCCCAGAAAAAGATTAAATAAAGAATAGAAGAAGGTGTTACAAACTTTCCTGTAAAACTGTCAGGAAGAGCTCATGTCTCTGTCAAGACGTCGGCTGCTTTCGCTTGTTAGTGTAATAACCTTCCTCACAAACTGACAAGCACTGCTGTCCATAAAATGGCTGCTGGTGGTGAAGTATGTGACTAGACCAGTCCATCAGCCTCCTCTATTAGAAAAGCAGCTTTTCCCTGTGAGGAGTTTACCAACTGGAGGAGGCCGATAGCCTCGACTCGCGACATGCTCTTCCACCAGCAGACATTTTATGGACAGAAGGGCTGGTCAGTTTGGGAAGAAGGTTGCACTGACAAGAGAAAATGGCTGACACGATAATCCACCAATTAACTCGTTCTGACAGGAAAGGATGTAACTCTTTATTTGGAGCATCCGTCAGCTGATTAATGGCCACAGACTACACTAAAGTAATGGACGTACTGCTCAAAGCAGCAGACCACACGATCGCTATGGGGTCTGTGAGTAATGGGGGCCCGATTCCATTAGGCACCACCCCGTCCTTTTGCTCAGGATCACAATTTCAACAGTATCTGGCATCCTTAGCAAGCTTACAAGATTGGCATGGATCCTAGTCCAGCTGGTACATTGATGCCACCACATCACGCCTGCTGCACATTGCATCAAAAGAATGGGGGTGAGGAAAGTAGGTTTTTTTTTTTTTTTAAAAAACAAGTCACTGCTTGTTAAGTCCGCTTTACACGCTGCAATGTATCTTACAATGTGTCGGCGGGGTCACGTCGTAAGTGACGCACATCCGGCATTGTAAGTACATTGCAGTGTGTGACAGGTACGTGCGATTGCGATTGAACGGTAAAACGTTCATCGCATACACATCGTACCTTTCTCTAGAATTGCACGTCAGATTGTTCATCGTACCCGGGGTAGCGCACATCGCAGTGTGTGACACCCCGGGAACGATGAACAGATCTTACCTACGTCCTGCGGCTCCCGGCCCACAATTCGGAAGGAAGGAGGTGGGCGGGATGTTTACGTCCCGCTCATCTCCGCCCCTCCGCTTCTATTGGCCGGCTGCCGCGTGACGTCGATGTGACGCCGAACGTCCCTCCCACTCCAGGAAGTGAACGTTCACCGCCCACATCGAGGCCGTATGGAAGGGTAAATACGTGTGACGGGGGTTAATCGTTTGTGCGACACGGTCAACAAATTGAACGTACCACACATACGATGCAGGCGGTTACGATCGCATACAATATCATATGCTGGATCGTAAGGTGTAAAGCAGGCTTTAGTGGCTGTGGGAGGACACCACACTGCATGCGAAGCTGTGGTAACATCATACTATAGTGTGGCTCACTGGGGGCCCTCAATATGTGTGGGGGAATAATACTCTGGAGTGGAGGTCACCTAGTGATCTCATAATACATGGCAGGGAACTGTAAAAAAAAAAACCTCATACTGTGCTGAGGGCACTGCGGGGTCATCATACAGTGGGCTAGAAGCAAGTATTGTAGGTGAGAACCGTAAGGGTCTTAAATATGGAGACAGAACTACTATGTAAATGTCACTATACATATCCCAGTCTTTACAAGTTGAGAGGAATGCCCTTCTGTGACCCCCACCTAATTAGGACTTTTGCTTAAGAGCCCAAAGATTACTCTGTACATCTACGATTAAAAAAAGTTGACAGTACAGGGAAACAAATAGCGTGTAAAATCCAAACAGTGAAACATTTGTTATGAAACCCAACTGCAACAAATGATTTTTGCCCATAAATGCATGCAAAAAAAACAAAAAAAACCCACAACAACAAATACAAGCTGTCCACTCTCAAATCATGGCTTCACATTGCAACATAACAGTGAAAGTTCTAGGGATTTGTGAGCTAACTGCTCCATAGCCGAGCCCACTCCATAGACATCAGATGCTAACACTAGCAACAGAAGCTTGTTCTGATCGCTGCTATTTAACCATTTAGATGCTGCTATCGATCTCTGACAGTGCTATTGAAATGCACCAGTTGTGGAGTGCCGATGGAACTGGGGCTCGCTGAAGAAAAAAAAATCAAAAATGTTCTGGCTCTTGGAAGAATGGTAGAAAATAAATAAATAAAGCAAACACAGATAGCTGATTGGTCCTTAATGGGTTAATGACAATTATTCCTAATGTTTAAGAAAAAGTAAAGAATGAGTGTTGTACCGTGCAGGATTAGACCCCCATTAAAGGTTGTCGGATCCTGACATTTAAGCTCCTGTTTGTGGCTCAGTGCCATCTACTGAGCATTAGCAATGGTAGTGCCACGTGGAGGTATGGGCTTTAAATGTCTCTAAAAAAAGAACCACTCTGCATGTAATACTGGAACAGATATATCAGCTTCTCTCCATACAGCTGTCATGGCCGCCCCTCACAAATGTATTGGAGCTTCACCCACTCCATGTGTGCCAAGTGACAGGGAATACACACGATTTACTGTATGTAATAGATTTGTATAGGATAAGAAATCATGCTCACAAATCCCAACAGCAGGTACAGGTTCACAGGGTGCTGATGTCTGTAAACTGTCAGAGCGATGATGGTTCCCAAGGATCCAAGGGCAGAGATCAACAGCAAACCTGGGCTGGAAAACAAGAGAAAATAGGATGTGACAGTGCCGCTGATGTATGGTAGATCAACGGTAGACCACACACACAGTAAATAGTTGTTGGCTCGTCTGGCACCCATCTTGGCTGTCTGTCCACATACAGGACCACTCTGCAAAGAGCTACTGTGTTCTCTACTTCTAGCCATTTCTAGTGATGGCTTATCTCAAGGAGAACAAAAGGATCAGTACTCATACTGGACACCCTGGCTTGTTATCTCCCGGATAATCATCTACCAGGCGGCCTCATACACAGACTGCCAGATAGACTAGATATTGGCCCCGATGTTAGCCTAAAGCGACCATGGGGGCGGGGGGCGTTCTAGGGCCAATATATGGCCTGTGATGCCATTCCGTGCACCCATTCCAGTGCAGTCAGTAACTCTCAATCAATGACCTAGGAGGATAGGTGTGTTCATGGAGTGCTCATCTTGACTCCTAAATAGGTGGGAGGTGTGGGGGGGTAGAGGACTCTTTTTCTACAAGAGTGGTGGTTTAAATCTAAGCCCCGTCTTATGCTCCCCCTTCAGCGTCTTCACCTTTTACAGACGCCACTCCAGTCCCGCAACCTCTAACTGGCCAGACGTTACGTCAAAAGCTCTCAATACAAGTTTATGACAGCCAGAGCAAGCAATACATGGTAAGTCTCCCTCCCTGCAGTATCCCCACAGCAGCCATAAACCAAACCCACCTCTCATGAACAAACGTCCGGACAGTATCGAAATACAGGAACGTTCCCGCTGTGATGGTGGTCAGAAGAACCTGCACTGTCAGAATGGTATAGACCTTCCGGAGGAAATCTGGGGAGAAGAGAAAGAGGACGTCATTCAGAGGAACACAGGCGTCCTGCGCCAGAAACGATCACCCTTCACAAAAGGGCCGATAGATTACGGCATTATATCCAAACAGTGATTACATAAATGTCCCAAGATCAGGGCTTCACGGGGATACCCGGCAATACTATCGGGGGAACATGAAACCGCAATAGGGTGCCCAAAACAAGAGCGATGGTGGAGATCACGTGACTGCGATCTGTGCAACCAGCGACCGACGTGACACAAATGGACATTTCCATTAAAGGGGCTCTCCACTGCTGAACGCCCCGTCTGCTGACCCCTCTAAAGTATAGACTTCATATAGGACCCCAAGATCAGGGCGTCACAGCGATATCCAGCAATGGCATCAGGGGGAACATGAAATGACAATAGGGTGATTACATTATGGAGACGTGGAGCCAGGACAGCTGAACATTTCCATTAAAGGGGCTCTCCACTACTGAACTCCCCCGTCTGCTGACCCCTTCAAGGTATAAACTTCATATAGGATCCCAGGAGACGGGCAATAAAGGAGGGACGATCACAGCCTGTGAAATACCAACCCCGTGCTTACCCATACGGATCTGGAGACTGGCCGAAGCCACGTTGGTCCCATAATTAAAGTCATCCTCGATGGAGGATCGGGGGTAGCGATCTGCAGCCGCCATTATCCCTAAAGTGTCGCTCTACTGCTTCTGCGACACTTCCTGGTCACTGTGCTGACGCTACGTAGCTACCCGTCCTCATCCTGTGAGTGGCTCTAGTCTGCCACGTGACCTCAATGATTGCCAAGCTCAGCTGACTAAAGTCTAGAGCAGCGGAGGTGATGACTTAACGACCCGCACACTAGCCGAGAAGAGTGCACGATGACCTAGCCCAATGAAAACGGCAGGTTTGTGCACGTGGTATCTAGTAACATGCACTAGGACGGTGTACGGATCAAACGTCAGCGGTACAGGCAGTGAGCGACCCCGGACGTCGCCAAATGGCGTCTACGAGTCACGTGATGTCTTCTGAAAATTATACTGCTCAGTGTACGTGCTCTGTAATGAGTGTCAGGGATGGTCTCCAGGAAAATGGCGGCGCCGCTCTGCAGAAGACAGTGTTTTACACATTTTTTCCTCTAGTGTCCGCGAGAGTGCAGCTTTCCCCAGGATTGAGCGTATCCGGGGCCGTCCGTCCACCTTGTGGCGTCAGCGTGGGACCTGCAGCGTGTCGTGAGAAGTGCGCCGTGCTGGTATATTACCTGTATTATTAGGCTGTATGTGTTCATGTGAGAAATGCTGGGGTTCTCGTGACCTCTAAACTCGCCATTAGTGTCATGATACAAGTAAAATATATCTTTGTACCGTGTTAGCCAGTAGAGATAAAAAAAATTTGTTTAAAAGAACTGAGTCCTCAGTGGTTGATACCTTTTAATGGCTAACTGAAAAGATGGTAATAATTGCAAGCTTTCGAGACTGCTCAGGTCTCTTCATCAGGCATGGTATAACACAAAATCTGAAGAGTCACACATGTCATATGTGACTCTTCAGATTTTGTGTTTATACCATGCCTGATGAAGAGACCTGAGTAGTCTCGAAAGCTTGCAATTATTACCATCTTGTCAGTTAGCCATTAAAAGGTATCAACCACTGAGGACTCTCAGTTCTTTTAAACAAATTTTTTTTATCATTAGTGTCATGGAGACATACGGCAGGATTGTTTCCTCGAAATCTGTACAGAAACGTATTTGAGGCCTCAAGTCTCCCGAGTTCTGTTTTATGTGACTGGAGCAGCTGCTTATAGTCTATGGGGCTGCTCACATGTCTGGGTTTATTTTGGATTTAAGATAGTGCCAAAAAAGAAAAGAGCTTGTTTGTGTCTCATGCTCGCCCACTCAAGTGGGAAGAAAGTGTGTAGCTCACGGACGCCGTCCATGTGCCATCTTGGTTTGTCTGTTATTTGTATAAAGGGACTTAAAGGGGTTGTTCAATACTTTACATTCATGGTATATCATAAGGATAGGCCAATGTCTAATCAGCCGGGGTCTGACACCCCGCACCCTAGCCGATCAGCTGTTGTCGGTGCAGCTGGAAATGCTCGGTTCCGGAGATGCCCCGTTTTCTGATATTGGCTGTGGCAGGGTATTGCACATCTGCCTCCTTTTGATTTGGATGGGAGGCGGATATGCAGTACCCAGCCGTGGCCGCTATCAGTTGACGGGGCAGCTCTAGAACTGATCATTGCCTGCTGCTGCAGCCAGGTTCAGGAACATCTGATGGCCACTCTGCACCCGGCCGGTCAGACATTGATGGCCTATCCTAAGGTTATACCATCAATGTAAAAGTAGTGGACAACCTCTCTAAGTTTGGAAGTTATCGTCTATCAATGGGGTAGGGATCCAACCGCACGGCTCGTCACCTATCTCAGTGTGTGACCATGTGTGAATGCATTGGTGGGTGATTATAGTCACTGCCGCTCCATTCATTATTATGGGACTGCCAAAGACCTTCCAAGCCATCTCCAGCTCTCCCATCAAGATATACTTTTTGCTTCTAGCACCCCTCCAATGGTTTTTCTTATTGCACCGCTAGAGTGGGGCTTTAAATGTAAGCCTCCTGAGCCCTGTCGGATACTCACCTTCCAGTGGCTTCATCTTCGGTCACTGCCACTCTAGTGAGTCGCTGTGATTTGTGACCTGACGGCAGCTCCAGTATTTCATGAAGCGTGCCAGAGGTCAGACCTCAATACAATTCTATGAGGGCCTCATTCTGGCTCTCATAGACTTCTATTGAGAGCTTGTGACTGACTTCTACCTTTCGGCCAGTGAGACGTTACAGGCACAAGGTGACACTGTGGGATCTGATCAGTGTTAGTAAAAGGTGAAGGTACTGGATGGTGAGCATATGACACGGGCTTAGATTGAAAGCTTTTACTCCAGGGCTTAAAGCAAAATGCTAGAGTGATGCTTTCAGTGTTCCAATCTTATTTTATTGTTTTTTTTCACTGATCCATTGTTAAAGGGCTTGTCCCTTTTAATAAAACCCCTATCTCCCCAACTATGTTTTTACTCGCCCTCCCCGTGTCCAGTGCTGAATCTCTGCTGCTGCTTCCGGTGTTTGTGTGCAGCGCTGACATCATGCAGACATCGCTGCGGCTAATCAGTGAGCTGGCATCTTGAGCTGGCAACGTAGGCAGAGCTGCTGAGCTCACTGGCTGGAGTGCTGTAGATGTGACTTCAGTGCAGCAGACGATAACAGACAGCAATAGCAATGGTGGAAACTCTGTGCTGTCCCCAGGAAGGGTGAGTAAAACAGAGGGTTTTTTTTTTTTTTTGTTTCTTTTTTTACAATAAACTTTAACCAAGGTAGAGGGTTTTTCAGGATCTGGTAAACCCCATTATAGAAGTATGTTCACAATTCATCTTTTTTCAGACCAAGTTTGGAGTGAGTTAGCTCCGAAAACAGCCTGAAGGGGAAAAATAAATGTTTAAAGGAGTTGTCCATCCTTAAGCTACAAGTCTGCTGTTAGTCTCTGTGACTGCAGACTTGTGAATCCTCAGTGAGGATTCTCCAGTGTCGGGAGCAGGGGGCAATGTGACCGCAGGTATGCGATTAGCGTGTTTCCGGCCACATTCCAACTAGACTTATCTGGAATCACTCAATATAATTGTATTGTCCAATGCACGTACGCTTCACCATCATGTGGCGGTATGTATTCAAATTCACACACTTTGAGGAATAAGAGAGTACAGTCACATAGTGATTATAAAAAAAAAAAAAGATAACACGGCACTTCTGTGAAAAAGAATGTGTGCTCTGGGAGGGTCCAACCCTGTACAGACAAAAATAATTTAAGCCAGGCACTCCAATGTTAGAATTGAAAAGAAAAAATTATTTTTGTATTTCACAGTAAACTGTTCAGTAACGTTTCGGTCATCAAGCTGACCTTCATCAGATGAACTAGTAAATGCAAAAACACATACAAGTATATAGAGAATTAACAAAAAAAATTGACTGTCCGTCATGAAATAAAATTTCACATATACAGAGTGATGAAGATTTAGACAATTTGTCGCATATTAATTGAAAATTACAATTTATTCGGAAAAATATTTTTTGTATGTAGCAAATTACATAGTGAAGGGTGGGAAAGGGGGATTAGGGGTTAAAGAGAAGGAGGCGTATATAAAATGATATATGTAGCTGATAGGAGGAATGAAAGTAATGTGAGGCTTGCCTACCTGTGTGGAGTAGTTTGGAAGAAACACACAGGCTCAATGAAGAGAAAATAAGAGATGATGGTACGTACGTATCTGTAATAGACATAGATTAACTGTCAAGTGAAAAGAGGGGCGTGGAAAATATAGAAGTATTGTAATACCACACAAGAACTACAATGTCCAGAAAAGTCTAGTTTCAACCTCGCTCTCCAGACAAGAGAGGGGCAGCAGCAACTGTGTCTTATGGTGGTTACCCTATTACTTTCTAGGTGAGCAACACTGGTTTTTCTTCTCTATGAAGGTCACTCTATTGTGTGCTCTTTTTCCCGTTACAGCATCTCCTGAACCTTCACTACTTAGTAGTCTAAAATGACAATGTTCAATACAGTAACAATCAGTTTTCCATTATTGCCAGCAGAGATAAAATGGCTAAAAGTTTAAGAAGCAAGTGGAAGAGGAAGATGCGGGCCGAGAAGCGGAAAAAAAATGCCCCAAAAGAACTAGCCCGCTTGAAAAATGTTTTAGCAAAAGCAAATGTAGACGTGCTGATGGAGGATGTGAAAGACATAACAACGGTTGTGACAGCTGAGAAAGTGAAGGAGAAGGCTACTGTGGAAGCCGCAGAAGGTGAGAGTCTCCTTTGTCAACCTTTTTGCTGCATTGCCTAAAATATGAGAGTTGCAAAAATCTAGTGCACATGGACGCTGTGGCCCGGGGGCGGGAAACAGAAGGCCCCTGTGCAAGAATCGTATGTGGGCCATTTGCAGCCATTATCACATCATAATGTACCCATTTATGTGCTGCTTTGGAGGTGGTAATGGGCCCCTTTACTTTTTGGGCCCTTCTGCGGTTGTGTCAATGGTATGTCTGCCCCTGCTGTGGGCATTAACCGCTTCAGGCCCGCCGATGGTAGATAAACGTCCGCATCTGCTGGGCTTTGTGCAGAACTGATGTTTATCAACGGTCTGCATTTAGGAGGGGATCGCGACCCCCTGCATGCTGCCATCATCTGATTTCCGGTGCAGAACAATAGTTCTGCCCGGAGACATCACCAGGATCTGATTGGATCAGGTCCTGGTGATGTTAACCCTTTTGCGATCGTCTGTCTGCTGTGGTCAATAGTGATCACAGCACATAGAAGTTTCAGAGGTACAGAGAGCTGCTTCTCTTACCTCTCCGGGGTCTGAAATCTATGGTGGCTTGTGAGATCCAACCTGCAGCTGGATGTGATAGGCATTCTGCAGTGCACCCTGACACTGTCAGTATAATGCATTGCTGCTGCATGGTAATGCATTATACCAGTGATAAGACTTAGAAAGGTGAAACTGAAAGTCCAATATAGGGACCAGGTAAAATGCAAAGAAAAGATAAAAAAAAAAAAAAAAACCCTGCAAAATGTAAAAATAAAAGACAAAAAAAATATACCCAAAAACACATTTATTTATATAAAAACAAAAATAAACAAAAAATGTACACGTATTTGGTATCGCCGCATCCGGCCCAACCTGATCTATAAAACTGTCACACTATTTAACCCCTTCAGTGAACAGTTTTTTTAAAAAAAATGCATCAAAAAATGATTTTTCATCATATTGCAGAAATAAAGTGGAATAAAATGCCATCAAAAAGTTGAACATAAACAAAAATGATATTACTGACAACTACATCTTGTCTCGCAAAAAACGAGAACAAAGTATAATAAAACAAAAACAAAGGGCGTTTAAAATCTTAAAGGCTGAGAATACAGATATAGCATTTCAGGAGTATAAAGATATCAATAGGAAATGCAAAAAAGAAATCAAGCAAGCAAAATTAGCTCCTGAAACAAAAATCGCTAATGACCTTAAAATAAATCCCAAAATCTTTTATAAATACATTAATGCCAAAAGGAAAACAAAGGATAGTATTGGCCCCTTAAAATATAATAACAAGTTAGTTATAGAGGACAAACAAAAGACTGAGATATTAAATAGGCATTTCTCATCTGTGTTCACCAAGGAACTGACTGTACCAGGGATCATTCAACAAGTGAAAAATCAAAGTTCACCACCCGATATAATTAATTATAACACAAGAAGTACGCCTGCATCTGAGTAAATTAAACATTGACAAATCCCCAGGGCCAGATGGCATTCATCCACGAATATTGAGGGAATTGAGCTCCATAATTGACAGACCGCTGTATCTCATCTTTTTAGACTCACTTGTAACAGGGTTGGTGCCTCATGATTGCTGATGTACCGATATTTAAGAAAGGTAAGAGGGTAGATCCAGGCAACTACCGTCCAGTAAGCCTGACATCAGTAGTATGCAAAGTTTTTGAGGGCATTTTAAGGGATGACATGCAAAAATATATTGCAGAAAATAATATAATAACTGACAGACAGCATGGATTCATGAAAGAGAAGTCATGTCTAACCAACCTGTTGGGGTTCTATGAGGGGGTAAGTGCAAACCTGGATATTGGTAATGCAGCTGATGTGATTTATTTGGACTTTGCAACGGCATTTGATACTGTACCACATAATAGCCTTATACTAAAGCTCCAGAAGCAAGGACTGGGGGAAACTATATGTAACTGGGTAAGGAATTGGCTAAAAGATAGGAAACAAAGAGTAGTCATAAATGGTACATTCTCTAAATGGGCTAAAGTCAGCAGTGGGGTGCCGCAGGGATCTGTGCTAGGACCAATTCTTTTTAATCTCTTTATTAATGACCTTGTGGATGGGATTAATAGTAAAGTGTCAGTCTTTGCTGATGACACCAAACTATGTAGGATATTAAAAACTGATCTTGATAGTACAATATTACAAAAAGATCTGGATAGGATGTCAGAATGGGCAAATACTTGGCAAATGAGATTTAATGTTGATAAATGTAAAGTAATGCACCTAGGATGGAGTAATCCTATAACTGCGTATACATTAAATGAAAGTAAACTCGTGACTACAGAACAGGAGAAGGACTTGGGTATTCTCATTACAAATAAGCTGAGCAGCAGCACTCAATGTCAAGCAGCAGCTGCTAAAGCAAACAAGATTTTAGGGTGTATAAAAAGAGAGATTAGATCCCAACGTATTGTTACCCCTCTATAAATCACTTGTAAGGCCACATCTGGAATACGGGATCCAGTTTTGGGCTCCACATTTTAAAAAAGACATTCAGAAGTTAAAGTCAGTTCAAAGGTGGCTAACTAGACTACTACAAGGAATGGAAGGCTTCCCATATGAGGACAGGTTGAAAAAGTTAGATATGTTTAGCTTAGAAAAAAAGACGTCTCAGAGGAGATCTCATCTATATGTATAAATACACGTGTGGTCAATACAAAGGACTGGCACATGACTTTTCTTCCAAAGACAGTACTAAGGACCAGGGGGCACTCACTGCGAGTGGAAGAAAAGCGATTTAGGCAGCTAAATAGGAAAGGGTTCTTTACAGTTAGAGCAGTCAGACTGTGGAATGCCCTACCACAAGAAGTAGTAATGGCAGATACTATAACAGCTTTTAAAAAAGGGCTGGATGATTTCCTCAGTACACACAACATTGTTGGTTATAAATGACTTAGTGACCAAATGTAGAATTGGTGGAGGAAGGTTGAACTAGATGGACCTAGGTCTTTTTTTCATCCTAAGTAACTATGTAACTATATAACAAAAAAAGCCCATGCATGATAACCAGCTTTTGGGAGTATTAATATTTTTTTTACTAACCACTTACCCTGTTTCCCCGAAAATAAGACACTCTTAGCACTTTTTTCAGGGCAAAAAAAAAAATATAGGTCTTATTTTCAGGGGGTGTCTTATTCTCGATGAGACATGGTTGGGGGTAAGTTTACCTCCACAAAAAGCAGAACCCCCCCCCCCCCCCCCCCATCCCAGGATCGTCATACTTACCAGCCCAGGGCGTCCGTATGGCTCCCAGATCCTCCTGTGATCTCCCAGCATGTGTGCTGCATGCCTCCCCTGCATCTGGCAGACATCAGAACACACACACACACACACACACACACACACACACACACACACACACGCACACTATCACACATACGCGCGCGCACACTCTCACAACATACCACATGATTCCGGCCATGTGATCCTCCGGCAGGTCCTGGAAGGTCACTGCACGCACAGTATCGCCGCCGAGAAGCAAGCGTTATCGCCGGATGTTGAGTGTGTGGATGCGAACTGTAGTGTGTGTGTGTGTGAGTAAGTGTGATCTGATGTGTGTGTGTTCCGCTGCAGGACCTTGATGCACTCACCTGCTCCCGGTCGGTGTCTGGTGAGTATGATCGGGGGTCTTCTTCTTTCTTCTGTCTTCTCTTTTCTGGGGGTGTCCGCTGCATATAATGAAGTGTCCTGCAGTGTCTTTAACTCTTTCACCGCTGCATGACACTTCATTATTGACCGCGGCTAGGTCTTATTTTCAGGGGATGTCTTATATTAAAGCTTCCCTGTAAACTCCTGGGAGATCTTATTTTCGGGGGAGGTCCTATTTTCAGGGAAACACGGTATTGCTTTGGATAAAACAGCGAGTATTAAAAATAACAACCTCAATCCTTCTGAAATCCTGGCTTTGAAGGAATTACAATCCAATTCCCAATTGATTATCAGGGAGGCCGATAAAGGGGGGGGGGGGGGTGCTGTTGTTGTTCTAGACTCCTCCTCTATATTTCAAAATGAACACTAGTTCTACAAGACCAAAATAGACAAACTCCTAGATGAGGGACTCGTGGAGGGCATTTTTTCCGCAAAGAATATATGATTATTTAAAAGTGGATTATCCCATCACTCCAATTTATCATGCTCTCCCGAAATTTCACAAAGGGATTTCCAATTGTATCTGGCATTGGCTCCCTGGGAGAAAAATTGGGTGCTTGCTCAAGTGTTAACTAAAACCTAAATATATTAAAAAAAAAAAAAAAAAAGAGAAACTCTGCAGTGTAGTGGTGTTAGAGGACTGTTCCTTTTTATACTTTCTTCTTTTGGCTTCTTCCGCATTGCAGCCTGCTCACGCCTATACGTCTTGAACAGCCTTTGCTTTCTTACAGCATCTCTATTTCTAGGTACCCCGGGTACCTGAGTTATCCGCTAAATGACTGCACTATGCCCTCTGTTATTCAGTGCTGTAAGCTGCAGAATGGGGAAATTTCAGATGTTCTTTTCTGTCCTTTAACACCATATTGTAATTGACTTATTTCAATATGCTACTTGGTTAAATTTGGAAGTGATCTTCCTTTTCCGGTCAGGTGTCTAACACTTTGCCTATACATAAAGTTGTATGGTAAAGAAGGAAGAGGAGGATCCACTGCTAGAGTTGAGCGAGTACCTAAGTATTCGTACTCACTATACTCATAACGAGTACTGTCTAATACTAGAGTATTCATTCCGAATAGTGTGTGCAATGAAGGTCAATGGGAAAAACTCGCAATGTAACAGATTCCCTTGACATATAGTACAAGCGAAGATGGGAAACTTTGTTTTGGATCTTCTTTGAGAATATTGTGCAGTGGTTCGGAGCAGGGAGCATAACCCCTTACAGCAGGATGACAGACTGGCATGTACATTTGGACATCACTGGGATGGAAGCTTAAGTCTATGTGCGCACATTGCGTAAATACATGCAGTTACGCTGCGCTTTGTAGCGCAGCGTAACTGCATGCGTCCTGCGTCCCCTGCACAGTCTATGGAGATTGTGCAGGGGCCGTGCGCACGTGGCGTTTTAGAGCGCAGCGCTTCGGCTACTGCCGAAGCGCTGCGTTCTAAGAAGTGACATGTCACTTCTTTCCTGCGCTTTGCCGGCAGCTCCTGCTCTGTTTACGGCAGGAGCTGCAGGCAGAGCGCATGGAATCGGCTTTTTTTTTTTTTTCACTACGGACATTTCTGCAGCGATTTAAAGCGCACATGTGCTCTTCAGATCGCTGCAGAAATTTCTGCAGTGACTGTACGCAACGTGCGCACATAGCCTAAGGCTGAGGCCACACGGGGATTTGTGCAAGTTCTTGCATGACGCTCGGCTCACGCTTGCAGCACAGTGCGATCAGAACACCGTTGTGGAGAGGAGGGTCGGCGCTGTGGAGGAGAGGGAGAGATTTTTCTCCATATCTCCTCTGTTTCTTTGTCGCTCGATTGGGAGACCCAGACAATTGGGTGTATAGCTTCTGCCTCTGGAGGCCACACAAAGTAATTACACTTTAAAAAGTGTAACCCCTCCCCTCTGCTATACACCCTCCCGTGCATCACGGGCCCCTCAGTTTTTTGCTTTGTGTTGAAGGAGGCACACATTCACGCAAGCTCCACGTTTTAGTCAGCAGCAGCTGCTGACTTTATCGGATGGAAGAAAAGAGGGCCCCTATGGGGCCCCCGGCATGCTCCCTTCTCACCCCACTCAAGTCGGCGGTGTTGTTAAGGTTGAGGTACCCATTGCGGGTACACAGGCTGGAGCCACATGCCGCTTTCCTTCCCCATCCCTTAGGGGCTCTGGGGAAGTGGGATCCTATCCGGTCATCCAGACACTGGGACCGGTCTCCCTCCGCAGCCCCTGGGGGAATCTGCCGGACAGGAGACGGAGTATCGTCAGGGACATGGCCCTGCATCCACAGGTACTCTGTGTCCCCGTTGGGACGGCGCATAAAGCACCTTGGGCCCAGACGCTGCAGCGACTGCGGCGTGGGTATGGGTCCGGGACTACCGCGCCGACCGTGCACTGCCGGCCGGCCGCGGTTTTAACTTTAGTCCCCGGCTTTTGCGGCCTAGTATAGTATTCTCCCGCCCCCAGGCCTGCCAGTCAGGGAAAAGGGCGGGACGGTCGGTATGACGCCGACAGTGAGGGCTGGAGTACACTGAGCTGTCCTCCGCACCCCTCACTACTCACGCTGGGGCACCAGATTCCCGCACTTTTGTGACTACGCCCACGCCTCCCTTCTCCTCTGAGAACGCCGTCAGCCATTTTTTCAGCACATTCTGCGGTGGAGAACTTCTGGCTGCAGCTGAGGGAGACCCGGGGCAGGGAATCTGGTGGCCACACAGAGCGGTTGGTAAGCCACACCGGTCTGCCGGTGCTGGACCCCCCAGAGTGCCGAACTGTGTATATATATATATATATATATATATATATATATATATATATATATATATATATATATCTCTATCTTTGTCGCTCCTTATTGGGAGACCCAGACAATTGGGTGTATAGCTATGCCTCCGGAGGCCACACAAAGTATTACACTAAAAGTGTAATGCCCCTCCCCTTCAGCCTATACACCCCCCGTGCTGCCACGGGCTCATCAGTTTTTATGCTTTGTGCGAAGGAGGTCAGACATGCACGCATAGCTCCACAGCTTAGTCAGCAGCAGCTGCTGACTATGTCGGATGGAAGAAAAGAGGGCCCATAACAGGGCCCCCAGCATGCTCCCTTCTCACCCCACTCTTGTCGGCGGTGTTGTTAAGGTTGAGGTATCCATTGCGGGTACGGAGGCTGGAGCCCACATGCTGCTTTCCTTCCCCATCGCTCAATTAGGGCTCTGGGTGAAGTGGGATCCTTTCGGTCTCCAGGCACAGGAGACCGTGCTCCATCCACAGCTCCTGAGGACCATGCTGGATAGGAGCCGAGTATCGTTCAGGGACATGGCCCTGCTACTTTGAGGTACTCTGTGTCCCCGTGGGGACCGCGCACAGCAACACTCCAGCATTGCTGGGTGTGCTAGTGCACCGGGGACAGCAGCGCTGACTGCGTTTGTGCCATTACACACTTCAGCATCGCTGAGTGTGTTCGTGTAGGGGGACTGCCGCGCTGACCGCCGCTGCCATGGTTATCACTGCGGCGCGGCTGGGACTGTTAGTGCGCCGGGGACTTCTGCGCCGACCGCGCTTATACGGCGGCCGCGCTTATAACTCGAGTCCCCGGCTTTTGCGGCCTAGTCTCGTTTTCTTCCCGCCCCCAGCCCTGCCAATCAGGGGAAGGGCGGGACGCTGTACAGGACGGCAGCACTGAGGGCTGGAGCATGCTTTGCATACTCCACCCCCCTCACTCTGCACAGTGGGGCACCAGTTCCCGCACTTTTCTGGGTCACGCCCACGGCTCCCTCCTCTCCTCAGGACGCCGGCAGCCATTCCTCTCAGCTCTGCTAACGCTGGAGAGGAGAGACAAGCTCAGGGAGACCCAGGCAGGATTTCTGGTGCCCACACAACCGCTTTGCGCAGGCGGTAAGCAGCACCTGCGGTGCTGGCCCCACTAGTGCAGAAGTGTACTTATAGGTTATATGATTATAGACTATACTTTACACTGTATGGTGCACTGTTGATTTTTGTCTATATACCCTCCTGTATTGCTCAGAGGAGACAACAGCATGTCGTCCACAAATAGCAAGGGTGCCAAAGCACAGACTTACTATGCTGCCTGTGCAGCATGTACGGCTATACTGCCGGCAGGTTCCACTGACCCTCATTCTGTGCAATGCTCGGCCCCTGTGGCACTTTCTCAGCCGGAGCCTCTGCTAAGGGTGGCCCAGGGAGAACCACCTGTTAACACTGTCCAGGTGACAGGGACGGAGTTTGCAGTTTTTACTGAAAGACTTTCTGAGACTATGGCTAAGATATTAGAAGCCTTGCAGTCCAGGCCGGCATCTCAAGCCAGGGGCACTGTGGAATCATTGCCCTTTGGTCCCCCTCAGTTGGAACAGCAATGTCCTCCCGGGGTGTCTCATGGATCCCAGGGTGAGGTCTCTGACACGGACCGCAGCCCCAGACCGATTAAGCGAGCTCGCTATGATATCCCCTCGACATCATCACAATGTTCAGGGTCTCAGCGAGAGGACTCTCTGTATGATGAAGCGGAGGTAGCTGATCAGGATTCTGATCCTGAAGCCGCTCTCAACCTTGATACTCCTGATGGGGACGCCATAGTGAATGATCTTATTGCGTCCATCAATGAAATGTTGGATATTTCTCCCTCAGCTCCTCCAGTGGAGGAGTCAGCCTCTCAGCAGGAGAAATTCCGTTTCAGGTTTCCCAAGCGTACAAAGAGTATGTTTCTGGACCACTCTGACTTCAGAGAGGCAGTCCAGAAACACCGAGCTTGTCCAGATAAGCGTTTTTCCAAGCGCCTTAAGGATACACGTTACCCTTTCCCCCCTGACGTGGTCAAGGGCTGGACTCGGTGTCCCAAGGTGGATCCTCCAATCTCCAGACTGGCGGCTAGATCCATAGTTGCAGTGGAAGATGGAGCTTCACTCAAGGATGCCACTGACAGACAGATGGAGCTCTGGTTGAAATCCATCTATGAAGCTATCGGCGCGTCTTTTGCTCCAGCATTCGCAGCCGTATGGGCACTCCAAGCTATCTCAGCTGGTCAGGCGCAAATTGACGCACTCACACGTACGTCTGCGCCGCAGGTGGCGTCCATAACCTCTCAAACGTCGGCATTTGCGTCCTACGCTATTAATGCTGTCCTGGACTCTGCGAGCCGTACGGCGGTTGCAGCCGACAATTCGGTGGCAATACGCAGGGCCTTGTGGCTGCGGGAATGGAAGGCAGATTCGGCTTCCAAAAAGTGCTTAACTGGATTGCCATTTTCTGGCGACCGTTTGTTTGGTGAGAGATTGGATGAAATCATCAAACAATCCAAGGGAAAGGAAACATCCTTACCCCAGGCCAAACCAAAAACACCCCAACAGAGGAGGGGACAGTCGAGGTTTCGGTCCTTTCGGGGTGCGGGCAGGTCCCAATTCTCCTCGTCCAAAAGGCCGCAGAAGGATCAGAGGAACTCCGACGCATGGCGGTCTAAATCACGCCCTAAAAAGACCGCCGGAGGTGCCGCTACTAAGGCGGCTTCCTCATGACTTACGGCCTCCTCACACCGCATCCTCGGTCTGTGGCAGGCTCTCCCGCTTTTGCGACACCTGGCTGCCACAAGTAAAAGACCGTTGGGTGAGAGACATTTTGTCTCACGGTTACAGGATAGAGTTCAGCTCTCGTCCTCCGACTCGATTCTTCAGAACATCTCCGCCTCCCGAGCGAGCCGAGGCTCTTCTACAGGCGGTGGGCATTCTGAAGGCAGAAGGAGTGGTGGTCCCGGTTCCTCTTCAGCAACAGGGTCACGGTTTCTACTCCAACCTGTTTGTGGTTCCAAAGAAGGACGGGTCCTTCCGTCCTGTTTTGGACCTAAAACTGCTCAACAAACACGTAAGGACCAGGCGGTTCCAGATGGAATCCCTCCGCTCCGTCATCGCCTCAATGTCCCAAGGAGATTTCCTAGCATCGATCGATATCAAGGATGCTTATCTCCACGTACCAATTGCTCCAGAGCATCAGCGCTTCTTGCGCTTCGCCATAGGAGACGAACTCCTTCAGTTCGCGGCACTGCCGTTCGGCCTGGCGACAGCCCCAAGGGTTTTCACCAAGGTCATGGCTACAGTAGTTGCGGTCCTCCACTCTCAGGGTCACTCAGTGATACCTTACTTAGACGATCTGCTGGTCAAGGCACCCTCTCAAGAGGCATGCCAACACAGCATCAACGTTACTCTGGAAATTCTCCAGAGTTTCGGGTGGATCATCAATTTTCCAAAGTCAAATCTGACACCGGTCCAATCGCTGACATATCTTGGCATGGAGTTTCATACTCTTCCAGCGATAGTGAAGCTTCCGCTGGACAAACAGCGTTCACTACAGACAGGGGTGCAATCTCTCCTTCAAGGTCGGTCACACCCCTTGAGGCGCCTCATGCACTTCCTGGGGAAGATGGTGGCAGCAATGGAAGCAGTCCCTTTCGCGCAGTTTCACCTGCGTCCACTTCAATGGGACATCCTACGCAAGTGGGACAGGATGCCGACGTCCCTAGACAGGAACGTCTCCCTCTCTCAGGCAACCAAAGCTTCCCTTCGGTGGTGGCTTCTTCCCACCTCATTATCGAAGGGGAAATCCTTCCTACCCCCATCCTGGGCGGTGGTCACGACAGACGCGAGTCTGTCAGGGTGGGGAGCAGTTTTTCTCCACCACAGGGCTCAGGGTACGTGGACTCAGCAAGAGTCCTCACTTCAGATCAATGTTCTGGAGATCAGGGCAGTGTATCTTGCCCTAAAAGCGTTCCAGCAGTGGCTGGAAGGCAAGCAGATCCGAATTCAGTCGGACAACTCCACAGCGGTGGCTTACATCAACCACCAAGGTGGGACACGCAGTCGGCAAGCCTTCCAGGAAGTCCGGCGGATTCTGCTGTGGGTGGAAGCCACAGCATCCACCATATCCGCAGTTCACATCCCGGGCGTAGAAAACTGGGAAGCAGACTTTCTCAGTCGCCAGGGCATGGACGCAGGGGAATGGTCCCTTCACCCGGGTGTGTTTCAGGAGATCTGTTGCCGCTGGGGGATGCCGGACGTCGACCTAATGGCGTCACGGCACAACAACAAGGTCCCAACATTCATGGCTCGATCTCAAGATCACAGAGCTCTGGCGGCAGACGCCTTAGTTCAGGATTGGTCGCAGTTTCGGCTTCCTTATGTGTTTCCTCCTCTGGCACTGTTGCCCAGAGTGTTACGCAAGATCAGGGCCAACTGCCGCCGCGTCATCCTCGTCGCTCCAGACTGGCCGAGGAGGTCGTGGTACCCGGATCTGTGGCATCTCACGGTCGGCGAACCGTGGGCACTGCCAGACCGACCAGATTTGCTGTCTCAAGGGCCGTTTTTCCATCTGAATTCTGCGGCCCTCAACCTGACTGTGTGGCCATTGAGTCCTGGATCCTAGCGTCTTCAGGATTATCTCAAGAGGTCATTGCCACTATGAGACAGGCTAGGAAACCAACGTCCGCCAAGATCTACCACAGGACGTGGAATCAACCCTGGCTCGGTGGATCAAGGAACCAATTCTCGAAGCTTACCGTTCCTCGGGGCTTCCGGTTCCCTCAGGACTGAAGGCCCATTCTACCAGGGCCGTGGGAGCGTCCTGGGCCTTGCGACACCAGGCTACGGCTCAGCAGGTGTGTCAGGCAGCTACCTGGTCGAGCCTGCACACTTTCACGAAACACTATCAGGTGCATACCTATGCTTCGGCAGATGCCAGCCTAGGTAGGCGAGTCCTTCAGGCGGCAGTTGCCCACCTGTAGGACGGAGCCGTTACGGCTCTATTATGAGGTATTATTTACCCACCCAGGGACTGCTTTTGGACGTCCCAATTGTCTGGGTCTCCCAATAAGGAGCGACAAAGAAGAAGGGAATTTTGTTTACTTACCGTAAATTCCTTTTCTTCTAGCTCCAATTGGGAGACCCAGCACCCGCCCCTGTTTTTGTATACACATGTTGTTCATGTTAAATGGTTTCAGTTCTCCGATATTCCTTCGGATTGAATTTACTTTAAACCAGTTTATAATTTTTTCCTCCTTCGGGCTTTTGCACCAAAACTAATGAGCCCGTGGCAGCACGGGGGGTGTATAGGCTGAAGGGGAGGGGCGTTACACTTTTAGTGTAATACTTTGTGTGGCCTCCGGAGGCATAGCTATACACCCAATTGTCTGGGTCTCCCAATTGGAGCTAGAAGAAAAGGAATTTACGGTAAGTAAACAAAATTCCCTTCTTTGTGTATACATTTGCTGGTTCGGCTGTACTGTTAACTTGAGGCTATATATATCCCTCAGTGATCACGGTGATCCCTTACTTATCTCTTGGAGGACAACAACATGTCGTCCGCAAAGAGCAAGGGTACCAAGGCACAGGCTTATTTTGCAACCTGTACCTCATGTGCGGCTATGCTACCTGCAGGTTCCACCTACCCTCATTGTGTGCAATGCTCGGCCCCTGTGACACTCACTCAGCCGGAGCCTCAGGCACTGGTGGGACCCCCGGCTCAGGTAGAGACACCGGTTCCCACTGTCCAGGTGACAGGGACAGAGTTTGCAGTTTTGGCTGACAAACTGTCTGAGTCGCTTTCACAGTCCATGGCTCAGGCTATGGACAAATGGTCTGCTAAGATACTAGAAGCCTTGCAGTCCAGACCAACAACACAGATGCAGGGCACTGTGCGTTCTTCGTCCCCAGGTCCCCCTCAGTTGGCGCAGCAATCTGCTCCTGAGGTGACACATAGGTCCCACGGTGAGGACTCCGACTCGGACCGCAGTCCCAGACCGGTGAAGCGGGCTCGCTGGGGACCTTCCTCCACTTCATCACGCTGCTCAGGGTCTCAGCATGAGGACTCTCTAGAGGATGAAGAGGAAGGCGCAGCTCAGGGCTCAGACCCTGACGGTGCTCTCAATCTAGATACATCTGAAGGGGACGCCATAGTAAATGACCTTATAGCGTCCATCAACCAGGTGCTAGAAATTTCTCCTCCAACTCCAACTGTAGAGGAGGCGGCTTCACAGCAGGAGAAACGCCAGTTTCGGTTTCCCAAACGTACATGGAGTGCCTTTTTCGATCACTCTAATTTCAGGGATGCTGTCCAGAAGCACAGAGCATACCCGGACAAGCGTTTTACTAAGCGCCTTAATGACACACGTTATCCCTTCCCCCCCGGAAGTAGTGAAGGGTTGGGCTCAGTGTCCAAAAGTGGATCCTCCAGTCTCTAGGCTGGCGGCCAGATCTGTGGTTTCAGTGGCAGATGGCTCATCGCTCAAGGATGCCACTGACAGGCAGATAGAGCTCATGATGAAATCCATCTATGAAGCCATAGGAGCATCTTTTGCTCCGGCATTCGCGGCAGTGTGGGCGCTCCAAGCTATCTCAGCTTGTCTGTCTGAGATTACTACGGTCACACGCACCGCTACTCCGCA
The DNA here is from genome assembly GCF_048569485.1 of Anomaloglossus baeobatrachus. Taxonomy (NCBI): domain Eukaryota; kingdom Metazoa; phylum Chordata; class Amphibia; order Anura; family Aromobatidae; genus Anomaloglossus; species Anomaloglossus baeobatrachus. The sequence goes on along the minus strand of NC_134356.1, from coordinate 278,036,581 downwards.
GGTTGTGTCTCTGACTTCTCAGGCGTCGGCTTTTTCGTCCTACGCCATGAACGCCGTCCTGGACTCGGTGAGCCGTTCAGCGGTAGCATCCGCCAATTCGGTGGCAGTCCGCAGAGCCATGTGGCTACGTGAATGGAAGGCAGACTCTGCCTCCAAGAAATTCTTAACCGGTTTGCCATTTTCTGGCGACCGTTTGTTTGGCGAGCAATTGGACGAAATTATTAAACAATCCAAGGGAAAGGACTCGTCCTTACCCCAGTCTAAACAAAACAGCGAAAGTTTCAATCGAGGTTTCAGTCCTTTCGGCCTTCGGCCAAGTCACATTCCTCCACGTCAAACAGGTCGGAGAAGGGCCAGAGGAACCCTTCTGCATGGCGGTCTAAGTCACGGCCTAAAAAGACCGCCGGAGGCACCGCCACCAAGGCGGCCTCTTCATGACTCTCGGCCTCCCCAAACCGCATCCTCGGTCGGTGGCAGGCTCTCCCGCTTTTGCGACGCCTGGTGGCCACATGTCCAAGACCGATGGGTGAGAGACATTCTGTCTCACGGTTACAGGATAGAGTTCAGCTCTCGTCCTCCAACTCGTTTCTTCACAACATCTCCGCCCCCAGAGCGAGCCGCTGCACTTTTTCAGGCGGTGAATGCTCTGAAGGCAGAAGGAGTGGTGATTCCCGTTCCCCCTCAGGAACATGGTCACGGCTTCTACTCCAACTTGTTCGTGGTGCCAAAAAAGGACGGATCTTTCCGTCCCGTTCTAGACCTCAAACTGCTCAACAAGCATGTCAGCACCAGAAGGTTTCGGATGGAATCTCTCCGCTCGGTCATCGCCTCAATGTCACAAGGAGACTTCCTAGCATCAATAGACATCAAGGATGCTTATCTCCATGTGCCGATCGCACCCGAACATCAACGCTTCTTGCGTTTCGCCATTGGGGACGAACACCTTCAGTTCGTGGCACTGCCTTTCGGCTTGGCGACAGCCCCACGGGTCTTCACCAAGATTATGGCAACAGTGGTGGCGGTCCTACACTCTCAGGGCCACTCGGTGATCCCTTACTTAGACGATTTCCTAGTCAAGGCACCCTCCTGGGTGGCTTGCCAGCACAGCCTGACCATTGCCCTGGAGACTCTCCAGAGGTTCGGGTGGATCATCAATTTCCCAAAGTCAAAATTGACACCGACCCAATCCCTGACTTACCTCGGGATGGAGTTTCATACTCTGTCAGCGATAGTGAAGCTTCCGCTGGACAAACAGCGTTCACTACAGACAGGGGTCCAATCTCTTCTTCAGGGTCAGTCACACTCTTTGAGATGCCTTATGCACTTCCTAGGGAAGATGGTGGCAGCAATGGAAGCAGTTCCCTTTGCGCAGTTTCATCTGCGTCCACTTCAGTGGGACATTCTCCGCAAATGGGACAAGAGGTCGACGTCACTAGACAGGAACGTTTCCCTGTCAAGAGCAGCCAAAACCTCCCTTCAGTGGTGGCTTCTTCCCACTTCTTTGTCGAAGGGAAAATCCTTCCTGCCCCCATCCTGGGCTGTGGTCACGACAGACGCGAGCCTGTCAGGGTGGGGAGCGGTCTTCCTCCACCACAGGGCTCAGGGAACCTGGACTCCGACGGAGTCCTCCCTGAAGATCAATGTTCTGGAGATAAGGGCAGTGTATCTAGCCCTACAGGCGTTCCAGCGGTGGCTGGAGGGCAGACAGATCCGAATACAATCAGACAACGCCACGGCGGTCGCATACATCAACCACCAGGGCGGCACACGCAGTCGTCAAGCATTCCAAGAAGTTCGGCGGATTCTGCTGTGGGCGGAAGCCACAGCCTCCACCATCTCCGCAGTTCACATCCCGGGCGTAGAAAACTGGGAAGCAGACTTTCTCAGTCGCCAGGGCATGGACGCAGGGGAATGGTCTCTTCACCCGGACGTGTTTCAAGAGATCTGTTGCCGCTGGGGAACGCCGGACGTCGATCTAATGGCGTCTCGGCACAACAACAAAGTCCCGGCATTCATGGCACGGTTTTAGGAGCACAGGGCGCTGGCGGCAGATGCGTTAGTTCAGGACTGGTCGCAGTTTCGACTACCCTATGTATTTCCCCCTCTGGCACTACTGCCCAGAGTGTTACGCAAGATCAGGTCCGACTGCAGCCGCGCCATCCTCGTCGCTCCAGACTGGCCGAGGAGGTCGTGGTACCCGGATCTGTGGCACCTCACGGTGGGGCAACCGTGGGCACTCCCAGACCGACCAGACTTGCTGTCTCAAGGGCCATTTTTCCATCTGAATTCTGCGGCCCTCAACCTGACTGTGTGGCCATTGAGTCTTGGCTCCTAGCGTCATCAGGGTTATCTCAAGATGTCATTGCCACCATGAGACAGGCCAGGAAATCAACGTCCGCCAAGATCTACCACAGGACTTGGAAGATCTTCTTAGCCTGGTGCTCGGATAGGGGTTTTGCTCCCTGGCCGTTTGCATTGCCCACTTTTCTTTCCTTTCTTCAATCAGGATTGGACAAGGGTTTGTCTCTCGCCTCTCTCAAGGGACAAGTGTCGGCGCTTTCAGTGTTTTTTCAAAAGCGTCTAGCCAGACTCTCGCAGGTCCGCACATTCCTGCAGGGAGTTTGCCACATAGTCCCACCTTACAAGCGTCCGCTAGAACCCTGGGATCTTAACAAGGTGCTGACGGCTCTCCAGAAGCCACCTTTCGAGCCGATGCGGGAGATCTCTCTATCTCGCCTTTCACAGAAAGTGGCCTTCCTAGTGGCAGTCACTTCACTTAGGAGAGTGTCTGAGCTAGCAGCACTGTCATGCAAAGTCCCCTTCCTGGTCTTTCACCAGGATAAGGTGGTCCTGCGTCCGGTCCCGGAATTTCTCCCCAAGGTGGTATCCCCTTTTCATCTCAATCAGGATATCTCCTTGCCTTCTTTTTGCCCTCATCCAGTTCACCAATGTGAAAAGGATTTGCACTTGTTAGACCTCGTGAGAGCACTCAGAATCTACATTTCTCGCACGGCGCCCCTGCGCCGTTCGGATGCGCTCTTTGTCCTTGTCGCTGGCCAGCGTAAGGGGTCTCAGGCTTCCAAGTCAACCTTGGCTAGGTGGATCAAGGAACCGATTCTTGAAGCCTACCGTTCATCGGGGCTTCAGATTCCTTCAGGGCTTAAAGCCCATTCTACCAGGGCCGTAGGCGCGTCCTGGGCTTTGCGGCACCAGGCTACGGCTCAGCAGGTGTGTCAGGCGGCTACCTGGTCGAGTCTGCACACCTTCACAAAACACTATCAGGTGCATGCCTATGCTTCGGCAGAGGCTAGCCTAGGTAGGCGAGTCCTTCAGGCGGCAATTGCCCACCTGTAAGAGGGGGCCGGTTTCCGGCTCTTTTTATCGAGGTATTCTGTTACCCACCCAGGGATTGCTTTTGGACATCCCAATTGTCTGGGTCTCCCAATGGAGCGACAAAGAAGAAGGGAATTTTGTTTACCGTAAATTCCTTTTCTTCTAGCTCCTATTGGGAGACCCAGCACCCGCCCCTGTTCCCTTCGGGCTGTTGTTCTTTTGTGTACACATGTTGTTCATGTTCAATTGTTCTTTTGGTTAATGGTTCAGTTCTCCGAACATCCTTCGGATTGAATTTACCTTAGACCAATTTATAAGTTTCCTCCTTCCTGCTTTTGCACCAAAACTGAGGAGCCCGTGATGCACGGGAGGGTGTATAGCAGAGGGGAGGGGTTACACTTTTTAAAGTGTAATTACTTTGTGTGGCCTCCAGAGGCAGAAGCTATACACCCAATTGTCTGGGTCTCCCAATAGGAGCTAGAAGAAAAGGAATTTACGGTAAGTAAACAAAATTCCCTTCTTCCTGCTGATGCGAGATTCTCATCACACACCAGTGTAATGCAAGTGCAATGCGATGTTTCTCTCACCCCATAGACTTGAATGGGTGCGAGTGAAACAGGATCGAATACCACCCGCCACATGCTGCAATTGTTTTCTCTGTCCCATTAGGGCTGAGAAAAAAAAATCATTAATGGGAGCGGGTCCATAGAGTAACGTGCGGGTGGAATGCAATTTTTTTTTTTTTTTAATCGTATTCCACTCGCTCCATATTACTCGCCATGTGTGCTGACCCTTAGGGCTCGCTCACATGAGCGTATATCAAGGCCGAGTGATATTTGATGTTTTGTCAGATAGCACTTGGACCAGTGTTACACTATGGGGCTGTGCCGATTTGCGCTTTTTTCCTCATATTGATTCAGCATGAGAAACGTATCGCTGCATGCTCATTCGATAATGTCATCTGAGTTCAGTCTGATATATGCCGAGACAAACAATGGAGAAGATGGAGACATTAAAGGGAACTTGTCACCACTTTTTTGGCCTACTCAAGCTGTGGCCACCACCACTGGGCTCTTATATGCAGCATTCTAACATGCTGTATATAAGAGCCCAGGCCGGGGGTATAACATAAAAAACACTTTATAATACTTTCCTAACGGTCGCGCTGTGGGCCTTTATGAGCGTCTCTGGTCCTGGCGCCTCCTCTTTTGGCCATCTTTGTGCTCCTTCTTCTCTAGCCTCGGTGCATGACGGGTCCGACGTCATACACCCACGTCGGCATTCAGGTTCTGGGCAGGGGAGATCAAAGTATTGTAGTGCGCCTGAGCAGGACCGGCGAGTGTGCATAACGTAGCCGCGTCATGCACCCAGGCTTCAGAAAGAGGACGAAGATGGCCAAAAGAGGAGGTGCCGGCATCGGAGAACGGAGACGCCCATAAGGCCCACAGTGCGACCGTTAGGTAAGTATTATAAAGTGTTTTTTATGTTATACCCCCGGCCTGGGCTCTTATACACAGCATGTTAGAATGCTGTGTATATAAGAGCCCGGTGGTGGTGGCCGCAGCTTACAGGACAAACAAAAGTGGTGACAGGTTCCCTTTAATGTCTCCATCTTCTCCTCACCAGTGCTCTGATTCTTGTGTTTGAGAGAATCTGATCACAATAAACTGACACTCGGCTAATCTCTGATCAGAGTTTGAGCCGAGTGTCATTACTCTAGTCACATGAGAGAATATATGCCCTTGGGTGCCAACCCTTACTATGCGGAGTTTATAGAACAGTCAACCATAAGATGGCGCCGTAGTACTAAAACATCAAAAATAAAGATCCTGGCATCTGTAAAGTCTGTATCCAAATACAATTCTCTAACATTTGACACTTGTTTTTCTATTATGTAATTCCTCTTGATGGGCCCTATTTAAGCCAAGTACCTGAATTTAGTATCCGAGTATCTGGAACGTGCAGAGGGGGTTAAAAACGGAAAGTAAAGATGTGAATATTGGCAGAGTTGTAAAAGCATTTTAATGGCCGGGGTCAGCTGGTGTGATCAGACTTTAAAGCTATGGTATCTGTGATACATTTCCTTTTCAGCAAGGAATCCTTTGTTTTGAAGTGAACACACATGATTGTGTACAGACGGGAGGTGATGTGGGATCCTGGCACACACTCCATTGTGTCTACTTCAAGACTTTTGTTTTTATGGTATCAGTTTTCATCTCCACTGAAGACAGATTTATTTTCCTGTGTGGGTCCGGGGCATGCTGTGAGTGCGTTGATTCTTCTGCCCCTCTGGAGGATTTCATCTGACATTTTCTGGGCATTGTACTGGGTTGTAAATTGCAAAACTAACACTGCATCATCTTTAGTCATGTCTCTTCTAGTTAGTGAAGTACCGTGTAGTATGATATAATGTGGAATACCAATTAGTTTTTATGAGGCTTTTACAAAAGAAGTCGAAAGGAAATCTGATTTGTTTTTTACCACAAAAGGCAAGATGTTTTGATTACAGCGTAAGGCTATGTTCACATCTGCTTCGGGGGCCCATCAACCTCAAAGGTTCTGTGGTATCTACCGGGAAAAATAGCACCGCATGTGGTGACTTTCTTTCCTTCAAAAAAACAAAACAAGCTAGGCCACTTTTTTTCTCCTAATTGCCCATACCAAGGTGCCCTGTTACAAAGACATGATGCCCTCAACACCACTACCACCAGAATGCTGCTCACATGAATGGGTATTGCTTTGATCCATAAGGATATCTTATCAAAAAATAATCCAAACTCCGCCAACATAACGAAGATATTTTTCTTTCTCTGTATAATGACTCGGCTCCATATAATATAGTCACCAAATAATACCACTAAGTAACCAATATTATCGCCATGCCTTTACTGAACAAAACCCAACATGGCAAGATCAATACTGCCTTGAAATTGCTATAGAATGGCCAAAAAATACCTTATAGTACGACCAAATGAAGCCCAAATACCACCATACTGACACCACTATACCAATACCCATATTATAACGAATACTGTTATATAAGCAACAACTACCGCCATACCTTGGCAACCTATTACCATGATATAGTGGTTACTGAATAATATTACCATTCAGATCATTAATAAAAATCGCCATACAGTGATTATGTAGTGGTAGATACAAGTTCTACTCAGGCACTTTGTAGACCATATGTGTGAATACAGCATTGATGAAACCAGTTACCTACAGGTGGTGTTTTCTTTGACAAGTCATTTACATTCCCGTTACAATTTGCATAGTCCTCTAACCAACTGTAGTGCCTCACATATTAAAGGGAATCTGTCAGCACGTTTTTGCTCTGTAAGCTGAAGCCTGCAAGCTACAAGGGTTAACAAAGTTCAGGCATGCCTGTCTTGTCAAGGTCCATCTGTTGTTTTTGTTTGAGCAGCAGGACTTATCATTTCGCGTTGGGAAAAACCCCTCCTCTGATTGTACAATGACAGAGAGGCGTCAATCTCTATTGAGAGCCTGGTGTGGACGGGGGCAGCTCTCTCAGCCCTTCTACATGGCTAAATCTAAAAATTCTGTCTCCAAATGGCTGCACCCAGTAATCTAAGTAATACATCATTGGAATCAGGATCTCTTTGCCTACAGCATGCTGCTCTCAGATGAGATAGCAAAAGCCTGTTGACAGATTCCCTTTACGAGTACCCCCATACAGTAATATTACCCCCCTTTATGCTTCCTCATTGGTATAGTCCTCACATTGGGCTTCCATATAGTAAGTGTCCCCATCCAATAGTAACCCCCACCTGTAACTGATTGGCGGCCTGGTGTTTGCCTCTCTCAACACTTTTGGAGCTTACACATGGTGCATGGCTGATGCCGTTTTCCTTACACAACGGTATGGAGTGAATGTGCTCCCGAGGAGAGACTAGCGTTTGTGCTAGTAGGATCACTGAGTGTCCCATAATGACATTTTATATCTATTTTGAGTTTAATTAGGAAAATCCTAATATAAAAGCTGGAGGTTGGTATAAAGAAAATGACATTTTTATTTGAGAAAGACTTGAAATATTTTGTATGTTGTGACGAATATCTTTTTTTTTTTTTTTCTCCCTTATCCGTCTTGCCCACTCTTTATGGCACTCATTCAGGTGACACTATGAAGATGGAAACCGATGGAAAACGAAACAAGAAAACTCTCCGAGATGAGCACGGGCAGTACCCTGTATGGATGCACCCGAGGCAAAGAAAGAAGCTGAAAACGCAACGTGGAAAAAAAGGGAAATCTAAAACCCCAAAAGGACTGGCGTGGTAGAATCAGATCTAGTTTTCTCACGACGTGTATGTATATAATATCCCATGAGAAGATATCTGCGACACTGGAAATGGAGACGAAATGTGTCAATTCTTTTAAGGATTTAATTTTTCCTTTTTACAGTAAAACCCTTTTTCTACAAAAACCTAATTTCTTTTTAGCTTTACCACTTCATCAATGACTTTTGTCTGAATGTGAACAGGTTGTCTGACAATACAAAATAAAACAGGCCAAGGGTGCTTTGTATTTACTCTGTAAAGACATTTTGCTGTGAAGTTTCCTAAAAAATGTATTTAATTTTTGACCTGATCTGGCTCGGTAGAGTAGTAGTCCCACACGTCTCGTCTTCATTCAAGAATCACAATCGCGGGACAGCAAATAACAAGTTTACAATATGTGTATGTATATAAAATATATAGTTATGGTGTGTACACACATTGAGTATTTGCAGTAAATCGTTTTGCAGAAAGTGTGTTGGCAGGAAAAACGCTGCCTAAAATATACACATTGGATATGTTTTCTAGCAAGCGGTATTGATGCGTTTTTACTTGCATTTATTTCTCCCATTCACATGAATGGGCGAAAAAACACAGAATTGATTTCACATGCTACAGTTGGGAAAAAAAATTTTTAAATCTGCAAGAAAAAATAAATTTCAGAAATCTCATTCACATTGGTGGTACTGTAAAACGCTGCATTTTTTTTTCTATGGCAAGAATTCAATATTTGAACAAGCCCTTATGTCGATTTGAGTGTAATTTCACACAATTGCTCTTTAATCTTTGCAAAGCTTTTGCAACAAAAATAAATTCAAGCTAGGATATCTTGTCATATGCAATGCCTATTTTTTCCAAACAACTATAAATCATAAAGAGTAATCAAAATATTCTGTATAATGCCACTGTAATGCATTCATAACTATCAAAAAACCCTTAAGAACCCAGAGAGATTCAAATAAAAGAGAATAGTGACAAATTCATAATATAAAATATAAATTTTATTTAATCTTTAAATCATTAAAAACATTATGTGAATAAATATAAGGAATAAAGACTGGACTGGATCAAGCTCCCAAATGTTAGCAGCGGATTAACAGGTTATAAGGTGCCTAGTGCAATGACCATATAATAATAAATAGTTATATATAACAAAGTGCTTAGTGCTGTGACTATGTTAGTCATATATAACTAGATGTTTATATTAGTAAGGCCCGTTTCACACGTCAGTGAAAAACCACTAACGTTCTTCACTGATGTGTAAAACACGCACATGTCCCTCCGTGTTCCGTGATTCATGGCACACGTGGGTTGTCCATGTGCAATCCGTGATTGCACATGGACATTACTCACCTGCCTTCACTGCTGCTGTCCATGGTGCTGATCTCCTCGGCTCTGCAGCATCCGCCCACCGCTCTCAGCACCTACTTCCTGGTCGGTAGTTCCTGCTTTCATGAATATTCATAAGCCAGGCAGGAGCTGCCGAGAGCGGAGCAGGCACAGCGAATCGCAGGCAAGGTAAGTAGAACATTTTTAATATTTCCATGATATTCTGGTACGTAGTTCACTGATCACACACGGATCACACCATAGTGTGGTCCGTGGGTCATCAGTGATGCCAGACAAACACTGACATGTCTCCGTGCAGAATCACGGCCAAGAGTGCATGCTGCACGGAGACACGTTCAGTGAAAAATCAATGATGTGTGAGCAGACCCATTGATTATAATGGGTCTGCGTATGTCAGTGATTCTGGTACATATAAAAAAAAAGCACAAACGTACCAGAATCACTGACGTGTGAAAGGGGCCTAAGAAGGTGTTCCCCAAGCTTAAAGCATGCAAAATAGATGAAAACAGATCTAGTATGTAACAATAGTATGGGGGCACTATACCTTAAAAATGTTCATATATCCCGTGTACCGCTATAGCCTGACGCGCGTTTCAATCGGTCTTCTTCAGGGGGCACTAGAGGGGAGTGCAAATTATGGCCTTTTTATATCCTGTCTAATTTCAAAGCTACCGCCGCTGGGTACTTAAGGGTTTTTTGATAGTTACAACTATAAATATTATAATATATTAATCTACAAAACCAGACTTCTGTTTTGAGCTATCATATAAAATCCTTTTGTGTACAAAGAGCAGCCTGTATAGATCTAACAGCAGAACCTCACATTCTGATACCAAGACCATTCTACAGAGATGAGTGGCGTTACTCAGGCAGTGTTCAAATTTTCATGTAGGTCCTGTTTTTTTTTTTTTTATTTATTATTTTTTTTTTATAGGAAGTAACTTTTCTATTATATGCTACTGATTTGACAGACCTATAATGCTCTCTTGCACTTTACAAGCAAAAAAAAAAAATGGATTTTCTGTGCACTGTGTAATGTGATTCTGTGACTTAGCTGTTTGAAAACAGAATACTGCAGCTATTCTTTTTGAAAAGATTGAGTGTAGTGATGGGTGAACCCAAACTGTAAAGTTTGTGTCCATACCGGATACCTAGTGTCCGTGCACAGACCTTGAACACTAACTTATGAGCAGGGCTGTGGAGTCAGTCTGTGTTCATTTTGGTGGAGTCTGAGTCGGTATAAAATGGACCGACTCAGACTCCTAAAATTATATAATAAATTGGGTACAGTAGTTCAAAGCAGAATGTGTTGAATATTTTTTCTTAGGAATTTGGGAAAGTTATGAAATGTCCTATAAATGGCTGTTCTATTCCTGATCTAAGGCTGCATTCACACACAGCGTTTTTGCTGCATTTTTTGAGGATACGTTTTTCAGCTGCAAAAGCAGATCAGCTTTTTAACCCCTTCACCCCCGGCCACTAAAACACCCTAATGACCGGGCCATTTTTTGCAATTCTGACCAGTGTCACTTTGACAGGTTATAACTCTGGAACGCTTCAACGGATCCTGGCGATTCTGAGATTGTTTTTTCGTGACATATTGTACTTCATGTCAGTTGTAAATTTAGGCCGATATTTTTTGCGTTTATTTGTGAAAATTTAGGAAATTTGGCGAAAATTTTGAAAATTTCGCAATTTTCAAACTTTGAAAATTTATGCCCATAAATCTGAGAGATATGTCACACAAAATAGTTACTAAATAACATTTCCCACTTGTGTACTTTACATCAGCGCAATTTTCGAAACAAATTTTTTTTCCGTTAGGAAGTTAGAAGGGGTCAAAGGTCATCAGCAATTTCTCATTTTTCCAACAAAATTTACAAAATAATTTTTTTTAGGGACCACATTACATTTGAGGTGACTTTGAGAGGCCTAGGTGACAGAAAATACCCAAAAGTGACCCCATTCTAAAAACTACACCCCTCACACTGCTCAAAACCACATCCAATAAGTTTATTAACCCTTTAGGTGCTTCACAGGAACCAAAGCAATGTGGAAGGAAAAAATGAAAATTTTACTTTTTAACACAAAAATGTTACTTTAGCCATAAAATTTTCATTTTTACAAGGGAGAAAAGAGAAAGTACACAATACAATTTATTGTGCATGTTCTCCTGAGTACGCTGATACCCCATATGTGGTAAAAATCAATTGTTTGGGCGCACGGCAGAGCTCGGAAGGGAAGGAGCGCCATTTGAATTTTTGAACGCAAAATTAGCTGCACTCATTAGCGGACGCCATGTCGGGTTTGAAGACCCCCTGAGGTGCCTAAACAATGGAGCTCCCCCACAAGTGACCCCATTTTGGAAACTAGAGCCCTCAAATAATTGTTCTAGATGTTTGGTGAGCACTTTGAACACCTGGGGGCTTCACAGAAGTTTATAGCGTTGAGCCGTGAAAAGAAAAAAAATTTTTTTTACAACAAAACGGTTGCTTCAACTAGGTAGCTTTTTTTTTCACAAGGGTAACAGGAAAAAATGCACCATAAAATGTATTGTGCATTTTCTCCTGAGTACGCAGATACCTCATATGTGGTGGAAATCAAATGTTTGGACACACAGCAGTGCTCGGAAGGCAAGGAGCGCCATTTGAATTTTTGAGTGCAAAATTAGCTGCACCTGTTAGCGGACGCCATGTCGGGTTTGAAGACCCCCTGAGGTGCCTAAACAATGGAGCTCCCCCACAAGTGACCCCATTTTGGAAACTAGAGCCCTCAAATAATTTTTCTAGATGTTTGGTGAGCACTTTGAACACCTGGGGGCTTCACAGAAGTTTATAGCGTTGAGCCGTGAAAAGAAAAAAAATTTTTTTTACAACAAAACGGTTGCTTCAACTTGGTAGCTTTTTTTTTCACAAGGCTATCAGGAAAAAATGCACCATAAAATGTATTGTGCATTTTCTCCTGAGTACGCAGATACCTCATATGTGGTGGAAAGTAATTGTTTGGGTGCATGGCGGGGTTCAGAAGAGAAGGAGCGCCATTTGACAGCAAAATTGGTTGCAATCATTAGCGGACGCCATGTCACGTTTGGAGACCCCCTATGGTGCCTAAACAGTGGAGCTCCCCCACAAGTGACACCATTTTGGAAACTAGAGCCCTCAAATAATTTTTCTAGATGTTTGGTGAGCACTTTGAACACCTGGGGGCTTCACAGAAGTTTATAGCGTTGAGCCGTGAAAAGAAATTTATTTTTTTTTACCACAAAACGGTTGCTTCAACTAGGTAGCTTTTTTTTTCACAAGGGTAACAGGAAAAAATGCACCATAAAACGTATTGTGCAATTTCTCCTGAGTACGCAGATACCTCATATGTGGTGGAAAGTAATTGTTTGAGCGCATGGCGGGGCTCAGAAGAGAAGGAGCGCCATTTGACTTTTCAAACGCACAGACGCAGTGCACTGATCGGTCGCTGCAGGACGCACGGTCGGATGCGATAAAAAAAGCGTCGGGGATACGTAAAAAAAAAAAAAGTCACGCCAAAAATTGACCATGGATGCAGATACGTTATGTGCATCCCTGATCAGCGCTTGGCGGGATGCACGGACGGATGTGATACAAAAAGCGTCGCAAATACGGAAAAAAGTCACGCCAAAAATTGAGCAGGGATGCCGATCCGTTATCTGCATCCCTAATCAGCGCTCGGCGGGACGCACGGACGGATGCGATACAAAAAGCGTCGTGAATACGGAAAAAAGTCACGCCAAAAATTGACCATGGATGCCGATCCGTTATGTGCATCCCTGATCAGCGCTTGGCGGGACGCACGGACGGATGCGATACAAAAAGCGTCGGGGATACGGAAAAAAGTCACGCCAAAAATTGACCATGGATGCCGATCCGTTATCTGCATCCCTGATCAGCGCTTGGCGGGACGCACGGACGGATGCGATACAAAAAGCGTCGGGGATACGGAAAAAAAAGTCACGCCAAAAATTGAGCAGGGATGCCGATCCGTTATCTGCATCCCTGATCAGCGCTTGGCGGGACGCACGGACGGATGAGGTGTAAAAATGGACAGGGGATACGGAAAAAAAAAAAAAAGTTATACTCACAGTACCCACAGGACTAGCAGGAGGATCACTGACCAGAAGAGCTGCAGAGGAACAGATGGCAGAGAGATGGACAGCTTTACAGGAGCAGCAGGCAGATCAGCAGAATGCCCAGGAAGGACCCAGCGATGGACGCAGATGTGATCAGGCCGGTGAAGACAGGTAAGAGGACGTCGGGGGAGAGCAGAGGGGGAGAGGGGGGGGGGTGAGAGCAGAGGGGGGGCTGAGAGCAGAGGGGGGGAGCAGAGGGGGAGGGGGTAGAGCAGAGGGGGAGACCGGAGAGGGAGCTGCAGAAGCAGAACAGAGATAATGGGGGAGGGGGGGGGGTTGGGGGGAGCAGATCGCGGGGGGGGCACGGCAGGGGCTATCACGGCAGCGCGCAGGGGCACCACGGGAGCGCGCACGGGCTGCAAAGTGAGCACAGTACTCACGTGCAGCAGCAGCGGCGGCAGCAGCAGCGGCGGCGTGGTACCACAAGTACCAGCCACTGCACGCTGCAGACATGTTGGGGGAGGGCTCGCAGCGGCAGGGGGCATATCGCAGCAGGGAGGCAGATGGCAGCAGGGGGCAGATGGAGGCAGGAGGCAGATCGCAGCAGTGGGGCACATCATGGCAGAGGACAGATCGCAGCAGGAAGCAGATTGCAGCAGGGGGGCACATTGTGGCAGGGGGGCAGATCGCAGCAGAGGGGCAGATCGTGGCGGGGAGCAGATCGGGGGGACACATCGGCAGGGGGCAGGGCCATCACAGGAGCGCGCAGGGGCTATCAGGCGCGCAATACTCAAGTGGGGCAGGAGCGGCGATCGGGCGGCGGCAGCAGCGTTGTGTGGTACTACAAGTACCAGCCAGTGCACGCCGCAAACATGCTGGGGGAGGGCTTCCCAAACCAACACAGGCCTGGGGAGGGCGGCCACCTCCAGATCAGACCGCCCCACTGCACACTGATTGGAGCGATTGCGCGTCATAGCACGATCGCTCCAATCAGTGCTGCAGGGGCTGGGGGCGGCATGTTTGAGGTCCACCTATGATATGCTGCAGCAGCTGCGGCATCTCATAGCTGGATCTCACAGGATCGCACTAATTCGGGCATTATTTTTGCCGAAATTAGTGCGATCGATGTGGTTGGCGGTTCAGATTTGAACAGCCAATCACATCGATCGTCGATAGGGGGTGGCGATGCCGCCCCCCCTGGGGTCAAGCAAAGGTCCCCTGCTGTAAGAAACAGCAGGGGACATCATTTGAAAGCCGTTGCTATGGCCACGGCAATCAAATGAAGTTTAGGCCGTAAAATTACGTCCCTGGTCGTTAAGTCACGTTAAAATAGGACGTAATTTTACGGCCCGCGGTCGTGAAGGGGTTAAAAAAAAACGCATCACCTGAAAGGTTTTTGAGCTCATAGATAATGTTTCTAATAGCAAAAGCAGATTAGAAAAACGTCACAAATTGACATGCTGATTCTTTGTGAGGATCTGTTTTTGAGCCCAAAAATGGATCCTCACAAAACGCTGTGTCTGAATGTCCTATCTTTTCACCCATTACCTTTGCTGGGATGCCAGAGTCACTGCATTTCACTGAATTATTTTGCCATCAATGTTCGATATGTTTGTGACAAAGAAATTGTTAGTAAGACACTGGCAGTAACAGATACTAAAGCTTATCACACCGACCAGTTTCTCCAGGCCTTAGTGGAAAAAATTCTGCAAGATTACGAACTAAAAAAAAGAACAGGTTCTTCCTATTGTAATGGACAATGCTTCAAACATAAGTACAATTAAATTGAAGAATGAGAGTAATGAACAACAGCTAGAAATTTTTTTTCGGATTCAGTATGTTTGAGATGAAAGGCCACAGTGCTGTGCATGTAACATGAGGAACAAACAGATATTAAAACAGAAGAATAGCAAAATGATACTTTAGGATTAGATGATCTTGTTGAAGCTGATTCAAAATACTTTCATATTAATCACATGCGCTGTGTTGTTTACACGCTGCTGTTGGCAATAAGAGAGAGCCTGCAAGAAGGACATGCTGGAAATCTGATTGGAAAAGTAAGGAAATTGGTTATTGCCGCCAGAACCCCTAAAATTGATTCCAACTTGAAGAGACGTGCTGGGAAAGGGGCAATTGTTGATCAAGCCACTCGGGGGGGCAGCACTTATTTAATGATTGAGCAATTGCTTGAACTAAAATTGTTTTTCTTTGTCGCTCCATTGGGAGACCCAGACAATTGGGTGTATAGCTTCTGCCTCTGGAGGCCACACAAAGTATTACACTTTTAAAAAAGTGTAACCCCTCCCCTCTGCCTATACACCCTCCCGTGGACCACGGGCTCCTCAGTTTTATTCTTTGTGTGGAAGGAGGCACACATCCACTCATGCATTCTCATACATAGTTATGACGGATGGAAGAAAAGAGGACCCTGATGGGGTCCCCGGCATGTTCCCTTCTCACCCCACTATGTCGGCGGTGTTGTTAAGGTTGAGGTACCCATTGCGGGTACGGAGGCTGGAGCCACATGCCGTCTCCTTCACCATCCCTTATGCGGCTCTGGGAGAAGTGGGATCCTAAGCGGTCATCCACGTGCTGGGACCGTGCTCCATCCGCAGCCCCTGGTGGAACCTGCCGGACTGGAGCTTCTTCACCCCCAGGGACCGGGCCCTGCAACTTGAACGTACTCTGTGTCCCCATGTGGGGACTGTACAGGGAGGGCGGTCACACCTCCCCGGAAGCCGCGGTAGTTCCGCCCGTTGTTTTTTCGGCGGACTTCCGCGCCGACCGTGCCTGCTTGTCGGGCACGGCCTTAAATTTAGTCCCCGGCTTCGCCGCGGCCTAGTCGAGAAAAATCCCGCCCCCGGGCCTGCCTGTCAGGGGTAAGGGCGGGATTACCGACATGACGTCGGCTTTGAGGGCTGGAGCATCTTTGCATGTCTCGCCCCCCCCCCTCATTGACCACTTTGGGGACTCCAGATTCCCGCTCTTTGCTGGCGCCGCCCTCGGCTCCACACACCCCCTGACAGCTCCGGCGGCCATTTTTAGCATTCTGCCGGTGGATGCTACTCAGCGGCAAAGCTCTGCAGCTCCGGGGGATCCACGACAGGGAATCTGGAGGACACAATCCGCTCGTTAGCGGTTGGTAAGCCACACCGGTCACCCGGTGCTGGTCCCCCTAGGGTGCCGGGATGGATATATATATATATATACCTAAGAGACAACAGCATGTCGTCCACAAGGAGCAAAGCTACTAAGGCACAGATTTTTTTCGCGGCCTGTACCTCTTGTGGGGCTATGTTGCCTGCGGGATCCACCTACCCTCACTGTGATCAATGCTCGACTCCTGCCACGCTTGCTCAGCCGGAGCCTCGGGCACTTGTGGGCCCCTCGGCTCCTGTAGATTCCCCTGCTCCCCCTGAGCAGTCTGCAGGGACAGAGTCACTGTCGTTGGCCTCTTTCGCTGAGACACTCTCCCAGTCACTTTCTCAATCCATTGCACAGTCTATGGACAAATGGTCATCTAAGCTCCTTGAGGCATTGCAGTCCAGACCGGGCCCTTCACAGGCCCCGGCCCCTGTTAGTTTGTCTCCTCCAAGCCCTTCTCGGTCCGCGCCGCAGCGCGCTCCCAGGATAGCCCCTAGGTCCCAGGCGGAGGACTCCTGCCCGGATCGCAGCCCCAGGCCGGCTAAGCGGCCTCGCTGGGACTCTTCCCCGGCCTCCTCACGCTGCTCTGGATCCCAGCTTGAGGACTCTCAGGAAGACGAGGCGGACGTGGGAGCTCAGGGCTCTGACCCTGACTTCACCCTTAACCTTGATGCCCCTGAGGGGGACGCCTTAGTAAATGATCTTATCTCGTCCATCAACCAGGTGTTGGATCTCTCACCCCCACCTCCTCCTGCAGAGGAGCCGGCTTCTCAGCAGGAGAAACACCAATTTCGATTCCCCAAACGTACGCGCAATACGTTTTTTGATCACTCTAACTTCAGGGACGCTGTCCAGAAGCCCAGAGCGGTTCCAAACAAGCGCTTTGCTAAACGGCACACTGACACGCGTTATCCCTTTCCACCTGAAGTCGTTAAAGGCTGGGCACACTCCCCCAAGGTGGATCCTCCAGTCTCTAGATTGGCGGCTAGGTCCGTTGTGTCTGTTGCCGATGGCTCATCCCTGAAGGATGCCACTGACAGACAGATAGAGCTCTTGGTGAAGTCTATTTATGAGGCCACGGGCGCGTCTTTCGCCCCGGCCTTTGCGGCCGTGTGGGCTCTCCAAGCAATCTCGGCATGTCTGACTGAGATTAATGCCGTCACGCGGAATTCTGCTCCGCATGTTTCTTCCTTGACCTCTCAGGCATCAGCATTTTCGTCCTACGCCATGAACGCCGTCCTGGACTCTGCTAGCCGTACGGCTGTGGCATCCGCTAACTCCGTGGCAGTCCGCAGGGCCATGTGGCTGCGCGAATGGAAAGCAGACTCTGCTTCAAAAGGTTCTTAACTCATTTGCCTTTTTCTGGCGACCGTTAGTTTGGCGAACGGTTGGATGAGATTATTAAGGAATCCTCGGGAAAGGACTCCTCCTTACCCCAGTCCAAACCTAAGAGACCTCAGCAGAGGAAAATCCAATCGAGGTTTTGGTCCTTTCGTCCCTCCGCCAAGACCCAATCCTCTTCGTCCAACCGGCCGGAGAAAGGCCAGAGGAACTCATATGCGTGGCGGTCCAAGTCACGCCCCCAAAAGGCGGCGGGAGGCACTGCCTCCAAGATGGCCTCCACATGACTCTCGGCCTCATCTAGCCACATCCTCGGTCGGTGGCAGGCTCTCCCGCTTTGGCGACGTCTGGTGGCCACACGTTCAAGACCGATGGGTGAGAGACATTCTGTCTCATGGTTATAGAATAGAGTTCAGCTCTCGACCTGCGGCTCGTTTCTTCAGAACCTCCCCACCCCCCAGCACAGGTCGACGCACTTTTTCAGGCAGTGGACGCTCTAAAGATAGAATGAGTTGTGATTCCCGTTCCCCTTCAGGAACGTGGTCGCGGATTTTACTCCAACTTGTTCGTGGTGCCAAAAAAGGACGGGTCATTCCGTCCCGTTCTGGACCTCAAGCTGCTCAACAGACATGTGAGAACCAGACGGTTTCGGATGGAATCTCTCCGCTCGGTCATCGCCTTGATGTCACAAGGAGACTTCCTAGCATCGATCGACATCAAAGATGCTTATCTCCATGTGCCGATCGCACCCGAACATCAACGTTTCCTGCGTTTCGCCATCGGGGACGAACACCTCCAGTTCGTGGCATTGCCTTTCGGCCTGGCGACAGCCCCACGGGTTTTCACCAAAGTCATGGCATCCGTCATGGCGGTCCTGCACTCTCAGGGCCACTCGGTGATCCCTTACTTGGACGATCTCCTAGTCAGGGCCCCTTCTCTGGTGGCGTGTCAACGAAGTCTTACCGTCACTCTGGCGACTCTCCAGCAGTTCGGGTGGATCATCAATTTCCCGAAATCCAACTTGACGCCGACCCAATCACTGACTTACCTCGGGATGGAGTTTCATACCCAGCCAGCGTTAATCAAGCTACCGCGGGACAAACAGCTTTCTCTGCAGGCGGGGGTGCAGTCCCTTCTTCGGAGTCAGTCACACCCCTTAAGGCGCCTCATGCACTTCCTGGGGAAGATGGTTGCAGCTATGGAGGCAGTGCCGTTCGCGCAATTCCATCTACGGCCACTCCAATGGGACTTTCTTCGCAAATGGGACAAGAGTTCGGCTTCCCTCGACAAGAACATATCTCTTTCCCGCGCAACCAAAACATCACTTCAGTGGTGGCTCCTACCCACATCTCTGTCCCGGGGAAAATCCTTCCTACCCCCAACCTGGGCCGTGGTCACCACGGACGCGAGCCTGTTAGGTTGGGGAGCGGTGTTTCTCCACCACAGGGCTCAAGGAACCTGGACTCCAATAGAATCGTCCCTTCAGATCAATATCCTGGAGATAAGGGCAGTATATCTAGCCCTATTGGCTTTCCATTGGTGGCTGGAGGGCAGGCAGATCCGAATCCAGTCGGACAACGCCACTGCCGTCGCCTACATCAACCACCAAGGCGGCACTCGCAGTCGTCAAGCCTTCCAGGAAGTCCGGCGGATTCTGCAGTGGGTGGAAGACACAGACTCCACCATCTCCGCAGTTCACATCCCGGGCGTAGAAAACTGGGAAGCAGATTTTCTCAGTCGTCAGGGCATGGACGCGGGGGAATGGTCTCTTCACCCAGACGTGTTTCGAGAGATCTGTCGCCGCTGGGGAACGCCGGACGTCGATCTCATGGCGTCACGACACAACAACAAGGTCCCGGCCTTCATGGCAAGGTCTCAGGATCACAGAGCTCTGGCAGCGGACGCTTTGGTCCAGGATTGGTCGCAGTTTTGACTGCCATATGTGTTTCTCCCTCTGGCGATGCTGCCCAGGGTACTACGCAAGATCCGGTCCGACTGCCGTCGCGCCATTCTCGTCGCTCCAGACTGGCCGAGGCGGTCGTGGTATCCGGATCTGTGGCATCTCACGGTGGGTCAACCGTGGGCACTTCCAGACCGCCCAGACTTGCTGTCACAAGGCCCGTTTTTCCATCTGAATTCTGTGGCCCTCAACCTGACTGTGTGGCCATTGAGTCCTGGCTCCTAGCGTCTTCAGGGTTATCTCAGGATGTAATTGCCACCATGAGACAAGCCAGGAAACCAACGTCCGCCAAGATCTATCACAGGACTTGGCAAATCTTCTTATCCTGGTGCTCTGATAACTGTTTTCCTCCATGGCCGTTTGCCTTACCCACATTTCTTTCATTCCTACAATCTGGAATGGACAAGGGTTTGTCCCTCGGCTCTCTCAAGGGCCAAATGTCGGCGCTCTCCGTGTTTTTTCAAACGCGTCTAGCCAGGCTTCCGCAGGTCCGCACGTTCCTGCAGGGGGTTTGCCACATGGTCCCACCTTACAAACGTCCGTTGGAACCTTGGGATCTTAACAGGGTCCTGACGGCTCTTCAAAAGCCGCCTTTTGAGCCGCTGCGGGATGTCTCTCTTTCCCGTCTTTCTCAGAAGGTGGCCTTCCTGGTGGCAGTCACATCACTTCGGAGAGTGTCTGAGCTTGCAGCACTGTCATGCAAAGCTCCCTTCCTGGTTTTCCACCAGGATAAGGTGGTTCTGCGTCCTGTCCCGGAATTTCTCCCTAAGGTGGTATCTCCTTTTCATCTAAATCAGGATATCTCCTTGCCTTCCTTTTGCCCTAATCCAATTCACCAGTGTGAAAAGGATTTGCACTCTTTGGATCTAGTGAGAGCACTCCGGTTCTACGTGTCTCGCACGGCGCCCCTGCGCCGTTCAGACGCGCTCTTTGTCCTTGTCGCTGGCCAGCGTAAGGGCTCTCAGGCCTCCAAGTCAACCTTGGCTCGGTGGATCAAGGAACCGATTCTCGAGGCCTACCGTACTTCTGGGCTTCCGCTCCCTTCAGGGTTGAAAGCCCATTCTACCAGAGCCGTAGGTGCGTCCTGGGCATTGCGGCACCGGGCGACGGCTCAGCAGGTGTGTCAGGCAGCTACGTGGTCTAGTCTGCACACTTTCACGAAGCACTATCAAGTGCATACCTATGCTTCGGCAGACGCCAGTCTAGGTAGGCGAGTCCTCCAGGCGGCGGTTGCCCACCTGTAAGAGGGGGCCGTTTTCGGCTCTTTTTATTGAGGTATTGCTTTACCCACCCATGGACTGCTCTTGGACGTCCCAATTGTCTGGGTCTCCCAATGGAGCGACAAAGAAAAAGGGAATTTTGTTTACTTACCGTAAATTCCTTTTCTTCGGCGCTCTATTGGGAGACCCAGACGATTGGTGTATAGCACTGCCTCCGGAGGCCACACAAAGCAATTACACTAAAAAGTGTAAGGCCCCTCCCCTTCTGGCTATACACCCCCAGTGGGATCACTGGCTCACCAGTTTTCTGCTTTGTGCGAAGGAGGTCAGACATCCACGCATAGCTCCACTGTTTGTAGTCAGCAGTAGCTGCTGGCTATATCGGATGGAAGAAAAGAGGGCCCATATGGGGCCCCCAGCATGCTCCCTTCTCACCCGCGGTGGTGCTTGTAAGGTTGAGGTACCTATTGCTGGTACGGAGGCTGGAGCCCACATGCTGTTTTCCTTCCACATCCCCTGGAGGGCTCTGTGGAAGTGGGATCTTGCCGGCCCCCAAACCCTGAGGCCGGGCTCCATCCACAGACCCAGAGAACCTGCTGGATTTGGAGCGGGAGTGCCGTTCAGGGACAAGGCCCTGCAACTTTCAGGTACTCTGTGTCCCCGGCAGACACGGACACTCTCAAGGCTTGCTGAGCGTTATAGTGCGCCGGGGACAGTAGCGCTGTGCGCTGGGGTTAGGTCACTGCAGCTTTGCTGAGTGACGTTACATGTTGGGAACTACTGCGCCGACCGCTACTGGAGCGGGCGGCGCAGCTGCGACTTGTGGTGCGCCGGGGACTTTGCGCCGACCGCGCTTTTACGGCGGCGGCGCTTCTAACTTTAGCCCCCGGCTTCTGCGGCCTAGCGCCGCTTCGTTCCCGCCCCCACCCTGTCAATCAGGGTAGGGGAGAGACGCTGCTCAATTGGCAGCGCCGAGGGCTGGAGCCTTATTTACATGTTCCAGCCCTCTCACTAGGCACAGTGGGAAGCAGGCTTCCCGCTCTTCGTCTGTATACGCCCAGGGCCCGCCCCCCCTCTCCACAAGGACGCCGGCAGCCATTACACATGCGGTCTGGCTGGGGAAAGGCAGCAGGCTCTGGGAGACTCAGACTAAAGGGATTTCGGCGACCACACACCCGCTCCTAAGCGGGCGGTAAGCTGCACTTTAGTGCTGGCCCCACTAGTGCCTCAGTGTTATATTAGTGTACTTTTTTCTTGGTACCATATATATATATAGTTGCACTGTAAGGTCGCTTCTTGGCTGGACACCCTGTACTGCTCTGAGGAGGCAGCAACATGTCATCCGCAAAACGCAAGGGTGCCAAGACACAGGCTGTGTACACTGTTTGTACTGCATGTGGGGCTAATCTACCAGCAGGCTCCAATGACTCACATTGTGTGCAATGTTCAGTCCCAGTGGCACATCGTCAGCCAGAGCCTATGGTGGTAGTGGCCCAGGCAGAGACGCCTGTGAACCCTGCCCCGGTGACGGGGACAGACTTTGCAGCTTTTGCTGATAAAATGTCTGTGACTATGACAAAAATCCTGGAGACCTTGCAGTCCAGGCCAGTTACTCAGACCATGGACACTGCTGTGTCTATGCTCTCCGGTCCCCCTCAGTTGGAACTAATCCGTACTTCAAGGGGGTCTCAAGCATCACAGGCTGAAGTCTCTGACTCAGATGACAGTCCCAGGCAGCCTAAGCGATCTCGCTGAGGAAAGACCCTCCACGTCATCACACTGCTCAGGGTCTCAGCGAGAAGAGTCTCTCTGTGATGAGACTGAGGACGGTGATCTGGATTCTAATCCTGAGGCCCCTCTCAATCTGGATGCCCCTGATGGTGACGCCATGGTTAATGACCTTATATCGGCAATTAATAGACTGTTGGATATTTCTCCCCCAGCCCCTTCTGCAGAGGAGGCAGCTGCACAGCAGGAGAAGTTCCATTTCCTGTATCCCAAGCGTAAATTAAGTGCTTTTTTGGACCACTCTGACTTCAGAGAATCGATCCAGAAACACGACGCTCATCCAGACAAGCGTTTCTCTAAACGTTCTAAGGATACCCGTTATCCTTTTCCCTCTGAGGTGGCCAAACGCTGGACCCAATGTCCAAAGGTGGATCCCCCAATTTCCAAGCTTGCGGCTAGATCCATAGTCGCAGTAGAGGATGGCGCTTCACTTAAAGATGCCAACGACAGACAGATGGACCTTTGGTTGAAATCTGTCTATGAAGCTATCGCGCGTCGTTTGCTCCAGCATTCGCGGCCGTGTGGGCACTCCAAGCTATTTCAGCTGGTTTAGCACAGGTGGATGCTATCATACATCCAGCAGTGCCGCAAGTGGCGTCCCTAACTTCGCAAATGTCTGCGTTTGCGACCTATGCTATCAATGCTGTCCTAGAATCTACGAGCCGTACCGCTATGGCGTCCGCCAATTCTGTGGTTTTGCGCAGAGCCTTGTGGTTAAAGGACTGGAAAGCAGATGCTGGTTCCAAAAAATGCTTAACCAGCTTGCCATTATCTAGAGACAGACTGTTTGGTGAGCCATTGGCTGAAATCATAAAACAGTCCAAGGGTAAGGACTCTTCCTTACCACAGCCCAGAGCAAGTAAACCTCAACAGAAAAAGTGGCAGTCGAGGTTTCGGTCCTTTCGAGGCTCGGGCAAGGCCCAATTCTCCTCGTCTTCAAGGACTCAGAAAGAACAAGGGAGCTCAGATTCCTGGCGGGCTCACTCACGCCCCAGGAAAGCAAATGGAGGAACCGCTTCCAAAGCGGCTACCTCATGACTTTCGGCCTCCTCCCTCCGCATCCTCGGTCGGTGGCAGGCTCTCCCGCTTTTGCGACATTTGGCTGTCACAGGTCAAAGACCGGTGGGTAACAGACATTTTGTCTCGCGGGTACAGAATCGAGTTCAGTTCTCGGCCTCCACTTCGGTTCTTCAGAACCTCCCCACACCCCAACCGAGCAGATGCCCTGCTGCAGGCGGTGGACTCTCTAAGAGCAGAAGGAGTCGTGATCCCTGTCCCCCCTCAGGAACGGGGGCGAGGATTTTACTCCAATCTCTTTGTGGTTCCAAAAAAGGACGGCTCCTTCCGTCCTGTTCTGGACCTAAAACTGCTCAACAAGCATGTGAACGCCAGGCGGTTCCGGATGGAATCCCTCCGCTCAGTCATTGCCTCAATGTCTCAAGGAGATTTCCTAGCATCAATAGACATCAAGGATGCTTATCTCCACGTGCCGATTGCTACAGAGCACCAACGCTTTCTACGCTTCGTGATAGGAGACGACCATCTTCAGTTCGTAGCTCTGCCATTTGGTCTGGCGACAGCCCCTCGGGTGTTCACCAAGATCATGGCGGCAGTGGTAGCAGTCTTGCACTCTCACGGACACTCTGTGATCCCTTACTTGGACGATCTACTGGTCAAGGCACCCTCTCAAGAGGCATGCCAACTCAGCCTGAATGTTGCACTGGAGACTCTCCAGGCGTTCGGGTGGATCATCAACTTCCCAAAGTCAAATCTGTCACTGACCCAATCACTAACGTATCTTGGCATGGAGTTTCATACTCTCTCAGCGATAGTGAAGCTTCCGCTGGACAAGCAGCGGTCTCTACAGACTGGGGTGCAGGCTCTCCTTCAAAGTCAGTCGCACTCCTTAAGACGCCTCATGCACTTCCTCGGGAAGATGGTGGCGGCAATAGAGGCGGTTCCGTTTGCGCAGTTTCATCTGCGTCCACTTCAATGGGACATTCTCCGCCAATGGGACGGGAAGTCAACATCCCTGGACAGGAAAGTCTCCCTTTCCCAGACGGCCAAAGACTCTCTGCAGTGGTGGCTTCTTCCCACCTCATTATCACAGGGAAGATCCTTCCTACCACCGTCTTGGGCGGTGGTCACGACAGACGCGAGTCTGTCAGGGTGGGGAGCAGTCTTTCTCCACCACAGGGCTCAGGGTACGTGGACTCAGCAGGAGTCCACCCTTCAGATCAATGTTCTGGAAATCAGAGCAGTGTATCTTGCCCTACTAGCCTTCCAGCAGTGGCTGGAAGGAAGGCAGATCCGAATTCAGTCGGACAACTCCACAGCGGTGGCATACATCAACCACCAAGGGGGGACACGCAGTCGGCAAGCCTTCCAGGAAGTCCGGCGGATTCTGATGTGGGTGGAAGCCACAGCCTCCACCATATCCGCAGTTCACATCCCCGGCGTAGAAAACTGGGAAGCAGACTTCCTCAGTCGCCAGGGCATGGACGCAGGGGAATGGTCCCTTCACCCAGACGTGTTTCAGGAAATCTGTCGCCGCTGGGGGGTGCCGGACGTCGACCTAATGGCGTCACGGCACAACAACAAGGTCCCAACCTTCATGGCACGGTCTCGCGATCAAAGAGCGCTGGCGGCAGACGCCCTAGTGCAAGATTGGTCGCAGTTCCGGCTCCCTTATGTGTTTCCACCTCTGGCACTCTTGCCCAGAGTGCTACGCAAGATCAGATCCGATTGCAGCCGCGTCATACTTGTCGCCCCAGACTGGCCGAGGAGGGCGTGGTATCCGGATCTGTGGCAGCTCACGGTCGGCCAACCGTGGGCACTCCCAGACCGACCAGACTTACTGTCCCAAGGGCCGTTTTTCCATCGGAATTCTGCGGCCCTGAACCTGACTGTGTGGCCATTGAGTCCTGGATCCTAGCGTCTTCAGGATTGTCCCAAGGGGTCGTTGCCACCATGAGACAGGCTAGGAAGCCCACGTCCGCTAAGATCTACCACAGAACGTGGAGGATATTCTTATCCTGGTCCTCTGCTCAGGGAGTGTCTCCCTGGCCATTTGCATTGCCTACCTTTCTTTCTTTCCTGCAATCTGGGTTAGAAAAAGGTTTGTCGCTCGGCTCCCTTAAAGGTCAGGTCTCGGCGCTATCCGTCTTTTTTCAGAGGCGTTTGGCACGCCTTCCTAAGGTGCGCACGTTCCTACAGGGGGTTTGCCATATCGTACCCCCGTACAAGCGGCCGTTAGATCCATGGGATCTGAACAGGGTACTAGTTGCCCTTCAGAAGCCGCCCTTCGAGCCTCTGAGGGAGGTTTCACTTTCTAGACTATCACAGAAAGTGGCTTTTCTGGTAGCGATCACATCTCTTCGGAGAGTGTCTGAGCTGGCAGCACTATCATCCAAGGCTCCCTTCCTGGTCTTCCACCAGGACAAGGTTGTGCTGCGCCCCATTCAGGAGTTTCTCCCGAAGGTGGTATCCTCTTTTCATCTTAATCAGGATATCTCTTTGCCTTCGTTTTGTCCTCATGCAGTTCATCGGTATGAGAAGGATTTACATTTGTTAGATCTGGTGAGAGCACTCAGAATCTACATTTCCCGCACGGCGCCCTTGCGCCGTTCGGATGCACTCTTTGTCCTTGTCGCTGGTAAGCGCAAAGGGTCGCAGGCTTCTAAGGCCACCCTGGCTCGATGGATCAAAGAACCAATTCTTGAAGCCTACCGTTCTGCTGGGCTTCCGGTTCCATCAGGGCTGAAGGCCCATTCTACCAGAGCCGTGGGTGCATCCTGGGCATTACGACACCAGGCTACGGCTCAACAGGTGTGCCAGGCAGCTACCTGGTCGAGTCTGCACACTTTCACCAAACATTATCAGGTGCATACCTATGCTTCGGCGGACGCCAGCCTAGGTAGAAGAGTCCTGCAGGCGGCAGTTGCCTCCCCGTAGGGGAGGGCTGTCTTGCAGCTCTAACATGAGGTATTTCTTTACCCACCCAGGGACAGCTTTTGGACGTCCCAATCGTCTGGGTCTCCCAATAGAGCGCCGAAGAAGAAGGGAATTTTGTTACTTACCGTAAATTCCTTTTCTTCTAGCTCTTATTGGGAGACCCAGCACCCGCCCTGTTGTCCTTCGGGATTTTTGGTTTGTTTGCGGGTACACATGTTGTTCATGTTGAACGGTTTTCAGTTCTCCGATGTTACTCGGAGAGAATTTGTTAAACCAGTTATTGGCTTTCCTCCTTCTTGCTTTTGCACTAAAACTGGTGAGCCAGTGATCCCACTGGGGGTGTATAGCCAGAAGGGGAGGGGCCTTACACTTTTTAGTGTAATTGCTTTGTGTGGCCTCCGGAGGCAGTGCTATACACCAATCGTCTGGGTCTCCCAATAAGAGCTAGAAGAAAAGGAATTTACGGTAAGTAACAAAATTCCCTTCTTCTTCTACCTCCTATTGGGAGACCCAGCACCCGCCCCTGTGCCCTTCGGGCTGGTTGTTCTTTTGTGTACACATGTTGTTGATGTTGATTTGTTCTTTTGGTTCATGGTCTTCAGTTCTCCGAACATCCTTCGGATTGAATTTGCTTTAGACCAATTTATAAGTTTTCTCCTTCCTGCTTTTGCACCAAACTGAGGAGCCCGTGGTCCACGGGAGGGTGTATAGGCAGAGGGGAGGGGTTACCCTTTTTTAAAAGTGTAATACTTTGTGTGGCCTCCAGAGGCAGAAGCTATACACCCAATTGTCTGGGTCTCCCAATAGGAGCTAGAAGAAAAGGAATTTACGGTAAGTAAGCAAAATTCCCTTTTTTATAGATATGGTGAACCCTCAGGTAACCCTAAATGAAGGTCAATGGACACAGGTGGCTGAATAGAAGGAATTCCTTAATCACCCATTTACCGTGACAAAAAAATTACAAGTTGAGGATTTAACTCCTGTCATTTTCATAAGGGAGTGAAAGAACTTGCTATTTTGCCTGTCCCAAAAAGGAGGTTTAATCGCAGATGGCATTTCTGCTTCAATAAAACGGAGAGAGACACAGCTAATGGAAAATAAAATTCTTCTGGCAGCTGTTTATGTGGACCCAAGTTATCGTATACTGCTTGATGATCAACAGCTTACTAAAGGAAAAGAAGCTTTGAGTGAGGTAGTAGTTAGAATGAGCGGCTACAGGACTGCCAGGCGGAAGAGGACTTGGGTCCTGACAGTTCAACTGCTGCCATATCTTCATCCTCATCAGATGAGTTTAATTTTGACAAGTATTTGGATGACATGGAGCAGGCAAAGCGTTACTGCAAGGAAAAAGATTGACCAGATTTCAGCAAAATTTTTTACTTGCTCTCAAAGTAATAGAAAAATTCAACTGTTCATCAAAACTGACTGTCCATGAGGAAATTCCTTTATACCCGGAAATTGATAGAGATGTTGCCCATGTGGGTACGGCTTTGCCTCCAAGCCAAGTTAGTGTAGAGAGGTTGTTCTCTAGTCTTAAAATTATTAGGTCAGATTTGAGGCCCTCTATGAAGGAGGATCTGATGGAAGCAAATCTATTTTTTAGAACAAATGCATAGACTCACTGCACAAATGTTATTTACGGTTTATGTTTTTGTTGAACACTTTTTTGCCACTTGCATAGTTTATTGCGTAGTGTTATATATATAAAAATATATATACACACACACATCCACACATATATTATATATATATATATATATATATATATATATATATATATATATATATATATATATATATATATATAAGCTCAGTGTATGTATGTCCGCTAAAGGAATTTGCACCGTTGCATTTAAAATCACGAAATTTTGCACAGACACTCAATGTGACTCAGGGAACGTCATAGACTGGGCGGGAAAATTTAACCCCGTGCTTTTCAGTTACTCTACAAAAATCCTGCAGCCATTAAACTGAATGGAGCTGGGAGCTGCACACTATAAATAGCAACGTCAGTGGTTGCTATAGAAACAAAATAAACTGTTAGTATAACAAGCTTATGTGTGAGGTAATAAGATGTCGGTGGTGAGACTGATAAAGAGAGCCAGAGACACAGACAGAGACAGACCAGGCAAAGAGACAAATGCCCAGAGAGACAGTCGGGGAAAGAGACAGACCTAGAAACAGACAGCAGGGCAAAGAGACAGAGCGAGACAGACAGATACAGAGATTGAGACCGATAGACTGATGCAAATACAGACAGAGAGAGAGAAACAGACAAGGCAAGAGACACAGCGACACACAGACAGAGACTGGAAGAGAGATAGAGACAGTTACTATTCCAGGCAACGCCTGGGTACTACAGCTAGATATATATATATATATATATATATATATATATATATATATATATATACATACACATATGTGTGTGTGTGTGTATATATAATATACACACACACACAACACACTATGTAATAAACTATGTAAGTGACAATCAGTTTTCAACAAAAATACTAAATAACATTTAGAATATTGCTTATATTTAAGTGAAAAATGTATTGTAGTGCAATGGGAACATCAGACATTTAATCATTGATTTAGATCAGATTTAATCAAAATATTTAGATAAACATAAAATATTTATTGGAATACAACTTTAGAATACAAACTGTAATAAATTGTAAATATGTAATACATTATGTGATATATGATATGTAATCTATATTACATATTGTATTACATATTTACAATGTATTACAGTTTTTGTGTTCTAAAGTTGTATTCCAATATATTTTATGTTCTATCTAAATATCTTGATTAAATCTGATCTAAATCAGTGATTAAATGTCTGATATTCACATTGTACTACAATCAATTTTTCACTTAAATATAAGCAATATATGTGGGAGTCTGAGTCGAAGGTTTGGCTTACCGACTCCACAGCCCTGCTTATGAGTCAGGGAATTCCGTGTTACTGTCTGGGTTTGGCGACCCGGATAATGATTAGAAATTAATAAAAGGAAAGAAAATAAGGAATAAAGCAGGACTGTTATATTCACCAACCTTCCCCACAGCTGTAAGGGTATGTGCGCACGTTGCTTTTTACCTGCTTTTTTGCTGCTTTTTCTTCTGCGCTGTTTAATGCCAAAATGGATGTGTTCTTCTATTC
This sequence comes from Anomaloglossus baeobatrachus, assembly GCF_048569485.1. NCBI lineage: Eukaryota > Metazoa > Chordata > Amphibia > Anura > Aromobatidae > Anomaloglossus > Anomaloglossus baeobatrachus. The sequence continues at coordinate 278,006,927 of NC_134356.1, read as the reverse complement.
AAGCAAAGTCTATGGGAATTTGGGTTTCTTGTTCACACTATGTTGTTCAAAATGCTGCCTTTTTGTGGCAGAACTTTGGTCAAAAACTCAGCTTTGCAGTGCAAAACCCAAATGGCAAAAACAATTGACATGTTGCTTCTTTGAAAAGCTGAGTTTTTGACCAAAGTTCTGCCACAAAAAGGCAGCATTTTGAACAACATAGTGTGAACAAGAAACCCAAATTCCCATAGACTTTGCTTGAATAGAAGAACACATCCATTTTGGCATTAAACAGCGCAGAAGAAAAAGCAGCAAAAAAGCAGGTAAAAAGCAACGTGCGCACATACCCTAAGGCTATGTTCGCACGTTGCGTTTTTTTCCGCGTTTCTGCAGCGTTTTTGGCAGCAGCGTTTTTGGGCAAAAATGCATGCATTTTTGATTTCCAGCAAAGTCTATGGGAAAAGCAGAAATCCTGTCTGCACTTTGCTTTTTGTTCAGCAGCGTTTAATTTGCATATTTGTGGTCAAAAACCATGCTGAAAAAGAAGCAGCATGTCAGTTGTTTTTGCCATTTCTGCAGCGTTTCCTTAACATTGGAGTCAATGAGAAATGGCAAAAAGCAACCAAAATCACAATTCCTGCGTTTTTCATGCTTTTTACCTGCTTTTCAACTGCGTTTTTGGCTCCAAAAACGCATGCTTTTCTGGCATAAAATTAATGGGTTCTAATGTTCCTTTACACACACACAATAACCGAAAATTTAAATGCTAAAAAATAATAAACTTTAGCTATTTTTCTGTTAAAATGTGCATAACCACTATTATTACATTTAAATTGATAATTTCCCATTTAATTTTATTAATAGTTAATTTTATAATTTTTTTCTCTTTTTTCAATCTTTTTGACTATTTCAACTTTATTTCTCAGTGTCTTGATCTCAAAAACGCATCTGCAGAAACGCAGGTGAAAACGCAGGTAAAAAGCGCTAAAAACGCACTAAAAACGCACTAAAAACGCGGTAAAAACGCATGCGTTTTTAGCGCTAAAAAATTGTCAAAAGCCATTTGGTCAAAAACCAAGGGAAGGAAAACGTGCAGAATAAACTGCAGGTACACCGACGCAACGTGCGAACATAGCCTTACACTACTTCCAGGTTCACTCATTTGCTCTCCTGGCATTAGCAGTCCTGGCGTCTGTGATTGATTGCAGTCAGACCGCAACCCCACCCTATGTGATAGTGTCTGTGATTGCATGGAATTACACACACTACCTGCATTCCTATAGTTGTGTAAAAATAAAATCGCGTAGGGTCCCCCCATATTGTGATACCCAGCCAGCCATGTGCTGGTGGCTGGTATTCTCAGACTGAGGAGACCCATGGTTATTGTCCCCCCCCCCAGCCTAAAAATAGCAGCTTGCATCCAACCTGAAGTGTTGCATCCATTAGATGCAACAATTTTGGCACTTTACCCTGCACATCCCGATTGCCCTAGTGCAGTGGCAATCACGGTAATATAAGAGAATAATGGATTAATGACCGCTCCCATCTGCCACTAAGCCCTAGACTAGTAATGGTTAGGGGTCTATGAGACTCACCCCATCTCCCCCCCAATTACTAATCCTGTAAGTGAAAACAAATAAACACCAACCAAAAAAATCCTTTGAAATTGGAAATGCAAAAAGCCCCACCCTCTTTCTCCAATTTATTAACCCCCCCCCTCCAATACCCAGGTCCGATGTGATCCACAAGATGTCTCACGACGATCCTGGCTCTATGATATAAAGATGTTGCAGTGCGCAGGCGCATTGGCGAACATGACCGCCCGGTGCAGCTTCAGACAGACACTGACTGAGCTGCAGCTGTGAGCGATTAAATCACTGAGTTTGCCTGCAGTCACAGCTGTAGGTTCCCATGGTACCTCACATGTGACCGCAGGTAAACTCACCTTAGGTGAACCTATTGAATTCAGTGACCTCACCTCAGGTGAACTCATTGAGTTCAATGAAACCTGCATCTCCTGGCAGAAAATCATGTTTTTTTTGTCAAGTGATACAGATTTTGTGCAGGAATTTATACACCAAATTCCTGCACCAAATCTGCATTGCCTGGCAAAAAAAAAGACATAAATCTTACTCTATGGTGTTGCAAACACCGCTGCTCATCATAAATTTGATGAGCCACGATGCTGATGCCTATGTCCTGCCCCAGCTGTGCCCACTTTGCCAGAGCTGAGCTGAGAAAGCCAAAAGACGCTAAATCTTTTTTGCTGACTTTTTGAAGTGGAAAGTTCTTGAGGAAGATTTGTAGCGATTTCACTCCAGAAACGTCTCCAAAAACGTTGTGAAGAGGTCTCTTTAAGGCCTCCTTCACACAAACTTGTTTCCAGTACATATAGTAGCCATTTTTGTCACAGACATCCCATATACCCATTGTAACCTATGGGGTTGCTCAAATGTCCATGCTTTTAAATGGACCATGTGTCCATGCAAACCACACTGAGACAAGTCTGTTTTTTACCAGCAGCACGGAAGACAAGGACCAATACAAAAGAAGAATACAGCAGCACTGTGTAAGCTCCAAGATAGATGAGAATATTGAACATATGAAATTTGAATTACATGACTGCTATTAAGGAATATACTTATGAAAATGAAGTTATTTGGCGCATAAGTTTGTAGCCTGAGAGGCATGATATTAGGTTAGAGTCCTGTCAAAGGACACCTTGCTTACAGGCTCTCAAATAGCAATTCAAATTTCATATATTCAATGTTCAAGATATCTTGACACTTGCAAAGTGTATGCTTTGTGTATTATGCAGTTCACACTTGCTTTATTCAGTTGGAGGTGCTGGTCAGTTTTTCGTATTAACTATTGGGGGGCTGTGACTTCCTCCTTTTCAGTCTGAGCACTCCTCCCATCAACCTAAGGCTATTTTTTTTATTTTTATTTATTTTATTAATGCTGGATCCTACCTGCCCATAAATTTGTACGCTTTTAACCTGCAGAGGCATGATATTAGGTGAGGATCCCGTCAAAGAAAGATGTCTTGCTGCAGCTGACGGGATTTCATGAATTCACCAGTTTATGCGCTAAGAACCTTCATTTTTAGAAGTATATTCCATATTTTCAATGTTCACATATGTCTTGGCGCTTAGGTTCTGCTGTATTTTTTTGTGTGTATTATGTGTCGCGGGCGGGGAGGAGGGTGTCGGCACACTACGCTCACCCCCTTCTGCTCGGGTCCGGCGGCCGCTGCTCAGTGGTGGCTCGAGCCGTAGGCCGGATCCCGGGGGTTTCTCGAGCGGCACTCCTCGCCCGTGAGTGAAAGGGAGTTGTTGGGTGTGGGGATGATTATTGTCCGTGACGCCACCCACGGTTGTGGTGATTTCACCACCGCTGCTCAATACGGGGATCCCGGGGATGGTGATGCGGAGCAGCCAGGTGTTGTGTTGCCCCTCCTTGGGCAGGGGTTGGTGATCCCGGGGCCCGGTGAAGGGTTTGTGAGGTGCGGGGCCTGGTGGGCGCAGGGACGCGGGGGGCAGCGTTGTGCCTTGCGGCACTGTGGTACTCACTCAGCCTGAGACGTGGACACAGTTTTACGGTAAACCAAACGGCTGGTAGGACGGTCCCACAGACGGCTGCACCTGCACTCCCGGTAGGTGACGGTGATGTCCCTCTTCCTTGCACCTATGGTTGACTTGTGGTAGTGGTGGATTCCCTCCGGTTACCCGCTCCCCGGCTTCAATCTGGGCCGGAGGAGCCCTACACTTTGCCCGCAGGCGCTGGCCCTGAGAAACTGGTGCCGTGGCGGTGGCGGTGTCTCTCCGATTCGGGTTGGGCTGTTGCCTTCAATCGGGACTTGGTTGTTGGGGGATCTACGTCCCCTTCACTGATGGATTCGGCAAATTTGGCGACTCCTAGCCTTGCCGGGGTCCGAGAGGCCCCTGCCCTGGTGCTGACTGTCCTTCGGAACACTGCTCCAGACCACCGGGCACACAGGCAAACGGGGTCCTTCCAGGAACTTCCAAACGGTCCCCCTCCAGACAGTCACCGCCGTCGCTGACCTTGCTGATCTGGCCCTACACAAAGCTGGACCCTTCAGGCTTTCTTTCTTTTACTGTCACTTCACTTGCTTTCCTCCTTTTCCACTTTTCTACTTTCACTTCTTGTTTACTCTCTCACTTAGCTCCTCACACTTGCCCTGCCTGGGCTAATCTCTGTTGTTCACTCCTTCATGTCCCTCACTGGACTGCCTGGTTTCTCCCGCCTCCAGAGCTGTGACCTCCTTGGTGGGCGGAGCCAACCGCCTGGCCCACCCCCTGGTGTGAATCATCAGCCTCTGGAGGAAGGCAACAAGGATTTGTAGTTTAGCTGTGATGTGCCTACCTGGAGTGTGGGGTGTGGTGGTGTTGTGACCTGTGACCCCTGGCTTGCCCAGGGCGTCACATTTCCCCTTAGCAAAATGCAGACCGTCCGCGGGCTGCCGTCCTACACCGGTTTTATTTTTCTGAAAAAGATAACATTTTGGAATTAACATATATACATTTTTAATAACTCTTCCCAAGACGGGAGGCACATTTACTTTTAACGTTGCAACGGTTTACGGTTACGGTTTCCGCTCTCTCCCACCCAAGCAACCTGGCCCTGATGCTGCCCCTAAAGCCCAGGCAGCACCCCTTGACCCACAGTCCAGCACAAGTTACCCGAGCGGGATCTGTCCTTCCCCTCCAGAGGGTAGCCACCGGTTCCTTTGGTGGCTGGGCCCCAGCCTGCTCTGCTCAGGGCCCTCCCTCCAACCTGCCTCTCCGGAGGCGGCATTGCGGAAACGGTAACGGTAACCAACATATTTACAAGCCACTTAACGTTTGTGGTGCCCTGCAAGTTCACGGGCTTGTCCATGGATAGTTCCCATGCAAAACTTTTTAAACGGTCCCCTCAAGGACAACGGTGCCGGCTCCGGCCGGTTCAATCACTACAGACAATCAGGTAACTTCTTCTTGGATCAATCATTTTTCATTTTCAACTTTTAAACAAACAAACTCTAAACTCACATAACTGCCTCCCTGATCCCCTCTCTAAAGGACGGTTTCTCTGTACCTAAGTGGGGGTCTACCTAAGTTGGAACGGGTGGACCTCCGGGGACCGGTATCAGTAGGGCTAGGCAGTGGGGCAGAGGGAACAACTGGTTCCACCTCCCGGCTATCGTGTGGGACAGGTGGAGGCATAGGGGAGCTGGGCATAGGTTCATCCCTGGGCACTGGCATCGGTTCTGGCTCACGGTTGACCGCTTCCACCACTTCTTCATCCACAGGTTGTGGGAACAGTATCACTGGAAGAATCACCGCGCCGTTCTGCATAGGCCAGTCTGCTGGGAAGTCACCCATCACCGTGTGGATCACCTCTTTTTCCTTTTCCGCTGGTGGAGGAGCTGGCACCTTTTCAGATGGTCCCGAGAAACCGTGGCCAAAGTGCCCCCTTGGTCGCGACTGATCTGGTAAGTCTTTCCATTCTCCCATCCGGTGGGCTGAATGACGTAGGGGGTTTGTTCCCACTGATCATCCAGCTTGTGGGCTTTTCTCTTCCGCTTCAACACCACATCTCCAGGCTGGAAAGGCCCAGCAGCCGCTCTCTGATTGAAGTGCCGCTCCTGCTGTTTTCGACTCTGACCCAGGTTCTTCTCCACATACTCCTGAATCTGTCGGTACTGCACCCTCCGCCGGGCATCCCATTCAGCCGTTGCGGGGAGCGTCTCTGGGGCTTCCAATCCCATTTCCAAATCCACTGGCAGCCGGCCAGGCCGAGCTCTCATCAGATACGCTGGGGTGCACTTCGTTGAACTGGACGGGATATTATTGTACATATCGACCAGGTCAGGCAGCTTTTCCGGCCACAGGTTCCGTTCCTCTAGTGGCAACGTCTTGAGGAGACCCAGGACTAGATGGTTCATCTTCTCACACATACCGTTGGTCTGGGCATGGTAAGGGGTGGTCTGGATCTTCTTGCAACCATACAGCTGACAAAACTCATGCAATACCTCCGCCTCAAAGGCTGGACCTTGGTCGGTGAGCACCCTCTCAGGGTATCTATGGGGCCGACAGAAGTACGCCTGGAACGCTCTCGCAGCGGTACGGCCGGGACAACCACCATGAACCGAGAATAATGGTCTACTATGGTCAGAGCGTAGGTATACCCACTTCGGCTGGGAGTGAGCTTTACATGGTCCAAGGCGACCAGCTCCAACGGTTGGTGTGTAACGATGGGCTGCAGGGGGGCCTTCTGGCTAGCTTCATCCTTCCTCCTCAACGTACAAGGACCACATTCCCGACACCAGGCTTCCACCGATTCCCGCATCCCACTCCAATAGAACCGCTCTCTTAACAGCATCTCCAGCTTCTTCCATCCGAAGTGGCCGGCACCATCATGGTACGCCTGCAGAACGGTGGGCACATCAGCCTGGGGAATAACCAACTGGCGGGTCTTCTCGTGGGTCTTCGGGTTAATCAGCTCCCGGTACAGCCTCCCCTGATGCAGGCACAGCCGGGTCCGTTCTTTCCACAAGCGTTGGGCCTCCGCTGGGGCGGCAGGGTCCATCCCGGCGGCGCCTTGCTCTACCAGGTTCTTGACCAGGCGGACCGCAGGTGCCTGATTTTGAGCTTCTTGCCACTTCTGACTGGGTAGCGGATCCAGATTCACCCGTTGTTGATGGACATGGATCTTCTCAACCGATGGCCGGTGGAATGCAGGCAACTCGATCTCCTCGAGGTCATCATCTTCACACCCACCTTCTGACAAGTGGGGCATTCGGGAGAGGGCATCAGCATTGATGTTGACATGACCGGCCCTATACTTGATGGTGAAGTCGTAGTTGGCCAGTCTGGCTACCCACCGTTGTTCTAATGCACCCAGTTTGGCCGTGTCCAGGTGAGTCAACGGATTGTTATCCGTAAAAGCGGTGAACTTTGCGGCGGCCAGGTAGTGGCGGAACCGCTCGGTGATAGCCCACACCAGTGCCAGGAGCTCAAGCTTGAAAGAGCTATAGTTCTCAGGGTTCCTTTCGGTCGGTCGGAGTTTCCGACTCGCATAGGCAATCACTTTCTCCTTGCCTTCCTGGACCTTGGACAGGACTGCCCCCAAACCCACATTGCTGGCATCAGTGTGGAGAATGAATGGGCAGCCGTAGTCCGGATACGCCAGGACCTCTTCTCCGGTCAAAGCCGCCTTCAGCTGACGGAAGGACTCCTCGTGCCTGTCCTCCCACACCAGTGGGGCTGGTCTTCCCCCTTTGGTCTGTCCCACGAGGAGGTCTTGCATGGAGGCAGCCATCTTCGTGTACCCCTTGATGAAGCGCCGGTAGTACCCCACCAGACCCAGAAACTGCCTTACTTCCCTTACTGTAGTTGGTCTCGGCCAGCTCTGGATGGCAGTGACCTTCTCAGGGTCGGGAGCAACACCATCCGCACTCACCACATGCCCTAGATACTGCACCCTGGGCTTCAGCAGGTGGCATTTAGAGGGCTTCAATTTCATCCCGTACTTGGCAAGGGACGCGAACACCTCGGCCAGGTGCTCCAGATGGGCTTCATACGTCTGGGAATAAACAATCACATCATCCAAGTACAGCAGGACGGTCTCGAAGTTTAAATGTCCCAAACAGCACTCCATCAGCCGTTGGAAGGTTCCAGGGGCATTGCACAGCCCAAACGGCATGCTATTGAATTCGCAGAGCCCCATCGGGGTGGTGAAGGCGGTCTTCTCCCGGTCTTCCGGGGCCACAGCCACTTGCCAGTATCCACTGGTGAGGTCCAGGGTAGAGAAATAATTTGCCGTCCGCAGTGCGGCCAACGATTCTTCAATACGGGGCAGCGGGTAGGCATCTTTGTGGGTTATCTGATTAATCTTCCGGTAGTCCACACACATCCGCATGGTACCATCCTTCTTCTTGACCAGTACCAACGGAGCGGCCCAGGGACTACAGCTATCCCGAATGACCCCTGCCTCCTTCATATTCCTCAACATATCTTTGGCACACTTCTAATGTGCAGGGGGAATAGGCCGGTATCTCTCTTTGATAGGGGGGTGTTCACCAGTGGGGATGTGACGTTGGACCTCTTTGATCTGCCCGAAGTCTAGTGGGTGCTTACTGAATACCTGTTCATACTCCTGCACCACCCTGTATACCCCCGCTTTGTGATGTGTAGGGGTATCGTCAGTGCCCACATGTAGCTGTTGGTGCCACTCTTTCACCTCCCCCTGCGGTGGGGAAGTGCTGGGAGCAGGTGGGGAGACCGAGGGACTGGTTTCGTGGATGGTGTGAGGGTCTAGGGTGAGCAGTTTGGCGATGGTAGCATACCGGGGAAGCCTGACTTCTTCCTCCCCACAATTCAACACCCTCACGGGCACCCTCCCCTTTTTCACGTCTACCACCCCTCGGGCGGCTATTATGGTGGGCCAGTGCTCGGAGGGTATGGGCTCCATCATGGCAGGGTAGTCACGCCCCTGAGGTCCTACTGCTGCCCTACACCAAATCACCATCTCACTTCTAGGGGGCACAAGCAACGGGGCCACATCCATCACTCTCACTCCACCAATCTCTCCTCCTGTGGAATTTACATGCTGGCGGTACATCAAGGCTCGAATCTCACGCTGCACAGCTCTCTGTCGGCTCCCCGCCGCCGTGGCGGCCAGCTGTTGCAATAGGGCCAACACATCACTCATATAGTGCTCCATCACATTGGTTCCTAGCACTATCTTCGGGTTATGATCACTGGGCTCATTCATGATCACAATCATACCCTGGTGTTGCAGTTCAGCTTGCCCCACTGTCATGGCCACCTGCTTTTACCCTACCTGGGTCAAGGGGAGTCCATTGGCAGCAATCAGCGTTATACTAGTATCTGGGGGTGCCAGCTCGTCCGCCCCCCAATACCGCTGGTACAATGTGTATGGTATGGTGGTTACCTGGGATCCAGTGTCCAAGAGAGCCATCACCGGTATACCGTCCACAACCACGGGAATGATGGGTCGAGCTCCGATATACCGATCCCGCCAGTCCGAGGGGCCACGGGGTTCTACTCCTGAGGATTGGCCCGGGGCCCCAGGGGTTGCTCGTTTAACGGGCACTCTCGAAAGTAATGCCCCGGCTTACGGCACTTGTAGCAGATTGGAGGCCTGCTCCGCGGGGGATTAGCACCTCTCCGCTGCATCCAGGGTACATCTTCAGGGCTGTCAGCAAGCTGTATCTGTGCTGGAGGCTGAGATCTGGTCAGAGGTTGTAGTGCAGCAAGGATTTTAGTAAGGTCTCCGTCCATGCGACGGACCTGGGCTGCCAGTTCTTCCACTGTGCTGCTCGGGGCTGCAGGCATTGGAGAGGTTGGTTTGGCTGAGGCCGCCACAACGGGAGCCGTCTCGACGGGCCACGGGGCGGGTTCCAGAACTTCGGCAGCTGGGGGCTGTAGTGCTTTAATGGCCCGCTCCTTTAGCACAGCAAAGTCCACATCAGGGTGTTCCAGGGCCCACAGCCGGAGTTGTTTACGATCCTCAGGGGACCTCATCCCCTGCGCGAATTGCTCCACTAACATCTTGTTGCTATCCGCCCCATTAATAGGGTTCACCCGCCTCAGCGTGCGGAGGGCGGTCTGCAGACGTAGAGCATAGTCCCGAATGCTATCCCCAGCTCTTTGCCGGCACTGGTAAAACTGCATCCTCAGCTCAGCTTCAGTCCGGGTCTCGAAGGCAGTCTGTAGCTTCTCAAAGATGGTGGCTACAGAGAGCCGGTCCCCCTCGGCCCAGGTCTCCGCTTCCTGCTCCGCCACACCGGTTAACTGGCCTAGCACTATCGCTGCACGTTGCTTATCAGTCAGGGGGTACAGCTCTAGCAACGGGTTAAGCTTTTTCCGGAAGGCCTGTAGGGCATCCGGTTTCCCGTCATACTGCGGTAGCCAGGCAGCTCCGGGCGCATAGGGCAAGGAGAACGGCATGACCTGAGCGAGCGCGGGGGCCGCGGCACCTCCCGCCGGTACGGCCGGGACCTGGGCAGGCCCATTCCCATCCGCGGGTGCCGCTGCGGCTGCGACCACCGCTCCTCCAGCGGCTCCGTCGGGCGCAGACATCTTGTTTCCGTCCCCCTTAGCTCTTTCCGGCCCCTCCTCTTTCGGGGCGGGGTTCTGACCTTCGCGCCTCTACTGCTCGAGAAGACGCTCGAGCGGGAACTTTTCGCGCCAAAGATGGCGGCTTCTGAAATTTTTCTGCCGGATACCTCCGGCGGTAACAAGGCGCACCTCTACCAGACGACAGAGCGGTAAGATCCTGTTCGTGACGCCAAGTTGTCGCGGGCGGGGAGGAGGGTGTCGGTACACTACGCTCACCCCCTTCTGCTCGGGTCTGGCGGCCGCTGCTCAGTGGTGGCTCGAGCCATAGGCCGGATCCCGGGGGTTTCTCGAGCGGCACTCCTCGCCCGTGAGTGAAAGGGAGTTGTTGGGTGTGGGGATGATTATTGTCCGTGACGCCACCCACGGTTGTGGTGATTTCACCACCGCTGCTCAATACGGGGATCCCGGGGATGGTGATGCGGAGCAGCCAGGTGTTGTGTTGCCCCTCCGTGGGCAGGGGTTGGTGATCCCGGGGCCCGGTGAAGGGTTTGTGAGGTGCGGGGCCTGGTGGGCGCAGGGACGCGGGGGGCAGCGTTGTGCCTTGCGGCACTGTGGTACTCACTCAGCCTGAGACGTGGACACAGTTTTACGGTAAACCAAACGGCTGGTAGGACGGTCCCACAGACGGCTGCACCTGCACTCCCGGTAGGTGACGGTGATGTCCCTCTTCCTTGCACCTATGGTTGACTTGTGGTAGCGGTGGATTCCCTCCGGTTACCCGCTCCCCGGCTTCAATCTGGGCCGGAGGAGCCCTACACTTTGCCCGCAGGCGCTGGCCCTGAGAAACTGGTGCCGTGGCGGTGGCGGTGTCTCTCCGATTCGGGTTGGGCTGTTGCCTTCAATCGGGACTTGGTTGTTGGGGGATCTACGTCCCCTTCACTGATGGATTCGGCAAATTTGGCGACTCCTAGCCTTGCCGGGGTCCGAGAGGCCCCTGCCCTGGTGCTGACTGTCCTTCGGAACACTGCTCCAGACCACCGGGCACACAGGCAAACGGGGTCCTTCCAGGAACTTCCAAACGGTCCCCCTCCAGACAGTCACCGCCGTCGCTGACCTTGCTGATCTGGCCCTACACAAAGCTGGACCCTTCAGGCTTTCTTTCTTTTACTGTCACTTCACTTGCTTTCCTCCTTTTCCACTTTTCTACTTTCACTTCTTGTTTACTCTCTCACTTAGCTCCTCACACTTGCCCTGCCTGGGCTAATCTCTGTTGTTCACTCCTTCATGTCCCTCACTGGACTGCCTGGTTTCTCCCGCCTCCAGAGCTGTGACCTCCTTGGTGGGCGGAGCCCACCGCCTGGCCCACCCCCTGGTGTGAATCATCAGCCTCTGGAGGAAGGCAACAAGGATTTGTAGTTTAGCTGTGATGTGCCTACCTGGAGTGTGGGGTGTGGTGGTGTTGTGACCTGTGACCCCTGGCTTGCCCAGGGCGTCACATATGCAGTCATAGCGACTTGTACCTGTTCACGCTTGTTTTATTCTGTTTGAAGGTGCTGGTCAGTTTTCTGTATTAACTATGGATGTACCAATATAATACGAACAGTACACGGATTACATGTGCACTTTACTTGATTAACATTGCAAAGTTTAGGAGAAGCCTTGTAAGATCTTTATTTCTTTAGCCATCTCTGAAAAGCACTGATATAAAACATTCCTACACCAGTACCATTTTCCCGCATACTGCTTTAATATAAATGTGTGACGGATGCCTAAATCTGTGATATACCCATTCACTATGAGGAGCCAGATGGAGTTACTTTGGACATCTTTTTAGGTGGTGTACAGAAGCATGGTGGACCATTCTTTTGTTGGCACAGAGTTCACACGAAATTGTGTGACTCCATCTGCCTCATTACAGTAAAAGGTTCCCCTGGGGATTTTCGGTAATCTGAATCACGTTTTTCTCCAGCAGAATCTGTGCCTCAATAGTCAATTCTTGCCTGTTCCCTTCTGAGCCCTGCTGTGTGCCCAAACAATAATTTCTGACTGGGCATTACCACATATAGAAGAAATTACTTAACTAATTGTGGGATCCATTTTCTGCTTTTAACCCTTGTGAAAATGAAAATTTGGGGCTAAAGCCCACATTTAGAGGAAAAAAAAACTTTATAAAATTGAGAGACGCTTGTGGTGTTAATGTTTTGCTTCATTGGTGTACTATCAAAAATTTTTTTTTTTTTTGGGGGGGTTATGCTGTTCTGGTACCTCAGGGGCTATGCTAATGACATCTGCACACTGTTGCATCAGAATCTACGATACAAAAGCCTAATGGATTTTCTCTTCCATGCTTCGCCAAGTGTCCAAGCAGTAGTTTCCAACTACTCGGATATTGGTGTGTTTGGGAGGAATAACATAAAAAACGAACATAGGCCAGACAGGGTCCAAAGTGACTCCATCTGCCTCATTAGAGTGGCTGGTGCCATCAGGCTTTATTTCTGAATCATGTTTTTGAAAAGTTGAATAATGCTCTTTCCCTTTTGAGCCCTGCTGTGTACCCAAATAATAATTTCTGACCACAAATAGGCAATTTCTCCCACAAGTGGCAATAACCCTAAAAAATCATGGGGTCCATTTTCTCCTATTACCACTTTTGACTTCGTACCAGTTACTACTCCAGTCTTGCTCGAGTAGAACTTGCCTCTTGATTTGCATGTGCCTTCATGCGCTGCTTTATGAATGCTACTGAAGTCAGGAACTGGAGTAGCTTTTCTGGCAAACAAAAGACCAGACTTTTGATTATTTTGACAGGTGGGTGCGGCCCTTGCTCCTACCCGAGTTCTGTACATTCCGCAAAGCTTCTTTAGTTGTGTTGATGAAAGTACCATATTTTTTGTTTTATGAGAACCATCGTCTTAGAAGAAGCACCCCAAATTTAGAGGAAAAAAAGTAAAAAAAATATGGGGTCAGTTTTGTAATCTGGTGGTGTCTTACCGGGAGCAGCAGCTGTGATGGAGCGGGGGGTCACAGGAAGCAGCGGCGGTGCAAAGGAGGGGCCCGGATGTTTCCTGGGGCAGCCGGCGCTGCTCTGTCCTGGGGCAACTGGCATTGCTCCCTAGGCAGCGGACGCTGCTCTGTTGTGCGGCGGACAGTAAGGTCTGTGCGGTGGGCAGAGGTTCTGTCGTGCGGCGGGCAGTGAGGTACGAGTCGTTCTGAAGATGTCTGCAGTACAAGCTTCAAAGAACTGGAGGTCAGAGTCAGCGCGTGTGCAGATGAGAGCTTGAGGCTGAGCGCTGACTGGGCGCCGTTATTTGAAGCCCTCACTGCAGACATCTTCAGAATGGCTTGTACCTCACTGCCTGCCGCACAGACATCACTGCCTGCCATACTACAGAGCCGCACAGACCTCACTTCCCGCCGCACAAGAGTTGCTGCCCGCCGCACTACAGCGCATAGCATTCCACCACCCCCGTTAAGCTACATTTGTATTTTAAGATGCACCCCTTATTTCCCCCCCAAATTTTTGTGAGGAAAAGTGCGTTTTAAAATCCCAAAAATACGGTACATCTTTATACTATCAGGATGAATTACGGTATGTCTTTCTAACCCCTGGGCTAGTTCCCATTTTCTTTTTTTTGTTTTACCCCCCTTCATACAAGAGCTATCATTTTTTTTTATTATTCCATCCACATAACTGTATGAAAGCTTGTTTTGTTTTTTTTTCAGGTCAAGTTTTACTTTCGAATGGCACTATTCATTATATCATGTGATGTACTGTAAAGCTGAAAAAAAAAATCCAAGTACGATAGTTTTTTTGCGCCTGAGCTGTCATTTTTACCGATACTATTTTAAGGTTGATACAATGCCTTGATTGCCTCTTATTGCAATGTTGCGGCAACCCAAAAAGGTCATTCTGGTGTATTGATTTTTTTTCTATGTATTTACCAATCCGATTAATTTTTTTAGACTTTGATAGTTTGGACTTTTAGGGTATGTGCGCACGTTGCTTTTTACCTGCTTTTTACCTGCTTTTTTGCTGCTTTTTCTTCTGCGCTGTTTAATGCCAAAATGGATGTGTTCTTCTATTCAAGCAAAGTCTATGGGAATTTGGGTTTCTTGTTCACACTATGTTGTTCAAAATGCTGCCTTTTTGTGGCAGAACTTTGGTCAAAAACTCAGCTTTTCAAAGAAGCAACATGTCAATTGTTTTTGCCATTTGGGTTTTGCACTGCAAAGCTGAGTTTTGACCAAAGTTCTGCCACAAAAAGGCAGCATTTTGAACAACATAGTGTGAACAAGAAACCCAAATTCCCATAGACTTTGCTTGAATAGAAGAACACATCCATTTTGGCATTAAACAGCGCAGAAGAAAAAGCAGCAAAAAAGCAGGTAAAAAGCAGGTAAAAATCAACGTGCGCACATACCCTTACAAGCATAATAATACCAAATGTGTATATTATTTTTTTTTAATGGGGCAAAAGGGTGATTTGCTCTTTTATGGTCTTTTAATTCTCTACATTATTTTAGAAACATATTTTTTTTTCTTTTTACTTTGTTAGTCCCGATTACTTGTACTATATCTGGCAGTGCAACAGTACTGCTGTGTATAGTGAAAAATCACAGTTTCCTATGATGAAGAGACCTGAGTAGTCTCGAAAGCTTGCTATTATTACCATCTTTTCAGTTAGCCATTAAAAGGTATCAACTACTGAGGACTCTCAGTTCTTTTAAACAAACTTTTTTTTCTACTGACTAACACGGTTCAAAGATATATTTTACCTGTATCAGTTTCCTATGAACGTTCACAAGGAGAACCGTCATCAGAAGCATGGGAGGTCTTCAGCAGAACCCCAGCTGTCATGGCAATCCTATAAGTGCCCAACAATCACATCACAGCTGCGCCAATGGGAATGACAAAGATTGACAGTGGCATCAGAGTCAGGGATCCAACATACTGTGTCGTGAAAGGGTTCTACTGGTGTAAAACTAACGAAACCGCTCCCATGGTTTTTTTGCTTACCTCTCCTGCTGTCCTTCCTGCAATTTGGTCATGACTCTGACCTGTCCTTTAGCTCCCTCACAAGTCAGGTTTCGACGCTCTCCATTCTCTTCCAGTGAAGTCTTGCGTCCTGTCCCCAGGTCAGAAACTTCCTTAAGGCATGTGCCCACTGGAAATTAAACTGCGGATTTATCTGCGGAAAAGCCGCGGATTTTCTGGATTTTCCAGATAAATCCGCAGGTTTCAGCATGTACAGACACTCCCCATGTTAACCTATTGGACATGGGGAGTGTTGTATCCATGCTGCGGATATGTGGGGCTGCGGAATATGCTGTGGATGTCCCGCAGCTGCACTTAATTGCATGTCAATTATTTCTGCGGAATTAACCTGCGGAAATCCAGGCCCTCCACTAGAGATAGAGGCCGGGACTTCCGCAGGTAAGCCGCACGAATGCCCGCAGGTTTACCGCAGCTATTTCGCTGTACTACTGCAGCTAAAAATAGCTGCGGATACCGGCGAGCAGCTGCGGGAAACTTGCGGATGTACCTGCGGATATATCCGCAGGTATAAACTCCCGTGGGCACATAGCCTTAGGGCTTAGTACATTCTGTGTAGCCTAACGACCTCCAGTAGAGCCTTGGGACCTTATCCTCGTTCTGGATGTTCTCCAGAGGTCTCCTTTTGAACCGCTATAAGAAGTTTATCTATCCTTCCTCTTCTGGAAAATTACATTCTTGGTAGCCATCACCTCGATCGGATGAGTATCCGAACTCGCTCTCTCCTGCCACTCCCCCTACCTGGTGTTCCATCATGTTACAACAAGTTAGCACTTAGATACTAATCAAAAATTGAGTTAAAATAATTCCTCAAAAAACATATACTCTTGGACATGTTTCTTAGAGAATAATAATGAACAAAAAGAGACTTGGTTATCCACACTTTTTTTTTTTTTTTAAGCGTGAACATAGCATAGCTTGTACTGTTGTAGACAAAAAACACATTTACATCTATTACATCTACTGCTACTGGCACACAGGCTAAAATAATATCTATGAATAATTGTATTTCTTTATAGGTAGTGTATTTAATTACATGTGTTAATTGCAACAGTCAATATATAAGATGTACAATATGTGCCTAAAGGCCTAAGTCACATGGCATGAAAATCGGAGTGAGTGGAATGCGATAAAACATCGCATTCCACTCGGACCAATATTAGCCTATGTGTCAGTACCCTAATTGGACCGAGAAAACAATCTCAACATGCTGCTGGTACAATGCGATCCTTGTTTTTCTCGCACCCATTCAAGTCTATGGGGTGAGAGAAAAATTGCACTGCACTCGCAGTACACCAGTGTACTCCGAGTGCAGAGCGAGAATGGCAATAGTCGGCAACGGAGAAGAGAGGGAGATAAATCCCTCCCTCTCCTCCGCAGCGCCGGCCCTCCCCTCCTCAGCACTGGTGCTCCCCTTCTCGCACGATCGGACCTCAGTCGCAATGACACTTGCATGACACTTGGCTCCCGCTATGCTGCCAGCGTGAGCCAAGTGTCATGCAAGGATCGCAGTAATCCCCATGTGGTCCCGGCCTAAGGGTGCCCTCAAACGAGCGTATAACTCGCATGAGTATCGGAACACATCACTCGGTGCGGCCGCACACTCTGGACAGGAGCATGTCAGCCGCATATAAATACATGCAGCTGACCCGCTCCTGTCAGCAGAGAAGCCAGCCATGCCGGGTGATGCGTTCCGATACTCATGCGAGTTATACACTCCTGTGAGTCCAGACTAAGGCTATGTGCCCACGCTGCGGAAAATATGCGGATTTTGCAGCGGATTTCTCGCGGAAAAGCCGCAGATTTTCCAGAAATCTGCAGCACAGCTACTCCTCAGCCATTTCTATGGCATTTGGGAAATGCTGTGCCCATGCTGCGGATTTTTCCGCAGCGGAAATCGTGCGGATTTTCATGCGGAAAAATCTGCAGCATGTCAATTATTGTTGCGGATTTTCATGTGGATTTTGCCTATTCAATCGAATGAAAAAAAATTTGCAAAATCCGCGTCAAATCCGCATCAAATCCGCACCTATGAAAAGGTGCGGATTCCGGGGTAAAGCTGCGGATTTTTCTGCATCAAACAGAGTCCCGTGGGCACATAGCCTTAAGGTGAGAATCCAGAGACACCTTTCAAATAGTATCAATGTTAATACGAGTAATCCATCAGTTTCAAAACACTTTTTCCCCAAAACATCAAGGTTTTTTTTTTATGGCTATTGATTCAAAACCCCTAAAAGAGGAGATAAACGCATGCTATTAAAATGGGAGGTTTTTTTTTAATAATTTCCATGGGCACCTTTTTTTTTTTTTTTACAAGGTTAAATCAGACATATCGTAATTTGATTTTTCATTAAGAAATACAGAAATATAAAATATTGTCTTATGATATATTTTTTCCCCTGGCTTTGTATCTCATATGTACACTTGGGATAATGTTTTTAATCAGTGTGTCCTGGATATTCTTATACTCATTACCCACATTCTCATGTGACTGTGCACCTGAACAAGGAATAGATTGCAAGACCGGTGAGCTGGACGTCCACTTTATTATTACCACTTACTACGCTAATCTTGCTGGAATAGAAGGTGCCAAATTCAGAGTCACATGCCAATTAGTGAATTTGGTGCCTCTTGAGTGGTGTACGGTGCACGTCAGGGGCTAGACTAGCATTTCTGACATGCAATACACTAGCCTTTTGATAAAATTAACGGATGGGGTGGTTCTGGCTCTGACCCCAATGCCACCCATTTTGGCTGAGCAGATTCAAATTGGAATGAGAATGGCAAAAGTAGCAACATTTTTGCACACCTCTTTGTTGCACAAAAACTTTGCAACTTTTCAGAGCGTCTATGCCAGTTTTCTTAACCCTAATTTGCAATATGTGAATAATTTTGAATGTAGCTATTGTACTAAAAGTCTTTAGTTAGAAAATGTCAGGCCCAATTCAGATGACCATGAGGTGGTTGCATATTACACCTATTAGACCTAGGCTTCATATGCAAATCAAACTTCAACAGCAAGAGCCAGACCTAGATACTAAAAAGCATGTGCTTTATGTCATCTGAATGAGGCCTTCAAGAGGTTGTCCACTACTACATTGATGGTCTCTCCTTCGGATAGATCATCAATGTGTGATCGGCTGGGGTGTGACACCATGCACTCCTGATCAACTGTTCTTGGTGCCGCTGGCAGTGGTACCAGATGACTGGAAATCCTCAGTTCTAGAGCTTCCCCGTTTTCTGATAGCGGCTGGGGCCGGACACTGCACATCCACCTCCTATTGATTTGAATAGGAGACAGATGTGCAGTACTCGGTTGCTTCCACTATCAGTTGATGGGGCAGCTCCAGAACTGAGTATTTCCTGCCACCTGCTACCACCACCAGTACTTACAACATACTAAGGATAGACCATCAATGTAACAATAGTGGATACCTCCTTTAATAAAACCATGATGCGTTTTTCGTATCTTTTTAGTATGTCATGTTTCAAATAAAACTTTTTTGTTTTGAATCTTTCCTGTTACTTACCTAAACATCTATCGATCGATCTATCTAAACATTATTGATACAGTCATGTGTGATGCCCTGGCCTATCAGGTCGTCACAAAGGTGCCGTGCAATCTACCCTTCTGCATGGTACCCGCTCCTCCTTGGTTACGGGTCCTGTCAATTTGGTGTTGCTACCAACAGGTATCTCTAAATCCTGAGGAACACTCTGCACCACACCCACCAAACACCCATTGGGCAGCCTGAGGGGAATAGGGCCACCCAGATGGAGGGATGGAAGAGGGAGGGCAGAGATGTCAGTTGAGTAGTAGTTGAGCAGGAAGACAGCGGTGACAGGACAGGTCACGCTGTGGAGCTGGGCTCCCGTACCCGTCCCAGGTGCCAGACGTTGGCCTGGCCAGAAGGAGCTGGAACCCCGGTCGCAGGGGGTAGTGACAGGAGGCATGGTGCTGCTACAGAGAGCAGGCTGGCTGCCTTGTGCTACAACCAGGCAGGGGCCAGGGCACGACTGGGTACGCGGATCCTAGGCTGGGAAGAAGCTTCACATAGCCCAGTAATTCACCCGACGGGAACGGAGTCTTCAGGAACCGTTCCACACCCGCTCCAGAATCAGGGTACTTGCGCAACGAGGGGGATAGGACTTCCCACAACCGTCCAGAAAATCCTAAGCGTGAACCCTAAGAGCAAGCTCACCCTGCTAGCCACGCAGGTGAGCGTGACCCGAGTAGTTTTAACCGAAAGGGATCCATACGAAGGACACACAGTGTCAAGGGACAAGGCTTCAGTCCAACCAGCAACACCAAAGGGTCACGGACCCAGCGTGCTCGACCAACGGAGACTGAGCATTCAAGAGTTTGGTTTACCTGCTGTCAGTGACTTTGGACTGTGTGAGTACCCGATATCCCTTCACCCCCGACGGGTTCCCCACTCCATCCATCACTGAGTCCCGGGACACCACTCCCCCTGCCCACGGAGGGGTTTACATCTTGAGCTGCCACGCCATCCTCCCCGGGCTCCCCCCCAACCGGCAGTGGTGGTCCCTCATGTTACCACACACTGTGGGTGGCGTCATGAACATTATCCCATTCACCACCCAAAACATTCCCCCTTTATATTCCGGGTAGCCGCGCGACCCCATCTCGGATCCGGAGACCCCTCGAGCCACTGTGGATCCGGGTCCGAGCAACCCGTCGGCTGTCGCGGGGGCGGCACACTTGTGCGAATTACAAGCTTTTTGCTGCAGAAACTCAGTAAAAACGTATTTTTCTGGATTTATTTCTGGATTTTCCACATCTAATTCAAGTATTTGGGGAAAAACCACATAACACAAATTTAACAAGAAATGAATACGCTGCAGATTTTAAAAAAATGTACCGCAGATCAATTTTAGCTACATAAAAAAAGCAAGATAAGGCCTGTGAGAGTTACATGAATCCCATCATTTTGGTGGCACTGTAATACTTTGTGCACACAAAAATACATAGCAAAAAAAAATGGTTCAAATATGCATTGTAGCAACTTAGCCTTTTAGAGCCTTATATGTGTAATGTGTGGCTTTGTACACTATATCATAGATGACATTAACCTGAATAATATGAGTTCACCACTTTGTATTTAAGCTATTTATTTGACATTGCATTCTGTAATGGTAGCATTCTGCAGGGCGCTCGTATATGCTCTTTTCTGACGGGAATTCTGTAGAAGAATTTCCTCAAGATATTCATTAAGATTCGATGGTGGAGGTGTTTTTTAAATAACGGATCATGTTTTGCCTCTTTATCTTTAGCGCTTGCCCCCTACTTGTAACACTTCCGTACTTATGGTCTGTATCTTCCATTTGACTTTTTTATTTGTTAGCTCAGTTGCCAGAGAGGTCTGCAGTTTGTTGCTTACACAGTTTGGACTTTAATCCTTGAAAATGGCATCCATATGTGAGCAGCACCTGAAACCTTTTATGCTTTGTTTGAACCATATGAGATCTTTCTTCTGCATGGCATCAGTGCGAGTACACTAGGACTCATCTAGTCTGCTCTTTCGGTTTCTGGACTACAAAGCAGCAATAAGTTACTAATGTGAATTGCTAAAGAGTAGCAGAAAAATGTCAATTCTTTAATACGAAAAAATGACTTTTGTGATCCTGACTTCAGAATACTTATGGTTTTTTTTGCAAGAAACCGGTTTAAGGTACCAATACACACTAGATAAAAGTCTGTGAAATAGGAGGGTTCCAATGTGTGTGGAGGCCCCTCAACTGTGTCCCAACAAAGTATGTCTGGGCACATAATGAATTCAGCTGAAAGCAGGGGCGGACATATCATTGTAGCAACCTGTGCAGCCACAAAGGGGCCCAAGAGGTAAGGGAGCCACTTGGACCTCCAAAGTAGATAGAATTATGCATTTTAATGAACTATTGGACTATAAAGGGCCCATATTTTGTTCTTGCACAGGCCATCTTCTGTCACTCTTAAGCACTCCCTGAGGAAGAGTTAGTGAAACGCGTGTTGGACTGTGTGACAGAGGAACAGCATAACACTCTGGCTCTAAGTATGACAACAGGTAACTATTAGGGATTCTCCTTTTACAGCCTGTTGTGAATACGTTTTCCAGTTTGGGGCTCCTTCTTGTGGTCAGTGCTGGCGGTGCAGTTGATGTGTGGAATGAAAGCGACACACCTGCAGAGGACTGGCAATCAGGATCAGATTGGGCTATTTAACTTAGTAGCTTTCTCTTGTTACTTGCCGGTGTTCAATTGCTCCTGTGTGTTAAGGACATTCTGTAACCAGCTCTGCTCACTTCCAGAACTACTCTCAGATAAGTGGTCTTTGTACCTCTGCTGTTTATTTTCCACTTTCTTGTTGCTTTTTCTGCTTTGATACTAATGCATGATTCCTATTTTATCTTTGTGGAGTTCGTGGTGGAATGGGATCATTCCCTGCTGGGAGTGTCTGTATACTTAGCTCCATGAGTCTGCAAGGTTTGTGTTTATCATGCTTGGTATTAATTCAGTCCCTCATCTGTATTAGTGTTTTTGGATCCCAGTAACATCTGAGTGCTGGTACAGTGGGGGAGAGGTTGTGTGACCTCAGGATTTTTCCATATCAGTAGTGCTGGTATATATTAGGGTTTTTACGGCTGCAGACAGTGCTCTTTCCTATCCTTTCCTATAAAGATAGTTTGGGCCTCACCTTTGCTGAATCTGTCTTTTCTGGCTTTGTATTGTATTTTTCTATATCACTGTAGCCTTTACATGTGGGGGGCTATCTATCTATCTTTGGGGACTACTCCGAGGCAGATTAGCTTTCTTATATTTCTATCTGTGAGATTATTTAGTTCTCCGGCTTTGTCAAGGCGTCCAGGTCATTGTAGGCATGCCCCAAGGCTACCGTTAGTTGTGTGTCAGTATTAGGTCTGCAGTCCGTTAAGTTTCCAGCCTCTCTTTTACCTTTTTGGGATTCCGCGTTTTTTGATCGTCCTTGGTCCCTGAATCATAAAAGTACCACCGGCCTAAACTGGATTCCAGGGTACTCAAAAGAAGGAAAAAAAATGTGTGTCAGAATTTTTTTTTTGTGTGTGTGTGTTTTTTCCTTTTTATCTCTGGGTGCTGTGGAGGATCTTGCTGTCATGGATGTCACACAGTTGGCTGGGCAAGTCAATCAGCTTGCTTCTCAGGTTAAGGATATATCTGATTATCTTGCCCAGACACCTGCGTTAGAACCTAAAATACCTTTACCGGATTTGTTCTCCGGGGATCGGTCTAAATTTATGAACTTCAAGAACAATTGTAGGTTATTTTTTGCCTTGAAACCCAAGTCCTCAGGGTTTTCCAGGCAGCGAGTTCAGATTGTTATCTCTCTGGTGACCCCCAGGATTGGGCCTTTTACCTAGCTCCTGAAGATCCTCTTCTTGCTGATGTGGATTTTTTTTTAAGGGCTCTAGGGTTGTTATATGATGAACCTAATGCTATTGATGAAGCCGAGAAAACTTTATTGGATTTGATCCAGGGTCAGGAACCTGCAGAGATATACTGTCGGAAATTTCGTAAGTGGGCGGTCCTTACTGAGTGGAATGATGCGGCTCTCTTACGGAAGGGGTTGGCAGAGCCTGTAAAGGATGTTATGGTGGGCTTTCCTGTCCCCTCTGGTTTCGATGCCTCTATGTCATTGGCCATTCAGATTGATAGACGTTTACGTGAACGTAAAACAGTGCGTGCAGAGGTGTCGCGCTCAGAGCGGTCTCCGGAGCCTATGCAGTATGATAGGGTCCTTTCTAGGGCAGAACGGCAGGATTTTAGATGGCATAATAAGCTATGATTCTTCTGTGGAGACGCCTCTCATACTATTTCTGTCTGCCCTAAGCGCAAGAAACGATTTTCCCGTTCATTCACTGCCTAAGTTGCCATCAGCTTCGGAGTTGGTACCTTTGTTTCTTCGTCAGGTGGTTCGTTTGCATGGTATTCCTGAGAACATTGTGTCCGACAGAGGAGTCCAGTTTGTGTCTAGATTTTGGAGAGCTTTTTGTTCAAGGCTGGGAATTGAGTTATCTTTCTCCTCTGCGTTTCATCCTCAGACCAATGGACAGACTGAGATGAGAAACCAGACTTTGAAAACTTATTTGAGATGTTTTGTGTCTTCTGATCAGGATAACTGGGTTTCTTTTTTCGTCTTTGGCTGAGTTTGCTCTTAATAATAGGGCTAGTTCGGCCACGTTGATGTCTCCTTTTTTTGCAATTTTGGGTTTCATCCTCGGTTTTCTTCGGGGCAGATGGAGCCTTTTCCTGTATGGGTGTTGATTCTGTAGTAGATAAAATGCAGCAAATTTGGGATCAAGTGGTGGATAAATTGTCCCACTCCCAAGAAAATGCCCAATGGTTTGCCAATCGGCATAGGACTCTGGGTCCCCGGTTTAAAGTCTGGTTGTCCTCCAGACATGTTCCTATGAAAGTCTCTTCTCCAAAATTTAAGCCAAGGTTTATTGGGCCTGATAAAATTTTGGAGATGATTAATCCTGTTTCTTTCCGTTTGGCTCATCCAGCAACTTTCAAGATTCACCATGTTTTTCAGAAGTCTTTGTTGAAAAACAATTGTTGAACCGGTAGTGCCCATGGCTGCACCTGCTGATCCTGAAGCTCCAGTACCTGGTCAAGTGGAAAGGTTATGGTCAGGAGGATAATTCTTGGGTGTTTGCTTCTGAGATACAAGCTGATCACTTGGTTCGTGCTTTTCATTGGGCCCATCCTGACAAACACGGGGGCTCTGGTGAAGGTTCGGTGACTTCTCCTGAAGGGGGGGGGCACTGTTGTGAATACATTTGGACTAGGTGCCAATTTGGGGCTCCCTCTTGTGGTCAGTGCTGGTAGTGAAGTTTGCTTGCTGAATAGAAACCAGACAGCTGGGGATGATTGTCAATCAAGTTGTTCTGACTGGGCCTATATAACTGAGTAGTGTTCTCTTGTTTCTGGCCGGTGCTCAATGTTGTTTCCTGTGTGCTAAGGACATTCAGAAGCCAGCCAGCCCTTCTGTGTCTACCAGAACTCCTTTCAGATAAGTTTGGTCCGATAGGGGAGTCCAGTTTGTGTCTAGATTCTGGAGAGCTTTTTGTTCTAGGCTGGGAGTTGAGTTGTCCTTCTCCTCTGCGTTTCATCCTCAGACCAATGGACAGACGGAAAGGACAAATCAGACCTTGGAAACCTATTTGCGCTGTTTTGTGTTGGATGATCTGGACGACTGGGATTCTTTTTTGTCCTTGGCTGAGTTTGCTCTTAATAATAGAG
Source organism: Anomaloglossus baeobatrachus (assembly GCF_048569485.1). Classification (NCBI taxonomy): domain Eukaryota; kingdom Metazoa; phylum Chordata; class Amphibia; order Anura; family Aromobatidae; genus Anomaloglossus; species Anomaloglossus baeobatrachus. The sequence goes on along the minus strand of NC_134356.1, from coordinate 277,982,528 downwards.
CTAGTTCGGCCACTTTCATGTCTCCTTTTTTTCGCAATTTCGGGTTTCATCCTCGGTTTTCTTCAGGGCAGTTGGAGGCTTCCGCCTGCCCGGGTGTTGATTCGGCAGTAGAGAAAATGCAGCATATTTGGGATCAAGTGGTGGATAAATTGTTCCACTAACAGGAAAATGGCCAACGGTTTGCTAACCGACGTAGGACTGTGGGTCCCCGGTTTAAGGTAGGGGACTTGGTCTGGTTGTCTTCCAGACATGTTCCTATGAAAGTTTCTTCCCCGAAATTTTAGCCAACGTTTATTGGATCTTATACAATTTTGAGGATAATTAATCCTGTTTCTTTCCGTTTGGCTCTTCCAGACACTTTCAAAATTCACAATGTCTTTCATAAGTCTTTGTTGAAAAAATATATTGAACCGGTAGTGCCCATGGCTGCGCCTCCTGATCCTGTGTTGGTCGAAGGGGATCTGGAATATGTAGTGGAAAACATTTTGGATTCCCGTATTACTAGATGGAAGCTCCAGTATCTGGTCAAGTGGAAAGGTTACGGTCAGGAGGATAATTCTTGGGTGGTTGCTTCCGACATACATGCTGATCGCTTGATCCATGCTTTTCATCGAGCCCATCCTGACAAACCTGGGGGTTTTGGTGAGGGTTCGGTGACCCCTCCTTAAGGGAGGGGGGTACTGTTGTGAATACGTTTTCCAGTTTAAGGCTCCCAATTGTGGTCAGTGCTGACGGTGCAGTTGATGTGTGGAATGAAAGCGACACACCTGCAGAGGACTGGCAATCAGGATCAGATTGGGCTATTTAACTTAGTAGCTTTCTCTTGTTACTTGCCGGTGTTCAATTGCTCCTGTGTGTTAAGGACATTCTGTAACAAGCTCTGCTCACTTCCAGAACTACTCTCAGATAAGTGGTTTTTGTACCTCTGCTGTTTGTTTTCCACTTTCTTGTTGCTTTTTCTGCTTTGATACTAATGCATGATTCCTATTTTGTCTTTGTGGAGTTCGTGGTGGAATGGGATAATTCCCTGCTGGGAGTGTCTGTATACTTAGCTACATGAGTCTGCAAGGTTTGTGTTTATCATGCTTGGTATTAATTCAGTCCCTCATCTGTATTAGTGTTTTTGGATCCCAGTAACATCTGAGTGCTGGTACAGTGGGGGAGAGGTTGTGTGACCTCAGGATTTTTCCATATCAGTAGTGCTGGTATATATTAGGGTTTTTATGGCTGCAGACAGTTGCTCTTTCCTATATCTTTCCTATAAAGATAGTTTGGGCCTCACCTTTGCTGAATCTGTCTTTTCTGGCTTTGTATTGTATTTTTCTATATCACCGTAGCCTTTACATGTGGAGGCTATCTATCTATCTTTGGGGACTACTCCGAGGCAGATTAACTTTTTCTTATATTTCTATCTGTGAGATTATTTAGGTCTCCGGCTTTGTCGAGGCGTCCAGGTCATCGTAGGCACGCCCCACGGCTACTGTTAGTTGTGTGTCAGGATTAGGTCTGCAGTCTGTTAAGTTTCCAGCCACTCTGTTACCTTTTTGGGATTCCGTGTTTTTTGATCCTCCTCGGTCCCTGAATCATAACAACAGCTGCTGCACTTTTACATTGCAGCCATAATAATTAAGTAATATTGGGAGTTATTTTTGTGCTGATGGTGGTATTTTGGTTACTTGGCTGAGGAGATTTAAATATATACAATTATTTTTACTTTATTTGTTTTTTCCCCTTATTACCTTAATATATATACTGGGCCCCCCTGCCCGGTGTCATCGGCGATTCTGAATTATACACAGGGAGGCCTGGGGGTTCTGCTTTATACACAGGGAGGCCTGGGGGAGTTCTTCATTATGCACAGGGAGGCCTGGGGATGCTGCATTATACACAGGGAGGCCTGGGGGTTCTGCATTATACACAGGGAGGCCTGGGTGTCTGCATTGTGCACAGGGAGGCCTGTGGATGCTGCATTATACACAGGGAGTCCTGGGGGGGCTGCATTATACACATGGGGGCCTGGGTGTTCTGCATTATACACAGGGAGGCCTTTGGGTTCTGCATCATACACAGGGGGGCCTGGTGAGAGCTGCATTATACACAAGGAGGCCTGGTGGGGGCTGCATTATAAAAAATGATGGACACCTCCTTATACATGGACTATAGGGGAGTTTGGGGCTCCATAATACAATATGAAGGTTTATGGGGCTGCATTATAATACATATAGGACTATGGGGGCTAAATTATAATATATGGAGGACTATGGAGGCTACCTTATACATGGACTATGGGGGTGCATTATAAAACATGGAGGTCTATGTGTTGCAGTATAATCTATTGAGTACTATGGGGTGAATTATAATACATGGAGAACTATGGGAAATGTATTATAATACATGGAGGACTATGGGGGTGCATTTTATTATATCAAGGGTTATGTGGGACCCTTTATACTATATGGAAGGCTATGTGGGGGCCATTACAGTATTTGGAGAACTATATAAAAGGGGGGACAAAGATACAAGCATGGGATTCAAACGTTTTGTGCTGAGAGAAAAAGCCTCTTTCCCTCAGCACCCAGCTTTCCCATGCTCTGCTATAATCTTCTCTTAGCACCCAGCTTTCCCATGCTCTGATATGGGAAAGCTGAGTGCTGAGGGAAAGATCTATAACAGAGCATGGGGAAGCTGGGTGCTGATGACAAGATGCATATCAAAGCATAGGAAAGCTAGGTGCTGATAGAGGGTTTTTAGATGATCAGGGGAAACCTGGGTGCAGAGGTTAAGAGCCAGGTGTCAGCGTGATTATTATTTACCCCGAGTGTCAGTGTCATTCCGTACCCCAAGTGGAGGGGGCCTTTTCCGAACTTTGCACCAGGGCCCATCAATCTCTAGTTACACCACTGAGTCTAGCGATATATTACTTAGTTTACTGGGTGCAGCAGTTATGATCCAATCAGAGTTTTTCTAGTGTAGATGTAGCAGAGCTCAGAAAGCTAACTCCGCCCACACCACTGATTAACAGCTTTCTATCTTCATCGACAGTAAGCTACTAATCAGTGTTGGGAGACTTTTTAGACAAGGAGGCCTGCAGACAGCTAGTGCAGCAGTGGTAATCTCTTGCTGATAAAACACTCAAATTGAAATTACAGCACACAGCCTAATAAGGGACACATTACTAAAAAGAAGGTCTCAACCCCTATCTCATGCTGTCCTCAGAATACGTGGTGAAAGCCTGCTGACAGATTCCCTTTAGGCCTCATTCACATGTCCATTTTCACATGTAAACCCATTAAATTCAATAGGTTTGCGCACACGTCCGTTTTTCACACACAAGGTCCCACGATGATTCCAGCTTTTCTACATGTGATTTACAGCACCATGGTACATGACCCATGGTACACGACCATATGCTGTACATTCAGGCAGAGAGTGATCAGCGGTGACATCACTCAGGTTAGCTGTAGCGCCACAGCTGGAGGTTCCAATGGTCCTCCACCTGTGACTGCAGGTAATTTGACCTCAGGTGAGTTCATTGAGGTTAGGTTGCCTGCAGTCACAGGTGTAGGACCGTGGGAACTGCCATCTGTGGCAGCGGCAAACCAGATTGGCGGCAACGTTCATTGCTGCTCAGTCTCTGCCTGAATTTACAGCGTGATGTCATGTACCATGATCGCGTAGGGATTCAGATATAGCAGAACAGGGAACATTATGTGGATCACGTCAGACCTGCAGGAATGTTTTGGGGGTTAATAAAGTGGTGAAAGAGGGTGTTTTTTGTATTTTATTTCAAATAAACACAAACACAAAACAAATCCTTTATTTCTTTTCACGTACAGATTAGTAATGGGGGAGTCTCCTATATACCTCCAATTACTAATCTAAGGCTTAGTGTCAACTGTTAGCTGACTATAACCCCTTATTACCCCAATTGCCACGGCACCAGTGAAATCTGGAAGAGTCGGGTAAAGTGCTGGGGTTGTCACATCTAACGGATGTGACAATCCTGGGTGACTGAAGTCTGATATTTTTAGGCTGAGATGCAATAAGCATGGGTCTCCCCAGCCTAAGAATAACAACCCCCAGCTCTCTGGCTTTATCTTGGTTGGGTATCAAAATTGGGGGGGAAGAGGGACCGTACGCCGTTTCTTTTTAATTAATTATTTATTTAACTAATTAACCCTAGAACGCATACCTGGGGCCTCTCAGGCCTGCTAGGTCACTTGTTTTCTATGGTAGATTTCGATGGTTGCGCGTTCTAGGCTTAAAAAAAAAAAAAGCTGCATACGGTTCCTCCTATTATGATACACATCTAAGATAAGCGCTGGGGGCTGCAGCCTGTAGCTGTGGCTTTATCTGTGCTGGGTATCATAATATGGGGGGCCCCTACACCAATTTATTTTTTTATTTTTTTTACTGTACACTATAGACCCGCAGACCAGGTCTGTGACTAGAAGCGTCAGACATGCTGCCACTCAGCGTAGGGGCGCCTCTGACTGCAACGAATCACAGATGCCAGTGGGCTGGGGAAGCAGTGAATATGCATGAGCCTAATGAGCGGCCCAGGAAGAAGAATGAGAGGCTATAGGATCGTAGAGCCACGCCAGTGAATCGGGAAGTATGGAGTGCTTGCTCCTTCCTAGCCCTTTGCACCGGATTCTGGTCTCCATAGATTATATGGGGACTGGCATCCAACCACGTACCAGGAAGCAATCCCCCTCCGACCCCGAGTTGGCGGGGCATTGATTTGTGAGTCCTCCCATCATTAGGGAGAAACATAGGGATAACATGCAAAAAGAATGAACATCCTGCAGTTTATTCATCAGAAGTTTGTGACAAATAAAGTGCAGACAAAAAAAACTGCAACGTGCGCACAACAAATCTGAATTCTCCTAGACTTTGCAGGGAAGTCAAAAGTAAGAACTTTTCTGACAACAAACCTGCACCCAAAAACGTGGCAAAAACGCATGTAGCCTAGTTGAAACCAGACGTTTACTTACACTTTCTATAAAGACACATCTGGTAGATGGCTCCAGGCTTAATCCCTCTTATGGGCCCCCTCGTTGCTGCTGAGGCTCGGACTCTAGATGGTTGGTGAGGGACTTGTGGTTCCTCTCACCGGCAGGTTTAGCAGGTAGTTAAACTTGAGCCTGCTCTGGGAACCTGTATCCCGTACGTGCCTAGCCACCAGAGTCCTCATACTCGACTGACTGACTCCCTCAGTGTCTTTCTGACTGACTGGTAACCGTTCTCCCCCGCTAACAGCTACTTCACGTGCAGGGTCTGACTAGCGTCTGCGCGCGCCTGCATCACCTAGCAACCGCTGCGCTCCACTAACAGACTGGCTCACTCCCCTTCATTCCTGACAGCCTCTGCAACTTTAGCTTCCAGGCCCTCCACTACACCCCTTGATGAGATGTGGAGGCAAGCCCCCTCTTGGGTCTGCCCAAGGGTCCCCTCTCAAGGTGGGGGAGACCTGGTTGCTATGTGTCTGTGCGTACACACCCTATTCCAGCCTTTAAGATTACCTGGAATCACTGCCCCAGCATGGGTGCAGTACTCAGTGGTGCCTGACCAGGTCAGGGGCGCCACAATCACGGCCGGTGCAGAGGCCGCAGTAGTCAGCGCTTTATTTCAGATGATTGCCGTCGCTGCGCAGTCAAGCTTTGTGCACAGCTATCACAGCTGCCGGTCAATCAGAGGCCAGTAGCTGAAGCGTATGACATTACCTGCTGCCTCTGATCAGCCGGCGGCTGCCCGTGGAATACTTGTGCACAGAGCTTGACTCTGCGCAGCGCATCTGAATTGAAGTGCTGACTGAGAGGCTGTAAGGAGAGGACACAAGGGAACAGAGGACAGCCAGGTGAGAAGGGTGGTGATGTATCCTATGGCCCCCTGGGCCGAGTTCCAGCACCGCAGTGCTCGGGCTGGCAGCCGCACTTTCCTGGCTGCCAGCAGTTAAATCCACGCCTGCACATAGTGTTCTCTGCTGAGCACTGCATCCAGGGCAAGTTCATCTGTGGGCGAAGCTAGCGTGCAAGTGTGTGGAGCTCCCGTCCCACAGATGAAGAGAGGAGCCAAAGCACCAACATCCCGCCGAGCTGTATGTCCCCACAACCTCAGCGCTGCCTTTATACCCCCAGAAGTATCTGTCTCCTCCAACCCCAGTGCTGCCTGTATATCCCTCCCAGAACTGTCTGTCCCCCCCCAACCACAGTGCTGCCTGTATATCCCCCCACCCAGAACTGTCTGCCACCCCCAGGACTGTCTGTCCACCTCAACCCCAGCCTTGCTTGTATATGCCCCAGAATTGTCTGTCCCCCCAACCCCAGTGCTGCCTGTATACCCCTTAGAACTGTCTGCCCCCCAACCCCAGTGCTGCCTGTATACCACCAAGAACTATCTGTTCACTTAACCCCAATGCTGCTTGTATACCCCCCAGAACTGTCTGTCCCTCTCAATGCCAGCGCTGCTGTATACCCCCAGAACTGTCTGTATACCATCTAGAACGGTCTGTCCCTCCCAACCCCAGCGCTACCTGTATACCCCCAGACCTCTGTCCCCCCAATCCCAGAGCTCCCTGTTTCCACCCAGAACTGCCCCCAACCCAAGTGCTGCCTGTATACCCCCAGATCTGTCTTTCCCCCAAACCCTAATGCTGCCTTTATGGGACAAGGATCGGGCACATTACTACAAGATGAGGATCAGGATGGGTACATTACTACAAGGAAACCAGGATGGGCACATTACTACAGGGGACCAGGATGAGCACATTATTACTAGGGAACAAGGATGGGCACTTTACAACAGGAAGGGCACATTATTATCAGGGGACCAGGATGGGCACATTACTACAAGGAAACCAGGATGGGCACATTACTACAGGGAACCAGGATGAGCACATTACAACTAGGGAGCAAGTATGGGCACTTTACAACAGGATGGGGTACATGACTACAGGATGGGGATCAAGTTGGGGCAGATTACTACAGGATGGAGACCAGGATGGGAACATTACTACAGGATAGGGCACTTTTCTACAAGAAGGGGTACATGATGGGGTACTTTACTAAAAGATGAGGAGCAGGATGGAAAAATTACTACAAGATGTTGGTCAAAATTAGTACATGGTTCTAATTGTAATATAAAATGAAAAACAAAATTAAAAATAAAGCATGATTTTTTTTCACCATTAAAAATGCCTTTTAATATATAAACAAAACAAGTGCATGTTTGTTATAATAAACAAGCAAAATCTGATCAAAAACAGTGATCTTATCTTGTAAAGAAAAATAAATGGTAGCACTAAAAACGTCACTTGACCCTGCAAAGAATGCGTCCCCCAAATTATTTTTTTTTCTATACGTGGTCCATATGCCCAGCTGAGTTTGAGACCCCTGGTGTATATTAAATTTTTGGTTCAACTGTATATTGGAAGAGAAGTGGGTTAAGAAAGGGAAAGAGGCATTTCTGTCTAGGTGAAAAGTTTTTGTCTTCACTTAGACCAGTGAATCTCCAACCTTTCTGACCTTGAGAGCCACATTCGACTCAGAGAGGATTGCTAGCCACATCCAGCTCATGGCACCCTCACCGTAGTGACACTCAGAGCTCCCATTACCAGTACAATGACAGCCAAAGCTTTTCCACTGAAATCAAACTGAGGCAGTATACCAAGATCCAGGGGTTGCTACCTTATTCCCATGCAGATCCGCTCCTCTGTGTGGGGTTACTCACAGTCACCATCAGTAGAAAAGCACTTCATAGCTGTTTGCTAGACCTGATACAAATGTACCAGGCTGGCAGACAACCACAAGTCACACATCACAGGCCCGTGAGCCACATGAAGCTCTCGAGAATCAGGTTTGGTACCCCTGATTTAGACTATTGATTTATAGGAAACATTGTACTTTGAATGATACCATTTAAAGAGGTTATCCCCGATCATAAAACATTTTTGCTGCTGGCTCAGTTCATTGCACTTGTAAATTGTAAAGCCTTTGGGCATGCCAAGGGTGCACTGAAGCCCCCTCATTGATATACAGTATCTAATAAAACTTATATACATTAGGTCCAGAAATATTTCAACAGTGACACAAATGTTGGCATTTTACCTGTTTACTAAAACATTTTCAGTATACACGTATGTAATCAATATACGTTTTAAATGCATATTCTCAGCTTTAATTTGAGAGTATTCACATCCAAATTGGAATAAGGGTTTAGGAATTACAGCTCTTTAATATGTAGCTGCCTCTTTTTAAAGGGACCAAAAGTAATTGGACAATTATGTGAAGTGCTTTATAATGGGCTGTATGGGCTATTTTCTCATTAATCCATCATCATTTAGGCAATTAAAAGGTCTGAAGGTGATTCCAGATGCGGCATTTGCATTTGGAAGTGTCATGATCCAGGACCGGTATTCCCCGCTCCAGAGTTTCCTAGACCTGGCCTGGTCATGTCAGGGGTTAATTCCCATCAGTCTCATTCCAGTTTCAGGAGACACTATATCTGGGCACTGCACCAGCATTCCTGTGCTGGTTATAATTTTGCTTTGCAGCCTGTGACTGGCTGTAGTGAGATTTCCTGTTTGATCTGACTCCTTGTTACTGTGCCCTGACCTGTACACTCCTCATTTGTCCGTCTGTCCTAGTCCCTTACTTCCCTCTCCTGTCATTTGTTTACCCATCCTGGTTCATACTCCTTCCCATGTTTGTGTTTTCTCACCCTCCAGTCTTGTCTTCTGTTCCCTGTGCCCTTTGTATTCCCATCTGCATACTTGATCTCCAGGCATTTGACCTCGGTTCCATTTTCTGACCTGATCTTGATCCTCCCTTTGCACTGAATTGACTTCCCGGCTAGACCCTGACTGCTTGACTACTCTATTGCCCCCTCGTGGCTCTCCTGTAAACTGCCTGCTGAAGTTACTCTGCTGTACTTCAGCCTCTTTTCTGGTACAGTGTTACTTTGACTCTCCTTCACTACTCTGCTGTCACCTAGTGGGGAATACTCTGTACTACTTCTCACCAGCCCTTTGTACAGCGTGATTGGAAGCTGTTGTAAACCCTCATCATTCAGTCAAAGAAGCACTCAATGAAGGAGATTTGGAACATCATTGAGCTGAAAAAAAAAGAAATCCATCAAAGAGATAGCAGTAATGTTACGGGTGGCCAAATCAACAGTTTGGTATATTCTGAAAAACTGAGCACACTAGAGAGCTTGGGAACTCAAAGAGGCCTGAATGACCAAGGAAGCTAATAGTGGTAGATGATCACATAATCCTTTCCTTGGTGAAGGAAAACCCCTTCACAACATCCACCCAAGTGAAGAACACTCTCCAGGAAGTGGGTGTTTCAGTATCTAAGTCTACCATAAAGAAAATACTTCATGAGAGCAAATACATAGGGTTCACAACAAAGTGCAAACCATTAATCAGCCGTACAACTAGAAAGGCCAGATTAGACTTTGTCAAAAAGCATATAAAAAAGCCAGCCCAGTTTAGGAAAAGCATTCTATGGACATATGAAACTAAGATCAACCTGTTCCAGATTGATGGGAAGAAGAAATTATAGAGAAGACTTGGAATGGGTCATGATCCAAAGCCCACCAGATCCTCTGTAAAACATGGTGGTGTCAGTGTGACGGCAGGGGCATGCATGGCTTCAAATGGCACTGAGTCAATAGAGTTTATTGATGATGTGACTGAAGATAGAAACAGTCGGATGAATTCTGAAGTTTTCAGGATGATACTTTCTGCTCAGATTCCACCAAATGCAGCAAAGTTGCTTGGGAGGCACTTGACAGAACAGATGGACAATTACACAAAATATACTGCGAAAGCAACCGAGGAGTTTTTTAAGGCATAGAAGAGAAGTGGAATATCCTTCAATGGCCGAGTCAATCACCAGATCTGAACCCCATAGAGCATGTATTTCACATACTTAACACAAAACGTAAGGCATAAAAACCCACAAACACGCAACAACTGAAGTCAGCTGCAGTGTAGACCTGGCAAAGCATCACAAAGGATGAAACCCAGTGTTAGGTGACGCCCATGGCTTCCAGAATTCAGGCACTCATTACATACAAAGGATTCTCTATGGAGAATTAAAAATTAACATTTTATTCATAGTAAAGTTATTTTTTCCAATTACTTTTGAGCCCCTGAAATTAGAACGATTTGTAGAAAAATGGTTGTAATTCCTGAATGTTTCACAGACTATTTTTTTTTTTTTTTTTTTTAAATTTAACATTTTTATTGGTTTTCATAGTAAAAGCAATTCCAAACATTGATGTGCAAAAATAGAGGAAATAGCATCATGGTACCATCAATAACAACAATCAATAGCACAGAGGCTGGAATCACTTAAGAAAAGAACAAAGGAGAGAAGAAAAGAGTGAAGAAGGAAGAAGAATAATAGAGAAGGAGAGAGATATGCCACGAACACCCCTACCCGTCCGGTCCAAGACCCATAATTAAAGAGCACTCAGGAAAATATTACTCTGTTCTCACGAGTGCGTGTCACATTCTACCTCGTGTTACAGAAACCAGGACTAGTCAGGAAAGATTCCCAATGGAACCACTTCGTAACGGTGGTCTCTCTACATCATTACGAGATTGGGCCAGAATTCTTTCCATCCGGTAAATTATGTCCACCTCACTTATCCATTCCTCCACAGAAGGCGACTCGGTGGTCTTCCAGTGGCGAGGTATTACAGTCTTGGCCGCCTGAAGGAGATGCCTGAGTAGCGATTGTTTATATATCTTTTTTGGCAGTGGGAACATATATAGGAGAACGGCCTCAGTACATTTGGACACCGCCACCCCCCGAGATCTCTGAATCGCTCTCAAGACACTGTCCCAGAAATCAGCCAAGACCGTACATGACCACCATATATGAGTCATAGTACCCTCCTGCCATTCGCAACGCCAACACACATCTGGGACCCTCGGGCACCACCTGTGGAGCAAGGAGGGGACCCTATACCATCTTGAGACAACTTTATAACTCGTCTCCTGGGACCTGGTGGTGGTCGCTGACTTGTGAGATAGATGGAAACAGCGGTCCCATTGTTCTCTAGAGAACACCTGTCCAAGCTCATTCTCCCAAGCTCTGCAAAAGGGAGGGAGGTGGACCGAATCGTTGATAGTCAGTAACTTATAGATGCTCGAAATAGCATGTTTGGGGCTGGGACCCGAGGTACATAGATTTTCGAAGGGTGACATAGATTGTGTGGGCTTGTGTGACTGACAAGCACATGAAAGGAAGTGCTGGAGCTGTGCATACTCAAAATGATAGCGTGGCCTCAGCGAGCGGCCCCCCAAGACCAGAGTGAGTGGGAGAACTGTCCCCTGTGGTGCCACGTGAAGCATACGCAAAGGGGCCTGTCTGGTACCGCCCAGGAAAAGGGCATTAGACGCACCAGGGGGAAACCTCGGGTTATCGGTTATTGGCATCAGCGGGCCCAGTGGTTGAATCAAAGTGTTTTCCCCCCCGGGAGCATGCAGGGTTCGTAAGGTCTGCCTCACACTATAAACCACCATGAGTTTGTTTTTGTTCAGAAAGGGCCAGGTCCACGGCAGGGTTGGTACCGACAAGGTGCATGCATCATGAGCAATGCTTACCCATAACTTGAAGCCTCTGCCATGCAACAGGTCAAGAACCCTCACATGGGATGCCACTAGATGATACCTCCTACAGTCCGGTAGCCCCAGGCCACCGGCGTCCTTCAGGCAGGTCAGAACCGCTTCCCGAATTCTAGGACGGCCCTTGGACCATATAAATTGGATGAATAATTGCTGAATTTTGCGCCAAAATGACACGGGGACATGAACCGGCACCGTCTGCAGGAGATATAATAGTCTAGGAAGTACAGTGATCTTAAGTGCACCAACCCTGCCAAACCAGGACAAGACCCCCTGATGCCACATCACCAGATCCTTCTCCAGCCTAGTAAGAAATTGTTGGAAATTAAGGGAGAACAGCCTGGAGAGGTCAGATGGAATAGTAATACCCAGGTAACTAATACTGTTGCCACAGGGCCATCTGAAGGGAAAATCGGACCGCAACGAGGAAACCTGACTCCGGGGCAGGGTCACGTTTAGAGCCTCCGATTTGTCAAGATTAATTTTGAAACCGGACCACCTCCCAAATTGCTCCAGCTTGGACATCAACACAGCGAGCCTACCAAAGGGTTGGAAAGATAGATCAGAAGGTCATCGGCGAATGCCGAACATTTATATTCACTATTTGCTATTTTGATTCCCCGAATGCTCCGAGTTATGCCTGCTTTACACGCTTCAATAAATCTTTCAATCCGTCGTCGGGGTCAAGTTGTAAGTGACGCACATCCTGCATCGTTCGTGACGTATTTGCGTGTGACACCTACGTGCAATCAAGATTGAACGAAAATACGGTGATCGCAAAAACGTCGTTTATTCCTCATACATTGGACGTTTTGTTGTATGAACCTAGTCAATTGAAACGTGTGACATCCCTCATACGATTTTGATGTCTGAGGCTATGTGCGCAGGTGTGCGCTCTGCACCGCAGCTTAAAAAAGGTCTGCTTCAGAGCGCAGCTGAAAAGCTGCGTTCTGAAGCGCCTCACAATGTCTGTCATTCACTAATCTCTGTCAGTCCGTCACTATCTCTGTCCCTCTCTCTCTGTCCATGTCAGTCTATCCCTCTTACCCCCTCTCTCATACTCACCGATCTCCGATCCCCGGCCCGGCTCTGCACGGCATTCACACTGCTCCGGCGGCTTTTACTGTTTTGAAAAAGCCGGCCGCCCATTAAACAATCTCGTATTCCCTGCTTTCCCCGCCCACCGGCGCCTATGATTGGTTACAGTGAGACACGCCCCCACGCTGAGTGACAGGTGTCACACTGCACCCAATCACAGCAGCCGGTGGGCGTGTCTATACTGTGCAGTGAAATAAATAATTAAATAATTTAAAAAAACGGCGTGCGGTCCCCCCCAATTTTAAAACCAGCCAGATAAAGCCATACGGCTGAAGGCTGGTATTCTCAGGATGGGGAGCTCCACGTTTTGGGGAGCCCCCCAGCCTAACAATATCAGCCAACAGCCGCCCAGAATTGCCGCATACATTAGATGCGACAGTTCTGGGACTGTACCCGGCTCTTCCCGATTTGCCCTGGTGCATTGGCAAATCGGGGTAATAAGGAGTTATTGGCAGCCCATAGCTGCCAATAAGTCCTAGATTAATCATGTCAGGCGTCTATGAGACACCTTCCATGATTAATCTGTAAATTACAGTAAATAAACACACACACGCCCGAAAAAATCCTTTATTATAAATAAAAAACACAAACATATACCCTGGTTAACCCCTTTAATCAGCCCCAAAAAGCCCTCCATGTCCGGCGTACTCCAGGATGGTCCAGCGTCGCATCCAGCGCTGCTGCATGGAGGTGACCGGAGCTGCAGCAGACACAGCTGCTCCGGTCACCTCCACACAGCAAATGAAGACAGCCGCGCGATCAGCTGAGCTGTCACTGAGGTTACCCGCTGTCACTGGATCCAGCGGTGGATGCAGCGGTGGCCGCGGGTAACCTCAGTGACAGCTCAGCTGATCGCGCTACTCACCTCAGTTGCTGCGTGGAGGTGAGAGGAGCGGCGGTGTATTCTGCAGCTCCGGTCACCTCCATGCAGCAGCGCTGGAAGCGACGCTGCATCATCCTGGAGTACGCCGGACAAGGAGGGCTTTTTGGGGCTGATTAAAGTGGTGAACCAGGGTATATGTTTGTGTTTTTTATTTCTAATAAAGGATTTTTTTGGGTGTGTGTGTGTTTATTTACTGTAATTTACAGATTAATCATGGAAGGTGTCTCATAGACGCCTGACATGATTAATCTAGGACTTATTGGCAGCTATGGGCTGCCAATAACTCCTTATTACCCCGATTTGCCAACGCACCAGGGCAAATCGGGAAGAGCCGGGTACAGTCCCAGAACTGTCGCATCTAATGTATGCGGCAATTCTGGGCGGCTGCTGACTGATATTGTTAGGCTGGGGGGCTCCCCATAACGTGGGGCTCCCCATCCTGAGAATACCAGCCTTCAGCCGTATGGCTTTATCTGGCTGGTTTTAAAATTGGGGGGGACCGCACGCCGTTTGTTTTAATTATTTAATTATTTATTTCACTGCACAGTATAGACACGCCCACCGGCTGCTGTGATTGGGTGCAGTGTGACACCTGTCACTCAGCGTGGGGGCGTGTCTCACTGTAACCAATCATAGGCGCCGGTGGGCGGGGAAAGCAGGGAATACGAGATTGTTTAATGGGCGGCCGGCTTTTTCAAAACAGTAAAAGCCGCCGGAGCAGTGTGAATGCCGTGCAGAGCTGGGGATCGGGGATCGGTGAGTATGAGAGAGGGCTGCTCAATTCAGTCACTCAGGAGTTTAGCGGTCACCGGTGAGCCCTTCACAGGTGACCGCTAATCAGGACGCGACACAGACAGAGCCGCAGCATGACAATGAAGTCGGGTGAGGTTCACCCGAGTTCATTCTGACAGTGCGGCTCTGTCTGTGTCTGCTGTCATCTGCCATTCAGCTCTGCTACATGGCTGTCTGTGTCTGCTGTCAGCGGCCATGTAGCAGAGCTGAATGGCAGATGACATAGTAAAAATGCATCCCTACACATTACACACGCTTGGCAAGTCAATAAATAAAAAAAAAAAAAAAGGGTGCCCAATGCATACGTCACAGAACACATGATCTAAAGGATTGCACACAAAATTGATCAATTTAACATAGACTACTAACGCACGTGTAACAGCAAATGAACGACCTACGTGCAATCTCATTCAATCGCATATGCGACCTGGGTGTGTCACATCGCATACGAGATCGCACACCTAATTGTAAGGTGTAAAGCTGGCTTTAGTCCGAAGGGCCCCATCAAACGCTCCATCACCAGAATGTATAATAATGGGGAGAGGGGGCATCCCTGTCGGGTCCCATTGCGTATAGTAAAGGGGGTGGAAAAAGTACCATTAATTTTTATACGTGTTGACAGGGAACGATAAAGTGCCAATATTTTAGAAGTGAGGTTGGGGCCCAACTCCAGGTGGTGCAAGGTTTGCGAGAGAGAATCCCATGATATTCTGTCAAAGCCCTTTTCGGCGTCCAGTGACATTATCATGAGTGGCATTTCCTTAATATGAGCATAATGGATGATGTCCAGGGTTTTCAGGGTGTTGTCCCTGGCTTCTCTTCCAGGGACAAAGCCCACCTGGTCCGAGTGTATCAAGTCCGGTAGGAGGGGATTCAATCTGTTAGCAATAAGTTTGGCATAAAATTTGAGGTCCACATTAAGTAGGGAAATCGGCCTGTAGTTCCCACATGTGTTCGGATCCTTCCCTGTCTTAGGGATGACCATAATGTGTGCTAACATGGAATCAGCCGGAAAGGATGCAACCTCCAAAATAGAGTTAAAGGATTCCAGCATTAGAGGGGCAAGAAGTTCCGGAAAGGCTTTATAAAATTTAGCTGTTAGGCCATCCGGGCCTGGGCTCTTACTTGCAGGTGTGTCCCGAATGACTTGCAAGAGTTCCTCCAACCCAAACGGGGCCTCCAAATCATCAATTATGGTTCTAGACAGTTTTTTTTAAACAGGGAGGGGGGGGGGATGCCTTTCATCCCTGGGGACCACAGTAGGCGGGGTCAGATTGTAAAGCTTAGAATAATAGTCATGGAAGGCGCCCGCGATATCGGGTGTAGTGTGGACCAACTTATCCAGGGAATTTTTGACACAAGATATAAGAGATGTCGCCTTTTTGGCCCGTATCGCATTGGCTAACATTCTACCTGGTTTGTCCCCGAATTCATAGAATCGACTTTTACCTATTTGGATAATATGGCTGTATGCTGCGTCCATCAGTTTCTTAACCTCCAGTCGCGCCCCCAGAAGCACCCTCAAAGTGGGATCACTCAGTGCCCGCTTGTGAAGGAGTTCTAGGTTTGTGACCTTCTGTAGCGCATCTTTTATAGCCTGGGCTCTCACTCTTTTAATCCTCACACCATTAATACTCCCGTAGGACGCACTTGAGGGCCTCCCACTTGAGAGTGGGTGCCGTGGCATCCGACGTGTGATCCGCCCTAAAATTGGAAATAGAAGCACGTATATCCGAGGCACAGGGCTCGTCCAGGAGCAAGGATTCGTTCAGCCGCCACGACCCCATCGTCCTCGTCAAGGAGGGAACACGTATGGAGCAAAACACCGAGGCGTGGTCCGACCACAGGATGCTTCCGATCCCCGTGAATGAGAGCCAGGACAGAGCAACATGCTGAACCAAGATGTAGTCCAGGCTGCTGTAGGAATCCTGTGGGTGTGAATAAAAACTATACTCCCTCTCTGAGGGGTGTTGTATTCGCCACGCATCGAATAATTGTAGATGTTATAATGACCTCCTAATCCTCTTGATAAATGTATAGGAGAGACTGGATTTACCCTTAGAATTATCTAGCACCAGGTCCAGTGTCATATTTAAATCCCCACATAGGAGTACCATACCTCTCACCAAGGGGAGGGCGGTATCTACCAGGCTGGCAACAAACAGATCCTGATTTTGGTTAGGGGCATATGCATTGATAACTGTAAAAATATGGTCACCCAGTGACAATGACAGGATAATGTAACGGTCCCCACATCTATTTTGAGATCCAGGATTTGATGGGGGAGCGATCTATGCACTGCAATCGCCACCCCCTTTGAACGTGACTGGGTTATTGGAGAAAAACCAAGTAGGGTAATATTTGTTTTTAATCTTAGGGGAATGATTGGTCTTAAAGTGGGTCTCCTGAAAACAAGCTAAATGTATCTTACATTTGTGGAGGTGATACAGGATCTGTGCCCTTTTCTCCGGCTTGTTGAAACCTTTCACGTTGAAAGAGGCGGTGTTCAAATTTGCCATTTGTGATATAATCGGGGTTCTGTACTCGCATATAGACCGGGTCATGGCCTCAGCAGAGGGTGCCCATGGCTAGAGCGAGCAGAGGAAAGAAAAAGCGGAAAAGAAACAGAAGATGAGAAAACAAAGAAAACACAAACAAGCAGAGGGACAGTTTCTGCGCTTAACTCAAGGCGCTCAATTGCGCACCATGGGAGCATGCCCAACACTAACTGGCAGGGCAGAGGTTCCCGACCTATGTGGGGGTAAAAATGGCAAGGCATAACATGAGAACAGCTCCTGTAAAAGAAAAAACCAGCAAGCACTAGTAAACAAATGATACTATATGAAACACCGGCATCCGAGTAAACAATTGATACTTGAACTTCTGGGCAAGTGACCTAAAAAGAAAAAACATTAATCGTCCAAGGGCCACATAGGGGTCTCAGGTCTTCTCCCTCCTATAATCCTCCTCCCAGGTATGGGGCAGTTGGGTTCATTAGGAGGATATCCAGGCCACCAGTCATCCTTCTGTTGGACACGAATAGTCCGCTCAGGTCTGGTCTCGAGACCTCTGGGGACCCGAGCGCGGGTGCCTCCTCTCTCCAGGCCGGTCCACCTTCTGCGGCAGGCCCATCATCTGCTCACGGGCTATTGGATTTTTGGGTGGCCCAGAGCTCCTCCCCGGGTGCCAGGGACGAAGCAGAGTGTCGGGCCAAAGGGGGAGAGTCATAGTTGGCACTTCCAGACCGGACAAAAATGCTGGCAAGTCCTCCGGGGAACACAGCACATGATTTATAGAACCTTTGCAGACCGACAGGGAGAAGGGAAAATCCCACCGGAACTGGATCCCCCTCTCTCTCAGGGAGTCCAGCAGAGGTTTAAAGGCTACTCTCTGAGCCAGGGTATGTCTGGACAAGTCCGGTAAGATCCTTATCGGCTTCCCATTATAGGTAAGGCTGGATTTCTTTCTAGCCGCCTGCAGGATGGCTTCTTTAAGTCCATAGAAGTGGACGCGGCACACAATGTCCCTTGGTCTTGGGTTCTCTGGATCTATGGAACGGAGCGCCCTGTGAGCTCTATCAAGCTCGATCTTGGTTCAAGGTGGACATTTGAGAAGATTGTTGAAGATGGAGATCAAAACTGAGGGAATGTCCACTGGAGCGATGGATTCGGGCAAGCCCCTTACACGGAGATTATTTCTCCTGTTTCGATTTTCCAGGTCATCAATATTTTGTTGTAGAGAAAACAATTGCTTGGATTTATCTTGTAGCTTAGTTTGCAACACTTGTATGGAAGCAGTATTAGAATCTTGGGTGGAAGAGAGATCATCTACTCTGGAGGTAAGAGACGAAAGATCTGATAGGAATTGTGCGAATTCCTGCTTGCACTCCGCCACAACCTGGTTTGCCAAGGCCATTATATCATTCTTAGTAGGTATCGCCTGAAGAAGCGTGCGGAGATCTGCCAATGAGGCCGGCCTGTCATCTCCCATCGGGGTCATTGGAGGGGGCAGGGGGGGTCCCACATGGTAAGGGCCACACGGAGTTGCACAGAGAGTCCATTGTGGTGTACTGGACATGTGGTGCCCCTCCCTCAGGGAAACAAGCGCTGTCTGCTGTGGAGCAGGCAGGTGCGGGTTGTGGCCCGCCGAAGCAAACTGGAGCAGCATTTCTAGAAATATGTGTGGGCCCTGAGGGGGGCTGCCTGCCCAGAAAGATCCCGACGACCACTGAGGTGAATTGCTGGAGGTGGGGGTCCCCCTTAGTACTGCCCACGCTGGTGCCTCTGTGTCATCTATGGGCTGGGGGGAGGGGAGACTTTTGTCAGCTTGTTCACCCTCTTGTGTACTTGTATGGGCCTCGCTCAGCACTCCAGTGCTTCCCCCACACTGTGATCCAGCATAGATAGAGTCACACATAGGAGCTGCCCGGGTAAGCAGCGCTTCACGTAGGTCTCCCTCCCCCCTGTAGGAGCCACCTGATGCTTCTCCCTGCAGGGATCCCTCTGGCAGTGCGGCCTTGTGCTGGCTCCGTCGGCCATCTTGTGATGGTAGTTCCCCTGCATGGCGTCCCCCAGGGTCCGGGATTGGGGCTCCTCCCGGGGTATCCCGGCACTCACCCCTCTCCACGGTGACCTCAGCTGGCTCCGGATGGTGGCAGGTTCCTGTCTCGCCGCGTGGTTATCAGCTGCCTCCCCTGGCTCTGTCTCCTGAGCAGGCCGCATGGGAGCCTCGGCTGACAAGCTCCTCGCTCCTGACAGGTAAGGAATGATGTTGTCGCTCCTCTGTGGGCCCGTACGGGTAGAGGAGCGTGCCCTGGATCGTTTGATGCCGGTCTTGCCCATCTTAATGGTCGGATGTCGGTGGATTGTGCTGAAAGTGCTGTGGAGCTGGAAAGGTGCACGTCCACACTCGGCCATGTCAAGCCATGCCCCCCTTCACAGGATATTTTTGTTCAACCCATTTAATTTAACCTGAAGGTCTACACTTCAATTGCATCTCAGTTGTGTCATTTTAAACCAAAAATAGTGACATGTAGAGTCCAAATCACAAAGATTCTGTCACTATCCAAATATTTCTGGACCTAACTGTATACAACAAAATTACTAAAGTCTACAATATCAGTATAGGGGGCTATTTCAGAAATTGACTGCAGTGTTGTCAATGTAATGTCACAAATGCAGCTTATACACAATCACCAGAGTAGCACTGGAGACACTATACTGAACCTGAAAAGGATAAAGAAAAGCCTCCTGATGAAAAGGTTTCCTTGAAACGTGCGTTGAGGTGTTTGGTGGGTTATTCTGTCCTTGTATTATGTGAGCATTGCACAGATGATTTATACATGAGTGATTAAAGCCTCTGTTTGTAGAGAGTCGATTTATGTTGGAAATAGGCACTGTATAAGTGTACATCTAGCCTTAATAGGCATATCACTATATATATTAAAACGGCTGAGTCTCTTATAAATTTATAGTAATCAATTTCTATTTGAATATGTATTCCTTCATATATTAGAATAGTTCTAAAGAGATATTTATATTGATACTTATGAAATTGGATATTTATTTTGAATATTTATTGAAGGACTGAGTAGGATTTATATAGCAATTGAATTTTTGGGGACTTAATAAATCTATACAGTGGTTTTATATATATATATATATATATATATATGTATATATATATATATATATATATATATATATATATATATATATATATCGGTTCCATCAGTGCAATATATTTAACTATTGGGGAGAGTGTTGGGGTGTTGCTCGGTTTATACAGTTTTTGATATACGTATCTTATAATCTTACAATTTGAGTACAATATCCCTCCATTTTTTTTATCAATAATCTATGGTCAAAAATTCCCCCTATGTTTGTTTTTTCAAGGGATTTTTTTCTTGGTGTTTTTAATGATGTACATTAAATAAATGTTTAAAAAAATATTTTTGCAAAATAAAAAATAAATATTTGATACAAGAGTATACTTTAATTTCTGTTTTTTTTTATTATATATTCTTTTGAGTTAAGGTATCACAAATATTATGGTGGAGAAAATATAGGAATCTCTTGATATGTATTTGATATCAGTATAGGGGGCTATTTCAGAAATTGACTGCAGTGTTGTCAATGTAATGTCACAAATGCAGCTTATACACAATCACCAGAGTAGCACTGGAGACACAATACTGAACCTAAAAAGGATAAAGAAAAGCGTGATTGAAAAAAAAAATTATGAAGACGAAGAATTGAGCGGACAGGACAAAGTTATCAGTTATCCCTTTAAGTAATGGAGGGATTATCTGATCATGTATATTAGTGATATATTGCTAATTAACCCAGCAAATGTTGAATCGGAGAGTGTCCGATAAATCTGACCTCTACTCGCTAAAATGAATTTCTGTCACTTTTGCATCTGTCAGCTGTATTCATTATTTTTACAGGCCATACGGACAATACATTAGTTACTACGGCCAACCATTAGACTACGTGGAATAGTAGAGCAAATCCCACAGGAGATTAATTAGTATGGCGCTTTTCTAGTGTTCTGCCACTTGGTTCTGATTTTCCATGAAGATTACAGAATATGATATCCTGTCTGATTGTAATTTTGGAGGTTCTTAGCAATCTGCTAACAATATCTATACTGAAGCAACCCCTTAATAGGGTTTTCTGATGATCATAAAAGGTTAAAATTTATCATTTATTAAAAATCCTCTGTTCTCAAGGGTACAGGGATAATTAAATCTGTTGTGTACTTCTTATTGCCTAGGTTACCCACCACCTTTAGAGTCTATCAGAGGTGGCCTATTTCATAGGCAAGGAGCATACACTTCTAGGCTCTTTGCTGTAGAGTTTGTAAGCACTGCTTTGAAGCTGGCCAAACATAGGTGTGCTCCTCCGATGCTGCAGAACCAAAGTTGCTTACTGAATCCTAGAGGGCACAGATTGGTCGAAGAGTAGTGAAATTCGGAAAAACAAAGATGAGAAAAACCCTTTAACCCCTTTATGTCCTAGCCTGTTTTCACCTCCCTGACCAGGCCAAATTTTACAATTCTAACCAGTGTCACTTTAACGTTTTGATACTTCAACATATCCCAGTGATTCTGAGACTGTTTATTTGTGATGTCTTGTATTTCATGTTAGTAGTAAATTTTGTTGCTTTTATTTCTTAAAATATCGAAAATTTAACAAAAAATTTAGCAATTTTCAAAATTTTAATTGTCATTAATAACATTTGGCACATGTCTACTCTACATCAGCTTCATTTTGGAAACATTTTATTTTGTTAAGAAGTTAAAAGGGTTAAAAGTTTATCAGCAATTTATTATTTTTCCAACAAAATTTACGAAGCCAACTATTTTTTTAGGGATCACACCACATTTGAGGTGACTTTGAGGGGCCTACAGTCATGGCCGAAAATGTTGGCACCCTTCAAATTGTTCTAGAAAATGAAGTACCATATTTTTTGTTTTATAAGATTCACCTGATTATAAGATGCACACCAAATTTAGAGAAAAAAAAGGAAACAAAAATGGGGTTCTACTTCAAATCCGGTGGTGTCTTACCAGGGGAGGGCGGTAGCGGTGGTATAGCGGGGGTCACAGAAGGCAGGGGCAGTCGTGGAGCAGGGTGGTGCGTTAGCGGGGGTCACAGGAGACAGGGGAGGCCGTAGAGCTGGGCGGTGCTGCAGCGGTGATGGAGCGGAGGTCGACTCACAGGAGACAGGGTCAGTCGTAGAGTACAAAAAACATCCAGGAACTTTCATCGGTGTGGGCTTCAAAGATATGGCGTCCAGAGTTGGTGCATGCGCAGATTGAAATATTATCTCAATGACAAGCCAAGATCTCATCTACGCACGCGCCACCTCTGGGCACCATTTTCCTTAAGTCTTCAGCTGGGAGAATAATGGGCCAAAGGCAGTGGGTGCACAGATGAGATCTTGAGCCGAGAACTCAATCTGCACAGTCACTGTCTCTGAACGCCATTATTTGAAGACCTCACTGCCCCCAGCCGCCATCGCCTGTGCACAGTCGCTACAGACCCTGCACAGCCACAGCCGCCGCAGACCATGCACAGCCGTAAACCCCACCCCTGCCTCCTGCTACCCCTCTCCACAACCCCTGGTAAGCTACATTTAGATTTTAAGACACACCCCGCACTTTCCTCCCAAATTTTTGGGAGGAAAAGTGCGTCTTATAATCGGAAAAATATAGTATTTACCCCAGAAAATTATTGCAATTACACATCTTGTCATACACATGTTTATATCCTTTGTGTGAATTGTAACAACACACAAAAGAACAGAAGAAAAAAAAGACAAATTGGACATAATTTCTCACAAAACCCCAAAAATGGGCCAGACAAAATTGTTGGCTCCTTTCCAAAATTGTGAGTAAACAACTTTGTTTCAAGCATGTGATGGTTATTTAAACTCAGCTGTGGCAAGTAACAGGTGTGGACAATATGAAAATTACATCCGAAACCAGACAAAAAAGGGAGAAGTTGACTTGCATTGTTTGTCTGTGTCACACTAAGCATGGAGAACAGAAAGAGGAGAACAAAATTGTCTGAGGACTTGAGAATCAAAATTCTTGAAAAATGTCAACAATCTCATGGTATACGTCCTTCTCAAGAGATTTTGATGGTCCTTTGTCTAAGGTGTGCAACATAATCAAAAAGTTTACAACTTACGGCACTGTAGCTAATGTCACTGGACATGGACGACAGAGAAAAATTGATGAAAGGTTCAAACACAGGATAGTTCAGATAGTGGATAAGCAGCTCCAATCACGTTCCAAAGAAATTCAAGCTGTCCTGCAGGGTCAGGGTGCATCAGTGTCAGTGCAAACTATCTGTTGACATTTGAATGAAATGAAACTCTATGGCAGGAGATTCAGAAGGACCACTCTTCTGACACAGAGTCATAAAAAAAGCTATGCTGCAGTTTGCCAAAATATACATGAGTAAGCCAAAATCCTTCTAGGAAAACGTCTTGTGGACAGGTGAGACCAAGTTAGATCTACGGTATTTGGTAAAGAACTTACATTGTGGTTTCCATCTAAATCTCCGAATTATGTGAATCAGATCACACCTGCGAGTGATCCATTCACTATAATGAGGCAGCAGAGTTATTCTGGACTCCGTCTGGCATCTTTTCAGCGTTGTCCTTTTCAGGAGTGTACAGAACTGATTGACCGTATATGAATGCTTAAAAAGACAGACACAGCCGAATCATAGGACAGACACAGTCCAACATGACTCTGTCTGCCTCATTATAGTGAATTTTCCTTTAAGGTTTCTGTCTGATCCATGAAAGCACTTAGCGTAGAGCCCAGGATAAATGTGAGCCAAGCCTAAAGTGGGCTTTACACGCAACGACATCGCTAACGAGATATCGCTGGGATCACGGAATTCGTGACGCACATCCAGCCTCGTTAGCGACGTCGTTGCGTGTGACACCTACGAGCAACCGCTAACAATCCGAAAAACGTCAAAAATCATTGGTTGTTGACACGTTGTTCTTTTCCCAAATATCGTTGCTCATTTTGGACGCAGGTTGTTCGTCGTTCCTGAGGGAGCACACATCGCTACGTGTGACACCCCGGGAACGACAAACAACAGCGTTCCTGCGTCCTCCGGCAACGAGGTTGGAGTGACGTTAATGTGGCTGTTATCCGCCCCTCCGCTTCTATTGGTGGCCTACTGTGTGACGTCGCTGCGACATCATTAGGAAGGTATGTGCGTGTGATGCGTACTAGCGATATTGTTCACAGCGATTTCCCCGTGACGCACAACCGACAGGGGCGGGTGCTTTCACCAGCGACATCGCTAGCGATGTCGCTGTGTGTAAAGCCCGCCTTAGTGCTGTCTTTGAGAGCAAGAATGAACAAATCAGCAGCAGGTCAAGAATTGGTTTTATTTTTTTTTTTACTTCATTCCCTGAACAGTACAATGATTAGATAGCTTTATTCTTTGTGTTGGTGTGATTACAGCTATACCAGATTTATATAGTTTTTATGTTTGGCTGTTATCAAACATCATCACCATAATTTCAGAGCTATCATTTTTCTAGATTTCTGCAATCAGAGTCACGTGAGGTCTTGTTTTTCACAGGATAAGTTGATGTCTTCTTTGGTACCATTTTCTGGCACATAACATTTTTAGATTGTTTTTTATTCCGATTTTCGGGAAGCAGAATGACCATAAAACAGCAATTGTTTTTTGTTTGTTTTTTACACCTTTGGCCGTGTGGCAAAAGTGATAACACAGACTTATTTTTCGGGTCAGTACGATTACAGCGATACCACATTTATACAGGGTTTTTTAACGTTTGGCAGCTTTTAGACAACAAAAATAATTTTATAGACAACATCAAATGTTTTTGCATTGCTCTAATTTGAAAGCAATAGCTTTTTTATTTTTTTTGGCTGATAGAGCTATATAGTAGCTTGTTTTTAGCAGCACAAGTGATATTATTTTTATTTACATACATTTTTTTAATCATGCTTTATTCCAATTTATTTGGGCAGTATAAAGGAGAATTTTTTTGCCACTTTTTTTTTATAAATGTTGTTCCCAGTGTGGCAGTTTTGATTTTGTTTATTTTTGTTTTTAAATAAATATGCATCTTTTTTCATTTGTTTTATTTACTTTAGTATGTTTTTAAATATTTTTTGTAACTTATTTTACTTTTTTACCTAATCCCTCTATGGGACATTAAATTTTATTAGTCTGTTTGCTGGTATAATGCATTGCCATTCACATGCATAGCAGGGCATTACACCTGTCAGTGTGACAGTCTGACAGAAATCCTCTTAGGCCAGTTTCACACATCCTTCTTTTTGCCGGTTTCGCGGATCTGGCGGGCTCCCGTACAGTGAATACAGTACAATGACAGCGCTGTAACTTCCGGGTCACATGCGCTGGTCACGTGACCGGCGCTTGTTGCGCTGTCATTGAACTGTATTCACTGTACGGGAGCGTGCCGGATCCGCGAAACCGGCAAAAAGAAGGATGTGTGAAACTGGCCTTAGACCATACTACTGGCATAGTCTAACAGACCACCGTAGCCAGCAAACCCAGAGGTCATTATTTGACCTCCAGTTGTCATGGAAATTATTGGGACCCCGTGATCTTGTCATGGTGGTCCCAATTGGGTGGGAGAGAGAGCACACTCCTTATCCCAGCCTCCTAAGGCTATGTGCGCACGTTGCGTCGGAGTACCTGCAGTTTATTCTGCACGTTTTCCTTCCCTTGGTTTTTGACCAAATGACTTTTGACCATTTTTCAGCGCTAAAAATGCATGCGTATTTACCGCGTTTTTAGTGCGTTTTCAGCGCTTTTTACCTGCGTTTTCACCTGCGTTTCTGCAGATGCGTTTTATAGATCAAGACACTGAGAAATAAAGTTGGAATAGTCAAAAAGAATGAAAAAAGAGAAAAAAAAGGATAAAATTAACTTTTAATAAAACTATATGGAAAATATCAATTTTAATGAAATAATAGCGGTTATGCACATTTTAACAGAAAAATAGGTAAAGTTTATTATTTTTTTAGCATTTAAATTTTCGGTTATTGTGTGTGTGTAAAGGAACATTATAACCTTTTAATTTTATGCCAGAAAAGCATGCATTTTTGAAGCCAAAAACGCAGTGGAAAAGCAGGTAAAAAGCATGAAAAGCGCAGGAAAGTTGATTTTGTTTGCATTTTGCCGTTTCTCATTGACTCCAATGTTAAGGAAACTCTGCAGAAATGGCAAAAACAACTGACATGCTGCTTCTTTTTCAGCATGGTTTTTGACCCAAAATTTGCAAATTAAACGCTGCAGGAAAGAAAGCAAAGTGCAGACAGGATTTCATCTTTTCCCATAGACTTTGCTGGAAAACAAAAACGCATGCGTTTTAGCGCAAAAACGCTGCACCTAAAAACGCTGCGGAAACGTGGGAAAAAATGCAACGTGCGCACATAGCCTAAATACTGCGATCACTATTGATCATAACATTTAGAGGATTAAACAGCCTGGGTGGTGCAATCACCAGGTAGTAGGACCGTACCACAGCTATCCCTGGGTACTAGGGTTATATGACAGCTGTCCCTGGGTAGTAGGATGATAAGAGAGCTGTCCCTGTGTAGTAGAACTATGAGTATTGTCACTGGACTGTAGTCAGGGCCGTATTTACCACTAGGCACCTGTGGTCTGGTGCCTGGGGCGGCGCACTGCGGGGGGCAGCACTTCCTGGCAGCAAAAAAATAATAATTTTTTTTACATCCTCCCCTCCGTTAGACAGTCAATTAAATCCACTTTGTTTTTGGAGGGGGAGGGGGAGAGGCGCATCTTCATTTATCTGTATCTACGTCTTTAAGACACGAATACAGATAAACTGCAGGCACCGGGCACAGGGAGCTGATTGACCCTGGAAGTGCTGGTGCCTGCACTTCCGGGGTCAGAGGCCCACCAATCAGCTCCGTGCTGTGGAGTCCAATGCTGCAGATGCCGCACAGGAGGAGAGAACACTCACCGGAGCCAGCAGCATGAGGAGAAGCAGCAGCAAGAGGAGTGCGGCGGGCACAGGAGCAGGTAATTGCTCACAGAGCTGAAGATTCATAGGGAAGGTACGGGTGTTCCTAATACAGTAAAGTGAGCTTTGTGGGGGAGGGGCCGACAGAGGTGATAATGTGAGCTTTGTGGGGGAGAGGCAGGCAGAGGCGATAACATGAGATTTGTGGGTGAGGGGCAGGCAGTGGCTATAATGTGAGCTTTGTGGGTGAGGGGCAGGCAGAGGCTATAATGTGAGCATTGTGGGGAAGGGACATGCAGAGGCTATAACGTGAGTATTGTGGGGGAGGGGCTGGCAGAGGCTATAATGTGAGGTTTGTGGGGGAGGGGCAGGCAGAGGCTATAACGTTAGCATTGTGGGGGAGGAGCAGGCAGAGGCTATAATGTGAGATTTGTGGGGGAGGGGCGGGCAGAGGTTATAACATGAGCATAGTGGGGGAGGTGGAGGCAGAGGCTATAACGTGAGTAATGTGGGGGATGGGCAGGCAGAGGCTATAACGTGAGCATTGTGGGGGAGAGGCAGGCAGAGGTTATAACGTGAGCATTGTGGGGGAGGGGCAGGCAGAGACTATAACGTGAGTATTGTTGGGGATGGGCAGGCAGAGGCTATAACGTGAGCATTGTGGGGGAGGGGCAGGCAGAGGCTATAATGTGAGCATTGTGGGGGAGAATATATCTGAGTCCCAGGGGGGGTGACCCTAAGAGAATTTTGGCGCAGAGGGAGGTCAGGTGGATCACGGTTTTGGAGACGGAAAAACCGAGGGGGTTAAATGATTCCATCTCCTTTAAACCTTTTTTATAAGATCCCCTGGGTTCCCTCTCCGCCACATGGTCCCCCTGCCCTCATCCCCTGTTTTGCTGACTTTTGTTACAATTGCTGGTCTCCTCGACATGATCATATATATACATACAATATGTATTTTTGACTTGGCACTGATTATTGACTTTGTTACCGGATTGCTTGTCACTTTATATCTTGCTTTTTAATATAATTTTTGTGGTCACTCTAATTATGTTTTTTGTATATGTTTATTCCTTTTATGTTGAAGGTTCCGTATGTTGTATAGGGACGGAATGAAGTTAGAACAGCATGAGAAGGTTTCCGTGGATTATGAAAATTATACCTTGAGGATGTATACATCTAGAAGCGGAAATCATTACCTCATTACATTTATATTGTGAATGTTTTTATATATGTCAATGCGGTGGGTGAATACCTACTAATATATGGGTTTTGGTATTTGTGCATCAAAACCCCCCCTTTTACTTATCACTGGAAACATTTTTTGATGTTGTTTGGGGGTCTGCCCACTAGAGGTCAGATGTTTATAAACATGCCTGATTAAGCTTTTCCAAATAACTCATATTGAATTTGTAATGGTTTTTAAGCTTCTCCTTCTAACATGCGTTTAGATTGTATGTTATATACAATTGGTAATCAAAACCGCCGCCCTGAGAGTTACTACATACATGTGGATTTGGTTTGACTGTTGCCAGTACTTGTGCCCCCATCTAATATGGCCACTCGGCCACACTGACGTCAGAGCGCGCTCTGCGCATCGGAGACTGCCTCGCCCCCTCTGCCGGCGCCCAATTGTGGGTTGCTCTCTGCACATGCGCAGAGCACCTTCCGGGACGCCGGCGGAAGTGGGCGATGCGATCTCCGCTGTGCGGCGTGCGCCGCATTAAGACATCAGGTGGGCCTCTATTATATAAGAGTGACCCCACGGCTACCCCAGCACCTCCTGACGAAGCGAGAGGCGAAACGCGCGTCGAGGTGCTGGGCGTTGTGGTCCGTCACCTGGGTATATGAATATGGCTCTTTGAATTGTACCAAATCTCAATGGAGGTGTTTTTTCCTTTAAACTTAAGATCTTGTGGGAAATCTCCGGAGGTGTTTTCACCTATTTACAATTGTATCTAGCAACTCACAATTATATATGTGATATGGGAAGCACTATCATCGTGGTTGTTTCTTTATGTACCAGTGTACATTGAGGTGCTGGTTGTTGTGACTCACCTGCCGGGGATATCAACCTTGGCCCTCTGAATTATTTTCAACTCTGATGGGGGTAACTCATTTACAATCCAAGGCAAATATCTGATAAAATATGCAATATGTTTAAATGTTGGGAGATACTCTATGCAATAACACAATTTTGTCAACATTTGAAAAGGTCTTTTTCCCTTTAATAGGAGGGATTGCATCATATATATATATATTGGTTTTGAATGATGTCCCCTATAGATGATGTATATATCAACTCTGTCAACTAGGAAATAGCCTTATTTCACCCACATAGTTATAGATTTGGTCGCAATATGGAATGCAAATTGCAGGTTTAAGATCTAAAATATTTTGAGCCCCTTTTTTGGCACTTTAACACAGTAGTGGGCAATCACTGGATGTGCCCGTGCCCATTTATACCCAGGAACTCATATGTGTGCATGATGCATGAATTTTTTGATATTATGCCCTGTTCCACAATGCACCAGTTGTTTTCATTGGTTGTTTTTATGGGGTAGGGTTTTTTAACTCTGTGTATACCAGCAATTAATAAAGTAATATAATGTTATACTTCAATTATGATGGAATAAAATTTGATATTTTTTCTAAAAACATGATGGTTATTGGATGAAATTTTTGTGTGCAGAAACACCCTTTTTGGTTTCATATATGAGTTACATGGTGGAATCTGCGTTGTTTAATGTGTAAACAGATATGGATCTTTGGTCCTTCTTTTTGGTTAATATTGTGGGGGAGAAGCAGGCAGAGGCTATAATGTGAGCATTGTGGGGGAGGGACAGGCAGAGGTTATAGTCTGGGGATTGCGGGGGAGGAGCAGGCAGAGGATATAGTCTGGGGGATTGTGGGGGAGTGGCAGGCAGATGCTATTGTCTGGGGATTTTGGGGGAGGGCAGGCAGAGGCTATAGTCTGGGGATTGCGGGGAAGGGGCAGGCAGAGGCTATAGTCTGGAGATTGCAGGGGAAGGGGCGGCAGAGGCTATAGACTGAGGATTAGGAGGCCTATTATTGTAGTCTGGGGATTAGGGGGCCTATGACTCTAGATAGTGTTTAGGGGGGCTGGGGCTATAAATATAGTCTTAGAGTTAGGGGGCCTATTGCTGTAGGAGGGGTGTTTAAGGAGCCTATTGCTGTAGGAGGGGGATTTAGGGGGCCTATTGCTATAAAAGGTGGTTTAGGGGGCCTATTACTGTAGGAGGGGGGATTAGGGGGCCTATTGCTGTAGGAGGGGGGTTTAGGGGGCCTTTTGCTGTAGGCGGTGGGTATAGGGGACCTATTGCTGTAGGCAGTGGGTTTAGGGGGCCTATTGATGTAGGAGGGGGGTTAATTAGCCTATTGCTGTAGGAGGGGGTATAGGGGGCCTATTGCTGTAGAGGGGGGTTTGGGGGGGGCCTATTGCTGTAGTGGGGGGTTTAGGGAGCCTATTGCTGTAGAGGGGGGGTTTAGGGAGTCTATTGCTACAGATTGGGGGTTTAGGGAGCCTATTGTTGTAGATGGGGGGGTTTAGGGGGCCTATTGCTGTAGATGGGGGGGGTAGAGAGCCTATTGCTGGAGAGTGGGGTTTATTGCTGTAGAGAGGGTTTAGGGGGCTTAATGCTGTAGATGGGGGTTTGGTTTAGAGGGGCTTACAGAGTGAGGGATAGTGCAAAAGCCAAAATTGATGGGGAAAAGTGTACGGACTCAGTATGCTCGGGGTCTCAGTATGGAGAAGGGTACATGTAGAAACTTGGCACTCAAGATCAATGTGAACAGTGGCTTTTGTTGTGAAGAACTTGTAGGACCAGCACAAGCGCAGATGTTTTGGTCAAAAGACCTTTATCAGTGTGCGTGCAGAGGGTCCTCAGAAAGTATAGTAGCGTGGCGAGCGGCGTAGCCCAGTATGACGTGGTGTCCCCCACTGTCTATGTGGCAATGATTTGCTTGTGCTGGTCCTACAAGTTCTTCACAATAGAAACCCCTATTCACATTGATCTTGAGTGCCAGGTTTCTACATGGAACGCTCTCCATACTGAGACCCCCAGCATACTGAGTCCCTACACTTGAGACTGTTTTGGACCCTACTTGTGCACCACCCCAGAAATGCCATGTATCAACTCACTAAGTATGCAGTTGGGGGAAGCATTGACAGCTCATTATGGAAAAAGGGTAGCATGGGGGTTCAATATGAACAGGGGCAGTGTGAGGGTTCAGTATGGAATGGGGGCAGCATGGGTAGGCTCAGTATGGAGTGGAGCAATGTAGGGGACTCAGTATGAAACGTGTCATAGTGTGTGGGTGGGGTCTTAGCATGAGGCATGAGGTAGAATGGTGGTCTCTGTTTGATGAGTGAGGCAGCATGGAGGTGTCATTATGGAAAAGGGGCAAGCAGCATTTGGAGCGCATTAAGAAGGGGCAGCATGGGAGGCTCAGTATGGAGAAGGGCAGTGTGAGAGCCCCATATGGAGAGGGGCAGCATGCATGGGACATTGTGAGGAGGGGGCAGCAGATCATATTTTATAATTGAGGAAGGTGTGGCGGGTATAATTTATAAGGGAGGACAGTGTGGCGTTTTAGTTTATGAGGGGGCAGTGTGGCGGTCATAGTATATAAGTGGGGACGGTGTGGTGGGAATATTTTATAGGAGAGGATAGTGTGGAGGTTATTGTTATTCGGGAACATTATAATGACATTGTTATTTTTCAGAGCACCATGGTGAGATGTGCTGCAGAAGACCGGAGAACAGGGAAATCTACAGAGACGAGCTGTGGATGTGAAGTCATCATGGAGTCGGGTACGTGAGAAAACAGCGATCGGTGAGTAAATTATCACAGACCTTACACTACACTAACATTTACACAAGTTTAGGGGGAAAAATGACCGAAATGCTTCTTTAAAGGGAACCTGTCACAAGATTTGGTGACTATAAGCTACGGCTACCACAAATGGGCTCTTATATACAGGATTCTAACATGCTGTATATAAGAGCCCAGGCCGCTGTGTAGAAAATAAAAATCCCTTTATAATACTCACCTAAAGGGCGGTGTGGTGCAGATTGGTCGAATGGGTGTCTCCGTTCTCCAGTACCAGCGCATCCTCTTTCGGCCATCTTTGTCCTCCTTCTTCTGAAGCCTGGGTGCATGGCGCGTCCTACGTCATCCACATTAGCCAACATTGAGGTCCTGCGCAGGCGCACTACAATACTTTGATCTGCCCTACTCAGGGCAGGGCAAAGTGCACCTGCGCAGGACCACAATGCCGACTAGTGTGGATGACATAGGACGTGTCATG
The DNA here is from genome assembly GCF_048569485.1 of Anomaloglossus baeobatrachus. Lineage (NCBI taxonomy): Eukaryota > Metazoa > Chordata > Amphibia > Anura > Aromobatidae > Anomaloglossus > Anomaloglossus baeobatrachus. The sequence goes on along the minus strand of NC_134356.1, from coordinate 277,950,258 downwards.
CATCCAGGCTTCAGAAGAAGGATGCAAAGATGGCCGAAAGAGGAGGCGCTGGTACCGCAGAACGGAGACACCTATCCGACCACTCTGCACCGCACTGCCCTTTAGATAAGTATTATAAAGTGATTTTTATGTTCTACACAGCGAACTGGGCTCTTGTATTTAGCATGTTAGAATGCTGTATATAACAGCCCACTTGTGGTGGCCGCAGCTTATAGGGGACATATCTGGTGACAGGTTGCCTTTAATATTTGCAGAAAAATCTACTTTTATTTAATATGCAAATGAGAGCGCTTTGGTGCCCCATTGATGTGGTCTTTGCTTTGGTGCACCATTAGTGTTCTATTTGCTTTGGTGCACCGTTGGTGTGGTCTTTGTGTCGGTGTATCATTGGTGTGGTCTTTTCTTTGGTGCACCATTAGTGTTGTCTTTGTGTCAGTGCACCGTTAGTGTGGTCTTTGCTTTGGTGCACCATTGGTGTGGTCTTTGCTTTGGTGCACCATTAGTGTGGTCTTTGTGTCGGTGCACCATTAGTGTGGTCTATGTGTCGGTGCACCGTCGGTGTGGTCTTTGCTTTGGTGTACCATTGGTGTGGTCTTTGTGTCGGTGCACCATTGGTGTGGTCTTTGTGTTGTGCACCATTGGTGTGGTCTTTGTGTCGGTGTACCATTGGTGTGGTCTTTGCTTTGGTGCACCGTTGGTGTGGTCTTTGCTTTGGTGCACCGTTGGTGTTGTCTTTGCTTTGGTGCACCATTGGTGTGGTCTTTGTGTCGGTGCACTGTTACGCTCTTATATTTGTATTTTTATAAAGTCTTTTGTTTTTATTGACAACACTCCGGTTGTAAAAGTGAGTGCTATCTAATATCAGCTTGTATGTCTGATTTTTACTGCTCTTACTAAGTGAGCGCTGTCAATCAACACAAGAGACTGTCTTTTATATGCAAATATAAGAGTGCACCAAGGCATAGGTCACGCCAAGGGTGCAACGAAGCCCCCTCATTTGCATTTTAAAAAACAGATTTTTAAGCAAATATTAAAGAGGCTGTCCAGTCTAGAATGACAAGTCTGCAGTCACTCTGTGTGTCACTCTGTGTGACTGCAGATTTGTGAATCCTCCCAGTGCACTTACTGTGTGCTGCGAGGATTCTCTGGTGTCTGCGCTGGGAACGGCGGTCAAGTATGCGATATGCAGAGTCCAAGCTAGAACCCGTCTAGTGAACGCCACCTCGGTCAATACAAGAGCATTAAGTGAGACCGTACCCACTAGACGAGTTCTGACCCGGAGTCTGTATATCGCATACTTGACCATCATGAGTGTGCTGGGATAATTCACAGGCCTGCAGTCATAGAGTGACACATAAATACTGCAGACTTGTCATTCTAGACGGGACAACCCCTTTTAAGCTAAACTGTTTGTGATTTTTGTAGAGGAATCGTCCCTTATATAAATGTTTATTCATGTAAATGGAAAAATCACTTCACCCGACAAACAAACATTTTGCTTGTGCGTCGGGTGATCTGACAGCCAGTTTAGATAGATCATTAATCGGTTTCCGACTATTGTCAGTATTGTAAATGCACCTCAAAGAATAACTAAACTTTAAGGAGAATTTTTTGTTTTAGCCCAATAATTCTGAGCAGATTGGTGGGGAATCTGGTCCGGAGACCCCCAACCACAGCTGAAAAGTCTTTTAGAAAAGCGCATACAGCGCAAAGCAGATGCTGTAGAAAGTCATAGTCCTGTCGCCAAGCTGTGCACTTCTAAGAAGTCTTTTGAGCAATTTACGGAGGTCTAAAGGCCCCGTCACACACAAAGATAAATCTTTGGCAGATCAGTGGTTGCAGTGAAATCATGGACATATTGTTCCATTTGTACACAGCCACAAACCTGGCACTGATTGTCCACAATTTCACTGCAACCACAGATCTGCCGCAGATTTATCTCTGTGTGTGACAGGGCCTTAAGGACCTAGACCCACATCAATGTGCTCAGAATTAATGGACCTAAAACATAGAAGATAACTCCAAAAAATTAAGGTATTTTTTAAATGTTTAATAGTGCTACTGCCTGCACTATCAGTACTGTGGTTCCTGTATGGTTCACAATCTGATGATGGCTGGTGACAACTCCTATCTTCTATGTTGTGTATCTCCTTACCATTGTTACAGACATAGTAGGAGCTGCAGTTTCATGCCAGACAATTTTATGTTGGGCTGGCTTTATTTCTGTAGTTGTGATTTGAGCTTGGTTCTGGTGATGCAGTCATGTACCAATGGTGGTTCTGGTGATGTAGCATTGTGCAGATCGTGGTTCTGGTGATGTAGCAATGTGCATATGGTGGTTCTGGTAATTTACCACTGTGCAGATGGTGGTTCTGGTTATGTAGCAGTGTGCAGATGGTGGTTATGGTGATTTAGCATTGTGCAGATGGTGGTTCTGGTGATGTAGTAGTGGTTTGAGGTTGGTTCTGGAGATGTTGTCGTGTACAGATGGTGGTTCTGGTAATATTATCGTGATTTAAGATTGGTTCTGGTAATGTTATCGTGATTTAAGGTTGGTTCTAGGAATGTGTTCGTGTAGATGTAGCAATATTTAATTTATTAGATTTGATAGTAGGTCATTATAGGGTCAGTGTGCCAGGCTAAATAAATATCTGTCTTAATGGGGCCATACGTCTGCCAAACAAGTATTTGACTAAAGCCCCCATATCCTAGAGACAGCTGTCCCACCATTCGGCTGGCAGTTATCCTGCCTGACTCCCTATACACTATAGACAGGTGTCCCGTCATTCAGCAGGAAGCTGTCTCCCTGACTCTCCCATACACTATAGACAACTGTCCCATCTTTCGGCTAGCAGCTGTCCCCCAAAGGTGTCCCATCTTTCGGCTGGAAGCTGTCTCGCTGACTCCCCCACACACTATAGACAGGTGTCCCATCTTTAGACTGGCAGCTGTCTCCCTGACTCCCCCATACACTATAGACAGGTTTCCCGTCATTCGGCTGACAGCTATCTCCTTTACTCTCCCATACAATCTAGACAGGTGTCCCGTCATTCGGCTGGCAGCTGTCTCCCTGACTCTCCCAAACACTATAGACAGGTGTCCCATCATTTGGCTGGCAGCTGTCTCCCTGACTCACCCATACACTATAGACAGGTGTCCCATCATTCGGCTGGCAGCTATTTCCCTGACTCTCCCATACACTATAGACAGGTGTCCCATCATTCGTCTGGCAGCTGTCTCCCTGACTCTCCCATATAGTATAGACAGCTGTCCCATACACAGGAGCGCTCACTTTGTTGACTGCTCTTGTGTTCTCTATGAGACAGACACTACTAGACATCTCTGGCGGTGGCTTACCTCTTAGAGAAAAAAGGATCGACAGTCCAAAATTGGACCTGCAGGGTCCTCACTCCTCTGACAATCAGACTGTCGGCCGAGCCTGTCTATCTCTGGGTTCTGCCAATTGTAGTCTGTGTACAGGGTATGTGAACGGTTAGGCTATGTGCACACCATGGCTTTTACACATCTGTGAATCTATTGAGTTTTTCAGGCAGAGGACAGGTTAGGAAACACTGGCATCTTTTTTAACTTAAAAATTGTATTAAGTGCTAGTCAGCAACTTCTTGGTGGCAACAGCATGACAAGTTACCTGTTTTAACCACGTAGTGTCTTTGAAAACCTAAAGCTGTTAAAATAAGCTAAATAAAACTGAACATGTGCACAGCAAGTACAGATCATCATTGTTATAGTGTTAACACTTTTTCAAGTGTGCTACAGAGTAGATTGGCCTTAAATATATGTCATGCGTGACCACTTAAAGTGCCTAGGGCAGCACGAAGGCCAAATACATCCCTGGCTGTAGGGCTAATGGCACTGTACCTGGATTGTAGAGTTATGGCTCCTGTCCCTGGTTTGTAGCGCTATGAGTGCTATCCCAGGGTTGTAGGGCTAATGGCGCTGCCCCTGGGTTGTAGGGCTAAGGTCATTGTCCCTGGATTTCAGGGTTAAGGACACAGTACCTTGGGTGTAAATCCCAGCTCAAGCTCCTCCCTAGCATTGTACACATCCCATATCTCATCACAGTTATCTGCACAGCATTATAGACCCCCAAAATCCCACCATAGGCATCCCCTCAGCATTGTTCACCCCTAAACAGTCATCCCCCAGCATCACATATCTCAGCATTATAGACTCTCAAGTACCACCACAAGCCCCCCCAGAATATCACACTCCCAAAACTCCCACCACAGGTTTTTCCCCAGCATTGCACCCCCCAAACTCACACCACTTGCATTCCAATGGAATTATAGACCCCCAAAATCTCGCTGCATGCATCCCTCAGCACTATACACCCTATGCATCCCACCATAGGCATACCTACAGCATTATACACCCCAAAAAATCCTATCACAGTTATTTTCCAGCTTCACACACACCCCGAAATCCCACCACAGGCATCCTACCAAAATCGCGCACTCCTATAATCCCATCATCAGCACCTTCCGCCGCATTGCATATACCTAAAATCCCACCACAGGCATCATAGACTCCCAAAACTCCACCACAAGCATACCCACAGCATTGTAGACCTACAACAAAATTCCACCATGTCGGTGGGCATCCCCCAGCATCGCACCCCTCCAAAATCACTTGACAGACAACCCTACTACATCGCTTCCCCCAAAGAATCCCTCCACAGGAGTCCTGCCAGCATTATATACCCTCAAATCCCATCACATGTGTCCCCCTACATTCTAGATCCCACAAGTCCCACCAAAAGCATCCCACTTTAATATAGCCCCCCCCAAATCCCACCACAGGCATACCCACAGCAGAACAGACCCCCTCAATTCCCACCACCCTTGTCCTTTTTCACCTGTAGCTAATTAATGCAATGAACAAGGGATCCTGCATTACATCTCTCCTGCACTCCGTCGAATGGCACGCTGCGCTCCACAAGGAAAATGATGCAGACAATGCGTGAGGGAAATAACGTCACACCTACCAGGAGCCTTTACATTCTAGCATCTACCGTTTGTATGGTTCATGGCAGACTCTTTAGCGCATGCGCAGTAAAAACTGGCGAGAAATTTTTAAAACTCACAAACGGTGCCTTTTTCTGTCAGCCGCTATGGACAGCAGAGAAAAGTACCTGGGTTTTACTGGTAACCCATTTCACGGGCAACATAACATGGTGTGGCAGGCCAGATATGACCCTCAGGCCTTGAGTTTGACACCACTGAGATATCGGATTGCAGTTATAAGGTACTATTTTTTTCAACTTCCTAAAGGCCGCTTTACACGCTAAGACATCGCTAAAGCTCAGGGTCCCGGAATTTGTTAGCTATGTCGTTGCGTGTGACACCTATTAGCGATTTTGAATCGTTGCAAAAACGTTCAAAATCGCTAATTGTGACATCTCCCCCTTATCTCAATAATCGTTGCTGCTGCAGGTACGATGTTGTTTGTCGTTCCTGAGGCAGCACACATCGCTATGTGTGACACCGCAGGAACGAGGAACCTCACCTTACCTGCATCCCGCCAGCAATGAGGAAGGAAGGAGGTGGGCGGGATATTCATCCCGCTCATCTCCGCCCCTCTGTTTTGATTAGGCGGCCGCTTAGTGCTGTGACGCCGAACGAACCGTCCCCTTAGAAAGGAGACGGATCGCCGGCCACAGCGACGTTGCTAGGCAGGCAAGTATGTGTGATGGGTTGGCGCGATTTTTTGCGCCACGGGCAGCGATATGCCCGTGACGCACAAACGATGGGGGTGGGTACGCATGCTAGCGATCTCGCTAGCGAGATTGCAGCGTGTAAAGCGGCCTTATGACTAACATGCCCATATAGACAACTTAGGAGGATTGATCTTATTGAAAGCTTCCCTTTAAGATATTGTTTTCTTATTAATAGTTGCAATTTACGATTTTGTTTCTTCCCCAATAAATGTTACAAGGTTATTTTGGTGATTTCCTATATGGCTAATCAATGCCCAAAATGCTTATGATCCAGCATCGGAGTAATAAAGCAGTGAGCAGTTTTGTATCTCCCTAATCTTGTATCTTTTACGATAGTAAAGTCCTGCTCCAAGATGGATTTTGTATCTTATAAAAAGTAATGTAAAAACACAAACCCTGACCTGTGCAGGCAGGAATGTAATGCTTTACTGGTCTACATTACCACTCGGGCATTTAATGAAACACACAAAACACAAGTTTTGGAAGAAACAGATTCTTTCTTAAATAGTCATTTGTATTGAAGTAGAACAAATGAGAAAATATGTTAATGCACTTCAGATGTTTTGATTTCACCGTCTTGAAATTTCATTACTTTTCTCAGCATGGTTATGACATTTTATCGATCTGTTCTAGAGATAGTGTGTTACTGTTAATGTTTATTTGCTGGGGTTCCAGATGCTTTGTATTTCACTTCAATTCATGCAGGATGCTTTCAATCAAGATCTTTTTTTTGGTAGCTCTCCATAGAACGGACACCTTGATGTTCCCCGGCCAATTAGACCTTCTCTATGAGGTTGTGAAATGTGAAGTTTTGCTGAGAACAAGTCTCATACTTTTCAACCTAATATAAATTCTGGGGGAATAAGACTTTTAAAAACAATGATAATGATAAAATAGCTTATTTGAACATATGTGACCATGTTTCGGCTCAGTGCTATGAACTGATGTCAAGTTTTACTTTCAGTAATATAGAATATTCAAGAAAACGGTTTAAAGTCATGCTATCAAATCCATATTTTTTTTTCAGTTATATAGGTTATGTATTTTTTAGTATATTGTTATTATGTTTATGCTGTTGTTAGGGTAGGTGACTTTTAGATTAAATACATAAAAATCAGAGGTTTAGGGTTTTATAAGAGGTAAAAAATCAAACGAATGATTGCAAAATTTTTTTTTTTGCTTAATTTAATTACTATTTTTAAGACGGTTCAATGCATAATAGTAATTGTCCCCCATCCAAAGGATAGGGGATAACCGTGTAGGTCCTGGTTCCAGCATGGTTTCCCCACACGTCCCCGCTCCGAGGCCTCGGTGGGGGCATCCTCCTTCTCTCCTGCCTGGCAGCTCCAGTCATTCTCCTCCTGCCCCTAGGTCTGCTGTGGCCTCCTCCTGCCTCCAGGCCACATGCCACACGCATTGCTTCTGTGAGAGCCCATATGGTGCGCGTGCGGCCATGTCCACTTTCTTAAAGGGCCGTCATTCCATTACCCGGAACCTATTCCTGAGGTCACCTGTTAAGTCCTCCGCCCCTAACAGGAGGCGCCTGAGTAACATTGCATATAGTGCGTTCCTAGTTCTCAGGTCCCTGTACGTTACTGTGTCTAGTCTTGCTATTGTCCTAGTACCAGTCTTGTGTTCCTAACCTCTGTCTCGTCTTAGAGCCTGCTCTATACCACCATCTCTGTGCCGACACGCCTGAGCCATCACCACTGTGCCGCCACATCTATGCCATTACCCCAGTGCTGACATGCTTGCGCTATCACCGCTAAGCCACCACATCTGGACCATGACTGCTATGCCGCCACATCTGAGCCATCACGACTCTGCTGATACATCTGAGTCATCACCTCTCTGCCGCCATCTCCATGCTGCTGCAACTGTGTACTCCAACATTGGACATTAAAGACTTCGCCTGTCCGTAAGAGCTGACTACCACTTGTTCCTGCCAGTTGTGCACTGATCGCTCCTTCTCGGGGAGTCCAGTGTACGGCCCAGTGGGTCCACCCCAGGACGCTTGCCGCTCCTTAGAGAGCATAACACCGAGGTTCTGATCATTGGGACTTCTAGCAATCCCAAAAACAGACCAGTCTTGAATGGACCAGAAGAGGACGTGCTCAATCTCCTCTCAACTAATTGCCTATGGAAATAACGGATCACTTTCATTTTCTTTCTACAGGCTGCCAGCGCTGGCTCCCTGCACACGTAGCCAGGGTAAATATCGGGTAACTAAGCAATGCCCTTTGCTTAGTAACCCGATGTGTACCTTAGCTACGTATACAAGTAGCCAGCGCTGGCAGCCTGTAAGCGGTGTACGTTGGTAACCAGGGTAAATATCGGGTAAGCACTTTGCTTAGTTACCTGATATTTACCCTGGTTACCAAGCGCAGCATCGTTACACGAGTCGCTGGTGGCTGGTTGCTGGTGAGAACTGCCTGTTTGACAGCTCACTATCGACCCTGTAGCGATGTACCAGTGATCCTGACCAGGTCGTATCGTGGTCGGAATCGCTGTTGCGTCGTTTAATGAGACAGTACCCTAACACAATGACAGCAAATAGAATGGTATCAATTTCTTTATCTTTCAATTACCTATGTGAGCATATAAACAGCAAGGATTGTAAACCTTGCTCACAGATTCCCTTTAAACTAAAGACATGGATGCTAGGACTCCTTTTGTTAATCCTCCTTGCAATTTTAGTATCAGTAGTAGAAGAGCCATCTGTGGCATTCATGAGTAAATGCTGGAATATATTCCACTTTAAAGGGTAAATTATTTAATAAAAAATTAAACTTTAAATGTATTAAAGGGAAGGTGTTGTAAAAAAAAAAATTTCAATAACTGAAAAATGTAACGTGTTAATGTTTTAATGATTTGTTTAAATAAAATTATTTGTTTTTAATTGAGAAAAATATAAATAAAATTTAAAGCTTGATATATTGCACTCTTAAACACTAGGGGGAGCAGCTGCTGAAATCCGACTGTAGAAATACTGTAGAACTAGCTCAGATTACAGCTGCAGTAAAAGTGGAATCTGCTTGCCTGTGTGTGATGTCACACCTCCCCCTCCCAATCTAGGTGTTTCCGAGAGGATAAGAGCATGAAGTTTAGGATCACAGTGCGAAGCAATTTTGTTTGTGACCACAGAGTGACCCTTTTATGTCTAAAGTGTCACTAAGGCCAGCTGCATAGTGCTCCACTATATCCCACACCGCATTGTATCCCATTGCCCCCACACTGCCTACTAACTGTTTCCCAATGCCCCTACACTGCCTGGTGAGTGTTTCCCAATGCCCCCCACACTGCCTGCTGACTTTTCCAGTGCCCCCACACTGCCTGCTGACTGTTTCCCAGTGCCCCACACTGCCTACTGACTGTTTTCCAGTGCCCCCACACTGCCTACTAACTGTTTCCCTATGCCCCCACACTGCCTACTGACTGTTTCCCAATGCCCCCACACTGCCTACTGACTGTTTCCCAATGACCCGCTCAGCTCGCTGACTGTATTGCATGCACTCACCTCAGACCTGCGTCTCGGCAGCCTGTCCTGTCAGACATCCCAGTACGAGCAGCGGAGGCCCGAGGTTAGCACATGCGGGGAGTGGGGTTCGCGGCATAGTGTGGGGGCACATCCATTTCACGGCAGATGCCTTCTGTATGTAACTAGATGGGGTCGGATTCAGACCACTGTCCTCTGTGACCTGTGGCTTTTAAAGGACCTAACTGTCGTTACAAACACCAAATCGAAGATGGCAGCCACCAGTGCTTCAGTAAAACTAGAATTAAATAAAAACTAAATAAACTGTGAGTTTAATTTTGTATTAAAAATACTTGATTTCATATTCACTATTATTAATACAAAAATAAAAAAACGCAACACCCTTCCTTTAAGTGTCTAGTAACTGGCACATATTTCTCTTCCAAATCTTTAGAGGAACCCACCAAATTCATCAGGACTGTAAGGACTTTTTAGATTGTAACTAACAATATAGTAAACAATGTGCAATGTATTTTATGACCAGATAATGAAAGCTGAAAACGCATAAAAGGAATCTATCACCGGGTTTTTTGTTAGGGTACCTTCACACTTTAGCGATGCAGCAGCGATCCGACCAGCGATCTGACCTGGTCAGGATCGCTGCTGCATCGCTACATGGTCGCTGGTGAGCTGTCAAACAGGCACATCTCACCAGCGACCAGTGACCAGCCCCCAGCCAGCAACGACGTGCAAGCGACGCTGCGCTTGCACGGAGCCGGCGTCTGGAAGCTGCGGACACTGGTAACTAAGGTAAACATCGGGTATGGTTACCCGATGTTTACCTTAGTTACCAGCTCACACCGCTTAACTTAGCGTGTGCAGGGAGCAGGAGCCGGCACTGGCAGCGTGAGAGCTGCGGAGGCTGGTAACAAAGGTAAATATCGGGTAACCACCTTGGTTACCCGATGTTTACCTTAGTTACAGCTTACCGCAGGCTGTCAGACGCCGGCTCCTGCTCCCTGCACATTCAGGATTGTTGCGCTCTCGCTGTCACACACAGCGATGTGTGATTGTCAGCGGGAGAGCAACAATAAAAAAACGAACCAGGGCTGTGTGTAACGAGCAGCGATCTCACAGCAGGGGCCAGATCGCTGCTCGGTGTCACACACAGCGAGATCGCTAATGAGGTCACAAAAAACGTGACTCAGCAGCGATCTCAGTAGCGATCTCGCTGTGTGTGAAGTACCCCTTACTGAATGTGCGACCCTGATTCCAGGGATATATCACTTATTGGTGTTATCAACTGCTGATCTACCAGTTCTCTGAATGCTGAGCTCTCTATAACCCCGCTCACACCATTGATTGGCCGCTTTCTTTGCTCATAAATATGGAGGACTACATGAGAGCAGGTTTACTAGTCCTCTGGTGATAATCTCCTGTTGATAAACAGTCTTTTTATCAAAACTACAGCAACCGACCCAGTAAGTGACATGTGACGCCCCTGGACTATCAAGTCGTCACAGGGTACTGCACAAGCTGCCCTCCCATGCAGTATTCCGCCTCCCTCTTGGTTCTGGGTCCCTACTTAAGTGGTGTTGCCTCCATCAGCGAATCAAAACCCTAGAGACACGCTGCACCACACCCACCTAACACACCAGTGGACGGCTTGATAGGAATAGAGCTGCCCACCTGGGAGGTCGGGGAGGTGAGGTAGTGTAGTGAGTCAATGAAGTGGAGTAGAGAAGAGAGTAGCCTTCAAGCTGAGAGGAGCTCAGAGAAAGTAGGGAGTGGGACTCCCGGAGTACTGGCCTAGGTTGCAGACGATGGTCTGGACCTAGAAGGAGTTGGACGCCCGGTCGCAGGGGGTCGTGGGAAGGTGCTCAGGCTCGTCGAGGAGGATGGCCGGCAGCCTGGCCCTATCACCGGTCCGGAACCAAAGGCACGATGGGGTACACGGACCCTAGGTCGGGGAGTAGCTTCAGGCAACCCAACAATTCACCTCAGGAGAACGGAGCCTTCACGATCCGTTCCCACCCACTCCAAAATCGCGGCATCAGCGCAACGAGGGGGATAGGACTTTCCAACCAAAAACGGTCCAGAAAATCCCTGACAGCAAGCTCCCTCACTTAGCCATAGTGGGGAGCGGGGCCCGGCTAGTTCCATGCTACCGAGCCATCAAGTTGAAGTCTAAACTAAGTGCCAGGAGGCAGGTCACAGACTATCAAGCAGCACCACTTAGGGACGGGACCCGGACGAGCTCCCCTCAGCGGCAGCGGTACCCAGAGACTTGGTTTACCCGGTTGTCGGGGTCTGATTATGGACTGAGTGACCCCTTCATCCCCACGGCACTTCCCACCTATCACCGAGTCCCGGGGCATCCCCTACCCGTGGAGGGTTCCAACACCTTGCTGTCCTGTTCCATCTTCCCCGGGTACTCCCAGCAGCAGTGGTGGTACTCCTAAATACCACACACCACAGGTGGCGTCATGAACTATAAACCCCCTGCAAATACTCCCCCCTTTTCATTCGAGTGGCCGCACGACCCCCGAGTCCAGAGACCTTCGAGCCACAGTGAGTCCGGATCCGATCAGCTCGGCTGCATCCACGGGGGCGGTACAGACACATGGCTGGAATCAGGGTCTCTGTATGTACATTACGCTGCTCTCAGTTTAGGTTACAAAAACCTTCTGACAGAGTCAGTTTAAAAGGAATCTGTCACCTCCAAACCTCAAATTCAGCTGCTTAGCCATCTATATAAGAGACTTAGCTTCTATAGAAACCATACTAATATCATATATTTTAGCGGTGTGGTTGCAGAAAAGTTAAGTTGTAGGGCAGCTTTGCACGTTGCGACATTGCACGTGCGATGTCGATGGGGTCAAATCGAAAGTGATGCACATCCGGCGTCGCAGTTGATATCGCAACGTGCAAATCCTTTTTGATACGATGAACGAGCGCAAAAGCATCGTTATCGTATCATCGCTGCAGCCTCCGACATTTCCATAATGCCGGTGCAGCGACAGGTGCGATGTTGTTCCTCGCTCCTGCGGCAGCACACATCGCTGTGTGTGAAGCCGCAGGACTGAGGAACATCTCCTTACCTGCCGCCGGCTGCAATGAGAAGGACGGAGGTGGGCGGGATGTTTACATCCTGCTCATCTCCGCCCCTCCACTTCAATTGGCCGCCTGCCGTGTAACGTCGCTGTGACGCCACACGACCCGCCCCCTTAGGAAGGAGGTGGGTCGCCGGCCAGAGGGACGTCGCACGGCAGGTATGTGCGTGTGAAATTGCCGTAGCGATAATAATCGCTACGGCAGCTTTCACTAGATATTGCACGTGCGACGGGGGCGGGACTATCGCTGCAGCATCGGTAACACATTGTTACCGATGTCGCAGCGTGCAAAGCCCGCCGTAATCCATATATTAATGGGGGTATAAACCAATGATTCAGCGCATCGTTACACCCTCCAATTTGACCAGCACTATCCAAGCACCTGATTGACAGTGCTGATCTTACCACAGTGAGCGCTCCCTACACTCAGTCCCTGTTACTGCACCTGCACACTGGCACTAGAGGAGCCCAGCGACGCGCTCACATGGTCATTGTGGGCCCCCCTGCTCTCCAGATCCTCTCTGGATCTCTGGAGATCAGAACCTTAGGTGATGGTGTTAGATGTGCCAATTAGAGGGTGTAAAGGTACCCCCAACCATCTGCCACAATGTCTATTAGACTGGTGGGAACCCAGCGACGATGTCATATGTCTTTTTCATGTATTTTTGGTTGTTTTTTTGCAATGTCTTTGGCTGATAACTTTAAAAAAAAAATAAAAAATGAATAAACTTGTGATCGGCTTCAAAGTGGAAGACGGCTGAAGAATCGTATTCACACTTTCTTTTAACTACTTTGGAAACCTAAAACAATTAAAACAGGCTCGAAAGACTAAAGGGTGCTTTATACGCTACGACATCGCTAGCGATAGCGATAGCTAGCGATGTCGTGCACGATAGCACCCGCCCCCGTCATTCGTGCGACATTTGGTGATCGTAGTGAACATTATCGCTACGGCAGCATCACACGCACATACCTTGTCAGCGACGTCGCTGTGACCGCCGAACAATCCCTACTTCAAGGGAGAGGTGCGTTCGGCGTCATAGCGACGTCACTGCGGCGTCACTAAGCAGCCTCCCAATAGAAGAGGAGGGGCGGAGATGAGCGGCCGGAACATGACGCCCACCTCCTTCCTTCCTCATTGCCGGTGGACGCAGGTAAGGAGATGTTCGTCGTTCCTGCGGTGTCACACATAGTGATGTGTGATGCCGCAGGAACGACAAACAACCAGCGGCATGCACCACCAATGATATTATGAAAAGGAGCGATGTGTCAACGATCAACGATTTTTGACGCTTTTGCGATTGTTGATCGTTGCTCCTTGGTGTCACACGCTGCGATGTCGCTAACTGCGCTAGATGTGCGTCACTAATGACGTGACCCCGACGATATATCGTTAGCGATGTCACAGCGTGTAAAGCACCCTTTAAAGGGAACCTGTCATCAGAAATTTAGCTAAAAAGCTAAAAGTTCCCCCCTCTGCAGCTCCTGGGCTGCATTCTAGGAAGCTTCCTATAGTTTTTGTGGCACCTTTTATACCAAAATAAACACTTTGTAAACTTGTACCTTTTCTTATGCAAATTTCTTAAATCTTCCATGGGGGCGGGCTGCCTGAGGTCCGTTGCTGTTCCTCCTACAGATTTACGCCGCCCCCGAACGCTGAATTTCAAAGATCAGGACGCCACCCCTGGGTGCCCGTGGTCCCGCGCATGCGCTGTTCCACTGTAGCGGTGCCGTGCACTGTGTGCACGTGTGACCGCTGGTGACGCTTTGCGTGGGCACGAGGTTATGGGCGGCGCTGTGAGTGTCATCAGTAAGTGCCGCCCATAACCTCGTGACCGCACTTTCCCCTATTACTCCAGCGTTATGCGCAAGTGCTCGCTGGCCTGATGACCGGACGTCACCTCCTTCCCATCCATTTCCTGCTGCTGAGCAGGATGGGAAGGAGGTGACGTCCGGTCATCAGGCCAGCGAGCGCTTGCGCATAACGCTGGAGTAATAGGGGAAAGTGCGGTCACGAGGTTATGGGCGGCACTTACTGATGACACTCACAGCGCCGCCCATAACCTCGTGCCCGCGCAAAGTGTCACCAGCGGTCACACGTGCACACAGTGCACGGCACCGCTACAGTGGAACAGCGCATGCGCGGGACCACGGGCACCCAGGGGCGGCGTCCTGATCTTTGAAATTCAGCGTTCGGGGGCGGCGTAAATCTGCAGGAGGAACAGCAACGGACCCCAGGCAGCCCGCCCCCATGGAAGATTTAAGAAATTTGCATAAGAAAAGGTACCAGTTTACAAAGTGTTTATTTTGGAATAAAAGGTGCCACAAAAACTATAGGAAGCTTCCTAGAATGCAGCCCAGGAGCTGCAGAGGGGGGAACTTTTAGCTTTATAGCTAAATTTCTGATGACAGGTTCCCTTTAACATAGGCACAGCAAGTCTTTTATATTGCAATGCACAAGTTCATTCTTTTTTAGCATTTATTTAGCACTTTTTCAGACAGTTTATGGCGCATACCCATGTAAAAAATACTTTGTGGGCACATACTACTAAATGTTATGTTATTGTTTCTATAGCCTGCTATAGACATGTTTACATAGCTTAATTTGCAGTTTGGGGGCAACAATAGCGGATTAATTTGAGCAATATTTTTATATTTACCATGTCCACTAGGTGGCAGTATTGCCTTGCTATACATATGCTTCCTATAGAAATTATCCATGCAGTTGTATATATTTAGTATTCTAAAATGCAGGTATTAAAAGGAAAAAAACAACAGAAACTGAAATTTACTAGTAATGTAACTGTATGTTTTAAATATTTTATTGTTTTAAAAGGAATAGGCAGCATTAGATTCTATATAATCTGCGAATGTCTCTAAAATGTCTAATAAATGATCCTAAATATCTGTGATCGTGTCCAGAATCTACACATCTGCGCTCTATGCTGCACAGTATTGTCAGGGCCGGGAGGACTGGTGGGCCCAGGAGGTGGATCCACTGGACCGAGTACCCCACCGGGGGGCAGAGTACACGGCAGCCGGAGCACTGGCGTGGCCGGGACGGTTATAACCGGGTCACTAGGGTCACAGAGTTCTATAGGATACTGCAGGAAACAGGCACAGGTACCCGGTAGCAAAGGACAAACAGTAACAGGACACAGGACACAGCACAAGGGAACCTGAGCACCTAGCTCTAAAGACAAGCAAAAGGACACGTTGATCAGGCCCCGCCCACATGGAAAGGCAAGTCTTATATACCCAGCACAGCCCCATGTCATTACCTGCATCAGGTGTGCTGGGCCCATAAGACCAGGAGAGTGGGCGCGGCCTGGTCCTATACAGAACCATGAGGCCAATACTCAAAGTCAGACTCCTGAGACCAGGAGCAGGAGTCAGGGGAGCAGGAGCGGGAGCGGCAGCCATGACTGGTGGACACATGGAGTGGATCAGTGGGTAAGGAGTGGTGCTGGGACACTGGGAGCGTGACAAGTATAGAGTCAGATTCATTTAATGCTTATACTTTTATTGATAAAAAATAATAGCGTAAATAATAATATAAATTATATTGAAATTACAAATAAAAAAATACATAAAAAAAGTTAATTCGCAATACTACAACCAACAAGCGAAACATCCTAGACAAATAATGGCGAGCGTCTTGAGGTTGCAGCCGGAGCAGACAGGAAGCCAGCAGGCGCGATTACTGTGGTACTATGGCTTTGTAGAAACAAAATTCTGACATTTTAATATCCAAATAATGATAAACTAGCCTGTCTGGTTTCTGTTGTTTTCAGTTGTCTGCTGAACCTTTTCCTTGAGAGTGGAAGAAAAAAAGCAATCCACTTCTTTGGTTGTCAAAGGCGTAACGCACAAAGACAATTACACATTAATGTATCTGAGAAATGTGGGAAAGAGCCCATGGGAGAAGAGCCGGGGCAGACCACCCAACTCCATTCACATGTTTAATTACAGTTGTTAGCTCACTTCATTTGTGATCAAAGCTGAATTGGAACATATGTCTCCATTGGTGAAACGTTAAGTTACAAGATCAGTACATATGGCACATTTAAAAGGCGCTGAAAAATTGTTTTAGGGAGCAGAAACAAAAGGTGATCATTAGGGTGAAGGAAGGAGGCTGCTTTGATAGGGTTCATGCTGAGGACAGCGCCTATTCAGAATGTGCAGACACTACTTGTAAACAGACACTGATGTTCTCATCAGGAAATGTGGAAAAAAAAAGAAGAGAACGAGACAAACCCTGAGAGAAAGTGCCTGGAGATATGAGAGCACATGACCAGTGCCATTCTGAACATGAAAGAGAAAATCCAGCCACAAATGAAATCCGTCTTATCAGATTCATGTCCTCATCCATTGAAGAAGCTTGAAACTTGACAACTATTTCCTTAAACTCCGCTCTACCCAAGGTATTCGGAATGTTAAGGTCCTGCGAGGAGTATTTGGTGTGTTATGGAGGCTGCGTATATCTGTTTTCTGCACAAAAATCCGAAGCGTCTTATAGTTACAGAAAAAAAGCGCATGGGATTTATAGAAAGGTTGTTTTTTTTTTACTCAGCGTAAAATGATCTGCGGTGCATATTTCAAATGGCAAAATGTAAATTTCTATTCCGGTTAGGCCGGAGTCATATTGGCGAGCGACTCACACAAATCTTGCATCGCATCACCCAGCACGGCCGCACACTCTCTTGGTAAGGGCAGGTCGGCTGCATGTATTTCTATTCCGGTTAGGCCGGAGTCACACTTGCAAGTGACTCGTACGAGTCTCGCATCGGTATCACTCGGCACGGCCGCACACTCTCTTGGTAAGGGCAGGTCGGCTGCATGTATTTCTATTCCGGTTAGGCCGGAGTCACACTTGCAAGTGACTCGTACGAGTCTCGCATCGGTATCACTCGGCACGGCCGCACACTCTCTTGGTAAGGGCAGGTCGTCTGCATGTATTTCTATTCCGGTTAGGCCGGAGTCACACTTGCAAGTGACTCGTACGAGTCTCGCATCGGTATCACTCGGCACGGCCGCACACTCTCTTGGTAGGAGCAGGTCGGCTGCATGTATTTCTATTCCGGTTAGGCCGGAGTCACACTTGCAAGTGACTCGTACGAGTCTCGCATCGGTATCACTCGGCACGGCCGCACACTCTCTTGGTAGGAGCAGGTCGGCTGCATGTATTTCTATTCCGGTTAGGCCGGAGTCACACTTGCAAGTGACTTGTACGAGTCTCGCATCGGTATCACTCGGCACGGCCGCACACTCTCTTGGTAGGAGCAGGTCGGCTGCATGTATTTCTATTCCGGTTAGGCCGGAGTCACACTTGCAAGTGACTCGTACGAGTCTCGCATCGGTATCACTCAGCACGGCCGCACACTCTCTTGGTAGGAGCAGGTCGGCTGCATGTATTTCTATTCCGGTTAGGCTGGAGTCACACTTACAAGGGACTCGTACGAGGCTCGCATCGGTATCACCCGGCACAGCCACAGACTCTCTTCATAGGAGCAGGTCGGCTGCATGTATTTCTATGCAGCTGAGACGCTCCTGTCCGGAGAGTGTGCGTCCGTGCCGTGTGCCGATGCGAAACTCGCACGAGTCACTCGCAAGTGCAACTCAGGCCTTACACAGAGTTTTATGTGAAGATTTTCCCAAAGAATTGCATCAGATGCGGAAAATCCACAGGTAAAAAAATGACATGCGTTTTTAGTGCACTAGAAAAACACGCATTACATTTTGTCAAAGCCAAATACAAGGAAGCATTAAAAACAATAAAGCTTTAATTAAAAAATGACATACCAAAAAGAAACTAAAACCACAGTCAAAAATGACATATGTGCGTTTGATTTGCAGATTTTCCCCATTGTCTTGAAACACACTAAAATCATATAATAAAAGTTTTATCAAAACTAAGTGGCAGAAAGTATCAAGCGAAAGAAGAAAGAAAAACCGCAGCAGAAAAAGCATGATAAAAACGCACTCAAAAACACAATGGAAAAAAAAATGCATAGATGGCTATGTTGTCTTTTAATAGTTTTTTATGCATTATTGGATGATAAAAAGTGATTTCTATAAAATTTGGGAGTTCGTTTTGGAGCCAAATAAATGCCGGGTTTCCTATATTCCATGTTTGTAATATTTGTATGTGCTCCGTAATAAGATGGATTATTTTATATTACTTAACTTAAATTGCCCATGTGTTTTCCCATGATTTGTTTTTACCCTTCCTGTGAGGCAAAAGAGTTCATTATTAGAAGAAACTGGTGAAGTGAACTAAAACTAGCTATTATTTGTACAAAGGACGTAAGGAATTTGCTTTGTCTGAAGATTTGGTCCGGGCTGAGCTTTTCTATCATACACTTTATCTACCCATCCATACATGCACGCAGTCCTAAATATTGGTGTAGAGGTAGTTTGGGTGCAGCAGATATTCATTTCTTTTAGAATAGAATGAATTAGAATGAAAAGTCTTAAAATTTTTAGTATCCTCTAAGTTCCTCCCTGTCCACACCTTTTATTGATCTCCTTTATGACCACACAGGTTTTCAGCCCAACAGAAGCCATGTCTGATATCAGTATTCAACCAAGCACCAGTGTGATCGTCACATGAATGGGACAGAATTCCGGTACTATAAAACGCTGTTTGTTTTCTGCTAAATCATACGGGGGAAAAAGGAGCAAAAATGCAGCCCTTACTATCTGAAATTGTAATGCCGCTTTAAGGGTATGTGCGCACGTTGCTTTTTACCTGCTTTTTACCTGCTTTTTTGCTGCTTTTTCTTCTGCGCTGTTTAATGCCAAAATGGATGTGTTCTTCTATTCAAGCAAAGTCTATGGGAATTTGGGTTTCTTGTGCGCACTATGTTGTTCAAAATGCTGCCTTTTTGTGGCAGAACTTTGGTCAAAAACTCAGCTTTTCAAAGAAGCAACATGTCAATTGTTTTTGCCATTTGGGATTTGCACTGCAAAGCTGAGTTTTTGACCAAAGTTCTGCCACAAAAAGGCAGCATTTTGAACAACATAGTGTGAACAAGAAACCCAAATTCCCATAGACTTTGCTTGAATAGAAGAACACATCCATTTTGGCATTAAACAGCGCAGAAGAAAAAGCAGCAAAAAAGCAGGTAAAAAGCAGGTAAAAAGCAACGTGCGCACATACCCTAAAGCTGTGTGTGAGTGTCCACGAAATAAGAATGCCACGTGGCCCACAGGGGAACTTCCTTGACTTTGACCAGGTGCAAGAGGTATGTAGACGTTGTCAATGTTTTGTCAGAATTGAGAAATGGGGTACACAACTAAGAAAGTAGGATAAAGGATGCTACATCATGGGTTATGGACAGCTATGATCAAAAGCACACATATTTGACGCCACACTCTCAATTCAAATATCCCCCCTTATTTTTATTCCTATGCATGTTCCATAATCCATGTTCCACGATTCTGCATATTTGCCGCCCACTGTATATTCACTGCCCCTGCATTATGTATATTCGCCACGCACTTTTTACATTCTCCCCATCTTCTTTGTTCAGCCTATGTGAGCACCCACCCCCGCATGCACTTTGAAATGTACTGGCAAGTGGTTTGCCCTTGAGTGAATACACATGTGTGCAATGCAAGACCGGATATCACTCTGCAACCATCACTACATCCTTCCGCCTCCTTGCCAACTCCGCAACCCCCGTAACTGTTTTCTTTTATTGTATGTTCTATTTAAGTTTACTTGTCAGTTCTAGGGTACACGTCCCCTGATGAAGCCGTGTTCCACAGCAAAACGTGTGGGGTGTTTCTTCCCCTGACATTCCCTGCTATTCTGGGCTACACTTCTTCCTATCACTTTTTTACTTGCCTGACACGTACTTAAGAGTTTTCTTATGTGATGATATCATCAGGATAGCTTATATCTGTATTCATATGATTTCCAGATACAGGTCTGAGTTTTTCTTTTTCCACCAGCACTACGAATTTACATCAGTATATATGGGTATTTAGCACCTGCTCTCTGACTCACTTGCATTACATGTGTGTAGGAACATGCCGGCACCTTATTTATGTGAGCCGGCACGTGACTCTGCTGGGCATATTTGTACTATGTATTTAGCATTACCCTTTCTTATTGCTTGTATACAGGTGAATCAATTATTACATTGCATAGTTTTATTTTATTTTTTTAAGTGTGCTTTTTGGTTACTAATAAAATTTGCATTGTTTGTTTATTCACGTGTACTAATCACTAGGGTATTGCTTTTTTCCTTTTTTATTTTGTTTTGTGTTGCAGAACTATTTAGAGGAGCTTGTCCAGTAGTAGTACGACTTTAAGGAGTATTAGGCCTTGTGCACACGCTGCCTTTTTGCTGCGTTTTTGTGTGTGTTTTGGGTGCAGTTTTGGTCCCAGAACTGTATACATTTCCTTCCTCAGCAAAGTCTATGGGATTTCAGTTTTGCTTTTGTTTGGCTGTGTCTTTGTGGTGACCACAAACATGTGGCATGTTAATTCTTTCTGCGTTTTTGCCAGCGTTTTTGAGCCCTTCTAGTCAATACCTTTTACTTAAAAAAAAGTAGTAAAACGCGGCAAAAAATGCATGCCAAGGGTGCGGTTTTTTGGGACCAAAAAGTGCATGTTTCAAAGCCAGCTACCCACCGACTAAATGCAGGGAGCTGGCATTCAATCGTCATGATGTCTGCAGTGACACAGTCAGAGCAGACTGGAAGAGGAAGAACTGTCAGGTCAATAGAAGCGGGAGAATATCTGCCTGAGCTGGCAGAAATCGTCACTGGGCAGAGCAGTCAGGTAGTTAGCAACAACCTGCCTGTATGTTCTTTACCCTACACAAAAAAATAACCAATGTTCTGGATAGTCCCTTTAAGGGTATGCTTACACAAGTGTATGAATCGGATGAGAGCAATGCGAGAAAATCTCTCATTGCACTCGCACCAATGTTAGTCAATGAGGGAGAGCAGTTGGTCAGCTTTTTTCTCTTCTTGATTCTGGATGAGAGAAAAGTCGCAACATGCTGCAATTTGCTCCCGAAATCATGCGAGACTCGCCAATACAAGTCACTGGTGCGAGGAAAAAATGGAGAGCACACGGACCATCCTATTGACGTTACATTACTATCATGTAGCACAGAACACTGTAAATGCTTCTGTAAATGACTGTAAATGAGTAATAGATTCTGAGAAAAAAACGGATTGCACATGAACAGCACACTGACAGCACACTGCCTTGCATCGCATCACCCAGCACGCCCACACACTCTCTAGACAGGAGCATCTCAGCTGCATAGAAATACAAGCAAACAACCCGCTCCTGTCAGGAGAGTGTGCGGCCGTGTCGGGTGATGCGATGCAAGACTCGCGCGAGTCTCTCACAAGTGTGATTCCAGCCTAACAGCAAGAATAGGACTGCATCCGATGCTATTTCGTCTTGCAATGGCCTGTTTGAACAGAGCCTTAGCACAATTCCGCTTCTGTATGGAGAGTATACTGTAATGGATTAGCTCTTTTACCAACAACTGATATTACACAGATTTAACTGTATCACCACTATTTTACAATATAAACAATCTCCACCATCCCCCCTCCTCCCCCCCAAAAAAATCTCACATACAAAAACAAAACCAGATACTATCAATGGAAATTCTGCACAGTGTTTCCAGAATATTTTTGTTCTTTTTTCTATTGCACTTGTAGCACAGACACAGGAAACGTCATGTGTCACTTGTCATTACATTTCCCTTTCCCCGTTCCCCAGTCTTAACCTCTAGTCTTCCTGTCGGCTTGTTAAGTTTCTGACTTTTGACATGAATGTAGCACAGAATATCTGATGGTTTCTCTGTTTAGCAATGTCTATAAATACGACATACCATTACACATATAAGGTGATGAGAGAGGTTTCAGGAAAGTTTCTGTTTGTCCTAATTTCACCTCGCATACCATCGCCGCGTTTGATTTTCTTTAAGACTTGGTTTATGAGATTGTCATTGATCAGATGAATATTTGCTTTAAAATGACTTTGATCGGAAAGTCTGCTTTTTTTTTCCCATGCAACATTTTTTGGAACTTTACATAGATTAATTTGTAAACATTAGGGAGGAGAAGGTACATTGGTCGCATGGAAAGCACAAATCACCCACAAGTCCAGAACGACCCTTGCCTTCAGTGATATGTTTTCACAAAACGACAAAAACAAGCCAGCTCACCTGTGTTTGGGCTATTCCCTTGTATGGAGCATGGACCAGCACCCTGATCGGTGTTGTATTCAATCCAACAAAGAAAAAGAAGTTCCAGCTCCAAAATTGGGAATAAAATCAATGACTTTATTGAAAACAACTTAGGCTAAAATCCAAAATATAAAACATTATGTGGTCCCCTGAGGCTAAATTTTTCTTTGATGGCCATGAGCAACAGAATTTTTTTACAGATTGTATAGAAGATCTCACGTATTTAAGGTTACATTAGGTGCAATCGATAAGATAGACTACGTTTTTGGTGTTACAATTAATGTATTGTCCGATATTGTGTTCAATACTATTGTTATAATCTGATATAGTGTAGTTATACATCCGTTACATCCGTATTTGCAAGTTTTACATTTACTGGTTCCACACTTAAAAATCCTTTATTGGATTGCCAGGTCTATTTGGAAGCTCGAGCTGAATAAAAACTAGGAAAGACAAAATTACCTATGGTTTTTGCTCTTTTTGGCATCACAGAAGAGACTGAATCAAGGATCTTGAAAAGAATTTCATAATCATATAAAATAGGTAATGATTTATATATTAGTCACCTGGTCTTTCTAAATTGTGGACTATATTGCAAAGTAATGATTGGTTTAGGATTTCTATGACTTTTTTCCACTTTGTCATTCACATTGATTAGATCTGTCTGGTTTTTATTTGCAACAATATAAGCAGCTCTGCTAAGGGTTCCCTGGGAAAATCCCCTATGATGTAATTTGCTTCTGGATCTCTCAATTTCAGCCGCAAAATTCTGTGTTGTGCTGCAATTGTGCTTTATTCATGCATATTCACCTACAGAAATAACCTGTATAGCATGCTTCGGATGACTACTTCGGGCATACAGTATTGTATTCCCTGATCTTGGTTTTATGTTAAAACCGAGTATGTTAAATGTCATGATATATTCATTCTCAAAACCCCTAAGTGAAGGATCCAAAAATGAAATTTGAACGGGGTCAATTACATGTGTGAATAACAAATTGAAATTATTACTGTTCATGTATTCATGTATTTCATGAAACTTGGTATGGCATATACATCGCCCCCCCAAATGAGGAGGTCCCCCAAATGAAGTCATCAATGTATCTGCCATACCATATAATGGAATAAAAAAAAGGATTACTAGTTGAAAAAATGAATTTAAATTCCCAATAGGCCAAATGTATCTACAAAGTCCAAAACAGTGTACTTTTGAAATCTGTCAGGCTGCTATTAGGGTTGGTATGAATTTATTTGCACAACCCATTCCATTCGCCTCGACAGTTTTCTGTGGCTGCTGAACCCTAAAGGGAGCGCCACCTCTTACCTAGTGGTATTAGTGGCTTTTATTTTGATTAGCTGACCTGGCGCATTATTACAAGGGTGCTTCACCAGGCTGACAAGTCAAAAAAAGAACTGTGGGTGTTGGCAGGTAAGAAGCTGTACTCAATTTCCCATCCAGCGACTACAGACCAAAGTTATAGCCAATGGAAATGGATATGAGTATCACTTCACACCAACTCTAGCCGGTATATGTTGACATACCGTTTGCTTGTAATTTCTGGAACTCCTACCAGAATGTCCTTTCCTATAGGACTCGCCTACATGAGTGTATAAATCGGACAAGTACAATCCAACAAAAATAGGGTTTGCAATCAGAACAATGATATTCAATGATGTAGAGCAGATCTGCACTTTTTTCTCAGCTATATTCAGCATGGGAAAAAAATTGCTGGCTGCTGCTATTCGACTAATAAATCTGTGTGAAAAAAAAAAAATAGGATGCCATACAGACCATCAGTATAATATCCAATATTTACAGATACGTTACAATTCTGTAAGATCGGAAAATGTAAATGATCCTGTAAAAGATTAATAGCTGCTGAATAAATAGATTGCATACGGACAGTACATGTACAACTAAATGGACTGGACTATTGGAACCTCCTGCTCTGTGGCCTCCCTACTAACAGTCTGGCACCCCTACAATCTATTCTAAACTATGCTGCCCCACTAATCCACCTGTCACCCCACTATTCCCCAACCTCTCCTCTCTGCCAATCCCTTCACTGGCTTCCCATTGCACAACGACTCCAGTTCAAAACACTAACCATGACATACAAAGCCATCCACAACCTGACTCCCCCCTACATCTGTGACCTAGTCTCCTGGTACTTACCTGCACGTAACCTTCGATCCTCACAAGATCTCCTTCTTTACTCCCCTCTCATCTCCTCTTCCCACCATCGCATCCAAGATTTCTCCCGTGCATCCCCCATACTCTGGAATGCTCTGCCACAACATATCAGACTCTCCCCTACTTTGACAAGCTTCAAAAGAAACCTGAAGACCAAATTCTATCCGACAAGCTTACAACCTGCCATAACCCTCTGATATAGCGCCACACGACCATCTCTACCCTCACCTACTGTATCCTCACCCATCCCTTGTAGACTGTGAGCCCTCGCGGGCAGGGTCCTCTTTCCTCTTGTACCAGTCTGTGCCTTGTATTGTTTATGATTATTGTACTTGTCCCTACTATGTGTACCCCCTTTTCACATGTAAAGCACCATGGAATAAATGGCGCTATAATAATAAATAATAACAATAAAAGTAAATGACAAGTGAAAAAAAAAAATCGGGTCACGTCTCTGGCTGAGAATGAGACTGATTTTTTTTTACCCTCATGTGACTCCAGCCATAAAGTGGATTTAAACGTGGCTGGGTAAGGGGCATTATATGTGACTGAATACATAGTTCTATACATGTTCAAAAGTTTTCAGGTCAAATTATGAAACGAGCCATTTTTTAATGATTTTGATCTTCTAAATTCAATAATGAAAGTCAAGTTTCACCTTTGTGACTCAAAAGGGACTTCTCTGCACATGTAGCAAAACTATCTGGTTTGTTAATGCAAGAAAGCGGCATATCTGAAACAAACATATAGCAATATGAATTCTGGTTAGCAGTACTCTGTTATTCTGCAGAACCTATGCTGGGCCTCATATTTTCCTCCGATTCCCGGTCTAGTCCTGTGTTGTGTAGGAGGGGCCCATTCGTTGGAGCCTCGTTCCGGGTGATTACTCTGCTTTATTTGGGAGTTGTTTCATCCGGAACGCTGCCAGTGATAGTTCCTGTTCGGCAGTGTATGTCTCTGGTTCACGTAAGTGACTGACCTGATCATGTCCCGCTACCTAGTTCCTCATACCTCATGCCCTACTTTGACCTGACTCCCTGTCTCCCTGACCTTTGGCTAGTTTCCTGACCCTGGCTCCTCTCGCTCCTGTGTACTCTTGTCCTCTTGGCTTACCAACCTTGGCTCATTCCCTGACTCCAGCTCCACTTTCTTCCTGGTTCTTGACGTGACTTTCTGGTTTACAGACTCCCGGACCTCACTTTAAGTTCGGCTTGTCTTTCTCCCTCCGTCACTGTCGTTACCTCCCAGCCTCTGACTCCTGACTTGTTCAACTATCCCTCACTAGTGTGTCTAGCAACACCTAGTGTACAGCCCCTGCAGATATCCTCCACTAGTGTGTCTGGCGACACCTAGTGGTGTAGTGTCTCATTTTACCTGGGTGTTTGGCATCACAATGATAGGGAATTTAGATTGTGAGTCCCAATGGAGGCAGTGATAGTCACATCTGTTAATCTGTGTAATTAACAGCACTATATGTGAGGAAAATAAATAAATATTCATTTTCAGCACTACAAAATTAGTTGTGTTCAACTGTTTTCGTCTCTGAACCAATTTGCCTGTAGAACAGGGATATCTATAAATACACCTAACAGAAGATTTGGACAAGATGCTAACTCATTATGAGACTTTTAATGTATTAATTTTACTTACTTAGCGCCATTAATTTTTAGAGTGCTTTGTCCCAATTGGAGCTGACAATCTAAATTCCTTATCGGTATGTCTTTGGAGTGTGGGAGAAAACCAGAGACTATGGAGGAAACCCACACAAACAGTGGGAAAACATTCAACTCCTTGTAGATGTTATCTTGGTGGAGTATGAAACGAGAACCTCAGCACTGCAAGGCTACAGTGCTAACCACTGAGCCATTGTGCTGCCTTTTTTGTGATTGACAAAGCAAAGCTAGCACGATTTGAGAGTGGCATGTATCACATGAGGAATATATTGCAAACCAAAGTCAGGCGTGCATCGCATGGTGGTGGTCAGCCACCAGACCAATGTAGCATAACTACAACCATAACAGAGAAAGGGGAGCCAATACAATCTGAGAGTGGCATGCATCATATAGAAAGTGCAAATTCATGGATTATGGAGCTGCCTCATCCTTTTTCCACAGACAATGCTAATTAAGCACCATACTTGTATCTGATCCACCTTTTTTTATGGTTGCTGGTCTGGCACTGTAAAGATCATTCTAACATTGTCCTGCCATGTGTGGCATCTGCTGCATATGCTGGGACCTGGGCTGCCTCTTATCCGCAGTTGCCTCTTTTTGTGACATGGAAGCAGCAATATATAGGTTACAGGTATGTGTGCTTCAATATGGTTTTGCTTTTAACTTATTTATCTAGGAGGCTGCATGGCACATGAAATACATAACATAGAGTAGGACCCCCCTATTGAGATTTGCCGTGACGTGGCAGGGGTGGCTCAAAGAATTGATCAATTATTTGCTAAAAATCTCATTTTGTATTATAGTACAGTTGGAATAAATCTGTGAATTTGGACTTTTTATATGATGCATGCCACTCTCAGATCGTGCTGGCTCCCCTTTCTTTTTTGTGATTGCCAAATGCACAAACTCTTCTATCTGCTCACAGCATATAGTCTTAGAACATGATATATCTACATAGGACTGGAAAATCAATGTGCAGATTTCGCTTCAAATCTGGGGTAATCCGCTGCAAAACCCACAAGTGTAACAGGTATTTTACACCTATACTTTAAAATGAGATATACTGCACCATAACATGCTACAGACTTTAAAATCCAAACTGCAGGCCTGCATCATATGGTTGGACTTGATGAGGATTGTGTTCTATTTTTCAGATATTTATAACATACAGTTAGGTCCAGAAATATTTGGACAGTGACACAAGTTTTGTTATTTTAGCTGTTTACAAAAACATGTTCAGAAATACAATTATATATATATAATATGGGCTGAAAGTGCACACTCCCATCTGCAATATGAGAGTTTTCACATCCAAATCGGAGAAAGGGTTTAGGAATCATAGCTCTCATATGCTAATGCATAGCCTCCTCTTTTTCAAGGGACCAAAAGTAATTGGACAAGGGACTCTAAGGGCTGCAATTAACTCTGAAGGCGTCTCCCTCGTTAACCTGTAATCAATGAAGTAGTTAAAAGGTCTGGGGTTGATTACAGGTGTGTGGTTTTGCATTTGGAAGCTGTTGCTGTGACCAGACAACATGCGGTCTAAGGAACTCTCAATTGAGGTGAAGCAGAACATCCTGAGGCTGAAAAAAAAGAAAAAATCCATCAGAGAGATAGCAGACATGCTTGGAGTAGCAAAATCAACAGCCGGGTACATTCTGAGAAAAAAGGAATTGACTGGTGAGCTTGGGAACTCAAAAAGGCCTGGGCGTCCACGGATGACAACAGTGGTGGATGATCGCCGCATACTTTCTTTGGTGAAGAAGAACCCGTTCACAACATCAACTGAAGTCCAGAACACTCTCAGTGAAGTAGGTGTATCTGTCTCTAAGTCAACAGTAAAGAGAAGACTCCATGAAAGTAAATACAAAGGGTTCACATCTAGATTCAAACCATTCATCAATTCCAAAAATAGACAGGCCAGAGTTAAATTTGCTGAAAAACACCTCATGAAGCCAGCTCAGTTCTGGAAAAGTATTCTATGGACAGATGAGACCAAGATCAACCTGTACCAGAATGATGGGAAGAAAAAAGTTTGGAGAAGAAAGGGAACGGCACATGATCCAAGGCACACCACATCCTCTGTAAAACATGGTGGAGGCAACGTGATGGCATGGGCATGCATGGATTTCAATGGCACTGGGTCACTTGTGTTTATTGATGACATAACAGCAGACAAGAGTAGCCGGATGACTTTCAGCCCAGATTCAGCCAAATGCCGCAAAGTTGATCGGACGGCGCTTCATAGTACAGATGGACAATGACCCCAAGCATACAGCCAAAGCTACCCAGGAGTTCATGAGTGCAAAAAAGTGGAACATTCTGCAATGGCCAAGTCAATCACCAGATCTTAACCCAATTGAGCATGTATTTCACTTGCTCAAATCCAGACTTAAGACGGAAAGACCCACAAACAAGCAAGACCTGAAGGCTGCGGCTGTAAAGGCCTGGCAAAACATTAAGAAGGAGGAAACCCAGCGTTTGGTGATGTCCATGGGTTCCAGACTTAAGGCAGTGATTGCCTACAAAGGATTCGCAACAAAATATTGAAAATAAAAATATTTTGTTTGGGTTTGGTTTATTTGTCCAATTACTTTTGACCTCCTAAAATGTGGAGTGTTTGTAAAGAAATGTGTACAATTCCTACAATTTCTATCAGATATTTTTGTTCAAACCTTCAAATTAAACGTTACAATCTGCACTTGAATTCTGTTGTAGAGGTTTCATTTCAAATCCAATGTGGTGGCATGCAGAGCCCAACTCGCGAAAATTGTGTCACTGTCCAAATATTTCTGGACCTAACTGTATTTAATTCAAAGTATAGAGACATTTCATGATATTTTTGTTGGAGTCCAAATTCAAAGACCTCCACTGGTAAATAAAAGGATAGAGTAGAAGATCTCCTTCAACCTTGAAAATAGATTCCGTAGATTTTCTACTGGACTCATTTTCAGTCTCAGAGTAGAGCCACCCTTGGGTAGGCAGTTCCGTTCCTTCATTTTAGCAATCAGTGGGGTGTTAGCACTTGTGTAGGAGCTGGTTGCGCCTCCCCATCCCCCACTGTTTGTGCTAATTGCCTAGGTCTGCTGTATGTCAATTGCCTGTGTTGTAAAAGTAATGAGTTTTATGTCTGATACAGCGCCGCATGACCAGCTCTACCCTCACCTACTGTATCCTCATCCATCCCCTGTAGACTGTGAGCCCTCGCGGGCAGGGTCCTCTATCTTCCTGTCTGTGCCTTGTATTGTTTATGATTATTGTACTTGTCCCTATTTTGTATACCCCTTTCACATGTAAAGCGCCATGGAATAAATGGCACTACAATAAAAAATAATAATAATAATAACAATCATGTTGTTAATGAATGAAATAAAATTACTACTGCTACTAGTGAAGTACGGGTCCCCATTGTAGCGGAGCAGGGACCAGGTAGCAGCCAGCGCCACCCATTGGCCGGGTAAGAGCAGCGTTAGATTTGATGTTAGGTAAGGTAGGAGGAGGAGTGACAGATGGCCTACGGCTCACCACAATGGGCCCAGGGAAGTCGTGTGACTAGTCAGCTGTTGGGGCCCAGGAGCGGACAGCAGTGAGAATAAGAGTTGAGGAATGGAGGTACAGGTGCCTGGCAGCTTTTGGACTAGTTCCAATGCAGAGGGGATAGGACATAAGAGAGTACCCAAGAGAAAACAGCAGCAGAACCGTAGGAGCGAGGTCATGTCTGTCATAGCCGGGAAAAGGAAAATAAACTGTTCAAGTTTGGTTTGCCAAGAGAAGTCTAGTGTCACATGTTTGTCCACTGTGTCTACAACAATGACCGGCTGTGGGGTGATGGACACCAACCCAAAAAAATAGTAAGTGTCACACACCCCACCCGAAGAAATACATACACACTGACTCTCTCTGGTGAAGGATTGTGTAGCCCCCACGACTTGGCATCCATACCATCCTTCACCTGGATCCTACCAATCAAAACTTCAAATATGCCTCTACAGTATATGTCAACTTCTGAAATAATAAATTATAATTAGCTCTCTGTCTTGTTCTCTGCAAAAGCAATACATTAATGACTTAATCACAACGGAGGATCTGTGAGGGTTGGTCTTGGTACTACCATGTGCCAAACCACTGGTCCATTTTCCGTTTTGTAGATGTCTGGTACCATTCTGATTCCTAAAATAGCTGTAAGGAAGCTGCACATAATTTCCCAAAAAGCTAAGCAAAGAACATAGACACAGCATTAAGACAGCATGGAGCTACTATTGATAAATAAATGGAATATTTATTCACGGAAATTCTGAATAGCTGTAATTCCAAAATTACTATTGAACTTGGCTGTTTGGTGGAACCTTAAAGAACATCGCTGAAAGAGTTTATCCACCACAAGCAGTAAATTGCAATCACCCACTTGAAATATTATATTCTTTAGACTTGGTTTCCAGGGAAAGAACTTTTGTTTGTGTTTGTGATCAGTAGCTATGTAGTAGAAATAGAATAACGGGGCATGTAGGGTCAGAAAATACAGGAAAAATGTTGGCTTCTAAACTGAAAATATTTTCTGTCTATTTATTGAAGCCAATAATAAAGGAATAGTATGACTACTTTTAGTAATACACACTTGGACTCAAAGGTTTACCACTACGGGAAGAGATTGCATCTGAAATTGTACCCCCTGTGACCACCGTGCTATGCATTCTAAGATAGGAATACCTATTGAGGCCTAAAACACACTTCCGCAAAAAAAACGTCCGTGTGACACGGTCCGTTTTACGGGTCCGTGTTCCGGTTTTTTGGGGCGTTTCTCCGGTACGTATGACATCCGTGTGATGGCGTATGCGAGCCGTATGTACATGTAAAATGTCCGTGTTTGTGTGTAAAATGCCCGTGTATGTGTACGTGGAATGCCCGTGTAGAATGTCCGTTTGTGTGTTGCACAATGTCGTTGACACATGTCTGCTGACAGCAGACAGAGTTGCGCGATGAGAATGAACTCGGGTGAACTTCACCCGACTTCATTGTCATGCCGCGGCTCTGTCTGTGTGCCGCGTACTGATTAGCGGTCACCTGTGAAGGATTCACCAGTGACCTCTAATCCCCAGAGTGACTGAAGTGAGCAGCCCTCCCTCATACTTACCGCTCCCCGATCACCAGCGCGGCGAGGAACAGCTGTGCAGAGAATACGCGGCAACAATTACTTTAAATATGCCGGCCGCTCATTAATCAATCTCGTATTCCCTGCTTTCCCCACCCACAGACGCCTGTGATTGGTTGCAGTCAGACACGCCCCCCATGCTGAGTGACAGCTGTCTCACTGCACCCAATCACAGCAGCTGGTAACTGTGATTGGGTGCAGTGAGACAGCTGTCACTCAGCATGGGGGGCGTGTCTGACTGCAATCAATCACAGGCGTCTGTGGGTGGGGAAAGCAGGGAATACGAGATTGATTAATGAGCAGCCGGCATATTTAAAGTAATTGTTGCTGCGTATTCTCTGCACAGCTGTTCCTCGCCATTATTAAATTGGTGAACAAGGCAATTTGTTAGTGTTTTTTTTTCTAATAAACGATTGTTCAGCTGTGTGTGTTTATTTACTGTAATTTACAGATTAATCATGGAAGGTATCTCAGGGAGACGCCTGACATGATTAATCTAGGACTTATTGGCAGCTATGGGCTGCCAAAAACTCCTTATTACCCCGATTTGCCAACGCACCAGGGCAAATCGGGAAGAGCCGGGTACAGTCCCAGAACTGTCGCATATAATGTATGTGGCAATTCTGGGCGGCTGCTGACTGATATTGTTAGGCTGGGGGGCTCCCCATAATGTGGGGCTCCCCATCCTGAGAATACCAGCCTTCAGCCGTATGGCTTTATCTGGCTGGTATTAAAATTGGGGGGGACCGCACGCCGTTTTTTTTAATTATTTATTTATTTATTTTACTGCACAGTATAGACACGCCCACCAGCTGCTGTGATTGGGTGCAGTGAGACAGCTGTCACTTAGTGTGGGGGGCGTGTCTGACTGCAAACAATCACAGGCGTCTGTGGGTGGGGAAAGCAGGGAATACGAGATTGATTAATGAGCGGCTGGCATATTCAAAGTAATTGTTGCCGCGTATTCTCTGCACAGCTGTTCCTCGCCGCGCTGGTGATCGGGGAGCGGTATGAGCCGGGGGAAGAAAAAAACCGAGCGCCAATGTAAGTATGACTGAGAACAGCAGAAAAAAAGGTAAATATACTGACTTTAATTTAAAAAAAACAAAAGAAAAGATCGCTAGAGTGTAAAAACGCACACGCACGAAACGTGCTGAACACGGACATACTCCATGTGCGGTACGTGCAGGCACAGACCCATAGACTAAAGCGGGTCCGTGCTGCCGGCCATAAACGGACATGTCGTTCGTGTAGAAAAGCGCACACACGTACTTACCACACGGTCACACGTTCCGTGTGATTTTATGTGTGTGTGTGCCATCTACCATTGAATAACATGGGTCTCCGTGTGCACATGTCTCCGGTACGTGCAAATACGTACCGCACACGTACAAATTAAACGGATGTGTGTTGCGGGTCTGAAAGACAGTGCTGTATCAGAAAATCAATCAAGAAATAATGTCTGGAACTCCATTCTGAGTCTGAACTGGGTGCAAAAACCTAAAAAATCTACACTATATGGAGATAAGGTATGCACACCAGTGACTATGTAAGGGGAATATATGAAAATCAGAAACTCCTGTGTGAATACTGACATGAAAAATCCAATAGCTATATGTAAGAATGAAAAATGGAATCTGCATTACTGCCATGAACATATGAATAAAGAGAAATTTAGCTATTGAATTGATCAATGCAATAGAGCCCCAACACTACGCCAAAGTATTTCTCTACGTTGGGGTCCCTAGCTAGTGTGTGTCCTCTCATGCAGTTAAAAAACTTACCGTGTATGGGAAGCTGAGACCCAGGCTATATATGCGTATAATGTTGACTGGCAACAGGTGTGAGTGGGGCCGGGTTCACAAACGAAAAACTACAAATCAATCAAGAAATAACGTCTGGAACTCCATTCTGAGTCTGAACTGGGTGCAAAAACCTAAAAAATCTACACTATATGGAGAGAAGGTATGCACACCAGTGACTATGTAAGGGGAATATATGAAAAGCAGAAACTCTCCATATACTGTATCAGAATATGACATATTACCTAACTCAGGTATCTATATATATAATTGCCTTATTCTGTCTGTCTGTCTGTCTGTCTGTCTATCTGTCACACACAACACCCAACACACAAACACCGCGGCACACACAAATATACGCACATACCGCACAACACACACATGGCACAAAACATACCTCCCCCCAAAACACACCACACACACACAAACCGCGCAACACACACACACACAACGCTACAGACACACAGTGCTCCACAAACAACGCAACTCACGCAACACACATACAACACCGCTCTCACCCCCCGTCACACCCAGACAACACCCAGAACATGTACAGCGCCCTACACAAACACTTGGTAACTACACACAACAACATCTATATATATATATATATATATATATATATATATATATATATATATATATATATATATATATATATATATATATATATATATATATATATATATATATATATAACAAAAATCATACATGAACTACACAATACGTAAATTCTAGAATACCCGATGCGTAGAATTGGGCCACCTTCTAGTGTATTATAAGCAGCAGAGTATCCCGGTGGTTAGCATTGTTGCCTTGCAGCAGTGTGGTGACGTGAGGGGGAAAATGTCCATGAAATTTGTAAGCAGAGATAAGCAAACCCATGGAAGTTCGGCGGGTGCAGCTGAACCGAACCTCCATTGGTTTGGTCTTGACACGAACCCCAATGGTAGTCACTGATTAGCAGTTCAGGTCTCCGTCCACATACAGCCCAAAATCATGTGTCTGCAAATTTAAATTCTGGTTTGGCTTTTATTATAAGTCATATGGCAAGGCTCGTTAAAGGGTCGATATTGACTTTTAGGATTGCTTCTTCCAATTGGTGGCACTGGAGTTCAAGTCTTCTTCCTCTCTGGAGAGGCAATTTGCATATTTACTGTAATACCCCAGAGAAGCATTGCATGGTTTATATGTCTCCTTATACTGGCATGCAGGCATGTCACTTTCCACAAGGAGAAATATTACCTCTTAGACTCTAAGGCGGGCTTTACACGCTGCGACATCGCTAGCAATTGCTAGCGATGTCGAGCTCAATAGCACCCGCCCCCGTCGCACATGCGATATGTGGTGATTGCTGCCATAGCGAACATTATCGCTACGGCAGCTTCACACACACATATCTGGTCGGCGACGACGCTGTGACCGCCGAACAATATCTCCTTCAAGGGGGAGGTGTGTTCGGCGTCACAGCGACGTCACCGCAACGTCACTAAGTGGCCGGCCAATAGAAGCAGAGGGGCAGAGATGAGCGGGACATAACATCCCGCCCACCTCCTTCCTTCCGCATTGTCAGTGGAGGCAGATAAGGAGATGTTTGTCGTTCCTGCGGTGTCACACACAGCGATGTGTGGTGCTGCAGGAACAACAAACAACATCGTACCTGCAGCAGCAGCGATATTATGAAAAGGAGCGACGTGTCACCGATCAACGTTTTTTGACGTTTTTGCGATCGGTGATCGTCGCTTCTAGGGTTTACACGCTGCGATGACGGTAACGGTGCCGGATGTGCGTCACTAACGACGTGACCCCGATGATATATCGTTACCGATGTCGCAACATGTAAAGCCCGCCTAAGGGTGTGTGCCCACGATCAGTGTTGGCAGTGTTTTGGATGCAGCGTGTTTTCGCTGCGTCCAAAATGCTGCATTGTACAGTATAAACACAGTGGCTGGAATTTATAGAAATCCCATGCCCAATGTGCGTGTATAGCCAGCAGCGAAAACTGACCTGCGGTGCGGCTCTCTGAGGCCACAGCATGTCAATTCTTTGCAAGCGTCCTCCTTGGGGAGAACACCAGTTAGAGACCACAGCACCCCAAACCCTGATCTTGGGCACCGGCCTCTGCAGTCTCGCGTCCCCTGCATCCAGGACTATGAGAATCCTGAATTGCTGTGCACCTGTTGTAGCCTTTTTCCTTGCAGATTTTGTTGCAGAAAAAATCTGCAGTATGTCAATTCTTTCAGCGTTGTTGTCAGCTGGTATAATCCACTGCAGTGATTGAGCTCGATCACTGTAGTGGATTATAGCTATCAGTGCTGTACTCCCAGCACTGACACTTCCCCTCACACACCATGCATCCAGCATGGTGTGTGAGGCTCTCCGTAGCTCAGTAACCCGGGGTCATCATGGTGATGACCCAGGGTTGCCATGGCAGTGATTTCGTCCCTGTGATCGCATTATAAGGACCTGATCACCAGGGAGTGGTAAACGATTCCTCTCCCTGCCTCCTGAATGCTGTGATCGGGAGGTTAAACTACCGGAGATCCAGCGGCGATTGAGGGGTACAGCACAGGAACACTCAAATTGCGATGGCTAAAAAAATATCAAAAACATATGGAAATGTGCAAATGCGATAAAAGACACATGGTTTTTTTTCGGCTGCGTTTTTCCTGCCAAAACATGCACAAATCTGCTAGGTGGGCACATATCATTAAACTCCTAAAACATATTTCTAAGTTAATAGGCTTCCAATGCAGTTTATGCTGACATAGGGATGCAAATTGCCTCTTCAGAGAGGAAGAGGACTAAAAGTGAATATCACCCCTTAAATGAGTCTTGCCAAATGACTTAAGATATAAGCCAAATCAGAACCTTAAGGCTGGATTCACACTTGCGTATGACTCGCATGAGTGTGTAGCGCCCCTGAGTCTTCAGGAGCTATAAGGAACTGCATCCTGTCAAAGATGCAGGGCCTACCCCCAGGAACCCAGAAGACCAGTGCCGGTAACACCAAAACATGCATACAATCCTTGTTTTCTCCCCCCTCAAAACTGGTGACAGGCTAGGGTTGGACCCAATGGATGGCCAGCTGGGGGTGGTACTGATCCAGTCCACTAGATGACAACAAGGGAAGAGGGGTCAGACAGTCAGTTTGTGGAAGTGAAAGGAGACGGACGTAACAGTACTGACGGGAGAGTGTAGCAGTGACCTGTCAGGCTCAGGCATGTGGTTGCAGAAGGAGTACAGTGGAGTACTCTCGGAACCATCACAGCAGTGGGGTGCAGAGCCCTAGGTCAGGAAAACGACCTCACTGACCTAAGAGTTTGGGGCACAGTAATGACAGGAGAACCTGGGAA
Source organism: Anomaloglossus baeobatrachus (assembly GCF_048569485.1). Classification (NCBI taxonomy): domain Eukaryota; kingdom Metazoa; phylum Chordata; class Amphibia; order Anura; family Aromobatidae; genus Anomaloglossus; species Anomaloglossus baeobatrachus. The sequence goes on along the minus strand of NC_134356.1, from coordinate 277,913,533 downwards.
CGAGACAGAGATCTGGCCCAACAGGGTTCAATTACCTGCCGTACGTACTTAGACTGAAAGACAACCAGGAGGGGACCCCCATACGCTCCAAGCCATGGGGACCCACCAGCTAGAGACAGGTGCAGGGGAAGAAAGCCACCAGGTTACCACACTGGCACTGGAACTAAGGGGACCAGTGGTGAGAACCAGCCTCCATCGGGTTGCCAGCAACAACAACGCTGTGAGTAAAAAGAACCAGTTTCACTGTAATCCCTTGTGTGGCCTACCTTCTTTGCACGACCAGTATTATCAGCAGACCCAAGCAACAAACACCATCATCTATCCCCTGGGGCCTGGCCATACTTGTGGAGGGCCTAATATCCAGGCTGCCATTAACATCAGCCCCAAGAGTGAGAGACTTTGCAGTGGTGGCTCCATCTATATAGCCGCAACCCGCAAATGGCGTCACGACAAAAACTTTATTATCATTCCCATGTACATAACCCCTTTTAAGCAACCCCCAGGGTCACGGAACCGGGCAATGGCCACCCAGTGAACTGTCCCAGTAAATATACTGCCGGGGACCGAGTACCCCAAAGCCCTGGGGTGCGTCAAGTGCACTGCGAGAAAATCTCGCATTGCACTTGGCCCCATGTAAAACAAAGCTGAAGCTCAGATCTGTGAGATTTTCCTCAACCCAAGTTAGACTAAGGAAAAAAATTGCAGCATGCTGCGATTGTCTGTGAGTTTCTCATCACTCGCACCCATACAAGTTTATGGGTGCGAGTGAAACATCGGAGTGCACTCGGATGACACCAGAATGCAGTGCAATATACACACAGGCTGACAATGGAGGATATGGAGAGATTAATCTCTCCCTGCACATGTAATCTGATTACAAGATCGAATCACAGTTGCATTATACTTGGGTCACGCTCACAGCAGAGCCTGAGCTGAGAGTCATTAGCATATCGCATCCGATGCGCTCGTATTTTATACTATACGCTAATGTGACTCTAGCCTAATTTGCAGACACATTGTTTCAGTGAATTGCCCCTCGTCAGTGCAAACTATGAGATCTGATTTGGCTAAGCAAGAGGCTAAGATGGGTCTAAGGTGTAAGTTTTCTCTTAAAAACTGGTTCAGGAAATGAAAAGCTCCTCCAAAGATGCAAAGAACGAATATTTCATGAAGGGATTTTCACTTGAAAACTCATTGTTTTTTACTCCTTACATAAAAAACTCAGTGTGCACATACGTGAATTGTATACTGGAGTTGGAAATGTAGTTTGATCAGAGATCTACACATATTAGGACGTTACTGATAGGTTATTTTGGTGCTAGTGGATCTTTTTCAAGCCCTGACCTTCTCGCTTTGATGTCCCAAGAGTAAGAGAAGAGAAGCCACAGACATTTCCACAATAAGGGAGTACACCAATAACTTTGTTACATGTCAGTATTTATTCATCCAAGCAAAATCTCCCACAATCCCACCCACATAATTTAAAACAGCTTTAGCCACTGCTTGCTGGGTGATCTGGTCATACCCAAGTATACTTATATGACAGTGAGACATTTTGTAAATTTTCTTTTAATTTCTGTCCCAATGGCTATGAAAGGTATTTATTTGCCTAAACATAGAAAGACATTAGCTCAGGGGTGTCAACCTCATTTTAACTGAGGGCCACATCAATATTATGGTTGCCTTCAAAGGAACTTTTGCAGTTGTAAGGGTTAATGCAGATCTCCAAGCAACTGGAATCCAATGCATAAACTGGCCAGGGGCTATAAGAGACCTGTCCCTGCCTTCTAGGGCAATACAAGAGCTGTCCCTGGGTACTAGGGCTGTACAACAGCTGTCCCTAGGTAGTAGGACTATAAGAGAGCTGTCCCTGGGTAGTAGGGCTGTACGGGAGCTGTCTCTGGTTAATAGGGCTATACGCCTGCTGTCCCTGGGTAGTAGGACTAAACGACAGTGGTCCCTGGGTTGTAGGACTGTATAACAGCTGTTCCTGGGTAATAGGAGTATACGACAGCTGTCCTTGGGTAGTAGGACTAGGATAGCAGGACTACCCAAGAGCTGTCGCTTGGCTGTAGGGCTAAGATCACTGTCCCTGGGTTGTAGGGCTAAGGGCGCTGTTCCTAAGTTGTAGGGCCAAGGGTGCTGTTCTTAAGTTGTAGAGCTAAGGGCGCTCTCCCTGGGTTTTAGGGCTAAGAGTGTTGTCCCTGAGGTGTAAATCCCACGACAAGCTGCCCCATACATCAGCATTGCACACACCCCACCTTAGGCATCCACACAGCATTATAGACCCCCAAAACCCACAACAGGTATCCCTCCAGCATTGTACGCCCTCCAAACACCAAATACCACATAGATGTCCTCCCAGGATGGCATACCCTTAAAATCCTACCACAGGCATCCCACATAGCATTAAAGGTGCACAAATCCCACTGCAGATATCCCCCCAGTATTGTATACCCCAAATACCACCACAGGCATTCCCTCCAACATCACACACTCCCCAAAATCCCATCACAGGTGTCCCCTCAGCATCACCCCCCCAGATATCCCCACAGCATTATAGTGTGGCGCCCCTGAGTGTATCAGGGTGCCACAGGGTACTTCAATCCTTACCCAGGGTACAGGGCCTACCCCCCAGTCAGAGTCAGCCAGAGAAATGGTGTCAGGAGTTACATGTAGGTACTGACTCCACACTTCTACACCAGAAACAAGGAGTTTACAGGGTAGTGCAGGAATACGAACAAGTCTTTAGCAAACATCCATTAGACTTCGGGAGGGTGAAAGGAGTGCAACATTACATACCCACAGGTGCACATCCACCCATCAAAGAAAGATGCAGGCCTATACCACCCACTCACTATTAATGTGCCAAGGAGATGTTGAGGAACATGAAGGAGGCAGGGGTCATCAGGGATAGTTGCAGCCCCTGGGCAGCTCCACTGGTTCTGGTTAAGAAGAAGGACGGCACTATGAGGATGTTTGTGGACTACAGGCAAATCAATAAAATAACCCACACGGACGCCTATCCACTACCCAGTATTGAAGATTCACTGGCTCCATTGAAATCTGCAAATTACTTCTCTACCGTTGATCTTACTAGTGTCTATTGGCAAGTGTCCGTTGCTGAAGAGGACCGTGAGAAGACTGCCTTTGCCATCCCGATGGGGTTATGCGAGTTCAACAGCATGCCATTCGGGCTGTGCAATGCACCGGGAACGTTTCAGAGACTCATGGAATGCTGCTTGGGCCACTGCAACTTCGAAACTGTCCTGCTTTACCTGGATGATGTAATCATATATTCCAAAACCTACACAGAGCATCTAGACCATCTGGCAGGAGTATTCAAAGCCCTATCCAGGTATGAGATGAAGCTAAAACCCTGCAAGTGTCACCTACTGAAGCCTAAGGTCCAGTACCAGATCCCAAGAAGATCACAGCTATCCAGAACTGGTCAAGGCCCAATACCGTCAAGGAGGTACGGCAGTTCCTGGGTCTGATGGGGTACTACCGAAGGTTTGTGAAGGGCTACACCAAAATGGCAGCTCCATTGCAAGATGTCCTGGTTAGCCAACCAAAGCATGGCAAGACTTCTGGTCCTCCATTCACGTCGGGTGAGGAACAGGAAGATTTCTTTAGATGGATGAAGTCAGCCCTAACAGGGGACGAAATTCTGGCATATCCCGATTACGGTCTCCCTTTTGTGCTGTACACAAATGCCATCAATGTGGGACTGAGAGCTGTCTTAGCCCAGGTGCAGAATGGCAAGGAGAAGGTTATTGCGTACGCCAGCAGAAAACTCCGTCCAACAGAACGAAATCCTGAGAATTACAGTTTTTTCAAGCTAGAGTTCTTGGCACTTGTCTGGGCCGTGCCGGAGAGATTTAAACACTACTTGGCTTCTGCAAAATTCACTGTGTACACAGACAACAACCCCTTGACCCACCTCGACACTGTGAAGCTTGAAGCACTGGAGCAACGTTGGGTAGCACAGCTGGCGAACTACGACTTCACCATAAAGTATAGAGCTGGTCGCAAGAACGCCAATGCGGATGCGTTATCCAGGATGCCTCATCTGCCTGATGATGGAGGAGATGAAGACGACTTGGAGGAAATTGAATTGCCTGCCTTCCTTCGCCCTGACAGCCTGGAGAAGCCTCAATCTCACAGTAGTCAACAGAAAGCAATCTTCAATCCGCTACCACATTATGGTTGGCAAGAAGCGCAAGATAATGATCCTGCCGTTAAATTAATCAAGGCACTGATAGCCCAGGCTGATTCCAGTCTTGAACCAACTGATCCAAAGGAAGCACAGAAATTGTGGAAGGAAAGAAGCCGATTGTATCTTCATCGAGGCAAGCTGTACAGAAGTCTCATTAACCCCAAGATGCATGAGAGGGTATGCCAAATAGTGATACCCAGATCGTATGAGCCAGTAGTCTTAGAAGAGTACCACGATGGAGCTGGACATTTTGGTTGGAAGAAGTTGGAGGTGCTGTTAAGAAGTCGGTTTTACTGGGTCGGAATGAGGATCACCATCGAGGAATGGTGCAGAAACTGCGATCCTTGCGCGTTGAGGAGGAAAGATTGCACCAGTCAGAGAGCACCACTACAGCCAATAGTCACCAACCAGCCGTTGGAAATCGTTGCTTTAGACCACGTCAAGCTCACACCAAGCAGGAGTAGTTATAGCTATGCACTCATGATGGTGGATCACTATTCAAGGTTCCTTGTGGTGGTACCTGTCAAAGATTTAACTGCCAGCACAGCAGCAAAAGGCTTCCAACCACATGGTTATCCGGACCAAATCCTCACCGATCAAGGTCCTGCTTTTGAAGCTGAGATCTTCAAGGAATTTTGTAGCCTGTATGGCTGTAAGAAGATACGCACTACACCCTACCACGCACAAACAGGATGTGTGAGAAGATGTACCATCTAGTCATCAATCTGTTGAAGACTCTACCACTCGAGGAGCGGAACCTGTGGCCTGAAAAATTGCCAGATCTAGTTGATATGTACATTAATGTTCCCGTGAGGTCCACCAAATGTACACCTGCTTATCTCATGCGAGCCAGACCTGGGAGGTTACCAGTAGACTTGGAGATGTAACTTGAAACTCCCGAAATTAACTTACCAGCTACAGATTGGGACTCAAAACTCCAAATTCAATACAAGTAAATCCAAGAGTATAATAATATAATAATATGCCTCTTTTTCCCAGGTTTTGTTACCTTTAATGTGGGCTATGATAGTGATTTTGTAATCCATTTAATATACCTTTTGTGACCTTCTGTTTACCACAGTATACAATATTGGTACTCTCCTGGGACTCCTCATTTGTTTTGCGATATGCACTTGCACTTCATATAAGGAAGTTTAGTGTCATATTTATTTATATTTAAATACCCCCACCCCATTGCCCACTAGCAGCTATGACTATGAATTTTACATGTCCACTGTCCTTTTGTTATATGTATGTCTGACTCATTTTCACTGTAAATTAAAATTGCTGAAAATATTAATACATCATTAAATAATAAAAAAAATATATTTTGCATGATATACTCCTTGTTATCCTGTTTTCTAAATCCAAGAGTATGTTGCACAGAATCTGAACCAAAGTAGAGAGAAACAATAAAAGAACTTCAACAGACAAGCGAAGGCTACCCCCTTTTCACCAGGTGAAGTAGTATTGAAAAGAAAGAGGAAATTACACAAGTTGGATGACCAATGGGAAAAAAACCCCCTATGTAGTACAACTCTAAAACTCAGAAGATTTGTCTTATCAGCAAAGACCAAGGAAGAACTACATCTGCAATTTCCAGAGACTACCTGAAGATGTGCCTAGAACCCTTAAGGGTCCAAGATGAAGTTTAACCTCAAGTCGTGGAAAGGAAAAAGAAAACCATCCATACTGTCCTAGGTAATTTCCCGGAAGATTGGCCTATGTACAATGGAGCAGTGATTGTCCCTGTCATAACATTTCCACAACCAGTGCAAGAACCAGAACAGGAAGGACTTTCTGACACTGCACCCATTCCCACACCTGGAGTAGCACCCATACCTTTGCCACGAACACGTAGGCTCTTACCTGCAACACCCACCACCAATAGTGAGGAATTAGTAGCAGACACTGCCACACCACAGAGGCTAGAAGGTAGTCCAGAGTTGAAGAGATCAACCCACATCAATTTTGGTTAGCCCCCACTTAGATTCAGAGAGTGATGATAGCAGGACCTGGCTATCTCATTACAGTGTTGTTATGTTATTTAATGCTTTAAAAATGATAAGTAATGTTTGAAAATGTTGAAAATACTAATTACCCGAATAAGTAACCTGATTTGCAAGTTTTATAATTTTTACACCCGGAGTGAGGGACTCTGTTTTACCCTCCCCTAGTATTAAAAATGGACCATGGCTGCAGGACTAACAGCAGCCAGCACGAACTTGTGCTTATTGTAAATAGTTGCACCTTGTAAAAGGGGAATAGAGTACATCAGTAAAAGGGGGATAAAAGTACAAGCTAACTATTAGTGTGCAAATGGTGTAAAAGACCTTCGTCTCTTTACTATCGCAAAGGATCTATTCCCAATATCACAAATATACTGTATATGTTCCCAAGGGTAATAATTTCTCTGTTTCTATTGCTTTACTCTGCTTTGCCCTATATACCTGGTGCATCCCAAATAAGCATATACTCAGAGTCACTTTGTTGTAATAATAAAATATAACAATTTTATTATTAACTAACAAGACTACACTTAATACACTATAGAATTCTAGCACGTGTAATCACTATGAAAAGCATATACTAAATTATATACACATACAATACAATAAAACACCAGTAAATACTTTACTATAAAACCGACAGTTACATACCACCCACTATGGCACTCACACAGTTACAGCCCACCCAACAATATGATACTATCTATCCCTATAGGGAGGGTACTCAGCCATCCTTCTGTGTGTCCATCCAGGGAGGAAGAGAAGAGAGAGCGAGAGGGGGGTGAGAGGTCAGCTTAATATAGGGCTTGTGACCAAGATTCATTTAGCCCTATGATTGGCTGTAACCTGTGATATCATGGGGGCGTGTGTATAGCCAAGTGTTGGAGACTCCTCCCAACCTGGCTGAGGGTAAAAGACATGATCTTCTGTGTGTTACCCTCCCCCATCCAGCACAGGATAAATTATTCACAATTACTTCCCTGATACACACCTCGTGTGCCTACCAGAGTTGTCTCCTGAACCATCAGGACTTCAATCCTGTCACCACGGACACTGCAAGGAACTCGGGATGGTGCGACACCATGGCTAGCGGTGGCACCTGGGGTTCAGGTGTTTTGGGTGGTGGGTTCAAGGGAAAAGGGACAATGGGAATGGACTTTTGCAGGAAGGAGCTGCAGCAGAGGAGGGTGAGTCTCCGACTACCGCTACAACCTGTAGCGTTCCGAAGCGTTTTACAGTAAGACTGTGAGTTTTAAACATTTAAGTGAATTGCCTCTTTTGTGTGGGAAGTCTTTTATAACTAACATGTCACCCCTTTTTCCCAGTTCCAGTTCAATAAAACCTCTGTGTGTCCTGTAGCTCGGGGATGAGCTACGTTTAACCAAGGGGGAATGTGGCACCCCTGAGTGTATCAGTGTGCCACAGGGTACTGCAATCCTTACCGAGGGTGCAGGGCCTACCCTCCATGGTTCCAGGTTCCTAAGAAACTGGTCTCACAACCATCAGCACAAATCCCAATCACACCTCACATCATGACCTGTCAGAGACACCAGTGGGTTGGTTAAGCTAGAATAGGGCCACCCACCTAGGGGTCAGGCAGACTGGTGTGAGGGAAGTAAGAGACTTGAGTGAGAGCCCTCAGAGAGTGAGGAGCTGGGTAGAGTGAGCTCCCGGGGAGCTAGACCAAGGTTGGGTCTCAGACGGTGGTCCGAGACCAGAGGAGTCAGGGATCGGTGACAGAGACATTGGAAGGGTGCGACGGTCATGGTCTAGGAGGACTGTCGGCATCAGAAACCCAAAAGGATTGACCGATGCGGAGCACAACGGGGTACGGGACCCTAGGCCAGAAGCCGGTTCAACATCCTGATAATTAGCCTGGGAGGGAGAATCTCTTTCTGAACTTCCCTAGAAGCTCAGAGATTGTAGGCGACACCACACCATGGGGAATAGGGCTTTACAGTAAAGTGGCCCACTAAAATCCCAAGTGCCAGCTATCAAGAGCACAGCTACACTAAAAATATAGTGAGCGGGGCCCCAACAGGTTCAAGACAAGGGGCCACAACAGAGAACTAACTTGTGCATGGAGGCGGCTCCGGATTACCAAGTGACACCGGTGGGAGCGGACACCTGGGCAGGCTCCCCAATAGTGACTGTGATGCACAGAGTCTTTGGTTTATCCTTAGTGTGAGTGTCTGCTTTATAATCCTCATCCAGCACCACAACTACCAACAGTGAGTACTCTGGTTCCCCTGCACCCTGCGCTCTCAAATATCCCACCATAACCCCAGAGGCCAGGGCCTTCCCTACCTGCAGAGGGACCGACACCTTGCTGCTCCACACCATCCGCCCCGGTACTCTTCCAGCAGCGGCGGTACTCCCATTACCGCAACCTGCAGGTGGCGTCACAAACTTCTCCCCTGTAAATAATCTCCTTTCAAGGATCAGAGTATCAGAGGGTCTGCCGAGCCCAGGTTCGGACGCCTCGAGCCACGACCACCCCGGTATCGAGCACCCCGGTCTGCGCCGGGACGGCACAATAGTCCCCCAAAATCCCCTGCATGCATCCTTCAGCATTGTATACCCTGCAAATCCCACCGCAGGCATACCTACAACATTATACACCCCCAAAATCCCATCACAATCATTCTCCAGCATCACATAACCCCCAAACAGGTGTACCCCCAGAATCACACATCCCCTAAAATACTGTCGCAGGCGGAGGAGGGGACGCCGCGCTCTCCCACTGCTCGGGTCCGGCTGCCGCTGCGGCTGCTGCAGCCTGCTGCTGCCGCTGCTCGGTGGCTCGAATGATGGGCCGGATCCCGGGGACTCGAGCGGCGCTCCTCGCCCGTGAGTGAAAGGGGATTGGGTTTTGGGATAGTTTATTGTCCATGACGCCACCCACGGTTGTGGTGATTAAGTGGACACCCCCGCTGCTCTGTCTGGGGAGCCCGGGAGTGATGGTACGGAGCAGCCAGTTGTTGATTTGCCCCTCCGTGGGTAGGGGTTTTGGTGCTCCCGGGGCCCAATGATAGGGTTGGAATGGTGGACAGGCGGGTCTGGGGCCTGTGGAGGTGCAGGGGCGCAGGGGCAGCGCTGTGCTGCACGGCACGGAGGTACTCACTCAGCCAGTAAACACGACACAGTATTCGGTAAACAAACGGTTGGTTGGACGAGTCCCTCGGACGGTTCACGGTGCTGATGTTCCCTGCAGTTAGCGGTGATGGTCTCTTCCCTGCACCTATGAAAGTCTCTTTGGTAGCGATGGGTCCCCACCGGTTACCCACTCCTTGGCTTCAAGCTGGGCCGAAGGAGCCCTACTTTGCCCGCAGGCGCTGGCCCTGGGAAACTGGTGCCCTGGTGGTGGCGGTGTCTCCCCTTCACGGTCGGGCTGTTGCCTTCAATCGGGACTTGGTTGTTAGGAGACAGACGTCCCCTTCACTGACGGATTTGGCAAATTATGGTGACTCCTAGCCTTGCCGGGATCTGAAAGGCCCCTGCCCTGGTGCTGACTGTTCTTCGTATACTGCTCCGGTACCGCCGGGTCACCACCCGTCCGCGGTCCTTCCAGCAACCTCCGAGCAGTCCCCCTGCAGACTATCACCGCCGTCTGCTGACCTTGCTGTCTCAGTCCGGGGCACACACCCGGACCAACTTCAGGCTTGCTTAACTGTTCCTTTTTTACTTCTTCACTCAGGCTCCTCTACCACTTCCTTGTACTTCACTCCCCTAGCTTGACTGCTCGGTTTTCCCGCCTCCAGGGCTGTGAACTCCTCGGTGGGTGGAGCCAACCGCCTGGCCCACCCCCTGGTGTGGACATCAGCCCCTGGAGGAAGGCAACAAGGATTTTGGGTTAGCTTGGTGTACCTGCAGGGAATGTGGGGTGCATGTGATGTTGTGACCTGTGACCCCTGGCTTGCCCAGGGCGTCACAATACCATCAAACCCCCCCACATTGCACACACACCAAATCCTACTACATGCATCATAGACCCCCAAAATTCCACTGCAGGCATACCCACAGCATTATAGGCCCCCAAAATGCCACTACAGGCATCCCCCAGCATTGCACCCACCAAATCCCACAACAGACATCCCTACAGCATTGCACACACACTCAAATCCCAACATAGGTATCTCCACAGCATTGTAGTCCCTTAAAACCCCACCTCAGGCAACCCCCAGTATTGTAAAACCCCCCAAAACCCACCAAAGGCACCCTCCTGTATTATAGTATACCAAATCTTAGCACAGGCATTCCCCTAGCATTATAGTCCTCCCTAAACCCCAGTACAGGCATACCCTTTTTCTTCTGCAGCTTCTCATTGATGCAGTGAAAGATGGCTAATCAGGTTGTTGTTCTACCTCTTCACCTTGTTCCTTCTATTCTTCTGACCATGATGTCCTTCTCCAGTGATTGTTCGCTTCATTACTAGACTAAAGGCGGCGTCACACGCAACGACGGATCTAAAGATATATCGCCGGGGTCACAGATTCCGTGACGCACATCCGGCATCGTTAGCGACGTCGTTGCGTGTGACAGCAAGGAACGACCGTTAACGATGGAAAATACTCACTTTATCGTCCATCGTTGACACGTCGTTCCTTTTTAAAATATCGTTGATTGTAGAGGACACAGGTTGTTCATCGTTCCCGAGGCAGCACACATCGCTACGTGTGACACCTGGGGAAACGACAAACAACAGCTTACCTGCGGCCGTCGACAATGGGGAAGGAAGGAGGTGGGCATTATGTTACGTCCCTCTCATCTCCGCCCCTCCGCTTCTATTGGGCGGCCGCTGTGTGACGTCTCTGTGACGCCGAACGTCCCTCCCCCTTCAGGAAGAGGATGTTCGCCGCCTACAGCGACGTCGTTAGGGAGGTAAGTACGTGTGACGGGGATTAACGACATTGTGCGCCACGGGCAACAAATTGCCCGTGACGCACAAACGACGAGGGCGGGTGCGATCGCTCATGTGATCGCACGATATATCGATGCGTGTGACGGGGCCTTAATACATAAGTGTAGCATTTAAAACAACTGTATAAAAACAATTGAAAGCTTCAAGAGGAACCTCAAGACCCACCTCTTCCAACAAGCCTACAACCTACAATAGCCCTCAGCCCAGTAGACCACTGCGCAACCAGCTCTGTCCTCACCTATTGTACCATCACCCATTCCCTGTAGACTGTGAGCCCTCGCGGGCAGGGTCCTCTCTCCTCCTATACCAGTCTGTCTTGTACTGTTAATGATTTGTTGTACGTATACCCTCTTTCACTTGTAAAGCGCCATGGAATAAATGGCGCTATAATAATAAATAATAATAATAATAATAATAATGTAAAAAAACCAAACAATAGAAAAATATACACCAACAAAATGCAAATGTTATCTGCAGTTCATAATTCATTACAACAGCACTCCAAAACCTATCAGGGAGGCGCTGAGAACGCTCTACGGCAGTGTTCCTTATTTCCAGCCCTCAGCAGCCACTAAAGGCCGCTTTACACGCTGCGACATCGCTAAAGCGATGTCGTTGGGCTCACGGAATTCGTGACGCACATCCGGCCGCTTTAGCGATGTCGTTACGTGTGACACCTACGTGCGATCGAAAATCGTCGCAAACACGTGCAAAATCGCTAATCGTTGACATGCTCCCCTATTCCCAATTATCGTTGCTGCTGCAGGTACGATGTTGTTCGTCATTCCTGCGGCAGCACACATCGCTATGTGTGACACCGCAGGAACGAGCAACCTCACCTTACCTGCGGCCACCGGCAATGAGGAAGGAAGGAGGTGGGCGGGATGTTCGTCCCGCTCACCACCGCCCCTCCGCTTCGATTGGGTGGCCGCTTAGTGACATTGCTGTGACGCTGAACGAACCGCCCCCTTAGAAAGGAGGTGGTTCACCAGTCACAGTGCCGTCGCTAGGCAGGTAAGTATGTGTGACGGGTCCGCACGATTTTGTGCGCCATGGGCAGTGATTTGCCTGTGACGCACAAACGATGCGGGCGGGTACGCATGCTAGCGATCTTGCTAGCGAGATCGCAGCGTGTAAAGTGGCCTTAAGGCTGCTTTCACACATCAGTTTTTTGCAACCAGGCACAATCCGGAGCTTTGCAGAAAAAACGCATCCGTTTTTTTTTGCCGCCGGATGAGTTTTTTCCTCATAGACTTGCATTAGCGCCGGATTGTGCCGCATGTACTTGCGTTTGATCCGTTTTTTGCCGGATGCGGCAAAAATCGTCACTCCGGCGGCCGCACAGCGCTGGGTGAGGCGCTGTGCGGCATGGTGCATAATGAAAGTCTATGTGCGCCGAATCCGGTGGCATGCGTCAAACGCCGGAAGCATGTACCGGTTCTGGTTTTTACTTCTGAGCATGCCCAGGACTGATATAAATTCATTGCTTGTCAGAAAATCACTCACTCACTCTCTCTCAAACTGTCTCATTCACTGACTCACTCACTCACTGACTCACTTACTAACTGACTCATTCACTCACTCTCACCCACTCACCGATGACGGGCGCGGCGCTGCACGGCTGTCACAAAGCTCCGGCGGCTTCTCCTGATTTGAAAATGCCGGCCGCACATTATTCAATCTCGTATTCACTGCTTCCCCCGCCCACTGGCGCCTATGATTGGTTGCAGTCAGACACGCCCCCACGCTGAGTAACAGCTGTCTCACTGCAACCAATCACAGCCGCAGGTGGGTGGGTCTATGTCTTGCAGTAAACTAAATAAATAAATAATTAAAAAAAACGGGGCATGCGGTCCCACCCAATTTTGATACCAGCCAAGATAAAGCCACACGGCTGAAGGCTAGTATTCTCAGGATGGGGAGCCTCACGTTATGGGGAGCCCCCCAGCCTAAAAATATTAGCCAGCAGCCGCCCGGAATTGCCGCATCCATTAGATGTGACAGTCCCGGGACGCTACCCGGCTCATCCCGAATTGCCCTGGTGTGGTGGCAATTGGGGTAATAAGGGGTTATTCATGGGAAGCATCTATGAGACACCCCCAATGATTAACCTGTAAGTGAAAGTTAATAAACACATACACCCCAAAAAAACCCTTTATTTGGAATAAAAGACAAAAAAAACCCTCTTTCACCATTTTATTAAAATCCCCAAATATCCCTCCAGGTCCGATGTAATCCACAGAGGTCCCACGACGATTTCAGCTCTGCTACATGAAACTGACAGGAGCGGCAGTAGAACACCGCCATTCCTGGGAGCACCACGCAGCAACTGAAGGGAGTCGCTCTGTCAGCGGTGACGTCACTGAGGTAGTGCCGGGGCGTGTGCAGTGATGATGATGAGTGCGGTAGTGTCGGGGCGTGTGCGGTGATGATGATGAGTGCGGTAGTGCTGGGGTGTTTGCGGGGATGATGATGAGTGCAGTAGTGCCGGGGTGTGTGCGGGGATGATGATGAGTGCGATAGTGCCTGCGTGTGCGGTGATGATGCGTGTGGTAGTGCCTGTGTGTGCAGGGATGATGATGCGTGTGGTAGTGCCTGCGTGTGCGGTGATGATGCGTGCGGTAGTGCCTGCGTGTGCGGTGATGATGAGGGTGGTAGTGCCGGTGTTTGTGCGGTGATGATGGGGTCGCTCTCTCTCTCTCAGCATAAACAAAAAAAACGGATACGTGTTTTACCGGATCCGTCGCTTCAGTTTTTACGCAATCTGAGACGGATCCGTTGCATCAGGCACAAACTGGATTGTGCCTGATTGCAAAAAACTGATGTGTGAAAGCAGCCTAACAGTTCATGTTTTAAGGATTTCCTTAGTATTCCATCCCCTGTGAAATACTAAGGAAATCCTGAAAACACAAACTGTCGGTCACTCTTGAGGACTGGAGTTGGGGATCACTGCTGTAGGATGTAGAAATACCTAATTAGTAGATTGGTTTTTTGCAGGTAGGAAATGAAAAAATTATACTGTATTCCAAGCAGATACACTGGGCAAAGAATTTACACCTCGACACAAGGTCATGATGACGAAGACCTCATGTTGTGATGGAAATGCACTGTTCAGTGCTCCAGAACATGGGAAGAGACAGCATCTTTCAGCTTCAAGGCTATTAAATGGTGCTGTGCCCAAAGCACGACACTGAAAGGTGAGCAATATTTATTGTGTGTGAAGACACATTTGAGTCCTCAGGTAAGATACCAGGAAGGGATGTTGTTAAAAAATAAAGAAATGAAGAAATATATTAATTCCGATAGTGCTGCATAAACAAGTAGTAAAAAATGTATAAGCTATCCAGCAATTTCAAAGTGACCTCATAGATGGTCCCTATCCCTCCTGACTTACCTCTGTGAGCAAAGGCACATATGACACACGACCCCAGGGTGGCCAGACCCCCTCAATGCAACAAATATGTGAACAAGGCTAGCACCATTAGTGTATTAAATAAATGTACAGGTGCATGTATGTCATGGTCAATAAACATACAAATATAATAACATGTATTAGCACACTGCACTTAATGAATATATTAATTTCACCATTGCCACACACGAATAAATGTAAAGAACTACGTTAACAAAAGAAAAACGAGGGGTATTACAGCCACTTATACCTCTGAGAGTCTTTACCTTGTATGTTGTTACTCGGCTTTTTTCTGATTGTTGCTTGATCAGTATTTTGCTTATATACATTAAGGTTTGGGTTCTACTTGCATTATCTTACGGAGATCAAGATACTAGTTGTCTTTTAAATGTTTTTCCTTTTGTTTGTTAATTTTGTGTTCAATAAAATATTTTTATTACTTCAATTTTTAGTGATATTATAGGGTCATTAGTGCCGGTTCCATACCTTTCTCTTTTTCTTTTGTGTTCTTTTATGTGATATTAGGTATATGGCACATCTCACATCATTATTTCGCACTAGCCATTCACCTTCTAGATATATATGAGTTAGGCACTAAATTATCCATTATTAATCAGAAAATGTAAAGGCTAATTGTCACGATTCCTCTATGCAAAGCATCTTGCACTAGGAGATGCTGTGTTTTTCTGGATAACTGAGCTGACAGGTTGATTGACTGTGCAGGATTCCATTCTTGTTCTTGGAGATGTATTGCTCAGGTGTTTTATCTTTCTGGTAATTGCTCTGCTTTTTTACTGAGCCTGCTCCTCCATAACCTTGCCAGTCATACATTCTGGTTTAGTAGTTGTGCTGTTAGCCTGTTTCTCTGCATATGTTCTGATCTTTGTTTTTTGACCCCGGACTGTTGTTTGACTCTTCTCTGCCCGCTTCCTGTTCCTGTCGTGACTTCCTGGCTTTAGACCTCAGACCATTACCTGACCACATCTCAATTTTCTCCCTAAATCTATTATGTGCCTATCTGGAATACTGACCCCTGGATTGTGACCTGACTACACCTCTGTCTTTTCCCTGTGTCTATACATGTCGTCCTGTTACCAGACCCCGGCTTTCCTGACGACTCTTTCGTCTGTACTACCTGTAAATAGTGACTTGCATTACACTAAGTTCACATGTCCTGTAGTCATCCGTTAGAATGTATCCGTTAGGAAACTGATTTCTGCTAGATCTATTTTTTTTCTGAGACAGAAGTCTAATGCCTGCTTTACACGCATCAATAAATCATTCAATCCGTCGTCGGAGTCAAGTTGTAAGTGACGCACATCCTGCATCGTTCATGACGTATTTGCGTGTGACACCTACGTGCAATCAAGATTGAACGAAAATACGGTGATCGCATACACGTCGTTTATTCCTCATACATTGGATGTTATGTTGTATGAACCTAGTCAATTGAAACGTGTGACATCCCTCCTACGATTGTGATGTCTGAGGCTATGTGCGCAGGTGTGCGCTCTGCACCGCAGCTTAAAAAAGGTCCGCTTCAGAGCGCAGCTGAGAAGCTGCGTTCTGAAGCGCCTCACAATGTCTGTCATTCACTAATCTCTGTCAGTCGGTCACTATCTCTGTCCCTCTCTCTCTGTCCATGTCAGGCTATCCCTCTTACCCCCTCTCTCATACTCACCGATCCCCGATCACCGGCGCGGCGCTGCACGGCTTTCTCACTGCTCCGGCGCATAGCTGCCAATAAGTCCTAGATTAATCATGTCAGGCGTCTCCCCGAGATGCCTTCCATGATTAATCTGTAAGTGACAGTAAATAAACACACACACACGAAAAAATCCTTTATTAGAAATAAAAAACACAAACATATACCCTGGTTCACCACTTTAATAAGCCCGAAAAATAAGCCTTTAATAAGCCCGAAAAGGTAACCTCAGTGACAGCTCAGCTGATCGCGCTATTGCTGCATGGAGGTGACCGGAGCTGCAGAACACACCGCCGCTCCTGTCAGCTCCACGCAGCTAATGAAGGCAATAGCGCGATCAGCTGAGCAGAAAGCCATGGACCCCATAGGGGGGAGGGGCGACATGACCAGAGGGAAGGGAGGGAGTGAGGGGTTAATAAAGTGAATTAAAGGGCATTATGGGCCCTTTTAGGGGATTGGTGGAATAGGGTCACTGTAGGGTGGGGAGGGGGCTAGTATATAAACTATAGGGGAGGGGTCTTACCTTCCTTGTGACTCCGGACAGCAAAGGATTCCGACTTGACCAACGGCATGGCGGACCTCCAGGAGCTGGACAGGATGATCCGATCAGCGATGGCGGTGCACGGGGCCCAGGCAGTGCAGTCCCACTTCAGGGCTGCCTGGGTTCCCCCGTCGGCACCTGCCCCTTGTCTCCCCCTCGGCCGCGGGTGGCGTTCCAGGCCCACCCCCACCCCCATCAAGTATTCCCCGGGCGCAGGGGGGGCACGGAGGCCCAGTGAGAGCCCCCCTCGGGACCCTCCGCGGCGGGGCGTGCAGCGGCTGCTTCCAGCGTCTGCCCCGGCCGCAGGGAGGAATCTCCGGCGAGGCCGCGGCGGCCGCAAAGGGGGCGTGGCCAGCCCGGGGCCTTCTTCTGATGTCGGGCCTCGGGCTGGAGTGAGGAGCCCAGCGGCGTCTCCCGGCCGGGAGCGAACCCGGCGACGATCTGAGGCCAGCGGCGGCCTGGACGGAGGCGGGCCCGGCCTGGGGCCTACTTCCGGTCCCAGGCCTCGGGCTCCATTAAACAGGCCAGCGGCAGCCCGGGACCGGGGGGCGTGCCCAGCGGAGATCGGAGACTTCGGGAGGGGGCGTGCCCAGCCTGGGGCCTGCTCCTGGTGACGGGCACCCTGCGGTGGGACACGGCTCTGCGGCAGCTTCCAACTGGGAGCGGGCCCGGCAGTCGGATGAGGCCAGCAGTACCCCCCGTGGGTGGCGGGGGGGCTGGGCGCAGGCAGTCAGCGGGGGGACCGGTGTGTGCAGGCGGCACCCGGATACCCGTGAGGCTGCGGGAGCAAGGGGGGACGGCAGGAGCCCTGCGGTTCCCGCCAGGTCCCTCAGGTCAGTACTGCGCCCGGCAGCAGCGGTCTCCCCCTCCCGGGGAGGACCCAGCGGGATGCCACGGTTGGGGCCCCTGGAGGGCTGGAGGCGACGGTGGGGAGCCCCCTGAGCTCAGGGAGAGGCTCCTCCAGGAAGAGGATTCGGTCAGCGGCGGCCCGGGGGACAGGACGGTCTCGCGGGCTGTCGCCGCACAGGAAGAGACGGATGCCCACCGCCAGTGCCCACGCGGTGGCCCAGGAGGGCGGCCGTGGTGGAGGGGATGCATCGGCTGCGTCCTCTGGAGCTGGAATGGTGGAGGACGACTACAGCGAGGAAGAGGGGGGAGCCCTCAGGTCGGGGGACGAATCTGACGAGCAGATGGCGGAGGACGTCGCGGTACCAATTTCCATTTCTGCGCCACGGTCGGGTGAGCTAGCCGTGGATTCGGCATTGCTTGCGGCGCGGGGTGCTAGTTTTGGGGAGGTGGCTGCGGGCACGGCAGCGCCAGGGGGGGCAGCATTGCTTAGTCAGTTGCTGGGTTTGTTGCAGGGTTTAGCGCGCGCGCCGGCGGCAGCAGCAGCCTGGACGGGTCGGCGGTGGATGGCGCAGCGTCGGTCAGCAGCGAGGCGGCGCCGGTAGGGACGGGTGCGGTTGGTGGAGTAGGGGAGCCCGCGGGTTAAACAGCGGTAGAAAAAGAAAAGGGGGATGAGGTGGTGCGTTGGATGATAGGGCCAAGTTTACGTGTGCTTTGAGGGCCAGTTAGGGGCTCACCTCAAGAAGGAGGTGAGGGCCAAGATTTGGAAGGGGGAGTATGTGAAGATATTTTCCCTGCTACCCCTGAAAATTTTTTAATCTGGACAAGGTGAAGCCGACCGGCTCCAAGAAAGAAAAGGGAAGAGGAAGAAAAACGCCGTTATAGGCTCATTCCTCGTTCCCTTTTTCCAATTGGCTGCAGGCGTTCGCAATTTTGGCAAGTGTAATAGGGGAAAAGGAGCTGGAGCACTGCTCGGCTCTGTTTGGTTATCTGGATGCAATTGGGGAGGCGTATCGCACGTACGGGGGCTTGTCATGGCTGCGGTATGATGAGCAGTTTAGGCAGCGGAAGGCGTTGCGGCCCGGCATGCGGTGGGACCATAAGGACTTTCCTTATGGATGCGTTTAATGGCGGCCCCACGCCAGCCCTTTCGTGGCGGCGCCGGGGGAACGGGAGCCGGGCCCTTGGGTACCCAGAAAAAGGGATTGTGCTGGCAATTTAACGAAGGCCAGTGCAAATTTGGTGCAGCATGCAGGTTCAAGCATGAGTGCTCCGGCTGCTGGGGGGGGACATAGTTTTTTCCAAATGTTTTAAAGTTTGGTTTTATACGGTTTTCAGATTCCGTCGGCGGTTGAGGCATTGCCTCCGGTTTGTCGTACTTTACGGTCGGCAAGGGACCACCCTATGGTTGTGGGTGGGACGTTGGGGACAGAGGTTGAGTTGGGCAGGATGGGGGGTCCATTTGAGAGCCCGCCGTGCAGTAATTTGGTGGTGTCCCCGTCGGGGGTGGTGCCAAAGAAGGAGCCGAATGAATTTCGGCTCATCCATCATCTTTCATTTCCGGAGGGGTCGTCAGTGAATGATGGCATCACGCCAGAATTGTCGGCAGTGTAATACGTCTTGTTTGACAAAGCGCTGGACTTGGTATGGGCGGCGGGACGCGGTGCATTGATGGCAAAGGTGGATGTAGAATCGGCGTTTCGTTTGCTGCCGGTGCATCCGGAGAGCCAGCACCTTCTGGGTTTCTGGTGGGTGATGAGTTTATGTTGATCGTTGTTTGCCTATGGGCTGTTCAATTTCTTGTTTGTATTTTGAGGCGTTTAGTTCCTTTGTTGAGTGGGTGGTGCGGGACGTGTCTGGCTTGTCCTCCATTATCCACTATTCTAGATGATTTTCTTGGTGTCGGTCAGGCGGGATCCATGGTTTGCGCTGGCTCGTTGTTCACCTGACAGAGAGTGGCGGATAGCTTTGGGATCCCTTTGGCACAGGGTAAATCGGAGGGGCCGGCGCCGGTTATGCGGTTTTTGGGGATTGAGATTGACTCTTTGGCTATGGAATGCAGACTGCCGGAGGGGAAGATGGTGGACTTGTGGTGCGTGGTAGCAGCAATGCTGGCAGCACGGAAAGTGCGGCTGAAGGTGGTGCAGTCTTTGCTCGGGAAGTTGAACTTTGCGTGCAGGATTATACCAATGGGGCGGGTGTTCGCCAGGATTTTGGCTGCAGCTATGGCAGGCGTACGGCCCCCGGCACACTTTGTGCGGGTCACGCGGGAGATCAAGGGGGATTTTCTGGTTTGGGATGTTTCTTGCACCGTTTTTAACGGCCGAGCCTTGTGGTTGAAGAAGGTGGTGCCCAATGGTGCGCTGGAACTGTACAGGAACGCGGCCGGGTCGGCGGGTTTCGTCGCCCCCCCCCCTTTTTTCAGGGACATTGGTACGTTGTGAGGTGGCCTGAGGAATGGCGACAGGTTGGTCTGGTAAGGGATCTGGCCTTGCTTTAGTTATTTCCGATCGCAGTGGCGGTGGAGTTGTGGGGGTCGCAATTTTCGGGACGTAAAGTGTGCTATCACTGCGATCATCAGGCGGTTGTGCATGCGATAAACAGCTTGTCAGTAAAGTCCGGACCGGTAGTGGCTTATCTGCGGCATTTGGTGCTCAAGTGTTTACTGTGGAGCATTCATGTGGTTGCGAAACATGTGGCGGGGGTTGATAACGGGGTGGCGGACGCTATATCTCGTTTTCAGTTCCACAGGTTGCGGGAGGTAATGCCGGGGGGCGGACGAGATCGGAGTAGTGTGTCCAGAGGACTTGTGGAGCCTGGTGAGGCATTGATTGTGGGTTTAATTAGGAATTCGGTGAGTGGCAGGAGATGCTGGGAGTTGTGTTTGGTGACGGGTGACCAAATTACTTGTTGGCGCTACTGGCATTGGTGAGCGAGGATTTCAGGGCTGGGAAGTCAGCATCAGCAATGATACTTAGGGTGGCGGCTGTGGCCTTTTTGGTTGAAGGTCAGGGGTGAGTGGGGCGTGTCGCGGGATTTCGGGTGCGGCAGGCCTTGAAGGGTTTCTTCGTAAAGGGGCGAAGGAGCGGGACACTACGCGGCCCATTTCTTTGGTTTTGTTACGGCGAAGGGCGAATGGTGGATGGTTTGCGGGAAATTTGGGTCTCAGTTTCTGAGAGGGTGCTTTTGAAACGGCTTTTGTGTTAGCCTTTTTTGGGGCGTTGGTGAGCCCTTCCAGGTTCAGGGGGGGGTGGTCTGATGTCCGAGGTTGTGGCAGTGGTGGGACGGAGAGTAGAGTGTCAGCTTAAGCGGTCCAAAAAGCAGACCAGATGGGTCGAGGCAGGTTGGTTGTGATGTACGCGGTGCACGGGGATGAGTTGTGCCCGGTGCAGATGGTGAGGAAGTTTTGCGGCCGGGGGGGCGGTCTTCCGGGCCCGCTGTTACGGCACGTGGATGGGTCTTGGTTGTCTCTTTTCCAGTTTGTGGCCATGCTGAGGAGTTGTTTGCGCTGTGCGGGGGAATGCCCGGGGATTACGGGTCTCATTCCTTCAGGATCGGGGCGGCTGTGGAGGCTTCGCGTTGGGGCCTGGGTGATGACATGGTGAGACGAATCGGTTGGTGGGAGTCTTATCGTTTCGGGGTTAGGTGCGCCCACAGTTGTTGTCCCAGTGAGTGCTTTATAGAGTGGTTGGTTGTGGCTTTGTTGGGGTTCCTTGCTGCAAATTGGAGTTGGTGGGGTTTTTGTTTTATTAAAGTTGTTTCTTTGGTTGTAGGAATCTGCCTGATATGGATTCTGGGGCACTCCTTCATGTTTTGGGGGGCCCGTCGGGCCGACACTCGCCCGAATGGTCGGCAGTTGGGTGTGGACAGATCGCTTGCGTTGGTCAAGTGGTTCGGTGTGCGGGGCATAGAATGGAGCAGGGTCGTGACGGAGTTTGGATACTATTGCAGGGTGGATAGACCTCCGAACGTGTTGGTTTTTGCACGTGGGGGGAAATGACTTGGGAGCGCGGGCATCACGTGATTTGATCTGGGACATCAAGATGGATCTATTGCATTTATGGACCAGGTATCCGGGTTTGATAGTGGTATGGTCGGATATTGTGGCCACATTGGTGTGGAGGGGGGCACGGGCAGTTGAGAAGCTTAATCGCGCCCGGGCTCAAGTGAACAGGGTGGTTGCGCATATCGTGCGGAGAAACAGCGGTATTGTAGTGCGACATGCGGATCTGGAGTCGCCGAAGTGGCAGTTTCGGAGGGGTGATGGGGTTCACCTTAATGAGATTGGGTTCTGATCTATGGGCCTCGGGTTTGCGTGATGGTGGAGCAAGCCTTGGGTGTGTGGCGGGTCCAGGCCACGTAAGGTGTCACGTGTCCTGTCCTGTGGCGGGGGTAGGTCTGGTCCAGAGGCGGTTGTAAGGGATTGGTGGCTGGACTGGGAGGCACTGTCTTGGTATGGTGTCTCCGGGTTCCGGTAAATTGCAGGCACGGGGTTCTGCAAAGTTTGGGGGGTATTAATCCACGGGGTGATTAATACCTCATCTCTGGGTCGGAGTGTTGCGGCCAGGGATATTGGTGGAGGAAGTGGTTTCTGGACCGGGCCTACATGGGGTTACATGTACAGTTATTATTTATGTGTTACCTATTATTGGTTTGGGGTCGCCCGTTGGACGGCGCCCCCTTGTGTTAGAATGTTAATAATAGGTAATAAAGGCTGCTGTGGCCAATTTGTTTAACCAAGTCGCATGCAGTTGGTGTATTATTTATTAGGTTAAGTTGGGTATACTAACCATCACGACCGGAGAATCCTTCCTCAGTGGTCAAGAAAGCCATGGACCCCATAGGGGGGAGGGGCGACATGACCAGAGGGAAGGGAGGGAGTGAGGGGTTAATAAAGTGAATTAAAGGGCATTATGGGCCCATTTAGGGGATTGGTGGAATAGGGTCACTGTAGGGTGGGGAGGGGGCTAGTATATAAACTATAGGGGAGGGGTCTTACCTTCCTTGTGACTCCGGACAGCAAAGGATTCCCGCCCACCCGCCCTTGTGTTTTGCGAGTTCGTTTGGCTATGTTTTGGTTTGTTTTTTTTTAAAAAAAAAAAAAAAACCAAAGAAAACAAAATGAGAAAATGGAATGATGCAGTTTTAAAAAAAAAAAAAAAAAAAAAAAAAGGAATACAGGTTAGAAAGAGTCGTATGTTCTGTCGCAGCAGCGGGGGTAGGTCTGGTCCAGAGGCGGTTGTAAGGGATTGGTGGCTGGACTGAGAGGCACTGTCTTGGTATGGTGTCTCCGGGTTCCGGTAAATTGCAGGCACGGGGTTCTGCAAAGTTTGGGGGGTATTAATCCACGGGGTGATTAATACCTCATCTCTGGGTCGGAGTGTTGCGGCCAGGGATATTGGTGGAGGAAGTGGTTTCTGGACCGGGCCTACATGGGGTTACATGTACAGTTATTATTTATGTGTTACCTATTATTGGTTTGGGGTCGCCCGTTGGACGGCGCCCCCTTGTGTTAGAATGTTAATAATAGGTAATAAAGGCTGCTGTGGCCAATTTGTTTAACCAAGTCGCATGCAGTCGGTGTATTATTTATTAGGTTAAGTTGGGTATACTAACCATCACGACCGGAGAATCCTTCCTCAGTGGTCATGTCACTGAGGTTACCCGTGGCCACCGCTGGATCCAGTGACAGCGGGTAACCTCAGTGACAGCTCAGCTGATCGCGCGGCTGTCTTCATTAGCTGCGTGGAGCTGACAGGAGCGGTGGTGTGTGCTGCAGCTCCGGTCACCTCCATGCAGCAGAGCTGGATGTGACGCTGGAGCATCCTGGATTACGCTGGACATGGAGGGCTTTTTCGGGCTTATTAAAGTGGTGAACCAGGGTATATGTTTGTGTTTTTTATTTCTAATAAAGGATTTTTTCGGGTGTGTGTGTTTATTTACTGTCACTTACAGATTAATCATGGAAGGCATCTCGGGGAGACGCCTGACATGATTAATCTAGGACTTATTGGCAGCTATGGGCTGCCAATAACTCCTTATTACCCCGATTTGCCAACGCACCAGGACAAATCGGGAAGAGCCGGGTACAGTCCCAGAACTGTCGCATATAATGTATGCGGCAATTCTGGGCGGCTGCTGACTGATATTGTTAGGCTGGGGGGCTCCCCATAACGTGGAGCTCCCCATCCTGAGAATACCAGCCTTCAGCCGTATGGCTTTATCTGGCTGGTTTTAAAATTGGGGGGGGACCGCACGCCGTTTTTTTTTAATTATTTAATTATTTATTTCACTGCACAGTATAGACACGCCCACCGGCTGCTGTGATTGGGTGCAGTGAGACACCTGTCACTCAGCGTGGGGGCGTGTCTCACTGCAACCAATCATAGGCGCCGGTGGGCGGGGAAAGCAGGGAATACGAGATTGTTTAATGAGCGGCCGGCTTTTTCAAAATAGTAAAAGCCGCCGGAGCAGTGAGAAAGCTGTGCAGTGCCGCGCCGGGGATCGGGGATCGGTGAGTATATGAGAGAGGGCTGCTCAATTCAGTTACTCAGGAGTTTAGTGGTCACCAGTGAAGGACTCAGGACGCGACACAGACAGAGCCGCAGCATGACAATGAAGTCGGGTGAAGTTAACCCGAGTTCATTCTGATCATGCGGCTCTTTCTGTGTCTGCTGTCATCTACCATTCAGCTCTGCTACATGGCTGTCTGTGTCTGCTGTTAGCGGCCATGTAGCAGAGCTGAATGGCAGATGACATAGTAAAAACGCATCCCTACACATTACACACGCTTGGCAAGTCAATAAATAAAAAAAAAAAAAAGGGTGCCCAATGCATACGTCACAGAACACATGATCTAAAGGATCGCACACAAAATTGATCAATTTAACATAGACTACTAACGCACGTGTGACAGCAAATGAACGACCTACGTGTTATCTCATTAGATCACATATGCGACCTGGGCGTGTCACATCGCATATGAGATTGCACACCTAATTGTAAGGTGTAAAGCTGGCTTTAGGACAACAGATCCGTTAACGGATAGCTATTTAGCCATCCATTGTACTTGCATTTGGAAAGGATCTGTTGTTTTCTTAACAGATCAGTTACAAATGGATGATATATAACAATCGATTAACGGATCCATTGTCCATAGATTCCACATGTTAAAAACGGATCCTGATGACATCCGTTATTTAACAACGGACAAAAAAGTTGTGTTTGCACAACTTTTTTGCAAACGCATCTCTATCAGATCCGTGATAGCGGATGATTATAGAACATGTGAACCCAGCCTAAGCCATCCACCAAGGACAAGGTGACCATATGGATGGACCCTAACCCTCCGGACTCGCCTCTCTTGGTGCCCACTAGCCTCATAATTGATGGGGAAGAGAAGGCAGTTTTGGACGCTTTTGCTCTCCTAAATGAATTTCATTGTAAGGAAAGGGACAGCAATCTGGAGCACATTGAACTTTTTTTGAAGAATAAAACAATATAATTTTTATTGGTATGCACCATAAAACTAAGGTTCTGTTTAAACAGATATAAAATTGTACAAAGCATTGATGATAGGTTTCCTTTAAAGCAGAGCAACAACGTTTATATCAAGCTGTGCTATTCCAGTACTACAATATAGCACATTCTGCATTTATTGGTATGTGCAGTATGTCAGCCATGAAATCCTCTATACATTTTGGCAGTGAGAAGATTGCTTTTTGTTCTTACTCCTTACAATGTGCACTTTTAGTTCTCCAAGCAAAACATAATTGGAATTTCATTAGATGCAAAAAAAATATTATTGTTCAGCGCACAGTCCTACATTATTTTTCCCTTTTGTGTAAAGCTGTGAGGTTTCATATAGGTAAATTGGTGACAGCAGCTTTCAAAAATCTGCAAAAAAAAGAATAAAACTTTGGGCAGGAAGCGGAGAAACTATTGGGTGGTATGACCTTTCTAGCCTTAGAGCCCCAGCTAGAGGTTTCTTCTGTGGTCGGCTTGAGAGTTGGGCTAAAAGCTGGCAATACGCCTTGAACCTGTGGTTAAGATATCTGTGCCACATAAATTTATAAACAAGGTTATTGCTGTGCGAGAAGAAGTGGTATTCTGCAAAGCTTATATGACATTGCAAAGCTTATATGACATACCAAGGCAAGCTAAGGTATTCTTCACATATATCTTAGGAGAAATTAACTTTTTGATTGACAATCGGCAAGAAATCTATTTTTCTTTTCATTTTTATAGGAATTTTTAGTTATTTATGAAATCTTTACATCTTCCAAATCAGCAGTAATGATCTGTTCACAATGTTCTGATTGCTTCCAACAATATCGGAGCCATGACATCTATGCTAGAGATGTCTCTAAATAGATCTTAATGAATCTTGAAGAATTCCCTTAACTTTTCCAATTTCTGTTAGAATTTTGGGTACTTTCATTCGCTGCAATACTATTTTGAAGAAATCCTGAGAAAAATAATATAAAGAGACCCTGGATGAAGGATAGGTGTCCGGTTGGGTTGCCAGCCATCCAGAAATTCCAGGACAGTCCGCAAAGATGGGACAATTGTTTGCCCTGCCCATCATTTTTTTTAAGCCATCTGTGATTTTTTTGAACTTGTAGAAACTTATTTTGGCTATACTAATTTTTACAGTTTTCAATGAATACAGCTGATGACTCCATAGCAGAATTGTGGTGTTACGTCACCGCCGGAGTCTGCTCCAGCAACTTCTGCTCCGATCGCCAGGCGACGCCGTGTTCCTGCCGTGGATGGTGCTGGTGATGGGAGAGGAGTCGATGCCAGCGGCACCGGTGGGTGCAGGCTCCGATCATCCACTGGGCTGGGTTATCTTGGGATCTGCAGTACCGCTGGCTGACTGTGGGTCGCGTGTGTCTTCCAGCTGAAGTTGCCAGCGTTCAGCTACAGCCAATGGGAAGACACCACACCCTTCTTATTCCCCCTTCTGTCACATGACCACTGCCAGAGATAGTTCTGATTTCCTGGCTCCTGGTCCGCCCTATTCGGTTTTGTGATTCCTGTGTGCTGACTTCTGCGTGTTTTCTGACTACCCTTCTGCCTGCTGCTTTTGTACCTCGCTGCCCGATCCGGATTTGACCTCTGCTCCGTTTTCTGATTACGTCCTTGTCTGCCGATTCTGTCCCTGTTCTGCTATTCCTGGTTTGACCCTGCCTGACGACTACTCTCATCGGACTGCAGCCTTCCACAAGTAGTGATCTCCAGGGCCATGTGTAATTCCAAATCCCTGTATAGGGGTTAAAGAGTTTCAGGGTTCTTGGGGTCCTGCTTGGTGAGTGACTTCCCTCTTGTCTGTCCATTACATCCCCCCTGAGTCTGTTGATCCAGGCAGGCGTTACATGTGGGCTGTAGACCTGTTTCACCATAATCATAATGATTTAGTTTTCCAATGTGTCCTTAACAAATATTGTCTGTCTGTGATTTTTTTTATAAACAGTAAAAAACCAAGATTGAAACCCTGGAGTAAGGGTCCTTTATGCACAGAATCAATAAGCTAATGTGAACAAAGCTTTACATCAATCAATGAACAGTCACTACAAATTACATACAGTATATGTGCTTGATAGATCTACATAGGTTATATAGTGCTATTATATTTCACAGCGCTGTACAGATCTTTTTGCCATTCATAATATATGTCCCCAATGGGCCTCACAATCTAATGGTCCTATGTCAGACACACACATACAAAGTATGTTTAATTTCCTGGCATAACAGTTATGCTATCAGTTTGCGCATATGAAATTTTGGAACAAAGCAAAATATTCAAAGGAACATAGAGGAAATGCAAATGAAAAAATGGAAAAAAAAAAGAACAAACTCTATAGTATACAGGTAAGATTTCAATTTAGGATCCCATGCAACAGTCAAAACCAATGACCTATTACATTCTGCTAGGAAATACATCAATAATGCCAGTGTCACATGCTCATAGTGTCACATTTTTGGTGCGAGTATGGACCGCCAAGCACCAATAGGCAGTTGGTCTCCTGACCCTAATGTAATAGCCTAATAGGCATGTATAAGGCTTTGAAAGTCGGCCAGGAGATCTGTGGCCAGTCCCCACATCATGGTCCGTACTTAAATCGTAACTATCAGACATGGAAACCTGTATTAACTTGTGAGACTATTCAGTCGTACTTCATAGGCACCTCTCACATAGTCAAATGAGATCTACTGCTTTGCACAGTTGAGGCGCAAATATCCCAAAATGTGTCTGCAAATGGATTGTCTGGTTTGTCTTCTTATCCGACATTATGT
This sequence comes from Anomaloglossus baeobatrachus, assembly GCF_048569485.1. NCBI lineage: Eukaryota > Metazoa > Chordata > Amphibia > Anura > Aromobatidae > Anomaloglossus > Anomaloglossus baeobatrachus. The sequence goes on along the minus strand of NC_134356.1, from coordinate 277,885,581 downwards.
GGCAAGTTTACTAAGCAGTCAGTATTGACTTTTGTGATTGATGCATCCAATAGGTGGCACTAAAGTTCAAGTTCTCTTCCTTTTGCCTAAAGAAGGTATTTTCATATTTAATTTCTGAGAGGAACATTACATGTGCTATAAGTGTCTTTACTTCAGCTTAGCACTCTTGACAAGAAGAAACATCCCCCATTAGACGACCGTCATTTAGCCAAATTAGATCTCCTGCTTAGCACTGATGAAGGGCGAACACCCCGAAACATGTCTCTGCAGATGGAGTGTCTAGTTTGACTCGTATCCCAAGTGGCTAGGCTCGTTAAAGGGTTGATATTGACGTTTGCTACAGTTTAAGTCCAATTCTAAGGCTGTTTATGTATATATATATATATATATATATGTAAATATATATACAGTTAGGTCCAGAAATATTTGGACAGTGACACAAGTTTTGTTATTTTAGCTGTTTACAAAAACATGTTCAGAAATACAATTATATATATAATATGGGCTGAAAGTGCACACTCCCAGCTGCAATATGAGAGTTTTCACATCCAAATCGGAGAAAGGGTTTAGGAATCATAGCTCTGTAATGCATAGCCTCCTCTTTTTCAAGGGACCAAAAGTAATTGGACAAGGGACTCTAAGGGCTGCAATTAACTCTGAAGGCGTCTCCCTCGTTAACCTGTAATCAATGAAGTAGTTAAAAGGTCTGGGGTTGATTACAGGTGTGTGGTTTTGCATTTGAAAGCTGTTGCTGTGACCAGACAACATGCGGTCTAAGGAACTCTCAATTGAGGTGAAGCAGAACATCCTGAGGCTGAAAAAAAAGAAAAAATCCATCAGAGAGATAGCAGACATGGTTGGAGTAGCAAAATCAACAGTCGGGTACATTCTGAGAAAAAAGGAATTGACTGGTGAGCCTGGGAACTCAAAAAGGCCTGGGCGTCCACGGATGACAACAGTGGTGGATGATCGCCGCATACTTTCTTTGGTGAAGAAGAACCCGTTCACAACATCAACTGAAGTCCAGAACACTCTCAGTGAAGTAGGTGTATCTGTCTCTAAGTCAACAGTAAAGAGAAGACTCCATGAAAGTAAATACAAAGGGTTCACATCTAGATGCAAACCATTCATCAATTCCAAAAATAGACAGGCCAGAGTTAAATTTGCTGAAAAACACCTCATGAAGCCAGCTCAGTTCTGGAAAAGTATTCTGTGGACAGATGAGACAAAGATCAACCTGTACCAGAATGATGGGAAGAAAAAAGTTTGGAGAAGAAAGGGAACGGCACATGATCCAAGGCACACCACATCCTCTGTAAAACATGGTGGAGGCAACGTGATGGCATGGGCATGCATGGCTTTCAATGGCACTGGGTCACTTGTGTTTATTGATGACATAACAGCAGACAAGAGTAGCCGGATGAATTCTGAAGTGTACCGGGATATACTTTCAGCCCAGATTCAGCCAAATGCCGCAAAGTTGATCGGACGGCGCTTCATAGTACAGATGGACAATGACCCCAAGCATACAGCCAAAGCTACCCAGGAGTTCATGAGTGCAAAAAAGTGGAACATTCTGCAATGGCCAAGTCAATCACCAGATCTTAACCCAATTGAGCATGCATTTCACTTGCTCAAATCCAGACTTAAGACGGAAAGACCCACAAACAAGCAAGACCTGAAGGCTTTCATTTCAAATCCAATGTGGTGGCATGCAGAGCCCAACTCGCGAAAATTGTGTCACTGTCCAAATATTTCTGGACCTAACTGTATATATATATATATATATATATATATATATATATATATATATACATACTATATATATATATATATATAATGTGTAAAAATATATAGTCAAATAGACAGTATAGCAGCAAAGTTTAGGGGCAACACAACATTTTTTATCGTATGTATATATACTGCTCAAAAAAATAAAGGGAACACTTAAGGGCCCGTTACACGCGTCGATTTTTCATTTTATCATTTGTTCAACATGGGCAATTTGTTGCCCGTGTCGCACAAAGTCAGTAACCCCCCCGTCACACGTACTTACCTCCTGAACGACCTCGCTGTGGGTGGCAAACATCCTCTTCCTGAAGGGGGAGGGATGTTCGGCGTCACAGCGACGGCACACAGCGGCATCCCAATAGAAGCGGAGGGGCGGAGATGAGCGGGACGTAATATCCCGCCCACCTCCTTCCTTCCGCATTGCCGGCGGCCGCAGGTAAGCTGCAGTTCATCGTTCCCAGGGTGTCACACAGAGTGATGTGTGCTGCCTCGGGAACGATGAACAACCGGCACGCAGAAGGACGATTGATTTTTTTAAAATGAGCGACGTGTCAATGAGCAACGATAAGGTGAGTATTTTTACTTATTCACAGGCGCTCGCAGCTGTCACATGCTACGATATGTCAAACGATGCCGGATGTGCGTCACTATCGACGTGACCGCGACGACATATCGTTAGATATATCGTAGCGTGTAACGGGCCCTTTAAACAGCCCAATGGTATTTTAGTGTTCCCTTTATTTTTTTGAGCAGTATATTTAATACCGTACAAAATGTCTTCTTTGGGTGATTGACATAAGCAAACTGAGGAACAGTGCATAGTGTATGTAGAGCATAGGACATCACAAAGTAATAATATATTCTAAAGTCCTAAAATGTCCTCCTATAAAGAAGCCTGTGAAGGAAAGCCTGTGCACCTAGTGGATTGTGAATCCTAAACTGATGTACACTTGTGTGATTTAATTGATGTTTTGTATTATTTGTATGTGGAGGGTGGAGACAGCTTGCATATTTAATTGAAGATTAGATGTCGTTTTTAATAATTTCATTCATTTCCTCTCTGACCTTACAAACCTAGTGTTTAGTAACTCAGACAAAGTCTTCAATTTAATAAAGACCCACACTGACCTCTGAATATCTCATTTTTTCCCTTTTCCTTAATGTCTGTACCCATCTGGTTTGCATTTATGATTCTTATGAGTCATTTCATTTTGATACAAGCACCATGCTATAGAAAAACCTCTGCAAATATTTTACCATTTTAAATCAAACACTACACGGAGCACTACCCAAGGCAGCCTAAAATTGCAGTGGGAAACCACCATTATACTTTGTTGTCTAAATTGCTCTGAATCAGTTTTTAGAACGGCTAGGTTATTTAATTTAACTGTTTTATTTTTTTTTTCAGCGGTAAATTTTACAATGCTCTGTCTATGATAATAAGAAAACCAAAGTGGAAATTTGGTATACCAAAATAAGAAATGTAGTTTTTACATGTCGATATATAAATATAAATTACTTATATGAGGAACCAATTTATCTATTGTTTATATGATGAATCATATCTAACTTTTCTTTACTGAAATCCTTACTGTGTAAAAGAAAAAGTTAGATCCCAAGGCTGAAAATAAACGTTTGGAGCCACTGGCAGGGCCGGCTCCAGGTTTTTGTGGGCCCTGGGCGAAAGAGTCTCAGTGGGCCCCATCCACACATAGACATGCACAGATACATACACATACAGGCACACGTACACATACTTATTTAAAGAGAAATTCACAAAAACACATAAATAGACATAAATCTAGACACAGTCAAATACACTGACATACATAGATACACATCATACATACACACACACATTATTTTTATATATTTATCCTGTATATATATTTCTAATATTGGGAAGCCGGCAACAGCCTCATTCACTTCCCGGCTTGTCTAACAGACATGGCCGCACATAGGGCACACTAACACTGCTGTATATACATCACAAGAGAGGCTGGGGACAAACACAATACTGGGGGGAATACATATTACTGAGGAAAGGGGTATACAGCTCTAGAGGAGGGCAGTGACTGAGGTGGGGGGGACAGCTGTGAGGTGGGGGGTTGACATGCAGCTCTGGGTGTATATGTGAAGCCCCACAGGTGTAGTGTCGGTGCATTACCTTCAGGGACTCCACTCGGCTGGATCTGGTCACAGGTAGGAGATCTTCTTCTTGTCGTGACGCCACTCTCAGTATTGCGGCCAGTAGGGACCGCCACTGCAGGTTGAGGGTCGCCTGGGGCTGATGGTATGTGCAGTTAGTTGGAATAGCCTCCTGAGAGTGAGGCAAGCCCCAGGGCCCGATGTAGGTGCGTAGTACCACAAGGCGCAGAATAACTCCACACAGGCAGAATGTCTTTCAGGGTTTTTACTCACTTCAGGTGGCAGGGTGAGTAACCCGGGCGTAGCTGGGATGAACCAGGCGGGAACCAGGTGTCCTTCAGGCTGACTTGTGAGGGTGACTACTAACTCGCCTTCCTTAGCCCTTGGTGGTTTGGGGTGACCCCGACTTTGAGTCCCTATGGGGGTCACCCAGGGAAGTTGCTGAAGCCTCACTCCCCTTCGTTTGCCGTGTGCTTGTTGCCTGGGCCAGATCACTCCAGCTTCTTGCCTCCTGTGAGCTATGGGCCCTAACTGTGGCTACGTGGCTGCGGCTTTTGTGGTGTTGTGGCGTGGGCTTTGAGAGCCCCACACCGGCAGGTTTAGCAAAAGAAAGCTGGATCTATCTCCGCTTCGGGATCTGCCGCCCGTTTGGGCCTGGTACTCTCTAGCAGTCTCCTTACTTCCCACTCCGTGCTCTCTCTTTAGCTGAAGATGGATTTCGGGTAGCACTCCTAGTTGACCGTTCTCCCCCGTCAGTAGCCACTGCGCGGGCGCTGTTAGACAGCAACAGCCCCACAGGTCTGCTCCTCACTGAGCCCTATGGAGTTCTGCTCTAACTGACTCACTGCCCCTCCTCTCCTGTTCTTGCCTACGCCACCTAGCAACCAGATTCTCTTACCACACCCCTTGAGAGGAGATGGAGGCTTTTGGCCCCCTCCACTATTCCAGTGAAGGTCAAGGCTTTTCCCCCTCCTGGGATCCCCAGGGGTCCTCTCATGGGTACATGTGTGAGAGCTGATTACTATGCGCCTGTGTACCACACCCCTGTCAGCCTTCTGGATTACCTGTATTGTACTGTCCCCAGCATGGGTGCAGTACTCAGTGGTGCCTGACCAGGTCAGGGGCGCCACATTCCCCCTTAGTTATCACCAGCACGTCCTCGGGCTGCAAGACAACATTTTAAAATGCATAAAACATTAAAACATGTAAAACATTTTTAAAAGCACCAGGTACCATACATCACCACCCTCCACCCACAAGTCCGTTAACCCACCCAAAACCCTTTCACGTTGGCCGCGACTTCAGCCACTTCTGGCAGGATGTAGAGGCGGCTTTCATGGGCTGGTGGTCTTCAGGGTATACCTGGCCTGGTGGATCCGCGCCTTCAGCCTCTTCTGGCAGGATGCAGAGGCGGCCTCCACAGTTGGTGCTGACCAGGTACCCTCTTTGTGGTGGAGAGCCAGGCCCCATAAACAGGCATGCTCTCTGGTCGCAGGTGAGCCAAGGCCCTATATACGGACGGGCTCCTCCTGGTTGCAGATGAGCCAAGCCCCTAAACAGGCTGACTCTGGTGGTGGTGGTGCCCTCTGGTGTAACTATTTACACTGCGAGAGTTTGTGGCTATAGCCAGTTCATAGCCTTAAGGTTTATGGTTTTCTCACAATAGTTTTTGTGGGCACATTACTTGAACTTGAGAACGTTGCAAAACAAACTTTTTCAAAACTTTAACTGATAACTTCTTTCTTTACTTTACTCCTCCATTTCACCAGGGCTTGGGCCTGTAGGGCTGCGGCACCTGCTGCTTTCTTGCTCTTTGTCGTCGTCTGAGGTAGTCTCATCTGTAGGTTCCTTGTCTTTTCTTTCTTGATCTTCATCTGTTTCCTTTGCTGCATCTGTTTCTTTATCTCTGTCTTTTCTTTCTTCTTTGGGACATGGTGCTACATCTAGGGCATACCAGCCTCTTTCTCCTTGGTGCATGGTGAACTGCACTGTGTCTCCCATCTTTAAGTTTCTGCCAGGGTGTCCTCTGGGCAAGTGGGCTCTAACGTCTCTTCTATTGACGAGGATACCTTCCTTTATACCAGGTGCAACGATGAGTCCGTATCCTGACTTCAGGCTAAAGTCTTCCACAATTCCTCTACAAAGGGGTCCTCTGACCTGTGCTTTGGCTCTTCTCAGGAATCGTTTTTCTTCTAGGTCTCTGGCCGTGATTTCTCTCTGCTCTGGAGATGGCGGTGCAGGGAAAGACTGGGTTCTGCTACGGCGCCGTGTCTTGCGGACTGGATTCTGCTGGGCTGTTACCTCAATGCCTGCAGGGCCCCAGGTGAGGTTTCTGTGCTGGTCTTCATCAGCAGACGGTGTCAAGTCCTCCTCATCCCAACGGGAATAGGGTAACATCTCCGGCTCTGAGTATTGCTCCACTGCCGGTGGCTCCGGAGTCAGCTCCTCAGCTTCCTGGCCTCCTCTCCCCCTTAGTTCTTCGCTGCACTCTGGTTGTGGCAGCGCTGGGGATGAGTGGTCCTCAGCTGGTCCGGGCGGTGGACTGTCTGGCGCGGCTGCAGGGGTTGCCTGAATCTCCTTGGGGGTGCGCGGAGGGCGCAGGTACTGATCCACCAACCACTGCGGAAACTTGGCCTCCATGTCGGCCTTCAGCTGCCAGTATGTGGAGTTCTCTCCCAGCGTGGGCTTCCTATCAGGGACCTCCGTGGACTGGGGAGCAGTGTCTGCTCTGGCCTTGCAGGCCGGGGTAAATGGTGATGCAATCTCTTTGCGGGCCGCGCCCTGTATGGCGGTGGCCTGGTCTTGGCGGGCCGCGCCCGGCATGGCGGCGGCCTGGTCTTGGCGGGCCGGGCCTGGCATGGCGGCGGCCTGGTCTTGGCGGGCCGCGCCTGGCATGGCGACGGCCTGGTCTTGGCGGGCCGCGCCTGGCATGGCGGCGGCCTGGATCAGTGTCGCTGTTGCAGGGGGCTCTGTGCAGGCTGGGCTGGACGTCGCTGCAGCAGTCTGGGCTTGGCGGGCCGCGCCTGGCGTGGCTGCGGCCTGGTTCAGCACCTCACTTGCGGCGCGGACGAGCGTTGCTGCGGCGGTGGGGTCTCGGCGGGCCGGGCCTAGCAGGGCGGCGGCCTGGGTCAGCGTCACACCTGCGGCGCGGATGAGGGTCGCGGTGGCAGCCGGTTCTTTGCGGGCCGGACTGGGCGTTGCTGCAGGGACCGGGTATCGGTGGGCCGAGCAGGGCATCGCTGCGGCCGCTGGGGCTTGGAGGGCCGCACCTGGCGTGGCTGCGGCCTGCTTCAGCGTCGCCGCACCGGACGCCTCTTCAGGGACCGCGGGCGTGGCAGCAGGGGTCAGGGCATCCGGGCCGGCAGGGGTAATACTGGACTCACCCATCGGTGGCAGCATCGGGGTCTGAGTCGTCGCCGTCCGGTCTGGCACTCGTCGTGCGGTTCCCCTCTCATAGGCCTGAACTGCGGCAGCCATCTCCAGAAGTTCCATACGTTCTTCTCGGATCTGTTCCACGACCCGAGTCTCCAGTCGGTCGCAGAACTGGGCCAGCTCCCGATACCACCAGGCAGCGGGGCCCGGTTCTGGGTTCCTGCGGTCAGACGCCATTTCTTCTGCGCCGTCTTCTGCACGATTTCCCAGCAGTGGACTCGCCGTTGCCTCTAGTAGCAAGCTGTTCAGTTTCCGCTCTGCCTCTTTCAGCAGCTCCTCTCCCAGCAGCAGGCTTCTGGCTCCCTTTCTGTCCCGACGTCTCTGGACGCTTCCACTCTCATAGCTGGCAAGGTCAGAACTCTGCAGGGGATCTCTGGGTAGCCACACCTCTTCGTGGGCGGTAACTTCTTCCAGCGCGGGCTGCTGTTGTTTTTCGGCGCGCTTTTCATGGTGGCAATATGGCGGCGCTTCCAATTTTTCAAGCGGACCGCCCAGGCACATGGTCACCTGTCTGAACAGGTCTAGTCCTTATCCTGTTCGTGACGCCAGATGTGAAGCCCCACAGGTGTTGTGTCGGTGCATTACCTTCAGGGACTCCACGTAGCTGGATCTGGTCACAGGTAGGAGATCTTCTTCTTGTCGTGACGCCACTCTCAGTATTGCGGCCAGTAGGGACCGCCACTGCAGGTTGAGGGTCGCCTGGGGCTGATGGTATGTGCAGTTAGTTGGAATAGCCTCCTGAGAGTGAGGCAAGCCCCAGGGCCCGATGTAGGTGCGTAGTACCACAAGGCGCAGAATAACTCCACACAGGCAGAATGTCTTTCAGGGTTTTTACTCACTTCAGGTGGCAGGGTGAGTAACCCGGGCGTAGCTGGGATGAACCAGGCGGGAACCAGGTGTCCTTCAGGCTGACTTGTGAGGGTGACTACTAACTCGCCTTCCTTAGCCCTTGGTGGTTTGGGGTGACCCCGACTTTGAGTCCCTATGGGGGTCACCCAGGGAAGTTGCTGAAGCCTCACTCCCCTTCGTTTGCCGTGTGCTTGTTGCCTGGGCCAGATCACTCCAGCTTCTTGCCTCCTGTGAGCTATGGGCCCTAACTGTGGCTACGTGGCTGCGGCTTTTGTGGTGTTGTGGCGTGGGCTTTGAGAGCCCCACACCGGCAGGTTTAGCAAAAGAAAGCTGGATCTATCTCCGCTTCGGGATCTGCCGCCCGTTTGGGCCTGGTACTCTCTAGCAGTCTCCTTACTTCCCACTCCGTGCTCTCTCTTTAGCTGAAGATGGATTTCGGGTAGCACTCCTAGTTGACCGTTCTCCCCCGTCAGTAGCCACTGCGCGGGCGCTGTTAGACAGCAACAGCCCCACAGGTCTGCTCCTCACTGAGCCCTATGGAGTTCTGCTCTAACTGACTCACTGCCCCTCCTCTCCTGTTCTTGCCTACGCCACCTAGCAACCAGATTCTCTTACCACACCCCTTGAGAGGAGATGGAGGCTTTTGGCCCCCTCCACTATTCCAGTGAAGGTCAAGGCTTTTCCCCCTCCTGGGATCCCCAGGGGTCCTCTCATGGGTACATGTGTGAGAGCTGATTACTATGCGCCTGTGTACCACACCCCTGTCAGCCTTCTGGATTACCTGTATTGTACTGTCCCCAGCATGGGTGCAGTACTCAGTGGTGCCTGACCAGGTCAGGGGCGCCACATATACAGCTCTGGGGTGGGGGGGGGGGGACATACAGCACCTGGGTGGAGGGGACATACAACTCTGGGGGTATAGTAGTATGGAGCCCCATATTGTGTTATGAAGCCCCCATTGTCCTCCATATAGTATTATGTAGCCCCCATATGCACTATGCAGCCCCCATATAGCACAATGCAGACCCAGATAGCATTAGGCACCTTCATGTAGTATACAGCACACATATAGCACAATGCAGACCCAGATAGCAATAGGCACCCTCATGTAGTACACAGCCCCTAAATACCACAGTGCAGAGCCAGATAGCATTAGGCACCCTCATGTAGTACACAGCCCCTAAATACCACAGTGCAGAGCCAGATAGCATTAGGTATCCTCATGTAGTACACAGACCTATATAGTACAGTGCAGACCCAGACAGCACAGTGGAAACCCAGATAGCATTAGGCACTCTCATGTAGCATACAGCTTGTATATAGCATAGCCTGTATATAGCACAGTGCAGAGCCAGATAGCAGTAGGCACCCTCATGTAGAATACAGTGATTAATACTCAGTGGCGTAACTAGAGTTTGATGGGCCCTGGTGCAAAATTTGGACCGGGGCCCCCCTCCACGTACACCGACACTTAGGGTACGGGATAATGACACTGACAATCGGGGTACAGGATAATGATGCTGACACTTGGCTCTTACCCTCAGCACCACCCAGGTTTCCCATGATCTGAAATCCCTCTATCAGTACCCTGCTTTCCCATGTTCTGATATCCATCTTTCCCTCAGCACCCAGCTTTCCCATAACAGAGTAAAGCTGGGTGCTGAGAGATGTATAGCAGAGCATGGGAAAGCTGGGTGCTGAGGGAAAGAGCCTTTTTCCCTCAGCACAAAACATTCCCATCCCATACTTGTATCTTTGTCCTCCTTGTATATAGATCTCCAAATACTATAATGGCCCCCACATAGCCTTCCATATAATATAAAGGGTCCCACATAACCCGTCATATATTATAATGCACCCCCATAGTTCTCCATGTATTATAATTCACCCCATAGTACTCCATATATTATACTGCACCACAGTCCTCCATGTTTTATAACGCACACCCATGTGTGACCATGTGTAAGGTAGCCTCCATATTTCTCCATTTATTATAATGTAGCCCCGATAGTGCTATATGTATTATAATGTAGCGCCATAAATCATCATATTGTATTATGCAGCCCCATACTCCTCCATGTATAATGCACCCCTAGTCCATGTATAAGGTGTCCTTCATTTTGTATTATGCAGCCCTATACTCCTCCATGTATAATGCACCCCTAGTCCATGTATAAGGTGTCCTTCATGTTTATTATGCAGTCCCATAGACCTCCATGTATCATGCAGCCAGCAAAATAAAAAAACAAGTACCTCTCTTCTCCTTCCGACCCCTGCGACTGCGGTAGTTACGCCCCTGCCCCCAAATGTCACACACCGTGCACCCCCATATCACACACACTACACCCCCATATCTCACACACCCTGCTTCCCATACAGCCTGCACCCCCATATCACACACACTACACCCCCATATCACACACACTACACCCCCATATCTCTCACACCCTGCTTCCCATACAGCCTGCACCCCCATATCACACACACTACACCCCCATATCACACACACTACACCCCCATATCTCTCACACCCTGCTCCCCATACAGCCTGCACCCCCCATATCCCACACACACTGCTCCCCATACAGCCTGCACCCCCCATATCCCACACACACTGCTCCCCATACAGCCTGCACCCCCCATATCCCACACACACTGCTTCCCATACAGCCTGCACCCCCCCAGATCTCACACACTACACCCCCATATGTCACATACCCTGCTCCCCATACAGCCTGCACCCCCCATATGACACACAATACACCCCCATATCACACACACCCTGCCCACATATCTCACCCTGCCTGTACCCCAACTTACCCCTCTCAAACACTGTGCACCCCTTCACATCCTTCTGTCAGTCTGCAGCCCCCATATGTCACTCACCCTGCAGCCCCCCTCACCCTCATGTCCCCTCTTTTCTTATTACCAGTCATCATGTGTCCATTATCTCCTTCAGGATTCAGTATCTTGCTTGCTGCCCGGCATCCTGTGTCTCCTCCCACACAGTCAAATGGGCGTGACATCATCGCAGGTCCTGCAGGATGGAGATCCCGTCTGCTGTGCAGGTCAGGACTAGCACTCCTGCAGCTCAGACACGGCTGGTGGCCTCTCCAGGTCAGGGGCCCCTCTACTGACACTGGGCTCCCCTGACTCACAGGTCGGCCACTACACAGCGGCACTACACATAGGGGCCCGGCAGCCGGCTCTGCAGAGCGGCTGCCGGGCCCCTATGTGTACTAGTGCCGCTGTGTAGTGGCCGGCCTGTGAGTCAGGGGAGCCCAGTGTCAGTAGAGGGGCGGCTCACGTCTCCTCGTTCCCCCACTGATCCGGTCTCCTCGGCGCGTCGTCCATTGCTGTCGCTCGCTCTGACCTCTCAGCAGGCGCGCAGTGATGACGTCACCGCGGTCCTCTGCAGAGCTGTCAGAAGAATGCCGACAGTCACAGCGGGGAGAATGATAAGAGAGGGAGCGCGCCGCTCACTCTCTCATCATTGCTCTCAATTGTATCGGCACCTGCGATGCCGATGCAATTGAAAGCTCGATCCTCGGCGGGGGGCGGTGACAGCGCGGCCACCGGGCCCCCCTGAGTAGCGGTGCGCCACTCCTGCCACCGCGAGTGGGCCCCCCCCGGCAGCTCAGGGCCCCGGCATTTGACCGGGTTTGCCGGGTGCTGGCGCCGGCCCTGGCCACTGGGGCTCGTACACAGCAATGTTGGTGCACGGGCCCGATACAGCTGCATGCTTGAGTGGAGCCTTAGGTTCTCCACAATGCCATGATATAATGCCTAAGCCTGAGACAATGCTTATTTGTATTGTTTAAAGTTTTTAGGTCTGGTAATGTAGATATAATAAAGACATAAAGGTGTCCTGATCTTGAGCAATAAAAAAAAATAAACAGTTTTCCACTTTCAGCAAAGTTGACCCAAAACCCTGGCAGACATGTAAAGAGAGTGATCAATCTCCCTCTCCAGCACCGGTTCTCTCGTCGCTGCTTTGGTCTCTATATTTTGGTTGTAACATCATGCTGACAGTGCTGTGGCCAATTACTGAGTTTAGCGGCTCATTTTGTCTACATTGGCAAAGTACTCAGCGTAGTGATTGGCTGCAGCAGTGATGTACGCTATCAACATGAGCTCACCCCTGCAGGCAAAATACAGCAGTAGAAAACAGGCTCTGGAGTTTGAGAGGATCAGTGCCAACCGGCCTTGTTATTTTACATATCTTCTTTAAAACCAATTACTGAACATTTATGTTCAAGTTCCACTTAAATCGTGTATTGAGAATGCATGAAAGCCTTACTATTAAATTAGTTATTAAATTAAAAAGAAAAAAGAAGGAAAACCAGTATTCACCAAAAAAGGAAGTCGATAAAATAAGCTATTTGTCACAGGTAAGAGTCATGTGGTGTCCAGCAATAGAAGGTCACAGCGTTTCGCTGCACAAACTGCTCCTTGACCTTCTGTCATTCCTGCTTGATGTATTTGTCATCCTATGTATCTCCTCTGCTTTGTTTTCATCCCTTTCCCTTTAACCCCCTACAATATGGGAGTTGGCGTCCTAATTGCTGTTGACGCCCCCGTTCCGCGTCAACAGCAATTAGGACGCCGACCCCCGTATCGTAGGAAGAGAGATAGTGGGGTGTATATGAATTTCCCACCTTTCTCTTCATTTATAAGCACACGGGAATTAAATTATTATATGTATTATATGTACTATGTTTGTGGCATAAATGTTTATTAAAGTAATTGGTTTTAAGGTAGTGTAAAATTGTAGTACTTGATTAGAAGGTTCTACCTTAGTATCTCAAGATCGGTATTTATTTTACTTATGTGCCAGCATTTGGGGTAAAGGTAGAAAACCTCCTTAAATCCAGTGACCAGAATGTAACCATAATAAGGTCAAGGAGTTGCAGTTGTCACTTGCCCTGGAGCCTAGAAGGCCACAAAAGACTCCTTTGGCTCAAATGAGAAGACCACTACTATTAACGAATTGTGATATTTGGGGACTTTATTGGACATTTTGCATTGGGGTCTACGAGCTTTAAATTCTGCCGCTGCTTATGGTGATTAGTTTTCCTAGTCTACGCTAACTACACAAGACACTCATGAAGGCTTCTTATAGATATGTCTAAATAGTTTGCTACATGGACATCTTTAATTCCTCTCTTCGGCAGGACGTAACCACCCTCTCTGATATTTTATCTTATCTAGTTTTGTAACATAAATTAACATTTGCTGTCAGTATATACTCAAGTAGATAATTAAGATGTATTTTACCTAATTAGATTGATACATATAGTGCCACCTCACAGAAGTAGTACCCTTCTAACTATGCCTGCAAAGCCCCCCCTTAAAGTACCAAGTTCCACTTAAACCGTGTATTGAGAATGCATGAAAGCCTTACTATTAAATTAGTTATTAAATGAAATCCGCAAGAAGAAAGAAGGAAAACTAGTATTCACCAAAAAAAGGAAGTCCATAAAACATCATATAACCTTATTGTCACAGGTGACAGTCATGTGGTGTCCAGCAATAGAAGGTGTTACAGTTGCTGCGAGCACTGGAGACTAAGTCCAGATTTCTTACTACTGCACATGTGCGAGCGCTGGAGACTAAGTCCAGATTTCTTGCTACTGCACATGTGCGAGCGCCGTAGACTAAGTCCTATCTTGGAGCCATTGCACATGTGCGGGTGACATCATCGCTGACACGAGGTCACATGTCTCTGACACCTTCTATACCGATTGGTCGCTGGTCATGTGCTTGTGATGCCTTGCTCCGTGATAGGCCAGCATGACGTCACTCCTGTCATTCTGGCAGCGGATTGGCTCTGGTGTCCTCCATCTTGGATGAGGCACAGAGTCTATATAAGACCCTGACACACGCCGCATGGCGCTCAGTCCTCTTGGTTCATGCATAAGAGTAGAAGCTCTGTGCGCGTTCCTCTAGGCATTCCTCTGTCTATGCTAGGTGAGCGCTACCGGCAGGGTAGCGTTCTTATACCTTACAGCTTCGGCTGCTGTCCGTATCCTTACCTCTTAGGGGAGCGGACATAGGCAGGTGCCTGAGGCACATGGTCTGGCTGGGCCTTGTGGTTCGACTCGTAGGTGGACGTTGCCGCTAGGGTAACGTTCCTTATACTGCGTCTGGCAGTTGTTCGTATCCTCGCACACTAGGGGAGCGAACAGAGGTAGGAGCTTTGTGCGGCTTACGCTGCTGTTCGTCTCTTTTGCACCACTAGAAGAGCGGACCTAGGCAGGTGCCATATCTAGTGGTTCGTGTCCTCGCACACTAGTGGAGCGAACGCAGGTAGGAGCTTTGTGCGGCTTACGCTGCTGTTCGTCTCTTTTGCACCACTAGAAGAGCGGACCTAGGTAGGTGCCATTTCGCACACATTGCCTTTGTCTCTGTGATTATTAACAGAGATCATTCCACACACCCTCCAAGTAAGGGAGGAATTACTTTACTTACTTATTATATCCTTCTGTGAGTTAACAGAGGTATTGCACTCTGCCATAGTCTGCAGCAGAGTCTTTGCACGGTGGACCCTGATTGTCTGATACTCCTTTAGGTTATCAGACAGCCCCCCATAACATTAGGACTGAGCCAAGGGTCTGGCAGTTATGGCAGAATATCAGCAGTTACACCGTTACATACAAGTACTTGAGTCACGGCTCAAGAGTATAGAGGATAAACCTCAGACCATGGTGACATCTGCACATGATCCTCGACTTGCTCTGCCAAACAGATATTCTGGCGATGCCAGATCATGTCGTGGTTTCATTAGTCAGTGTCAGATACACCTAGAGGTCAACTCTTCTCGCTTCTCTACGGAGAGGTCCAGAGTAGGCTTTATCATCTCCTTACTTCAGGACAAAGCCTTAGAATGGGCGACTCCCCTATGGGAGCGCTCTGATGTGGTTACTCTGAGACATCAAGACTTTCTTGATGCTCTTAAGGCGGTATTCATGGGTCCGCAGGTTACCCATGATGCGGCCCTGAGACTGTTAGATCTATCTCAGGGTTCGTTATCCACTAGTTCTTATGCCATTGCTTTTAGAACTCTGGTGGCAGAACTAGATTGGCCAGAGAAGGTGTTGATTCCTATCTTCTGGAGAGGGTTGGCAGGCTATGTCAAGGATGCTCTTGCTACTCGTGAGGTCCCTGCTTCTCTGGAGGACTTGATCACAGTAGCAACGAGGATCGATGCACGCCATAAGTAACGTAGACTCGAGGTCTCTTCCTCACGCCCTAAGCATCGGGCTATTCCAGTTGTTGAGGGTCCACTACCATCTTCCTCAGCATCTGAAACATCTCCCACTCCTATGGAGTTAGGTCATACGTCTTCCAAACTACGCAAGTCTGGTCCTCCTATATGTTACGTATGTCGTCAGGCTGGGCACTATGCCAACAAGTGTCCTAGTCGTCAGGGAAACTCCCTGGCCTAGTAACCATTAGAGGGGGGTTACTAGAGACGTCTTCTGCACCCTCTAAGTGTTGTTAATGGAACTATGTTGTCTGACTCCATTACATTGAGGACAGTTCCCTTGCGCCTTTCCCTGTCTCAGGGTCACATAGAGGAGATTTCTTTTCTTGTTTTGCCTGAGGGTATAGACGACATCCTTCTGGGTCTCCCATGGCTTCGGACTCATGCTCCTCACATTGACTGGGAGTCTGACAGCATTATTAGTTGGGGTTCGAAATGTCAGTCCCGATGTCTTCCCTTACCACCTAAGGTCATTGCGGTTGCATCTACTGATCTCTCTCCCATACCTACACCCTATCTGGATTTCGCTGACGTGTTCTCCAAACAGGGTGCTGAGGTTCTTCCACCCCATAGGCCGTATGACTGTGCCATAGACCTTATCCCAGGTTCGGTTCCACCTAAAGGCAGGGTTTACCCCCTGTCGATACCTGAGTCGGAGGCCATGTCGACCTATATAAGAGAGAGTTTAGAGAAGGGGTTCATTCGTAAGTCTGTCTCTCCCGCGGGAGCTGGGTTTTTCTTTGTTCGGAAGAAAGAGGGTGATTTGCGACCCTGCATAGATTACAGGGGTCTCAACGCAATCACAATAAAGAACAAATACCCATTACCTTTAATTTCGGAGCTCTTTGACAGACTGAGAGGAGCTCAAGTTTTTACAAAGTTGGATCTGCGGGGTGCGTATAACTTGGTACGAATTCGAAAGGGTGACGAATGGAAGACCGCTTTTAACACCCGAGATGGTCACTATGAATACCTCGTCATGCCTTTTGGGTTATGTAATGCACCCGCAGTATTTCAGGACTTTGTAAACGATGTGTTCAGGGATTTACTGTTATCCTCAGTAGTGGTGTATCTGGACGACATCCTGATTTTTTCTCCTGATCTGGAGACTCATCGTCAGGATGTCGTTCGTGTCCTTTCCCGTTTAAGGGAGCAGTCATTGTTTGCTAAACTCGAGAAATGTGTATTCGAGCAGTCCTCATTGCCTTTTTTGGGTTACATTATCTCACAAGAGGGCCTGGCTATGGATCCTGCGAAGCTCTCTGCTGTCCTGCAATGGTCCGAACCTCATTCCTTGAAGGCGGTGCAACGCTTCTTAGGATTCATAAATTATTACAGGCAGTTCATACCCCATTTTTCTACTTTGGTGGCCCCTTTGGTGGCCTTGACTAAGAAAGGTGCTAATCCCAAAGCCTGGTCTACTGAGACATTTCAAGGTTTTTGT
Source organism: Anomaloglossus baeobatrachus (assembly GCF_048569485.1). Classification (NCBI taxonomy): domain Eukaryota; kingdom Metazoa; phylum Chordata; class Amphibia; order Anura; family Aromobatidae; genus Anomaloglossus; species Anomaloglossus baeobatrachus. Next base: position 277,868,650 of record NC_134356.1, on the reverse strand, counting down.
GGCAGTAAAAAGACACTTTTCAACTGCTCCCGTTCTTCAAAGACCCGATGAGAGTAAGCCCTTCCTCTTAGAGGTTGATGCCTCTTCAGTGGGTGCTGGTGCGGTCTTGTATCAAAAGAACGGTGCAGGTAGAAAAAGGCCGTGTTTCTTCTTTGCGAAAACCTTTTCACCAGCAGAGAGAAACTATACCATTGGGGATAGGGAACTGCTCGCCTTGAGATTAGCCTTGGAGGAGTGGCGTCACTTGCTGGAAGGAGCGAAACATCCTTTCCAGGTCTATACAGACCATAAGAATCTGACGTACTTACAAACCGCTCAGCGTCTGAATCCTCGCCAAGCCCGCTGGTCCTTGTTTTTCTCCCGCTTTCACTTCTCCATCAACTATCTGTCTGGGAGTAAGAATAACAAGGCAGACGCCCTGTCTCGCTCTATGCTTTCTACCCAGGAGGAGATTGACGAACCTCGTCTTATCCTTCCCTCCAGGGTTTTTCATACGCTCTCCCCTGTGACGTTAGACCAAATCCCACCGGGCAAGACCTTTGTTCCGCCTGATCGACAGAATGATATACTGTCATGGGCCCACACCTCAAAGGTGGGTGGGCATTTTGGTATTAGGCGGACACGAGAGTTACTGGAGAGGTGGTACTGGTGGCCACACTTAGCCAGCCACGTCAAGAGATATGTCGGTTCCTGCTACTCGTGTGCTCGCAACCGTCCATTACGGCAGAGACCGGCTGGACTCTTGCATCCTTTACCAGTGCCAGATAGACCATGGGAGATGGTAGGCATGGACTTTGTGGGTGATCTTCCATGTTCACAGGGACATAGATTTGTGTGGGTCATTACGGACCATTTCTCCCGGATGGTTCATCTCGTACCGTTATCGAGAATCCCATCTTCCAGGGTACTAGCCAAACTATTCCTCAAGCATGTCTTTAGGCTTCACTGGATGCCAGATCGTATCATTTGTGATAGAGGCCCGCAATTTACTTCCCGTTTCTGGCGAGATCTTTGTAGCCTTCTGCAAATTGAGTTGAATCTCTCTTCGGCATACCATCCGGAGACCAATGGTTTGGTTGAGCGTACCAATCAATCTATGATTATATACCTTTGACACTTTGTTGCTGAGAACCACGATAACTGGTCCTCCCTCCTACCCTGGGCAGAATTTGCCTTTAACAATTCGCTGGCTGAGGCCACTGGGCAGACACCGTTCGTACTCAATAATGGGCAACACCCTAGGGTACCGGTACCATTTCCCGCTGCTGCACCTCCTCCTCTTGTGGCCGACTGGGCAACTAATGCCAGAGAGGTTTGGGATCGGACTCAAGAGTCGATCCAAGCAGCTAAGGACCGTATGAAGACAGTGTCCGATCGGTTTCGTAGCCCGGCTCCTGTCATTTCTCCAGGGGACTTTGTGTGGCTCTCTGCAAAACACGTGAGACTTAGAGTGAGCTCTGTCAAATTTGCTCCTCGCTTCCTGGGTCCTTATGAGGTTCTTCGACAGGTAAATCCTGTAGTCTACCAATTGAAGTTACCCGTCCATCTTAAGATTCATGACAAATTCCATGTCTCACTGCTAAAGCCGGCTATTTTACCTCACGCTCGTGAAGTGCACTCTCCTGCCTCTGATTCCTCTCGCTCTAGCTATGAGGTACGAGCCATAGTTGGTTCTAAGATGGTTAGAGGGCGCAGGTTCTTCTTGATAGATTGGGAGGGTTACGGTCCGGAACATCGCTCTTGGGAGCCTGAGGAGGCTGTCCATGCTCCCGACTTAGTTGCCGATTACCTGCGTCGCCGGGAGGGGGGCCCTTGAGGGGGAGGTACTGTTACAGTTGCTGCGAGCACTGGAGACTAAGTCCAGATTTCTTACTACTGCACATGTGCGAGCGCTGGAGACTAAGTCCAGATTTCTTGCTACTGCACATGTGCGAGCACTGGAGACTAAGTCCAGATTTCTTGCTACTGCACATGTGCGAGCGCCGTAGACTAAGTCCTATCTTGGAGCCATTGCACATGTGCGGGTGACATCATCGCTGACACGAGGTCACATGTCTCTGACACCTTCTATGCCGATTGGTCGCTGGTCATGTGCTTGTGATGCCTTGCTCGGTGATAGGCCAGCATGACGTCACTCCTGTCGTTCTGGCAGCGGATTGGCTCTGGTGTCCTCCATCTTGGATGAGGCACAGAGTCTATATAAGACCCTGACACACGCCGCATGGCGCTCAGTCCTCTTGGTTCATGCATAAGAGTAGACGCTCTGTGCGCGTTCCTCTAGGCATTCCTCTGTCTATGCTAGGTGAGCGCTACCGGCAGGGTAGCGTTCTTATACCTTACAGCTTCGGCTGCTGTCCGTATCCTTACCTCTTAGGGGAGCGGACATAGGCAGGTGCCTGAGGCACATGGTCTGGCTGGGCCTTGTGGTTCGACTCGTAGGTGGACGTTGCCGCTAGGGTAACGTTCCTTATACTGCGTCTGGCAGTTGTTCGTATCCTCGCACACTAGGGGAGCGAACAGAGGTAGGAGCTTTGTGCGGCTTACGCTGCTGTTCGTCTCTTTTGCACCACTAGAAGAGCGGACCTAGGCAGGTGCCATATCTAGTGGTTCGTGTCCTCGCACACTAGTGGAGCGAACGCAGGTAGGAGCTTTGTGCGGCTTACGCTGCTGTTCGTCTCTTTTGCACCACTAGAAGAGTGGACCTAGGTAGGTGCCATTTCGCGCACATTGCCTTTGTCTCTGTGATTATTAACAGAGATCATTCCACACACCCTCCAAGTAAGGGAGGAATTGCTTTACTTACTTATTATATCCTTCTGTGAGTTAACAGAGGTATTGCACTCTGCCATAGTCTGCAGCAGAGTCTTTGCACGGTGGACCCTGACTGTCTGATACTCCTTTAGGTTATCAGACAGCCCCCCGTAACAGAAGGTCACAGCGTTTGGCTGCACAAACTGCTCCTTGACCTTCTGTCATTCCTGCTTGATGTATTTGTTATCCTATGTATCTCCGAATGCTTTGTTTTCATCCCTTTCCCTTTAAGACCCTGCAGAGTTCCTCATCCTTTCAGCTGCTTTTAATCAGCACTTCTTTGGTGTCTATATATATCCTCATTTCCCCATACTTAGTGCTGGTAATAAGTCCTCTACCTTTCACAAGTCTTCAGTTCAAGCAGTTGGCTCGCATTCTTCTGGTGTAACCTGGTTGTTGTTTGCAGTTCCTCGTCCTGAGGCATCTGGAGATAAGCTGTTTGTTCTTTCCCTTGTTACTGTGTCTTCATTAGAGCTTAGTGAATAAGCGCTCATCCCATCTGTTCGCTACTTAGGGCTCAGATCAGGGTCAGCCTAGGGCCAGGTATCCAGCTTAGCGCATAGGTGCGGAACCTATCCAGGATGCTGAGGGAACCCAGGGCCCAGCGGTAGGCTTGGTTAGGAGTCACCATCTACCCCTTCCCTAGACACAGGATTTCCCTTCCTTTTTGCCGTATGCTCGGTACTTCCTGTACCTAGTGTGACATTTATTCCATCAATTAAAATGTATACAATAATAAAAACACAACGATAATGTAGAGAAACTGGTTTACGCATTTCAGGCAATGATGCAATAGCAATTGAGGTCCAACTAAATGTAAATGTATATGTCAGTATTAAATGGGAAAAGTTGAGAAAAATGTTTTAAAGGAGACCTGTCTGTAATCCACCAGTATTTACCTGCAGCCCCACACACACATGCTGCAGGGAATGATGTCAGTCATGGGATAGGGTGAGTGCTCACGTTTACGGAGCGCTGACTACTCACTTCTCCGGCTCTGTCTTGAAAACTGGAAGTGAGTGGTTGCAGCAGCTATATAACTTAATTTTCTCTCTACAGCCGCACTTCCATATTGCATATATTTGGATGGTATTTATCTGCAGATTACCAATATGGCTGAAGGTAAATACCCTTTTTTTCGGACAGGATCCCTTCTTTAAGTAAGTGCATGGGAAGTTCATAATCTGACTTCTTTTTTTTAGAAAATAGTTCTTCCTGAACATCAGCCAGAAGCAAATAAACCACTTCAGATGGAAGTTTTTTTGATGAACATAACAATAATATAAGGAGACGTTCAGTGATATATTTCTTCACAAAATGCCTCCCGATGACTTGTATTATGATGCTCACATGGAGCAAAGATAAAATGGCATCAGATTAATGCAAGTTCATCCTGATATATCATCATAAGTGGTAGATAAGAGCCTAGGCTCCCATATGTGGTGAAGCTGTTTAACCTCATTGCTGCCAATATGACTGGAGTTGTTAAGTCCTAGTGCGGCTTCTAGGGTAGTCCAGCCAGCGGCAATGTGGTTAACATCAGCTGCGGCCACGTGCTTTCTCAGGCTGCATAAAACCATGTCTAAAGTAGGGGAAGGTTGAGCGATTCTATAGGAAATAAGGATACTCTGTATTTCCTTAGATCTGACATTTAACCCAGGCAGAAGTGCTATATTTATTTTTCTGTCAACACTGACTTTATTGCTGCTTATGTTCTTATTCTTGCATTTCCTGGTTTTCCAAGGGCTAAAAAGTAATAATGTACGCTGAAACATCTGCAGCCATCCATATAAAAAAAGAAGGAAGTTGCCATTGAATAATGTGCCGCAGTCGACGTATATAATGCCACTGTGTACCAGATCACTCTGTCCAAAAAATGCTTTTATTATGTATGTATGATAATAAAATCAAAAGGGTTAACCCATCTCCAAGATCCTATCCCAATATGTAGTATGTGTAATAATAATAATATTAACAAATACATCCAATTAGAAATGTAGTATAGTTCTCCTGACTAGCTATGTCTCTTACCTCATGTGCAGGGCATTACAATAGTTTAGGTATCCATGGTTACGGACACTAATATAGTGACAGTTGCTAGTGGTCATAACCATGGATACCTAAGCTGCAATGCCCTGCTTTTGAGGTAAGTGACATTCAATCATATGAAAAAGTTTGGGCACCCCTATTAATGTTAACCTTTTTTCTTGATAACAATTTGGGTTTTTGCAACAGCTATTTCAGTTTCATATATCTAATAACTGATGGACTGAGTAATATTTCTGGATTGAAATGAGGTTTATTGTACTAACAGAAAATGTGCAATCCACATTTAAACAAAATTTGACTGGTGCAAAAGTATGGGCACCCTTATCAATTTCTTGATTTGAACACTCCTAACTACTTTTTACTGACTTACTAAAGCACTAAATTGGTTTTGAGAAAAGGTATTTAAGGTGGCCACTTGCAAGTAGTTCTCCTATTTGAATCTCCTATGAAGACTGGCATCATGGGCTCCTCAAAACAACTCTCAAATGATCTGAAAACAAAGATTATTCAACATAGTTGTTCAGGGGAAGGATACAAAAAGTTGTCTCAGAGATTTTAACTGTCAGTTTCCACTGTAAGGAACATAGTAATGAAATGGAAGAACACAGGTACAGTTCTTGTTAAGCCCAGAAGTGGCAGGCCAAGACAAATATCAGAAAGGCAGAGAAGAAGAATGGTGAGAACAGTCAAGGACAATCCACAGACCACCTCCAAAGACCTGCAGCATCATCTTGCTGCAGATGGTGTCAATGTGCATTGGTCAACAATACAGCGCACGTTGCACAAGGAGAAGCTGTATGGGAGAGTGATGCGAAAGAAGCTGTTTCTGCAAGCACGCCACAAACAGAGTCGCCTGAGGTATGCAAAAGCACATTTGGACAAGCCAGTTACATTTTGGAAGACGGTCCTGTGGACTGATGAAACAAAGATTGAGTTGTTTGGTCATACAAAAAGGCGTTATGCATGGAGGCAAAAAAACACGGCATTCAAAGAATGAGAACTTGCTACCCACAGTAAAATTTGGTGGAGGTTCCATCATGCTTTGGGGCTGTGTGACCAATGCCGGCACCAGGAATCTTGTTAAAGTTGAGGGTCGCATGGATTCAATTCAGTATCAGCAGATTCTTGACAATAATGTGCAAGATTCAGTGACGAAGTTGAAGTTACGCAGGGGATGGATATTTCAGCAAGACAATGATCCAAAACACCGCTCCAAATCTACTCAGGCATTCATGCAGAGGAACAATTACAATGTTCTGGAATGGCCATCCCAGTCCCCAGACCTGAATATCATTGAACATCTGTGGGATGATTTGAAGCGTGCTGTCCATGCTCGGCGACCATCAAACTTAACTGAACTGGAATTGTTTTGTAAACAGGAATGGTCAAATATACCTTCATCCAGGATCCAGGAGCTCATTAAAAGCTACAGGAAGCGACTAGAGGCTGTTATTTTTGCAAAAGGAGGATCTACAAAATATTAATGTCACTTTTATGTTGAGGTGCCCATACTTTTGCACCGGTCAAATTTTGTTTAAATGCGGATTGCACATTTTCTGTTAGTACAATAAACCTCATTTCAATCCAGAAATATTACTCAGTCCATCAGTTATTAGATATTTGAAACTGAAATAGCTGTTGCAAAAACCCAACTGTTATAAAGTAAAAAGGTTAACATTAATAGGGGTGCCCAAAACTTTTTCATATGACTGTAGCTAATCAGAAGAACTATACTACACTTTCATTGAGCGACACAGCACATGTCTAGTCAGTATGTGACTGCTTGTACAGTCCCTGACAGAAGTTCTGTCGCTTGTCCATGTTATGTAACTAAAAACTTATAACCTTACTTTAAGTTCATCCATTGGTTTCATAAATTACTCTTTTGAAAGCTGAAACCCTCCCAAATTTGGTTTAGGTTATGAAAATAAAGTTGCTGCAAAGCTGAAATATTGCTCATTTAATGAACATAGAAAGGTCAGATTTTGGCAAGACAAAAGTTTTGTCGCCTTGTCATATAATGCACCCAATCCTAGTTTACATCCTCACCTGTGCTCACTAAATGATCGGTTAATTAGTGGGTGTGTATAAAAAGAAACCCAGCACCCCAGACCTTCAGTTGAACTGCAACTTGACCTCTGACAACATGCCAAAAATCCACCCTGAGACCAAAGCCTTTATTATCAAGAGCCTTTATTATCAACTGCAGACCAGATCCACTGCAGAGGTGGCTGGCACCTTTAATGTGTCTCAATGTCAAGTACAAGGAATTAAAAAAAGATTTGAAGAGACTGGAGATGTTTTTGGCAAGTCCAGTTCCGGCAGACCCCCTCAAGACAACTGCTCAGGAGGAACGTTTGTTAGTTAGAAAATCCAAAGTCAACCCCTCTTCCACTGCAGCAGAGCTCCAAAAGGCTTGGTCACCTCAAGTCCCTGTGTCAACTAGAACCATGTGGCATTTTCCGCCAGTCCCACAGCCTGCTAAACAGATGGACGCTGGAAATGTTTCAGAAGGTGGATGAATCTTCAGTTGAATTACACCACGGCCGCCGCAAATACTGCAGTAGACCTCTTGGAGCCCGTATGGATCCAGTAAAGAGTTAAGTTTGGTGGTGTAAAGATCATAGTCTGGAGTTACATTCAGTATGGGGATGTGCAAAACATATGCAAGGTGGAAGGTAATATTAATAGCCTAAAATATCAAGAAGTATTAGCTACCTCTTACATTCCCAATCATGAAAGGGGTCAAATTCTGCAGCAGGATGATGCTCCATCTCATACATCCATTTCTACAACAAAATAACTCCTGGCAAACAAGATCAAGGTGCTCAAGGACTGGCCAGCCCAGTCACCAGACATGAACATCATTGAGCATGTTTGGGGTAGGATGAAAGAGGAAGCTTGGAAGACAAACCCAAAGAATCTAGATGAACTCCGGGAGGCATGTAAGGCTGCATTCTTTGCTATTCCTGATGACTTCATCAATAAATTGTATGAATCATTGTTGAACCGCATGGATGCAGTCCTTCAAGCTCATGGAAGTCACACAAAATATTAAATATGGCTCTAATAGCACCACAACTTCATTCACAAATGTTATGCAACATATTTTTGTATTAGAAGTTAATTATTTGTTTGAATTTCACATTACTTTCTGTGGGCGACAAAACTTTTGTCTTGCAAAAATCTGACCTTTCTGTGTTCATTAAATGATCAGTAGTTCAGCTTTGCAGCAACTTTATTTTCATAACCTAAACCAAATTTGGGAGTGTTTCAGCTTTCAAAAGAGTGATTTATAAAACCAATGGATGAATTTAAAGTCAGATTATAAGCTTTTATTTACATAACATGGATAAGCGACAGAACCTCTGTCAGGGACTGTATGCAAATCGCAGGCTTGCGACTTTGTGACCTTCCACTTTCACAACTGGCACCAGAGAACCTTAACAGTGTGCAGTGTGTGCGCTATGAGAATTCAGAAGTCTGTAGTCACATACAGTAACTGCAGACTCATCACAAACTTGGACACTATGTTCCTAGCATAAATAATAACATAGTAATCTTACAAGTTATGAATTGTTACATGTGTACAGGATCAGAATTAATAACAGAACAAGAATACAGCTTCAGAACCACCAAAGATACAGAAACACATAACTAGAAACCCCATCAGTACAGAAACACAGCACATCACAACCCTCATTAGTACAGAAATACATACCAGAACCTCCAGCAGTGTAGGAATATTTAACTAGAACTCCCAGCAGTACAGAAATTCATCATCAGATTCACCAGCAGTATAGAAATTCATCATCAGAACCATCAACAGTACAGAAATTGATCATCAGAACCATCAGCAGTACAGTAATACATCCAAATAACATCCATCAGTACAGAAACACAGCATCAAACCCCTCATCAGTACAGAAATGCATACCAGAACCCCCAGAAGTATAGAAATATTTAACTAGAGCTCCCATCAGTACAGAAATTCAGCAGTACAGTAATACATGCATATAGCAGTACAAAAACATAGCATAAAAACCCATATCAGTACAGGAATACACTACCAGAACCACCATCAGTACATGATACATCAATTGTAATGTTAGATCAGACGGCGCATGAATCTAAAACTTCCAGTACGTTCTTAGCAATAGAAAATGAAGCCATCAGGAGCTACAGGGAACTGCAACCTAACCAGGATGCAGGACCTACCCCCAGCGACCCAGAAGACCAGTGCCGGTAACAGCAACACATTAAATTTAATCCTTGTTTTTCCCCGTTCCCAAAGACTGGTGACAGAGTAGGGTTGGACCCAATGGATGGCCACCTAGGGGTGGAACCGATCTAGTCCACTAGACGACAACCAGGGGGGAGGGGTCAGACAATCAGTAAGTGGAAGTGAGAGGAGATGGACGTAACCGCAAAGACAGGAGAGTGTAACAGTGACCTGAGGGTCCAGGCATATGGTTGCCGGTGGAGTACTCCCAGAACCATAACACCAATGGGGTACAGAGCCCTAGGTCAGGCAAATGCTCCATGCAGACCTGATAAAATCTGCACAGTAAGGAGACCATCCAGGACCTCACTGACCATAAAGTTCGGGACACAGTAGCAATGGGAGAACCAGGAAACAGGACCAGAGGAACCAACCCCACAGGGTTCAAGCTACCTGTCATATTGTGATACCAATGTGATATGACTGAAGAATGTGTGATTAGATAGGGATCATAATCAAAAGATAGGAGTGATCCTAGATATTATTTGACCTATCAATAACTCAGTATCAAAGAGATGTCCTCTGGATAACCAATTTCACTATGATGACCAAAGAATACATGTCAAACAGATTTTAAGATAATAAGGAAGTAACATTTACAGTTCCACTTACCGGAAACTTGTGGTTGGCTTAAAGACAGGTTTAAGGAAGCTTGCATATGAAATTTACGGCTCATTGCAATATTTCACTAACACTATGGTCAACTGTGGTCGGTCAGTTGTCAACTGGCAGGATGTACAAGTAAATGTGCAGGAAGCTGCTGGTGCCCACAGCAGTTTGTGGTCAAGTTACATGAACATGACTCAGCTGTCACATGCTGGTGACCATTTAAACACAACCTACAAAGTTTTCCTATAAAATTACACCGGACTCGCTTAATGTTAGGGGAAACCTTCCAGGACATTGAAGTGTACGCACTGCTCCTGTGATGCAAGATGCCATGTTGTTTCCTTTATCATTAAATCGAGTTCCCTCCGATGTGAAAGGATTGCTACAACAAACGGTAATGTTGATGCATATTTCTGTTATTGTATAAGATTCTATGACTATAGTTCTAAATGCCTATGTACCATTAACTATTCATGTGCTATTAAAATAAATAGTATCTTGCTATAAAGAATATTAGTATTCGTGCCTGATTAGGATATCAGTGAGCGCTTCGTAAGTACGGGCTTTCAGCCCCCTTTTTAGTAGAATTTAGCAAGACATAAATAGACGAAGACTGAGAGACTACCAGGAGGGGACTCCCAGACGCTCCAAGCCAAGACTGGCTTTTGGCCCTACTTTTACTCCCCTTAAGAATACTTTTCATAGGAAACGCATTGGGAGAACGGGCAAATAAGGATTTCATTTGAAGGGTATCGTGGGTCCAGCGGAATAGGGACCACTGAGACGCCTATGATGAATGTGAATCCGATTGGAGGTGAATAGATCACACCATGATGGGTGAGACCGTTCCATCTTCCTATTGAGACTATTGAACTTTGTTTGTGGTACATTAAGTTCAAGTCTATGGTGTGTGTTCTTGTCTTATGCAGACTGCATTGTTCATTACACCTATTCTGTTAACCTTTAAAAGTCCTAGTTTACTGGCCTTATGAGCCCCTGAGACATGCTAAAGGGGATTTGCGGTTTGTGGCACTTTTACAGACATCTTTTATTGAAGTGAGGATCCCTTACTTCCTTTTATGGAATATTTATTAAATGTTAAGTTTTATTTTTTGTAAAGTTTTTACCAAAAAGTTTTATATTGGTCTCATCTGTCCACAAAATGCTTTCCCAGAAGGATTTTGACTTACTCATGAACATTTTGGCAAACTCCAGTCTAGCTTTTTATGTTTTTGTGTCAGCAGTGCGGTCCTCCTGGGTCTCCTGCTGTTGGGGGAGACCTCCGGGTCTCTCAGGGTCTCGGAGGAGGATTCCAGATTAGAACTGCGCAGATGTATATGAATCAGGAAAAATGACCACACAGAGACGTATTTCTATCCGGGAGAAGCAGAGTGCTCTTCGTCCCCTGTATTCAAAGTATAGCATTCTTATACAGTTTTCCTGCATCTTAATCAACCAATTAGCTTGGGTCTAGCTCATTCCCTTATTTTGGACAGTCTTTCCTGTACAGCAACATTCCTTTAGTAAGTCATTCAGGCGTGTCTGGGAGTGGACGAGAGTCTACTCAAGAATGTTACTTATTCATGAGTCTACTTTAATTCATGGAAACCCAGAAAAAATAAAAGGACCTCGAGTAAAAATTGCTGGACTAGGCGGTCAAGTGATCACCGGGGTTCAGACACAGGTAGCTTTGAAGATAGGTAATTTACCTATCAAGCAGTATACGGTGCTGGTAGTACCTATACCACAATGTATTTTGGGAATTGATGTCCTAAAAGGGATGACTCTTAATCTAACCGAAGGAAAATTCTCCTTTGGGGTTATGTCTTGTCATAAGGAAATGCAGATCTCACATTGTATCAATGATATAATGATACAAGGACAAGATGAGCAAAGTGTGAAAGATCATTTGACAAAACTGGTTGCTCATATGAGGAGTAAAGGATGGGAAATCAATGATGCCAAGGTTCAAGGACCGTCTCAGGTGGTAACATATCTAGAGATTCAGTGGAACAAGGGGCACAGAGAGATCTTGCCCAATGCCAGACGGAAAATTATTAATTTTCCGGTCCCTAAATCCAAACAGGAGACTCAGTCTTATATTGGATTGTTTGATTTTTGGAAACAACATATCCCTCATTTGGGACAAATGTTGGCTCATTTGTACAAAGTAACGAGGAAAAAATATGAGTTCCACTGGGGAGAGGAACAGCAAAATGTGTTTGAGATGGTCAGGGAAGTGTGGCAAGACATTGAAGGGATTATTCAATCTACCAAGACCACTGTATTTCATGTCGATGCTCATGTCCCTACTAACTCACTTGAACGTTTGTTTAATTCAGAAGCAGATAAAGCGGCAGCCATCAGACAAGTCAGTCCAACAGTTGACAAGGCAAGGTACAGCTGTTTGGGCACACCAGAAAGAGCGACACCTTATTCAGCAGGTTTAGACCTCAGTACATTGGAAACTGTCGTGGTACCCCCAGGTAAGGTAAAACCAATTTCAACAGGATTGGGTTGCCAGATACCAAAGGATCATTATGGTCAAATAGCCACTCGTTCTAGTTTAGTGTTAAAAGGAGCCATAGTGGTGGGAGGGGTAATAGATGCAGATTATCAGGGAGAAATCAAGGTACTGATGCTAAATTTGGGAAATGAACCTTTGATTTTGGTGAAACACCAGAAGGTGGCTCAGATGTTAATAATTCCAATAAACTTGTCTGAAATAAGAGAAGGAACTGCCCCGGCAGAATTAACAATACGGGGTACTAAAGGTTTTGGATCCTCTAATATTACAAATGTAGGAGCAAAAATATGGATTCAAAACCTCCAAGGACCGCCCTCAGAGACAGAGGTAATAGCAGTCGGAAAAGATCTTACTCTCCTGATAACGAGACCAGGAGTGGAGAAGTGGGAATATGTCCCACAAGAAAAATGTTATTTACGAGAATAATAGTGTATCTTTATTTGCAGATGGTGTTGTAAATAAGCGGAATCCATGTTATCGGTTACTGGTAAGAGCTCGATAGTGATGAGATGGAGAAATTCCTGTGTTTGATGTTTGCCTCTTTGGTTATTGGATGGAAAAGTCTACATCAGGAGGAACCTATGGCGAATAAATTTCTGATGCACCATCACATTTTCAACACACAGATTGCTGGATCTGTACACATTCTTCGCTTACAGCCACCAATATCCCTTATCTGGATGTCCCGGTATCGATGGAGGAAATCTTAAAGTGGAAAAGTTGTTCTGATCATCTTGCTGATAAAGACACTTGAAATGTTCGTCTAAAGAATACTACAGTACCCATTTCCGTAGTGGGATGGATCAATCTTCCATGGTGGCAAGGCAATTTGAATGCAACAGTCACCAATTTGCAATATCTGGCTTTTAAGGGAGGAATTTGGGTACCAAGAAATAAGACTGGACTGACCAACCTGGGATTCATCTCTATGGGGAATATAAAAATAAGTTTTGGGACAGCTATAAATACTGTAGATGCTTTTAAACCCAGCTTAGTGGAAAGGACAATTCATGATATGTTATGGCCTTATGCCAATATGTTCATAAATGGGTCTAGTGAAACTTGTAGTAACATATCGGGAAATGTAATGTGTAATGATTCCTTTGAATATCGAGCAAATGCCAAAACACATGATATTCAAGGGAGCTTTTCAGATAATATTGCTTTTAGTTTTAATATACTGTACAAAAGTAGTGAAAGTGCAACGTTTATCTAAACAAACCAAGAAAACAAAATTTGTGGCAAACAATATTTCTTGGTCATGGTATGGTATATTCCGAGTGATCTTCTTCTAGTGGAATACTGATGATGGAAAATAATCCCTGGGATCAAGGACCGATTGTGATACCAATGTGATATGACTGAAGAATGTGTGATTAGATAGGGATCATAATCAAAAGATAGGAGTGATCCCAGATATTATTTGACCTATCAATAACTCAGTATCAAAGAGATGTCCTCTGGATAACCAATTTCACTATGATGACCAAAGAATACATGTCAAACAGATTTTAAGATAATAAGGAAGTAACATTTACAGTTCCACTTACCGGAAACTTGTGGTTGGCTTAAAGACAGGTTTAAGGAAGCTTGCATATGAAATTTACGGCTCATTGCAATATTTCACTAACACTATGGTCAACTGTGGTCGGTCAGTTGTCAACTGGCAGGATGTACAAGTAAATGTGCAGGAAGCTGCTGGTGCCCACAGCAGTTTGTGGTCAAGTTACATGAACATGAGTCAGCTGTCACATGCTGGTGACCATTTAAACACAACCTACAAAGTTTTCCTATAAAATTACACCGGACTCGCTTAATGTTAGGGGAAACCTTCCAGGACATTGAAGTGTACGCACTGCTCCTGTGATGCAAGATGCCATGTTGTTTCCTTTATCATTAAATCGAGTTCCCTCCGATGTGAAAGGATTGCTACAACAAACGGTAATGTTGATGCATATTTCTGTTATTGTATAAGATTCTATGACTATAGTTCTAAATGCCTATGTACCATTAACTATTCATGTGCTATTAAAATAAATAGTATCTTGCTATAAAGAATATTAGTATTCGTGCCTGATTAGGATATCAGTGAGCGCTTCGTAAGTACGGGCTTTCAGCCCCCTTTTTAGTAGAATTTAGCAAGACATAAATAGATGAAGACTGAGAGACTACCAGGAGGGGACTCCCAGACGCTCCAAGCCAAGACTGGCTTTTGGCCCTACTTTTACTCCCCTTAAGAATACTTTTCGTAGGAAACGCATTGGGAGAACGGGCAAATAAGGATTTCATTTGAAGGGTATCGTGGGTCCAGCGGAATAGGGACCACTGAGACGCCTATGATGAATGTGAATCCGATTGGAGGTGAATAGATCACACCATGATGGGTGAGACCGTTCCATCTTCCTATTGAGACTATTGAACTTTGTTTGTGGTACATTAAGTTCAAGTCTATGGTGTGTGTTCTTTTCTTATGCAGACTGCATTGTTCATTACACCTATTCTGTTAACCTTTAAAAGTCCTAGTTTACTGGCCTTATGAGCCCCTGAGACATGCTAAAGGGGATTTGCGGTTTGTGACACTTTTACAGACATCTTTTATTGAAGTGAGGATCCCTTACTTCCTTTTATGGAATATTTATTAAATGTTAAGTTTTATTTTTTGTAAAGTTTTTACCAAAAAGTTTTATATTGGTCTCATCTGTCCACAAAATGCTTTCCCAGAAGGATTTTGACTTACTCATGAACATTTTGGCAAACTCCAGTCTAGCTTTTTATGTTTTTGTGTCAG
The DNA here is from genome assembly GCF_048569485.1 of Anomaloglossus baeobatrachus. Lineage (NCBI taxonomy): Eukaryota > Metazoa > Chordata > Amphibia > Anura > Aromobatidae > Anomaloglossus > Anomaloglossus baeobatrachus. The sequence continues at coordinate 277,853,584 of NC_134356.1, read as the reverse complement.
CAGTGCGGTCCTCCTGGGTCTCCTGCTGTTGGGGGAGACCTCCGGGTCTCTCAGGGTCTCGGAGGAGGATTCCAGATTAGAACTGCGCAGATGTATATGAATCAGGAAAAATGACCACACAGAGACGTATTTCTATCCGGGAGAAGCAGAGTGCTCTTCTTCCCCTGTATTCAAAGTATAGCATTCTTATACAGTTTTCCTGCATCTTAATCAACCAATTAGCTTGGGTCCAGCTCATTCCCTTATTTTGGACAGTCTTTCCTGTACAGCAACATTCCTTTAGTAAGTCATTCAGGCGTGTCTGGGAGTGGACGAGAGTCTACTCAAGAATGTTACTTATTCATGAGTCTAACCGGTTTTCAAAGTATCTATTCTATTTAGCCCTAAACATAGTTTGTTTACTTATACATTTCAGTCAGGTACATGTGGAAAAGCAATACACAAAGCATTCAGAATACAGATCATCTTATTATTACACTGGACAAACGATTCATAGTCTAGGCCTTTACACTGCCAAATGTCGACAGATAGTTCGCACTGACACTGATGCACCCTGACCCTGCAGGACAGCTTGAATTCCTTGGAACTTGATTGGGTCTGCTTTTCCACCACCTGGACTATCCTGAATTGCAACCTTTCATCAATTTTTCTCGGCCGTCCACATCCAGGGAGATTAGCTACAGTGCCATTGGTTGTAAATATCTTGATTATGCAGTGCACCATGGACAAAGGAACATCAAGATCTCTGGAGATGAACTTGTAACCTTGAACTTGTTAATATTTTTCAATTATTTTGGTTCTCAGAGAGCTCTCATCGCCTCTTTCTGTTCTCCATGCCTAGAGTGCTACAATGACACACAATGTAAAGATTTAGTCAACGTCTCACTTTTTTTTATCTGGTTTCAGATGTGATTTTCATATTGCCCACACTTGTTATTTGCCAAAGGTGAGTTTGAACGAGCATCTTATGCTTGAAACAAAGTTTCAACAATTTTTGAAAGGGGCTAAATTGTCTTTTTTTGTGTTGTTACAGTCATATCAAATAAACATTTGTATAACGAAACATTTGTAATTGCAATCATTTTCTGTGAGAAATACTTAATTTTCTGGAACAATTTCAATGGTGTCAGCACTTTTGGCAATGACTTTATATGGTAAATTGGCCATTTTATTTTTATTTTTTCCTTTTTAAATAAGATTGGTATGTATATTTTGGTTGGAATGCCAAATGTGGACAATGGAAGTCTCCATAAAATCACAAAGAGGACATCTTATATTTTACAGCTATTTCCTCTTACACTGATATATTTGGGCTCCCCCACCTACATGACCATTATAATATTTGGAAGGACATCTGTTCACCTGGAATGTTACATGCCTGGACTGTAGACATGTTAAACAGGCTGTTATATGGGACATTTCTATATAATCATGAAATTCATCAGCAGTTTAGAAGTAGTTTTATAGTGAGACCCAAGCGAGATCTGTGCAGGTGCAGATATTGGAGAGATAGAGACAACGCTAGCAATCCATTCCTTAGATAAGGATAATATATCGTCATTGATGGATAGAAATAACCTCCACCCTCTCAGATTGATGATAAGAAGGGAAGTTTGTTACTTACCGTAAATTCCTTTTCTTCTAGCTCTTATTGGGAGACCCAGACGATTGGGGTATAGCTACTGCCCTCTGGAGGCCACACAAAGCACTACATCAAAAGTGCAAGGCCCCTCCCCCTCTGGCTATACCCCCCCCGTGGTATCACGGGTTCTCCAGTTTTAGTGCCAAAGCAAGAAGGAGGAAGCCAATAACTGGTTTAAACAAATTAACTCCGAATAACATCGGAGAACTGAAAAAACCGTTCAACATGAACAACATGTGTACCCGCAAACAACAAAAAAACATCCCGAAGGACAACAGGGCGGGTGCTGGGTCTCCCAATAAGAGCTAGAAGAAAAGGAATTTACGGTAAGTAACAAAATTCCCTTCTTCTTCAGCGCTCTATTGGGAGACCCAGACGATTGGGACGTCCAAAAGCTGTCCCTGGGTGGGTAAAGAAATACCTCATGTTAGAGCTGCAAAACAGCCCTCCCCTACGGGGGTGTCACTGCCGCCTGCAGGACTCTTCTACCTAAGCTGGCATCCGCCGAAGCATAGGTATGCACCTGATAATGCTTGGTGAAAGTGTGCAGACTGGACCAGGTAGCTGCCTGGCACACCTGTTGAGCCGAAGCCTGGTGACGAAATGCCCAGGACGCACCCACGGCTCTGGTTGAGTGGGCTTTTAGCCCTGAAGGAACCGGAAGCCCCGCAGAACGGTAGGCCTCTAGAATTGGTTCTTTGATCCATCGAGCCAGGGTGGCTTTAGAAGCCTGCAACCCCTTGCGCGGACCAGCGACAAGGACAAAAAGTGCATCGGCACGGCGCATGGGCGCCGTTCGGGAAATGTAGATTCTGAGTGCTCTCACCAGATCTAGCAAACGTAAGTCCTTTTCATACCGGTGAACCGGATGAGGACAAAAAGAAGGCAAGGATATATCCTGATTAAGATGAAAAGAGGATACGACCTTAGGGAGAAACTCCGGAATAGGGCGCAGCACTACCTTGTCCTGGTGGAACACCAGGAAGGGAGCCTTGGATGACAGAGCTGCCAGCTCAGACACTCGCCGAAGCGATGTGATCGCAACAAGAAACGCCACTTTCTGTGACAGCCGAGAAAAGGAAACTTCCTTCAGAGGCTCGAAGGGCGGCTTCTGGAGAGCAACTAGTACCCTGTTCAGATCCCATGGATCTAACGGCCGCTTGTACGGGGGCACAATATGACAGACCCCCTGCAGGAACGTGCGCACCTTAGAAAGACGTGCTAGACGCTTCTGAAAAAACACGGATAGTGCCGAAACTTGCCCTTTAAGGGAGCTGAGCGACAAGCCCTTTTCTAACCCCGATTGCAGGAAGGAAAGAAACTTGGGCAATGCAAATGGCCAGGGAGACACTCCCTGAGCAGAGCACCAGGACAAGAAAATCTTCCACGTTCTGTGGTAGATCTTAGCCGAATTCGACTTTCTAGCTTGTCTCATTGTGGCAACGACTCCCTGAGATAATCCTGCAGATGCTAGGATCCAGGACTCAATGGCCACACAGTCAGGTTCAGGGCCGCAGAATTCTGATGGAAAAACGGCCCTTGGGACAGTAAGTCTGGTCGGTCTGGCAGTGACCACGGTCGACCGATCGTGAGATGCCACAGATCCGGATACCACGACCTCCTCGGCCAGTCTGGAGCGACGAGTATGATGCGGCTGCACTCGGATCTGATCTTGCGTAGCACTCTGGGCAAGAGCGCCAGAGGCGGAAACACGTATGAGAGCTGAAACTGCGACCAATCTTGAACCAAGGCGTCTGCCGCCAGAGCTCTTTGATCGCGCGACCTCGCCATGAATGCCGGGACCTTGTTGTTGTGCCGGGATGCCATTAGGTCGACGTCCGGCACTCCCCAGCGGCGACAGATTTCCTGAAACACGTCCGGGTGAAGGGACCATTCCCCTGCGTCCATGCCCTGGCGACTGAGGAAGTCTGCTTCCCAGTTTTCTACGCCTGGGATGTGAACCGCGGATATGGTGGATGCTCTGTCCTCCACCCACATTAGAATGCGCCGGACTTCTTGGAAGGCTTGCCGACTGCGCGTCCCTCCTTGGTGGTTGATGTATGCCACCGCTGTGGAGTTGTCCGATTGGATTCGGATCTGCTTTCCTTCCAGCCACTGTTGGAAGGCCAGTAGAGCAAGATACACTGCTCTGATCTCCAGAACATTGATCTGAAGGGTGGACTCCTGCGGAGTCCACGTCCCCTGAGCCCTGTGGTGGAGAAATACTGCTCCCCACCCTGACAGACTCGCATCTGTCGTGACTACTGCCCAGGATGGGGGCAGGAAGGATCTTCCCTGAGACAATGAGGTGGGAAGGAGCCACCATTGTAGGGAGTCCTTGGCCGTCTGGGAAAGCGAGACTTTCCTGTCCAGGGACGTTGACTTCCCGTCCCATTGGCGGAGAATGTCCCATTGAAGTGGGCGCAGATGAAACTGCGCAAAGGGAACTGCTTCCATGGCTGCCACCATCTTCCCTAGGAAATGCATGAGGCGCCGCAAGGGATGCAACTGGCCCTGCAGAAGAGATTGCACCCCTGTCTGTAGTGACCGCTGCTTGTCCAGCGGAAGCTTCACTATCGCTGCTAGAGTATGAAACTCCATGCCAAGATACGTTAGTGATTGAGTCGGTGATAGGATCGACTTTGGAAAGTTGATGATCCATCCGAAAGACTGTAGGGTCTCCAGCGTAGCATTCAGGCTGTGCTGACATGCCTCTTGAGAGGGAGCTTTGACCAATAAATCGTCTAGGTAAGGGATCACCGAGTGTCCCTGAGAGTGCAAGACTGCTACCACCGCCGCCATGACCTTGGTGAAGACCCGTGGGGCTGTCGCCAGACCAAATGGCAGAGCTACGAACTGAAAATGGTCGTCTCCTATCACAAAACGTAGAAAACGTTGATGTTCTGTAGCAATTGGCACGTGGAGATAAGCATCTTTGATGTCTATTGAGGCAAGGAAGTCTCCTCTGGACATTGAGGCAATGACAGAACGCAGGGTTTCCATCCGGAACTTCCTGGCGTGCACATGTTTGTTGAGCCGTTTTAGGTCCAGAACAGGACGGAACGAGCCGTCCTTTTTTGGAACCACAAAGAGATTGGAGTAAAACCCTTGCCCTTGTTCCTGAGGAGGGACTGGGATCACCACTCCTTCCGCTCTTAGGGAGTCCACCGCCTGCAGCAGAGCATCTGCTCGGTCTGGATGTGGGGAGGTTCTGAAGAACCGAGCTGGAGGACGAGAATTGAACTCGATTCTGTACCCGCGAGACAAAATGTCCGTCACCCACCGGTCTTTGACCTGTGACATCCAAATGCCGGAAAAGCGGGAGAGCCTGCCCCCGACCGGCGATGCGGAGGGAGGGGGCTGGAAGTCATGAGGTAGCCGCTTTGGAAGCGGTACCTCCATTTGCTTTCTTGGGGCGCGTGTGAGCCCGCCACGAATCTGAGTTTCTTTGCGTCCTCTGAGTCCCTTTGGACGAGGTAAATGGTGTCTTGCCCGAACCTCGAAAGGACTGAAACCTCTGCTGCCACTTTTTCTGCTGAGGTTTGGTTGTTCTGGGTTGTGGTAAAGAGGAGTCTTTACCCTTGGACTGCTTAATGATATCAGCCAATGGCTCGCCAAACAGTCTATCTCTAGATAAAGGCAAACTGGTTAAACATTTTTTGGAACCAGCATCTGCTTTCCAGTCCTTTAACCACAAGGCTCTGCGCAAAACTACCGAATTGGCGGACGCCATTGAGGTGCGACTGGTAGATTCTAGGACCGCATTGATAGCGTAAGACGCAAACGCCGACATCTGCGTGGTAAGGTGCGCCACTTGCGGCACTGCTGGATGTATGATAGCATCCACTTTTGCTAAGCCAGCTGAAATAGCCTGGAGTGCCCATACGGCTGCGAATGCCGGAGCAAACGACGCGCCGATAGCTTCATAGACAGATTTTAACCAAAGGTCCATCTGTCTGTCATTGGCATCTTTAAGTGAAGCGCCATCCTCCACTGCAACTATGGACCTAGCTGCGAGTTTGGAAATCGGGGGGTCTACCTTTGGACACTGTGTCCAGCGCTTGACCACCTCAGGGGGGAAAGGGAAACGCGTATCTTTAGATCGTTTAGAGAAACGCCTTTCTGGGTGAGCGTCGTGCTTCTGGATTGATTCTCTGAAGTCAGCGTGATCCAACAAAGCACTCAATTTACGCTTGGGATAAAGGAAACGAAACTTCTCCTGCTCCGCAGCCGCCTCTTCTGCTGAAGGGGCTGGGGGAGAAATATCCAACAGCCTATTGATGGCTGAGATAAGGTCGTTTACCATGGCATCCCCATCAGGGGTATCCAGGTTGAGAGGGGTTCCAGGAATGGATTCCTGATCACTCTCATCAGACACATCACAGGGAGACTGATTGCGCTGAGACCCTGAGCAGTGTGATGACGTCGAGGGTCTTTCCCAGCGAGCTCGCTTAGGGTGGCTGGGGCTATCATCTGAGTCATAATCCTCGGCCTGTGAAGCCGGGGACCCCCCTGTGGGCTGGATTAATTCCAAGTGAGGGGGACCTGAGGACAGAGGCCTCGCCGTGCCCAAAGACTGAGCCCCATGCATAGATTGCAAGGTTTCAAGGATTTTTGCCATAGACACAGACATATTATCCGCAAAAACTGCAAAGTCTGTCCCTGTCACCGGGGCAGAACTTACAAGCGTCTCAGCCTGGGTCACTACCTCTCCTGACTCCGGCTGGCGAAGCAGCACCGGGTCGGAGCATTGCACACAATGGGAGCCTGCTGGTAGATTAGCCCCACATGCAGCACACGCAGCACACACAGCCCTGGCCTTGGCAGCCTTGCGTTTTGAGGATGGCATGTTGCTGCTTCCACAGAGTGATCTGGGAGATGCAGCCAGAAGCGACCTCACAGTGCAAGAAATACAATATCTATATATCTGTACAGTACACCGATACACCGTGAGGCACTAGAGGGACCAGCACAGACAAATCGCTTACCGCCCGCTTAAAAAGCGGGTGTGTGGTCGCCAGATAGCCCCTAGTCCAGGTCTCCCAGAGCCTTGCGTCCTTCCTCCAGCCAGACTGCATGTAATGGCTGCCGGCGTCTGAGAGAGAAGGGGGGCGGGCCCTGGGCGTTCCTGGCTAAGAGCGGGAAGCCTGCTTCCCTCTGTGCCTAGTGTGAGGGCTGGAGCATGTAAATCAGGCTCCAGCCCTCGTCGCTGCTAGCGAACAGCGTCTCTCCCCTACCCTGAATGACAGGGTGGGGGCGGGAACGAATCGGAGCTGCCGGCGTCCTAGGCCCAAAAAGCCGGGGACTCAATTTATAACCGCCGCCGCCGTAAAAGCGCGGACGGCGGATCCCCGGCGCACCACAAGTCACAGCAGCGCCGCCCGGTCCAGAGGGGGTCGGCGCTGCGTTCCCATACACAAAAAATCCCCCAGTAATCTGTAGGGACACTAACTCCAACGTTGCGGTCCCCAGCGCACTACAACACCCAGCCAGCCCGGAGTGTGTCTGTGCCTGCCGGGGACACAGAGTACCTGTATGATGCAGGGCCTGTCCCTGATCGTACTCCTGCTCCGTCTCCATCAGGTTCTAATGGGTCTGTGGATGGAGCCCGGCGTCAGAGCTGAGAGGCCGGCAGGATCCCACTTCCACAGAGCCCTACCAGGGGATGTGGAAGGAAAACAGCATGTCAGGCTCCAGCCCTGTACCAGCAATAGGTACCTCAACCTTACAACACCATCCAGGGGTGAGAAGGGAGCATGCTGGGGACACTATATGTGTCCTCTTTTCTTCCATCCGAAATAGTCAGCAGCTACTGCTGACTAAAATCTGTGGAGCTATGCGTGGATGTCTGACCTCCTTCGCACACAAAGCTAAAACTGGAGAACCCGTGATACCACGGGGGGGGTATAGCCAGAGGGGGAGGGGCCTTGCACTTTTGATGTAGTGCTTTGTGTGGCCTCCAGAGGGCAGTAGCTATACCCCAATCGTCTGGGTCTCCCAATAGAGCGCTGAAGAAATGCTTTTTTTGTAAATTTTCATGGTGCTCTTTTGGAGCAAATTATGTTGCCTGGGATTAGGTGGACATATTTTAATTACATAGTTTGCAGACTTGCCAAACCAAATTTTTTTGTTTAAGTACAAGACAAATGTAAAAGAAACATGAAATTCCTTCATTACATTTAGATGGTAAATATGTCTTCAATCTGCCAAATCACTATTATATTATGAAAACGTTAACATTGATCAGAGTACATGCTAAGGAGAAGGCAATCCATACAGTCTGTTCTCCACAAACCAGAGCATTAGTTAAAGGGGTTCCCACTTTAAAGAAGCACTCCCACAAACATTTTTATAGCCTAATCTTGTCTAGATGTTTTTGAGGTGCAGTGTAAGTGTGGTAATATGCTCAACGATCCCTATCTTTTCCAGGTTTCCAGTGCCGCTCCAGTCCTTCTTTTCACTCACGTGACTTATATTCCGACTTGCAAGATCACATGAGGTTATATAGCTAGCTGGAAGTCGCTTTTACTATGGAGCCTATGGAGCGTCAGAATGATAGACTAAAGCGGGCTTTACACGCTACGATTTCGCTACAGCAATCTCGTTGGGGTCACGGATTTTGTGACGCACATCCGGCCGCTGTAATGATCTCGTTGTCTGTGACTCCTTGGAGCGATTTTGGATCGTTGCAAAAACGTCCAAAATCGCTTCTCGTTGACATGGGGGGTCCATTCTCAATTATTGCTGCTGTCGCATGGGCGAAGTTGATCCTCGTCCCTGCGGCAGCACACATCACTATGTGTGACGCCGCAGGAACGAGGAACCTCTCCTTACCTGCCACACGCCAGCAATTAGGAAGGAAGAAGGTAAGCGGGATGTTCGTCCTGCTCATCTCTGCCCCTCCGCTTTGATTGGGCGGCCGCTTAGTGATGTCGCTGTGACACCGAGCGAACCGCCTCCTTTGAAAGGAGGCGGTTCGCCGGTCACAGCGACGTCGCCGAGCAGGTAAGTACGTGTGATGCTGCCGTAGCGATAATGTTCGCTACGGCAGCGATCTTCACATATCTAAATAACAATAGGGGCGGGTGCTATCACGCTCGCCATCGCTAGCATCGGCTAGCGATGTCGCAGCGTGTAAAGCCACCCTTACATTGTAAAAGCTCAGTGTGATCTGGTAAGACGGAATAAAAGCCATATGACCCAGAAGAAGGACCAGAGCAGCTCAGGAAACTGGAGAAGATGGCAATCCGTGATTACATTATCGCACTTACGCAACACCACATATACATTTAGACAGATTTGCGGTTACAAACCTGTCTCGGATATCCTGGGCTCCGCTTCCTTCCCCTGAGTCCGCTGCGCTCTGTTATGCAAAAAATGCAATAATAGGCAATCAAAACATTTTCTCTATTCCAAAATGGTATCAATAAAATACCAGGACACAAAGAATCAAAGCCCCCATAGAGCCTCATCATCCAAAAATGTAAAATGCTATGGGTTGCATAAAAAAACAACACAAGCAAACATTTTTTTATGAATATGATCATTTTTCACCACTTAAATAAATATAAATTATGCATATTTGATGTCACCAGAATCTTACTGACTCATGTTGAGCATCATGGTGCCAGATAATATTTACTGTATAATTAACACTGTAAAATGAAAATACCACCCCCCTCCAAAAAGAAAATTAAAATTGCTGAATTGTTTTGTGACGGGGTCCTTCTCCCATATCACCGCAATCAACAGAGCGAGAGATGGCTGTACAATCCAAAGAGCATTTATTCCAAGCAAATCAAATGGTCCATAGCATAATCCACAAAACAGAGGGTAAAATTAGTCCAAAAATATGAATATAATCCAATAAGCGATTAAATGTACAGGTCTCTCTGAGAAGTCCCAGCTTCTCCCAGAGGTTCAATCCTTCTCCCTTCAAGTTCTCCAAACAGACTGCCTGAATCTCCCAGAAAAGCAGAGATTTTATAGTAAGTGGATTCTAGGCCCACCTCCCCTCACACCCAGGGACAGAAGCGCCTCAAGAGGCTATAACCTTGCACTATAGGGGGTGATTACTTACAAACAATACAATGTACACAGAAGCAGTACAAATAATGGACAGTGAACCAAGCTTAAAATAGGAATCTGTACAGCAAGATATACCTCCCCCATATCCCACTATCACATGTTTCTTTTCACTTACAGTATTAGTAATGGGAGGGTCTCATAGACACCTCCCGTTACTAATCTAGGAATTAGTGGCAGCTGTGAGCTGTCATTAACCCCTTATATTACCCTGATTGCCACCGCACCAGGGCAAACGGGAGGAGCAGGGTAAAGTGCCGTGATTGTCGCATCTAATGGATTCGACAATTCTGGGCGGCTGCAGGCTGCTATTTTTAGCTGGGGGGCAATAACCATGGGCCATTCAAGCCTGAGAATACCAGACCCCAACTGTCGACTTAATCATGGCTGGGTATCAAAATTGGGGAGAACGGCACACCATATTTTAAAATATTTATTTAAATAATTAACAAAAAGCTGCATAGCGTTCCTCTTATTTTGATACACAGCCAATATAAGCACACAACTGGGGGCTGCAGCCTGTAGCCATATGCTTTTTCTGTGCTGGGTATCATAATATGGGGGAACCCTTTGCCAAGTTTTAACTGTAGTAATTTTGCTCCACTTTAGAGACTCAGACGGCATATGTGATTCTAAGCAATCACACATGCTGTCTCATAGGATGGAGTTGCAGTCTGACTGCAACCAATCACAGACATGTGGGCTGGGGAAGCAGTGAATATGAAGCAGCCTCAGAAATAGTGTTATAGCCATGCGGGAGACTCAGTAAGTAAAACGCTCCTGCGCTAATCCACCTAGCCCTTTCTACCACCATTTTAAAGCACAATATTTGGGTCCCCATAGACTTATATGGGGATCAGCGTCCGGGTTGATGTTCTGGATTAAATCCGGTCCAGAACAGTTTTTTTTTTTTTAAATACGGTTGGACCTGCTGATCCAGCATATTTGTGGGTTCACCCATCTCTAGTTACAACATACCCTGTTTCCCCGAAAATAAGACACTGTCTTATATTTATTTTTGCCCCGAAAAAAGCACTAGGTCTTTTTTTCAGGGGGTGTCTTATTCTCGAGGAGACATGGTTTGGGGTAAGTTTACCCCCCACAAAAAGCAGACCCCCCTTCCCAGGATCATCATACTTACCAGCCCTGGGTGTCTGTGTGGCTCCCAAATCTCCCAGCATATCGCCCTCCCCTGTGTCTGGCCGACACACATACATCAGAACACACACTCACACATCAGATAGCATATACAAACACACTCACACATCAGATAGCATACACTCATATAGCCAGACACACACACATCAGATTCTATATCATTCCTCCCTGGGATCTCTGTGCTGCACGCCTCCCCTGCATCTGGCCGACACACATACATCAGATCACACTCAAACATCAGATAGCATACACTCTCACACACACACACAGCTTTCACATCATTCCTCCCTGTGATCTCCGGTGGGTGCTCCAGGCGGCTGTGCTGAATGCCATCCGCCCCTGCGTCTGGCCGTCACTCACACATCCATTCGCATACACTCACACATCCGATCGCATACACTTATACATCTGATCGCATACTGTCACACATCCGATCACATACATTCAAACACACTCACGATATCGCACATACCAATACAATCGCGCGCACACACTCACAACATCCAGAGATATCACGTGCTTTTGGCCATGTGATCCTCCCGCAGGTCCTGGAAGATACACTGCACAGCGTTCGCAAGCACCGTGAAGCAAGCGATGTCGCTGGATGTGGTGAGTGTGTGGACGCAATTTGTAGTGTGTGTATGTGCGCGGCGTTCTCATGTGTGTGTTCTCGTGAGTGTGTGTGTGTGTGATCTGATGAGTGTGCGTGTTCCGCCGCAGGACCTTGGTGCACTCACCTGCTCCCGGTCGGCGTCTGGTGGTGACTATGATCGAAGGGTCTTCTATCTTCTTTCTTCTGTCCTTTGGGGATGTCCGCTGTCTATAATGAAGTGTCCTGCAGTATCTTTAACTTTTTTACCGCTGTATGACACTTCATTATTGACCGCAGCTAGGTTCTATTTTTGGGGGATGTCTTATATTTAAGCCTACCTAAAAAATCCTGCTAGTTCTTATTTTCGGGAGAGGTCTTATTTTCGGGGAAACACGGTAAATTAATAAAATAAGTTGTTATTTGAAGAGGTGTGAAGTCAAGCAAGCAAGTTGGTGCACAGCACAGAGAAGAAGCACGGTTTAACCCCTTCATGCCATTACCATTTTCTGTTTCTGCCTTTTCATTTTTCATCCCCTTCTTGGAAGAGTCATAACTTTTTTATTTTTCCATCAATATAGCCATATGAGGGGTTGTTTTTTGTGGATAAGTTGTAATTTTCAACGGCACAATTCATTGCACCATATTTACTGTACTGAAAAACTGGAACAAAAATTCCAAGTGTAGTGAAATTACAAAAAAGTGCAATTCCACAATTATTATTTTTTTGGGGGGAAGGGAGCGGGCATTTGTATTTACCATGTTCACTATGTGGTAAATCTGATCTGGCAGTACAATTTTCCAGGTCAGTACAAGTACGAAGATGCCATAGTATAATTTGTTTTTTTTAAGTGGTGAAAAAAAATTCTGAAGTTATATGATTTTTTTTTAATTATTTCATTTTTTTTAAAAAAAAATAAAGGGTAAAGAAAAAAAAATGTTTTTTTAATTTCTTGTTAACATTTTTTTTTAACTTTTTTTATTTTAGTCACACTTGAACTATGTATACTTTCTTTGAATGATATGGTTTTTCATATCCGGACATAATAAAAACACATCTGGACCTTAGAAAGTCTTAAGATGAGATAAATACAACCTCAGATGAACAACCCATGACAAATTACACTGTGTCATTATTTATTTAAGTTTTTGAATATGAAGGACTGGAGAAAACGGGTTTATTGCCGCGCTAAAAACTACGAGCATGTATAAGTCAAAAAATTCTCTTTATTTAGATCATTCCTACGCGTTTCTGAGGCTCATCTGCCTCCTTCCTCAGGGAAAAGGATTCTTTTTCCCTGAGGAAGGAGGCAGATGAGCCTCAGAAACGCGTAGGAATGATCTAAATAAAGAGAATTTTTTGACTTATACATGCTCGTGGTTTTTAGCGCGGCAATAAACCCGTTTTCTCCAGTCCTTCATATTCAAAATCTGCTCTATAACGGGGCCGCTGCAGAACCACCCAAGCGCTCATCCATGCTAATAAAGGGGTTGTGACTGGCACAACCCGGCCAGGTGAGTGCACTGTTTTTATCCTCTTTCACTCTGTAAACCGGGTAAAACCCTATTGCACCTTTCTTGTCTCCCCCACTACAGCATTATTTATTTAAGAAAAGCTAAGCCAAGATCCAGAAATAGTTTGTGAAAAATTAAGTACACCCCATGAATCAATATCTTCTGGAACCACCCTTAGCAGCAATAACTTTGTCATCTTTTTTGCATGACTTTATCAGTCTCTCGCATCGTTCTGGAGGAATTCTGGCCTACTTTTTGTTACAATACTGCTTAGGTGCATTGAGATTTGTGGGCATTTAATTATGCCTAACTCCTTCAAGGTACCGCCACATAATTTCTATTGGGATGGAGCCTGGACTTTGACTCTGCCATTGTAATACCTTAATTATTTTCTTTTTAGCTATTCCCATGTATAATTGCTTGTTTGAAATCATTGCCTAGTTGGGAGGCAGTCTCACAACGTTCCAAGACTCACTGTCCCAGCCTATGAAAAACAGATCATTCATCATTGTCTGAGAGAGCAGCCACTGCAGCCTGACACACTGTTCTGTGTGAGAACCACTGCAATGAACTGAGATGACCTCATGAGGTCACCCCAGGTCACAGTAGCGGGTCACACAGTAGTGTGTAAGCCACAGCAGGCTGTGACGATTAGTGACCTCATGAGTTCACCACAGTTCAATGCCTGAGGCAGTTCTCATGCCAAGTATCGCAAGAGCTTGCTGCAATTAACTGCGGTGCTCATGAGTTCAACTTTGTTCACTGCCAGTGGTTCTCACACAAAGTTTTGCGAGTGCCTTGAAAGACAGGATTATAATGAAAAGTAACATATATATTTATATAGTAGAGATGAGAAGAAAGTTTTGCAGCTCTCTGGTCTAGTAGCCCGTTTAGTAGTTAATGGCCATTAGACCAGTGCTCTGTAAAGCTTCTCCTACCTGATGGCATTTGTAATAGCTCCTCTGATTAATAGGCCTACCAGTCAGAAGAGGTGTTGGGAATGCCACCAAGTAGGAGGAGTTTCCAATGCTCTAGTATGGCAGCTACAGTCATTACCGACATGTCCCCTGAACTTGGAAACTACTCTTTTTGCTTAGCTTTAATATATAGATATCACAAGATCACATTATACCCAATAGGTAATGTCATGGCTCATTTCCTCCCTTGCCTGCGCAGTGACATCTGCACAGGTCACAAAGCATGCCGAAAAACTCTTTCACAGAAGTTACTGAACATCTCTAGACTATAGTATCAGATTTTATTTACTGCAAAAAATATAGAGGTGATTTATTTCAAAACAACAAAGTTATATGAGTTGGACTCACTTTTCTATCACAATTGATGGATATTTTGGTTAATCCTCACTACACAGGGTACATTACCTCAAACATTGCTGCACTTCACTGTATACTTATTTCATAGTGGTGTGAAATATAAATATGAGAAAAAATTTAAAAGCATCTCCTATGCCTTCCAGTGTGTGGTTCCTCCAAGCATTTATTACATATTGGTGACCTAAGGATCAAAATGGGGTGATGTTTTGTAACAAGCACTCAGCTTTTTCTACTACTTGAGGGCTGAGCAACCTACATTTTTGGTGTAGTCCCTACCTTAAAGGGATTTTCTAAAAAATAAAGATGATGTGACCTGTAGCTCATTTTTCCTACTACAGATTGTTCAGAGCTCAGACATTAAAGCGGGCTTTACACACTGCGATATAGTAACCGATATCGCTAGCGTGGGTACCCACCCCCATCTGTTGCGCGACACGGGCAAATCGCTGCCCGTGCCGCACAACATCGCCCAGACCCGTCACACATACTTACCTGCCCGGCGACGTTGAGGCGATGCAGAGCATCTAATTGAAGGGAAGTAACTGATATTTATTCCTTCCCCTGGGTGTATTTTTCACCTTTATATGTTTTGCTCTATAAGTGTTTATCTGATTGCCCTTAAACACTGCATTGTACGCATGCACTTTGCCTAGATCAAGGCTGTGCAGTGTCTATTGAGCAACGTTATTTTGTGATGTAGTTTTTCCATGTGTGATGGCCATAGCATATCAGGACAAGGGGGGGAAAAAGTAACTGGCTGATGGAACAGCGTATATTGTGTTCTGTTGTGATTTCCCCTTTTTCTGTCCCGTATAGCTTCCTATTATTTTTGGAAGCCTGCTGTACTTTGATATACATTGAAAATTATTGATACCATGTATGCTTGATCACTATTGTTTGGCCATCAACAGTGTAATTAATATTTAATTCACTATTTATTTAGGGCATAGTGAGGGTCAGCCGACGTGGAACGAGGGGCCCAAAACAGTTACGGTGTCAAACCCTCCGTTGGCAGGTAGGAGCAAGGTACCATAGGGTGATGTAGGGATCCCATATATTTCAGCTCCTCCTCTCATGTGTCCTTATGTGTGCAAAAATCACTGGGTTTTTTTTCATCTTTTTAATATATACCAATAAAGATAATCATTTTAATTGGAATTTGAGGCTTTCTCCGTTTACAAGATGATGTGACCTGTAGCTCATTTTTCCTACTACAGATTGTTCAGAGCTCAGACATTAAAGCGGGCTTTACACACTGCGATATAGTAACCGATATCGCTAGCGTGGGTACCCGCCCCCATCTGTTGCGCGACACGGGCAAATCGCTGCCCGTGCCGCACAACATCGCCCAGACCCGTCACACATACTTACCTGCCCGGCGATGTCACTGTGACCGGCGAACCGCCTCTTTTCTAAGGGGGCGGTCCGTGCGGCGTCACAGCGACGTCACTGAGCGGCCGCCCAATAGCAGCGGAGGGGCGGAGCTGAGCGGGATGTAACATCCCGCCCACCTCCTTCCTTCCGCATAGCGGCCGGGACGCAGGTAAGGAGATCTTCCTCGTTCCTGCAGTGTCACACGGAGCGATGTGTGCTGCCGCAGGAACGAGGAATAACCTCGTTACTGCTGCAGTAACGATTTTTGAGAATGGACCCCCATGTCACCGATGAGCGATTTTGCACGTTTTTGCAACGATGCAAAATCGCTCATCGGTGTCACACGCAACGGCATCGCTAATGCGGCCGGATGTGCGTCACCAATTCTGTGACCCCAACGAGTTCGCATTAGCGATGTCGTAGCGTGTAAAGCCCCCTTTATGGTCTATGCTTTGAATGGCTCAGCCTGCAGCTCTGCAGTGAGCTTTGAAGGTGCTGTCTAGGGAGGTCAATGGCCTGTGATTCTCAGCAAGTTTAGAGTGAGTGGGGATGTGTACAGGGAGGGAAAGCAGGGTGAGCACACAGACATTGCAGACACCACTCTCTACAACTAATTTTATAAGCTTGTGACTTCATCGGTTTTGCTGGGCATTCCAGAATGCTAGATTACATTATGATAATTGATCAAATTATAACTCATTATTCCCCTAGAGTACACTTAGCCTGTATTGTGCCAGTATCAGCACATGCAACATGACTGACTGCAGAAGAGTGTCAGTGTGATGCTCCTGGACTATCGGGTCATCACAGTGTATTGCACAATCTGCCCTCCCATGCAGTTTCCACCTCCTTCTTGGTTTAGGGTCCCTAACTACATGGTGTTGCCTACATCAGCTAATCAAATCCTAGATACACCCTGCACCACACCCACCAAACACACCAGTGGATGGCTTGAGTGGAATAGAGACTCCTAGTTGGGGAAGGGAGGTCAGGAGGTCAGGAGTGTCAAGAGGAGAGAGTTGGGTCTGAGAAGTGAAAGTGAGAGGAGGTCAGGAGCAGGGCTCCTGGGAAGCAAGCTGGTTGGCAGACAGTGGTCTGGGCCTAGAGGAGCTGGAGTCCCGGTCGCAGGGGATTGTGACAAGGGGCACGGATCTGTCGAGGAGAACAGCCGGCGGCCTTGCACCATCACCAGGCTGGGACCAAGGCACAACGGGGTACGTGGACCCTAGGTCGGGGAGTAGCTTCAGGCAAACCGATGATTTACCCGAGGAATCTTCAAGAGCCGTTCCCACCCGCTCCAAAATCGGGGCATTAGCGCAACGAGGGGGATAGGAATTTCCAATTCAAAATGGTCCAGAAAATCCCAAGAAAATAAGGAATAACGTTTGGAACTCCATTCTAAGTCTAAACTGGGTGCAAAAACCTAAAACAAATCACTATATGGAGATAAGGTATGCACACCAGTGACTATGTAAGGGGAATTCATGTAATAGCAGAAACTGCTGTGTGAATACTGTTATGAAAAATCCAATAGCTATATGTAAGAATGAAAATGTGAAAATGGAACCTGCATTACTGCCATGAACATATGAATAAAGAGAAATTTAGCTACTGAATTGATCAATGCAATAGAGCCCCAACACTACGCCAAAGTATTTCTCTACGTTGGGGTCCCTAGCTTGTGTGTCTAAGTCAGTTTCTGCTATTACATGTATTCCCCTTACATAGTCACTGGTGTGCATACTTTATCTCCATAAAGTGATGGTTTTTTAGGTTTTTGCACCCAGTTTAGACTTAGAATGGAGTTCCAAACGTTATTCCTTATTTGTTAGTAGTTTTTCGTTTGTGAACCCACCCCAATCACACCTATTGCCAATCCACATGATACGTATATATAGCCTGGGTCTCAGCTTCCCATACACGGTAAGTTTTTTAACTGCATGAGAGGACACACACTAGCTAGGGACCCCAACGTAGAGAAATACTTTGGCGTAGTGTTGGGGCTCTATTGCACTGATCAATTCAGTAGCTAAATTTCTCTTGATTCATATGTTCATGGCAGTAATGCAGGTTCCATTTTCACATTTTCATTCTTACATATAGCTATTGGATTTTTCATGACAGTATTCACACAGCAGTTTCTGCTATTACATGTATTCCCCTTACATAGTCACTGGTGTGCATACCTTATCTCCATACAGAAAATCCCAAGCGTGAGCCCTGAGAGCAAACTCCCACATTTAGCCATAGTGGGGAGCGGGACCCGGCAAGTTTCACACTACCGGGACCACCGAAGAAGTAAACTGAGTGCCGGGAGGCAGGTCACGGATCACCAGGCAGCTCCCCTCAGCGGCAGCGGCGTCCAGAGACTTTTTTGACCAGTTGTCAACGTCAGCTTAATGGACTGAGTGAGTATAACAGTGACCCCTCCCTTGCATCCAATGGCACTCCCCCTACCATCACCGAGTCCTGGGGCATTTCCCCCTACCGCGGAGAGTCACAACACCTGGCTGCCCCACTCCATCATCCCCAGGTACTCCCAACTGCAGCAGGGGTACTCCTAATTACCACATACCACGGGTGGCGTCACAAACTCTATAATATCCCTTGTAAATAACCCCCTTCATTTGAGTGGCCGCATGACCCCCGGGTCCGGAGACCCTCGAGCCACTGAGAACCCGGATCCGAGCAGCTCGGCTGCTGGCACGAGGGCGGCACATGAGGATGGCACACGCTAGTTGGAGCAATATTAGGAAGGGGAAATTATGATTTTTCCATTTTGAAACTATATAAGAATCTTAGCATAGACCTTTGTAGAAGAGTGGTAGGGCACTAAGGTTGGGAATGAGCGACTTATGGGACAAAAACAGCTTTGCCTTTTGTCAAATGTATTCTTGAGACATAGAGGGAGAGGTGGCATTAAGTTCACTAAATAAACAACAATAAACCCCAATGATAACTGCAGGGTTGTTATATTTATACACAATAAATTGCCTAATCAATATTATTTCCCCACATCTGTGGTAGAGCTTCAAAATAATCATTAAACACCAGGTTTGAGTAAGGTATATCAAACCAATAAAGCTACTGAAATATATCAATATATTTAAAAATATCAAATTTTATTCAACAAAATTTATGTTAAAAAATGTAGAATTCATATCAGGTAATACCACATTATAACAACCAGGAATGTAGACTAAATATAAAACATGATGGTTTAGAGTAACAGTGATCCGTAATATACGGCAATATACAAAGTTTCAAATATATAAATATTTAAACTTGTAAAATGCTCAATGCTTATAGCAATCCCGAAGAAGCAGTGGTGAAACATGTTGGGGTGATGGGACGTGGAAGTAACTCTGAGCAGGTATATGCCTTTCTTTGCATCTCCCATGCTTTATGATCATATATGACTGGGATATTTACCTAGAGCAGGGCAGAGCATGAATATCGGCATACCTTGCCATTGAAAATGGGGTGGTTGATTTCCAGTGATTCAAACATGGCACTTAGCACTTTTTTGTAACATACTATAGCAATCTGACAATACAAGCTGCTGATACCTAAAAGCACTACTCACTTTATAAATCTATTACTGATTATTCTGAGAGCTACCAGCACTGTACACTTTATAATTTGCACATATATGTTATTTTTTTTATTGCTATAAGCATTGATCATTTTGCAAGTTTTAATATTTTTATATATTTGAAACTTTGTATATTGCTGTATATTACGGATCACTGTTACTCTAAACCATCATGTTTTATATTTAGTCTACGTTCCTGGTTGCTATAATGTGGTATTACCTGATATGCATTTTACATTTTTTAGCATAAATTTTGTTGAATAAAATTTGATATTTTTAAATATATTGATCTATTTCTGTAGCTTTATTGGTTTGATATACCTTACTCAAACCTGGTGTTTAAGGGTTGTTATATGTAGCGATGAGTGGACCTGGTGAAGTTAGGGTACTCCAGTTTTTAGCTGGACTTTAGATAAACTTCAGTTCGGGACCCAGACTTGACCTGAACTTGATCCCGGAAGCCAAACCCCATTGATGTCACTGATTGGGCAGTTCATCTCTTCACGCACATACAGCCAGCCATACGCAGAGTATTTCCGGGCAGGGCTATTTTTTTTAAATTTTTTGTTCATTGTTTTTACCCCTAGTGAGAGCCATTCAGACGCTGCAAGCGGGAGCCATTCAGATACTGCAAGCGGATCCACTGGGCCAAGCACACCTGAGCACCTCAATGCTTGATCGAGTTCTTAGCATGCAAACAACACCTGCACTCTGAACTCGGAGACTGATTTTTTGTAAAGTCTGTGTTCAGTATGAACCCCGAACGTTACAGTTTGGGTTCGTTCTTCTCTAGTTATAAGTTCACCTGTTGATGGTGGATTTTTAAGCCATAAATCCCGATGAGCAGCATGGACCAGGGGTGATGATTCAGCAGAAAAGAATCACATATCGATCAGTAAGGACCAGTACAGCAGGCTATGCAGGACAATAGATGGCCAAGTGAAGCATTAGATGCTGCTGAAGGGCAGTCACACACATGAACAGGAGAGAAATACATGCAGTCCTTGCAGAAGGGAAATAGTGAATGGCAGAGATGTATGTGTGAAGGCCCAGGCTATGAATAATTTGTGCAGTATAATAATAAGATAATCTGTTCTTTGAATGCTTTATGTATTGCTTCTCCATATATACCTAATTGAAATATTAACTGTTATGATCCGGAACTATGGAAGACCACCATAAATCATTGGTAAAAGGTGACAAGAGCATTGACAACTAATCTGGCCGCCATCCCCTTACTAACCATCAACACTAGAAGTAGCTGAGGGGTGAACTAACATCCCATGCACCACGAACCCAGCCAGAGAACTAGCTATCCTAAAGGAAGGAAAGATAAATAACTCTCTGCCTCAGAAAATAGATAAAGAATAGCAAGCCCACCACATTCAAAGACTGCGGTAATATAGGAAAACACAATACAGAGATAGATGATAGGATTAGCAAAAGGTGAGGCCCTACTGACTAAATAGGACAGGATAGGAAAGGGACTGATGGTGGCCAGAGAAAAACCCTGCAAAAATCCGAAAACCTGATAGTACAAAAGGCCCTCAGATCGCTAGATCTTCCGTCCTATACCAGGCGCTTTTGTCATACCAATGAACAGAAATCAGGAACCATTACAAATTCAAGAAGCAACAAACACATGGACTAATAGGAGCAATACTCCAAACATAGCTGCAGGGAGCTTTCCAGCTAAGCAACTGGGAGGGAAGATCACTGCATGCAAATAAAGTGACAATAACCACAGCAAATGACAAACTCAGATAAGAGCAAAAAGAACCAAACAACAAATAAAGAGCCAAGCACTTATCTGGGGTAGATGTGGTCTGGAGCAGGATGAAGCAGGCTGGTGAACAAAGAACAACTGACATCCGGCATAGCCTGCTAGCAGACCAGGGTTTAAATAGGCAGAGAGTTAGCAATGGAAACTCCCATTGCTCAACACACCTTTTCTCTGTCCAAACCATTCCTGGCCACAAGAGGGAGCCTCACAGCAGTAAAAGCATAACTTACATTCACAACAATTAATGGAATGTATAACCAAAACAAATTATGCTTAGGTGTTATGATCCGGAACCATGAAAGACCACCACAAATCATTGGCAAAAGGTGACAAGAGCATTGGCAACTAATCTGGCCGCCATCCCCTTACTAACCATCACAACTAGAAGTAGCCGAGGGGTGAACTAACATCCTGTGCACCGCGAACCCAGCCGGAGAACTAACTATCCTAAAGGTAGGAAAGATGAATAACTCTCTGCCTCAGAAAATAGACAAGAATAGCAAGCCCCCCACATTAAAAGACTGCGGTGATATAGGAAAAACACAATACACAGATAGATGACAGGATTAGCAAAAGGTGAGGCCCCCGCTGACTAAAATAGGAAAGGACAGGAAAGGGACTGATGGTGGCCAGAGAAAAACCCTGCAAAATACCAACTTCCTGATAGTACAAAAAGGCCCTCAGATCGCACGATCTGAACTCCATCCTATACCAGATGCCCTTGTCATACCAATGAACAGAAAACAAGAATCATAACAAATTCAACAAGCCACAAACACATGGACTCAAAGGAGCTATACTCCACACAGCACTGCAGGGAGTTCCCCAACAAACCACTGAGGGGGGAAAATCCCTGCATGTAAATAAACTGAAAACAACCACACCAAATGACAAACCCAGATAAGCAAAAGAACCAGACAATAAATAAAGAGCAAGCACTTATCTGGGATAGATGTGGTGTAGAGCAGGATAAAGCAGGCTGGAGATACAAAGAACAACTGACATCCGGCAACAGCCTGCAATCAGACCAGGAGTTAAATAAGCAGAGAGTTAGCAAAGGAAACACCCATTGCACAACACACCTGGTCCAAGTCCAAACCATTACTGGCCACCAGAGGGAGCCTCCCAGCAGCCAAAACATAACTAACATTCACAACACTTAGGGCTATGTAGAATACATTTTAGGTCATGAATAGAAGAGATACTTATCTGTGGTTTCAGAAAGATAACTAGCATTTTTCTATTCATAGAAGAATTCTTATCTGTAGTTTCAGATGGGTAACTGACATTCATGAATAGAAGAGAATAAGTAACTGACATTGTTCCATTCATAGACTCTCATCTATGTCTAAACACACTTGAATCTTTTGCTAAGATTGTTCAAACAGTAAATGAATAGTGATGAGCGAGTACTAAAAAGCTCGGGTGCTCGAAGCTCGGGCCGAGCCTCCCAAGATACTCGTGTACTCGGGCCGAGCAACGAGCCCAATGTTATCCTATGGGAGACCCGAGTATTTTTGTGAAATGACCCCCCGGCAGCATGGAGAAACCCTAAAAATGTCACAAAAGTCTCAGAAGAGTGCTCAAATGACATGGCAACAGCATGGGGAAGACCCCTTGAAGCATTTATCACTGAAAAGTCACAGCTGTGAACAATTTTGTCCGCGTTTTACGCCATTTTTACGGACTCACCAGAAAACCTTCCAAAATGACCCCAAAATGATTTTTCATGGCGGAAATGTTAAGGGCACATACCCAATAGTGAGATAGAGCTGGTGTATGTTACTTTTTGAGATTAATACATGAAAGATTTTACGTGAAAACATTGTGTGGCACTCCGATGTCCCTGAGAAGAGACGTACATGAAGGCCTCTTGAGTCTAATGTGCCCATTTTGAGGAAGTGAGTCTTTGTAGTATTTTCCTTTGCCAGGGCAGTCCAAAATTGTGAGGTTCACCAATGCCCCTGCATACAGACGTGCATGAGGGCCTGTAAACCTGAAGTGCCCATTGTAAGGAAGTGGGTCTATTGTAGTATAGCCCTTAGGCAGGGCAGCCAAAAATTGGGAGGCTCCACATTGTCCCTGGATAGAGACGTGCATGATGGCCTGTAAACCTGAAGTGCCCATTGTCAGGAAGTGGGTGTATTATAGTATAGCCCTTAGGCAGGGCAGCCAAAAAATTGGGAGGCTCCACATTGTCCCTGGATAGAGACGTGCATGATGGCCTGTAAACCTGAAGTGCCCATTGGAAGGAAGTGGGTCTATTGTAGTATAGCCCTTAGGCAGGGCAGCCAAAAATTGGGAGGCTCCACGTTGTCCCTGGATAGAGACGTGCATGAGGGCCTGTAAACCTGAAGTGCCCATTGGAAGGAAGTGGGTCTATTGTAGTATAGCCCTTAGGCAGGGCAGCCAAAAATTGGGAGGCTCCACGTTGTCCCTGGATAGAGACGTGCATGAGGGCCTGTAAACCTGAAGTGCCCATTGTCAGGAAGTGGGTGTATTATAGTATAGCCCTTAGGCAGGGCAGCCAAAAATTGGGAGGCTCCACATTGTCCCTGGATAGAGACGTGCATGATGGCCTGTAAACCTGAAGTGCCCATTGTAAGGAAGTGGGTCTATTGTAGTATAGCCCTTAGGCAGGGCAGCCAAAAATTGGGAGGCTCCACGTTGTCCCTGGATAGAGACGTGCATGAGGGCCTGTAAACCTGAAGTGCCCATTGGAAGGAAGTGGGTCTATTGTAGTATAGCCCTTAGGCAGGGCAGCCAAAAATTGGGAGGCTCCACGTTGTCCCTGGATAGAGACCTGTTAGGTTCTTAGTGCCTCCGTGCTTGCATTTAAAAACCGCACGTGTGTGCCTGTTGGTGGCAGCTTTCCGCTGCATTTGTGTGAGTTTTGCAAAAACTTGGCTATAACGCACAAGTCTAGTGAATACACATCAGCACAGCATTGCAAAATGCGCAAGGGCGTTGTCAACGAACAAGGAAGTGGACGTGATGGTGGTGCAGGCAGAGACCGAGGTTGTGTGCAAGCTCTAATTTCGCCACAACAAAGGGCCACATCTAGTCGCTCGCACGTCCTGTCCCAAATTCTTGGGGACCGCAGCAGTACACCGCTCTTGAACCAAGACCAGTGTCAACAGGTTGTTAGTTGGATAGCGGATAATGCTTCCAGTCAGATTGACACCACCACAAACACTCTGTCTTCCACACGGTCAAGTGTCAGTAGCCGTGATACTGCACCGCACATTTCAGAACCTGATCCTCCTTCCTACCACCAGGCCGAGTACACGTCCACGGACATTACTGATCCCACACTTGGACACTCGGAAGAGCTGTTCGTTCACGTTTCCATTCACACATTCTGGCCTCTCGCCAGCTCCTGTTGAAGTGGGCCATGACGAGATTGTATGTACAGATGCCCAAATATTTGAGCAGCCACGTTCTCACGAAGTTGGCAACGTGTCTCAACAAGGGGTGGACGATGATGAGACACAATTGTCAGGAAGTCAGGAGGAGGAGCAGGGTGCGGAAGAGGAAGACGACGTGGTGGATGATCCAGTAACTGACCCAACCTGGCAGGAGGATATGCAGAGCGAGGACAGCAGTGCACAGGGGGAGGGAGGCGTAGCATCCAAACAGGCAGTAAGAAGCAGAGTGGTGGCCACAGGCAGACGTCAGGCAACTGTTCCCCGGAACAACACGACACAAGGTGCCTGTACAAATGTTAGGTCTTCCCGAGTCTGGCTGTAATACTATTGTATGTATTGAGGATTTCGATTGCGTTAGGGCAATGACAACCAGAGACGAGTTCTTGGTGCAAGACGTTTATAATATGCAACCAGCAAATATGTACATAAACGGAACAAAAACACAGTAGAACATAAATACAGGAAATACCTTCCAGGGACGGAGCGAAAGGGAATTCCCGGGACCGCGCACCGGACTCCCCCAGGGAGACCACCAAGAGCGAACCCCTATACAGGGACTGTCTGGCAATCACCCCAGAAGCCCTAAATGCGCAGCAGCCGGGACACAAAAGGGCAATAGGTAAGTCCAAAAATGTCCGTACGTGATGTGAGTCCAGAGTGGTATTAAACGGAAGGAACCCGGCAGAAGTGCCGACCAAAGACGGCAAACGGAGTCCGGGCACAGCTAGATGATACCAGATGAAGTCCAGAGTCGGTGTCGGTTGTTTTCCAAGAGGATCCGAATAACAATCAGGAACCAAAAGCAGCAGGGCAGGAGCACACAGGAAGCAGTATACTCAGGCACTGGACTAAGCTTTAGGGGCGGCTTTTAAACAGATGGACAGGAAGTAGGGCAACAGAACAGAAAACTCCATGTTAACAAAGGGCAAGCTCTTTCAAAAGAAAACTGGAAAACCCGGAACTCTGACACTGGCAGTTTTTTAAGTTGGCTCCAGATGATTCTAAAAAGGCCATTTGCAACACCTGCCATGCCAGCATCAGCAGGGGTACCAAAACTAGCAGCCTGACCACCACCAGCATGATCAGGCACATGTCAGCCAAGCACCCGACTTTGTGGGAAGTACAACAGAGTCGAGGAGCAGTGCTTGCTGATGTCACTGCTACGTCTTCGCTGGTTGTGCATGCGAGCCAATCCCCTGTCCATGCTGCCTGCGAACAAGCCTCCTCCACTCCTGCATCTGCAGTTGCCTACGCAGAAAGAACACCATCATCAAGCACGTCCTTGTCCCAGCGCAGCGTTCAGTTATCCATTCAGCAAACCTTTGAACGCAGGCGAAAATACACTGCCAACACCCCACATGCCACAGTTCTAAATGCTAACATTTCGCGACTGCTTGCGCTGGAAATGTTGCCTTTTAGGCTGGTTGAGACAGAAGCATTCCGCGACCTGATGGTGGCAGCTGTCCCACGTTACTCGGTCCACAGCCGCCACTATTTCTCCCGGTGTGCCGTCCCCGCATTGCATAACCACGTGTCACAAAACATCACACGTGCCCTGAACAACGCTGTTTCAGCCAAAGTCCACCTAACCACAGACACGTGGACAAGTGCATGTGGGCAAGGCCGCTACATCTCGTTGACGTCACACTGGGTTAATATTGTGCAAGCTGGGACCCAGTCTGAGCGAGGGACGGAACACGTCCTTCACACACCAAGTTTTGCAGGCCCTACCTCAGTCAGGGTTTCACACACACTCTACAGCTCCGGAATGTCATGCTCCTCAGCCTCCTCCTCCTCCTGCGCATCCTGATCCACTTTACCCTCCACACCAGTCCCAAGCTGGAAGTGTCGCGAGCGGAGGAGGGGACGGTGCGCTCTCCCACTGCTCGGGTCCGGCTGACGCTGCTCTACGGCTGCTGCTGCTCGTTGGCTCGAGCGATGGCCGGATCCCGGGGACTCGAGCGGCGCTACTCGCCCGTGAGTGAAAAGGGGTGGTTTGGGTTTTGGGGATATTGTCCGTGACGCCACCCACGGTTGTGGTGATTGTGTGGACACCACCGCTGCTCTGGACGGGGATCCCGGGAGCCTGTGACAGGGAGCAGCTTTGCTGTTATTTCTCCCCTCCGTGGGTAGGGGGGTTGGTTGTCCCGGGGCCTGGTGATGGGGTAGAGATGGATGACAGGCGGGTTGTGGGGCCTGATGAGGTGCAGGGTCGCAGGGGCAGCGCTGTCCCGCACGGCACGGAGGTACTCACTCAGCCCAATGATGATGACACAGTTCACGGTAAAACAAGTGGCTGGATGGACGGGTCACTCGGACGGCTGCGGTTGTTCCTCCCTGCAGGTTAGTGATGACTGTCTCTCCCTGCACCTAAGTTAAGTGTTGGTAGTGATGGTTTCCCAACGGTAACCCGCTCCCCGACCTGGATATGGGCCGGAGGAGCTTCTTTTGCCCACAGGCGCTGGCCCTGGGAGACGGTTGCCCTTGGCGGTGGCGGTGTCTCCCCTTCACGGTTGTACGGTTGCCTTCTATCTGGACTTGGCTGTTTGGAAACCCTGAGGTTCCCTTCACTAACGGATTTGGCAAATTCACGGCGACACCAAGCCTTGCTGGGATCCGAAAGTCCTCTGCCAATGGTGCTGGCTTCTCTTTGTATACCGGTCCGGTACGGCCGGGTCACCACCCGTCCACGGTCCTTACGGCAGACTCCAATCGGCCTCCACTGCAGACGGTCACCACATCCTGCCAACCTTGCTGTCCTGTCCGGGCCACACACCCGGACCAACCTCAGGCTCTTTGCTGTCACTTTTCTCCTCTCTACTACTTTCCTCCTTCCACTTCCTTAGCTTAACTCTCACTGCCTGTGTTTTCCCTCCTCCTCGGTGGGTGGAGACCAACCGCCTGGCTCCACACCCTGGTGTGGACAACAGCCCCTGGGGAAGGCAACAAGGATTTTGTGTTTTGACTATGATATGCCTGCAGGGAGTGTGGGGTGTTTAAGTGTTGTGCTCTGTGGCCCCTGGCTTGTCCAGGGCGACACAGAAGCACTGCAGCACTGCCTCGGCGAAGCGGCAACAGGCAGTGCTGAAGCTAATCTGCATAGGTGACAAACCCCACAATGCAGAAGAGGTGTGGACAGCTCTGAAACAGCAGGCAGATCACTGGCTCACAACTCTGAACCTAAAGCCAGGAAAGGTCGTGTGTGACAATGGCCGGAACCTGGTGGCGGCTTTGAGGCGACGCCAGCTGACACATGTTCCATGCGTGGCCCATGTGCTCAACCTCGTGGTTCAGCGGTTTCTAAAGTCATACTCAGAGCTGTCTGATCTGCTGGTAAAAGTTCGCCGCCTGTCTGCACATTTTCGAAAGTCACCTACTGCTTCAGCCGGCCTTGCCGGCTTAAGACGCCGTTTGCATCTTCCGGCACACAGACTGGTGTGTGATGTCCCCACGCGTTGGAATTCAACTCTGCACAAGTTGGTCAGGATATGTGAGCAGAAGAGGGCAGTTGTTGAGTACCTGCATCACCTAAGCCGTCGGGAAATGGGTCAAACTCCACACATAACACCTGAGGAGTGGAGATGGATGTCCGACCTATGCACCATCCGCCAAAACTTTGAGGACTCCACCAAGATGGTGAGCGGCGATGACGACATTATTAGCATCACCATACCGCTTTTCTGCCTTCTAAAATGGTCTCTGCTCAAAAAACAACCATGATGCATTGCAGGCGGAGCGCGATGAGTTTGAGCAAGAAACAGTAGTGGGTGTGGGTGATGATAACACACAGCCCAGCCTCGTCTCATCACAACGTGCAGTGGAGGACTATGACGAGGAGGAGGATGAAGACATGGAGCAACTCTCTGGCCAAATTGAGGATATGACATGCAGTCATATCCTCGGTTCAGCGTGGCTGGCCAGAGGACAGGGTAGATGATGAGGAGGAGGAGGAGGAGGACAGCATGTTCAGTCATCGTGTTGGTCAGGATACTGAAGTGATGGCTGTTAAGAGTCTGGCACACATGGCTGACTTTATGGTAAGCTGCCTGTCTCGTGACCCTCGCGTTAAGAACATCTTGGCCGACAATCATTACTGGTTGGTAACACTGTTAGACCCACGCTAAAAGGAGAACTTTATGTCTCTTATTCCCGAGGCGGAGAGGTCAGGCAAAATGCAGCAGTTCTAGAAGGCCATAGTCACGGAAGTAGGCAAAGCATACCCCTCACAAAACGCTAGCGGCATAGGTCAGGAATCAGTGGACAACCAAGGCTTACAGCCGAGAGGGGCACAAGTCCAATCCGCCAGAGGTAGGGGAACAGTCTTTAAGATGTGGGACAGTTTTCTCAGCCCCTCACATACCACAGCCCCTGAGGTGAGGGGTAGTGCCACAAGAAATCCTAAGTTTGGCCAGATGCTCAAGGAGTACCTTGCAGATCAAACAACTGAACTCCGACATTCCTCTGTGCCTTACAATTAATGTGTATCCAAGCTGGACACGTGGCATGAATTGGCTCTCTACGCCTTGGAAGTCCTGGCCTGCCCTGCCGCTAGCGTTTTGTCAGAGCGTGTTTTTAGTGCCGCAGGTGGAATCATTACAGATAAACGCACCCGCCTGTCAACTGTAAATGCTGACAGGCTGACTCTGATCAAGATGAACAAGGGTTGGATTTGGCCAGACTTCACCACACACACCAACAGCAAATTACAGCGGAATTTAAAGTTTGTAACGGGAATTTGCCATGTACCTCCACTCACCCATGGTAACACACTTCTGGACTTTGGCTAATCGCTGGACTGCTCCTCCTTCTCCTCATGCGCCATCATGGTGACCGTTACAATAGTTAAGCCGTTGTTTCAGGTATACCCCCAGTGGTAAATTTTTTCGCCCATTCTTTCTGAATGGGCATTACAACGACAGGAGACCCGCTCCTTTGCAATGGGAACAATGTTTTGAGGCCCTCATGCACATCTCTATCCAGGGACAATGTGGAGCCTCCAAATTTTTGGCTGCCCTGCCTAAGGGCTATACTACAATAGACCCACTTCCTTACAATGGGCACTTCATGTTTACAGGCCATCATGCACGTCTCTATCCAGGGACAATATGGAGCCTGACGCTGCCACCGACTGCCACACACATGCTGTTTTTAAATGCAAGCACGGACGCAATAAGAACCTAACTGGTTTTTAGGAGCGACAATTACTGAGAAGTCTGACACTATCAGACACTGCTGACTGACGTGTATTATACACTAGACTTGTGCGTTATATAATAGTTTGTGCAAAACGCGCACCTGTACGCTGCCACCGACAGACACACACGTGCTGTTTTTAAATGCAAGCACGGACGCAATAAGAACCTAACTGGTTTTTAGGAGCGACAATTACTGAGAAGTCTGACACTATCAGACACTGCTGACTGACGTGTATTATACACTAGACTTGTGCGTTATATAATAGTTTGTGCAAAACGCGCACCTGTACGCTGCCACCGACTGCCACACACGTGCTGTTTTTAAATGCAAGCACGGACGCAATAAGAACCTAACTGGTTTTTAGGAGCGACAATTACTGAGAAGTCTGACACTATCAGACACTGCTGACTGATGTGTATTATACACTAGACTTGTGCGTTATATAATAGTTTGTGCAAAACGCGCACCTGTACGCTGCCACCGACAGACACACACGTGCTGTTTTTAAATGCAAGCACGGACGCAATAAGAACCTAACTGGTTTTTAGGAGCGACAATTACTGAGAAGTCTGACACTATCAGACACTGCTGACTGACGTGTATTATACACTAGACTTGTGCGTTATATAATAGTTTGTGCAAAACGCGCACCTGTACGCTGCCACCGACAGACACACGTGCTGTTTTTAAATGCAAGCACGGACGCAATAAGAACCTAACTGGTTTTTAGGAGCGACAATTACTGAGAAGTCTGACACTATCAGACACTGCTGACTGACGTGTATTATACACTAGACTTGTGCGTTATATAATAGTTTGTGCAAAACGCGCACCTGTACGCTGCCACCGACTGCCACACACGTGTTGTTTTTAAATGCAAGCACGGATGCAATAAGAACCTAACTGGTTTTTAGGAGCGACAATTACTGAGAAGTCTGACACTATCAGACACTGCTGACTGACGTGTATTATACACTAGACTTGTGCGTTATATAATAGTTTGTGCAAAACGCGCACCTGTACGCTGCCACCGACAGACACACACGTGCTGTTTTTAAATGCAAGCACGGACGCAATAAGAACCTAACTGGTTTTTAGGAGCGACAATTACTGAGAAGTCTGACACTATCAGACACTGCTGACTGACGTGTATTATACACTAGACTTGTGCGTTATATAATAGTTTGTGCAAAACGCGCACCTGTACGCTGCCACCGACAGACACACACGTGCTGTTTTTAAATGCAAGCACGGACGCAATAAGAACCTAACTGGTTTTTAGGAGCGACAATTACTGAGAAGTCTGACACTATCAGACACTGCTGACTGACGTGTATTATACACTAGACTTGTGCGTTATATAATAGTTTGTGCAAAACGCGCACCTGTACCCTGCCACCGACTGCCACACACGTGCTGTTTTTAAATGCAAGCACGGACGCAATAAGAACCTAACTGGTTTTTAGGAGCGACAATTACTGAGAAGTCTGACACTATCTGGACTGTTTTAGACTGTGTACACCAGCCCCAGATATGATGAAGGCTGGTATACGGTCACCACTAGGAATGGCTATATACCCTGCCTGCCTGCCTGCCTGCCTGTATACTGCTACAATAGTCCTGACAAGGACTCTTCTGGTCACTAGCCTGTATTCCGACCTGGCTATACCCTGCCTGTATATAGCAACAATAGTCCTGAGAAGGACTCTGCTACTGTACTCCGACCTGGCTATACCCTGCCTGCCTGTATACAACTAGAATAGTCCTGAGAAGGATTTTTGGTCACACTGTTTGCAGCCCTGCAACTGAAAAAGCTATAAAGGGCCGCAAAGCTTTCCCTGAATCAGCGACACTCTCCCTGCACTGACTGTCTGGATAGCTGTGAGCAGAGCACAGCACGCCGGCCGGTATAAAGGCTCGGTCACGCTGTGCAGGCCGGCCAATCACTGCAATTCCACAACTAACAGGGCTGTGGCATTGCAGTGGTCTGCCAGCCAATCCCTGCATGAGGGCTGGCTCTCAAAAGAGCGCCAACATGCAGAAATGAAGACCACGAGTACAGCACGAGTATCGCGAGATTACTCGGTCCCCGCTGAGCAGCCCGAGTACAGCGATACTCGTGCGAGTACCGAGTAGTTACAAGCATGCTCGCTCATCACTATAAATGAACTATGCCCGGCTAGCTGGTTGGTTAATAGATAATGTGGATATATTGAGTAAGCTGTATATATATGCTATGTGTTAAATACAAGGGTCAGAAGAGCATTTAGCTTGTCCCGGATAGAGAAATGTCTCTGTGTGGTCATTTTTCCTCATACATACAACTGCGCAGATCTAATCTGGAATCCTCTTCCGCAACCCTGAAAGAGACCCGGAGGTCTCCCCCAATATATGTAATCAGGACCCTGTAGCAGGGATATCACTAACTGCAGGATAGCAGTAAAGTATTGGTAAACTAGTAACTTGCTTGCAGCAGTGTGGTTCGCACTTAAATTGCAGGATTGATTTGGCAAAGTTGTTGCAGAAATGCATTAAATTGATAGCACAGACAAAGGTATAAACACTAGAGATGAGCGAACCGGTCGCGGTTCGGCTCGAGGTCGGTTCGCCAAACGGAGGTCCCGTTCGAGTTCGGTTCGTCAACGTTCGACGAACCGAACTCGAACCGCATAGGAAACAATGGCAGGCATTCACAAACACATAAAAACACCGAGAAAACACCCTCAAAGGTGTCCAAAAGGTGACAAACAACTCACAACACAACACAAACACATGGGAAAGTGACAAGAACAAATTCTCATACGAAAACAAAAGAGCGTAACGAGGAAAAAGAAGTCGAGACACAGATATAGGCATGGGGCGCCCTTCTAAAATCATGTAAAACACTGCAAGATGACTCCAAGCGGAGTCTCCCTTTTTTCCAAAATTGGGCCACACAGACACCCCATCAGTGGCAGCACTTGTGCCCTAGTTGCAAACAGGATGTTTTGATTTGCATCAAGCACATTCAAAAATACGCCATAATTAACTGGCCCCAGGATGACACTGGGGTAGGTAGCAAAGTCTTTCCTGATCCCAGCTCTGTTCATCTTGGATCATTTTTAAAAAACACTGCAAGCAAGGGTTACTCCAAGCGGAGTCTCCCTTTTTTCCAAAAATTGGGTCACACAGACACCCCATCAGTGGCAGCACTTGTGCCCTAGTTGCAAACAGGATGTTTTGATTTGCATCAAGCACATTCAAAAATACGCCATAATTAACTGGCCCCAGGATGACACTGGGGTAGGTAGCAAAGTCTTTCCTGATCCCAGCTCTGTTCATCTTGGATCATTTTTAAAAAACACAGCAAGCAAGGGTTACTCCAAGCGGAGTCTCCCTTTTTTCCAAAAATTGGGCCACACAGACACCCCATCAGGGGCAGCACTTGTGCCCTAGTTGCAAACAGGATGTTTTGATTTGCATCAAGCACATTCAAAAATACGCTATAATTAACTGGCCCCAGGATGACACTGGGGTAGGTAGCAAAGTCTTTCCTGATCCCAGCTCTGTTCATCTTGGATCATTTTTAAAAAACACTGCAAGCAAGGGTTACTCCAAGCGGAGTCTCCCTTTTTTCCAAAAATTGGGTCACACAGACACCCCATCAGTGGCAGCACTTGTGCCCTAGTTGCAAACAGGATGTTTTGATTTGCATCAAGCACATTCAAAAATACGCCATAATTAACTGGCCCCAGGATGACACTGGGGTAGGTAGCAAAGTCTTTCCTGATCCCAGCTCTGTTCATCTTGGATCATTTTTAAAAAACACAGCAAGCAAGGGTTACTCCAAGCGGAGTCTCCCTTTTTTCCAAAAATTGGGCCACACAGACACCCCATCAGGGGCAGCACTTGTGCCCTAGTTGCAAACAGGATGTTTTGATTTGCATCAAGCACATTCAAAAATACGCCATAATTAACTGGCCCCAGGATGACACTGGGGTAGGTAGCAAAGTCTTTCCTGATCCCAGCTCTGTTCATCTTGGATCATTTTTAAAAAACACAGCAAGCAAGGGTTACTCCAAGCGGAGTCTCCCTTTTTTCCAAAAATTGGGCCACACAGACACCCCATCAGTGGCAGCACTTGTGCCCTAGTTGCAAACAGGATGTTTTGATTTGCATCAAGCACATTCAAAAATACGCCATAATTAACTGGCCCCAGGATGACACTGGGGTAGGTAGCAAAGTCTTTCCTGATCCCAGCTCTGTTCATCTTGGATCATTTTTAAAAAACACAGCAAGCAAGGGTTACTCCAAGCGGAGTCTCCCTTTTTTCCAAAAATTGGGCCACACAGACACCCCATCAGGGGCAGCACTTGTGCCCTAGTTGCAAACAGGATGTTTTGATTTGCATCAAGCACATTCCAAATCCACAAGCATTTACTCTCCCCAGGATGACACAGGGGTAGTAAATTCCTTGTGGATCCATAACTTGTTCATTTTGATGAACGTTAGTCTGTCCACATTGTCACTGGACAGACGTGTGCGCTTATCTGTCAGCACACACCCAGCAGCACTGAAGACACATTCAGAGACAACGCTGGCAGCTGGACACGACAAAATCTCCAAGGCGTAAGTGGAG
Source organism: Anomaloglossus baeobatrachus (assembly GCF_048569485.1). Classification (NCBI taxonomy): domain Eukaryota; kingdom Metazoa; phylum Chordata; class Amphibia; order Anura; family Aromobatidae; genus Anomaloglossus; species Anomaloglossus baeobatrachus. The sequence goes on along the minus strand of NC_134356.1, from coordinate 277,819,267 downwards.
AGCTCTGGCCATTTTTCAAGATTTGAAGCCCAAAATGAGCAAGGCTCCATTTGCAAAGTCGTGGCATCGATGTTCATTTTGAGATACTCCTGTATCATCCTCTCCAGCCGTTGACTATGTGTTAGACTTGTTGTCTCTGTTGGCCTTGCAAAGGAGGGTCTAAAAAAATTATGAAAAGATTCCATAAAATTGCTGTTACCAGCACCAGATACAGTCCTACTGGTACGGGTAGACTGTTGAAGATGACGAGACCGTCCCATGTTTGTCAAGTTACAACTGGGAGATTCACTCTCTGCACCTGCACGGTTGTTTGGTGGAAAAGCCGAGCTAAGATCGAGTAACAGCTTCTGCTGATACTCCTGCATACGTGCATCCCTTTCTATTGCTGGAGTTATGTCACAAAATTTGGACTTGTACCGGGGATCTAATAGTGTGGCAAGCCAATAGTCATCATCACTTCTAATTTTGACAATACCGAGGGTCATGTTGGAGGTAGTGCAGCAAGAAGGCGCTCATGTGTCTTGTGCAGCCATGCGGACAAAGTCCACGCTGTGTTTGTGGCATAGAGGTGCTAACCGTTCTTTCTTCCTCTGACATCTCCCCCCAACCTCTTTCAACTGAAATTTGACCAAGGTCTCCCTCATCCGCTGAGTCTTCCATGTCCATGGACAGTTCGTCCTCCATTTCTTCATGTTCTCCTGCACCTCCCTCAACATTTCGCCTGCTACCATGCGCCCTTGTTGATCACTGTCCCCCATGGTCCCATGCGTGCCGCGTTGGTGATGATGAACGTCTGGACCTTGGTGATGTTGTTGTGTCTTGCGCATATGAATCCTCCTGTAGTTCCTCCCCTTCCTGTTGTCTCACCCCCTGACTCCGAATAGTGTTTAGCGTGTGCTCCAGCATGTAAATGACTGGAATTGTCATGCTGATAATGGCATTGTCAGCGCTAAACATATTCGTCGCCATGTCGAAACTGTGCAGAAGGGTACATAGGTCCTTGATCTGAGACCACTCCATCAGGGTGATCTGCCCCACCTCTGCATCTCGTTGGCCCAGGCTATACGTCATGACGTATTGCACCAGGGCTCGGCGGTGCTGCCACAGTCGCTGTAACATGTGGAGAGTCGAATTCCAGCGTGTCGGCACATCGCATTTCAGGCGATGAACCGGCAGCCCGAAAGACTTCTGGAGCGATGCAAGTCGCTCAGCTGCGGCGCTTGAATGGCGGAAGTGAGCAGACAGTTTTCGTGCCCTGGTCAGAAGGCCATCTAGGCCGGGATAGTGTGTAAAAAAATTGCTGGACAACAAGGTTCAACACATGAGCCATACAAGGTACGTGTGTCACCTTGCCCAGGCGAAGGGCCGCACCCAGGTTTGCAGCATTGTCGCACACGGCCTTACCAGGCTGCAGGTTGAGTGGAGACAACCATTTATTAAACTCGGACCGCAGAGCTGACCACAACTCCTCAGCTGTGTGACTCTTATTCCCAAGACATGTCAAGCTAAAGACCGCCTGATGCCGTTGCGCTCTGCTGCCAGCATAGTAATGAGGGGTGCGTGATTCCTTCTGCGCAGTGAGAACGCTGGTGGCCTGACCAGGCAGGCTTGGGGCAGAGGTGGAGGACACAGATGAGGTAGAGGAGGCAGAAGCAGTGGCGGAACTTGGACAGACAGAGGATTGACACACAAGTCGTGGGGACGGCAAGACTTGTGCAGCAGACCCTTCACCATCTATCACCATAGTTACCCAGTGCCCAGTCAGCGACATGTAACGTCCCTGTCCATGCTTACTGGTCCAAATATCGATGGTAAAATGCACCCGTTCACACACAGAGTTTCTCAAGGAAGCGGTGATGTTGTGTCCGACATGCTGGTGTAGCGCGGGCACACCTTTCTTAGAGAAGTAGTGGCGACTGGGCATCTGGTACTGGGGCACAGCGACAGACATAAGGTCTCTAAAATCCTGTGTGTCCACCAGGCAGAAAGGCAGCATTTCGGTAGCCAAGAGCTTACAGAGGGATAAAGTCAACCTCTTAGCTTTGTCATGGGTCGCAGCAAATGGCCTTTTATTTGTCCACATCTGAGGGACAGAGATCTGGCTGCTGTGTGTAGACGGTGTTGAGTAGGGTGTCCCTGGAAAAATGCAGGTTTGTGAGGAAAGTGCAGTTGGAGACATGATGTTGCCTTCATCCAATGTTGGTGCTATCGATGTCTGAGAGAGCTGTACACACGCACTTGTTTCCCCTTCCAAACCAACTGACGACCTACCAAGCAAACTGCCTGCTGCGGTTACAGTGGTGGACGTTGTGCGTGGAAAACCAAGTGTGACAGCTGTCCCCACAGTCCTAGAAGATGAAGAGCGCGCGGATGCACTGGAAGGGGCAGGCGGTGGATGGTTCGCTCCTCTAGGCCGCATTGCAGCACGGTGAGCTTCCCACTGGGACATATGATATTTATTCATGTGACGATTCATGGAAGAAGTTGTCAAACTGCTGAGGTTTTGCCCTCTACTAACAGAATCACGACAAATTTTACAGATCACATAATTTGGGCGATCTTTTGCTATGTCAAAAAAGGACCAGGCTAGGCAAGGCTTAGAGGGCATGCGGCCTGCTGAGCCCCCCCCGACTAGTGCTCAGAGGCAGAGTGGTGGCTGAGGATGCAGTTGTAGACGTGCTACCAGTGCTCCGACTCTGTCCAGGAAGGCGCAAGGTAACTTCGTCGTCGGTTGCATCCTCCTCCACCGCCTCTGTTGACCTCCTCGAGTGCCTGACTGTGGGTTGACAGTAGGTGGGATCTAGAACTTCCTCATCAATTGTTGTGTTTGCACTACCCTCACCCTCAGACCGAGCCTCTTCTTGCCCTGACCGAATATTTAAGTTGTCATCCCAATTTGGTATCTGCGTCTCATCGTCATCAGTATGTTCCTCATTGTCTATAACCACAGGTGTTACAGTTTGTGACAAAGGGTCAACATTATGCTCAGAAACTTGGTCCTCACGGCCTGAATCAGAGTCACAAAGGTTCTGGGCATCACTGCAGACCATTTCCTGGTCTGTACTCACTGTAGCTTGGGAGCAGACCTCTGATTCCCAGGCTATAGTGTGACTGAACAGCTCTGCAGACTCAGCCATCTCACTTCCACCATACTGTGCAGGGCTGATGGAGACTTCAGAGCTGGGAGAAAGCAAGTTTGATTGGGATAACAACTCAGAGGACTGGTGTTTTTTGGATGCGGTAGTTGAGGTTGCTGAGAGGGCACTTGTTGGACCACTTGAGATCCATTCAAGCATTTTCCTTTTTTGGCCATCATCTACCTTTGTTCCTGTTGTTCGTGTCCGTAAAAAAGGGAGCACATCGGATTGTCCACGGTAAGTAGTAGACATCTTACTTTTGCTGGTAGATGGTCTATCTTCAGCAGATGTTAATGGAGCTTTGCCACCTTCCCCACGGACAAACCCTTTTTTTCCTTTTCCAACATGCCTCTTCCCCTTTCCACCAGCATCTGTCATTTTGCCACTCATGTTGATTGCGACAAGATTGTGCACTTAAAATGTGGTAGTAAAAATTGAGAGGTGGTGTAGATTGCAGCGGTGGTCTAGCTTTATTAACAGCAGAATAATAAAGAATAATTATCCCAGACAATGCAACTACGGCCCTTAAACTGGCAGCATAAATTGCTAGTATAATGGCTTAGCAACAATGAGTTTGAGTGTGCAATGCAGGCAGACGTGCTGCAAATATCTTTGCACTAGTGGGACGATACAGAAGTCCAATAGCCACGTTTAGGATGCCACTAAGTTCACTCAGTGTTTGCTAGTATAATGGCTTAGTTATAATGAGTTTGAGTGTGCAATGCAGGCAGACATGCTGCAAATATCTTTGCACTAGTGGGACGATACAGAAGTCCAATAGCCACGTTTAGGATGCCACTAAGTTCACTCAGTGTTTGCTAGTATAATGGCTTAGTAACAATGAGTTTGAGTGTGCAATGCAGGCAGACGTGCTGCAAATATCTTTGCACTACTGGCGCAATACAGCAGTCCAACAGCCACGTTTAGGATGCCACTACGTTCACTCAGTGTTTGCTAGTATAATGGCTTAGTAACAATGAGTTGGAGTGTGCAAAGGGCAGGAGGGTACAGTGGCAGGGTTGTGGGTAGAGGAAAGGAAGCCTGCCTTTCTATCCCTCCTAATGGAGAAATGCAGCGAGGAAATCCCTGACCTTAGCTACACAGACGCTGTCATCTTGTGTAGCTGTTAAACTCTGTTTTCACGGCCCTGACTGTCACCTATGGCTCTGACCCTGCCGGTATGAGCCCTTAAAAGGACTGATAGAAAGTGCTATCCCTAAGCTGTCCAGCGCTGTGTATGGAGCGTATACAGCAGTATCGTCGATAGGAGCTGCGCCAGTGATGTCTGACACCAAGGACGCAGAAGGCAGATAATGGCATGCTGGAGGAAAATGTCCGGTTTTATAATGCAGGGACATGTGACATGGACATCCTATCACACATGCCGTTGATTCTCTGGCTAAAAGTCCACTTAGCTGTGTGTGTGTCTGGGATTGGCTGACATGCTGGCCCGCCCCACAAGACGCGCGCACTTAGGGAAGGAAGACAAGGGAAAAAAAAAGGCAATTGCAATTATACATACAGCAGTGATCTGAATGCGCTGTTCCCGCACACTATACACTGAAATGTCATAATAGTGTGAGTCACAGAGTGACTTACACTATTACAGCGGAAAGCCAGCTAGGAATTAGCTGTTTTTTTGGCTGCTAGAACCATTCTCGAACGTATCTAGAACTATCGAGCTTTAGCAAAAAGCTCGAGTTCTAGTTCGATCTAGAACAGCCCCCAAAATCACTCGAGCCGCGAACTGGAGAACCTCGAACCACGAACCGCGCTCAACTCTAATAAACACTACAAAAAACAGTTGTGAGAAGTTGGAAATCTGGATTACAAAAAATGGTGGTTGTGTACTACACCTAGATAAGCTGGACTAAAATTGGAAATAATGCTGATAGTAGGATAGAAATCATGACTAGCAGAGGTTATAATTAAACGCCCGGCTGGGGGTGAGTCAAGTGTAAGATGCAGCAACAATGCTTTTTATATACTCAGGCACTTTTTTGTGCCTGAGTCGGCCTTAAAAGACCTTGGGTGATAACATCAATGGTGCTTTCTGGGAAGAAAAATGAATCCAGTTATAGGGAAAGGAAGCAAGAACCTGCACTGGAGCCAGGACAGGTAATTAGCTGGAAAGCTAAAAAGGAAAATAAAAGTTTTAGAGATTCATTACATGGAGAGCCAGATGGTTTTATCTTTTCTTTTTGTGCCTGGAAAGCCTTTATAATTCCTAAATATTGTTTACTAGTAGTGTATGTGTATAGAAAATTGCACTTTGTGCAAATTTCTTGCAACTTTAGCACATAGTTTCATGTTGAAAATACACATAAATAATAAAGAATTTGGACACAATGATCAGGAAGGAAATTCTATTTATCCATGTTCTTTTTGTTAGCTAAGATTCACCAGCTATGTAACAGAAATGTTTACTTGTAGCTTTTCATAATAAACCCATGTACAATTCACATCTAATTGTACTGTTTGCTTACTTCTTGAAGAGCTAAGAATACTTTCAGTCAACCTGAAGTGACTTCCTGTAACATCTGTGAACACTTACAAGATTTCAAGGATACTGAATAAATTGACTTAAAATAGCATGATCAGATACAGCACATGGGATAATCCCAGCTGGGAACTTACTTTTAAAATAAATGTCTATACTATGATCAGAGGAATGTTAAGTACTGATTTGTGGACTTGGTTATGTTACGTTATATATACATTAAACGGAATCTAAATTCGAGCTTTTTTTTTAACCCAGAGTAAATGTACACGCTTACTAATTGTGCACTACAAATGATCACTATCTGTCAGAGTTCAAAAATTTGTCAGAGTTCAAAACCCACATCTTAATGTATATATATTTTATATGTTCAAAATTTTCTGTAGTGATGTGCCCTAGGGTGCGCTATAAAGTCTTAAATTATTATTTTTTAAAATAACATTTTTCTTTATTTTTCTATCAGTTTGCTGTCGGGATACGCCTAGCTGCTTAATCTATTGGAATGAATGGAATGCATTACTATATGCCATGGCATGTGTGAGGGCTGTCATGTGGCTATCCCTATCTATAAGTTGTATTACTCATAGTACGCACAAGGTATACATTATGGGAGGAAAGGGAAAAGACAGAGTGGGGAAGAACCTGTATATACTTGCACATATTTCTAAAATGATTAATTGGGAAACATAGAAAAGATGTTATATTTATTTTGTCCTTTAACCATAATACCAATAAAAGCGCCACTCCAGTGTTTTGGTTTTTTTTTTGTTTTTTTTTTAATTTCAGTGCTGTAGTGGTACTTTAGATGCAAGTCCCCTAAGCCCTGTCATATGCTCACCTTCCGGTGTCTTCACCTTCTATCATACTCTCTTCCTCGGGCTCTGATAATTTGAGTCCTGTCGGTGTTTTTGGAGCATGCCAGAGGTCACAACTCAATGCATCTTTGAGAGCCTCGTTCTGACCTCATTCTGGCTCTCATAGACTTGCATTGAGACCTTATGACGTAACTCCTGATTTTCAGACTGTCGTGAGATTGTGCCCCAGGACCGGACCGGCGTTAGTAAAGGTGAAGTCACCGGAAGGCGAATATATGATATTATGCAAGGGGCTTGCATTTTAAATGCCACTCCAACATTGGAAAAAAATAAACTCTGAAGGAGTGCTTTAACCATAATGTCAAAAAAGCTCTTACCATTTAACCATAATACTAAAAAAATGCTCCAATGAAAAAGTAAATTTTTACTTTTATTAGATAAAATCCTAAAACCGAATAGATACTGTGTTCAATAAACAAGCTCCCAAGTCCAGATAAGAGTTAAGCCTGCTTTACACGGTACGACCGATTGTGCGATTTCACAATCGATCGTACTTGCCCCTGTCCTTTTTGCGTCACGGGCAAATCGCTGCCCGTGTCGCACAAAGTTAGTAACCCCCGTCACACATACTTACCTCTCAGGCGACCTCGCTGTGGGCGGCGAACGTCCACTTCCTGGAGTGGGAGGGACGTTCGGCGTCACAGCGACGTCACACGGCCGCCGGCCAATAGAAGCGGAGGGGCGGAGATGAGCGGGATGTAAACATCCCGCCCACCTCCTTCCTTCCACATAGAGCCGGCGGCGGCCGCGGGAGGCAGGTGAGCTGCTCATCGTTCCCGTGGTGTCACACGGAGCGGCGTGTGCTACCACGGAAACGATGGTCAACTAAATTAAACGATATTATTGGAACCTAGCGAGCAGTACCCGACTCACGATTTGTGAGCGATACTGCGTCGCTAGGAGGTGTCACACAGGCCGGCATCGCCAGCGATGCCGGATGTGCGTCACAAAATCCGTGACCCCGACGATCTATCGCACGATAGATTGTCTGGTGTAAAGCAGTCTTTAGAAGACCACAGAAAAGATGAATTGTGGGAGTTACTCCTTATCTATACTTTCAAACTATTAACTTCTTCCTTTGGCTGTCATCAACCTTTCCGTGAATTCCTAAAAGAAAATACCATTTGATCACTCCTGATTCTACTATGGGATCCTTTATAAAGTGATTGCCCGGTTAGCTCCACCATCACATGTGTCATACACAAGAACTACAGCATGATGAGTTCGGAATTAGGTGGCCTGATTAAGCAGAAATATCCAAACAGGCACATTCTGCATTCTCCATACGGGTAAATAGATCTCATGGAATCACAGTGAATGAGCCATAATCGCCGGTATCAGAGCAGCACAGTGTACCTTCACCAGCACCAACATTGCACAATAAGGATGTTGTGTCTCTGGGGCGTTAATCTATATAAGCAAATATCTGTGTGTCAGAAATTGTGAGTAGTCAGGAGTCAATGCGGAGTCAATGAGTAGAGGAGCCGGTATTAGACAAACACAGAACTACATTTCTATGACAACTTTTACGTAAACTTTGAGTCTTGTCACTAATATTCTAGAAAGAGTATGACAACCCTACAAAAAGACAACCAGTTGTACTTTCAGTACAAAGCATATATCATATACACAGCAGTGGGGAAACCAATACACGCTTATACAAAATTCATGGTTCTCCAGTTGGATGTACTACACCCCTCTTACAGTTTCCTTTCTTTTTTTTATTCAAGTAAAGTACTGTAGCCAAAACTCTTCTGGGAATCTCATTAATAGGAAAACAAAATCTATGTTAGCCGGAACACCTGATGGTACTTGGTAGAGGACACCTTTCTGGACCATTATGTTGTTTCACCAAAAGACAATGGTAAATGTTTCTAATTCCAACACCAAATTTTCCTTGATAAATGAGAAGACTTAGTGATTACACATTAAGACCAAAACATATATAAAAACATTCAATGCGCTATATAGTTTAGTCCAATAATAAATACAGTTTTCCTTCCACGATTGTTATTAAAGCACCAGATGTGATGATGCATGGCAAATGTCAAAATGTGACACTTTTATGTATACACTTTCTACTAATCAATCACATAAAAAGCTTTAACAAGTTTTTTCTAATCTGGTTGATATAATCTGAACCATAAATTTGATATTTGTGTGTTCTGCAGAATAGATCACTGACATCTGCAGTATTATTTCACAGCAAGGGAATAAACTATGTTTCCCCTTCAAAATGTGACATAAACTGCATGGCAAACTGAATGATTATAAATCATGTGCTGCTAACATAGGCAGTAAATATATGGATATCCTACAGTATAATGGGGAGGATGCACATTATGGGGGCTATATTAGCAGCAAATGATTCATAAAGGCTCAATTTGCCACGCAATTTATGAGGGAACCCATACACCCCTCTACCGACGACCATCACAGGAAAAAGACAAAAAATAAAGCACTTTGCTTTAACTGCTTTGTTTTGTTGTATTGGTACAGTAACGTAAGTTTACTATTATATGGGTCATCTGTCTCTATACAGTTTACATTATTGTGATCACATCCTATATTTACACAAGGGGATGTGCTGGTGATGAACCATTTTTATATGTGAATGGAAGCTATGGTTAAAGACATAGAGCGTTTGCATGTTTCCAAGGGGCAATGATAGGACACGCAGCATTTCTATGATCATGGGTCAATGTTTAAAGGAGCTTAACAATGTCTAGTTTTTGGTCCAAAGTTAGGTTCCAATTTTTATAATCTACAGTTAGGTCCAGATATTTTTAGACAGTGATGTACGTTTTGTCATTTTAGCGGTTTACTAAAACATATTAAAAAAATAGTTATATACTTAACATAGGCTTAAAGTGCCTAGTCTCAGCTTTAATTTGATGATATTTGCATCCTATTTGCTGTAAGGGTTTAGGAACTACAGCTTTTATATACAGCTGCCTGCTTTTAAAGAGACCAAAAGTAATTGGACAATTATCTCAGAAGCCCTTTAATAGGCCACATGAGTTATTCTCTCATTAATCCATCATCAATTAAGCAGGTAAAAGGTCTTGAGCTGATTCCAGGTTTAGCATTTGCATTTGGAAGCTGTGACTGTGAACCCACAATATGCAGTCAAAGGAGCTCTCAATGGAGGAGAATAAAACCATCATTAAGCTGAAAAAAATAATAAAAGAATCAGAGAGATAGCAGAAATGTGAAGAGTAGCACAATCAGCAGTTTGGTACATTCAGAAAAAAAAGGGTCCACTAGTGAGCTTGGGAACTCAAAAAGGGCTCAACAACCATGGAAGACAACAGTGGTGAATGATCACAGAATCCTTCCCATAGTGAAGAAAAACCCCTTAATAACATCCATCCAATTAAAGAACATTCACCAGGATGAAGGTGTTTCAGTATCTAAGTCTAACATAAAGAAAAGATTTCAAAAGAGCAAATACAAAGTGTTCACTGCCAGGTTCTAGCAATTATTACACCTTGAAAAAAGACAGGCCAGATTAGACAGTGCAATAAAACATCTAAAGAACCCTCCAAGTTCTGGAAAATAACTATTTGGACAAATGAAAGTAAAACCAAACTGTACCAGAATGATGGGAAGAAGAAAATATGCAGATGGCTTGGGACGCCTCATGATCCTAAGCCCACAACATCCTTTGTAAAACATGGTGAAGGCATTGTGATGGCTGGGCATGCATGGCTTCCAATGGCACTGGTCACTAGTGTTTATTGATGATGTGACTAAAGATAGAAGCAGCCGTATGAATTTTGGAGTGTACAGGTCTATACGTACTTTCTGCTCAGATTCCTCAGGCCATTGTTACCTTCAAAGGATTTTCTACAAAGTATTAAAAATGAACATTTTAGTTATGGTAAAGTAATTTTGTCCAATCACGTTTGAGCCCCTGATATGAGAGGGCTCTGTAGAAAAATGGTTATAATTTCTGAATGTTTCACAGGACATTTTTGGTCAACTCATTTAATTAAACCTGAAAATCTGGACTTCAATTACATCTCAGTTATTTCACTTAAAATAAAAAATAGCAGCAGCAAGACCCGAAATCACAAAGATTCGATCATTGTCCAAATATTTATGGACCTAACTGTACCTGTATATTTTTTCATAAGAAGAATTCTAAATCAACAGCTTTAGGTCTCATTCAGATGTCAGTGTTTTTCATGTACTAAAAAAAATAATGTCATCAGTGTTTTTCATGTATCTATATATATATATATATATATATATAATTGCCTTATTCTGTCTGTCTGTCTGTCTTGCTTCAAAATTATGTCATTACAGTGACAACCGTCGCATTGGCTGCTGAGCTCGGCCTGGCCCTGCCCCCCGCACGGATTGGCCGCTCGGCTTGGCCTGGCCCTGCCCCCCGCACGGATTGGCCGCTCGACCAGGCCCCGCCCCCCACACACATTGGCCGCTTGGCCAGGCCCCACCCCCTCATGCATTGGAAACTCAGCCTGGCCCCGCCCCCTGCACGCACTCCCTGAACCGACACGGAGCCCCGACTCCCAGGTGAGTGCTGTACCCCCGGGAGCCCACAACAGCGTACTCCGGCAACCTCAGCAACGCGAGGGTATGTGTCGGCTGGCGTACGCTAGTAACCATGCTACACATCGGGTAATATTGTGTACCATGGTTACCACCCTATGCTGGCTCCCTGCCCATTCAGACCGTTGGTCTTCCGCTGTCAAACACGCCGATGCGTGCTGCACAGCAGGAGACCAACAAACAAAAAGTGAACCAGCACTGTCGCTTTTAATACTTACATGATGTGTACCATGCTTACTAGCTTACCCCGGCTCCTGGCACACGTGTCCCAGAGCCGGCTACGCTGGTAACCATGATACACATCGGGTAACTATGCAAACTGCTTTGTATGGTTGCCCGCTCGGCCACGCCCCCACACACTCTGCCCGCTCGGCCACGCCCCCCACGTACTCTGCCCGCTTGGCCACGCCCCCCCCACACTCTGCCTGCTTGGCCACGCCACCCTACACGCTGCCCACTTAGCCACGCCCCCAAACACACTCTGCTTGCTCGGCCACGCCCCCCACATGCTCTGCCCGCTCGGCCATGCCCCTCACATGCTCTACCCGCTCGGTCACGCCCCCCACACGCTCTGCCCGCTCAGCCATGCCCCCCCACACACATTGGGCACCTATACACCTCCCCCCCAGGACTACTCCACCTAATAGACACCTCCCCCCAAGACTACTCCACCTATTAGACTCCTCCCCTCCAGGATTACTCCATCTATTAGACACCTCCCCTCCAGGACTACTCCACCTATTAGACTCCTCTCCCGCCAGGACGGACTACTCCTCCTATTATCCTCCTCTCCCCCCAGGACTACTCCTCCTATTATACTCCTATCCCCCCAGGACTACTCCTCCTATTATCCTCCTCTCACCCCAGGACTACTCCTCCTATTATACTCCTCTCCCCAGGACTACTCCTCTTATTATCCTATTCTCTCCCCAGGACTACTCCTTCTATTATACTCCTCTCCCCCCAGGACTACTCCTCCTATTATACTCCTCTCCCCCAGGACTACTCCTCCTATTATACTCCTCTCCCCCAGGACTACTACTCCTATTATCCTACTCTCTCCCCAGGACTACTCCTCCTATTATACTCCTCTCCCCCCAGTACTACTCCTCCTATTATACTCCTCTCCCCCCAGGACTACTCCTTCTATTATACTCCTCACCCCCCAGGACTACTCCTCCTATTATCCTACTCTCTCCCCAGGACTACTCCTTTTATTATACTCCTCTCCCCCCAGGACTACTCCTCCTATTATACTCCTCACCCCCACGACTACTCCTCCTATTATCCTACTCTCTCCCCAGGACTACTCCTCCTATTATACTCCGCTCCCCCAGGACTACTCCTCCTACTATACTCCTCTCCCCCCAGGACTACTCCTCCTATTATCCTCCTTTCTCCCCAACTGTGGCAACTACACACAATAACATCTATATATATAACAAAAATCATACATTAACTACACAATAAATTCTAGAATACCCGATGCGTTAGAATCGGGCCACCTTCTAGTGGGTAAATAAATAACTTACAAAGCTTTGCAATGTCAAACACTGGCTAATATATGTATATTGGCACTATTCATACATGCTGCGAGAAAAAATTGACATATCTCTGTGAATTTTGAACAGACATGTTAATAGCACCATAGATTATAATGAGCTCACGTTCATGTCTCCTGAACTTCCAATCATGCACACTGCACCTAATGAAGCTGGGAAATGCCCACCATCCTTCTGTGATGCACTGATGATGAAATGAGCCATGCACACGCTCGAGATTTCCAGGAGCTAGCGGTTACGCTGGCTCATGGGAATTATGTTATCATGACCACAGGGATGTGATAACATGGAAAGAGGTCCGACTAGTCTGGGGAACTAACGTCCCTTTGACTAATCAAAGGTCTAATTAGCTTAAAGGGGTTATCCGGCTTCTTTGACATTTTTTTTTTTATTTCCCTATTGGGCTACATTGGGGCAGGTGAGTAGATAGAGACCACTTACCTGCCCTGCTGTCAGCCCCTCTACCCCGGCTCAGAGCGGTCATGTGACCGCTCCTGCCGCGATTTTGCTGCTTCCGGTCATTTCATGTCTACATCGGCAGGGCCATGTTGACATGCAAATGTGGAACAGCTTGTCGCCTCCCTGCTGGGCTGTACAGTGCGATGAGCCCCGCCCCCTTCCCTGCACCCTCCCACACATTCCCCCGCACCTCTTTTACTCTCCAGTAACCTCCCCCTGCACTGCTGTGGGGTCCGTGACCTGGGGGCGGGGCCTGGCGGCGGCTGCCGTGGTGTCAGCGCCAGCACCGGGCCCCCTGCTCAGGATCACACATTCAAATGTACCGGCATCACAGATCACAGATGCCGGTACATTTGAAAGTGCTGATGAGAAGCAGCGCAGCGCTGCTTCTCATCACTGTCCCTCCCGCTGTCTGTGCTCTCTTCAGCACAGCAGTGACGTCACTACTGTGCTGATATGGCCAGAGCACAGACAGCTGGCAAACGTGCAGGAGCGGCGGGGACCGAGGAAGGGTGAGTATGTATTCCACATGTGTTCCCGATGGGGATGGGGGGTTGCAGAGCCATATGTGTGCGTATGCAGAGCCATATGTGTGCGTGTGCGGTGCAGAGCCATATGTGTGCGTGTGCAGAGCCATGTGTGTGCGTGTGCGGTGCAGAGCCATATGTGTGCGTGTGCGGTACAGAGCCATATGTGTGCGGTGCAGAGCCATATGTGTGCATGTGCAGAGCCATATGTGTGCGGTACAGAGCAATATGTGTGCGTGTGCGGTGCAGAGCCATATGTGTGCGTGTGCGGTGCAGAGCCATATGTGTGCGTGTACGGGGCAGAGCCATATGTGTGCGTGTGCGGTGCAGAGCCCGATGTGGGGCTGTTATTTGCAATGCTGTAGTGATACCAGGTCAGGTGCTGGGGAAGAATACTGACAGGGAATGTGTGTGTAGGGGGCGGGCAGAGGGCGAGGCTGCACACTATGGTGGGTGGTGACAGCTCTGACTGAGGTTCAGCACAGGAAGTGGTCAGTTTGCTGGATCTAATGTAAACAAGAAGCTGCAGACAATAAAGGGATAATTCAAGAGGAACAAAAGTTAGAAAACAAAAAATAACAATGTAGGTGTGATTTATATGACAATACAGCACAGATAAACTCAAACATTTTTGTTAAGCTAATGTCGGACAACCCCTTTAAGCACTGCGCAGTTTATAAGTCGTTTTTTTAAACATTTATATTAGTGAAGAGTTTTAAAGAGGGCTGATTAGGGAGGGAATTTGGGCGCACAGTTACAGTAGGGGAAATATGTATTTGATCCCTTAATCCCCTGCTAAATTTGTAAGTTTGCCCACTGACAAAGATATGAACAATCTATAATTTTAAGGGTAGGTTAATTTTAACAGTGAGAGTTAAGGCCACGTCTCACTAAGCAACATCGCTAACAACATCGCTGCTGAGGCACGACTTTTGTGACGTTGCTAGCGATGTTGCTGTGTGTGACATCCAGCAACAACCTGGCCCCTGCTGTGAGGTCGTTGGTTGTTGCTGAATGTCCTGGACCATTTTTTAGCTGTTGCTCTCCCGCTGTGAAGCACACATCGCTGTGTGTGACAGCGACAGAGGAACAACTGAATGTGCAGTGAGCAGGAAGCCGGTTTCTGCGGACGCTGGTAACCAATGTAAATATCGGGTAACCAAGAAGCCCTTTCCTTGGTTACCCGATATTTACCTTCGTTACCAGCATCCGCCGCTCTCACGCTGTCAGTGCTGGCTCCCTGCTCCCTGCACACATAGCCAGACTACACATCGGGTAATTAACACAATGTGTACTCTGGCTAGGAGTGCAGGGAGCCAGCGCTAAGCGGTGTGCGCTGGTAACCAAGGTAAATATCGGGTTGGTTACCCGATATTTACCTTAGTTACCAAGCGCAGCATCACTTCCTCGCGTCGCTGCTGGCAGGGGGCTGGTCACTGGTTGCTGGTGACATCTGCCTGTTTGACAGCTCACCAGCAACCCGTGTAGTGACGCTCCAGCGATCGCTGCCAGGTCAGGTTGCTGGTGGGATTGCTGGAGCATTGCTTAGTGTGACTGTACCTTTAGAATGTCCAAAATAATCCAGAAAATCACACTGTATAAATTATATAAATTTATTTGCATTTTGCAGAGAGAAATAAGTATTTGATCCCCTACCAACCATTAAGAGTTCTAACTCCTACAGACTACTTAGACGCTCCTAATCAACTCATTACCTGCATTAAAGACAGCTGTCTTAAATTGTCACCTGTATAAAAGATTCCTGTCCACAGACTCAATTAATCAGCCAGAAAGACTGACTGCACTCACCAAACTAACGTGTGAACAGGTGCAAAACTGAACATAACATAAAATACAAAAAAAGACAGTTTGCGCTCTGATAATGCTAAAGTATGGAAACCATGAATGTGTGAACATGGACCTGCATTACTGCTAAGGGAAATCTAAGAAAAATGAGATATTTAGCATATATAAATGGTCATTTGTACATCTGCCCAGTTGCCACATCACGGCATATCTCGTAATTGGGCACCTACACTATGCTGAAGCCTCTCTCTGGGTTAAAAACCTCCTGTGTATGGGCAAGTAGGAACCTGCTATATAGGATAAGATTACCTATGGCAAGTGGGGGAGGGGTGCACGGTCAGAAGGTATGACCCTCTTAATATAGACAGAAAGACTGA
The DNA here is from genome assembly GCF_048569485.1 of Anomaloglossus baeobatrachus. Classification (NCBI taxonomy): domain Eukaryota; kingdom Metazoa; phylum Chordata; class Amphibia; order Anura; family Aromobatidae; genus Anomaloglossus; species Anomaloglossus baeobatrachus. Next base: position 277,803,446 of record NC_134356.1, on the reverse strand, counting down.
CTGCACTCACCAAACTAACGTGTGAACAGGTGCAAAACTGAACATGACATAAAATACAAAAAAAGACAGTTTGCACTCTGATAATGCCGTGATGTAAAATGTTGGTCCCTCATTGAAGATTATGTACTGATTATTTATATTTATATATATTTATATTTATACAGCAATTGATATATTGGTTATAAAATGTATTATTTATAAAATCATCATGGCTGGCACTCATGCACTTTAGTTTTGCATGATAATTTAAATATAATTATCTACATAATCTTTATTAATTTTGTGAATGTATCTGTATTTTTATTTTTTCTAGATTTTTGGCAAAATAATTATTTGGCTAACCTTGAGCATTTAATATGGACACAATATCCATGTCTCTTTGGTGTGTTCTCCTGTTTGAATTAAATTATTTGTTTTTCAATAAAGAATTTGGGTTTTATCTATAAATTTTGTGATTGTTTAAGTGTTATTTCATGTTAATTACCCCGGGAACCATTCTATGGGGTATTGGAGAAGTGGTTTAGTTTCATGAAGCTTTTCATTAGTATTGGACGTTTTTGTTAACATGTAATAAATGGAACTTATTAACTATTTTGTGTGACATAACACTCTGCTTTAAGGGCATAAAAATTCAAAGTTTGAAATATGCAAATTTTTTGTTAAAGTTTCCCAAACAAACACAAAAAATAACGTCCTAAATTTACCACTAACATAAAGTACAATACAGTTGTGCTCAAAAGTTTATATACCCCAGAACATTTTTTGCTTTCTTGCCCCTTTTTCAGAGAATATGAATGGTAACACAAAATATTTTTTTCCACTCATGGTTAGTGATTGGGTGAAACCATTTATTATCAAACTACTGTGTTTTCTCTTTTTAAATCATAATGACAACCAAAAATATCCAAATTACCCTGATCAAAAGTTCACATACCCTGGTGATTTTGGCCTGATAACACGCACAGAAGTTGACACAAATGGGCTTGAATGGCTAATAAAGCTAATATCCTCACCTGTGACCTGTTTGCTTGTAATCAGTGTGTGTGCATAAAAGCTGAGTGAGTTTCTGGGATCAATACAGACTCTTGCGTCTTTCACCCAGCCACTGACCTTTCTGGATTGTGAGTCATGGGGAAAGCAAAAGAATTCTCAGCGGATCTACGGGAAAAGATTGCTAAACTGAAGGGATACAAAAATATATCCAAGGAATTGATAATGCCAGTCAGCAGTGTTCAAACTGTGATTAACAAATGGAAAATCAGGGGCTCTGTAAAAACCCTGAAAATTGTTCAGTATGCAAAGAAAAACCCACAAATAACATCAGCTAAAATACAAGACTCACTGAAAACTAGCGGTGTGGCTGTTTCAAGATACACAATAAGGAGGCACTTGAAGAAACATGGGCTGCATGGTCGAGTCGCCAGAAGAAAATCATTACTGCGCAAATGCTACAAAGTATCTCGCCTACAATATGCCAAACAACACAGAGACAAGACTCCAAGCACGGAGGTGGATCACTGATAATATTGGGATGTGTGAGCTACAAAGGCACAGGAAACTAGGTCAAAGTTGAAGGAAAGATGAATGTAGCACGTTATCAGCAAATACTCGAGGGAAATTTGTACTCATCAGCCCGGAAGCTGCGCATGGGATGAACTTGGACATTCCAACATGACAACGATCCAAAACACAAGGCCAAGTCGACTTGTCATTGGCTACAGCAGAAAAAAGTGAAGGTTCTGGAGTGGCCATCTCAGTCTCCTGACCTCAATATCATTGAGCCACTCTAGGGAGAACTCAAGCACGCAGTTCATGCAAGAAAGCCCAGGAGTTTACAGGAACTGGAGGCCTTTTGCCAAGAAGAATGGGCAGCTTTACCATCTGAGAAACTAAAGAGCCTCAACCACAAAACACTTCAAATTGTCATTGATGTTACAAGGGGCAATACACGGTATGAAGAACTAGGGTATGGGAACTTTTGATCAGGGTCATTTGGATGTTTTTGGTTGTCAAAATGATTTAAAAAGAGAAAGCACAGTAGTTTGACAATAAATGGCTTCACCCAACCACTAACCATGAGTGGCAAAAAAGGTTTTGTTATCATTCATATTCTCTGAAAAAAGGCCAAGAAAGCAAAAAATCTGCAGGGGTATGTAAACTTTTGAGCACAAGTGTATGTCATGAAAAACAAATCTGAGAATCACTGGGATCCTTTGAAGTGTTCCAGAGTTATTATAAAGTGACACTGGTCAGAAATGTTAAATTTGCATTTTCAGGAAGGTGAAAACAGACTCGGGGGTGAAGGTGTTAATAGTAGGACAATCACATTTACTCTAAATTGTGCCCAGTGGTTTACAGAACTGTGAAGAGAGTAACATTTTTCAGCCAGTCCAGAAATCTTACAACACTCCTATAGTTTTCACTGTTTGTATTTATCTTAAAAATAAAAAAAAATAGGCATATCCTCTATCAGGACTGTGTCAGAAATGTACTGCCGTTTCCAGGCATATATGTTACGTTGAAAATTCACATGAATAATAACTTGATTTAGCTGGTTTAGGGATATATAATCCTTTTACCAGCTGTGCCCAGCCTGTTCCATGCCCACCCACAATGTCCATGGTTCTCACTCCAGTTTTCTTCAGATCCGAATTCCAAAATACTTAGTACACATTCACAAACAGTATTTGTTAAAATCCTGAAGGTTATTGATATAGAAGCCTAATGTTTTATCTATAGTATCTAATTATCTAGGGATAAGATATAAGATGAGAGCGTGGTCTCACGGACACGTGAAAGTTAGGATAACAGGATAAGGCTGTGTTGATGTATGTGTCATTGGGACATAGTGAAATAAAACATAACATTTGGAAAATAGTGTAGGGAGTTTTTGTACTTCCTCTCCTTTCTTTAGATCTCACATAAGGATTTATGTATTCCATTACTAATATGAAAGTACCTGGCACACTGTGTCTTAAAACAGAAGTAGAAATTGGTATCATGCCTTGGAATGGTCCACCGTATGCATACTATTTCATTCACAAATGATCCCCGGGCATATGACTCCACTGTGAGTCACCATAACCTCCAGATCACTTAAATAACTTACAACCGGTGATTCAGCTCCATAATAGTCACTATAAAGTAAACATTAGTAACTGAGCTGCTTCCTACAATGCCCACGCATTTTACCACTCCCACTTGTTTTGGTGTAGGAAGGGAGTCGGTACACACAGCTGATGACTAACAGAGGTACATAGGGAGGAGTAGGACTGTGGCTAACTTCTTCATTCAAAAACTACGCCATTCATCCTTTCCAGCACTTGGGCATACTCGTAGGAACAATAGCACGAGATGTTCAGAAAGTGCCGGCTGTGCGCGAATGGGGATTAGATCATTTCATGTGTTAAATACACTCACTGGTATTTTGATAAATAAGTAAACATTAGTCACACTTTTCCAACCCGTTTGGGATGTTTTTATGCACAGTACAACACAAATCATATCGTTTTCAGTGATAAATGTTATGTTTCTGCAGAATTACAGGCATATAATATCAGCTAGGAGCAGAATGTGTGTATTCAATAATTGACACTGCTGCACACATAGGAACACATTTGTACATTTATGGGAAATTCGTCTAAATTTAGCATGCAGAGGTTGGAAAAGTTTCAATTATAGCACAGAGTCTTGTTTCCAATTGCTTTCATACTTTTCCTTCTCCAGGGTTGTAATAACTAGTGACGAGCGAGCACTAAAATGCTTGAGTGCTCAGTAGTCAAATCAAGCTACGACAAGCTGGACTCGAGTAACGAGTGTAATGGAAGTATTACTGCAAAAGAGAGACATTTAGTTTATGTATTGGCCAATGCATATAAGCCCGGAAACCAATGGCAAGGTATATCTCTGTAATCCGGGAACCTAACTTAAATGCCACTATCTAGGTTAAAAACATCCGTGTCTGGGCAAAATGCCACTATTTGGACTACTAATGGAGGTTTGTAGTCCAAATAGTGGCACTTTGCCCAGGCATGGATGTTTTTAACCTAGATAGTGGTATTTAAGTTAGGTTCCCAGATTAGAGAGATATACCTTGCCGTTGGTTTCCGGGCTTACATGCATTGGCCAATACATAAACTAAATATCTCTCTTTTGCAGTAATGCAGTGCCATATTTTCTCTTGTACATTTTTGGCTTTTTCAGTGTGCAGCTGTATGCATTTTATATTGCCATATGAGCACTTGTTTTTTTTGTGGGACTAGTGTACCTTTGAATGACACCATTCATTTTACCATAGAAGGGAATTAATGGGAAAAAAAATTCCAAACATGGTGAAGTGATGAAAAAAGTGAAATTCCACAATGTTTTTTTTTTTTATTCACCATGTTCATGTAAAACTGACATGTCAGTGTGATCGCTCAGGTCAGTACGAGTTCGTAGATACCAAACATGTATAGTTTTACTTTTATCTAAGGGGTGAAAAAAATTCAGAAGTTTGTCCAAAAAAATAATTATGCTTTTGTTGCCACCATTTTCCGAGACCCGTAGCGCTCTAATTTTTCGGGATCTGGGGCTCAGTGATGGCTTATTTTTTGCATCTGGAGCTGACATTTTTAATTATACCATTTTTGTGCAGAGCGGATGTTTTGATCGCCTGTTATTGCATTTTAATGTAATATTGCGAAGACTTAAAAAAGTTAATTTTGGCGTTTGGAATTTTTTTTTCTCGCCCCGCCATGTACAAATCAGAATAATTGATTTTAAGTTTTGATACATCAGGCATTTCTGAACGTGGCAATACCAATATGCGGCAATTTATAAACTGTTTTTTGCTTTTAGCTTTTTTTATATTTCCATATTTTTTAAAACTTTTTTTTTACATTTTTATTTATTTTACTTTACTTTATCACTGCACAGTCCAATCTCTTTTTCTGATCAGAGCGATGCTTTAGCATCGTTCTGATCAGGAGAAATACTGATCTCCTGTGAGTGCCAACGCTTTGCCGGCTCTCACAGGAAGTGACTCAACTCATGACAGCATCAGGGGTCATCATCTGACCTGGCGCTGTCATGATAACACATTGACGCCCTGTGATAAATACATGAGGCCTGCCGTGTCACTTTAGATCTAAGGTGTTACCCGCACCTGTTAGCCGCACATGTCTGCTGATCAGATCTGCAGATAGCAGCCTTGGGTTCCTCTAGCAGGCCACCCGCTGCCATGGTAATCTATTGGCATACTACAATTGTTTTGTGGGGGCCAATGGGAGCATATTTGTGAACATCCAGTGATTGACTGTAGCATCTAAAAGGTTAAACAGCAATGACTGGTGCTAGCTCCGGTTGCTGCATGTATCTGTTGTATGTGGAGTTGGCTCTGCTCCTAAGCCCACTCCATAAATGCAAACGTGACAAGCAACTACAGTTACGTCCATATGTCCATATGTGCTAAAGCGCTAATTGGTGGGTATCTGATTCTTGGGACTACAACAGATCATTCCATAAGCTCAAAGCAGACTATATCCATGCTGTAGCTGTACATTTAGCACCACCAATGAGGTTTCATGCTATTAGATCAGGAAAGTCTTTGTCAAAGCTGCAGTTCCAACTGTAGCCTGATTTTAGATGCCACATATTTCTTCTCTATAGGCAGTTAGAAAGCATATTTTGTTTTGTACCCTTCTCTTGTTGGGTCAATTGTGCAGCAGAACATTGTGATGCATTGATGACATTAGTGAAATAACTCAAGCAAACACAGCAACCTTTCCCTCTCCCTGGGTATACTCCTGTTACTCTCACGGTGCTCTAAGAATCTATTTAACTGGTTTAAAGGGAATCTATCAGCAGATTTTTGCTACCTCATCTAAGAACAACTTAATGTAGGAAAAGAGACTCTGAATCCAACAATGTATCACTTAGATAACTGGCTGCAGCCAGGGGCGTAACTACCGCGGTCGCAGGGGTCGCAATTGCGACCGGGCCCTCAGGGTTAGGGGCCCGCGCAGCAGATCAGCAGCCGGCTCCTGTCAGTGAGAGGAGCTGCGCTGTTCGTGCATTTTCAGTAGCAGCGGCCGGGCAGCGTGAGCTCCGCCCCCTCCTGTTTCTGCATGGGATTACTGTACACTGTGCTGCCGGCCTCTGCAGGAGATAGATCAGGTAAGGGCAGCAGTGCAGTGACCGGCAGCACTTACCGTGTCCCTTTGTCCCAGCAGCGCAGGCTGTATATACTCTGCCTCCCTCCCCCTCGCTCTGTGCAGTCACCGACAGCGTCCGATCGTTTATATTGTTATGTGCGACCATGTGGAGAGGGGTGAGCTGTGGCAGGAAAGTGCATCTGACCTTTACGTTCTATGTTATCTTAATGTAAACCGTTCAGGTGCTGCTTTGGACACTTTGGGATTTGGGGGGGGGGGGGGGGGATGAGGCTGATAAGGTGATGGGGGCCAGCCCACAGAATCAGTCACACTGTGGGCAGTGGGGGAAGGGTGCAGCAGTTTGATGAAAGCAGCACAGCCAGGTCCTGTTCCTAAATACAGCTAAATTACTGTGCACTGCTCTGCTACATACACAGATGACCTTGTGCACACGTGGCTTTTTTCATGCGTTTTTCCTTGCTTTTTTAATCATAAGCAAAGAAAAATCATCCCAGCAAAGTCTGTGAATCCTCACTTGCTGTGCCCACGCTGTTTTTTGCAGTCTTTGTTGCTGAAAATAGAAGCAGTGTGTCAGTTGTTTCTGTATTTTTTCCTGGTTTTTCACCAATTAACTTCAATGGAGTCAGTGAAAAATGCAGGAAAAAAACGCATGTGTAATGCCCACGTTGAATATTTGTGTGTTATCTTCTTTTTGACGACACTGGGGCTCCCTGCAGCCATTTCCTCATCTCAGTCTTTACTGCAGGACATTGCTTCTGGGAAGTCTGGTGATATCACACGGTGAATCGAGTTCATGCCTGCGGATCACCAGGGTGTCCTGCAGATCCGCCGCCATGAACTCAGTTCACCTTGTGATGTCACCAGGGTTTCCTGCACCTAGGCCATGTGGTCTTTACCGCGGGACCTTGTTGCAGGGAACTCTGCTGACGTAGGTGCCCTGGTCTGTGAGGCGATGCATACCTCAGTAAACCGGGGTCATCATGGTGATGACCCAGGGTTGCCATGGCAGCAATCGGGTCCCTGTGATTGCACAACAGGGACCCGATCGCCAGAGAGGGGTAAGCGATGCCTCTCCCTGCCTTCTGAATGCAGCAATCGCATCGATTGCAGCATCTAGAGGGTTAAACTGCCGAGAGCGGCACGGGTACTGCTCCTGGCAGCGAGAGCCAGGTCCTGGCTTTGAGATCAGGTGACCGCAGGGGATACAGCTCTTGAACCCCCATGATCGCCATGACTAAAAAACGCTCAAAAAGAAGTAGGTGAAAAAACACGCAAACGCAATAAAAAAAGCTTGTTTTTCAGTTGCTTTTTTTCATTCCAAACATGTGTTTTATGTGCAGATTTTCTGCACATAAAAACGCAATGTGGGCACATAGCCTAAAGTAGATTTGATGCAATATGTCCTGGGAGCGTGTTTTATCTTTACAATACATGAGCTGACTTCAGCAGCCAATAGTTGGTGGATGGAGTGATGAGAGCAGGCAGGGGCGTAACGATCACACACGCAGAGATTGTTACCAGGTCCAAAGGTACAGGGGACACGCCAACCCCAGCTCCTACTTCAGCTGGATATGCATCTGAGGGCGCACATCCAGCTAAAATGCATCACAGCACATAGACCCTCTGGGTCCCTGCACTGTGATACACGCTGCCGGGCAAACAGTGGCATGGAGCTGACATCCATACAATGACTGGGGGCAGCGCATGGTAGTACTGTCATGCGCTATGACACGCACTCCAATGTCAGCTGCAAGCCACTCCGCGCTCGCTACAGAGGACACTTAGTGATGTGGGAGCAGAGGCAAGATGAGTAGAATTTTTTTAAAATTATTAGAGACAGTCCCAGACCATATATACCAGGATGAGGAACATATACTGTATATCAGGATGGGAGACATATATTAGGATGGGCCCAGGATGTGCAACATTTTTACTAGGATCGGCCCAGGATTGGATAAATATATACCAGGATGGGGACGTTATATACCATGTATACCAGGATGGGGAACATGTATACCAGGATGGGGACATATATACCAGTATGGGGGACATATGTACCAGGATTGGGAACATTACTGCATAATGAAGCGGGGGAAGGGGCAATTAATATGTCTTTATAGGATTTAGAACGCTACAGGTACCCGTTCATCTGACCAACGTCCGAAGGGGGGCCCAGGTCCAACTTTCGCACCGGGGCCCATCGCACTCTAGTTACGCCACTGGCTGCAGCTGTTCTGACACAATCAGAGCTTTTAGATTTAGCAAAGCAGCAGAGCTGAGAAAGCATCAATCACAAGAAGGGGTGTTTCAGATTGTCATGCGCATGACATTGTAGTCCGAGCAATGATAATCACCAGGTAATAAAGCTTTTAGTTTAAGTAAACAACAGCACACAGCCTGATAAGAAAGGCATAGTTGATTTATGTTTTTTAGCCTGTACAACATGCTGTCCTCAGATTACATAGCAAAAACCTGCTGATAGATTTGCTTTAAAGCAAATATCAATAATGTATAGATGTTTATAATGCATAAAAATAAATTAACTTGTGTAATTTTAAAAGAATATATAAAAAACTATAAAGCCGAGATTTTTTCTGTTTAAAGCCTAGCATGCCCTACAAAAAAATATGCAAACATAGTCTATATGACATGCCTGCCCACAGAGGAGTAGAGTCCCAGCAAACCATTTCAACCAGAACATCATAGCAAAACTCATGGATAGGTGGCCTTCCCTCACTGAAGAGAATCCATCTTGTGCCCCTTGGACGGCTACCCCAACATAACTGAGAGTTTAGTTTAAATCTACTCTTTTCCAATAGGAGGAAAGCAAGAAGTGCAATTATGTGGAATGTGACGCCACATACACACCCTTCACTGTTAAGGTGGTGTCACACATAGCGACGACGACAACGACGTCACTGCTAAGTCACCATTTTCTGTGACGTAGCAGCGACGGCCCGTCGCTGCCGCTGTGTGTGACATCCAGCAACGACCTGGCCCCTGCTGTGAGGTCGCCAGTCGTTGCTGAATGTCCTGCTTAATTTTTTGCTCGTTGCTCTCCCGCTGTGAAGCACACATCGCTGTGTGTGACAGCGAGAGAGCGATGAACTGAAGTGAGCAGGGAGCAGGAAGCCGGCTTCTGGCAGCCTGCGGTAAGCTGTAACCACGGTAAACATCGGGTAACCAAGAAGCCCTTTCCTTGGTTACCCGATATTTACCTTAGTTACTAGCGTCCGCCGCTCTCACGCTGCCAGTGCCGGCTCCCTGCTCCCTGCACACGTAGCTGGAGTACACATCGGGTAATTAACCCGATGTGTACTCTGGCTAGGAGTGCAGGGAACAGGGAGCCGGCACTGGCAGCGTGAGAGCGGCGGACGCTAGTAACTAAGGTAAATATCGGGTAACCAAGAGAAGTGCTTTCCTTGGTTACCCGATATTTACCTTAGTTACGCTTCCACGCGTTGCTGCTGGCTAGGGGCTGGTCACTGGTCGCTGGTGAGATCTGCCTGTTTGACAGCTCACCAGCGACCATGTAACGACGCAGCAGCGATCCTGATAAGGTCAGATCGCTGGTCGTGATCGCTGTTGCATCGCTATGTGTGACACCACCTTTAGGAGGGATCCTTATGGGCACCATATCTTGAAAAGTGCTTGTGACAAACACATATAGAGAGTGAACACCCAAGTGTCAAAAAAATAAGTAATATAAGATGTGCACTATGTAAAACAGTCCAGATATCTGGCTAGTGACATAAAAATTCCTCTGAGTAGCCAGAAGAATAGGGGGAGAGGCGTTTCCTGTTCAAATCAATGAAGGTGAAGTGCAGTACAAATGTGCCTATCTCAACAAAAAGAGGTCACTTTGCCGCTGGCTGTTGGGCTCACATAAAACTTGCCATTTTTGTGTACTAAGTATCTAAATATTTACATGTTTTTCATAGCACTAATGCTTATCTATATTCCTATATTCATTGATACACATATCTTAGCACTGCAGTATGCAACTGTCTCCTTTTTGTTTAAAAATCTCAAGTAAGGCACCTTACTTTGGACAAGGGAGAATATACAAGAGATTCCAAGGATGAAATAGTGCAGCCACATCTAATTCTGTAATATGAACCAAACCATACAACCTGGTCACAAGCATGGTGCATTCACATATGGCCTAAAGGGAGCTTTACACGCAGCAACATCGCTAGCGATGTCGCTGGTGAAAGCCCCCGCCTCCGTCGTTTGTTCGTCACGGGCAAATCGCTGCCCGTGGTGCACAATATCGTTTGGAGCTGTCACATGGGACTTACCTGCCCAGCGACATCGCTGTTGCCGGCAACCGCCTCCTTTCTAAGGGGGTGGTTTATTTGGCATCACAGCGACGTCATTAAGTAACCGCCCAATAGAAGCGGAGGGGCGGAGATGAGCGGGCCGAACATCCCGCCCACCTCCTTTCTTCCGCATTGCCGGCGGCCGCAGGTAAGCTGCAGTTTGTCGTTCCCGACGTGTTACACATAGCGATGTGTGTTGCCTCGGGAATTACGAACAACCTGCGTCCTCAACGATCAACGATTTTTTAAAAACGAACGACGTGTCAACGATGGACTATTAGGTGAGTATTTTCCATCATTAACGGTCGTTTCTGCGGTGTTACACGCAACAACGCCGCTAACGATGCTGGATGTGCATCACGGAATCCGTAACCCTGGCGATATATCGTTAGATACGTCGTTGCGTGTAACGGAGCTTTTACACTTCCATATTGCATAAATTAGCGCCAAATGTAAAAGTGTGATTACACTGAATGACATGTTTTGAAGATGGATTCTCAGATTCAGATATCATACTTATTGTCTTTGCTGCCATTCACCTTATTTAAGACGCAGAAACTTGAAATAATCCAAGGAGTTTCCATTTATTTGAATATTTTACCCAAATCTCTACATAGCCCTAGAAGTCATTCTCCTAGAACTTGTAAATCATAGTAAAATGTTTTCCAAGTATAAACATGACACTGAGCGCAGCTTTCTCTTCTGTTTTAGATCACACACCATAGAAAGTACCAAATGGTTCACATATTTTCTTTACTAGTCTGACATTAGGGTTTGGCATCCTGAAGACTGGAGTGAATGAATGAGTCAGAAATCAGGAAGAAGCGTTCTCTCTTTATTTATTCTGAACTTAGGTGTTTAGACAAGGGTATGAAGTGACAGCATGTCATAGGAAGCGCCGTGTGACACAGAAGAAAGGAAGCCAGGGTGGAATTACTGAGCCGGAGCATTAGGAACATTCTTTAATGCTTGGAAAATTACATAGATTCATTTTAAAAGGGAAAAACAACTACTGAAAAATTTCATAAATCCGCCAGTTCATATAAAAGTAGTAAAAATAGCTGTGAACAAATGCCAAGTATTCCGATTGTAAGACAGGTACCTACTGATATTACCTGCACTCCATGCTGTTCTGCCAGCCACTGCTAACCAATCTAAAAAAATAAAATAAAAAATTGGAAAGGTGAAACTAAAATGTTTTTTTGTTTTTTTTTTAACACTAGAAATAAGCACAACGTTAAGGGCTTATGCACACGTTGTGTAATAGCATGCATTTATGCTGTGTTTAGCACTGCAGTGTAAATGCACTCGTCCTGTGTCCCCTGCACAATCTATGTAGATTCTGCATGAGACGTGTGCATGTTGCTATTATGAACGCAGCGATTTGGGTGCAGTTACGCAGTTACGTGCGCATGAGCCCTTAGGGCTAATGTGATTGATGGGTTATCTAGTCTAAGGGGTACTTTGCACACTGCAACATCGCTAGCCGATGATAGCGATGCCGAGCGCGATAGTACCCGCCCCTGTCGCAGATGCGATATCTTGTGATAGCTGTTGTAGCGAACATTATCGCTACGGCAGCTTCACACGCAGTTACCTGCCCTGCGACGTCGCTCTGGCCAGCGACCCGCCTCCTTCCTAAGGGGGCGGGTCGTGCGGTGTCACAGCGAAGTCACACGGCAGGCGGCCAATAGAAGCGGAGGGGCGGAGATGAGCGGGACGTAAACATCCCGCTCACCTCCTTCCTTCCGCATAGCCGGTGGAGGCAGGTAAGGAGAAGTTCCTCACTCCTTCGGCTTCATACTCAGCGATGTATGCTGCTGCAGGAATGAGGAACAACATCGTACCTGTCACTGCAGCGAAATTATGAAAATGACCGACACTACACAGATCACCGATTTATGACGCTTTTGCGATCGTTTATCGGTGCATCTAGCCTCTACACGTTGCAACGTCGTTACTGGCGCCGGATGTGCGTCACTTTCGATTTGACCCCGACGACATCGCAGTAGCAATGTCGCAACGTGCAAAGTACCCCTAATTCAACCTAAAGTAGGTGACAATGGAAGGATGCATAGTACTTTCTATACATTAAGAGGCAAATTTTTGGAGAATCGCACTTACCAGACCCCAGACATGTAGAGTTGACAAGGGAATGGGCTCCTCTCACATACAGGTCTGTGTCGCTGTCAGGTCCCCCTGCGTTCCATAGCAGTCGCTCCCCCTGCTGGCTGGAAGCAGTATCACTTAAGTTAGTGACAGCGGAGTGATACTGCGACCAAATGTGTGTGTGAGAGCAGAGGGATACTGCGATCGGACCCGAAATATATACTCATACTGATCCTTATCTCTACATCTTTCATTGTTGTTTAAAATGCAGGCAAAAAAGCAAACAAAAACGCTATAAAAATGCATCAAATACGCAGCAAATCTGCAATCATTTTTATACCTGCATTTTTATTGCGTTCTTGGTTGACTATAGACACTGTGTTTTTGATACAATTTTTGACGCGTTTTTGAGTTCAGTTTTGTCAGATAACTCTATGCCTATCCTTATTCCAACAAAGTAAATGAGAATTGGGAAGTGTCATGCACACATTGCTTATTTTTTCCTTTGCAGATTTCGTGCAGAAAATAAATTGCAGCATGTCAATTCTTTCTGCTTTTTTGCCAGTGTTTTTCCAACCCAAATGCTTGAAAAATGCATGCAAAGAACATAAAAAACGCACTGAAAATGCTCCTCAAAAACTTTTTTTTCTGCCAAAAAATGCAGATTTGGTTCAGAAATTTCTGCAACGTGTGCATATAGTATTAACTGAAGTCAATGGGTGAAAAAACACTGCAAAAAGGCTGAAAGGATTGACATAAAGCAGATTATTTTCTGCACCAAATCAGCAAAACACAAATAATCAACGTGTGCATGACACTTCAGAATTCTCATTGACTTTGCTGGTATCAGAATTCCCTTCTGGTTTTGTGATAAATCTGCATCAAAAACGCATAAAAAAACCCCACAATAACAAGGCAAAGTGTGCACACAGCCTAAAGGCCACTTTACACGCTGCGATCTCGCTAGCGAGATTGCTAGCGTGCGTACCCGCCCCCATCGTTTGTGCGTCACGGGAATATCACTGCCTGTGGCGCACAAAATCACGCAAACTCGTCACACATACTTACCTGCATAGTGACGTCGCTGTGACTGGCAAACCGCCTCCTTTCTAAGGGGGCGGTTCGTTCGGCGTCACAGCGACGTCACTAAGCGGCCACCCAATCAAAGCGGAGGGGCAGAGATGAGCGGGACGAACAACCCGCCCACCTCCTTCCTTCCTCATTGCTGGCGGGACGCAGGTAAGGTGAGGTTCCTCGTTTCTGTGGTGTCACACGTAGCAATGTGTGCTGCTGCAGGAACGACGAACATCATAACTGCAGCAGCAACGATAATTGAAAGAACAGAGGGGGGATGGTCCAGCACCATTCCGCGTTTTTACCTGCGGTACTGCATGTATCCGGAGGGATGTAGCTGCCAAGCTGCAAAGTGATTAATCCAGAGCGGGGGTCCACGTCAGCACTGAAGATCCGAAGGTAGTGGGAGAGGTAAGAAAAAGACCGCACTCCATCCGCTGTACTAGTGCTGGAAAACGTTTATTAGGTCAGGTGCATGGGTGAGAGAAGGGCTGGAGGCAACCTGCCTGGCGGCTCCCAAGAGAGGACGACGGCCATTTCGCCTTGATTAGGCTTCCACATGTCCACATGTGGAAAGGGAACGTCACACCTTAAATAGGAGCGCCCAGACAGGCTGCAACCCAAACCACAATTAAAAACAATCACAATGGAGAATGCACAATAAAATACATTGTATACAGACAAGAAATGTCTCAAATACAAAATTCACAAAAAACAAAAGACAAAGACACCAAAAGACACATAGGAATATGCATACCCTATGCTAAAAAATGAGGATAACTGAAGAACGAACGTCTAGCCTACAAGAAAACCGTAAGGTCCACCCGATCATTCATACCCAGGTTGCCCTGCGCCCCATAATTTATTATAAGTTTCGCTTCAGCTTGTAATAATAATTTGTATAGATCGCCCCCCTTAGGAGGGAGGGCGACCCTCTTCAGGCCCGCGAAACGCAAAACACTGGGGTCACCCCCGTGTTGTTCCTGTACATGGGTAATCAACCTGGGAGAACCTTTACCAGAAGCAATGGAATTGTAATGTTCTCTGAATCTCACATATAGACACCTAATAGTTTTGCCTATGTAGAACCTTCCACAGACACAAAGGACCACATAGACAACAAACTTAGACTTACAAGAAATGAACTGACGCACCTTATGAACATGAGGGCCCACCTGCACAGATCCGCCAGTGACATGCAGGTTGCAGAACTTACAGTTGCCACACCGGTAGTTACCTGGGGGGCAACATTTATCCAACCATGTAGAAGTGCTAGTAAGCCTGTTCCTAACCAACATGTCACGTAAATTATTACAGCGTCTGAACGTGACCAAAGGACTGGCCACAGTCATTTCGGCCAAGTCGGAATCCTTCTCTAAAATATGCCAGTTTCTACGTAAAACTCCCCTAATTACGTCATCCAAGGGTCCAAATTTGAAACTAAAAATAAATCTTTTTGGACTGTTTCTCTTGTCAATGGTACGGTCACGCTGGACAGGGAACACGGGACCGGATCTAACCCTCTCGAAGGCACTGTCGACAAGTCTCTTAGGATAACCCCTCTGTTGCAACCTATCCCTGAGGTCAGCTGACTGTTGCAAAAAAGACTCATCTGTATTGTTAACCCTACGAACCCTCAAAAATTGGCTGTAAGGTAAGGCCGTCTTAGTATAAAATGGATGAGCACTATTGTAGTGCAAGAGTGAATTGGAAGCCGTGGGCTTCCTGAACACCTGGGTGTGAACTACACCATCCCTGATGGAAACATCAACATCCAAAAAACTGAGGGTGCTGCCACCAAATGAGGAAGTGAAGGACATATTCATTGTGTTGACGGAATTGAGATGGTGTACAAAATCCGAGAACAGAGTCTCTGGGCCGTCCCACACAATGAATATGTCGTCCACATACCTCAGATAGTGGCGAATATGCCTCAGATAAGGATTGGTGTCAGAAAAAAAAAAAAAAAAAGAGAGAAATTCTTGAGGGACAAAAGAGATTACGATCTGAAGCAGGTTTTCTGCTGGACCAAGGACAAAACCAGAAATTACAGACAAAAGTCATATAAAAAGAGGAAAGGTGCAAATTCCACCAACAGGGGGTACTGGACCACGGACTCAGAGTCCAGTGGCTCGGAGGACGTGATTCCAGGGCCCTCTGGTGGGGTGTCCTCGTCTGTAAGAACCACCGCCCCTTTAGAAGACGCACCCGGCGGGGGGGTAGGAAGAGGTGGAAGAGGCAGGGGTCGCAAGAGGAAATCGGTGTCTTGGAGGAGTTAGGCAGTATTCCTGACCCCCAGTCCCTGGCTAGCACTGTCATCAATCTTTCTTCCCATACGTTATCTCCTGATATGCTGTCCGTCTTGTCCAAGGGTCTGAAATATTGTATTCCTGAGAATTTCGATTTTGCGGACTTTAAAGTTGACCTTTTTAAGGCAATTAGGAAAATTCATTGATACAAACATTTTAGGTCTGTGCCCGATACCCTGAGTGCCGCTCCTGAGGGACATATCCCCTGCAGGGTGGAAAGTGGACGGTTTGATCTTACAGGAGCCTTTGATTCTGATATTATTCAGGGTGCTGGCTTATTGCTTAGCCTAAATGAACCACCTCTTGAGTCAGGCCCTGTTTCCGTCCCTACCTCTTTTGAGCCCGACAGGTTTACTAAGGGGGTCAGGTCGGACTTTTTTCCTCCCACCACCCCGGGAAATTTGGTTGATCTGTTCCAGGAGACGGTATTGAGGGATGTTGAGGCACTGGTCTACAAAAGCCCTGTTCCTAATTTGAGTCAAGGGGAGCTGTCCGCCATTCGTACCATGCAGGGTTGGGAGGACACGGTGTTCCGTGAGGCCGATAAGGGGGGAAACGTGGTCCTCCTAACCCGTAGTGGTTATGTTCAGGAATGTCGTAGACAGTTGGTGGACAGGACTACCTATACTCCCTTGTCATCTAATCCTGTACAGGGCTTTAAGAAGTCATTGGTACGGTTGCTGGATCGGTACGTGGGCCTTGGCCTGCTCTCTCGTACGCAGGCGGATAAATTGATTCCCCTCCACCCTACGAAACCTTGCTGGTACTGTATCCCCAAGGTGCACAAGAGCAGGGAGAACCCACCGGGTCGTCCGATAGTGGCCGGGATCGGATCCTTGACCGAGCCGCTATCGCACTACCTGGATTGGTTGTTGAGACCTATGTTGGGTCATATTCCCTCTTATGTGAGAGACAGTAGTGACTTTTTGGAGTTGCTGAAAGGGGTAACGTGGCAGCAGGGTTTCAACTTGACGTCTATTGACGTCGAGAGTTTATATACTCGGATCCCTCAAGGGTTGGGTGTATGGGCCGTAAAGGAGATGGTAACTAAATGTGGCAAGAGTGATCTTTTTTGCAATTTCGTGGGTGAAGCCCTGGATTTTGTGTTATCCAGGAATGCTTTCATGTTTTTGGACCAATGGTACCTGCAGTGCGGGGGTACCGCTATGGGTACCCCCGTCTCTTGTGCCATGGCCAACATTTTTTTGGGCGCCTTCGAATGCGAATATGTTTTTTCTGACACCAATCCTTATCTGAGGCATATTCGCCACTATCTGAGGTATGTGGACGACATATTCATTGTGTGGGACGGCCCAGAGACTCTGTTCTCGGATTTTGTACACCATCTCAATTCCGTCAACACAATGAATATGTCCTTCACTTCCTCATTTGGTGGCAGCACCCTCAGTTTTTTGGATGTTGATGTTTCCATCAGGGATGGTGTAGTTCACACCCAGGTGTTCAGGAAGCCCACGGCTTCCAATTCACTCTTGCACTACAATAGTGCTCATCCATTTTATACTAAGACGGCCTTACCTTACAGCCAATTTTTGAGGGTTCGTAGGGTTAACAATACAGATGAGTCTTTTTTGCAACAGTCAGCTGACCTCAGGGATAGGTTGCAACAGAGGGGTTATCCTAAGAGGCTTGTCGACAGTGCCTTCGAGAGGGTTAGATCCGGTCCCGCGTTCCCTGTCCAGCGTGACCGTACCATTGACAAGAGAAACAGTCCAAAAAGATTTATTTTTAGTTTCAAATTTGGACCCTTGGATGACGTAATTAGGGGAGTTTTACGTAGAAACTGGCATATTTTAGAGAAGGATTCCGACTTGGCCGAAATGACTGTGGCCAGTCCTTTGGTCACGTTCAGACGCTGTAATAATTTACGTGACATGTTGGTTAGGAACAGGCTTACTAGCACTTCTACATGGTTGGATAAATGTTGCCCCCCAGGTAACTACCGGTGTGGCAACTGTAAGTTCTGCAACCTGCATGTCACTGGCGGATCTGTGCAGGTGGGCCCTCATGTTCATAAGGTGCGTCAGTTCATTTCTTGTAAGTCTAAGTTTGTTGTCTATGTGGTCCTTTGTGTCTGTGGAAGGTTCTACATAGGCAAAACTATTAGGTGTCTATATGTGAGATTCAGAGAACATTACAATTCCATTGCTTCTGGTAAAGGTTCTCCCAGGTTGATTACCCATGTACAGGAACAACACGGGGGTGACCCCAGTGTTTTGCGTTTCGCGGGCCTGAAGAGGGTCGCCCTCCCTCCTAAGGGGGGCGATCTACACAAATTATTATTACAAGCTGAAGCGAAACTTATAATAAATTATGGGGCGCAGGGCAACCTGGGTATGAATGATCGGGTGGACCTTACGGTTTTCTTGTAGGCTAGACGTTCGTTCTTCAGTTATCCTCATTTTTTAGCATAGGGTATGCATATTCCTATGTGTCTTTTGGTGTCTTTGTCTTTTGTTTTTTGTGAATTTTGTATTTGAGACATTTCTTGTCTGTATACAATGTATTTTATTGTGCATTCTCCATTGTGATTGTTTTTAATTGTGGTTTGGGTTGCAGCCTGTCTGGGCGCTCCTATTTAAGGTGTGACGTTCCCTTTCCACATGTGGACCTGTGGAAGCCTAATCAAGGCGAAACGGCCATCGTCCTCTCTTGGGAGCCGCCAGGCAGGTTGCCTCCAGCCCTTCTCTCACCCATGCACCTGACCTAATAAACGTTTTCCAGCACTAGTACAGCGGATGGAGTGCGGTCTTTTTCTTACCTCTCCCACTAGCAACGATAATTGAGCTTAGGGGGGATGTCACTGATTAGCGATTTTGAACGTTTTTGCAATGATTCAAAATCGCTAATAGGTGTCACACGCAACAACATCGCTAGCGCGGCCAGATGCACGTCACAAAATCCGTGACCCCAACGGCATCGCTTTAGCGATGTCATAGCGTGTAAAGCGGCCTTAACCCTATACAGTTCTAAGAGACCTATTCAAAAAGACATGCTGTTTGTCGGTGAAACCTGCCATCCTGTTTTCAATCCCACTCACATTTCAAAATGATTTTCACAATGTTATAACTAACCATAGCTGATGTTATAGGCATCCAATTAAACTGGTAAATTAAGGTTATAGTGTAATGATCTCCCCCCCAAAATAATATTTCTCTGAATGGCAAATTGGATTTGAATTCATGTGCACTACGTATACAAGGAGCTTATAAAGATGAATAAGTAGGAGCATTAAGGCTATATGTAAAAAATATATCTTTATTTATCAAAAAAGAATTAAAAAATTACAAAAACAGTATACAAGCCAAATAGAAAAGTGCTAGATGTCAAGCAGGATGAACACACCTATACGCATATAAGGGACAATAAAGTGCTAAAAGGACCCTTTTATATGATTGTGAGGGACTAGAGCATTAACTGTAGATCTATGGGTAAGCTGTTGGGCATTTTTTGATTTTTATGTGACCCCTTCTGTTACCACTATGGCACTAAACCAGTATGGACATTATAGGGGAATTGTAAAAATAAAGCCCTGCCTTATTGGCTTTATGTGGGTTCTTTAATAATAAAAAAATAATAATCCAATAATAACAAAAAAAATAATTACCCTATTGTAGCTGCAGCGGATAACCTATAGGGCTATACACCGTGTGCAGAATTATTAGGCAGGTTGTATTTTAGAGGATTTTTTTTTTATTGATCAACAACTAGGTTCTCAATCAACCCAAAAGACTCATAAATATCAAAGCTTAATATTTTTGGAAGTTGGAGTGGGGTTTTTTTAGATTTGGCTATCTTGGGAGGATATCTGTTTGTGCAGGTAACTATTACTGTGCAGAATTATTAGGCAACTTAATAAAAACGAAATATATTTCCATCTCACTTGTTTATTTTCACCAGGTAAACCAATATAACGGCACAAAATTTAGAAATAAATATTTCTGACATGCAAAAATAAAACCCCAAAAAATTAATGACCAATGAAGCCACCTTTCTTTCTGATGACACTCAACAGCCTACCATCCATAGATTCTGTCAGTTGCTTGATCTATTTACGATCAACATTGCGTGCAGCAGCCACCACAGCCTCCCAGACACTATTCTGAGAGGTGTACTGTTTTCCCTCCCTGTAGATCACACATTTTATGAGGGACCACAGGTTCTCTATTGGGTTCAGATCAGGTGAACAAGGGGGTCATGTCATTATTTTTTCATCTTTTAGACCTTTACTGGCCAGTCACACTGTGGAGTAGTTGGATGCATGTGATGGAGCATTGTTCTGCATGAAAATCATGTTTTTCTTGAACGATACCAACTTCTTCCTGTTCCACTGCTTGAAGAAGTTGTCTTCCAGAAACTGGCAGTAGGTCTGGGAGTTGAGCTTCACGCCATCCTCAACCCGAAAAGGTCCCACAAGTTCATCTTTGAGGATACCAGCCCATACCAGTAACCCACCTCCACCTTGCTGGCATCTGAGTCGGAGTGGAGCTCTCTGCCCTTTACTGATCCAGCCTCTGGCCCATCCATCTGGCCCATCAAGAGTCACTCTCCTTTCATCAGTCCATAAAACCTTTGAAAAATCAGTCTTAAGATATTTATTGGCCCAGTCTTGACGTTTTATCTTATGTTTCTTGTTCAAAGGTTATTGTTTTCCAGCCTTCCTTACCTTGGCCATGTCCCTGAGTATGGCACACCTTGTGCTTTTTGATACTCCAGTAATGTTGCAGCTCTAAAATATGGTCAAACTGGTATCAAAAGGCATCTTTGTAGCTTCACGCTTGATTTTCCTCAATTTATGGGCAGTTATTTTGTGCCTTTTTTGCCCCACACGCTTATTGCGACCCTGTTGGCTATTTGCCATGAAACACTTGATTGTTTGGTGATCATGGTTCAAAGGTTTGGCAATTTCAAGACTGCTGCATCCCTCTGCAAGACATCTCACAATTTTGGACTTTTCAGAGCCCGTCAAATCTCTCTTCTGACCCATTTTGCCAAAGGAAAGGAAGTTGCCTAATAATTAAGCACACCTTATATAGAGTGTTTATGTCATTACAACACACCCCTCCTCATTCCAGAGATGCACATCACCTAATTTACTTACTTGGTAGTTGGCTCTCAAGCCTATACAGCTTGGAGTAGGACAACACGTATAAAAATTATCATGTGATCAAAATACTCATTTGCCTAATAATTCTGTATAAGGTGTACATGGTCCTTTATATGTTATTATGCACATTCAGACTTCTTGGTTTTTTCATGACTATTAGCACTTTATTGTCTCTTATATGAGTATTGGTGTTCAACCTGCTTGACATCTAGCACTTTTCTATTTGGCTTGTATACTGTTTTTGTAATTTTTTAATTTTTTTTTGATAAATAAAGATATATTTTTTACATATAGCCTTAATGCTCCTTCTTATTCCTCTTTATATTCTTGATATGGAGTGGCTTAAGTTTATGAAATTATAGATAAGACGAGATGTGCATTGGTCAATTTTCTATGTATACAAGGGGCTGCTGTTAAGTCTTCGGCTTTGCGATCTTTTTTTTTTCTATGGTAACGAATGTTACATCACATGAAAGGCTTATGTGACTAATATATGTTCTCAAAATTTTGTGTTTGTTGCTTATGGCAACAGTGTTCTATGCACGTGGGAAAACAAATGGCGGAGTCTAATGCGATATTCACAGCAACTGAGAGCAAAGGAGTGATAAAAGGAAAGTCTGCGAAGGATATTTATGGTGATATGTCGCAGACATTGGGGGATCAATGCCCTTCATATTCCACAGTTAAGAACTGGGTTGCCAAATTTAAAACAGACCACTTCCGCACCAATGATGAGGAACGTCCTGGACGACCAAGAGTGGTTGTTGTTTTGAAGATTGGGCCACTGGACGACCAAGAGTGGTTGTTATTCTGGAGATCGTCGATGCTGTGCACAACCTCATACTGGAGAATTGGCGAATTTCAGCTAAAGCAATGGCAGACATCATGGGGATTTCCCCTAAACATGTTTGTGTCATTATCCATGAACATTTGGAGATGAGGAAGCTATGTGAAAAGTGGGTCCCGAAATGTTGACAACAGATCAGAGAAGCATGCGATTGAAAACTTCCCAGACCATTTGTAAGCATTTCTGGACTGATAAGAATTTCCTGGATTGACTGGTCACAATGGATGAGACCTGGATTTATTTGTATGACCCTGAAAACAAGGAGCAGTCAAAAGAGTGGGGGCACAATGGTTCTCCTCGTCCAAAGACGTTCAGGGAGCAAAAATCAGCCACTAAGGTGATGGCCTCTATGTTCTGGGATAAGGAGGGCATGCTGTTAATGGACTACCTTCAAAAGGTTTCCACCATCAATGCAAGGTATTACAACTTTTTGACTAATTGAAGGCAGCTCTGAAGGCCAAAAGATGCAACAAGCTGTCCATAGGAATCTTGTTCCTGCAAGAAAACGCCTCCACTGACACTGCACAAGCGACCATGGCAAAACTGGCAGAGCTGGGTTTCCAGCTGGTTGACCACCCACCTTATTCACCATGTTCCCTCCGACTATCATCTGTTCCCAAACCTGAAGAAACACCTCAAGGGTAATAAATTTGACACCATTTCGGATGCCATGGCTGCTACAGATGCCTGATTCGTACATATCCAAGGATGTTGTACAGTGAATGCATAGCAAAAAAGCATTAACATATCTGCAGCGGTAAATTCTCAGATACAGTTACTGATAATCTACAGATAAATTTAGGATACACATTCTTTTTATAGCAGGCTTTCTTTCTTTGTTCTTATTATTAGTTTGCCGCTATCACATTAGACAGGGGAGCAGATGAAGACAATTGATAAAACCATCAGGGTAACATATGTTTAGTCAGCTGTAAATGGGGGGAATACAACAACTGCAAAATATAAATTGAAAAGATTTTGCATGAAATATGATTTTCATTTATATGATTATTATTGTTAATAGATGCAATGTTTTCAGATGTGATGCTGAGAAACAGAGTGTTCCTGATGCCTAATGCTGAATCATTGAGCAAGGTATTGACAGATCTAGTTAACAAGCACCAATAACTGAAATAGCTTTCACGATAGGATCATTTTGTCTATCACCCAACCATAACGTCACTCTAAGTATCTTTATGAGACTCATAAAACATTACACTGACATATATGCGTGTAACATGGCGTGGACATAGCACATGTCATATTTTAACTTAGGCCAAACCATATTATTGTGCTATCTGTCATATATTACTATCACAATTTTTCATAATGAAGTGGAAAACAAGAACATAATTCACTGAAACCTTTGACTTTTTTTAAAAAAAAATTGTAATTATATATATTTATACTGTCTAGACTTTCAAACGTTTTTTTTTCTATAAGATCAGTGAGGTTATAATGGAACTCCCTGCCTTAAGAGAGGGTAATGGTGAAATCATTCCGTTAATCGAAAATGGATTTTTGGATGTTTCTCAAGTAAGATGTAATATTATATGTTCTTTGCACAGATCTGTGTTTCTTCCACATGTAGCATTACTTTTGTTCATGGGTTGTTTCAGGTATTGCAGCTAAGCTCCTTTTAAGTAACAAGGACAAAGGTGATCTTGCTTATTGAGATAACAAATTATATGCTTTATTCTAACTCTTAAAGAGAATCCAGTCACCAAGGTTTTGCTACCCAATCTGAGAGGAGCATATTGTAGGGGCTGAGACCCGTATTCCAGCAATGTATCACTTACTGGGTTGCTTGCTGTAGTATTCATAAAATCATTGTTTTATCATCAGGAGATTATCACTAGAGGACTACTTTGCCTGCTGTCAAGTAGTTTAAACATGTCCCGCAATGATTGGCGGCTTTCTGCTTATGCAGTGTACAATCTGCCATTTAGTGATGTGGGCAGGATTATACAGAGCTCAGCATTCTGGATATAAAGCAAATTTTAATGTAAACTGCAGCACCCAGTAAAGTAGGTGGTACATAGCTGGAATCAAGGGCTCTGATTCATTTAGACCTACGTTTTTCCCACCAGTCTTGTTAAGGAGTGATGGAGTGCAAGTCTCCTGATTCATTAAAGGGAACCTGTCACCACTTTTTTGGCAAATAAGCTGTGGCCACCACCTCCGGGGTGTTATATACAGCATTCTAACATGCTATATATAAGAGCCCAGGCCGGGGGTATAACATAAAAAACACTTTATAATACTTACCTAACGGTCGCGCGGTGGGCCTTATGGGCATTTCCGTTGTCCGGTGCCGGCGCCTCCTCTTTCGGCCATCTTCGTCTTCTTTCTGAAGCCGCGGTGCATGACGCGGCTACGTCATACACACTCGCTGGTCCTGCGCAGGCGCACTACAATACTTTGAACTGCCCTGCTCAGGGCAGATCAAAGTGCGCCTGCTCAGGATCTGAATGCCGTCGAGTGTGTATGACATCGGACCCGTCATGCACCACGGCAAGAGAAGAAGGAGCACAAAGATGGCCAAAAGAGGCTGCGCTGGCACCGGACACGACCATAAGTCCCACCACGCGCGGCCGTTAGGTAAGTATTATAAAGTGGTTTTTATGTTATACCACCGGCCGGGGCTCTTATATACAGCATGTTAGAATACTGTATATAAGAGCCCGGTGGTGGTGGCCACAGCTTATATGCCAAAAAAGTGGTGACACGCCTTAGGTGAGGCGCAAAGTGGCATACGGCTCCGTGTTCACCTTGCCACAGTCTGATTCCAGAATGGGATTGGACTAAGGGGTACTTTGCACACTACGACATTGCAGCTGCAATGTCAGTGGGGACAAATGGAAAGTGACGCACATCCGGCGTTGCTGTCGATATCATAGTGTGTAAATCGTTTTTGATACGATTAACAAGCGCAAAAGCGTCTAAATCATATCATCGGTGTAGCGTTGATCATTTCCATAATTTCGGAAGGACCGATGTTACGATGTTGTTCCTCGTTCCTGCGGCAGCACACATCGCTGTGTGTGAAGCCGCAGGAGCGAGGAACATCTCCTACCTGCTTCCTGTGGCTCACGCCGGCTATGCGGAAGGACGGAGGTGGGCGGGATGTTTACGTCCCGCTCATTTCCGCCCCTCCGCTTCTATTGGCCGCCTGCCGTGTGACGTCGCTATGACGCCACACGACCCGACCCCTTAGGAAGGAGGCAGGTCGCCGGCCAGAGCGACGTCGCAGGGCATGTGAAGCTGCCGTAGCGATAATGTTCGCTACGGCAGCTATCACTAGATATCGCATGTGCGATGGGGGTGGGGACTATCGCGCTCGGCACCGCAAGCATTGGCTTGCGATGTCGTATTGTGCAAAGTACCCCTAAGATTTGTAGCGTATCAAATGCCACTGCTCATCATGAATTTGACGAGTGGGGTTCGAAATGGCCTACTTAGCACGTTGCCATATTTATACACACACAGATTATATCCCTCAAATTTTTGAAGATATTCTATTATATCTTTTGATGAGACAACACTGAAGACATGACACTTTAATAAAATGTACAGTAGTTATTGTAACACTTGTATAACAGTGTAAATTAATGTGAAAACAAAAAAAATGAGTACGCCCCCTAAGTGAAAATAGCCAAATTGTGCCCAATTAGCCTTTTTTCTCCCCGGTGTCATGTGACTCATTAGTGATAAAAGGTCTCAGGTGTGAATGTGGAGCAGATGTGTTAAATTTGGTGTTATCTCTTAAGCCCGCTTTACACGCTGCAATGTATCTTACAATGTGTCGGCGGGGTCACATCGTAAGTGACGCACATCCGGCATCGTAAGGTACATTGGAGTGTGTAACAGCTACGTGTGATTGCGATTGAATGGTAAAACGTTCATCGTACGCACGTCGTTCATTCCTCATGAATTGAACGTCAGATTGTTCATCGTACCCAGGGTAGCACACATCGCAGCCCGGGAACGATGAACAGATCTTACCTGCGTCCTGCGGCTCCCGGACGGTAATGCGGAAGGAAGGAGGTGGGCGGGATGTTTACGTCCCGCTCAGCTCCGCCCCTCCGCTTCTATTGGCCGGTTGCCGCGTGACGTCGATGTGACGCCGAACGTCCCTCCCACTACAGGAAGTGGACGTTCGCTGCCCACAGCGAGGTCGTATGGACGGGTAAATACGTGTGACGGGGGTTAATCGTTTGTGCGGCACATTCAACAAATTGAAAGAACGTGATGCACATACGATGGGGGCGGTTACGATCGCATATGATATCGTATGCAGAATCGTACCATGTAAAGCAGGCTTTACACACTCTCATTCTCGTCACTGGAATTTCAACATGGCTCCTCATGGAAAGAATTCTCTGAGGATCTGAAAACAGTATTGTTGATTAACATAAGAAGCTTCTTCTAAAGATGATGCAAAAGAAAGCCCGCAAACAGTTTGCTGAAGACAAGCAGACTAAGAACATGAATTACTAAAACCATGTCCTGTGGTCTGATGAGGCCAAAATAAACTTACTAGATTCAGATAGTGTCAAGCGTGTGTGGTGGCAACTAGATGAGGAGTACAAATACAAGTGTGTCTTGCCTACAGTCAAGCTTGGTGGTGGAAGTGTCATGGTTTGGGGCAGCATGAGTGCTGCTGGCTGTGGGGAGATATAGTTCATGAATGCCAACAAGTACTGTGATATACTGAAGCAGGACATGATCCCATCCCTTTAGAAACTGGGCTGCAGGGCAGTTGTCCAATATGATAACGACCCAAAACACACCTCCAAGATGACCATTGTTTTCTAAAGAAACTGAGGGTATTGCTGCTGGACTGGCCAAGCATGTCTCCAGACCTAAACACTATTGAGCAACTGTGGAGCATCCTCAAATGGAAGGTGGAGGAGCGGAAGGTGTCTAACCACCATCTCTGAGCTCTGTGATGTCGTCATGGAGGAGTGGAAGAGCATTCCAGTGACTCCTGTGAAGCTCTAGTGATCTCTATGCCCAAGAGAGTTAAAGCAGTGCTTGAAAATAATGGTGGCCACACAAAATATTAGCACTTAGGGAACAATTTGGCCATTTTCATTTAGGGGTGTACTCACTTTTATTGCAAGCAATTTTGACACTAATGGCTGTGTGTTGAGTTATTTAGAGGGCATATCAAATATACACTGTTAGGCCTCTTTCAAACGTACGTGTTTAATCAGGTACAAGCCACACGCATCGGTATGGTCATACGTGTGACACGCTTGTGTCACACTGGTGTCACACGTGTGACATCTGTGTTTGCATACGTGTGACATCAGTGTGACACATACTGGAAAAAAATGGGTCTTTGAAATAAAAAGATTTTCTTTATCCACCTGTATCCAGCGCTGTTTTCTTCGTCTCTGCTGCCTCCTGCTTCTGACCCCCGCTCATTATATTCATTGATTATTCACTGCACTGAGGATCTGGATGCCTGAGCATTGCGGGAACAGTATCGCGGGAACAGGTGAGTATTCAGCAAGCAGTGTGTGTGCAGCGAGGTCCAGAAGGTCATTGGAGTTCCCAATCAACTCTAATCACATCCTGATGACACCCCCGAGACATCCGCGCTACAGCGGGTGTCAACACAGTGTCTTCAGGGGTTCATCAGAGTTCATTGGGAACTGCAATGACCTTCTGGACGTCACTGCACACACACTGCTTGCTGGATACTCACGATGCTGTTCCCAGTGATGCTGTCCTCGGCGATGCTGTCCTCAGTGGCGCTGTCCCCATGATGCTCCAGCTTCCAGCTTCTCAGTGCAGTGAATAATGAGCGGAGGTCAGAAACAAGAGGCAGCAGAGCCGAAGAAAGCAGCGCTGGATACAGGTGAATATTGAAAATCTTTTTATTTTAAAGACCCGTGTTTTCTTCGGTACGTGTCACACTGATGTCTCACGGATCACATCAGTGTGCGTGCCGTGTGACACCCATGCTGCCGAAGAAAAAACGGACATGTCTCTGTGTGTGCATGCGAGGCCACGAGGGGTCCCACAGTCCGTGTGAAAACACGGACGTGTGTGTAACTCCAGAGAATAACATGGGTACATGTGGCATCCGTGTTGAAAACGAATGTCACACATACCTGATACACGGATGTCTGAAAGCTGTACACTGACTACTTTACATTATATCAAAGTGTCATATCTTCAGTGTTGTCCCGTGAAAATATATAGTAACATGTTTACAAAAAATGTGAGTGGTGCACTCACGTTTGTGACATACTGTGCATGTATATATATATATATATATATATATATATATAAAATATATATATATATAGATATATCCCTAAGAAAACGTATTTAGTGGTTTTGGTGTATGACTGCACAATTGCAATGTCAAGCCCACCACATTAACCCCAAGTTGTAAGTTTGGCCATATGTACAATTGGATTTCTTAGTGATATTACTCGCCATCCCTGCCAGCTGGAATGCAAACCCTGAACCGCAGGACAATCTGCACATTTATGCCAGGTGGAACGCAGAACAAAGCCACAACAACAATGATCACATACAGAGCTCATAGAGAAATTCCTTGTTCTACACAGCCATTATTTGCAGGAACTATTTTATTCTATTTATTTACTTAAATGTAGTTCAGAGCTCTGCTTATCATTCCCACATGCAATGAGTGGTGAAAGGGATTATGGAAATGCTTTTTATTGTCTTCATATGTTTTCTCTAATTTTGCTCTAAGAGCAAAACATTGTTCTGTAAATGACAATACTCTATTGTTTAACATCCAACTTTACAATTTATTTTATTAACAGTCAATCAGTTTAGCCTAGACATTTTCTTTTCTGACATATACAGTATGTTTTTGAGGCCAGATATTGTACAGAATCTGCCATGTTATGAAATCTATATGTATTTTTCTTTGATGATTTCATAGTCACAGCGATGCTTATAGGATAATGTTGTCCTCTCAAGAAATCTTAAGCTATATGTTACAGACGGAAAAAAATGTTTGGTTATGAACATTGATACACATTTACTTGACGATTTTAAGCTTTTATAAATATGATCAAAAGAATAAAAACAGCTTCAAATTTTATATAATAAAGAAAGACACTACTCATCTCTTCCCGTGACAAGACAGTGCTAATACCTGGTGATCCTAGGCAGTCTTAGGGCGCTCTCACACATCCGGCTTTTCGCCGGTTTGCCAGTTCCGGCGCACACCAGTACAGTGTATATAGTACAGTGTCAGCGCGACAATCTCCGGTCACATGCTGTCATGTGACCGGAGCATGTGACCCGGAAGTTACAGCGTTGCCACTGTACTGTATACACTGTACTGACGTGCACCGAATCTGACAAACCGGCGAAAAGCCGGATGTGTGAGAGAGCCCTTACTTGACAAGCTGGCAGCACATGACCACTGCGACTGATCACTTACCTCAAATAGTTAAAGTATCTAATCTATGACTTGCCTTGCATTGGTGCTGTGGAGAAAATGATAGCTACACTGATACATTTCCTACATATTTCTGTACAACTGCAAGACAACATCATCCACCCATCTAAAGCCTGCAATGTATCTTACAATGTGTTGGCAAGGTCACGTCGTAAGTGACGCACATCCGGCATCGTAAGTTACATTGCAGTGTGTGACAGGTACGTGCGATTGCGATTGAACGGTAAAATGTTCATCGCATACACATCGTACCTTTCTCTAGAATTGCATGTCAGATTGTTCATCGTACCCGGGGTAGCACACATCGCAGTGTGTGACACTCCGGGAACGATGAACAGATCTTACTTGCGTCCTGCGGCTCCTGGCCCACAATGCGGAAGGAAGGAGGTGGGCGGGATGTTTACCTCCGCTTCTATTGGCTAACTGCCGCGTGACGTCGATGTGACACCGAACATCCGTCCCACTCCAAGAAGTAGACGTTCGCCGCCCACATCGAGGTCGTATGGAAAGTAAGTATATGTGACGGGGGTTAATCGTTTGTGCGGCACGTTCAACAAATTGAACGTGCCACACATACGATAGGGGCGTTGCAAATCGCATACGATATCGTATGCGAAATTGCAACGTGTAAAGCAGGCTTAACAGATACACTCTTCTACCAAAATGAACCTTACCAATGAGTAGGGGTGGACATAGACAGAAGAGGGCCCTTGGGCAGTCCAACAAGTCATCATAATGCTCAATTCCACCTGCCTTTGAGGTGGACGTGGGCCCGACAAGTTGAAGCAAAGGTAGAAATACCGTGAGGTTCCATGAAATTCAAGTTTTGCAGCACTGACTCTAATTAGATATCTGCATGAACATTTTAAAAACATCTTTCTGAAGGACCCAGGAGCAAAATGCTGATTACAGATATTCTGTTTTTATCCTCTCAAACGCCCAAACTCTCTATAACCCTTTTTCTTCACTACAGGGTTTCATCCACATTGAAGGCAAACATAAGTGCATTAAACAGAATATGGATAAAATGCCATAATAGAGAAAATGACACATCCATCAATTCCAAGCAGGTGTACATAGTCAGGACCTTTGCTGATCACTCTGTTTTGCAGAGTCTAAGGGGTACTTCTCACATAGCGGGATCGCTAGCGAGATCGCTGCAGAGTCACAGGTTTTGTGACTTATCAGTGACCTTGTACCTCCCCGGGGCTCGGCCGGCTGCCGAGCCGCTCGGATCCATGCTCGTCTATGGGTGGCTCGAGCTCCTCATGGACCCGGGGGTCACGCCGCTCTGAAAGGGGGTTGGCATTACACGTAGGGACTTCAGTGGGTAGGTCCTGTAACGCCTGCCTGTATCCACAGACTCAGATGGGCTGTAATGGGGAGGCTAGAGGGAAGCCACTCACCAAGCAGGACCCCCAGAACCCTGAAACCCTTTAACCCCTCTACAGGGATTTGGAATTACATAGGGAACTGGAGATCACTACCGGTGGAAGGCTGCAGTCCGATGAGAGTAGTAGTCAGGCAGGGTCAAACCAGGAATTGCGGAACAGGGACAGAATCGTCAGGCAATGACGTAGTCAGCAAACGTAGCAGAGGTCAAATCCGGATCGGGCAGCGAGGTACAGAAACAGTAAGCAGGAGGGTAGTCAGAAAACACGCAGAAGTCAACACACAGGAATCACCAACAGAATAGGATGTAACAGGAGCCAGGAAAATCAGAACTATCTCTGGCAGTGGTTATGTGACAGGAGGGGGAATAAGAAGGGTGTGGTGTCTTCCCATTGGCTGTAGCTGAACGCTGGCAACTTCAGCTGGAAGACACCTGCCACCCACAGTCAGCCAGCGGTACTGCAGATCCCAAGCTAACCCAGCCCAGTGGATGATTGGAGCCTGCACCCACCGCTAGCATCGACTCCTCTCCCATCACCAGCACCATCCACGGCAGGAACACGGCGTCGCCTGGCGATCGGAGCAGAAGTCTCTGGAGCAGACTCCGGCAGTGACGTAACAGGTCCATGGCCGGAGCCGCGGTTGGTTGTAGGGGATTTGAGTTCGTGACGCCACCCACGGGTTGTGGTGAATGGATGGGCACCACCGCTGCCGTTGACTAGGTTCCTGGGGACTGTGTTGTGCCGCTTGGTGTTGACCCCTCTGTGAGTAGGGGGATGATGGCCCAAGGAAGGTGCTGGGGCGGGGAATGGGCGATGCTGCTGGCGTGTCGGTGCGGTGTGATGCGCGGCCCAAATGCACTGTTGTACTCACTATTACAAACATGCTGGAGTCTCTGGTAAACCAAACAATATGGTGAACGGTGCCCGCAGCCGGCTGTGCTTTTCCCCTTTGTAGGTTGGTGGTTTCTGCCTTTCTCCTGCACCTCACTTTTGTAGAAATGATGACTCCTATGCCTGAGCAACGGTAGTCCGCTCCCCAGCCTGGTGTGTGCCGGTAGAGCCCTTTTGCCTGCAGACGCTATGCGGAAGGAAGGATGTGGCGGGATGTTACGTCCCGCTCATCTCTGCCCCTCCGCTTCTGTTGGGCGGCGGTTCAGTGACGCAGCTGTGACGTCACTGTGACGCTGAACGAACCACCCCCTTAGAAAGGAGGCGCTCGCCGGTCACAGCGATGTCGCCGGGCAGGTAAGTAGTGTGACGGGTCTTGGCGATGTTGTGCGGCACGGGCAGCGATTTGCCCCTGTCGCACAACAGATGGGGGCGGGTACCCACGCTAGCGATATCGGTACCGATATCGCAGCGTGTAAATCGGCCTTTAGAGTAATTTTTCTTTTCAACTTAAACTGCAAGTGATCTGTAGGTGGACAATACATTTTAATCATTCACCAGTTTACTATATATAAAAATAATTAACAATTTACCTTTTTTCTCTGCATGAGTACATACATGAGAACATAAACTTCTCAACAGTGAAATTACAATTCCAAGAGAGAAAATCGTGGAATTAGGGAACCACGGGATGGATAGACATGTTAATAAAATGCAAATGGTGAAAAAAGGAAACAAAATTTTCAAAACATCTCAATTTATACTGTATGGAGAATGAGTGTCGAGTGCAGAAATACATGTACTTACATGCTTTGGCATGTTATAAGTGAGGTTATTAATGGTTATCTGAGGTATAGTCTGCCATGAGGAATGCACTTGGGCACATAAACCATGAAGAGTCGCTGCTGGAAATCAGGAGACACTGCAGGTCATTGTAGTACATTTAGACCACACAGGCTGCTCACAAGCAACATGCGGCTTAGCGTTGTCGTGTTGACAAATGGCTCCTTGGACACTTTGGAGAAATGGTTGTAACACTGAATCAGCGATCAAATTAATGTAACATCAAGCTATTAGTGTAAGTGGAATAAAGACTAGAGGGGTCTGCCATAACCAAATATTATGCCCCTCACACCATATTCCTGGGTGTAGGACTGGTGTGACATTACCAAATCAAGACCTTTGTATGGCATTGCACACATGGTTTCCAGACCAATCTCTGTCTCATACTGCGTTCAAAACAGAAAAAGATAGCTCTCCTCTCCATCCACCTTTGCTATCTTGCTTTGCACCTCTGCATTGCTGTCTAGTGTCTATGTCAGAGGTCTCAAACACACAACCTGCGGGCCGCATGCGGCCCCTCAGGCTGCTTTTAGCGGCCCATAGGTCCGTGGACCTAGTAACTATCACAGCCGCTGCAGGGGCCGCAGCCGTCAGCACTTTATTTTAGATGAAAGTTTTGCCAGCGCTGCGGAGTCAAGCTTTTTCTGCACATCTCAATGGCCAATCAGAGGCAAACAACTGATGCATATGACCTCAGCTGCTTGTCTCTGATTGACCAATGGGTGCTATTGGAATGGTTGTGGAGAAAGAACTTGACTCCTCACAGCGCCGGCAAAACTTTCATCTGAAGCATGAAGCAGGAAAGAGCAAGTTGAGGAAACGGAGGACAGATGAGAAGAAGGTTTTGTGTCTGTGTGTGGGCGTCTGTGTTAAAATGAGGATGAGCACATTAATACAAGATGGAAATAAGGATGAGCACATTGCTACAAGGGGACAAGGATGGGCACACTACTACGGGATGGTAACATTACTACAGGATGGGGACAAGGATAGGCACATTACTACGGATAAGGACCAAGATGAGGCAAATTAAAACAGGATGAGACCAGGATGGGGATATTACTACAGGATGGGGACAAGGATGGGGTACAAGGGGACAATGATGGGAACATTACTACAGGACACGGACAAGGATGGGCACATTACTACAGGATGGAAATAAGGATGACTATATTACTGCAGGATGAAAATAAGGATGAGTGCATTACTACAAGGGTACAGAATGGGGAACAGGTTGGTACACATTGCTGCAGGACAGGGACAAGGATAGGCACATTACATTATTACAGGGCTGGGACAAGGATGGGCACACTACTACGGGATGGTAACATTACTACAGGATGGGGACAAGGATAGGCACATTACTACGGATAAGGACCAAGATGAGGCAAATTAAAACAGGATGAGACCAGGATGGGGATATTACTACAGGATGGGGACAAGGATGGGGTACAAGGGGACAATGATGGGCACATTACTACAGGATGGAAATAAGGATGACTATATTACTGCAGGATGAAAATAAGGATGAGTGCATTACTACAAGGGTACAGAATGGGGAACAGGTTGGTACACATTGCTGCAGGACAGGGACAAGGATAGGCACATTACATTATTACAGGGCTGGGACAAGGATGGGCACATTACTAGAGAATGGAAATAAGGATGAGCACATTACTACAAGGGGAAAAGGATGAGCACAGTGCTACAGAATGGGGAGCAGGATGGTGCACATTGCTACAAGAAGGGGAACAGGATGGGGGACATTACTAAAAGATGAGGACCAGGATAGGAACATATACAATATGTTGGCCAAAATTACTATATGGTGCTAATTGTTAAGCTGTATTTTATATATGTATATATATATATATATATATATATATATATATATATATATATATATACAAAAACCTGTACATTTGTTATAATAAACAAATGAAAAATGTTCAAAAACAGCGAACCAATGGTGTATAAAATATATGGTACCAATAGAAATGTCACTTTGTCCTGAAAAGAATGTGGACACCCAAATTGTTTTTTGGACCCCAAGAATGCATAGAACCCTGCTCTATTAATTTCTTAATGTCACTTCAGCTCGTCATTGTTCTTACAACATATGGGTCACAGTGCTGACATCCTGGTCTACATGTGTTGTGATCTGTTGATGCTATAAGACAAAGTCTCTCAGTTTAAGGATTCTGTCCCTCTCAATTTGCAACAAGTACCGATAATTGGAAAGTCAACAAACAGGAGGTATTTCATAATTACAGTATATATATTAACAAAATGTGAAGTGAATGAAAGAAAGACAAATCCAAATGAAATCAATATTAAGTGCAGCAATACTTGAACAGTGGCGTACTGCTTATTGTGATAGCACATCCTTTTTGTATGGGGCCCGTGAGTTGGGGGCCCCTGCCTGGTCTCACATTTTCAGCAATAATGCACCAAAAAAAAGCATAAACAAGGAAAAACATAATAAAATGGACAAAAACTTTATAATCAGAGCAGATTACTATTGCGTGGTTTGGGACAGAAAGGGAAAAAAGGAATGTTTTCACATGTGAGAACATAGAGTACAAGATGGACAATGTGGAAGGAAACTGTAGGTACTAAGACACTTTGTAAAGTAACCGTGCATGGCAGTCCTGTGGTTCCAGTCCCTACCAGGATTCCACACATAATACTATTCATAGCCTAACGTTGTTTGCTTGCCTCCACGCACATTGTACAGTGAGGTCATGTCCCCAGAGCTGATATTCGTGCTGAACTGTCAGAATGGATATCTTGTTGACACTACGTTCAGAGAAATGCTTGTTCTTTTCATTTGAAATATTTACAAATGCACTTGTATTTTGCTTATTTTACAGTGAATATTTCTTTCTAAATGTTATATCCCAAAGGAGCATTAGGAAAAATACACAGGATATTACTATGAATGATGACTTCTGGTTTTATAAGGGGGATTATGGTTTTTGGGAAGTTGAACCAAACTTCAGAAAAATGATATGTTCACATCTTTTCATGTCAAAATACTCAAAAATAATGAGGTGTGAATGATACTGTACAATATTTTATAGAACAAAATACTTTTCAAGACATAATGCTTGGCTTACAGCATGAAGATGTTCTACAAGGGAGCATTTGCCATAGTGATGTTCCTGAGTGCATTACTTGAGCACAAGTGTAATTGAAATTGTCCACTCCTTATAATATTAAATGATGGGGTGAGGAAGAACACATAGCTCTCCAATGCATTTAATTTCTTTACAAATCAGGAGGGGGATGAGGAAACCAAACATGCACTTTCTCCAGGGTGCTACAGTCTAAGGGAATGTACTCAAGTCACCAATCTATTATTTGTGGGAAAGTTTTCTAGTATGTATATTCTCTTGGTGATGAAGTGGGAGACATATAATAAACATAGTGAACACATGTTTTGTATTTAGGGCTACAATCAGACTTACTCCAAGAGTTTCACGTAATAATCTAAATAAGTTAGATTTGGAGCTAAGAGTGGGTGAGTTAGGCAGCTGCCTAGGCCACAATGCAAATAGGTGGAACAGGTTTAATTTTATATATACTATATTAATTTATTATGTGTTAATTTATTAAACATGCAAGATTCTCCTATGTTCTCATCATTGTGTTGATTTTATGTTTACAGGGAACGTACAACTATGAGATTTTGCACATTGTGTAGTTTGACATTTCAAAATCTACTGTAAGACAGCCATGGATGAGACATAAGTGTCACAGAGGTGGTTATCCTCAGTGATGTAAGACCAAAAGTGATGTAAACCTGAAAGCAAGCATCAGTTTGTATAGTACTGTGTTGTGAATGTCATCCGAGTGGGTGCTGGTGTGGAGCTCTCTCTGGTGGCCAGGAATGGTAATGAAGCTCAGTCTGAATCTGTGACTCAAACAGGTGTTGGTATTAATTGGAAATCCAGGAAGTCCTATTGCTGACCAGCCTGGTGTATATAGGAGAGCAGTTTCTGCTAGCTGCTGCCAGTGATAAATATTACTTCTGCCTCTGAAGGTGGCTTGGAGTTTGTCCTTCAGTTTTCTCCATTTATCCTGCGCCTGAATTCACTCCAAATATGTCTGCTGGTTTTCCTTGCTATATTGCTGGTTTTGCATCTACGGGTGTTTGTGTTTTTGTTTCCATTTTGTTCTGTGTTTGTTTTCTTGTATGTGAGAATCTGGCTCTTTGCTATTTTTGAGAGGGCAGTTTCTTCAGCAAGAAATGGAGTTTCTCTCTGTTTTGATTTTGATTATTTGCACTTTTGAATATTATTTGTTCTGTGACATTCTTTCTTCCCATTATATCTACAGTTCTGTTTCAAGTGTCTGGCACAAGAGTACCTGATATAGTGGGGGAAAGACCGTGTGGTCTTAGATCTTTTTTCTATCAGGAGTTTGGTATTTTTTGCAGGGTTTTTTGTTGGCCACAATCAGTTATCTTTGCTGTCCTGTTGTGTCTAGTAAGTCGGACCTCACCTTTGCTAATCTATATTTTCTACCTGTGTATTGTGTTTTCTTAAATCACCATCGTTGTGGGGCGTGTCCTAGACATGGTGGCGTGAGGAAGCTTACCTCCAGAGCTCCTGCGCCCACGGCTTTAATATACAGATTTCCGCTGCCCCCTCTCATCCAGGATGCCCCCTCAAGAAAAGACCGGGCGGTGCTCCCACCTCCGCATCCCCCGGGGCGGGCCAGAAGTCCCAGGGGAGCCTTTCCAGATTCCTGGCGGTGCCAGGTCGGGAGCTCCCGCCGGCGGCCCAGGACAAGATGGCGCCGGCGTCTCAGCAACGTTCCCCGGCTGGGGATTTCCCTGGTGCGACCCGACGCCCGCCCACAGCCTCTGCAGCAGCACGGGTGTCTTGTGAAGGGGAGAAACGGGCGAACACCACAGCGGGGAGACCAGCGGCGGCAAATCAAGGTACAGTATCATGGAGGAGGGGGGGACCCGCAGGCCCGGCCACACAGCATGATACTGGGGAGGCAGAGGAGGCCTCAGCATCCGGGGGATCACCCGAGCTGGGAGTCCCTGTGATCCTCTGCACCCCAGGGACCCCTCCTCCTCGGTGGCAAGCAGAATGCCCCTTGATGGCAGGCGACCAGCCCTCCGGCCTTCCTTGGGATGATCTGCAGGCTCTGAGAGAGCTTATCTTGGCCCTCCCCAGCAAAAAAGATCTGGAGGATGTGGTGGCCAGAATAGAATCCTCCCAGCAGATGGCGCTGGCTACCCTGAGGGAGGAAATGGTGGTGCTGGAAGATAGAATAGAGGCAACAGAACAAGCACAGGAGTCCCTGGAGGGTAGAATGGAGAGGATTGAATGGGACTGTGAGACTTCTAATGCCCGCATTAGGGAGCTTGCCCTGCTATTGGACGATCAAGAAAACAGGGGCAGAAGAAACAATATCAGGCTGAAGGGTATACCGGAGGACTGGCCCCAAGATCTGCTGCGCACTAAAGTCTTATCCATATTCAATCAAGTCACTGATCGCCCCCCTGAGGCCACCTATCTCTTTGACAGAATTCATAGGGTCGCAAGGCCTGGCCCCAGATCTGCTTCCTTCCCCAGAGACGTATTATGTCGCTTGCATTATTATGGGGACAGAGAGAGGATTCTTCAGGGAGCCTGGTCGCATGGCTCTGTGGAAGTAGATGGGGCTGTGGTGAAGCTATTCCTGGATGTTTCCAGCCGCACACTATACATGAGATGGCTGCTTCACCCCCTCCTGCTCAAAATCAAAGAGGCGAGTGCCTCGTACAGATGGGGCCACCCCTTTCATTTGATTGTCCGCAAGGGGGACTCCGTGTTCCCATTGAGGAGGCACTCGGAGCTTTCAAAATTGTATGACTTTCTTGGAATACCAGACTGCTCAATTCCGGACTAGATGGAGTGGGAACCTCAGGCCCCACCGGGACAGCGAAGGAGGAAGGAGGGCATCCAATCCTCCCAATGTGATGATCTTTGAGGGGCATGGAATCTCTCGGGTGTTGATAGGTCGGAGAAGCGACCAAAGTGGTGGCTGAATGGTCGGGAGAGGAGTATGGTTGGGGGTTGCCTGGGGGTGTCCTCTGACCTCCTCGTTCCGATGGCAAGAGTCCTGGCCGTACGACTGGCTCAACAGACCGCAGAGTACTGACTTACGTTCATGGCAACTTTAATCTGTCGACGTTGGGTCGTTTGGGGGGGCGGGGGGCCTTGGATTTCCGTCTTGGGTGGGGGGGTCCGCGGGAGGTTAATTTGACAGACCCTCCCCGGTTGTTTGGGGTCTGGGTCATCAAGCATATATAAGTGAGGCGCGGGTTGGAGCTCTGGCCACATGTCAGTTCTTGTCCCTAACTATCCCTAAGCAGTTTCTGGGCTGGTCCCTGGTACAGTGAGCGGCAGAACAGCTGCTTTTCCACTCTCTGCCTTTCCACTTTCTGCTCTTTCTTCTACATCTTTCTCTTTCCCCTGCTAAAGGATCTCTGCTCTTGTTTGCCTACATCCTCTCCACCCCCACTCTTCCTCTCATCCGCTTCCCCTCCCTTCCTCCCCCCCTCTTATTTCCCCTTTTTTTTTTTTTTTTTTTTTTTTTTGTAATTTGCTGTCCGTCCCTCTAGAGGTCAGTGACGGAGTATGACAAAGCAGAGGCAGGCCGAGCTTCGGGTGGGCTCACTGAATGTTAAGGGTCTTCACAGCCCGGAGAAACGGTCTATTCTTCTGAACCTACTATGGAAAAATCGAATTTAGGTCGCCTTCCTCCAAGAAACACACTACTGTGAGGCAAAACCATACAAACTAGCCGATAGAAGGTTCCCTGTAGTGCATCACTCACCCTCCCCTGACTCTAGATCCAGGGGCACGAGCATCTTAATGTCCAGTACGCTCCCATGGGAACTGTTGGACTCTTGATCGGATGATCAGGGAAGGCTTCTGATGCTCAAGGGACGCATTGCTACTCAGACTTTCACTTTCGTGGCGGTCTACTTGCCAAATTCGGGTCAATGCCCCACATTGCTGCGTTACCTTGAGCAGATAGAGGAATTCTCTGAGGGTACTCTGGTCATCGGGGGTGACTTTAATGTTGTGTTGGAGCCGCCGAGGGATAGCTCCAAAGGGGTATCCAGTTTGCCACATA
Organism: Anomaloglossus baeobatrachus; assembly: GCF_048569485.1. Lineage (NCBI taxonomy): Eukaryota > Metazoa > Chordata > Amphibia > Anura > Aromobatidae > Anomaloglossus > Anomaloglossus baeobatrachus. The sequence continues at coordinate 277,763,778 of NC_134356.1, read as the reverse complement.
TGGCACTACGTCGCTTGCGACGGGGATTACATGACCATCAACTAATAGACACATGGCGATTGATGCACCCATCAGATAAAGATTTCTCATTTTACTCGGCAGTACATGACTGCTACTCCAGGTTGGACCTCTTTTTCCTTAAACATGGGGATCTACATTCTCTGGTGGCTTCCTCAATCGAGTGCATATCATTCTCTGATCACGCCCTGATCACAATAACTCTATCCCTCGGTTGCCCCATCGGGAAGCATAGTCAGTGGACCCTGAACACTTCGCTACTCGACGAACCGGTGACAATGCAGGAAATAAGGGAGGCCTTGAGGGAATATTTCAGCAGTAGCGGGGGAGGGGAGGTGTCCCCGGGCATAGTCTGGGAGGCGCACAAATGTGTGGTCAGGGGACTGTTCATCAAACATGGGGCTCGCCTGAAGAGAGAAAGAGAAGCTAAGGTTACATCCCTTCTGGCAGACATTAGAGAGCTGGAGGCAATACACAAGGGGTCTCTGGGAGGGGACGTGGGGGCCACTTTGGTCAAGAAGAGGGAGGAGCTGTGGTCCCTGCTATATTATAAAGCTAGGGGAACATTGGCTAAGTGTAGACGGCATTTCTATGAATTTGGCAATAAGAGTGGCAGGGCCCTGGCTAGAGCACTGAGGACTCAGAGAGCGAGAGGATATGTCTCTAAGGTGCACACCGCGGGAGACAGGTGGGCTACTTTGCCGAAAGACATTGCCTCCGCTTTTAAAGATTTCTATTCCACCCTCTATGCAATTGATGAGGGGTGGTCTGAGAGGGCCAGGACGGAATTGCGTAGCCGTATACGGATGTACATCGCGGACTCCGGCTTGAGACATCTCAAACCGGAGGCTGCGGCCGATCTGGAAAGGCCCATCTCGGAGGAGGAATACCGGTCCGCACTTAAAAAATCTCCCACAGGTAAGGCCCCTGGCCCGGATGGTTTCCCTCTGCTCTATTACAAAAAGCTGGATTCCATTTTGATTTCCCCATTTCTGTCAGCATTCAACCGTGGCCCACATTCTGAAGCTGCCCCCTTGCCAAGGGATACCCTAGCTGCTAATATAGTAGTCATCCCTAAAGAGGGTAAAGACCCTACTTCGTGCTCTAGTTACCGACCCATTTCCCTCCTCAACACAGATTTGAAGCTCTTCACTAGGATTCTTTCGGATAGACTTTCTCCATTGCTTGGGGAGATTGTTCACCCAGACCAGGCTGGGTTCATGACGGGTAGGGAAGCAAGGGCAACACGACTAAGGCTCTGAACTTAATACACAAGGCTAGATCCGATGGGCTGCCTTTGATGCTTCTGTCGACCGATGCAGAAAAAGCGTTCGACAGAGTTAACTGGATTTTCATGGAGGAGGTTCTGCGGGCAGTGGGGTTGGGGAGCATGATGTTGGCTTGGATTTGTTCCTTGTACAGCAGGCCTTCGGCAGCAGTCAGAGTGAACGGTCTCCTTTCAGAGAGATTCCCCATTCGCAATGGAAAAAGACAGGGTTGTCCTCTCTCGCCCCTGATTTTCATATTGACTCTGGAACCCCTGCTCAGTCGGATCAGAGGCAACATTAACATATCGGGCCCTAACGTCTCAGGTTCTACTTATAAAATCGCGGCATATGCGGATGACTTGCTTTTTTTCATTACTGACCCTCGGGTTTCCCTCCCTAATCTTCTGAAAGAGTTGGAAACATACTCCTCTCTATCCAACTTTAGAATTAATATGTCAAAATTGGAGGCCCTAAATATCTCTCCCCCTTGAGCAAGTCACATCGCTACAATCCGCGTTCGAGTTTAGGTGGGCTAGCCAGTCTTTGAAGTATTTGGGCGTTCAGTTGACTGCGGACTCTAGCCAAATTTATAAGTTGAATTATCTCCCGCTCCTGCAATCTATTAGAAAAGATTGCGCTAACTGGGGGAAGGGCTACTTCACATGGTTCGGGAGATGTGCAATATTGAAGATGAATATCCTGCAACGTCTCCTATACCTCTTTCAATCCCTGCCGATTAGGATCCCTAGCTCTTTCTTCAAGGAATTGGCCTCTCTACATATCAAATTTATCTGGGCCAACAAACCGGCGAGACTTTCCCGGTCTCTCTTGTGTAGACCTAAGAGTAGGGGAGGCCTGGGTATCCCAGACCTTAAAAAGTACTATTTGGCCACGCATATGGTTAGGGTATTGGACTGGTGCCGCCATTCCAGCACAAAGCCGTGGGTGGCCCTAGAACAGAGTTTCTCGGAAATACATCTCCCGGCCACCCCCTGGCTTTTGAACCTCTCCCTGCCTGCTCTGAGATCCCATCCCACCATTGGTGCCACTCTTGAATGCTGTTCAAGAGGGGAGGTCAGACGTCTCCTCTTGCCAGTGCCTTCCCCTATGTCACCCATACTAGGTGACCCGGAATTCCGTCCTGGTCTCTCGGACCCGGTCTTTAGAAATTGGGTTCAGGGGGGCAAATTCAGAGCTTGCCATCTGGGTAGAGAGGGGAATGGCCTTCACTAGCGGATATCCGGGGCCTTTTGCCTTCGGGCCCCCTGGGGGAATGGAGGGCTATGCAGTTAAGGCACTTCATGCACTCCCTCCCTCGCTTCAGTCGATATGCCGGACCTCCTACGGGATTCAAAAAGTTGTGCCTGGGAGAGGGAGTCTTACGGCACTCACTATCCCTGGTATACAACATGCTATCAGATCCAGGAGATTTGCCCCCCCCCGGCCTACCTGCTGCAGTGGGAGAGGGACCTGGGGATTAGTTTATCCGACTCACAAAGAAACAACATCCTCCAGCTGGCACATAGAACTTCGATCAGTTCCAGACTGTTGGAAGCTAATTACAAACTGTTGGCTAGGTGGTACAGGGTCCCGACTAGACTCCATAGAATGTTTCCCTTGGCTGACCCTGCTTGTTGGAGATGCGGTCTGGGGGAGGGTGATTTTGTGCACATTTTTTGGTCCTGCCCTTCTCTGCAGCAGTTTTGGTCAGAGGTGGGGGAGGTAATCAGACGGGTGACCGGTACAACTGAGACATTGGGTCCGGAGCTATTTATTCTACAGCTATCCGAACTCCCGGTCTCTAAATATAGGAGATCATTGCTTAGATTTCTGGTCATGTCTGCCAGGTCTTGCATCCCGCTTGGCTGGAAGTCTACTACCCCCCCATGCTGACACAGTGGGTTTCACGGATTAACGATCTGATGCATATAGAGGATTTGACATCCTCTATTAACGACCGTCAGGAAGACTTTTATAGGACATGGTTTCCATGGCTGGAGTTCACCTACTCGGCGGAGTACGCGGACTTGTTCTCTGATTGATCCTCAGGAGTCGTGATCCACCTTCTTTTTTTTTTTTCCCCTCTCTCTCTCCCTCTCCCCCCCTTCCTTCTTTCCTACACTACTCTCTGGCCCTCCCTCCTGCTTTCTCCTCCCACCCCTTCCTTTTCATCTCTCTTTCTCTACAGGCCTTCAATCTTCTTCAGGCTTTGATTTCTTTTTCTTCGCTCTTCTCCCTACTTACATTAAGTTGGGTCGGCTTATAAAAGGTGTAAACTGGGCCAGACTCGAGTAGTAGTGGGGATGGGAATTGTATACAGTGCCTACAAGTAGTATTCAACCCCCTGCAGATTTAGCAGGTTTACACATTCGGAATTAACTTGGCATTGTGACATTTGGACTGTAGATCAGCCTGGAAGTGTGAAATGCACTGCAGCAAAAAAGAATGTTATTTCTTTTTTTATTTTTTTTTTAAATTGTGAAAAGTTTATTCAGAGGGTCATTTATTATTCAACCCCTCAAACCACAAGAATTCTGTTTGGTTCCCCTAAAGTATTAAGAAGTATTTCAGGCACAAAGAACAATGAGCTTCATATGTTTGGATTAATTATCTCTTTTTCCAGCCTTTTCTGAATAATTAAGACCCTCCCCAAACTTGTGAACAACACTCATACTTGGTCAACATGGGAAAGACAAAGGAGCATTCCAAGGCCATCAGAGACAAGATCGTGGAGGGTCACAAGGCTGGCAAGGGGTACAAAACCCTTTCCAAGGAGTTGGGCCTACCTGTCTCCACTGTTGGGAGCATCATCCGGAAGTGGAAGGCTTATGGAACTACTGTTAGCCTTCCATGGCCTGGACAGCCTTTGAAAGTTTCCACCCGTGCCGAGGCCAGGCTTCTCCGAAGAGTCAAGGCTAACCCAAGGACAACAAGGAAGGAGCTCCGGGAAGATCTCATGGCAGTGGGGACATTGGTTTCAGTCAATACCATAAGTAACGTACTCCACCGCAATGGTCTCCGTTCCAGACGAGCCCGTAAGGTACCTTTACTTTCAAAGCGTCATGTCAAGGCTCGTCTACAGTTTGCTCATGATCACTTGGAGGACTCTGAGACAGACTGGTTCAAGGTTCTCTGGTCTGATGAGACCAAGATCGAGATCTTTGGTGCCAACCACACACGTGACGTTTGGAGACTGGATGGCACTGCATACGACCCCAAGAATACCATCCCTACAGTCAAGCATGGTGGTGGCAGCATCATGCTGTGGGGCTGTTTCTCAGCCAAGGGGCCTGGCCATCTGGTCCGCATCCATGGGAAGATGGATAGCACGGCCTACCTGGAGATTTTGGCCAAGAACCTCCGCTCCTCCATCAAGGATCTTAAGATGGGTCGTCATTTCATCTTCCAACAAGACAACGACCCAAAGCACACAGCCAAGAAAACCAAGGCCTGGTTCAAGAGGGAAAAAATCAAGGTGTTGCAGTGGCCTAGTCAGTCTCCTGACCTTAACCCAATTGAAAACTTGTGGAAGGAGCTCAAGATTAAAGTCCACATGAGACACCCAAAGAACCTAGATAACTTGGAGAAGATCTGCATGGAGGAGTGGGCCAGGATAACTCCAGAGACCTGTGCCGGCCTGATCAGGTCTTATAAAAGACGATTATTAGCTGTAATTGCAAACAAGGGTTATTCCACAAAATATTAAACCTAGGGGTTGAATAATAATTGACCCACACTTTTATGTTGAAAATTTATTAAAATTTAACGGAGCAATATAACTTGTTGGTTTGTACGATTTATGCATCTGTTAATAAATCCTGCTCTTGTTTGAAGTTTGCAGGCTCTAACTTATTTGCATCTTATCAAACCTGCTAAATCTGCAGGGGGTTGAATACTACTTGTAGGCACTGTATGTGTGCTGACTGTTTGTATATATATTACCGTCATTTCTGTAATATTACCTGCGTCCCAGTGGGAACAGGGGATGTAATGTTTAGTTTCGAGTTTGGCTTTAAAATAAAGAATTTAAAAAAAAAAAAAAAATCTCCATCGTTACATGTTGGTGGCTTGCTATTCCTTTGGTGACTGCTCCGAGGCAAGTTAGAATTCCTCATTTCTATCTTTGAGGTGTAGCAAGTTTCTCTGGCAGTGACGAGGTGTCTAGGTGTGTTAGGAACATCCCACTACTACTTCTAGTGTTGTCCGATAGATAGAGGATTGCGGTCAGCTTAGTTTCCAACTACTCTTGTGGTTTTTGTTTTCCTGATTAATGGGATTTTTTGTGATCATCCTCAGTTACCAGTTCATAACAGTATTACCGGCCACACAAAAAAGAGGTACTCAAAATAAGGGAAAATAAAAATTATTCTGTATATTTTTCCTCTTATTCTTTAGGTTCCGTGGAAGATCTTGTCCTGGCATGGATATTAACCAGTTGTCTGATCATGTTGAGCATCTTGCTTCGGAGGTTCAAGGTATATTGACGTATCTTAGACAAACTCCTGTTGTAGAACCTAAAATTCCCGTTTCTGAACTGTTCTCGGGGGATAGGTCTAAATTCTTGAAATTTAAAAAGAACTGTAAATTATTTAAGCCTTAAGACCTTAGTCCTCAGGGAGTCCTATGCAGCAAGTTAGGATTGTCATCTCCTTGTTGCGCAGTGACCCACAGGAGTGGGCCTTTTCATTGGATTCTTGCTGATGTGGATTCCTTTTTTTCAGACCCTGACATTGTTGTATGATGAACCTAATGTTGTGGATCAAGCTGAGAAAGCCTTGATGACATTGATCCAGGGTCAGGTTTTCTGCTGAAATTTTTTGGCAGAGATTCAGCAAGTGGGTGGTCCTTACCAAATGGAATGATGATGCACTTGCGGATACTGTGAAAGATGTTATGGTAGGATTTCCTGTCCCTTCTGGTCTCGATACCTCTATGACTTTAGCCATTCAGATTGACAGACGTTTAAGCGAGCGCAAAACGATACATCCTGATGCATTGCTTGCAGAACAGTCCTCAGAGCCTATGCAGTGTGATAGGGTTCTCTCTAATACTGAGCGGCAGCGTTTTAGACGGAGAAACAAGTTGTGTTTCTATTGTGGAGACGCTTCTCACACTATCTCTGTATGCCCTTAACGTGAAAAGAGATTTGCTCGTTCATTTACTCTGGGTACTGTGCAACCTAAATTTCTTTTGTCAGTCTCTTTAATTTGCTCGTTATCCTCGTTTTCTGCTATGGCTTTTCTTGATTCAGAGGCTGCCCTGAACTTAATGGATTTTGGATTTGCTATAAGTTGTGGCTTTCCCATGGTACATTTGCAAACTCGTATTCCTTTAATGGACATTGATTCTACTCCCTTAGCTGAGACTAAACCCCAATTTTGGACCCAGGTAACTATGAGGGTTGCACCAACTCATCAGGAGAATTGTAAATTTTTGGTACTACACAACTTGCATGATATTTTGGTACTGGGATTCCCTTGGTTGCAGAACCATAATCCAGTTCTACTGTAGATTGGAAATTCTTGTCTGTGGTTAGTTGGGGTTGTAAATGTGTGCATAATGATCTTTCTGTGTTGTCTATTTGTTCTCAGCCACACTATGTACCTGAATATTTGTCGGACTTCCTTGATGTGTTTAATGAGACTGGATCTGATTCCTTGCCTCCCCATAGAGAGTGTGATTGTGCCATTGACTTAGTGCCAGGTTGCAAATTTCCTAAGGGAAGGATTTTCAATTTGTCTGTGCCCGAACATGATGCTATGCGAACATATATTTAAGAGTCATTGGAAAAAGGTCATATTAGACCATCATCTTCACCCCTGCGTGTCGTTTTTTTCTTTGTGTCCAAGAAGGATGGGTCATTGAGACCTTGTATTGACTATCGCTTCCTTAATAAAATCACTGTTAAATATCAGTATCCTTTGCGTCGGATGTCAGATTTGTTTTCCAGAGTTAATTGGGCTAAATGTTTTACTAAACTTGATCTTAAGAGGGCATACAATCTCATTCGAATTGAGGAGAGTGATGAATGGAAGACGGCTTTTAATACACCTCAGGGCATTTTGAGTACCTAGTGATGGCTTTTGGGCTCACTAATGCTCCCTCCGTCTTCCAGTCATTCATGAATGATATTTTCCGGGAACTAATTGGTAAATTTGTGATCGTCTATTTGGATGATATTTTGATTTTTCCCGATGATTGGAACTCTCATGTTGAGCAAGTTCAGACTGTTTTTCAGGTACTTAGGAACAATGCATTGCACGTTTAGGGGTCAAAATGTCTCTTTGGCATACAAAAAAATTTCCTTTTTGGGATTTATTTTGTCCACGTCTTCTATTGAAATGGATCCGGTCAAGGTTCAGACCATTCATGACTAGGTTCAGCCTACCTCTTTGAAATCCCTTCAGAAATATTTAGGTTTTGCAAATTTCTGCTGTAAATTTATAGGCAATTTCTCTAGTATTGTTAAGGCTTTGATGGATTTGACCAAAAAGGGAGCTGATGTTGAGAATTGGACCCAAGAGGCCATTATGGCCTTTCAGGAGCTTAAAAAGAGATTCACTTCTGCCCCAGTCCTGCAGCAACCTGATGTTTCTCTTCCGTTTCAAGTGGAGATAGATTCTTCAGAGATTGGAGCAGGAGCTGTTTTGTCTCAAAGAGATCCTATAACTTCCAAACTGAAGCCTTGTGCCTTCTTCTTTCGGAAATTTTCTCCATCTGAACGAAACTATGATGTGGGTAATCGGGAATTATTGGCTATGAAGTGGGCTTTTGAAGAATGGAGACATTGGTTGGAGGGGGCTAGAGGGGGCTAGACATCAAATTATGGTGTTCACTGATCATAAGAATCTGACCTATCTTGAATCTGCCAAGAGACTGAATTCTAGGCAGGCCAGGTGGGCTTTATTTTTTACGCGTTTCAATTTTGTGGTCTCTTTTCTACTGGGCACCAAGAATATTAAAGCAGATTCCCTCTGTAGAAGTTTCTTTGCTTATTCTCTTGATGTTGCTGAGCCATCTACCATCCTGAATGAAGGTGTTGTTCTCTCTGCGATTTGTCCAATTCAAGGTTAGCACTTGAGAGATTTCAAGGGGACAAACATGAGAGATGACCTGTGGGGAAACTGTATGTTCCTGATCAATGGAGGAGTAGAGTAATGTCCGAGATTCATTGTTCCGTCTTGGCTGGTCATCCTGGGATTTTTGGTACTAGGTATCTAGTGAGTAGGTCTTTTTGGTGGCCTTCTTTATCTCGGAATGTCCAGAGTTTTGTGGAATCTTCTGGGGTTTGTTCTAGATGCAAGCCTTGTTGTTTACATTCCAGTGGGTTATTGCCATTGCCTCTACCTATGAGACCTTGGACTCATATCGCTATGGATTTTATTTCTGATCTTCCTGTCTCTCAGAGGATGACAGTTATTTGGGTTATTTGTGATAGATTTTCTAAGATGGTCCATTTGGTATCATTGCCGTCTTCATCAGACTTGGTGCCCTTGTTTTTTCAACAGGCGGTTTGTTTACATGGTATTCCTGAGAATATTGTGTCAGACAGAGGAGTTCAGTTTGTGTCCAGATTTTGGAGAGCATTTTATTCTAATTTAGGAATTGGGCTGTCTTTTTCTTCTGCGTTTCATCCTCAGACCAATGGTCAGACTGAGAGAGCAAACCAGACCTTGGAAACCTATTTGAGGTGTTTTGTGTCTGCGGATCAGGATACCTGGGCTTTGTTTTTGCCACTGACAGAGTTTGCTCTCAATAATAGGGCTAGCTCTGCTGCTCTCCGTTTTTCAGCAATTTTGGGTTTCATCCCAGGTTTTCCTCAGGGCAGGTTGAGGCTTCGGCCTGTCCAGGAGTTGATTCTGTGGTGGAGATAATGCAGTAGATTTGGGGTCAAGTAGTGGACAATTTGTGTCAGTCCCAGGAGAATGCCCAAAGGTTTGCCAACTGGCGTAGAACTGTTGGTCCCGGGTTTAAAGTCCAAAAATATTCCTATTAGATATTCTTCTCCTAAATTTAAGCCAAGATTTATTGGGCCTTATAAGATTTTGGAGATTATTAATCCCGTATCTTTTTGTTTGTCTCTTCCTGAGTCTTTTAAAATTCACAATGTTTTTCATAAGTCTTTGTTAAAGAAACATGTAGAAACAGCAGTTCCCATGGCGGCACCTCCTGATCCTGTGTTGGTAGAAGGGGATCTAGAGTATGAAGTAGAGAAAATTTTGGATTCCCGTCTTAATAGACGAAAGCTTCAGTACCTTGTTAAGTGGAAGGGTTATGGTCAGGAGGACAATTCTTGGGTTTTTGCTTCTGACATTCATGCTGACAGATTGCTTCATGCCTTTCATCATGCCCATCCTGACAGACCCTGTGGCTCTGGTGAGGGTTCGATGACCCCTCCTAAAGTGGGGGTACTGTTGTGAATGTCATCCGAGTGGGTGCTGGTGTGGAGCTCAATCTGGTGGCCAGGAATGGTAATGAAATTGAGTCTGAATCTGTGACTCAAACAGGTGATGGTATTAATTGGGAATCCAGGAAGTCCTATTGCTGACCAGCCTGGTGTATATATAAGAGCAGTTTCTGCTAGCTGCTGCCGGTGATAAATGTTCCTTCTGCCTCTGAAGATGGCTTGGAGTTTGTCCTTCAGTTTCCTCCATTTATTCTGAACCTGAATTCACTCCAGATAAGTCTGCTGGTTTTCTTTGCTATATTGTTGGTTTTGCACCTACGGGTGTTTGTTTTTGTTTCAATTTTGTTCTGTTTGTTTTCTTGTATGTGCGGATCTGGCTCTCTTCTATTTTTGAGAGGGCAGTTCCTTCAGCAAGAAAGGGAGTTTCTCCCTGTTCTGATTTTGATTATTTGCCCTTTTGAATATTATTTGTTCTGTGATTTTGTTTCTTCCCATTATATCTGCAGTTCTGTTTCAAGTGTCTGGCACAAGAGTACCTGATATAGTGGGGGAAAGACCGTGTGGTCTTAGATCTTTTTTCTATCAGGAGTTTGGTATTTTTTGCAGGTTTTTTTGCTGGCCGCAGTCATTTATCTCTCCTGTCCTTGTGTCTAGTAAGTCGGGACTCACCTTTGCTAATCTATATTTTCTAACTGTGTATTGTGTTTTCTACATCACCATCGTTACATGTTGGGGGCTTGCTATTCCTTTGGTGACTGCTCCAAGGCAAGTTAGGTTTCCTCATTTCTATCTTTGAGGTGTAGCAAGTTTCTCCGGCAGTGACAAGGTGTCTAGGTGTGTTAGGAACATCCCACTGTTACTTCTAGTGTTGTCCAATAGATAGGGGATTGTGGTCAGCTTAGTTTCCAACTACTCTTGTGTTTTTTGTTTATTCTTGATTAATGGGATTTTTTGTGATCATCCATGGTTACCAGTTCATAACAGTACTGAGAGTGTTAATAGGGCGTGGCAAAGGCAGGGTTACAAGCACTCAAAGAAATAGATGGGACTAGCTGCTCACATATCCCCACCGTGGAACATGGTATGGTAGATATAAGGAAGTCCAGGTGTATCATTAGGTATCTGTGTATGGAGATAAGAAGGCCTCCTGTATGATTGTCTCATACTGGGATTTGCATAGTGGACTATCACTGAAGTGCTGTTGTTTGGACTGTGTATCCTGTTTGCCTGCACTGAAAGGGCATTTATTTTTTTTTATTGTGGCATGCTTTGTGGAATCTTAAAGGGAATCTGGCAGCAGGTTTTTATTACCTCATCTGAGAAAAGCATGACATAGACAAAGATTCTGAATCTAACTATGTATCAATTAGATTAGTGGCTGCAGACGTTCTGACACAGCGTTGATATTATTTTTAACATGTAGCAAAGATCTGGGAACTGCCCCTGCCCACACCAGGTTTCTAGTGTACATTTCCATAGACAGAACTGCGAATCAAAGAGGGGGCAGAGTCAGACTACTGTTCATGTACTCTTCAGACCCACTAATGATAAAGCTAAGTGTCACTCTAGGTATGGGAGAGTACCAAGCGAATGGCGAAAGGGAAGGAAAGTGAAACCCTGCATCTAGAGAAGGGGGAGATGGTGACCCCTGACCAAACCTACCACTGACTCCTGGGGTCCCTTACCACTCTAGATAGATTCCGCACCTATGTGCTGAGCAGGATAACTGACTCTAGGATGACACTGGAGCTGGGCCTTAGATAGGGAACTGGTAGGATGAGCTTTTTGTCAACCCCACTAAACACTAAAGAAGACAAAGGGAGAGCACACATGGGGAAAGCACATGAGCAACTTATCTCCAGATGCCTCGGAAAGAAGTTCAGCAAAGAGCAGCAGTGATCCTACAGATGAGTGAGAGCTATATACTTGCATCCAGAGCTTGTGAAAGAACTGAATATCACCAGTACAAATATAGGGAAAATAAGAGTATTTAAACTCAAGGAGAAATACAGATGATTAGCAGCTGAAAGAAAAAGGAACTCCCCAAGGTCCTAAAGCAGGGGTGGGGAACCTTTTTTTTGCTGAGGGCCATTTGTAAATTTCTACCCACCTTCAGGGGACGCAAAAAAGTATCACCTTGAAAATTACCCTAATATATTTGCTGGAGCTGCTTCTCTTTGGTGCGGTTGTGATGTTCAGTGATATTGATCATGTTGCTTCTCACAACTACGTTTCCAGGTTTGTCTCAGTCTGCAGCACAGTCAACAGATTGGTAAATCATACACATCCCATAAGAGATGCTGGAGGCACATACATCACAGGAGGGGCTAGGGGGCATATATACATCACAGGTGGGGCTGGGGGTATATATACATCACAGGAGGGGCTGTGGGCATATATACATCACTAGAGGGGCTGGGCACATATATACAGCTCTGGCAAGAATTGTCAGTTTTTCTGATTTTTCTTTTTATATGTATATTTTTTAGTAAAATGTAAATTATTTTTTTATTCTATAAACTACTGACAACATGTCTACGAATTTCCAAGCAATAAATTTTGTATTTATTTTGTGAAAATGAGAAATGGTCAAAATAACAAAAAAATGCAATGCTTTCAGACTGCAAATAATAGAAGTTCATAATCATTTAGAAACAACAATACTAATAATGTTTTAACTCAGAAAGAGTACAGAAATCAATATTTTGTGGAATATTCATGATTTTTTAATCACCGTTTGCATGCGTCTTGGCATGCTTTCCATCAGTCTTTCACACTGCTTTTGGGTGACCTTATGCCACTCCTGATACAAAAATGTAAGCAGTTCTTCTTTGTTTGATGGCTTGTGACTATTTAACTTCCTCTTGATTACATTCCAGAGGTTTTCAATGAGGTTCGGGTCTGGAGATTGAGCTGGCCATGACAAGGTTTTGATGTGGTGGTCCTTCATCCACCCATTGATTGACCTAGCTGTGTGGCATTGTGCATTGTCCTCCTGGAAAAAAACAGTTCTCAGAGTTGGGGAACATTGCCTGAGCAGAAGGGAGCAACTGTTTTTCCACGATAACCTTGTATTGTTTGATTCATACATCCTTCACAAAGTTTATTGTAACTTCAGCTGCAGCCACTCCCTTCTGTTATAAATATCCACTCCTCATTCTTCCCTTTGCTGGCTAAAGCTCATATCTATGCTGTCCACTTTGAAGATGCCAGTCACTGGAGACTCTGAGGTGTTGCTTCTTTTGCAGTTGAGATGTTCCTTCTGGAGAAGCTGTGGAGTATTTGTTGTGTCTTTCCCCATCAGTTTGTCTTACCTTCCTTGGTTTGTCTTATTGCAGTGATGAGACTAGCGTCTCACTAGCCTTCACTATTCAGGGTGAGTTTAGAGTCAGCGAGGGACTGGGCACATGATGGCACATGGGGGGAAGGACCTATCTAGGGACTAGAGTTGAGCGCGGTTCGCGGTTCTCCAGTTCGCGGTTCGAGTGATTTTGGGGGGTGTTCTAGATCGAACTAGAACTCGAGCTTTTTGCTAAAGCTCGATAGTTCTAGTTACGTTCGAGAACGGTTCTAGCAGCAAAAAGCAGGGCTTTTTACAGCTACAGTGTGCAGGAGCCATCACTGGCAGCCTGCCAGAAGCTGGTAACCAAGATAAACATCGGGTATCCAAGCAAAGCGCTTTGGTTAGTAACCCGATATTTATCCTAGTTACGTGCAGGAAGCCCACACTTCCCCGCTCAGCTCACTCCGCCCCCTCCTGCACGCGGCATGTGTACACACACACACACACTCACCTGTCCCCAACCAAGCAGTCCACGACACTGACGTCCTCAGCGCCACATGACCCCGCTAGGCTCCACCCACTTTGCACTCCGCCGCCAGCACACATGGCTCCGCCCACCTGGCACTCTGCACACATGGTCCCGCTAGGCTACGCCCACCTGTAACTCTGCACATATGGTCCCGCTAGGCTCCGCCCACCTGTCACTCTGCACATATGATCCCGCTAGGCTCCGCCCACCTGGCACTCTGCACACATTGTCCCGCTAGGCTCCGCCCACCTGTCACTCTGCACACATGGTCCCGCTAGGCTCCGCCCACCTGTCACTCTGCACACATTACCCCACTAGGCACCGCCCACCTGACACTCTGCACACATTACCCCACTAGGCTCCGCCCACCTGTCACTCTGCACACATGGTCCCGTATGCTCCGCCCACCTGGCACTCTGCACACATTGTCCCGCTAGGCTCCGCCCACCTGTCACTCTGCACACATTACCCCGCTAGGCTCCGCCCACATATCACTCTGCACACATGGTCCCACTAGGCTCCGCCCACCTGTCACTCTGCACACATGGTCCCGCTAGGCTCCGCCCACCTGTCACTCTGCACACATTACCCCACTAGGCACCGGCCACCTGTCACTCTGCACACATAGTCCCGCTAGGCTCCACCCACCTGACACTCTGCACACATTACCTCGCTAGGCTCCGCCCACCTGGCACTCTGCACACATGGTCCCGCTAGGCTAGGCCCACCTGGCACTCTGCACACATGGTCACGCTAGGCTCCGCCCACCTGTCACTCTGCACACATGGTCCCGCTAGGCTCCGCCCACCTGTCACTCTGCACACATTACCCCACTAGGCTCCGCCCACCTGTCACTCTGCACACATGGTCCCGCTAGGCTCCGCCCACCTGTCACTCTGCACACATGGTCCCGCTAGGCTCCAAACACCTGACACTCTGCACACATTACCCCACTAGGCTCCGCCCACCTGTCACACTGCACACATGGTCCCGGTATGCTCCGCCCACCTGGCACTCTGCACACATTGTCCCGCTAGGCTCCGCCCACCTGGCACTCTGCACACATGGTCCCGCTAGGCTCCGCCCACCTGTCACTCTGCACACATTACCTCACTAGGCTCCGCCCACCTGTCACTCTGCAAACATGGTCCCGCTAGGCTCCGCCCACCTGTCACTCTGCACACATGATCCCGCTAGGCTCCGCCCACCTGACACTCTGCATACATGGTCCCGCTAGGCTCCGCCCACCTGTCACTCTGCACACATGGTCCCGGTATGCTCCGCCCACCTGTCACTCAGCACACATGATCCCGCTAGGCTCCGCCCACCTGGCACTCTGCACACATGGTCCCGCTAGGCTCCGCCCACCTGTCACTCTGCACACATGGTCCCGGTATGCTCCGCCCACCTGTCACTCTGCACACATTGTCCCGCTAGGCTCCGCCCACCTGGCACTCTGCACACATTACCCCGCTAGGCTCCGCCCACCTGGCACTCTGCATACATGGTCCCGCTAGGCTCCGCCCACCTGTCACTCTGCACACATGGTCCCGGTATGCTACGCCCACCTGTCACTCAGCACACATGATCCCGCTAAGCTCCGCCCACCTGGCACTCTGCACACATGGTCCCGCTAGGCTCCGCCCACCTGTCACTCTGCACACATGGTTCCGGTATGCTCCGCCCACCTGGCACTCTGCACACATTGTCCCGCTAGGCTCCGCCCACCTGGCACTCTGCACACATTACCCCGCTAGGCTCCGCCCACCTGGCCCTCTGCACACATAGTCCCGCTAGGCTCCGCCCACCTGTCACTCTGCACACATGGTCCCGCTAGGCTCCACCCACCTGACACTCTGCACACATTACCCCACTAGGCTCCGCCCACCTGTCACTCTGCACACATGGTCCCGGTATGCTCCGCCCACCTGGCACTCTGCACACATTGTCCCGCTAGGCTCCACCCACCTGTCACTCTGCACACATTACCCCACTAGGCTCCGCCCACCTGCCACTCTGCACACATGGTCCCGCTAGGCTCCGCCCACCTGTCACTCTGCACACATGGTCCCGCTTGGCTCCGCCCACCTGTCACTCTACACACATGGTCCCGGTATGCTCAGCCCACCTGGCACTCTGCACACATTGTCCCGCTAGGCTCCGCCCACCTGTCACTCTGCACACATTACACCGCTAGGCTCCGCCCACCTGTCACTCTGCACACATGGTCCCGCTAGGCTCCACCCACCTGGAACTCTGCACACATGGTCCCGCTAGGCTCCGCCCACCTGTCACTCTGCACACATTACCTCACTAGGCTCTGCCCACCTGTCACTCTGCACACATGGTCCCGCTAGGCTCCGCCCACCTGGCACTCTGCACACATGGTCCGCTAGGCTCCGCCCACCTGACACTCTCAACACATGGTCCCGCTAGACTCCGCCCACCTGTCACTCTGCACACATGGTCCCGGTATGCTCCGGCCACCTGTCACTCTGCACACATTACCCCGCTAGGCTCCGCCCACCTGGCACTCTGCACACATCGTCCCGCTAGGCTCCGCCCACCTGGCACTCTGCACACATGGTCCAGCTAGGCTCCGCCCACCTGTCACTCTGCACACATGGTCCTGGTATGCTCCGCCCACCTGTCACTCTGCACACATTGCCCCGCTAGGCTCCGCCCACCTGGCACTCTGCACACATGGTCCCGCTCGGCTTACCTGCAGTGATGAAGTCCCGACCTCAGCGCTGTCACTGTCCACCATGGCCGCCGCTTGTCACATCACCTTCTCTCGCTTCCGACCCGAGACTGACTAGCGGTGATGTCACGGGCCGCTCGCGATACTTGGCTGTGAAGGCGGCGATCATTGAACTCAGTGACAGGTGCTGTCAGCAGTGCAGGAGATCAGCGCAGGTAATGTACCTCGCTGACAGCAGCACTTGTCATCCCCTGCAGTGACCTGGGCTGACCCATTGATGTTAGCTCAGGTCACTGCACTGCTCTCCCAGCCAATGGGGAACATCCTGCTCTTCATTGACTGGGACAGTGTGGATCGTCATGGCAACCCCTTGGATTACAGCAGACCTGGATTTGTTTTTCTTTCTAATAAATTGGTTAAAGAGGGAATGTATTGGGGAGTGTTTTTTCAAATAAAAATGTGTTTGTCGTCTATTTTTTTTATTACTGACTGGGTTGGTGATGTCGGGTATCTGATAGACGCCTGACCTCACCAACCCCAGGGCTTGGTGCCAGGTGACATTACACATCTGGTATTAACCCCATATATTACCCCATTTGCCACCGCACCAGGGCACGGGATGAGCTGGGGCGAAGCTCCAGGATTGGCGCATCTAATGGCTGCGCCACTTCTGGGGCGGCTGCGGCCTGCTATTTTTAGGCTGGGGAGAGTCCAATAACCATGGACCTCCCTAGTCTGAGAATATCAGACCCCAGCTGTCTGCTTTACCTTGGCTGGTGATCCAATTTTGGGGTGACCCCTACGTGTTTTTTTTTATTAAAATTATTTATTTAATTTAAAATAACAGCGTGGGGTGCCCTCAGTTTTGGATTACCAGCCAAGGTGAGGCTGCCAGCTGTGGTCTGCAGGCTGCAGCCATCTGCTTTACCCTAGCTAGCTACAAAAATAGGGGGAACCCTACGTCATTTTTTTTTTTCATTTTTTTGGCTAAATACAAAGCTAAGCACCCCTTAGTGCCACATGAAAGGCACCAAAGGGTGCAAAATTACAAAATGCAGGAGAGTGGGACATTATGTGTCTTTCTGCCATTATAATGACAGAAAAGACTCATATGAAGTGTACAAGCAAAAGAAAATCACCAGAGCACTCTACGCTGTGAAAAGCAGTAGAAAATGGCACTGGAGTGAACATGTGACCGCCTCATGTAGGATGAAGCTATGGATCCTGGGTAAATTTATGTATTTACCCTCCTTCAGTTTTTTTGCAGTACACAAAAAAAATGGAAGGCACACGGATGACAAACAGATGACATACGGACCGTCTACGGAATGGAAACGGATGCCACACGGATGCACCCGTGAAAAAAAACGGACTGTTTTTTGCAGACCACAAAAATGGATCGGTTTCGGCCCCCCAGCGTCAGAAAATCTCCGGGGTTTCAGGGCTAGCTGAGACCCTGGAGATCATGATTCAGGACGATTTTTCCGGTACCCGCTCACATGATCACAGGTATACACCGTACACCGATGATCACGTTACAGTAAATGACAGCGCCGGTAAAAAATTATTTATCTCCCATCTGGCATGAACAAACATGATAAATCTCCTACCCGGTCCCCTCCGGTCCCCCGGTGTCGCCAAAGTGCCCCCCCTGATGCCCTCCCAGAAATCCAAGATGGCCGCGCGCACAGCAGCGCGCCGGCCACATTCACCCTACTCCTCTGATTTCTGTCGCATGTGCCATGTACCAAACTCATCCCCAGGCCCTGCCAGGTCACCCCCTATAACCCCACCGGTGTTCCCCGGTGTCCCACGGTACCTGTGCAGCGTTGTTCCCCCCCACGGCCCTCTCCTTCACAATAGACGCTGCCGCATGCACAGAGCGGCTGTCAGCTCAGCTTCCTGTGTTCAGACACAGTGAGTGGTGGTTATGCATCAGTAAGCTAAATGGGCGGCACGGTGGCTCAGTGGTTAGCACTACAGTCTTGCAGCGCCGAGGTCCTGGGTTCAATTCTCACCATGGGCACCATCTGCAAGGAGTTTGTATGTTCTCCCCGTGTTTGCGAGGGTTTCCTCCCACACTCCAAAGACATACAGCGCTATGGAATTAATAATGCTATATAAATGAATAAATTATTATTATTACTGCAATGCCCTGCTCATGAGGTAAGGAACATAATTGATCAGGAGAGCTATATACTACATTTCCAAATGGAGGTATTTGCTTTTATAGTTTCCCTGCTGAATGACTACCAAACATGAGAGTCCGTTATACGCCACAAGAAAACACATCTAAATAGCGAGCTCTGTTGTTAAGTATTCATTCAGCTGGATAACTGGACTTAAAGGAGTATTCCATCTCCAAGATCCTATCCCCAATATATAGTAGGTGGAATAGCAATAATATCAGCAAATACCAATATTTGGAAATGTAGAATAGTTCTCCTGATTAGGCATGCCCTTACCTCATGAGCAGGGCATTGCAGCTTTGGTAGCAACCATTACGACATGGACTCTGCTGCTGTGGACCCGGGGAGAGTGAGTGCAGATTCATTGCACCCACACTCCTCACATGAAGGGTCCGCACTCCTAGAAAATGGGGGATACGTTCCCTGAGTGTCTCCCCCCCATATTCTAGACGGTCCAGAGTCGTCGTGGGACCCCTTTATTTTTTTTCTTACAATAAATTGGTGAAAGAGGAAATGTTTTGGGGACTGTTTTTTCAAATAAATTTCTTTTGTCGATTTTTTTTTTGTTAGTACTGACAGTTTATGATGTTGGGTATCTAATAGATGCCATGACATCACAAACTGCTGGGCTTGAACTCAGGTGACTTTACAGCTAGTATCAACCCGAGTTATTAACCCGTTTGCCACTGCACCAGGGCACGGGATGAGCTGGGGGGAAGCGCCAGGATTGGCGCATCTAGTGGATGCGCCACGTCTGGGGTGCCTGCGGCCTGCTATTTTTAGGCTGTGAAGGCCCAATAACTATGGACCTTCCCACCCTGAGAATACCAGACCACAGCTGTCCGCTTTACCTTGGCTGGTGATCCAATTTGGGGGGGACCCTACTTTTTTTGTGTAATTATTAATATTTTTAAAATAATTATAAAAAAAGAGCCTGGGGGGACCTCACATTGGATCCCCAACCATGGTAAAGCTGCCAGCTGTGGTTTTCAGGCTACAGCCATCTGCTTTACCCTAGCTGGCTATCAAAAATGGGGGGACCCAACGTCATTTTTTTTTAACTATTTTTTAAATAGAAAAAATTAATGGGCTTCCCTGTATTTTGATTGCCAACCAAGGTAACAGCAGGCAGATGGGGATGGCAACCCATAGCTGTCTGCTTTATCTGCGCTGAGAATCAAAAATACCGCGGAGCGCTACGTCATTTTTTTTAAAGATTTATTTTTACAGCACTGTGATGTCCAGCAATCAAAATACAGGGAAGCCCATTTTGTTTTTAGTTATTTAAATAAATAATTAAAAAACATATATATGGGCTCCCGCTGCATTTTTTGTATTGCTAGCTAAGGGTAATCCAAGCAGCTACTGGCTGCTAACCCCCACTGCTTGGTGTTACCTTCACTGGCAATGGAAAATCCAGGGAAGCATTTTTTATTTTTTTTGCCAAAAAACTACAAAAAAAGGACGTGAGCTTCGCCATATTTTTGTATGCTAGCCAGGTATAGCAGGCAGGTGCTGGAAGAGTAGGCAAATAGGCAACTGGGGGTTGTTGGCAGCCGTACCTGCCTGCTGTACCTGGCTAGCATACAAAAATATGGCGAAGCCCACATAATTTTTTCAGGGGGCAAAAAACTTCTGCATACAGTCCTGGATGGAGTATGCTGAGCCTTGTAGTTCTGCAGCTGCTGTCTGTCTGTATGGAGAAGAGCAGACAGCAGCTGCAGAACTACAAGGCTCAGCATACTCCATCCAGGACTGTATGCAGAAGTTTTTTGCCCACCAAAAAAATGACGTGGGCTTCGCCATATTTTTGTATGCTAGCCAGGTACAGCAGGCAGCCACGGGCTGCCTCCAACCCCCAGTTGCCTATTTGTACCCGGCTAGAAACCAAAAATATAGGGAAGCCCGTTTTTTTTAATTATTTCACATGTTTCATGAAATAATTAAAAAACAAATGACGTGGGCTTCGCTGTCGCAGCACCAAGGCTCCCTGAGTGGCACCTGGTTTCTACATGCAGCCAAATCCAACTTCACCATCAGAGGCTCTGGTGAAAACATGGTGCGAGCCATAGTCATGGCCCTCAGGTATTCTGTGTACTGTGGCCCAGTGTGTCGACTCCACACTCACATCCAAGAGCTTTAGAGCCTGTTTTTAGAGTTGACCCACACAACCAAGATTGGAAGAGTTCCATGACAGAGCAACAATGTTCAAAAAGGCCCCTACAAAGCCTGTGTTTCCAGGTGACCCACAGAGCCAAAATTGACAGACTTCCACCCAAGGGGCAACAATTATCCAAAAAAAGGCCACCAAAGAACCTGTTTTCAGAGTTGACCCTCATAGAAAAGATTGAAGAGTTCCCCAAAGAGCCTGTTTTCAGAGTTGACCCACATAGAAAAGATGAGAAGAGTTCCCCCATAGAACAACAATTTAAACAAAAAACCCTTACATAGACTGTTTTCAGAATTGACCTACACAGCTAAACTTGGCAGACTTCCTGCACAGAGCAAAAATGTTCAGTTAGGCCCTTACATAGCATGTTTTCAGAGTTGACTCGCACAGCCAAGATTGGAAGAGTTCCCCCATAGAGCAACAATTTTTTTAAAAAAAGGTCCATATGGAGCCTGTTTTCGCAGTTTACCTACATAGCCAAGATTAGCAGAGTTCTCACACAGAGTAACAATGTTCAAAAAGGCCCCTTCAGAACCTGTTTTCACAGTTGAACCACATAGTCAAGACTGGTATGCAGACGTCACACGAGACGATCTATCGTGCGATTGCACGAGCGATCACACCCGCCCCCGTTGTTTGTGCGTCACGGGCAATTAGTTGCCTGTGGCGCATAAAGTCGTTAAAACCCCGTCACACGCACTTACTTGCTGAGCGACGTCACTGTGGACGGCGAACATCCACTTCCTGAAGGGGGTGGGACGTTCAGCATCACACAGCGGCCGGCCAATAGAAGCGGAGGTGCGAAGATGAGCGGGACGTAAACATCCCGCCCACCTCCTTCCTTCCGCATAGCCAGCGGGACGCAGGTAAGTTGTATTCATCGTTCCCGGGGTGTCACACGGAGCAATCTGTGCTGCCCCGGGTACGATGAACAACCAGCGCAAAGAAGAAGAAACGACTTTTTGAAAATGAGCGACGATAAGGTGAGTATTTTTGCTCGTCCACCGTCGCTCGTAGCTGTCACACACTGCGATATATCAAACGATGCCGGATGTGCGTCACTTACGACGTGACGATATATCATCTGGTGTGACGCCCGCAGTAGACTTACCCCACAAAGAAAAATTTTAAAAACGGCCCCTACATAACCTTTTTTTCTGAATTGAACCATACAGCAAAGATTGAATGAGTTCCCCTACAGACCAACAATTTTCAAAAAGGCCCCCACAGAGCCTGTTTCCAGAGTTGACTCACATAGCCAAGATTGGAAGAATTCCTCCACAGAGCAAAAATTTAAAGAAAAGGCCCATACATAGCCTGGTTTTAGAGTTGACCCTCACAGACATGATTGGCTGAGTTCTTCCACAGAGCAACAATTTTTAAAACTGCTGTGGCCTATTGAGTCCACTCCATGCTCGCATCCACATGCATTACAGCCTGTTTTCAGAGTTGACTCACACAGCCAAGAGTGGATGAGTTCCCCCACAGAGCAATGATTTTCAAAAATGCTAATACAGAGCCTGTTTTCACAGTTGAACAAAACAGCCAAGATTGGCAGAGTTTTCCCACAAAAGAACAATTTTTAAAAAGGCCCCTACAGAGCCTGTTTTCCCAGTTGACTCAAACAACCAAGATTAGCAGAGTTCTCCCACAGGGCAACAATTTTCAAAAAAGGCCCCTACAGAGCCTGTTTTCCCAGTTGATCCCAACTGTCAAGTTTGCAGACTGTCCCCACAGAGTAACAATTTTAAAAAAGGCCCCTGCATAGCTTGTTTTCAAAGTTGACGCACACCGTCAAGATAGGTAGAGTTCCACCAAAAGAGCAAACATTTTCTAAAAGACCCTTACAGATCCTGCCTGTTTTCATAGTTGAACCTTGCAGCTAAGATTGGAGACGTTCACCACAAGCAACAATGTTCAAAAATGGCACCTACATAGCCTGTTGTCATAGGTGACCCACACAGCCAAGATTGCAAGAGTTCCATTCGCAGAGCAACAATATTCAATAAGGCCCTTACAGAGCCTGTTTTGCCATCTGACCCACACATCCAAAATTGGCAGACTTCCCCCACAGAGCAACTATTTAAAAAAAAAAAAATACCCCTACATATCATGTTTTCAGTTGACACACACTGCCAAGATTGCCAGTTTCCCACAGAGCAGAGTTCCCCCACAGTTTTCAAAAAGACCTCTACAGAGCCTGTTTTCCTAGTTGACCCAAACAGCTAGGATTGGCAGAGTTCTCCCACAGGGCAACAATTTTTAAAAAAGGCCCCTATAGAGCCTGTTTTCCCAGTTGACTCACACAGCCAAGATTGGCAGCGTTCCTTCACAGAGAAATAATCTTAAAAAAAGCCTATACACAGCCTATTTTCCCATTTGACCCACACAGCCAAGATTGGTTGATTGAGTTCTCCCACGGAGCAACAATATTTTTTAAAAAAGGCCCCTACAGAGCCTGTTTTCACAGTTCTTCAACAGAGCACCCAGAACCCCTTGAAAATAATAGAGTAAAGGAAATAAAATAAAGTCTTTAATCAGGAGGCGGAGGTCAGAGTGGAGATAGTGGACGTGGCAGTGTAGGTAAAATAGGAGTATGAGGTAGCCAACAGTTTTTTTTTCCATTTTTTTTTATTTGGGGAGGCCTTAAACATTGTGAATGGCAAATATAGTATACCAGTGGCTGGGTGAGGCTGGTATAGTTCTTTAGTCAGACAAAGGTATGGATAAGTTCTGTGTGATCCACACCTGGTTCATGTTAATGTATTTAAGCTTGCCCCAGTTGGCTGTGGACAGGTGGATGTGCCTGTCTGTGATCACACCCACTGTCGTGTTAAACAATTCTGACAGTACACTTGTTGCAGAGCAGGACAGCACCTTCAAGTTGAAAAAAGGCAAGCTCAGGCAATGTGTCCAATTTAGAGGTTTTGAAATTAAATGGCGCAGACCCATCACTCAGTACAGATAGATATGTGGACACATACTTTTCCACCATTTTGTTAAAATGTTGCCTTTTGCTAATATGGACTAATCAGATGGTGGTGCTAGACGTTGCGTCGTGCTGAGGAAGTTTTTCCACATTTCGGCCATGATAACCCTTCCCTCTGAGGTGGTGCCGATGCACCAGCTGAGTTGTCCACTTCCTCCTCCTCCTTTGCCCTGTTCTTCCATTGAGCCCCTGCTGTCAGGTGGGAATGCTGTCAGTAGTGACTCTACCAGATGCGGATGTATTCCTCCATTTTTCAATCTCGCTCCAGTGACAAAAGTAAGGATGGTGTCATTGTAACATAGATCAAGCAGGCTAGCCACCCAGTAATCAGCACTAGTAACAATCCTTACAACTCGGCAATTGTTGAGCAGGCACAGCAGCATGTATTGGCTCATGTGTGCCAGGCTGTCCAGTGGCAATGACTGTCCCTGGGTGGACACTTGTGTACCTGGTTGCTGTTGGTACAGGAACCCACCCACCGAGCCTTATGTGGATGACGGTCTTCATAATGGTGTGAATCTTCCCTGTTCTTCCTGCTCCTCTTCCTCCTATGCCACCACCTCATCCATCATCGCCTCAAGCATTTTTTTCAAACAGACATAGAAGTGGGATATAAAACATATAGAACCATAAGATAAACAATTATAATAGGCAACAACTCAGATTAAATGAAAACCCAAGAGTGTAGAGTCTTTAAATTTGCCAAATAGCAGAAACAAGTCATGGTTGGAATGTATAAACCATTTTATTTAAATATGTTCTGTAGGGTATAACATAAATAGTAGTAATCACAATGATAGACCAGGGTATAGAAAGTGATGAAGGGGAAGATACCCCACGTAACCCAGGAAGGGATACTAGATCTCCGAGGTGATCTGAAAAGGCATTACCAGGACAAGTGCCCACAAAGTAACTGATTGCCCAGATAGAAGTACAAAATTGCCAGCAAGAAGGTAAGGAAGATCCCCATGCATGGCATAACAAAGGCAAAATAGCTTTCCAAAAAATCAGATCACCTAAATAAGCCTGGGTAACACGTGGGGACTGGCGTGCCAACACGTGTTTCGCGTGGTGTGCTTCGTCGGGGGACCCGAGTAATGCTGATGGTGGCATCAATTCCAAAGATGGCGAATCACATAAAAATGTTTTTATTGTTGCAATAAAATTAAAATCCCATAATAATGGAAATATAAACTTGTACGTGTTTCTGGTGCTATTCGCCCTTAGTGAATGAATCATGGTCTTGAGGTTCACTGGCAACAACCACTCATCTGTCTGTTCATTGATCTCGTTCCACAGATCTAGTGTCGGATTTCCCTCCCTAAAAAATTGACTTTCAGAACAGCCTGCTGTCATTTCCCCCTAGCTGTGCTAAAGTTTGTGTGGCAGGTCTTACTCTGATCAGATGAGGAGGTGGAACTAGAATTGGATAAGGCAACATGGACAGAGAAATGTTCAGCAATCCCTGGTGGTGGTAAGACATGCAC
Source organism: Anomaloglossus baeobatrachus (assembly GCF_048569485.1). Lineage (NCBI taxonomy): Eukaryota > Metazoa > Chordata > Amphibia > Anura > Aromobatidae > Anomaloglossus > Anomaloglossus baeobatrachus. The sequence continues at coordinate 277,738,737 of NC_134356.1, read as the reverse complement.
TAGCCTCTAGGCCAGCCACAACTACATTTTCCGAGTGGGCAGTTAGAGAGATATAACGTGCCTGCCCATGCTTACTCGTCCACGTATTGGTGGTTATGTGGACCTTTCCACTGATGGCATTTCACAGTGCACACCTGATTTGGTTCGCAACATTTGTGTGCAGGGTAGGGATGACCTGGCTGGAAAAGTAGTGGTGGCTGGGAACAAAGTACTGCGGGACAGCCACTGCCTTAGGTTTTTATTTTAAAACTGTCGGTCTCCACTGTCCTGAAATGGCGGCATTTCAAAGGCCAGGAAGTTTGAATAGCGGTAATTCAGGACCAGGGCTAGTGGTTGGGAATGGGTGTACTTCCTCTATTTCACCAGGGTTTGGGAGATAGACAGCTGAACGCTCCAATGGGATGGTGTGGAGGTGCACGACAACACTGCTGATGGTGGTGGTGTGGTGCTGTCACATTCTCTTTTTGTGGTGTCTTGTCGTCAGCTCACTGCCTGAAGAAATGCCATGCCAGGAGCTCCTTTAAGCTGCCTTTGGTGTGCTCAGTCCGTCTGCGCGATGGGCAGTAGGTGCTGATGGACTGGCTAGGGACTGCCCGCTGTGCTTTTGCACCCTGCTCCCCCTATTGCTGTGATGCTGTCAGTGACTCGCCCACCCCAGGGCTATGGGACACCTGGTGCCGGGCCGGACTAGTCCGGGGGTCGTCAGTGGTGGCGGGGCCCGGCTCCGTGGCCCTGGTGGGTGTCAGTTTAAATATGGCTGATGACTTGGTGATGAATAAAGTTTGTGTTCGTGACGCCACCTGTGGTATGCGGCTATTAAGCCGCCGCTGCTGTGTAAGGCCTCCGGGGTGATGATATGGCAGCAATGATGGTACTGCTCCCCACAGGTGGAGCAATGCCCCGGGGCACACTGTTGGTGCTCGTGAGAGTCTATGGTGTAATGGAAGGCTAAGCAGATAAAATAACAGAGACCACTCCAAGGGTGCAGTTTCAAGTTCTTTACTCACACGTCCTGGTATGCGCACACTGGTGCCCTCAGACGACTGGAACCCACTGTCAGGGACCTCCGCCGTTTCTGGGTGATTCTTGGAGTAAAAACCGGTACCCTTCTCTCTAAGGTGTCTCTATCTTCAGCTGTCTTCCTAAGCCTAGCTCTTTTAGGATGAACCTGCTCGGCCTCCACTACAGCCTCCAGGCTGGGGGGTCACCTGTCGGATGATTATCCCCTTTCTAGAGGTTCTGCTGTGGGCTGTGGCCCGGGGAGTTTACAACTTTCCCTGGGCCTCGGTTTTTACTGTTTGGAGATAATTTTGCACTCCTCCGGTTTCTAGGGACCGTCCCCTGTTGCAGCTTGATCCCTCCACCGATGTTCCTGTGGAACAGGCCACCACAGCTCTACAGCTATCCGTGGCCCTGGAATCCCTTCTTCTCTCTGCTTGGTGTCACCTGGACCCTCTGAGTCCCAGGATCTTCACCAGGAAGCGTCTCTTTCTTCTTCTCAGCTCCTGACTGACTTGGAGCTCTCTTTCCTTCTCTCCTCCTTGCCTGCCTCCTGCAGATCTCCTCCTCCTTCCCCACTCTCTCTCCTTCTTCTGTTGCTTTCTCTGTGCGGACACTCTGAGCTCACAGAGCTTCTTTCTCTTTCACAGCTACATGCTGTCTCCTCACTCTCTCACTCTCTGAGGTAAACTGAAACTAACTTGACCTTCCTTTCTCTGTCTGCTGTCTAATGGCTCCTCCCACCTCCCCAGTTGCTAAGCTGTACCCTATCGGAGCAGGGATGGGTCTTACGGCCCCTCCCAGCATGCAGCATGGGAGGGTTACTGCCACTGTCCCTGGTCCCAGTATGTACCTAACAATGGGTGTTGTGTAGATTTACCAGGGGACCGGCGTTCACTCCTTTCCTCACCCAGAATGGGGCATCACACCGCTGGATGGGGTGCAATGTCCTGTGGCGACGGAAGCCTCAGGGGCGCCACACTAGCATGAGCACCTCTTTTTCCTCTGGCCTGCACATGTCACTAGGATGGCCGTCACTCCATGTGTATTTTAGGACCTCATCATCCCCCGCATCATCTTCCACCCACTCCTCACCCCTGCCGTCCTTGGCGGTCTGCATACTGCTGAAAGCCACAGCATTTGGGAACTGTGTTCCGTCATTCTCAGAGATGTGCTTCAGTGGTCCGTTGATTTTTTTTTCTATATGTGGCCCATTCCCCCAGTTGATTTTGAGACCCCTGATCTACACCAACAGCACAACGGACATGGCCACGTCCTGTATTTGATGCTTTCCTCATATTTTTACCACCCCCAAAGAATTGCAAGTAGAGAAGAGACTGTATTAGGGTTGGAAGCAACATGCTGGATTTCAGCAGCCAGCACCAGGCTGTATTATGGCTGTATGCACCAGGCTTTATTAGGGCAGTTTGTACCGGGCTGTATTACGGCTGGATGCAGGAGGCTGTATTAGGCATGTATCAACCAGATTGTATTAGAAAGAGGCTGCTTTAGATCTGTATGGACTAAGCTGTATTACAACTGGATGCATGAGGCTTTATTAGGCCTGTATGAACCTAGCTGTATTAGAGCTGGATGCTCGCTCGAGGCTGAATTACAGTAGTATGGACCAGGCTGTATTAGGACTGAGTGCACAAGGTTGTATTAGGCCTGTATGAACCAGGCTGTATTAGGACTGGATGCATGAGGCTGTATTGGGCCTAAATGGACCAGGCAGTATTTGGGCTAGATGCATGAGGCTGGATTAGGCCTTTTTGAACCAGACTGTATTAGGGCTGGATGTGTGCTGCCCCTGCAGCGGTCGAACCACTCGGATCCGGGGTCTGCTCTGGTTCGAGGGTCTCCAGACCTGGGGGTTCATGGCCACTTCAAATGCAAAGGGGGTATTTACAGGGGATAAGAGTTTGTGACGCCACCCATCGTTCGCAGTAAGGGGAGTACCGCTGCTGCCGATGGGAGTACCCTGGGGAGATGGAGTGGGACAGCCAGATGACGTTCTCTCCACGGGTAGGGGAGGCCCTGGGACTCTGGATGATGGGGGTGTAGGGGAGTGCAGTGCAGGTTAGAAGCAGGGGAGGACAGCGTACTCACTCAGGCAGTGTTGGTAATGATCCGACCGCAAAGCAGACTCTGACACAAAGGTAAACCAAGTCTCTGGGCGCCGCTGCCTCTCTGGGGGAGTCCGTCCGGGAATCCGCTCCCTTTGATGTTGCTGGTGTGGTCTTAACCTGCCTCCTTGCACTAATGTAAGATGTTTTCCAGTGACCCCTCGGCTTGAAGCTTTCAGGGTCCCGCTCCCTACACTTAAGTAGAGGAGCTCGATGGCTGACACTTGGGATTTCAGTGGGCTGCATGGGTTGGAAAGCCCTATCCCCTTCGTTATGTTGGTGCCCTCGATCTCTGAGCTCTCGGGGACAGTTCATAGAGATACTATCCTCCACAGGTTAATTATCAGGTTGCGTGAAGCTACTCCCTGATCTAGGGTCCAGATCCCCGCCGTGCTCGGTACCGGTTAGGTTACTAGGTACGCCGGTGCCGACAGTTCTCCAAAACTAAGTCTGGCTCCTTTCTCCAATACTCTGCGACGAGGTCTCCGACTCTCTCTGCCCCTCCCACCAGTCTGTCTGACCCCTAGGCGGGTGGCCCTATTCCAGCTAGACCACCCACTGGTGTGCCTGACAGGATGTGTTGTAAGGTGTCTAGGATTTGAATGCTGATGAAGCAAAACTAAAGGTTAGGATCCCAGAACCATGAGGGTTGAGTCCTGCACCAACAGATAAAGAGTGCAGTAGCTTGTGACACTCTGACTAGTTCAGGGGCGTCACATTCCCCCTTGGTTAAACGTAGCTCGTCCCCGAGCTACAGGACACCCAAAGGTTTATTTAGCTTGAACTGCAAGAAAAAGAAAATAACATTTTTAATCAACAATTTCTCATCCCACACAGGGGAGGCACATCACTTAAACGTTGCATAATAAACTCTCAGAGTTCACATTTTATAAGAACCATGGGAACGCTACTGGTTGTAGCGGTAGCCGGTGGCTCAGCCTACTCCGCTGCAGCCCTTTCCTGCAACAGTCCATTTCCATTGTCCCTCTCCCTTCAATCCGCCACCCAAACAGCCTGTATCCCCCGTTCCTTGTGATGGCGTTGAGGTCCTGGAGGTGTTAAAAGAACGACTCTGGTAACAGTCCTGAGTAACCTGGTAGCCTTTACCCTTTTGTGTCAACCTCCACCAAGGGTCCCTGGTGCCGTCTACCAGCGCCCCACTGTCCCAGACCCCGGTGGCCCTTTTACTTTTAACTGAGCATGGAAAAAGGTTCAACAAGGATAACACAGTTTATCTGGAAGCATTAGCTCTCCTGTCACCCTCCACCTAGGACCATGCAACCAGTCCCCGATGGCCTTCTCCTCTCAGAACACTGGAGAACGTTCAACAAGGGTAACAGGTCCACATAGTCACTTTTCAACCATTAAACAAACTGGCAAGTAGCCATCCCGGTTCAGCTACCGCTGTTACTTCTGAGTGCCGGTTCCTTAGTGTCGAGGATCCCCTGGGCACACTCTAGCAAAGTGCCCAGGCAAGCCGCAGCGGCGACATATGGGCACCACAACTTCCATAGTATCAGACGGGGTCTCTCACCTGAGGTGGATTCCTCCTCCACTTCCGTCACTAAGATCTCCGGCACTGACCGTGCTGACAGGGAGGCTCGTTAGCCATTTCCTCCAAATCGGGGAACCCAGGCGGCTTTCGGGGTGCTGGAGCCTGAATCCATCTCCTCCTCCACATCTTCTGGATCTGAAGCCAGAGGAACCGGGACAACTTGATCGGCGTTCGCGGCCTGGTCGTCCTCCGCAGGGGCCGAGGGTTCCACTGTCGGTGTTGCGGGCAGGGTCTCAGCTGCAGCTGCTGTCGCAGACGGAGGAGGGGGTATGACAGTGGCAGTGGCTGGGGGCAGACAGGGTTCCGCGGCCGGGGAGGCCGGATCAACCGGAACTGGGTTTCTGCTTACCCGCTCCACACGCAGGGCCTCCCTCTCGCGGGCTTGCACCGCCGCTGCCGTGCTCCTCATCTCAATCCAGACAGCCGTCCCAGGAGCAGCACCATCTGTTGACCAGTCGCGTTACTCCGACATCTTGCTTCTGCGGTGTCCAGGAACTTTATTGCAGAGTCCTGGAGTCCCTGCTCCACTTCCGCTGCTACATCCCGTCACGCCCCCTTGGTTTTCGGAAGCCAGCTCTCCAGCTTCTGGCTGCGCTCTCTGGACAAGGGGCGGAGCTTCAGTTTCGTGCTCTTTTGGTTGGGAAGATGGCGTTTTTGCACCAAAGATGGCAGAAAATAGTGGGAATGGAATTTTGACACCGCAGCTTGGATTTTCAAGGCGCACATCATCCAGGTTAGTGGGCCCAGTCTGAATCCTGTTTGTTACACCAGAAATTTGCAGTATGCCGCTCCTGCAGCGGCCGAACCACTCGGATCCGGGGTCTGCTGTGGCTCGAGGGTCTCCATACCCGGGGGCTCACTGCCACTTCAAATGCAAAGGGGGTATTTACAGGGGATAAGAGTTCGTGACGCCACCCGTGGTTCACGGTAAGAGGAGTACCGCTGATACGAGTACCCGGGGGAGAAAAAATTGACCGTATACGCCAGGAAATTTCCTCCCAGCCTCATAACACCACACATTGTCTGCCCTCCTACACTACATCTAGCTCACTTTCACTGCTTGATACAGTCACAGAAGAAGAAGTCACTAGGCTCTTCGCATCTTCTCGCCCTACTACCTGCACCAGTGACCCTATTCCTTCACATCTCCTTAAATCTGTCACCCCAGCTGTGACCACTCATCTAACTAAAATATTCAATCTCTCTCTCTCTCCTCTGGTGTCTTTCCCTCCTCCTTAAAAAATGCCAGCATACACCCATTACTTAAAAAACCATCCCTGGACCAAAATTGTGCAGCTAACTACAGACCTGTCTCTAATCTCCCATTCATCTCAAAACTCCTGGAATGCCTGGTTCACTCCCGTCTAATTCGCTATCTGTCAGATAACTCTCTCCTTGACCCTCTACAATCCGGTTTCCGCTCCTTACATTCTACTGAAACTGCTCTTACTAAAGTCTCTAATGATCTACTTACAGCTAAATCTAATGGTCACTACTCCCTGCTGATCCTCCTGGATCTCTCTGCTGCATTCAATACTGTGGATCACCAGCTCCTCCTCACTATGCTCCGCTCTATCGGGCTCAAGGACACCGTTCTTCCTTGGTTCTCCTCTTACCTCTCTGACCGCTCATTCACTGTCTCCTTTGCCGGCTCCTCTTCCTCTCCTCTTCCCCTTACGGCCGGGGGTCCTCAGGGTTCAGTCCTTGGCCCCCTCCTTTTCTCTCTATACACAGCCCCTATTGGACAAACCATCAGCAAATTTGGTTTCCAGTACCATCTCTATGCTGTTGACACCCAACTGTACACATCTTCTCCTGACATCACCCCTGCACTATTACAAAATACTACCGATTGTCTGTCCGCTGTCTCCAACATCATGTCCTCCCTCTATCTAAAACTGAACCTATCAAAAACTGAACTTCTTCTGTTTCCTCCCTATCCTAACCTTTCGAAATCCAATATTACCATTTCTGTGTGTGGCTCTACCATTACGCCCCTGCAGCACGCCAGCTGGCTTGGGATTATATTTGACTCCGATCTCTCCTTCACTCCCCACATTCGTTCACTTGCTCGTTCTTGTCAATTCCACCTCAAAAACATCTCTAGAATTCGACCTTTTCTTACCGTTGACTCTGCAAAAACTCTTACTGTCGCTCTCATTCATTCTCGCCTGGATTATTGTAATTCTTTATTAATTGGTCTCCCTGTTGCTAAACTCTCCTCTCTCCAATCCATTCTGAATGCCGCAGCCAGGATCATTTTCCTCTGCAACCGCTTCACTGATGCCTCTGCTCTTTGCCAGTCATTGCACTGGTTGCCTATCTGCTACAGAATCCAACATAAACTTATCACTTTCACTCACAAATCTCTCCACGGTTCCGCACCCCCCTACATCTCCTCCGTCATCTCTGTCTATTACCCCGCCCCTGCCCTCCGCTCTGCTAGTGACCTAAAGCGGGCTTTACACGCTGCGACATCGCTAATGCGGAGTCGTTGGGGTCACGGAATTTGTGACGCACATCCGGCCGCATTAGCGATGCCGTTGCGTGTGACACCGATAAGCGATTTTGCATCGTTGCAAAAACGTGCAAAATCGCTAATCGGCGACATGGGGGTCCATTCTTAAAAATCGTTACTGCAGCAGTAACGAAGTTGTTCCTCGTTCCTGCGGCAGCACACATCGCTGCGTGTGACGCCGCAGGAACGAGGAAGCTCCCCTTACCTGCCTCCCGGCCGCTATGAGGAAGGAAGGAGGTGGGCGGGATGTTACGTCCTGCTCAGCTCCGCCCCTCCGCTGCTATTGGGCGGCGGTTCAGTGACGTCGCTATGACGCCGCACGGACCACCCCCTTAGAAAGGAGGCGGTTCGCCCGTCACAGCGACGTCGCCGGACAGGTAAATATGTGTGACTGCTCTTGTGCGGCACGGGCAGCGATTTGCCCGTGTCGCGCAACAGATGGGGCGGGTACCGACACTAGCGATATCGGGACCGATATCGCAGTGTGTAAAGTAGCCTTAAGACTGACATCCTCAACAATTCGAACCTCCCACTGCCGTCTTCAAGATTTCTCACGAGCTGCGCCTATGCTCTGGAACACACTATCAAGAGCAATCAGATTAATTCCCAACATCCACACCTTTAAGCGGGCCCTAAAAAGGCATTTCTTTAGACTAGCCTATCACCTCACTGCCCTGATCTAATCTAGACCCTTTCTGCCCTTCATAACAAAAAATGTATTTCCAATTCTTGTCCCCTGTACCTGTATAAATTCTGGCCAATGACGGGTTCATGGTTTTGAATACCCTATTAAATCGATGGCTGGACCATATATGACAAGCTTTTCTCCCCCCATTCACCTTTTGTGCCTCCCTTATTTCCTCATAGACTGTAAGCTTACGAGCAGGGCCCTCACTCCTCCTGGTATCTTAATTTTGTTTTTTTTCTATTGTCTCAAATTGTCTGTACATGTCCCCTCTGAATTGTAAAGCGCTGTGGAATATGTTGGCGCTATAGAAATAAAACTTTATTATTATTATAGATGGAGTGGGGAAGCCAGATGACGTCCCCTCCATGGGTAGGGGAAGCCCCGGGACTCTGGATGATGGGGTTGTAGGGGAGCTGTTATGATTCAGGGAACGGGGAGGATAAAATAATGTGGAATCCCAAAAGGTAACAGAGTGGCTGCAAACTAAACGGACTGCAGACCTAATCCTGACACACAACTAACAGTAGCCGTGGAGCGTGCCTACGATGACCTGGGCGACTCGACAAAGCCGGAGAACTATATAATCTCACAGATAGAAATATAAGAAAGCTAATCTGCCTCGGAGTAGTCCCCAAAGATAGATAGATAGCCCCCCACATGTAAAGGCTACGGTGATATAGAAAAACACAATACAAAGCCAGAAAGGACAGATTTCAGCAAAGGTGAGGCCCAAACTATCTTTATAGAAAAGGATAGGAAAGAGCAACTGTCTGCAGCTGTAAAAACCCTATTAAATACTAGCACTACTGATATGGAAAAAAACTGAGGTTACTAAAGCTCTCCCCCACTGTACCAGCACTCAGATGTTACTGGGATCCAAAAAACACTAATACAGATGAGGGACTGAAAAATACCAAGCACGACAAAACACAAATCCTGCAGAATCATGGAGCTAAGTATACAGACACTCCCAGCAGGGAATGCTCCATTCCACCACAACTCCACACAGACAAATTAGAAATCATGCATAGTATCAAAGCAGAACAACAACAAAAAGTGGTAAACAAATAACAGAGGTACAAGACCACTTTTGACTCCCAAACTGGCAGAGAGGCTCTTTCCCATTTTTCCCACGAAACCCCACTGGTATTTTATCCCCAAGGTCCATAAAAACAAGGAGAGACCTCCGGGCCGTCCCATAGTGGCGGGCATAGGCTCCTTAACGGAGCCTCTGTCCCACTATGTGGATTGGTTGTTGCGCCCGGTTTTGACTAGTATACCGTCTTACATCAAGAACACCGGATAATTTGTTTCCTTTGTAAAGGGTATTACCTGGCAGGAAAGTTTCTCACTCGCGTCAATTGACGTAGAGAGTCTATATACTCGTATTCCGCAAGCCATGGGGATAGATGCTGTGGACAGTGTTTTGAAAAGGTGTGGGAAGAGTTCTCTCTTTTGTCAGTTTGTGGGAGAAGCTTTGGACTTCATCCTAAGCAAGAATGCGTTCACGTTCCTGGACATATTCGTTGTGTGGGATGGCTCCCCTGAAAAATTTTCTGAATTTGTTAGTTACCTTAATACTAGTAACACAATGAATATGTCGTTCACCTCAGATTACGGGGGTCAGTCTTTAAATTTCTTGGATGTTGCTGTCACTATTGAGGAGGGGCATGTACAAACCAAAGTATACCGTAAGCCGACTGCTTCCAATGCCCTGTTGCATTTTGGTAGTGCTCACCCGGTACATACAAAAAATGCACTTCCATATAGTCAGTTTGTGAGACTGCGCCGCATCAATAACAACGATGCGTTTTTTTTGCAGCAATCGGAGGACTTAAAAGGAAGATTGAGGGTACCCGGAACATGTTATACGATCTGCTTTTGATAAATGCGTATTAAAACACGCTGAACGTGATGTTACTGGCACCGCAGACCAGCCCCCAAGAAGAGTGCAGCCACGTAGATTTATTTTTAATTTTAAATTTGGTCCACTCGAGTCTGTGATAAAAAATGCCCTACATAGAAATTGGCACATCTTGGAGCAGGATACCGATCTCAGCGAAATGACTGCTAAAAAGCCCCTGGTTACTTACCGAAGGGGCAGTAATCTGAAAGATGTGCTGGTCAGAAATAGGCTGTCACAGCCATCTACTTGGTTAGAAAGGGATAGCCCCGTTGGCAATTATAGGTGTGGGAACTGCAGGTTCTGCAGTTCACACATAACAGGTAAATCGATCACTGTTGGATCCTCTGTGCATAACGTCAATCGTTTTATTTCATGCAAAACAAATTTTGTTGTGTATGTGGTCTTTTGTGGCTGCGGACGATTTTACATCGGAAAAACCATCAGGCCGATGTATGTCAGGTTTAAAGAACATTATAATTGTGTGAAATCTGGTAAAGGCTCCCCTCGGCTTATTGAGCATGTGCGCAGTTCACACAATGGAGATCCTAATGTCCTGCGGTTTGCAGGCCTAGAGAGGATCAGTTTACCTCCACAAGGAGGCGACCTGCATAAGATGCTGTTGCAAGCCGAGGCGAGACTTATTATCACGTACAGAGCCCAAGGTAATGTGGGTTTAAATGACAAAAATGATCTTTCAGTTTTTTTGTAAAAAATGTTTGCTTTGTATGACTAACATGTGTCCTTTCTTTTATGTATATGTGGACAGTTCTTTTGGATTGTCCACTTGATGTTATTTGCAAGTTGCACTTGCTTGATGTGTTATACTTCTCAGCTGTTTTTAATTGGGCAGTGATGTAGACTGGACGCAACCCCCTCATAAGGCGGCAGTCTATGCCTGTCCATATGGACCCGAGGAAGCGTGAGTACACGCAAAACGGCTGTCGTCCATGAGGGGGCCCTGCTGTCAACTCTGCTCCTGCCTTTTTACCTGCACCATGAATAAATAAAGTCTTTTTTACTGGACGTTGGTGAGTGCTGCCCTATCTCTATTGTTGGACTCTATCCAGGAACGTTTTTTGCTTGGGGGATAAGCACCCCCTGCCCAGTGTATGTGGAGGATTACCGCCTGCCGTCTACACAAGCAACACGGCTGATGCTCAGGGGTGGGTAGCTGCGTCAATTTCTGTTGATTTATCTACAAGACCACTTATCTGAGGGAAGTTCTGGAAGTGAGCAGAGCTGGTTGCAGAATGTCCTGGACACACAGGAGCAATTAACCACCGGCAAGTAACAAGAGAAAGCTACTAAGTTAAATAGCCCAGTCAGACCCTGATTGCCAGTCCTCTGTATGTGTGTCGCTTCTATTCCACACATCAACTGCACTGCCAGCTCTGACCACAAGAGAGAGCTCCGAACTGGAAAACATATTCACAATGGGGAGCGCAGTGCAGGTTAGAAGCAGGGGAGGACAGCGTACTCATTCAGGCAGTGTTGGTAGTGATGCGACAGCAAAGCAGACTCTGACACAAAGGTAAGCCAAGTCTCTGGGCGTTGCTGCCTCTCTGGGGGAGCCTGTCCGGGAATTTGCTAACTTTGATGTTGCTGGTGGTCTTAACCTGCCTCCTTGCACTAATGTAAGATGTTTTCCAGTGACCCCTCGGCTTGAAGCTTTCAGAGTCCCGCTCCCTACACTTAAGTAGAGGAGCTGTGCTCTCGATGGCTGACACTTGGGATTTCAGTGGGCTGCATGGGTTGTAAAGCCCTATCCCCTTTGTTGTGTTGGTGTCTTAAATCTCTGAGCCCTCGGGGACAGTTCATAGAGATACTATCCTCCACAGGTTAATTATCAGGTTGCGTGAAGCTACTTCCTGATCTAGGGTCCAGTACTCCGCTGTGCTCGGTACCGGTTCGGTTACTAGGTATGCCAGTGCCGACCGGTCTCCAAAACTAAGTCTGGCTTCTTTCTCCAATACCCTGCGACCGGGTCTCCAACTCCTCCGGTCCCAGACCACTGCCTGCGACCTAGCCAAAAGTCCCCAGGGAGCTCCAACTCCCAGCTCCTCACTCTTTGTGAGATACTCCAGAACTCTCTCTGTCCCTCCTACCTGTCTGTCTGACCCCTAGGCGGGTGGCCCTATTCCAGCTAGACAACCCACTGGTGTGCCTGACAGGGTGTGGTGCAAGGTGTCTAGGATTTGAATGCTGATGGAGCAACACCAAAGGTTAGGATCCCAAAACCATGAGGGTTGAGTCCTGCACCAACAGATAAAGAGTGCAGCACTCTGTGACACCCTGACTAGTCAGTTCAGGGGCGTCACAGATGCACAAGGCTGGATTACAGCAGTAAGGACTAGGCTGTATTAGGCCTGTATGGAAGAGGCTATATTAAGGCTGGATGCATGAGGCTGTAATATATATATATATATATATATATATATATATATATATACATACAGTGGGTACAGAAAGTATTCAGACCGCTTTAAATTTTTCACTCTTTTTTTTCATTGCAGCCATTTGTCAAATTCAAAAAAGTTCATTTTTTTCTCATTAATGTACACTCTGCATCCCATCTTGACAGAAAAAAACAAAAATGTACACATTTTTGAAAATTTTATAAAAAAGAAAAACTGAAATATCACGTGGTCATAAGTATTCAGACCTTTTGACTAGTATTGAGTAGAAGCACCCTTTTGAGCTAGTACAGCCATGTGTCTTCTTGGGAATGATGCAAATGTTTTTCACACCTGGATTTGGGGATCCTCTACCATTCTTCTTTGCAGATCCTGTCCAGTTTTGTCAAGTTGGATGGTGAACAGCCATTCTCAGGTCTCTCCAGAGGTGCTCAATTGGGTTTAGGTCAGGGCACTGGCTGGGCCAGTCAAGAATGGTCACAGAGTTGTTCTGAAGCCACTACTTTATTATTTTAGCTGTATGCTTAGGGTCATTATCTTGTTGGAAGGTGAACCTTAGGCCAAGCCTGAGGTCAAGAGCACTCTGGAAGAGGTTTTCTTCCAGGATATCTCTGTACTTGGCCACATTCATCTTTTCTTCAATTGCAACCAGTCGTCCTGTTTATGTAGCTGAAAAACACCCCCATAGCATGATGCTGTCACCACCATGTTTCACTGTGATGAGGTACCTGGTTTTCTCCACACATACCGCTTAGAATTGTCACCAAAAAGTTCTATCTTCATCTCATCAGACCAGAGAATCTTATTTCTCATAGTCTGGGAGTCCTTTATGTGGTTTTTTTGCAAACTCTATGCGGGCTTTAAAATGTCTTGCACTGAGGAGAGGCTTCCGTCGAGGCACTGTGCCATAAAGGCCCAACTGGTGGATGGCTGCAGTGATAGCTGACTTTGTGCAACTTTCTGCCATCTCCCTACTGCATCTCTGGAGCTCAGTCACAGTGATCTTGGGGTTCTTTACCTCTCTCACCAAGGCTTTTCTCCCACGATTGTTCAGTTTAGCTGGACGGCCAGGTCAAGGAAGAGTTCTGCTGGTCCCAAACGTCTTCCATTTAAGGATTATGGGGGCCGCTGTGCTTGTAGGGATCTTGAGTACTGCAGAAATTCTTTTGTAACCTTGGCCAGATCTGTACCTTTCCACAGTTCTGTCTCTGAGCTCCTTGGGCAGTTCCTTTGACCTCATAATTCTCATTTGATCTATCATGCACTGTTTGCTGTGAGGTCTTATATAGACAGGTGTGTGCCTTTCCAAATCAAGTCCTATCAGTTTAATTAAACACTGCTGGACTCCAATGAAGGAGTAGAACCATCTTAAGGAGGATCACAAGGAAATGGACAGCATGTGACTTAAGAATGAGTGTCTGAACAAAGAGTCTGAATACTTATGACCATGTGATATTTCATTTTTTCTTGTTTAAAAAAATTGCAAAAATGTCTACGTCTGTCTTTTTTCCGTCAAGATGGGGTGGCAGAGTGTACATTACTGAAAAAAAAAATTACTTTTCGTACCCACTGTATATATATATATATATATATATACACAGTATACATACATATATATATATATATATATATATATACAGTATACATATATATATATATATATATATATATATATATATATATATATATATATATATATATATATATATGGACCAGGCTGTATTAGGGCTGGATGCACACGGCTAGATTTGGCTTGTATATACCAGGCTGTATTAGGCCTCAAAGCTGGAATCATGAGGCTGTATTAGGCCTGTATGGACAAGACTATATCAGGACTGGGTGCACAAGGCTGGATTAGAGCAGTATGGAACAGGCTGTATTTGGAACAGTTGTATTAGAGCTGGATGCACGAGGCTGGATTAGGCCTCTATGCACCAGGTGTATTAGTATTGGATGCACGTATTAGGCCTGTTTGGACCAGGCTGCATTAGGTCTGTATGGACCATACTGTATAAGGCTGGATGCACAAGGCTGTATTATAATATTTTTTTTTTTTCCTTGGTTTCTCTTTGTCTCATGGCCAGTGTGAACATGGTCTCACAAGTTCCATGTATACCATCTCATACTCCGGCTCACTTTTTTGTTTTTATGTAGTTTTTTTGTATTCAGTACAAACAGGGAGTGGCCCCCTTCTCAGCGAGCTGGACATTTCATTCTGTGAATCCCCCTGACTGTGTGTGTCCTGTTGGGACCCGGTCGCTCTCAGCCCTTAGCCGCATTGAGGCCTATTTTAGACCCATGGTAAGGTTTTAATATTAGAGAGTGTAGGTACTATCCCAACTGGGTACACCTTGACGTTTGGTGGGATAGCTTTATGCTTTTTTTGATCAAAAACAGTGTTTACTAAGTACCCTATGTTTATATGCACTATGCTTTTATTTAGTTACAGCAGGGTATGTTTTCACATTTTTTTTTTTCCTTGGTTTCTCTTTGTCTCATGGCCAGTGTGAACATGGTCTCACAAGTTCCATGTATACCATCTCATACTCCGGCTCACTTTTTTGTTTTTATGTAGTTTTTTTGTATTCAGTACAAACAGGGAGTGGCCCCCTTCTCAGCGAGCTGGACATTTCATTCTGTGAATCCCCCTGACTGTGTGTGTCCTGTTGGGACCCGGTCGCTCTCAGCCCTTAGCCGCATTGAGGCCTATTTTAGACCCATGGTAAGGTTTTAATATTAGAGAGTGTAGGTACTATCCCAACTGGGTACACCTTGACGTTTGGTGGGATAGCTTTATGCTTTTTTTGATCAAAAACAGTGTTTACTAAGTACCCTATGTTTATATGCACTATGCTTTTATTTAGTTACAGCAGGGTATGTTTTCACATTTTTTTTTTTTCCTTGGTTTCTCTTTGTCTCATGGCCAGTGTGAACATGGTCTCACAAGTTCCATGTATACCATCTCATACTCCGGCTCACTTTTTTGTTTTTATGTAGTTTTTTTGTATTCAGTACAAACAGGGAGTGGCCCCCTTCTCAGCGAGCTGGACATTTCATTCTGTGAATCCCCCTGACTGTGTGTGTCCTGTTGGGACCCGGTCGCTCTCAGCCCTTAGCCGCATTGAGGCCTATTTTAGACCCATGGTAAGGTTTTAATATTAGAGAGTGTAGGTACTATCCCAACTGGGTACACCTTGACGTTTGGTGGGATAGCTTTATGCTTTTTTTGATCAAAAACAGTGTTTACTAAGTACCCTATGTTTATATGCACTATGCTTTTATTTAGTTACAGCAGGGTATGTTTTCACATTTTTTTTTTTTCCTTGGTTTCTCTTTGTCTCATGGCCAGTGTGAACATGGTCTCACAAGTTCCATGTATACCATCTCATACTCCGGCTCACTTTTTTGTTTTTATGTAGTTTTTTTGTATTCAGTACAAACAGGGAGTGGCCCCCTTCTCAGCGAGCTGGACATTTCATTCTGTGAATCCCCCTGACTGTGTGTGTCCTGTTGGGACCCGGTCGCTCTCAGCCCTTAGCCGCATTGAGGCCTATTTTAGACCCATGGTAAGGTTTTAATATTAGAGAGTGTAGGTACTATCCCAACTGGGTACACCTTGACGTTTGGTGGGATAGCTTTATGCTTTTTTTGATCAAAAACAGTGTTTACTAAGTACCCTATGTTTATATGCACTATGCTTTTATTTAGTTACAGCAGGGTATGTTTTCACATTTTTTTTTTCCTTGGTTTCTCTTTGTCTCATGGCCAGTGTGAACATGGTCTCACAAGTTCCATGTATACCATCTCATACTCCGGCTCACTTTTTTGTTTTTATGTAGTTTTTTTGTATTCAGTACAAACAGGGAGTGCCCCCCTTCTCAGCGAGCTGGACATTTCATTCTGTGAATCCCCCTGACTGTGTGTGTCCTGTTGGGACCCGGTCGCTCTCAGCCCTTAGCCGCATTGAGGCCTATTTTAGACCCATGGTAAGGTTTTAATATTAGAGAGTGTAGGTACTATCCCAAATGGGTACACCTTGACGTTTGGTGGGATAGCTTTATGCTTTTTTTGATCAAAAACAGTGTTTACTAAGTACCCTATGTTTATATGCACTATGCTTTTATTTAGTTACAGCAGGGTATGTTTTCACATTTTTTTTTTCCTTGGTTTCTCTTCCCCACAAGGCTGTATTAGGACTGGATTATCGAAGCTGGATTAGATCTTTATTGAGCAGGTTGTATTAGGGCTGGATGCACAACGCTGTAATAGGATTGGATTAAAGGGAATCAAACATCAGCATTTTCCTACATAAGGTGCAGCCAGTGCAGTACTGGCACTATCAGGCACAGGCTGTACATACCATTAGGGTGCAGCTCGGGTGTTTAGGCTGTGAAATTCAACTTTATAAAGTTTGAAAATTCATGCACTTTTTGATTGACGTGTGCACCACGCTGCTAATGTCCGGGCGGGTTATGCACGTGTATCCCCGCCCCCCTGCCGCCTGTTCCTCCCTCCCTCTTGTCGTATGTAAATTTCTAATTTTCAGTTACATGGCGTCGGAGTTAGCGCCTGCGCATAGCGCTCATCTCCGGCGCCATGTTTCTGAAGCCCACAGTATTATGGTGCATGAGAGGGCAGTGCATGAGAAGGCGGCACATGCGCCCTCGCTTCTTCAGATCTGTTGTGACCGCGGGAGCACGCACGGTCACAACAGGACTGGAGCACGTTCCGTGCGATTTTACGTGTGTGTGCCATCTACCATAGAACAACATGGGTCTCCGTGTGTACGTGTCTCCGGTACGTGAAAATACGTACCGCACACGTACAAATTAAACGGATGTGTGTTGCGAGTCTATAGTAGCGCTCAGGCTGTATACTGTTGGTTACAGGTGCCGATGTAAAGCGGATCCTTCTGAGTGGCGTGCCACAAGGCGGTCCCTGATATGCTAGCTTTACCTAGCTGTTACTGAGATTACGTCCCTGACGTGCGTTTCACCGATCAGTGTCGGTTTTCTCTAAGGCTTCCACTGGTACTGGGTCACTAGTGTTTATTGATGATATGACTAGACAGAAACAGCTGGATGAATTCTGAAGTGTACAGGGCTATACTTTCTGCTCAAATTCAAACACATGCAGCAAGTTTGATTGGACAGCGCTTCACAGTAAAGGTGGACAATGACCCAAAACCTACTGCAAAAAGCAATCCAGGAGTCTTTTTTAAGGCAAAAAAGTGGAATATTCTGCAATGGCTGAGTCAGTTACCAGATCTCAACTATATCAACCATGCACTTTACATGCTTAAAGGGAATCTGTCACCAGGTTTTTGCCACCTAATCTGAGAGCAGCATAATGTAGAAACAGAGATCCTGATTGAAGTGTTCTTTTACTTACTGAGCTGCTTAGTGTAGGTTTAATAAATTCACTGATTAATCAGCAGTAGATTATCATTAGAGGACTACTTGGCATGCTGCAGGTCCTCCATATTCATGAGCTCTGTATAACTGCTAGATTTGCAGCAAAAAAAATATTGATTTTATGAAAATGACAGCAAACAGCTCAGTACGTGACATATCACTAGAATCAGGGTCTCTGTCTCTACATTATGCTGCTCTCAGATGGGGTAGCAAAAACCTGGTAACAGATTCTCTTTAAAATAAAACCTAAGGCAGAAAGACACAAACAAGCAACAACTGAAGTCAGCTGCAGAAAAGACCTGGCAAAAGTATCACAAAGGAAAATACAGAGTTTGGTGACGTCCATGGCTTCCAGACGTCAGGCAATCATTGCCTGCATAGGAATCTCTATAAGTTATTAAAAATGAACATTTTATTTATGGAAAAGTTAATTTGTCTAATTACTTTTGAGCCCCTGAAATGAGAACGCTTTATAGAAAAATGGTTACAGATTATAAACCTTTCACAGGATAGTGGCATGTACAGCCTAAATCATGAAGATTCGGTCACTGTCCAAATATTTCTGAACCTAACTGTATATACAGGAAAAATCGAAAAAGACATCCAGGGCAGTCCTCAGGTTATAAAATAAAATCCATGATTTTTATATAGTCTAATTGTATTAAAATATAGTGGTGTGCAGGGTGACAAGAATGATCTAATGCCCCATCAAACTACGCGGTTCGACACATAGTCTTAGTCATGTATATACACACACACCTACACATTGAAGTGCTGTTGCACATCTGAATTTGAGGAGCCAGAAGGCATGAACATAATTTGTTATGGGGACCCATGATTTCTAAATGTTATCCCCCTCCTAATAAAAAAAAAAGGCTAATTAGGCTGGAACTCCGCACCTCTTAGTGTTTTCATGCACTATGACACCCCTTTCATGGTCCCTCTAGAATATGTTGCCCCCCAAAATGCACTGCCCCGGAATGATATACCCAGTGAATTTGCTTCCTCAAACACAGTATGATGACACAAGAGTAACCCCAGCAAAATATGATGTCTCCCATAGCCTACTGACACACAGTGCAATGCTCTTATAGCCTCCCTATATGCAGTGTGATGCCCCACAGTCCTCTAAACAAATTATGATAGACCCCTAGCAACCCTATACACAGATTAATGCCTCGATAGAACCCCTACGTAGAGTATGATGACTGCCTAGCCCCATATACTCAGTATGATGACCCGAACCCACTATACACAGTAAAAAAAATCCCCTATAGACAGTATGATGACCCAATAGCCCTTCTAAGCACAGTTTGAAGGCCCCATAACCCCCTATACACAGTAAAATGTCTCTATAGCCTTTCCCTTTATGTGGTAAGATACTCTAATAATAAAACAACATAGCACTCATCTGTTGCTGTACCGATTTTCAGATGCTAAAGCAGTAAATCTCTAAACAGCTGGTAGAATGGCCCTGGGGGTCATATGTTTCTCTATCCTCAAGCCCAGCCTGGCCCCGTAAATTGTATAACAGTCACAGCTCACCTAAAAAACATGCCCCATGCAGAGCAATTCTGCCAGAATTCTGGTGTAAATTACTTAAAAAACTTTGAAAAATGTTGCAACTTTTGGCATTTTTATCCAGGTTTCTCCCACCTCTGCCAAGTGGGGCGGGACAGGGGCGCAACAGGAGAAGGATGCCACAGCTTGTTTTATTTACAGGATTATATAATTGATCTTTATGTGAGTGAAGACCATCAAGTCTTATCGGTTTTCAAAACTAATGCTCTAGCAGCATTCTCATGTCCACTCACATTTGTGACCACAGTAGCATCAGGTTCAATAAATTGTCTACTAACAACATTAGTACATACCAGTTGGGTACACAAACTAGGCCTTTAGGGCATGTGCGCACATTGAGTAATTGCATGCATTTACGCTGCGTTTTGCACTGCATAGTAAATGCATGCGTCCTGCGTCCCCTGCACAATCTATGTAGATTGTGCATAATGCTTGCACACGATGCTTTTTTTGAACGCAGCGATTTGGATGCTAAAATTTTGACCCAAATCCGTGCGTTCAAAAATGCAGCATGTCAATTCTTTCGTACACTTTGGATGCAGCTCCCACTGTCTATGGGAGAGGCAGCATGCATAGCGCATGAAATCGGGATTTATTCTGCTGAAACACTGCATCCATTACGCAGTGTTTCTGTAGCGATTTGAAGCGCACATGTGCTGTCAAATCGCTGCAGAAATTTCAGCATGTACGTACGAACAAGCCCTTAGATCCACTGGTTCAGACAATGTTCTCAGAGGTCAGGTTCAGATTTGCTTCAAAGTCATTAGGAAGTTTCATCGCAGGTTCACCATTTATACCAGAAAAAAGTGCAGCATTCTGAACTGTTTTTCAGGTAAAAAGATGAGCCCTCAAACAGAAGCCATTATAGTTCAATTACCATCATTTCGGTCCATTATAGATCGGTTATGTTTTATTGCAGGAGTTCGGTCCTTATAATGGAATGGAGAAATGAAATTTCAAATGCTAGCTTGAGCTATACAGCTTTGAGACTAATATATTGCTGCAAACTAGCTGAGAGCTCTGTACTGCTGATGTACTCAGTGCATAGAGTGTTGCCATGAGTAGAAACAAGTGTATCCACTTCTCAGCTGAGAGAACTAAATATAGAATGTACAGGCAATATTGCATTGTGCCTGTGGAATATTTCTCAAATATTTCAACACACACACACACACACACACACACATATATATCAGTACAGACCAAAAGTTTGGACACACTTTCTCATTCAAAGAGTTTTCTTTATTTTCATGACTCTGAAAAAATTGTAGATTCACATTGAAGGCATCAAAACTATGAATTAACACATGTGGAATGAAATAATTAAAAAAAAATTGTGAAACAACTGAAAATATGTCTTATATTCTAGGTTCTTCAAAGTAGCCACCTTTTTCTTTGATTACTGCTTTGCACACTCTTGGCATTCTCTTGATGAGTTTCAAGTGGTATTCACCGGAAATGGTTTTCACTTCACAGGTGTGCCCTGACAGGTTTAATAAGTGGGATTTCTTGCCTTATAAATGGGGTTGGGACCATCAGTTGTGTTGTGCAGAAGTCTGGTGGATACACAGCTGATAGTCTTACTGAATAGACTGTTAGAATTTGTATTATGGCAAGAAAAAGCAGCTAAGTAAAGAAAAACGAGTGGCCATCATTACTTTAAGAAATGAAGGTCAGTTAGTCCGAAAATTGGGAAAACTTTGAAAGTGTCCCCAAATACAGTGGCAAAAAACATCAAACGCTACAAAGAAACTGGCTCACATGAGGACCGCCCCAGGAAAGGAAGACCAAGAGTCACCTCTGCTGCAGAGGATAAGTTTATCCGAGTCACCAGCCTCAGAAATCGCAGGTTAACAGCAGCTCAGATTAGAGACCAGGTCAATGCCACACAGACGTCTAGCAGCAAACACATCTCTAGAACAACTGTTAAGAGGAAACTTTGTGCCACAGGCCTTCATGGTAAAATAGCTGCTAGGAAACCACTGCTAAGGAGAGGCAACAAGCAGAAGAGACTTGTTTGGGCTAAAGAACACAAGGAATGGACATTAGACCAGTGGAAATCTGTGCTTTGGTCTGATGAGTCCAAATTTGAGATCTTTGGATCCAACTACCGTGTCTTTGTGCGACGCAGAAAAGGTGAATGGATGGATTCTACGTGCCTGGTTCCTACCGTGAAGCATGGAGGAGGAGGAGGTGTGATGGTGTGGGGGTACTTTGATGGTGACACTGTTGGGGATTTATTCAAAATTGAAGGCATACTGAACCAGAATGGCTACCACAGCATCTAGCAGCGGCATGCTATTCCATCCGGTTTGCGTTTAGTTGGACCATCATTTATTTTTCAACAGGACAATGACCTCAAACACACCTCAAGGCTGTTTAAGGGCTATTTGACTAAGAAGGAGAGTGATGGGGTGCTATGCCAGATGACCTGGCCTCCACAGTCACCAGACCTGAACCCAATCGAGATGGTTTGGGGTGAGCTGGACTGCCGAGTGAAGGCAAAAGGGCCAACAAGTGCTAAGCATCTCTGGAAACTCCTTCAAGACTGTTGGAAGACCATTTTCGGTGACTACCTCTTGAAGCTCATCAAGAGAATGCCAAGAGTGTGCAAAGCAGTAATCAAAGAAAAAGGTGGCTACTTTGAAGAACCTAGAATATGACATATTTTCAGTTGTTTCACACTTTTTTGTTAAGTATTTCATTCCACAGGTGTTAATTCATAGTTTTGATGCCTTCAATGTGAATCTACAATTTTCAGAGTCATGAAAATAAAGAAAACTCTTTGAATGAGAAGGTGTGTCCAAACGTTTGGTCTGCACTGTATAAAAATACATATATAAAAATATATATATTTTTGACCAGTTATTAAATAAAAAAAAACACTGACAACGTAGGGATATTGGAGGCTATTATATTTATTGTGCTAATCAGACATTAAAGAAATATGTTCAACAAGCAAGCAATTTAAAGTACAATCACAGACATGAGGTCTATGCAAAGAGCGAGGCAAAGGTTAGAGGACACTCAGAGAACAAGAATAAAAGCAAACATCAGGGAAGTCTTGTGATACTTTTGCTTCCTTACATCATCAAAATAATGTTGAAGTAAGATCTGAAAAGTAAAATGTCCAGTCTTGTGTACAGGTGACCAAAGAACAGCAAAGAACAGTCTTATAAAATTTATCTCCCACAAAAATAAACTATATGTATAAAAATTTATAATGTTCTTTCTGTTTGGATGGCCACCATCTGCTTTTGTTCAGTCTGAAAGATGAGGTATAGTAAGCCCTAAGAGGTAGTAATGTCTTTATCTGATTGTACTAAAAACATAGAAAACACAATTGGCGAGATATAAGTTGCTCAGTGCATAATGTCTCAGCGGTCAGCACACGAGGGCCAGCGCCTCACATATCAATAATCACTACATTTTAATGGAACCAACGGTATCTTGGATCTTAGATGATAGGTTTTCTTTCGTTATTAATCCTAAATAGGAAATATGTTAAATTTGGTCTCAGAATGTTATATCATTCTGAAAAATAGAAGGTTTTTCCCTTTTAAACACAATAGGTCAAGATTAAATTATCTTAATAATAATTCACTTCTGACAATCTGTTCAGGCATTTTTTTTGTAATTCCTGGAAATATAAAAACTGTATGAAAGATACACAAAAACTCCAACAGAAGAAAGTCTGCTTCCCCATGTTACATGTAGCACAGGACCTAGTGTGCATGACAAAGGTTCACATATCAAGTAAATGCACTTGCTCTGCCTTAACGGGGTTGTCTCATCACAGCCATTTATGGCACACACACAAATATGTGACTAGTAGCTGATAGATGTGAGTCTCACACATGAGACTTGGTTCTATAAACCGTCGATCACACAAAAGTGAGAGGTGCGCATGAACAGCCACCTAAACAGTGCCCGTAGCAGCACTCAGAACAGGTGAACAGATGGCCCCTTGGAGATACATATAGGTCGGCAATAAATTTCTCTGACTTGACAATCTCTTTAAGGATCATCAATGGTGCATATCCCTCTGTACCTGTTGAGGTAATATTGCGTTTTAGAGGTACAAGCAGAATGTGATACAGTGGCATATGTGCTTTGCCAATATAAAGAATAATAAATATTAAAGGGATTGTCTGGTCTAAAATGATAAGTCAGCAGTCATTCTATGTGTCACTATATGTGACTGCAGACTTGTGAAACCTAAGATCGCACACACAGTGAGGATTCTCTGATGTCAGAGCAGGGAACAACAGTCATGTGGCCTCAAGTTTATGATATCCATATTCCTGGCCACATTCCAAGTAGATGGGCGAGGCCTCCCTCAGTGCAAGTGGATTGACCAAGGCCGGAAACAGTCTAGTCAGCTTCTGGCCATGAGTATGGATATCACATGCTCATGGTGACGAGACCACCATTCCTGACTCCGAAACAGGTGAATCATCACAACGCACAAAGTGTGTGATGTGAGGATTGACATCACATAGAGTGACTGCAGACTTGAAATTTTAGACAATTCCTTTAAAGGCTTTGGAAGAGTAGTGACAAGTATACAAAATTAGGCCTTATGTGTCATTAAGATCCAAACCAATTAGACAGCAGGATATATTTTGGGTGATCTGAATATAGTAACATGACAATTTCATCAGACATGCCTTTTCTTCTGCTGAGAATCTTAAACCCAAGCCCTTCTTCAATTTGCTCTTGGCAAACAAAAAGGTTGCAAGTCTGCCAACATGACCAATCATACTCTTATAGGGAACCTATCATTTCCAGAAACACTATTTACCTGGAGATATAGTGGTAATCTGTAGGAAATAGCACTTACGGTAAATCCTGTCTGGCAGACTTAAGTAGCGGCTAGAGGGAGAAAACTACATTTTATTCTCCAAGCAGTTGCCTGCCCAAGTCATAGGGTTGGTGCAGTGAGCTGTTTTGATGTTGCAGAATTTCTACACAATTCCTGGACATATTATGTAAATTTGTTTACTTGTCTTTTTTACATGCTTTTTTGTGTTCGTTTTTTTACATGGATTTTTAACTTTTTTTTTGTCTCTTTTTGGTGTGTCATGTTTTAAACAAAACTGCTTTATTTTTGATAATTCCTGATATTTGGCTGACAAAACCTAATTGACATATTTATATGCGGATTTTATAGGTTTTGGATGTGTTTCCACAGCGGAAATGCGCTAAAAATGCACATGTTTTATACCTGCGGATTTTCTCTATCTATTGCAAGTTTATGGGAAAAATATGCATGTAAAACGCAGCTGTCATGTTATGTATTTGAAACATGTCCCACAGGTCGTGAGTGAAAAAGAAGCACAAGTAGGCATGCAATTTCTTTAAATCCCATCCACTTTAAAGGCTTATGCGCACGTAACTGCTGAATATTCTGCAGCGATTTGACAGCACGTGTGCACGTCAAATCGCTGCAGAATCACTGCATAATGGATGCAGTTTTTCTGTACAAAAAAGGCCGATTTCATGCGCTATGGCTGCTGCCCCCACCATAGACAGAGTGGGAGCTGCATCCAAAGCGCACAAATTAATTGACATGCTCATTTTATGAACGCATGGATTTGGGGCAAAATTTTAGCACCCAAATCGCTGCGTTCATAAAAGCATTGTTCTCACGTCTCATGCACAATCTTCATAGATTGTGCAGGGGACGCAGGACACATGCATTTACGCTGCAGTGCTACAGTTAGGTCCAGAAATATTTGGACAGTGACACAAGTTTTGTTATTTTAGCTGTTTACAAAAACATGTTCAGAAATACAATTATATAAATAATATGGGTTGAAAGTGCACACTCCCAGCTGCAATATGAGAGTTTTCACATCCAAATCGGAGAAAGGGTTTAGGAATCATAGCTCTGTAATGCATAGCCTCCTCTTTTTCAAGGGACCAAAAGTAATTGGACAAGGGACTCTAAGGGCTGCAATTAACTCTGAAGGCGTCTCCCTCGTTAACCTGTAATCAATGAAGTAGTTAAAAGGTCTGGGGTTGATTACAGGTGTGTGGTTTTGCATTTGGAAGCTGTTGCTCTGACCAGACAACATGCGGTCTAAGGAACTCTCAATTGAGGTGAAGCAGAACATCCTGAGGCTGAAAAAAAAGAAAAAATCCATCAGAGAGATAGCAGACATGGTTGGAGTAGCAAAATCAACAGTCGGGTACATTCTGAGAAAAAAGGAATTGACTGGTGAGCTTGGGAACTCAAAAAGGCCTGGGCGTCCACGGATGACAACAGTGGTGGATGATCGCCGCATACTTTCTTTGGTGAAGAAGAACCCGTTCACAACATCAACTGAAGTCCAGAACACTCTCAGTGAAGTAGGTGTATCTGTCTCTAAGTCAACAGTAAAGAGAAGACTCCATGAAAGTAAATGCAAAGGGTTCACATCTAGATGCAAACCATTCATCAATTCCAAAAATAGACAGGCCAGAGTTAAATTTGCTGAAAAACACCTCATGAAGCCAGCTCAGTTCTGGAAAAGTATTCTATGGACATATGAGACAAAGATCAACCTGTACCAGAATGATGGGAAGAAAAAAGTTTGGAGAAGAAAGGGACCGGCACATGATTCAAGGCACACCACATCCTCTGTAAAATATGGTGGAGGCAACGTGATGGCATGGGCATGCATGGCTTTCAATGGCACTGGGTCACTTGTGTTTATTGATGACATAACAGCAGACAAGAGTAGCCGGATGAATTCTGAAGTGCACCGGGATATACTTTCAGCCCAGATTCAGCCAAATGCCGCAAAGTTGATCGGACGGCGCTTCATAGTACAGATGGACAATGACCCCAAGCATACAGCCAAAGCTACCCAGGAGTTCATGAGTGCAAAAAAGTGGAACATTCTGCAATGGCCAAGTCAATCACCAGATCTTAACCCAATTGAGCATGCATTTCACTTGCTCAAATCCAGACTTAAGACGGAAAGACCCACAAACAAGCAAGACCTGAAGGCTGCGGCTGTAAAGGCCTGGCAAAGCATTAAGAAGGAGGAAACCCAGCGTTTGGTGATGTCCATGGGTTCCAGACTTAAGGCAGTGATTGCCTCCAAAGGATTCGCAACAAAATATTGAAAATAAAAATATTTTGTTTGGGTTTGGTTTATTTGTCCAATTACTTTTGACCTAAAATGTGGAGTGTTTGTAAAGAAATGTGTACAATTCCTACAATTTCTATCAGATATTTTTGTTCAAACCTTCAAATTAAACGTTACAATCTGCACTTGAATTCTGTTGTAGAGGTTTCATTTCAAATCCAATGTGGTGGCATGCAGAGCCCAACTCACGAAAATTGTGTCACTGTCCAAATATTTCTGGACCAAACTGTATATGCAGTGTAAATGCATGCTATTACGCAACGTGTGCATGAGCCCTTATGGAACTGTAAGATGCTGCGTTTTTGACACAGCAAAAATACTCAGCATCAAAAACTCACTAAAAACTCATTGTGGGCATAGAGCCTTAAGGCTACTTTACACACTGCGATATCGGTCCCGATATCGCTAGTGTAGGTATCCGCCCCCATCTGTTGCGCGACACGGGCACATCGCTGCCCGTGCCGCACAACGTCGCCCAGAGCCGTCACACATACTTACCTGTCCGGCGACGTCGCTGTGACCGGCGAACCGCCTCCTTTCTAAGGGGGCGGTCCGTGCAGCGTCACAGCGACGTCACTGAAACGTCACTGAACCGCCGCCCAATCGCAGCGGAGGGGCGGAGATGAGCGGGACGTAACATCCCGCCCACCTCCTTCCTTCCGCATAGCGGCCGGGAGGCAGGTAGGGAGAGCTTCCTCGCTCCTGCGGCGTCACACGCAGCGATGTGTGCTGCCGCAGGAACGACGAACAAACTCGTTACTGCTGAAGTAACGATAATTGGGAATGGACCCCCGTGTCGCCGATTAGCGATTTTGCACTGTTTTGCAACGATGCAAAATCGCTTATCGGTGTCACACGCAACGGCATCGCTAATGCGGCCGAATGTGCGTCACAAAATCCGTGACCCCAACGACTCCGCATTAGCGATGTCGCAGCGTGTAAAGCCCGCTTTAGGGCATGTGCACATGTTGAGCATTTGGTAAGTTTATTACGTTAGTATTTGTAGCCAAAACATGGAGTGGAAAAAGAAAAGTATAAGGGCTCATGCGCACATAACTGCTGAATATACTGCAGGGATTTGACAGCACATGTGCGCGTCAAATCGCTGCAGAAACACTGCATAATGGATGCAGTTTTTTTTGTACAAAAAAAGCCGATTTCAAGCGCTATGGCTGCTGTCTCCACCATAGACGGGAGTGGGAGCTGCATCCATAGCGCACGGAATAATTGACATGCTCATTTTTATGAACGCACGGATTTGGGTCAAAAGTTTAGCACCCAAATCGCTGTGTTCATAATAGCATTGTCCGCACGTCTCATGCACAATCTACATAGATTGTGCAGGGGACGCAGGATGCATGCATTTACGCTGCAGTGCTATACGCAGCGTAAATGCATGCAATTACGCAACGTACGCACCAGCCCTAATAGAAACACGGGCACCAATCAGTAAGTACGCTAATATCAATCCCATGCAAAGTGAATGACAACCAGCTCTGTGTGTGTTAGTGTGTGTGTGTGTGTAAAGCAAGCTGTCAATCAAAATGCAGGGAAATCATTACAGCACGCTGTGTAGTGAGCAGTGGCTGCAATATTTCGCTGCATTACCCTGATAGCTGCAGAGAGAATATAATTTATTTTTCCTTGTAGCTGCTGCTCTAGTAAACCAGCCAGGAATGATTTAAACACTACCTGCAGATTACACCTATATCTGCAGGAAAATAGTGCTTTTGGAGGTGATGGGTTTCCTTTAACAGACCGCATTGACACCCTGAGGAACTCCCTCTTGCCCAGTTATTAATACAATGTTAAGAACGTGTAAATACTGGCTAAACAAACAGAATAAAAACTCTACTTGAGAATTTATAATACATCTGAATGAAACAATATAAAATCACATTTGTGTAAAATACATGAAAATACATTTCAGTCCACTATATTAAACACATACTTATGATTGCATTATGCAAAAGCAAGACTTGCATCTTCCCGCCTACAAAGCTTCAAGTTTTTTTTTTTGAAGGTTTTCACTAGAAGGCATAGGGATCCATGTGAGTTAAAAAAGAGTGCTATAACAGGACACTGCTTTTAGCTCTCAATTGATGAAGGCAATATCAAACATGGACCGACATGTGTTTACTTAGTACAATGTCCTACAAATTTACTTTGGTTAGGGATTAACTGCAATCCTAAATGCTGTTGAAATTATCTAATGGTTAGAGCTCATTTAGATGTCCATGCACATCGGTCTGATCTTGGACTGCAATATACGGACAAGCTGCGGGTCTCCCAACCGGAGCGTGACAGCTTCATATATTTCTCTGTCATGCTCGGTCAGGAGAGCCGTGGTCACTCCATGTATCTGACCAAAATGGGACCGATGTGGACAGTTGACTGAATGAGCGCTAATTCATTGTCCCAGTTGGAAATCTGGAGGTAAAATTGTTTGTTTTTATCAATCAATCTATTCTCCTTTAACAACACAAATGTGAGGTACACATATGGACAGTAATATATTGAAAAAAAGGATAACAATGTTCTGTATTGTGTAATATCAGAAAGAATATCCTTAAAAATCTAGAAGAATTCAGTACAAAAATATATTCAAGTTAACAGTTCGTTATACAGAAATCTAAATACAAAGCTGAAATCTAAGGAACAACATGATATTACTTGCATAACAGTCTTATTGTGTTTAAGTAGATGCAAAATGCAATTATGGATATCTGACTGCTCTATTGCAGTTCTCTGCAATATATTGAGTATAGCAGCATTCAATAATGAGGCTGTAGGGATCTATGAAAATCAGAGGTAGTCATGAATAGTGAGGAGAGTCAAATATCTGTTGGTGAGGGCGAATTCTGGGGATAGGCAACTTATAATTAAACATATGACCCTGATGTTCATTGAGCTACGGTATGTCCCGTATAAAAGTAACTTAACAAATAACTGCTATAGAGGTTTCTTTCGCTTTCATTTGCTATTTGCAAGGGTGCACATTAAGTCATCAAAAAATCCTGTATATAATATTCTCAGCATAAAGACACATATAGTTTCACTGAGCTATCTATACATGTTCCCTTTAATGGATGAAGATAATAAGCTAAAGGCCAACTGGAGCTATAACACTGTCCAAACACTATGATTTTATCATTCTTATATCCTGCCTTTAATAAACAGTTACTTGCTATTTGTGCAGTCATTTAACTAAGTGCTGAGGTCTCACATCTATTGTATGTGATTAAAGGGCTGTCCGTTTTGTTTTTTCAGTTCATTAAAAAAAAAAAAAAAAAAAACCATCGCGACTCTCTGCAACTGCCTCTTGTCTTTGTTGACGTGGCTGTAGCATTGATGTCATGTGGCCACTGAGCCAATGTATATGGCACAAGTCTGCTGGGCAGTCACAAATGTCGACATGATAACCAGAGGCAGCAAAAGGTAGCTGGTGCACGAGCAGCAATAGGTAGGTATGGCTGTATTTTGTTATTTTAATTAAAAGCAATCTAAATGGCCATTCCCTTTTACATTTTTAAGACTGCTATTATACCCCATTTTGGTTTCTAATAACTCTTTAGGTTTGTACCCTCACATAATGAGGGACCAGATACAACCCATGGACAGGTGTGGTGCGGCTTCTAGAAGATAGCAGTCAAGTCTTTTTAATTCTGTACACACACTTTAACTGAGTCCGCAAATTCTCGTTTGCATTAACTGCATTGCAACAATTCATCTTTTACTGCGTCATACACTTTTCTAATGTCTTCAATTTCGAATACATGCGTTTAGTAAACTTGAAAATGCCATAAAAAAAGCAGTTTACACTGATCAGTCATAGCAATATTCTAACTAGTTTTTGCAAAATGAGTGGGACTTAGACAATATTAGACACCTGGTTCAATGTTATGGCTGATTTGAATATATACATTATATTCAGAACACATCATGGTCATACCGTATGTAAATAGAGTCTGTCACTCAATAGGTGTATGTGCCATTTTACTAAATGAAAAATACAAAAGTCCTGTATTGCTAGAAAAATACTGCTTCCCTATGATCCCTTCAGCAAAATAACAGCACACTGTGCATGGAGAGATCTTGATAAAAAAAAGATCTAGACAATGGAGCCATGTATTAAAACAATATACTAGCAAGAAATGCACACTGTGGACAAAAAACTCCCTGAATGTGAGCATGTAGCATGCATGGGACAGTAATATTTTGAGCACGCAGTGCAGCACGTCAGTTAATGAACTTTTATTCCATCCTAAATGTTCCCCTGTGGAAGAGGAAATGTGTTCTATAGAGTAACAAATCATACACAAATCACACTTCTCTGTTGACAGTCTGATGGATAGTCTGGGTTTGCTGAATGCCAGGAGAACATTACCTGTCTGACTGCAGTGTGCCAACTTTAAAGTTTAAAATAACCACAATTACTGCTTTTTTGCAAAAATATAACAAGTGTTTTATTCATATAATAAATAGCAAAAAAGTGACATAACATGATAAAAACAACATTACACAGTGATCAGGCTACAGCAAGGAGGTGTCACTGACACAATGGAACCAGGAGTCCACCCTTCATTGGGGAAGCAGAATCACCAAAATAATAGGTGGGACATGGCCAGAAGAAACAACAACGGATACTGGGCCCAAATAAACATCAATGATCCGGAATGTGCACACCTAACAAGTGTGCACCAAAGAGGATCAGCATACATAAGGGGTCCAATATCCGAAGAGTCAGACCATTAACCACACCACAATTATAACAGAGACAGGCATTAAAAGATGCAACACATTACTATGCACAAAGTCCCTGTGCTGCACTCACCCATAATGAGGAAGGTGGTACCCGAGTAAAACGTGCCCCGACGCGCACGTTTCGATGTCTTCTTCGGGGGGCCGTGGCCGTGACACCACGGCCCCCCGAAGAAGACATCGAAACGTGCGCGTCGGGGCACGTTTTACTCGGGTACCACCTTCCTCATTATGGGTGAGTGCAGCACAGGGACTTTGTGCATAGTAATGTGTTGCATCTTTTAATGCCTGTCTCTGTTATAATTGTGGTGTGGTTAATGGTCTGACTCTTCGGATATTGGACCCCTTATGTATGCTGATCCTCTTTGGTGCACACTTGTTAGGTGTGCACATTCCGGATCATTGATGTTTATTTGGGCCCAGTATCCGTTGTTGTTTCTTCTGGCCATGTCCCACCTATTATTTTGGTGATTCTGCTTCCCCAATGAAGGGTGGACTCCTGGTTCCATTGTGTCAGTGACACCTCCTTGCTGTAGCCTGATCACTGTGTAATGTTGTTTTTATCATGTTATGTCACTTTTTTGCTATTTATTATATGAATAAAACACTTGTTATATTTTTGCAAAAAAGCAGTAATTGTGGTTATTTTGAATTGGTCAGTTTTTGACCCCGTGACTACCATTCCCATAGTCCTCCTGTCTCCATATCAAGTAATAGGGTGTAGTCTTTATTGGTACCTTAATTATTGGTCACATCTTGCCCTCATTCTTTTATATTCAACTTTAAAGTTTGTTGCTTTTGGATTGTGTGCTTCCAACTTTGTGCAAACAGTTTTGGAAAAGCCCATTTCTGTTCCAGCATGGCATGCCCCAGTGCACATAGTAAGGTCTTAAGGGTACTATACACGCTGCGACATTGCTAGCGATGTCGAGCGAGATAGCACCCGCCCCCGTCGCAAGTGCGACATTTGGTGATTGCTGCCGTAGCGAACATTATCGCTACGGCAGCGTCACACGCACATACCTTTGCAGCGACGTCGCTGTGACCGCCGAACAATCCCTCCTTCAAGGGGGAGGTGCATTCGGCGTCACAGCAACGTCACCACGACGTCACTAAGCGGCCGTCTAATAGAAGCGGAGGGGAGGAGATGAGCGGCCGGAACATGCCGCCCACCTTCTTCCTTCCGCATTGCTGGTGGACGCAGGTAAGGAGATGTTTGTCGTTCCTGCGGTGTCACACATAGCGATGTGTGGTGCCGCAGAAACGACGAACAACATCGTACCTGCAGCAGCAATGATATTAAGGAAAGGAGCGACGTGTCAACGATCACCGTTTTTGGACGCTTTTGCGATCGCTGATCATCGCTCCTTGGTGTAACACGCTGCGATGTTGCTACCGGCGCTGGATGTGCGTCACTAACGACGTGACCCCGACGATATATTGGTAGCAATGTCGCATGTAAAGCACCCTTTAGAGTCCTGACCACAAGCCCATTGAACACCTTTGAGATTAACTACAATGGAGATTAGATTGTAAGTCAGGCCCTCTTATTCTATATCAGCTTCTTGTTTATTCATCTTAAGGCTCTTTTAGATGAACGGATAAGGATTAGAGATGGGCAAACGCACAGAAGTTGGGTTCGGTTGGTCCAGCCAGACTTAATAAAAAAAGTCCAGTTCGGGACCGGACTTGATCTGAACTTGAGCTCAGACCTCGAACCCCATATAAGTCTATGGGGACCCGAACTTAAATGCTATAAAATGGTGGTAGTAAGGGTTTAGGGGGCTGCAAAAGGAATCAAAATAGAGATTAAAGCAGGACAATTATACTTACCGAGTTTATGAGGAGCTGTCACATTGTTTACAGGTCCGCTCATTAAAGCGTTTGTGTTTTGCATTTACTTCTTCATTACTTATTTCGATTAGTAATGGGAGACCCCCTACTCATTACTAATTCAGGGCTTCAGGGCAGCTGTGATTTTTTGAAAAATCACAGCAATCATTAACCCCTTATATTACTCCGATTGTTACTGATCCAGGGCAATCGGGATGAGCCGGGTAAGGCGCCAAAATTGGCGCTACTAATGAATGTGCCAATTCTGGGGCGGCTGCTATGTTTAGGCTTCGGAGAGTCCAATAACTATGAGACTCCCTAGCCTGAGAATACCAGTCAACAGTTGTCTGCTTTATCTTCTTTATCATGGCTAAATGCCAAAAATTGGGGAGGACCTCCATTTCATTTTTTTTAAATTATTTTTTTAAATATTTAAAAAAAAAGCCGGGTGGTGTCCGTCATATTTTGATACACAGCCAAGATAAAGGACACAGCTGGGGGCTGCAGACTCCAGCTGTCTGTATTATCTGCGCTGGGTATCAAAATATGAGGGATGCTACGCCATTTTTTCCAATTGTTTAATTATTTCTACACTTCACTTCGAGGACCCAGACAGCTAGTGTGAGGGCAACCAATCACAGACACCGACCCAGGAAGTGGGGGAGCAGTCTGACTGCAACCAATCACATACGCTATCACAGAGGGTGAATGGCGAAAACAGTAAATATTCATAAGCTTTAATGTGCAGACCTGGAAACAGCGTGACAGTCGCGCGGAAACTCGGTAAGTATTGTTCTGCTATAATCTCCATTTTGCTTCCTTTTTTATTTTTTTTGTTTTTATTTATTTTTATCCGGGTGGCCGAACCTAAACAGTAACACAGACTTCCCTGAAAGTCCGTGATCTGTGCATGGACATAAGGTGTCTGGTACAAATCTTGAACTTTACAGATTGGGTTTGCCCATCACTAAGGCTATGTTCGCACGTTGCGTTTTTTCCTGCGTTTCCGCAGCGTTTTTAGCGGCAGCGTTTTTGCGCTAAAACGCATGCGCTTTTGTTTTCCAGCAAGGTCTATGGGAAAAGATGAAATCCTGTCTGCACTTTGCTTTTTTTTCTGCAGCGTTTAATTTGCATATTTTGGGTCAAAAACCATGCTGAAAAAGAAGCAGCATGTCAGTTGTTTTTGCCATTTCTGCAGCGTTTCCTTAACATTGGAGTCAATGAGAAATGGCAAAATGCAACTAAAAGCACAATTCCTGCGTTTTTCATGCTTTTTACCTGCTTTTCCACTGCATTTTTGGCTCCAAAAACGCATGCTTTTCTGGCACAAAATTAAAGGGTTCTAATGTTCCTTTACACACACACAATAACCGAAAATTTAAATGTTATAAAATAATAAATTTCACCAATTTTTCGGTTAAAATGTGAATAACCGCTATAATTTCATTATAATTGTTGAATTTACATATAGTTATATTAAAAGTGAATATAATCATTTTTTTTCTCTTTTTTCATTCTTTTTAACTATTAAAACTTTATTTCTCAGTGTCTTGATCTACAAAACGCATCTGCAGAAACGCAGATGAAAAAGCAGGTAAAAAGCGCTGAAAACGCACTAAAAACGCTGTAAATACGCATGCGTTTTTAGCGCTAAAAAATGGTCAAAAGCCATTTGGTCAAAAACCAAGGGCAGGAAAACGTGCAGAATAAACTGCAGGTACTACGACGCAACGTGCGCATATAGCCTTATAAAGATTCTCACAGACCAACTCCAAAAATCTTGTTGAAAACCTTCCCAGAAGGTTATAGGACCAGCTCTGTATTAGTGTCTATGGACTTGCAATGGAGTTCTTAAAAGCTACTGTAGGTTTAATGTGTAGGTGTTCCAACACTTTTATCCATATACTATGGACAAGAACGTAGAGAAATTGCTCATAAACAATTTTTTAAGCCTTCATTTTCAAAATAATTTCCTATTTGCATGTCTACTTATACATGGCACCAAAGCATAGATGCATTTTAGAATTTCCTTTGCAAAAATATTCTAAGCAGATATGGGTATGTGCATATTAATCTTCACCTTAAAATATGTGTAATGTAATGAAACTGCTGGTATTTTTTTTAGAGTGTTTTCTTTTCAGGGCACAGTACAAGAATATTTTTTATCTTCCACTATTTCACACTTGATACTTTTTATGAGATCTTTAAAAAAAATAAAATAAATAAATTATATGCTATGAAAGGCTAAGTCGGCACGAACCATTATATATAAGAATTTAACAGCCATCCTGACATTTTACAGCAGATCTGTCACCAGATTTCACAATATAAACTGTATACATTAATAAATAGGTTTTTAGATTTAATGAGGATTGTGTACTTTTAAAATTCATGTCAGAATGGTTGCAAAATCCTGATATTTAAAGGGGTATTCCCATCTCCAAGATCCTATCGTAATATGTAGTAGATGTAATAATAATAATATTAGCAAATACCTCCAATTAGAAATGTGGTATTCACTATGTCGCTTAGCTCATGTTCAGGGCATTTTATGACCACCAGCAACTAACTGTGACTATATGCGTGGTCGTAATCATGGATACCAAAGGTCCTGCAATGTCCTGAACATAAGGGAAGCGACATAGTGAATTAGAAGAACTATACTACATTTCTAATTGGAGGTGTTTGCTAATATTATTATTATTATTTTTACATCTACTACATATTACAATAGGATCTTGGAGATAGGAATACTCCTTTAAATGTTTGTGCCAACTAAGTCATTTGTAGCATAACGATACTATATGTTGGTCAGGTGGACAGAGATTGAAAGTAAACCTTCAAAAAGGAATATATGGCTGGTTTTGCATGGATCTTTCTAGACTGTACAGCAGTCTTACCTGGTTTAATAGATTAATATCTATTTAATAAAATAGGAAGTTGGTATTATGAATTCTGGAGACAGGTTAGCTTTTCTAGCATTCTACAATTGCAATAAAATGGCAAAAAGCAGGAATATTATTCTGGTAATTTTTATGGTAGCTACATAAAAAGAAAACCTATATAAATCAATATAGTTTAAAAGACCAACAGATAAAACAGTATTATCTGGTTTGAATAATTGTTTTTATCCCTCAATTTTTCATAAACCATAGAAAATATGCATGAATCAGCAGTCACTGGCTGTAAGACAAAGGTAGCAAAGGTTTTGAGGATCCGAGTTCTCAATCTTTGGTTTCTATGGGCTATTTATCATATGAAAATGGTAGCTGGTTGAAGGCTACCCAAGGAGATACACCAAGTTTTCTAGTTCAATGCCCATTTTAAACATACCTTATAATTACAAGTATCTTTATGTTTACGCAGTGCAATGAGTGGCATTAAAATCTGATAAAAAAAAAATGTCTGTCCCACATAATACTTGATTAGTAGGTTAAGAATAAAACAGCATTTAAAAAATATCAGCATTTATCTGTATCCCCGTTTTACAGCAGTTTTTTTCTCAGCACTAAAACTTGGACAGTAAAGAATTACAAAGAAAGTAATGAATTGAAAGTTCTTCTAGAGGTTGGGTGACTTTGTTCCTGCCCTTAGGCAAGAAGTGGAGAGATGGTGGTAATACAAATTAAGTGGTCAAGGCAGCGTCTTCATTTCTGAGATCCAGATAAACTGAAGGGACTGAATCTGGACCCAAGAAACACAACTGCTTTTTGAGGTAGAAATTCATGTCGGTTGCGGTTTAATCTTCTTCAGATTCATGTGAGGAAGCCTCTTCTGTTTCTCCCTTTAAGTTAAAAAAAGAAGAAGAATTAAAAATCACCAAATTTATTTATTTTTTCTATTTTGGGTCAGGAATAGCAAACAGTTACATATCACTGAAATGTAGCAACCATCTCAAATACAGTGGAACATTGGTTTAAGAGTAACTTGGTTTGAGAGTGTTTTGCAAGACAAGCAAAGCTTTTTACAAATTTGTAACTTGGTTTAAGAGCAATGATTTGCAAGAAGAGCAAATACTCACCATACACACTTCCGGTTATGTCCTTTTACCACGCTCTGACCCGCTCTGGAGGTAACTTTCTGTACATATTTACTGTTTACTGTATACAGTATACCATTGTACAGTATATATTATGTAGCATGTCTATCAATTTGCATTTATGGATACAGTATTGTACTTGCTTTCTGCTAACCAGTACAGCAAATTGCTTATACTGTACCTCTCGCACACCAACGATTTTATTGTAAGCTAAAGTGCAGTTTAATTTGTTTTCATGTTTTTTACTGTACAGCAGTGTTTCTCAACTCCAGTCCTCCAGACCCACCAACAGATCATGTTTTCAGGTTTTCCTCAATGTTACACAGGTGATGGAATTATTACTGGTCTAATATTGAGGAAAACCTGAAAACATGATCTGTTGGTGGGTCTTGAGGACTGGAGTTGAGAATCACTGTTGTACAGTATTTTGTATCAGTGCACTGTAATCATTTTATATGAATACAGTACATTATATTACTGTGATAAGTTTGTATGAATACAGCAAATATTTTGGGGTTGTGGAACGAATTGCCTGTGTTCCAATTATTTCCTATGGGAAAATTCGCTTTGATATAAGAGTAACTTGGTTTAAGAGCACACGACCAGAACCAATTATGCTCATAATCCAAGGTTCCACTGTACTGACAGCAAAAAAAAATAGTGGAGCCAACTGTTAAAAAAATTGCACTTTTACCCTTCTGATTACTGCAGTTTACTTCACATTTAATGAGTGCTTCAATAGTCATTTGGCTTCATGCGCCTAATGTAGGACGGTTAAAAGCATACTACTAACCTGTACCTGCACTGGGAA
Organism: Anomaloglossus baeobatrachus; assembly: GCF_048569485.1. NCBI lineage: Eukaryota > Metazoa > Chordata > Amphibia > Anura > Aromobatidae > Anomaloglossus > Anomaloglossus baeobatrachus. The sequence goes on along the minus strand of NC_134356.1, from coordinate 277,700,953 downwards.
CTGTGGATGTACTGTGATAGCAGAAACAGTGCAGGGCCACACAGTTGCATATTTAACGTCAGCATACCAGATGCTTCATCCATCAGATGCATGCTCACACCAAAAAAAAAAAACGCAGCAAAAACGCACTGTGTGAAGATAGCCTTAACCCATTTCCCCCGAGCCCGGTTTCAAGTTAATAACTGGGCCATTTTTTGCAATTCTGTTCAGTGTCACTTTGACAGGTTATAACTCTGGAACACTTTAACGGATCCCATCTGAGGCTAGGTGCTCACACTGCGGATTTGTTTCTCCAGCGAAAAACGCAGTTACCTGCAGAAAAAAACGCACCAAAAACGCATGCGGTTTTACCGCATTTTTGGTGCGGATTTACCGCGTTTTTGCCTGCGGTTTTTTAACATTGTCAATGCCAAAACACAGGGAAAAACGCAGAAAAGATGTGACATGCTACTTCTTTCTGCTGCAGAAATTCTGCAGCAAAACCTATAAGGAAAAAAGAACCAACGTGCACACAGCATTTTGGTTTTCTCATAGACTTTGCTGGGGAAGGACTACATGAACTTTAGGAAAACAAACTGAACTAATTCTGCAGCAAAACCCGCAGCAAATCCACAGCAAAAAACGCAGTGTGCGCACAGGGCCGGAGATTGGTTTTTTTCATGACATATTGAGCTTCATGACGGTTGCAAATTTATGCCCAAATTTTGGTGTTTATTGGTGAATATATGGGAAATGTGGAGAAAATTTTAAACATTTTGCAATTTGCCAAATTTGAAATGTTATGCTCTCAAATATGAGACTTATGACACGCGAAACAGTTACTAAATAACATTTCCCACATGTCTACTTTACATCAGCGCAATTTTTGAAAACACAATTTTTTTTTGTTAGAAGAATTCAAAGTTAATCAGCAATTTTTCATTTTTTCAACAAAATTTTCAAAACCAATTCTTTTTGGGACTACATTACATTTGAAGTGACTTTGAAGTGACAGAAAATACCCAAAAGTGACACCATTCTAAAATCTGCACCCCTCATACTGCTCAAAACTGCATTAAAAAAAGTTAAATAACCCTTTAGGTGCTTCACAGGAACCAATGCAATGTGGAAGAAAAAAAATGAAACTTATTTTTTTCCACAAAAATGTTACTTTAACCATAAACTTGTGCATTTTCACAAGAGTATCAGTTAAAAATGCAGCTTAAAACTTATTGTGCAATTTCTTTTGAGTACCCTCATATGTGGTGGAAATCAATTGTTTGGGCGTATGGCAGAACTCAGAAAGGAAGAAGCGCCATTTGAATTTTTGAAAGCAAAATTGGCTGGAATCGTTAGCGGACATCATGTTGCATTTGGAGACCCCCTGAGTTGCCTAAACAGTGGAGTTCCACACAAGAGACCCCATTTTGGAAACTAGACCCCTCAAAGAATTTATCTAGATGTTTCGTGAGCACCTTGAACCCTCGGGGACGTCAAAGAAGTTTATAACATTGAGCCGTGAAAATAAAAAAAAAAAATTTTTTATCACAAAATTGTTACTTCAACCAGGTAGCTATTTTTTCATAAGGGTATCAGGAAAAAATGCACCATACAGTTTACTGTGCAATTTCTCCTGAGTAAGCAGATACCTTATCAGTGGGGGAAATTAACTATCTGGGAACATGGCAGGACTTGAAAGGGAGAAAGTACCATTTGACTGCAAAATTGGCTGGAAACATTAGCGGACACCATGTTGCGTTTGTAGAGCCCCTGATGTGTCTAAACAGTAGAACTCTCCCACAAGTGATCCCATTTTGGAAACTAGGCATCTCAAGGAATTTATCCAGATGATTGGTGAGCACCTTGAACCCCTGTTGGCTTCACAAAATTTTATAACGTTGAGCTGTGAAAATGAAAAATAAAATTTTTAACCTCAAAAAGGTTGCATTAATGCAACATTTTTCAAATTCACTTGGATAACAGGAAATAATGTACCTTACAATTTGTTGTGCAATTTCTCCTGAGTATGCCAGTACCCCATATGTGGTCAAAAACTACTTTTGAGGCACAATACAAAGTGAAAAATGGAAAAAGTGCCATATTGGAGTGCAGATTTACTTGGAATGGTTTGTGGGTGTCATGTCACATTGGCAGAGCCCGAGGTGCCAGAACAGCAGTAACCCCCCTCAATTGACACCATTTTACAAACTGCACCCCTCAATGAATTAATCCAGGGGTGCAGTGAGCATATTGACACTATAGGTGTGTCACAAAATGTTATACTATTGGGCGGTAAACAAACAATAATTACAATTTTTACCACTAAAATATTGTTTTAATCCCAGATTTCCAATTTTCACAAGAGTAGGTAAAAAAGGCCCCATAATGTGTTACACAATTTCTCCTGAACGTGGCAATGCCCTACATGTGACTGTACAGTACTGTTTGGCTGCACCACAGGGCTCAGGAGGGAACGAGCGCCATTTGATTTTCGGAGCACAGGTTTTCCTAGAATACTTTGCGGACTCAATTTGCACAGCGCCTAAGTGCCAACACAGAAGAAATCCCCATCAAGTGACCAATTTTGGAAATTACACCCCTCTGGGAATTGATCTATGTATGTAGTGACGACTTAGTCTCTGGAAAACACCCATGGTGTCAAACACAGTGAGTGTTGCAGAATTAAAAATTGAAAATCAGTTCTTGTTGTGCCCAGTACTTAGTGCCCGTACATTGTGCCCAGCTCGTTCTTCTGTAAACCTGCATCCCGTACACTTAAGCTAGCTCTCCTTACTACAACAATGCCAAACATGTGGATGCTAACTGTGGCTTAGGCACATTGTAGGGTTCAGAAGAGAGGGGGGCATTTGGATTTGGGAGTACATATTTTGATGGATTTCTTTTTTGAGGGGGGAGCCATAGCGTTTTTTGAGAGTCTTTGTACTGCTAGTATTGTGGAAACCCCTATATTTCCATTAACTGATGACGGACCTGAGTGGCGACTTGTGTTTTTGTGGGTTTAGTTTAATGTTATCTGGTGACGATTTTAGTAAAGAACATTTTGGATCAGTTCCCATTGATCTTGTAGTCTATGCTGAGCAATTACATTGGGTTTTCCATCTACATCTTTGACAATATGTGACAAATTCAGAGAAAGAGGTTACCCCAAAGAGATTCTAAAAAAAGCATATCATGAAGCCAAGAACATCCCCCGAGCAGAACTGTTAGCTAGTCGACAGAAACCAATTATAGAGGAGAATACTACACGATTCATTACTACATTTGATAATGGAGCTACGGAGGTTCGTAAAATTCTTGAACGACATTGGCCTGTACTGTTGATGGACAGAGATGTAGGCCCTTCACTTTCTCGCCAACCGTTGATTACATACAAAAAAGGGAAATCCCTCGGCGATAGGCTAGTACATAGCCATTTTGAAAGGAGCCATGAAACAAATTGGCTTTCTAGAGAAATTAAAGGGTGCTATAAATGCTCCAAATGTATTGCATGCCCCTTTTTAGAGATAGGGAAAAACTTTAGGAGCAATGTCCTCAACAGAACTTTTGAAATCCGTCATTTCATCAATTGTCGTTCCCAGGGAGTGATATATAAGGCCACATGTTCCTGCGGACTTGAATACGTAGGTAAAACCATACGTGAATTCAGACGCCGAATAGGGGATCACCTTGGTGACATTGAGCACCAGAGAGACAAACCGCTGGCCAGACATGTCTGGGCCAAGCATGGCGGGGACCCCTCAGTGATACGATTTGTTGGCATCGATTTGATTCCGAAGCCCAAAAGGGGAGGAAATTGGGATCAAAAAGTACTTCAAAGAGAGACTAAATGGATTTTTACCTTGGGTACTCTATCTCCGCAAGGATTAAATGAACATTTGCAATTCGCCAGTTTCATATAGATCCAGTTGGACAACTGCCAAAGATAGCCTGTAATAATGAATAATGATTTTGTAACCCTATGGTTCGGGATTGATGGTTTTGTTCCGTCTCCCTATCTAGAACTCAATCTATATGCCACTGTTATACTTGGGCCTTGATTGAACCATATGAATGATATACAGCGAAAGTCAATTGTAACACATAGATGTCACAGCACACCTTCTCCCCCCATTTTCCATCATTATCAGTCATATAATTGAATACATTATAACAACCTATCCAATCCAGTAGAACATTTTTATACATCACATACGACGCCCTGTGTAATTGTCTTTGGAGCCCTCCTAGAACTGATAGCATGAGTCCACTGACATGCATATAGGAGAGTAGCTACTTTAATAATCATTGGTGATGTCTTCTTCCCCCCCCCCTCATGTTATGATATTGGAGGGGAGGGGGTTGAAGGAATAGGCGTTCCCATGTTAAAATATGCACAGTATACGTATTTTTGGTGTATGTGAGAGCAAATGGATGCTATATTATTCTCCATTAGTGATGTTAATTTAGGGAGATCCTGTGTTGTAGAAATTGCGCAGCATATTCTGTTGTGCTCGGTACACATAGTGATCTAATGATACCATAATCTACGGAAGTTGATTCTGATAACATCCAGCACTGAATATCCCTTTACGTGATGTGGAGCGCATGTTTATGTGCTCCATGCAGGGAACTGCACGAAGCATCGGAGAGTTGAGCCTCTGTGAGATACGTCACGTAGCAGCGAACACGCCCCTATTTGTGATAGGTCCTGCATATCTGCGGTGCCTTTGGTGACGCGCTTGCTTGGGGAGACCGGATATGACGTGCGTTATGCACTCGGTGCCCTCTGTGTGGAACGCGGATGTATGCGTTCCACAGGAGGAGCCTGCGCAGTATGTCCTGGGCAGTTCGAGGACCTGCCCTATTAAGAAATAAACACGCCCCCAGTACCTGTGTTTGGAGGAATGGTATTGGCTGAGAGGCGCGCCAGTATGGCGTTTCCTGATTGGTTTTCTGTGAGAGACATCCGGAATGATTCCGGATGTGATGTACACACCGGATATACATGTTTTACTTTGGAACGCACGCTGCACTCAGCCACCATGTGCTTTTATATATAGCGTGGCGTTACATATTGGAAAGTGACAATAATGACTGAACATGAACACCTGGGGATGAAACTGACCATTGGTGAGTTTTTAATTAAGTGCATTTCATGACTGGCTCTGCTATGTATATATACTCTCTTCTATGCCTGCATCAGCTCCTATGTGAGTCTGGGTGTAGGACCTGTTACCTCTAATGCAATACTGAAGTCCCCTGATGAGTCGGAAGTGATGAAACGCGTCGGGACGAGGGCCAGGAATATTGTAGGGGCACAAGAGAGGACTAGATGTGGTCTGTTCTTGTAAGAGCAGAAGCTCTGGGGTGTTAGACGTTATGAAGGGCTTCTAGGGTCAGTATAGGGCCAGCCGACGCTGTGTGGACCCATATAGAGGAAGCCTTTTGCACCCCAAGCTGCAAGAATGGGTGAGATCAATCCTAACTCATTCTATAAAATTTGAACTGGTAAATTCCTCCTTGAGGATTACCGTGCACTATTTGTTTATTATATTGAGTTGTTTTTGATTATTTTTTAGATACTCATATTGGACCACTGTCCTTATTGGAGTGTTAACCATCATACTCAATTTGATTTGTGTTTATTGTGTTTTTTTGATTGTTTTGTTATGTCATAGGTTCTCTGGAAATGTGAGGGTTGTATAACGACAGCAATCCAGAGAATTTTGGGTTAATATTTTAGTCTAAATTTTAATACAATAGATTAAAAGTTAAATTTTAGCCTCTGAATGCTAATTCCTCTAATTTGAAGAGGCCTCTTCTCCTATATCAGGAGCTGCTGAATTGATATATAACCAAACTAGGTATGGCAGGTTTTTTGTCCACTGGACTAAATACAAATGAATGGTTGGCTGAAGCACAGCAAGTGTTCTCTGACCAAGGTTTTGTCCAAAAGAAATATACTCCCTCCTATGGAGCGGCATTCAAGGAATTGACACAAGTATACAAAGATCAAATCATTTCATGGTGGGAGGTTAAAAGCCTTGAGAGCTATATAAAAGCTGCTATTGTCCCACGAGGCCTTAGGATCCATCTTACAGCAGGATCAAGGTATAGAAACCCAGATTTTGTGACCAACTGGGAGAGGGAAGCGACCAACAGCTCTATGCGCCTGATGCAATTAATGCTCACTGAGGAACAGGCGACCCTCTCCCTTTTGGATGACAAATTAAAAGAAAGTATAGACACCACCAAAAAGTTTTCAGGTGAACCGGATTTTGTCACCAAAGAGAATAAATTAAAAGATGAATTAGAACGATTCCAATACAGATTGAAAGAGAGAAAGCACAAACAATATTTGAGAGATTTTGCCGACTTTAAAGATAATCGGGCATACCAATTAACTGTAAATCAGATTGGTGGCCAAATAACTGAGGCTGAACCGTCATCCACGGATACTGATTTTTCAGACGGTGAAGGCTATAGACGACAAAGAAATAGTAGAAACAGAGGCAGAGGAAGGGGAAGGAAGGGTCAAAAATCTAGAGAAAGGACAGGCAACGTATCACCTAATCCTTTTTTAGAACCATACCCCCTCAGGAGCCGGTTTCAGCAATTCCCAAAGTAACCTCTAACATCCAGGTTATTAATTTATCAAAAAAGGTCTTGAGTTCTGCTGAGATGGATTTGCTTAAAAAAGGTCTCTCGTTTGTGCCCACCTCAAATTTTGACACATTTGAATCTGTAAAGGATCTAAATCTGTTCCTGCGCAAAATAAGATGGAAGAAGCATTATTTACGACAGGATGCGAAATTATGCCAGGAATTGGATATTCCTACAGATCTTTTGCCTGATATTAGATTGTTGGATAGTATAGGTGCTATTGATCCTAATCTTCATGGTCAGGGACCTTTTACCGACCTCAAGTGCAAGAGCAAAAAATTTCCTCCCCCGGTGGGTGATCAATCGGCCATTGATATATTTGAGGAACTGGTAACTCGGGAACTTTGCAGCGTCTCTCAGTCTTCTTGTCATACACAATATAACCTGTCGAGGGCTGAGATGGAGACGTTGAGAAGTTTAGAACGTGACAGCCACATTGTCATCAAACCCTGTGACAAGGGAGGCAATGTGGCTGTCATGGATGTTGACCAATATGTGGAGATGTGTAAAAGTATCCTAAATGATGAAACCGGATATGAGAAACTCTCTTCAAACCCACTTAAGCTCTACCTGGAAGAACTGAGAGAAATCTTGGATGAGGGAATTCAGACCCAGGTAATTGATAAAACCGAATATGAATTTATGTATCAGAGGGAGGCAGTGATGGCAACTTTCTACTGCCTTCCTAAAATACATAAAGGTCTTCATCCACTAAAAGGAAGACCTATTGTATCTGGGATTAACAGCCTAACCCAGAACTGTGGTATCTACCTTGACAAGATCCTTAAACCATTTGTAACAGCCCTGCTTTCATATGTGAAGGACACCCCTGACCTCTTACGGAAACTAGAGGGTATTTCGGTTAGTGAAGGGGCCCTCCTCGGAAGCATCGATGTGGAGGCCCTATATTCCTCGATACCCCACGATAGAGGTTTAGAAGCAGTTCGATATTTTTTGAACTCACGGGGTTGTCAATATTCTAACCATAACAGTTTCATTCTTAAACTGCTGGATTTTTGTTTGAGAAGAAATGTTTTTATTTTTGATGGGCGGATCCACCACCAACTCAGGGGTACTGCTATGGGGAGCCCTTGTGCTCCCGCATACGCAGATTTATTCCTGGGTTGGTGGGAGGAGACACGGATCTTTGTAGAGGAGGAAAGAGAGATGACATGTAGATTTGATGTATGGACCCGCTACATAGATGACATTCTGATTGTATGGAATGGACCAAGAGGAGAGTTGGTTAACTATGTAGCGGGTCTAAATCAGAATGACATCAACCTCAGATTTACATATGTCATAGAGGTAAAAACTCTCCCCTTTCTGGATATTCTCATCCAAAAAAATAGCATAGGCGAAATCTCCACATCAACATACCATAAGCCCACCGCTACGAATTCCCTCCTCAGGTGGGAAAGTAGCCATCCCTTCCACCTGAGGAGAGGAATTCCAAAAGGTCAATACCTTCGATTGCGGAGGAACTGCACTGACAAACGTGTATTTGAGATGCAGTCAAGGACACTCCGTGACAAATTCAGAGAAAGAGGTTACCCCAAAGAGATTCTAAAAAAAGCATATCATGAAGCCAAGAACATCCCCCGAGCAGAACTGTTAGCTAGTCGACAGAAACCAATTATAGAGGAGAATACTACACGATTCATTACTACATTTGATAATGGAGCTACGGAGGTTCGTAAAATTCTTGAACGACATTGGCCTGTACTGTTGATGGACAGAGATGTAGGCCCTTCACTTTCTCGCCGACCGTTGATTACATACAAAAAAGGGAAATCCCTCGGCGATAGGCTAGTACATAGCCATTTTGAAAGGAGCCATGAAACAAATTGGCTTTCTAGAGAAATTAAAGGGTGCTATAAATGCTCCAAATGTATTGCATGCCCCTTTTTAGAGATAGGGAAAAACTTTAGGAGCAATGTCCTCAACAGAACTTTTGAAATCCGTCATTTCATCAATTGTCGTTCCCAGGGAGTGATATATAAGGCCACATGTTCCTGCGGACTTGAATACGTAGGTAAAACCATACGTGAATTCAGACGCCGAATAGGGGATCACCTTGGTGACATTGAGCACCAGAGAGACAAACCGCTGGCCAGACATGTCTGGGCCAAGCATGGCGGGGACCCCTCAGTGATACAATTTGTTGGCATCGATTTGATTCCGAAGCCCAAAAGGGGAGGAAATTGGGATCACAAAGTACTTCAAAGAGAGACTAAATGGATTTTTACCTTGGGTACTCTATCTCCGCAAGGATTAAATGAACATTTGCAATTCGCCAGTTTCATATAGATCCAGTTGGACAACTGCCAAAGATAGCCTGTAATAATGAATAATGATTTTGTAACCCTATGGTTCGGGATTGATGGTTTTGTTCCGTCTCCCTATCTAGAACTCAATCTATATGCCACTGTTATACTTGGGCCTTGATTGAACCATATGAATGATATACAGCGAAAGTCAATTGTAACACATAGATGTCACAGCACACCTTCTCCCCCCATTTTCCATCATTATCAGTCATATAATTGAATACATTATAACAACCTATCCAATCCAGTAGAACATTTTTATACATCACATACGACGCCCTGTGTAATTGTCTTTGGAGCCCTCCTAGAACTGATAGCATGAGTCCACTGACATGCATATAGGAGAGTAGCTACTTTAATAATCATTGGTGATGTCTTCTTTCCCCCCCCCTCATGTTATGATATTGGAGGGGAGGGGGTTGAAGGAATAGGCGTTCCCATGTTAAAATATGCACAGTATACGTATTTTTGGTGTATGTGAGAGCAAATGGATGCTATATTATTCTCCATTAGTGATGTTAATTTAGGGAGATCCTCTGTTGTAGAAATTGCGCAGCATATTCTGTTGTGCTCGGTACACATAGTGATCTAATGATACCATAATCTACGGAAGTTGATTCTGATAACATCCAGCACTGAATATCCCTTTACGTGATGTGGAGCGCATGTTTATGTGCTCCATGCAGGGAACTGCACGAAGCATCGGAGAGTTGAGCCTCTGTGAGATACGTCACGTAGCAGCGAACACGCCCCTATTTGTGATAGGTCCTGCATATCTGCGGTGCCTTTGGTGACGCGCTTGCTTGGGGAGACCGGATATGACATGCGTTATGCACTCGGTGCCCTCTGTGTGGAACGCGGATGTATGCGTTCCACAGGAGGAGCCTGCGCAGTATGTCCTGGGCAGTTCGAGGACCTGCCCTATTAAGAAATAAACACGCCCCCAGTACCTGTGTTTGGAGGAATGGTATTGGCTGAGAGGCGCGCCAGTATGGCGTTTCCTGATTGGTTTTCTGTGAGAGACATCCGGAATGATTCCGGATGTGATGTACACACCGGATATACATGTTTTACTTTGGAACGCACGCTGCACTCAGCCACCATGTGCTTTTATATATAGCGTGGCGTTACATATTGGAAAGTGACAATAATGACTGAACATGAACACCTGGGGATGAAACTGACCATTGGTGAGTTTTTAATTAAGTGCATTTCATGATTGGCTCTGCTATGTATATATACTCTCTTCTATGCCTGCATCAGCTCCTATGTGAGTCTGGGTGTAGGACCTGTTACCTCTAATGCAATACTGAAGTCCCCTGATGAGTCGGAAGTGATGAAACGCGCCGGGACGAGGGCCAGGAATATTGTAGGGGCACAAGAGAGGACTAGATGTGGTCTGTTCTTGTAAGAGCAGAAGCTCTGGGGTGTTAGACGTTATGAAGGGCTTCTAGGGTCAGTATAGGGCCAGCCGACGCTGTGTGGACCCATATAGAGGAAGCCTTTTGCACCCCAAGCTGCAAGAATGGGTGAGATCAATCCTAACTCATTCTATAAAATTTGAACTGGTAAATTCCTCCTTGAGGATTACCGTGCACTATTTGTTTATTATATTGAGTTGTTTTTGATGATTTTTTAGATACTCATATTGGACCACTGTCCTTATTGGAGTGTTAACCATCATACTCAATTTGATTTGTGTTTATTGTGTTTTTTTGATTGTTTTGTTATGTCATAGGTTCTCTGGAAATGTGAGGGTTGTATAACGACAGCAATCCAGAGAATTTTGGGTTAATATTTTAGTCTAAATTTTAATACAATAGATTAAAAGTTAAATTTTAGCCTCTGAATGCTAATTCCTTTGACAATATGTGATTCACGTGAAACCCGCAATGGATCCCTTCACTAATGAGGCAGCAGAATTACTCCGGACTCCGTTTGGCCTCTGTTCAGTGGTATCTGTCTTTTCAAAGGTGAACAAAACTGTTGATGACTGCACTTGTGCACATCTAAAAAGAGGCATAAAAAGATAGATACCAACGGATCACATGCCACATGTGAGGTCAAAGTGACTCCCTCTGCCTCATTACAAGGAATTTTCCAAGGGGAATTTTGTCTGAATCACATTTTTCAGAGATTTAGGATACGTGTTCATGATTCGCACATACTGTGTCCTGTGCCCACTATCAGGATTTGCGGCGCTGTGGACTTTTCCTCTGTTTTTCCAACTGAGGACACTCGCGTCTCTACAGCATAACTTGACATGCTGCATCTAGGGAAGCTGCACTGCAAGTCAGTTTACGCTGCGGAGAAAAGAAGCACAGTGGGCAGGAGATTTCTATAAATCTATCCATTGTGCTTGTACTGCACAACGCAGAATTTGGACGCAGCAAAAACACTCTGCGTCCAAAACGCTGCTATTCCTGATTGTGGGCATGCACCCTTACAACATAATCCCGGTGCAAGTGCTCAGAGTAGAGCGCAGGATATATATGAGCCACGCCACACCACACTACAATCTTTTAGAGGCAGAATGAACAACTCAATAGTGGTTGAAGAATTTCCTTTTCTATCTGTTTTTACGCCCTTCACCTTGCGATACCAGGCTCATATCGTTTTATTGATTTGGCGACTATCACACTAAAAACGCTTTTACAAAATAAAGGGTTTTTTGCATCACTGAATCTTGAAAACTATAGTTATTTTATTTTTCTGCTGACAGTCATGCGAGTGCTTGTTTTTTTGCGGGATGAGTTGGAGTTTTTATTGGTACCATTTTTGGCCACATGATAATTTTTGACCACTTTCTATTCCTCTTTTTGTGAGGCTGAATCAAAAAGAAACAGCAACTCAGGAATAGATTTTTTGATAAGACAGTTTCATTCTTTGGGTCAGTAAGCAGAAAAACAATGCCATATTTATATTTTTTTTTATCATTTTTTACACCATATAAACTATTTTATCGGAAAAAAAATACTGTTTTTGCATCACTGTGTTCTAAGAGCTGTATCTTTTATATTTTTTGGCTGATGGATCTGTATGGCAGCTTGTTTTTTTGCGGGACAAGATGACGTTTTCAGCGGTACCATTTTTATTCATATATGTCCTTTTGATCGCGCTTTATTCCACTTTGTCAGCTGTATGATGAAAAGATATAGTTTTTGCAACTTTTTTTGTGGTGTTCGCTGAAGGGGTTAATTAGCATGACAGTTTTATAGCTCGGATTGTTACAGACGTGGCGATACCAAATATATTAAATATATAAACGTTTTTTTTTTAACTTTTTCACTATGTTCCTTTACATTACAGTACAGTGCTCTGATTGCAGCTGCAATGTTCTGCAGTGCTCAATCACTGCAGGCTATCACAGCTGTCATAGCTTGTGTGATCATGCTGCAGGCTTTCAGTAATCAGATGACCCATCCCCAAGCAACGTTACTGGCTGAGAGGCCTGGGGCTCGGCTGTCGGGTAAACAGAGTCACCGGATGCGATCACGGGCGCACAGCTCTGAGCTTAGTTATACTTGTTTACATGATTATTATAATTGCTTATCATACACTTGCTGCACTCATTTACAATGTTCATTGATTTGCTTGATATAACAATTTACATAACAATCACTTAATAGTAAAAAGGCTCCTCAAAGCAAATATGTAAAACTGGTAAAACCCATTCATCATTTTACAGAAGAAAAATAAAAAAAAACCCCATACAGTCAGCCAGCATCTGATGTCTGAAAGAAAACGAAAGAAGAGATAAAACTGAGTGGGCTGTTCTTGTTGGCAATAAAACTATATGGTGATAAGTGTTTTAATCTTCAAAGATCTGTCAGCTATGTAACAATGAATACTTGTTCTAGACACCAAACAGGAAACGAGAGGAAATGTAGCATATGCAAAGCTGGCATAAAACCCCAGATCTACCGTCAAAACTAAAACAGAGGTATCTTATATATCCTTTTCCGATTTCATTGAATTTCTAATAATATACATACATTTTTTTTTTTTGGCACAAAAACATGTTTATAATATTTTACTTCCTTCCTGCATCTGGCTTACAATACAACAATATATACGATAACCATATATAAAAAACACTACCTAATACTAATACCTAACAGTTTTATAGAAGCTGAAAAGGAACCTTGTCAATTCGAGAATTTACCTGAAGATATAGCATAAATCTGTAGGTAAAAACTTTTAAATCCTCTGTAGCCAGCTCACTGGAAGAGCAGACATGGGAAGAAAGGTTTTATTCTCCATGTAGTAGCTCGCTTCCAGTCATTAAGACGAAGCAAGGGATTGTTAAAGTCACCACTCACTACATAGTTAGCGCACTGTAACTATTCTCCAGTGCTTGCTTTGCAGTGCATAAATGGAGAGCAAGCTGTCAATCAAAGTGTCAGTCAGTGATAACAGTTGTACGCCATGCCATGTGTAGTGACGGAAGCGAGGTGCTACAATGAGAAAAAAAAATACTTCATTTACACACTGTAGCCACTGCTTTAGTAAACCTGGACACAAGGATTCAATGCCATTTACCTGCATATTAACCCTATACCTGCAGGTAAATAGGAGTTTCTTAAGATGACAGGTACCCTTTAAGGTCAGAATATAATTGCATTTACAGTTGAAACCAGAAGTTTACATACAGTATCTAAAAAGACACATCTGCATGTTTTTCTCCCTATCCGACATGAAATCAGAATAAACCTTTCCCATTTTAGATCAATTAGGAACCAAAATTATTTATATTTGCCAAATGTCACAATAATGAGAGAGAATGTTTTTAGGCATTTTTCTTAATTTCTGCAGTCAAACATTTACATACATTTCATTAGTATTTGGTGTTATTGCCCTCAAACTCTATGACTTGGGTCAATTGTTTTGGATATCTTTCCACAAGCTTCTCACAATAGTTGGTAGGAATTTGGGCCCATTCCCCCTTACAGAACTGGTGTAACTGAGCCATGTTTGTAGGTCGCCTTGCTCGCACCAACCTTTTCAACTTTGCCCATTTTCAATAGGATTGAGATCAGGGTTTGGTGATGGCCACTCCAAAACACTGACTTTGTTATCCTTAAGCCACTTTGTATCCAGTTTGGCAGTAGGCTTCGGGTCATTGTCCATTTGGAAGACCCATTTCCACCCAAGCTTTAAGTTCCTGGCTGATGTCTTGAGATGTTGCTGCAGTATTGCCACATAATCGTCTTTCCTCATGATGCTATCTATTTTGTGACGTGCACCAGTCCCTCCTGCAGCAAAAAACCCTACAACACGATGCTGCCACCCCTTTCTTAGGCTTCAAAACTTCTCCCCTTTTCATGGAAACATAACGATGGTCATTATAGCCAAACAGTTCAATTTTAGTTGAAGGACATGGACATGTCTCCAAAAATTAACGCCTTTGTTCCTGTGTGTGCATTTGCAAACATTAATTTGGCTTTTTTTATATTTCTTTTGCAGTATTGGATTCTTACTGGCAGAGTAGCTGTTGAGCCTATGTTAATATAGTACTCGTTTCACTATGGATAATGGCACAATCTTACCACCTTCAGTCAGCATCTGCTCATGGTCTTTTGCTTTTGTTCTTGAGTTGATATGCACATGTCTGATGAAAGCATGTTCATCTCTGGAACACAGAACTTGTCTCCTTCCTGAGCGGTATGATAGCGGGATGTTCCCATTTTGTTTGTACTTGCATCTAATTGTTTGTACAGATGAACAAGGCACCTTCAAGAAGCAGTGCATTTCAGGTATGCATTAAAATGCACCCACAGATGTGTCTCTAAATAATATCAGAAGCTTCCAAAGACATGACATCATCATATGGGCTGTCCCATATTGTTTAAATGCATAGTACTCTTAGTGTATGTAAACTTTTGACTTTGCAGAAAGTTTTTATTTAATCGTATGAACGTATATCTTACCATCATATAAAAATAAACACCAGGCAATAGACAATTATTGAAAAATATCAATAAGATAAAAATCAAAGTCGAATATCAAGATTTTCTATGTATGCAATAGCATTATCATTTACAGTATAGAAATCATTCTTGTCACGATGGTAGGATCTAACGGGGCACTCCTCAACAATGTGCTGGATAGTTTGACGGTCTGCTCCACATCTCAGGTAAGAGAGTCAAATTTTCCCCACTTATACATAAGATCTGCACAGATACCAGAGTTTGTTCTGATACGATTTAAAGTAACCCATGTTTTCCTTGGTAGATTGAAGCCTGGTGGAGGGTTTTGTAAGTTAGGGAACGTTTGGAGCTCGCCGTCTACTACACTGACCCAAAGTTCTCGCCATTTCTCCTCTAAATTGAAGTTTTGTTCATGCAAGGTGATTGCAGTTCGGATGGGTGGGTGTCTTGATTTCAATCGTATTGTAATATCGCTAATATTTTGATATATTGGAAGTTTTTCATTACTCACTACTTTAGTGTATTCTTTAAGTAGAAGCTTTTGTATTCTCAGGTTTGTGGGTGCGATATAGGTCTAATAGCACCAGATATGATACGCATAGAGTTGTTTAGCTGAGTGTCAAACATGTTTACATGACAGCTATTTAACCATACTGGAGCACAGTATTCTGCAGCAGAGTACACCAGGGCAAGAGTAGATGTTCTCAAAACAGATGTTGCCGAGCCCCAGGTGGATCCACAGAGTTTTTGAATAATATTGTTACGTGCTTTCAGTTTCTGCGCCATCTTATCCAAATGGGATTTAAAATTTAGACTTCTATCAAGGATCACCTAAGTACTTAGGATTGAAATTGTGTTTAACAGGTTGGCCTTCAAATTGTACTTTAAGTTCAGTCTTAGCACTTGCATTGTGTAAGGCTATGTGCACACGCTGCGTTTTTTCTGACGCTGCGTTTTTGGCCGCAAAAACGCATAAAAACGCACCCGCGGCAAAAAAAGTGGCAAAAACGCATGCGTTTTTACCGCAATTTTGTGCGTTTTTGATATCTGCGTTCTTCTGCGTTTTTCCAATGCATTGCATGGGAGAAAACGCAGAAAAACGCAGGAAAGAATTGACATGTCCATTTTTTTTTTTAAGCTCAAAAACGCAGCTTAAAAAAAAAGTTCTGTGCGGACAGCAAAAATGAAAACTCATAGACTTTGCTGGGAAAGCAAAGTCATGCAGTTTTGAGGCCAAAAATGCACCCGAAAAAAGCGAAAAAACGGTGCGAAAAACGCACTGTGTGCACATAGCCTAAATGAAAGCAACAAACATCCGTTTTTGATGGGTTTTGCTTTAATCTTCATTGTCTAAAGTACTTTCCCATTACACTAAGATCTTTTGTAAGAAGATCCTCTGCTTCCTCCATTGTTTTGCTTACTGCAGCAAGTGCCCAATCATCGGCATATCCAAATTTCCGTGACACTGTTCTAGGAATATCAGCTAGGTAAAGAGCAAACAGGAGAGGTGCCAGCACTGATCCCTGGGCCAGTCCGTTGTTTAAAGATTTCTTCCAACTGGTTGAATCACCCATAATAAGTTGAAAGGTTCGATTTGCAATCATATTGTTCAAGAGATCATTTTCTTACATGGAATCACCTTCAAAAATGTATATAAAGGTCCTTCCCTCTGTGAAGGCCTAGGCTATGAATCTTTTGTCCAGTGTAATATAATAAGATAATCTGTCCTTTGAATGTTTTATGTATTGCTTCTCCACATATACCTAATTGAAATATTAATGGAATGTATAACCAAAACAAATTATGCTTGATCGGACTGAGAAAACAATCGCAGCATGCTGCGAGTGACAGTTCACTCACACCCATACAAGTCTATGGGTGCGAGTGAAACATGAGACTGCATTTGGATGACACCGGAGTGCAGTGCGATAATCACATCAGCTGACAATGGAGGAGATGGAGAGATTACTCCCTCCTCCACTCCTTTGCAGCTGTGATCTGATCGCAGCATCGGATCACAGTATAATGATGCTCGGCTCAGACTCGCAGCAGAACGGGAGCCAAGGATCATTAGCATATTGCATCCAATGCTCTTGCATCAGATGCTATATGCTCGTGTGGCCCAAGCCTAAAACACACACGTTTTAAAATAGTGTAACAAGAAATGGTTTTAAATTTATATTTGCTAAAATTCTTTGAGGATACATCAATAGCAAACATCTTTTTTTGTCAACAGATGTCAGGAAAAAGAAAGATCATTTTGCTGAATTCCAAACATTTTTTGATTTTAACGGAGATAAGCCACTGCAGCAGCTTGCTCCCCTATTAAACTTTTAAATTTTTTTAAGCTCCCACTAAAGTGCTTTGTGGCGTATGCTTTTTTTTGGTTTCCGTATGGCAAAAAGAAACTACTATATTTTTCCAGCAGCTTGCTCGCCTATCAAACTTGAATAGTGCTTATATAGAGGCTTACACTTTTTTCCCCGATTTCTGTTAGCATCTAGCCCACAACGTTTTTGCCTTCCTCTGGATCAAAATGTTAGGGTATATTGAACTCAATGGACTTACGTCTACGTTCAACCATAAAAACTATGTAAACAACAGTCTCAGTGTCTTCTATGTGACGTATATACAGCAGTATCAGTGTCTAATTTGTGATGACTATACAGCAGTCACAGTGTCTCCCATACGATGTGTATAGAAAGCATTCTCAGTTTCTCCAATGTGATGTATATACAGCAGTCTCAGTGTCTTCTATGTGAAGTATATGCATAAGGCTGTGTCTCCTCTATGATGTACACTGACAAGCGAAATGCTAACAATGTTTTGAACTTTTGACTTTCAGCTTCCTTATCTCACCATCCATTATGGCTTTAAACGTGAGACTACCATCATTTTATATCAAAAAGGTCCATGGAGCCTCTGTTAGGAGTCTCAACACAGAAACCAGCCAGATATCCCTCCGGGAAGGACCTAGCCAAGGAGTGGCTCTTTATAGGAGACCACCATAACCACCATATTAAGTGGCCCTTTTAGTCAATATCCAACTCTTTGACAAGTTTAAAGATATGACAAGGGAATTACCAAGGCCAGGCATCCAGCCACAGACAGCTGTTTTGGGGTATTGCCCCTCATCAGTGTGGAGTAGGATTCTGGCCAGGTGGGAGCAATGCCTAGTAGAGCAACAAGACAAAACAATCGCTGATCTCGGGGAGACCAGCCAGAGAAAACACTGCGAGCAGCCAACAAGGGCGCTCTAGACAGTGAAATCCTAGGTGCATTGCCCCCTGGGAAATATGCAAATCAATAAAGTCCGTGGAGCCTCTTTTTTGATTTACTTGTTTCCCAGGGGGCAATGCACCTAGGATTTCACTGTCTTGAGCGCCCTTGTTGGCTGCTGGCAGTGTTTTCTCTGGCTGGTCTCCCCGAGATCAGCGATTGTTTTGTTTTACCATCATTTTATATGACAGCCCAGCAGCTAGCGATAAGGCGTATCTCTTTGCTGGGTCTCTATCATGATAGATATGCCTCTATCCAGGCTGAAAGCCTACAATTTTATGGGCAGACAGGAACCTGCTATATTATACTCAGGTACTCGAGTTGTGCCCATCCGAGCATCCAACAGCTTGTTACGAGTACCGAGCACCGGAGCATGGTAGTGCTCGGTCATCACTATTAGTTACCTGATCTTATAATAACAGTAACTACAAAGCTCACAAATCTCATGTGACCCAAATGTAGCTATATACCCCAACAAAGAATTCAACCATCTTTTGACCATATGAAGTTCAGTAACCTGTCTCTTAAATGCATTACAGAATATTCTAATAAGTGTCAGTCATGTACATGTCATATGCTGTGAAACCTTATTATGTTACATTATTCTTCTATTTAGGACAATAAGGCTATGTGCCCACGCTGCGGATTTACCGCGGATTTTGCCGCGGATTTGCCACGGATTTACCGTGGATTTTCCGAAAATCTGCAGCAGCGGCACTTCCAAGCCATTTCAATGGCATTTTGGAAATGCTGTGTCCATGCTGTGGATTTTTCCGCGGCGGATTTGCCGCGGATTTTGATCCGGAAAAATCTGCAGCATGTCAATTATTGTTGCGGATTTTGGTGCGGATTTTGGGTATAGAATGGGGGAAAAAAAAAAATCTGCATCAAAATCCGCGGCAATTCCACGGTAAATCCGCGGCAAATCCGCGGCAAAAATAAGGTGCGGATTTGCCACAAAAGTCGCGGATTTTCATGCCGAAAAATCCGCAGGTACATTCTACCGTGGACACATAGCCTAACAGTAGATTGCTTGAGTGGCAAATTTTAACTTGAGGCAATAAAACCTTGGCCACAGGAGATCATGTGAAGAGAACCATAGCAGATTATTTATTTATTTTGCAAATCAATATTTAGACAGGAAAAAAATCCAGGGAAATCATTTACAGCCGCAGGAAACTTAAACCTCTAAAGAACTGGCCAAACCTGATTATAAACGTCTTCATACTTTAATAGATTTAATTTTGCACATGGCTTCCCTTTGTCTGGATGGCTTACTGACAGAATTTATAACCTTCTTCCTTTCCCAGGCCACTACAGTGCACTATTTAGCAAAGTATGCCTTAAAGTTTGTCTGCTTTGCACCAGCAACGTTTCATTCATTAGTTTTTGAAACACTTCAGCTGTGAAGGGACTGCTAAACGCTACCACGTGTGACACTGCTGCTGAAGAGCGCCTGGCTTAGTGAGAGCCTTTAATCACTGCCTAATGCTTACAGTAAACCTCATGCGGGATGCTTTAAATACATTCACAACACTGTTTGCTGTAAAATCAGAGAATAAACACATGCACACATGAATGGAAGACAGCTTCAAGATGCAACAGCAGCATCAAGCTGTGACATTTCACACCACTTCTGTTCAGTCTGTTTAAAGATATGTGGGAAACATGAAAACCATGAATCAGAGAATAGTGTTTTCCATGACGAAATTTGCCGGGATAATACACTTTTGCCACATGGAAAATACCACTTCATATAGGAATACTTACACCTGACAACTAATAAGTACCTGAGATTTAGAAATGAATCTATTCAAACTGATATACGATACATGGTCTCAGGAAAAAACAATAGTTTCCTTGGAAATGTCGTAGTTTTCCAAAGTAATCCAACAACAGAAACTTATTAATATTCTTGGGTTGTCAAGAAGAGTGTGACCAAAAGGTAAAAAGAAGAGAACACTACTTTGCACAAACATGGTAAAGGACACCCAAAAAGCCAATGTATTTTCCAAGAGATACATTCAGTAGCAGAGTTCACAAGTTTAAAGTTAAAGGAACACTGTTACACAACATGGATGTGGCAGATAGAGAAAGTTATCGCCAGCTGCGACCAAATATCTGACAAGGCAGGTGGAAAAAACCTGCAAAAGATTTTGTGAGAGCAGGCACTCAGTAAAAAGGTGCATCTTACACACTGAAGGTCTACATAACGGAGATGCAGGACATGCAGCACTACAGACCCAAAAGAATAAGATAGGTTGGCTCTAATATGCTCAAAACCATAAAAATGAGCCAAAAAAGAGAATTCTGTTCTGAGGCGAAAGTAAATAAATCTGGAATGTTTAAGGTCTGTGGATCAGCAGTGTGTTTGGAGGAGAGAAAATGAAGCATATGTACAGCAATGTCTCGGTGATCCTCTGGGGTAGCTTCACTTTATTTGGTACTGAGGGCAAGATGAATTCAATCATTGCTCAAGAATTCCTAGAAGAAAATGACACGTTTTCTGTGAGGAAGCTGAAGGTGATCATAGGACCATCTAACAGGACATGATCCCAAGCATACATCAATGTCCACCAAGATTTAGTATCAGTGAAAGTCATTGAAGATTCTGGCGATACTGAGATTCCTCTGGAACACTTGCAGAAGCTGGTGTCTGGCTTTGCATCACATTTTCAACAGGTTATAAGAGCTAAGTGCCCTACTAAGAACTAAATGCATTTGAAATGAAGAGGGGCTACACAATTATGAGACTGCTCTAGTTAATAACAGTGACATTTTATGTTGAATTTGGAGAAAGCACTTGTTATATTTGTTGTGTTGAACTATGTAAATTGTTAGCAAAGAAGACAAAGAAGCTCATCATGCTTAACTTAGTAGCATTACAGGGAACACTCAAATCCGATGAGTGCTAATCCAGCTGGTGCGGAACAACAATTAGTAAGGAAAAGGAAAGGATATCCATCACATCCATTTGGTTGAATAAAAAGTTATTATCTCTTCTTTATTGGAGGTCCATTAAAACAACATATACAAGTCCATGAAAGGAATTAAAATAGCATGTGACAGGTTTCTGGCAAAATCACCCTTTTCCTTATTTTAATTGTTCTTGTCTGGTTTATTGTAAATAGCAGATAGTTAGTTTTGCTAATAAACTTAATGTTCAATGGGGGTTGAATAATTTTAATTGCAACAGTTTGTATATATATATACACACAAGGAAGCTACCCAGGAGTTATATATATGTTTGTATATATATATATATATATATATATAAGGAAGCTACCCAGGAGTTATATACATATATATACAGTTAGGTCCAGAAACATTTGGACAGTGACACAAGTTTTGTTATTTTAGCTGTTTACAAAAACATGTTCAAAAATACAATTATATATATAATATGGGCTGAAAGTGCACACTCCCAGCTGCAACATGAGAGTTTTCACATCCAAATCGGAGAAAGGGTTTAGGAATCATAGCTCTGTAATCCATAGCCTCCTCTTTTTCAAGGGACCAAAAGTAATTGGACAAGGGACTCTAAGTGCTGCAATTAGCTCTGAAGGCGTCCGCCTCGTTAACCTGTAATCAATGAAGTAGTTAAAAGGTCTGGGGTTTATTACAGGTGTGTGGTTTTGCAATTTGGAAGCTGTTGCTCTGACCAGACAACATGCGGTCTAAGGAACTCTCAATTGAGGTGAAGCAGAACATCCTGAGGCTGAAAAAAAAGAAAAAATCCATCAGAGAGATAGCAGACATGCTTGGAGTAGCAAAATCAACAGTCGGGTACATTCTGAGAAAAAAGGAATTGACTGGTGAGCTTGGGAACTCAAAAAGGCATGGGCGTTCACGGATGACAACAGTGGTGGATGATCGCCGCATACTTTCTTTGGTGAAGAAGAACCCGTTCACAACATCAACTGAAGTCCAGAACACTCTCAGTGAAGTAGGTGTATCTGTCTCTAAGTCAACAGTAAAGAGAAGACTCCATGAAAGTAAATACAAAAGGTTCACATCTAGATGCAAACCATTCATCAATTCCAAAAATAGACAGGTCAGAGTTAAATTTGCTGAAAAACACCTCATGAAGCCAGCTCAGTTCTGGAAAAGTATTCTATGGACAGATGAGACAAAGATCAACCTGTACCAGAATGATGGGAAGAAAAAAGTTTGGAGAAGAAAGGGAACGGAAAATGATCCAAGGCACACCACATCCTCTGTAAAACATGGTGGAGGCAACGTGATGGCATGGACATGCATGGCTTTCAATGGCACTGGGTCACTTGTGTTTATTGATGACATAACAGCAGACAAGAATAGCCGGATGAATTCTGAAGTGTACCGGGATATACTTTCAGCCCAGATTCAGCCAAATTCCGCAAAGTTGATCGGACGGCGCTTCATAGTACAGATGGACAATGACCCCAAGCATACAGCCAAAGCTACCCAGGAGTTCATGAGTGCAAAAAAGTGGAACCTTCTGCAATGGCCAAGTCAATCATCAGATCTTAACCCAATTGAGCATGCATTTCACTTGCTCAAATCCAGACTTAAGACGGAAAGACCCACAAACAAGCAAGACCTGAAGGCTGCGGCTGTAAAGGCCTGGCAAAGCATTAAGAAGGAGGAAACCCAGCGTTTGGTGATGTCCATGGGTTCCAGACTTAAGGCAGTGATTGCCTCCAAAGGATTCGCAACAAAATATTGAAAATAAAAATATTTTGTTTGGGCTTGGTTTATTTGTCCAATTACTTTTGACCTCCTAAAATGTGGAGTGTTTGTAAAGAAATGTGTACAATTCCTACAATTTCTATCAGATATTTTTGTTCAAACCTTCAAATTAAACGTTACAATCTGCACTTGAATTCTGTTGTAGAGGTTTCATTTCAAATCCAATGTGGTGGCATGCAGAGCCCAACTCGCGAAAATTGTGTCTCTGTCCAAATATTTCTGGACCTAACTGTATATATATATGTATACAGTGCCCACAAGTAGTCTTCAACTCCCTGCAGATTTAGCAGGTTTGATAAGATGCAAATAAGTTAGAGCCTGCAAGCTTCAAACAAGAGCAGGATTTATTAACAGATGCATAAATCTTACAAACCAACAAGTTATGTTGCTCAGTTAAATTTTAATAAATTTTCAACATAAAAGTGTGGGTCAATTATTATTCAACCCCTAGGTTTAATATTTTGTGGAATAACCCTTGTTTGCAATTACAGCTAATAATCGTCTTTTATAAGACCTGATCAGGCCGGCACAGGTCTCTGGAGTTATCTTGGCCCACTCCTCCATGCAGATCTTCTCCAAGTTATCTAGGTTCTTTGGGTGTCTCATGTGGACTTTAATCTTGAGCTCCTTCAACAAGTTTTCAATTGGGTTAAGGTCAGGAGACTGACTAGGCCACTGCAACACCTTGATTTTTTCCCTCTTGAACCAGGCCTTGGTTTTCTTGGCTGTGTGCTTTGGGTCGTTGTCTTGTTGGAAGATGAAATGATGACCCATCTTAAGATCCTTGATGAGGAGCGGAGGTTCTTGGCCAAAATCTCCAGGTAGGCCATGCTATCCATCTTCCCATGGATGCGGACCAGATGGCCAGGCCCCTTGGCTGAGAAACAGCCCCACAGCATGATGCTGCCACTACCATGCTTGACTGTAGGGATGGTATTCTTGGGGTCGTATGCAGTGCCATCCAGTCTCCAAACGTCACGTGTGTGGTTGGCACCAAAGATCTCGATCTTGGTCTCATCAGACTAGAGAACCTTGAACCAGTCTGTCTCAGAGTCCTTCAAGTGATTATGAGCAAACTGTAGACGAGCCTTGACATGACACTTTGAAAGTAAAGGTACCTTACGGGTTCGTCTGGAACGGAGACCATTGCGGTGGAGTACGTTACTTATGGTATTGACTGAAACCAATGTCCCCACTGCCATGAGATCTTCCCGGAGCTCCTTCCTTGTTGTCCTTGGGTTAGCCTTGACTCTTCGGACAAGCCTGGCCTCGGCACGGGTGGAAACTTTCAAAGGCTGTCCAGGCCGTGGAAGGCTAACAGTAGTTCCATAAGCCTTCCACTTCCGGATGATGCTCCCAACAGTGGAGACAGGTAGGCCCAACTCCTTGGAAAGGGTTTTGTACCCCTTGCCAGCCTTGTGACCCTCCACGATCTTGTCTCTGATGGCCTTGGAATGCTCCTTTGTCTTTTCCATGTTGACCAAGTATGAGGGCTGTTCACAAGTTTGGGGAGGGTCTTAATTAGTCAGAAAAGGCTGGAAAAAGAGATAATTAATCCAAACATGTGAAGCTCATTGTTCTTTGTGTCTGAAATACTTCTTAATACTTTAGGGGAACCAAACAGAATTCTTGTGGTTTGAGGGGTTGCATAATAAATGACCCTCTGAATAAACTTTTCACAATTAAAAAAAAATAAAAAAAAAAAAATAACATTCTTTTTTGCTGCAGTGCATTTCATACTTCCAGGCTGATCTACAGTCCAAATGTCACAATGCCAAGTTAATTCCGAATGTGTAAACCTGCTAAATCTGCAGGGGGTTGAATACTACTTGTAGGCACTGTATGTATATATATATATGGCGCCCCTGAGGCTTCCGTCGCCACAGAGACATTGCACCTCAGCCAGAGGTGTGATGTCCGATCCTGGGTAAGGACAAGGGTAAATACCAGTTCACAGGCAAATTCAGGGGCCGTAAGACCCATCTCTTCTCCCATAGGGTGGGGCCTAGCAACAAGGAAAGTGGGAGGAGCCAACTGAAAGTAAGAGTAGAAACAGGAAGTTCAAAGTCAGTCAGTAGAAGGGTAGTAGTTGGAGAGGAGTTAGTGAAGTGAGAGGGAGAAGGAGAGGAAGGTAGTTACCTCAGCAGAGTGAAGGAGAGAAAGTGACAGAGAGAGAAGTTTCCTGGTGGAGATCCTGGGGCCCAGCTAGGCCCAGGTGACACTACAGACAAAAGAAGAGAGGATCCCAGGGCCACGGAAGGGCATATTTGCTTGTGGCCTGCTCCAAAGGAAGATCGGGTGGAGGGATCTGGCTGCATTCGGGGATGGTCCCCAGACAGAGGGAAGAAAGACATTTACCCATAAAGTGACACCGAGGCCCACGGTGGCTGCAAGCGCCCAGGGCCATAACCTGCCGTAGATCCCCTGGGAAGAAAGAAAGATTCCAGTCAGGCAAGCCCCCTTGACCAGATTCTATGGTAGAGGCCAAGACAAGTTCATCTATCAAAGTCAAGGCTGTGAAGCCAGTCGAGGAAAGAGATATAAAAGTGGTGCACCGGTATTAACCCTAAGAATTACCTGGGATCGGCGGAGGTCCCTGACAGTGGATCCCAGCATACCATTGGGCAACTGCTTTGTCGACACCTGGACTCAGAAACAGTGATTAAAAGACCTTGAAACTGCAACTCCTGGTGTCGCCTCCCTTTTGTTCTACACCGCACCACCATTGCATAGACTTTCATAAGCACCAACGGTTGCCCTGGGGTACCGATCCACCTGTGGGGTGCAGAACCATCCCAGCTGCCATTACATCAGCCCCAGAGGCCCTATCCAGCAGCGGTTGCCCCATAGCCGCAATCCACAGGTGGCATCACGAATATATATATTTCCACAAACTTTATTATTGATCATCACCCCCACAGCCGCCATATTAATTGACCCCGCCAGGGTCACGGAGCCGGGCCCTGCCACCGCTGACTACCCCCGGACTAGTCCAGCCCGGAACCAGGTCACCCAAAGCCCTGGGGTGGGCGAGTCATATATATATATATATATATATATATATATATATAAAAAGTAAATGTATAGATTAAAATGGTTGCTCTTCTCTGAACTTGCTCCAGTTTTTCAATGTATTTTTAAAAATATGTTGCCCTGAACTGGACACAATATGAAAGATGAGGTCTGACCAAAGATGAGTAGAGGGGGATAATTACTTCATGTGATCTAGACTGTATGCTTCTGTTAATACATCCCAGAACTGGGTTTTCCTTTTTTGCTGCTGTATCACACTGTTGACTCATGTGCAGTCTGTGATGTATTAGTATACCCGTCTTTTTCACACGTGCTGTTGCTTAGTTCTATTCCTCCCATTCTTTAGATATTTTAATTTTTCTTGCCCAGATGTAGAATTTTGCATTTATTCCTGTTAAATACCATTCTATTAGTCATTGCCTATTGTTCCAGGTTATCTAGATCCTTCTGAATCCTTTCTCTGTCTTCTCTAGTCTTAGCTATCCCTCCAAGCTTTGCATCGCTTGCAAATTTGATTAGTTTACCTACAGTTCCTTTATCTAGATCATTTATATAAATGAGAACAATACTGGGGCCAAGACAGAGCCTTGTGGTAACTCACTTGAAACACTCTTACAATTGGATGTGCAACCATTTATTACCACTCTGAGTACAATCATTGAGCCAGTTATGAATCCTAACCATAGCCTTGTCAATCCCATACTTGGTCATTTTTTTCAATAAGAATAGTATGATATACTTTACCAAATGCTTAGCTGAAGTCGAGACATACTATATCTGATTAAACCAACACAATAAATATAGAAGTGTTCATAAACCATAAACCAAAAACATCATACTCCTAAAATTAAATTTATTAGAAAAATATCGCTTAAAAAATACTCAGAGATACAGAGTATAATAACTCTTATATATACACATAAACAGTCATGTAGTAGTGTCAAAGTGAGTGGAAGGTCAGAAAAACGCACCACACCTGCTGGTGAGGGAAGGGGGACTAATTGTATTGAAATGAGTGAGCCTATAGTGACAAGACTCTTCATATATGATACATAGCCTGTAAAAATGGAGGGTAACAGGGGGAATATCTCTCCCTCTCTGGCAACTGCCTACCAGCGGAGGTGCACCTTAAGTTGTTGGGTGCCCCCCGCTCCACGTCGGCTGTCCCTAAGCTTTCCCTCTAACCTGCAAGTCGCAAAGAGACCCACCACCAAAGCAATAAAAGTGCAAAAACTAGTCAAAAAGTCATTATGAGATCTTAATAGCCCATAAGACTAATGATAATACAAATTTGGGAATCAGTATGTGGTTTTACCAAAAATATCAATATAAAAGTAGCCAATACTAGATGATGCATAGATACACATATATCATGATGTATAGAAAAAATGAACTTATGATCCCAGCAAGGGACTTATCTGCTGGGGTCACTACTGGCAGTCCAAATTCCTGATTACTGCTGACAATCCAACATCCCGACGCGTTTCCCCCCTGAAGAGTTATTTTCAGGGGTTCATCAGGGGAGACCAAGGATTTTCACCATATCCGAATACATCAGAGATTGTTATAGGATAATATCTAGACAAAGGGAGATCACATTCCCAAATTAAGACATGAAATCACATCTCAAACTAGACAGTTCATTCTCCATAAGGCAATACATCAGTCATAAATACCTTAATGTCTTTAGCTTCCTGATTAATAACAGGTCGGCATCAATCGCCTGCGATGGAGGCAGATCATGTGAGTGGTAATCCCAACAATAGTGTTCCAGGTACAATGACCATGGTAACCTGAGGCCAAAAGCGGTGCCGCCAGCTCAATGATGTATTTTATATAAGAGCCAGCAGCCACCTAGGAGGAACTTCCTGTCCTCCCGACTACTACCGGAAATGGCCGCAGTATAGTACAAACCACGCGGCGGGACCGGAACTGACAGAAGATGGCGTGTGTCGTCACTTCCGCTCCCGCGCGGGCAGACCGGAAGTGACGTCGGAGTCATCCAACGCAACATCCGCTCCAGCATGGAGCAGTACGGCCAACCGGAAGTGACATCTGCCGATCAGACGTCACCTCCACTCCTGTACAAACATGACAGTGAGTGTTAGAAACCTGTATATAGATGCATAAATACACTATGCTGTAATGTGGCTAATAACATAAATTTGATACATAGCCATCCAAGAAACAACAATGATGGCCAGATAAACCATGCCTCTTAGGTGACCATAGTAATATGAATAATAAGTAGGGATTACACTAGTACTCAATATGTCGTACTGTGGCCAAAAAATATCGGCATAAAGCATCGCCAACAATTTGTTATGAAGAAAGGAGAATGTGCAGAGACTAATTCACAGCACAAAAAAGGTAACCTTAATGGAATAAATAAACCAAAAAGAAACTAAACTCAAACCTGGCTATATAGATTAATAGATGCCTCTCAGGAGAAGCGCAGACTGAAGCGACCAAAAACCCAATTGCTAAGAAACTATGAGGAATATATAAAGATGTATTAATCGAAAAATAGATGATCAAACAGGCGTGCTAGGAAACAAAGCACCTATATGAAGCTAAAATAGCTCAATACCTCATTGAGGCCCTTCGGATGCACCGTGTCCAAAAGGAAAGTCCATCGGGCTTCCCTTTGAAGTATTTTATTGTCCCAATTACCCTTCCTGATTTGGGCGATATGGGCGATATTGCGCACAAACGTGATACGCCTATAGCGAGACATGTTAACAACTGTCACCAAGGGGATCCCAAAAGTATTCGGTTCCAGGGCATTGAGGCAGTCCCTATGCCAATCAGGAAGGGTAATTGGGACAATAAAATACTTCAAAGGGAAGCCCGATGGACTTTCCTTTTGGACACGGTGCATCCGAAGGGCCTCAATGAGGTATTGAGCTATTTTAGCTTCATATAGGTGCTTTGTTTCCTAGCACGCCTGTTTGATCATCTATTTTTCGATTAATACATCTTTATATATTCCTCATAGTTTCTTAGCAATTGGGTTTTTGGTCGCTTCAGTCTGCGCTTCTCCTGAGAGGCATCTATTAATCTATATAGCCAGGTTTGAGTTTAGTTTCTTTTTGGTTTATTTATTCCATTAAGGTTACCTTTTTTGTGCTGTGAATTAGTCTCTGCACATTCTCCTTTCTTCATAACAAATTGTTGGCGATGCTTTATGCCGATATTTTTTGGCCACAGTACGACATATTGAGTACTAGTGTAATCCCTACTTATTATTCATATTACTATGGTCACCTAAGAGGCATGGTTTATCTGGCCATCATTGTTGTTTCTTGGATGGCTATGTATCAAATTTATGTTATTAGCCACATTACAGCATAGTGTATTTATGCATCTATATACAGGTTTCTAACACTCACTGTCATGTTTGTACAGGAGTGGAGGTGACGTCTGATCGGCAGATGTCACTTCCGGTTGGCCGTACTGCTCCATGCTGGAGCGGATGTTGCGTTGGATGACTCCGACGTCACTTCCGGTCTGCCCGCGCGGGAGCGGAAGTGACGACACACGCCATCTTCTGTCAGTTCCGGTCCCGCCGCGTGGTTTGTACTATACTGCGGCCATTTCCGGTAGTAGTCGGGAGGACAGGAAGTTCCTCCTAGGTGGCTGCTGGCTCTTATATAAAATACATCATTGAGCTGGCGGCACCGCTTTTGGCCTCAGGTTACCATGGTCATTGTACCTGGAACACTATTGTTGGGATTACCACTCACATGATCTGCCTCCATCGCAGGCGATTGATGCCGACCTGTTATTAATCAGGAAGCTAAAGACATTAAGGTATTTATGACTGATGTATTGCCTTATGGAGAATGAACTGTCTAGTTTGAGATGTGATTTCATGTCTTAATTTGGGAATGTGATCTCCCTTTGTCTAGATATTATCCTATAACAATCTCTGATGTATTCGGATATGGTGAAAATCCTTGGTCTCCCCTGATGAACCCCTGAAAATAACTCTTCAGGGGGGAAACGCGTCGGGATGTTGGATTGTCAGCAGTAATCAGGAATTTGGACTGCCAGTAGTGACCCCAGCAGATAAGTCCCTTGCTGGGATCATAAGTTCATTTTTTCTATACATCATGATATATGTGTATCTATGCATCATCTAGTATTGGCTACTTTTATATTGATATTTTTGGTAAAACCACATACTGATTCCCAAATTTGTATTATCATTAGTCTTATGGGCTATTAAGATCTCATAATGACTTTTTGACTAGTTTTTGCACTTTTATTGCTTTGGTGGTGGGTCTCTTTGCGACTTGCAGGTTAGAGGGAAAGCTTAGGGACAGCCGACGTGGAGCGGGGGGCACCCAACAACTTAAGGTGCACCTCCGCTGGTAGGCAGTTGCCAGAGAGGGAGAGATATTCCCCCTGTTACCCTCCATTTTTACAGGCTATGTATCATATATGAAGAGTCTTGTCACTATAGGCTCACTCATTTCAATACAATTAGTCCCCCTTCCCTCACCAGCAGGTGTGGTGCGTTTTTCTGACCTTCCACTCACTTTGACACTACTACATGACTGTTTATGTGTATATATAAGAGTTATTATACTCTGTATCTCTGAGTATTTTTTAAGCGATATTTTTCTAATAAATTTAATTTTAGGAGTATGATGTTTTTGGTTTATGACATACTATATCTGCCATAAATTCCTGATCCATCCAGTCAATAATTCCCTCATATAAGGAAATTAGATTAGTCTGGCATGACTTGTTTGCTACAAACCCATGCTGGCTCTGGTTCATTACTGTACTCTTATCCAAGTACTTACATACAGTGCCTACAAGTAGTATTCAACCCCCTGCAGATTTAGCAGGTTTGATAAGATGCAAATAAGTTAGAGCCTGCAAACTTCAAACAAGAGCAGGATTTATTAACAGATGCATAAATCTTACAAACCAACAAGTTATGTTGCTCAGTTAAATTTTAATAAATTTTCAACATAAAAGTGTGGGTCAATTATTATTCAACCCCTAGGTTTAATATTTTGTGGAATAACCCTTGTTTGCAATTACAGCTAATCGTCTTTTATAAGACCTGATCAGGCCGGCACAGGTCTCTGCAGTTATCTTGGCCCACTCCTCCATGCAGATCTTCTCCAAGTTATCTAGGTTCTTTGGGTGTCTCATGTGGACTTTAATCTTGAGCTCCTTCCACAAGTTTTCAATTGGGTTAAGGTCAGGAGACTGACTAGGCCACTGCAACACCTTGATTTTTTCCCTCTTGAACCAGGCCTTGGTTTTCTTGGCTGTGTGCTTTGGGTCGTTGTCTTGTTTGAAGATGAAATGACGACCCATCTTAAGATCCTTGATGGAGGAGCGGAGGTTCTTGGCCAAAATCTCCAGGTAGGCCGTGCTATCCATCTTCCCATGGATGCGGACCAGATGGCCAGGCCCCTTGGCTGAGAAACAGCCCCACAGCATGATGCTGCCACCACCATGCTTGACTGTAGGGATGGTATTCTTGGGGTCGTATGCAGTGCCATCCAGTCTCCAAACGTCACGTGTGTGGTTGGCACCAAAGATCTCGATCTTGGTCTCATCAGACCAGAGAACCTTGAACCAGTCTGTCTCAGAGTCCTCCAAGTGATCATGAGCAAACTGTAGATGAGCCTTGACAGGACGCTTTGAAAGTAAAGGTACCTTACGGGCTCGTCTGGAACGGAGAGCATTGCGGTGGAGTACGTTACTTATGGTATTGACTGAAACCAATGTCCCCACTGCCATGAGATCTTCCCGGAGCTCCTTCCTTGTTGTCCTTGGGTTAGCCTTGACTCTTCGGACAAGCCTGGCCTCGGCACGGGTGGAAACTTTCAAAGGCTGTCCAGGCCGTGGAAGGCTAACAGTAGTTCCATAAGCCTTCCACTTCCGGATCATGCTCCCAACAGTGGAGACAGGTAGGCCCAACTCCTTGGAAAGGGTTTTGTACCCCTTGCCAGCCTTGTGACCCTCCACGATCTTGTCTCTGATGGCCTTGGAATGCTCCTTTGTCTTTTCCATGTTGACCAAGTATGAGTGCTGTTCACAAGTTTGGGGAGGGTCTTAATTAGTCAGAAAAGGCTGGAAAAAGAGATAATTAATCCACACATGTGAAGCTCATTGTTCTTTGTGCCTGAAATACTTCTTAATACTTTAGGGGAACCAAAGAGAATTCTTGTGGTTTGAGGGGTTGAATAATAAATGACCCTCTGAATAAACTTTTCACAATTTAAAAAAAAAAAATAAAAAAAGAAATAACATTCTTTTTTGCTGCAGTGCATTTCACACTTCCAGGCTGATCTAGAGTCCAAATGTCACAATGCCAAGTTAATTCCGAATGTGTAAACCTGCTAAATCTGCAGGGGGTTGAATACTACTTGTAGGCACTGTATATGCTGTTTAATTTGCTGAAAGATCTTTACTGGCATAGAAGTATGGCTCACTGGACTGTAATTTCCTAGCTCTTCTAACACTTGCCCTGCAGTCCCTGCAGACAGCATTATATTCTTCTTTAGATATGCTCCCCTCTTTCAATTTGATATACATTTTTTGTCCTTTTTAGAAAGTGTTTTTATTTCTTTGTTTTCCATCCTGTTCTCTTTAATGCCTCCAAATCTTCCTTCTTTTAGGGATTGCTACTTATTGTCCAGTGAGAATTTCAATGAGCAAAATCTCCCACCCTTCTTGGGCATTTCAGTCCTTTAGAAAATCCAGCCACTGGACCGATCCTACCTTTTTTCGGATTTCATTAAAATCTGCCTTTCTGAAGTCCAACTATAAAGTCTGAGTCCTTGCAGGTCTTTCTACTCTTGTAATTCAAATTTTTTTTTCCTAAATTCCCAGCCACCTTTACTTCATCACCATTTTCTCTCTGTTAGTAAGAATTAGTTCCAAGATGGCGGATCCTCTTGTTTGCTCTTCTACCTTTTGAAAGATAAAGTTGTCAGCGAGAGAAGATAAGAATTTTCTGGCCCCATAACTTTTGCACGAGAGAGATTCCGAACAAATATCTGGATTATCCAAATCTCTCATGATCACTATGTCATACTTTTTTGAGAACAAAGACATCTGATGTAAAAAGAGTTCATCCATATCTTCAGTCTGTACAGGTGTCCTATAGTAAACACCTACAATAATGTCCTTTCCATTCTTCTCTCCTTGTAGTCTTATCCAAACAGTTTCTACAGAGCTTCCATTATCTGAAAATTGGATTTCTGTGGAGATATATGCTTTGCTAACATACAATGCCACACCACCTCCTCTTTTGTTAAGCCTGACAAGGGTAATTTCCATTACCGAAACGCGCGTTGGGCTCTGACGTCTGTGACCTGTCTCCTCACACTGCGCACCCAGCACCTGACCCTCCAATATAAGTGTATCTCTGTGCTTTGATTTTTTCCATCTGATTCTCTGTGCATGGCTATTCTCAGGGGCCCTCTTTGCATTCCAATATGTGAATGCAAGCAACATTGCCACTACATTGGTGTGGGTCAGTGACACCTTGGGGTAGTTTTGCAGTACTACATCTTCTACATTTTTCAGTAATACACTTCCCAATTTCATTTCCTTATATTATCTATTGTATGATAGGTCCTGGTTTCTATTTTTTAACCATCTGCTTAATGTTGTG
This sequence comes from Anomaloglossus baeobatrachus, assembly GCF_048569485.1. Taxonomy (NCBI): domain Eukaryota; kingdom Metazoa; phylum Chordata; class Amphibia; order Anura; family Aromobatidae; genus Anomaloglossus; species Anomaloglossus baeobatrachus. Next base: position 277,667,357 of record NC_134356.1, on the reverse strand, counting down.
TCTTTTTCACCCAATATTTGTCATTTTATGGTTTTTCAATAAACTTCATATTTTTTGCATTTATATGCAGGTAAAATATATCTTTGTACCGTGTTAGCTGGTAGAGATAAAAAATTGTTTAAAAGAACTGAAGTCCTCAGTGGTTGATACCTTTTAATGGCCATCTCTTCAGTTAGCCATTAAAAGGTATCAACCACTGAGGACTTCAGTTCTTTTAAACAATTTTTTTTGCATTTATATGGGCATTTGATCGGTTCTTCTTCTCCTTATTTTTGTTTACTCTTTGAGTGATTAGCCCGTCTTGTATGTCCTGGCTCATACATGTTACAATTTGTGACAGTAAGATGCGTGTGTGTGTGTGTGTAATATATATATATATATATATATATATATATATATATATATATACACACACACACACACACACACAGTATATATATATATATATATATATATATATACACACACACACACACACACACACACTCACACACACACGCAGTACAGACCAAAAGTTTGGACACACATTCTCATCTCTAGCACAACTGTTAAGAGGAGACTTTGTGCTGCAGGCCTTCATGGTAAAATGGTAAAATTCATGGTAAAATAGCTGCTAGGAAACCGCTGCTAAGGACAGGCAACAAGCAGAAGAGACTTGTTTGGGCTAAAGAACACAGGGAATGGACATTAGACCAGTGGAAATCTGTACTTTGGTCTGATGAGTCCAAATATGAGATCTTTGGATCCAACCACCGTGTTTTTGTAGAAAAGGTGAACGGATGGACTCTACATGGCTGGTTCCCACCGTGAACCATGGAGGAGGAGGTGTGATGGTTTGGGTGTGCTTTGCTGGTGACACTGTTTGGGATTTATTCAAAATTGAAGGCATACTGAACCAGCATGGCTACCACAGCATCTTGCAGCGGCTTGTTATTCCATCCGGTTTGCGTTTAGTTGGACCATAATTTATTATTCAACAGGACAATAACCCCAAACACACCTCCAGGCTGTGTAAGGGCTATTTGACTAAGAAGGAGAGTGATGGGGTGCTATGCCAGATGACCTGGTTTCCACAGTCACCAGACCTGAACCCAATCGAGATGGTTTGTGGTGAGCTGGACTACAGAGTGAAGGCAAAAGGGCCAACAAGTGCTAAGCATCGCTGGGAACTCCTTCAAGAATGTTGGAAAACCATTTCCGGTGACTACCTCTTGAAGCGCATCAAGAGAATGCCAAGAGTGTGCAAAGTAGTAATGAAAGCAAAAGGTGGCTACTTTGAAGAACCTAGAATATAAGACATATTTTCAGTTGTTTCACAGTTTTTTAAGTGAAACAACTGAAAGTAAAGAAAAGTCTTTGAATGAGAAGGTGTGTCCAAACTTTTGGTCTGTATATATATTAGCTGTAGTACCCGGGCGTTGCCCGGGATAGTAACTGTCTGTCTCTCTCCCAGTCTCTGTCTGTGTGTCGCTGTCTGTCTGTCTCTTTCCTTGTCTGTCTGTTTCTATCACTCTGTCTGTATTTGCATCAATCTATCTGTCTCAATCTCTTTATCTGTCTGTCTCTCTCTCTGTCTTTTTGCCCGGCTGTCTCTTTGCCCGGCTGTATCTTTGCCCGGCTGTCTGTTTCTAGGTCTGTCTCTTTCCAGGGCTGTCTCTTTGCCGGGCTGTCTCTTTCCAGGGCTGTCTCTTTGGGCATTTGTCTCTTTGCCCGGCTGCCTCTTTTCAGGGCTCTCTCTTTGCCCAGTCTGTGTGTTTGCCAGTCTGTGTCTTTGCCAGTCTGTTTCTTTGCCAGTCTGTTTCTTTGCCAGTCTGTCTCTTTCCAGGGCTGTCTCTTTCCAGGCCTGTCTCTTTGCCCGTCTGTCTCTTTGCCCGGTCTGTCTCTTTCCAGGTCTGTCTATTTCTAGGTCTGTCTCTTTCTAGGTCTGTCTCTTTGGGCATTTGTCTCTTTGGGCATTTGTGTATTTGCCCGGCTGTCTCTTTGCCCAGCTGTCTCTTTGCCCGGCTATCTCTTTGCCCTGCTGTCTATTTCTAGGTCTGTCTCTTTCCTGGGCTGTCTCTTTGGGCATTTCTCTCTTTGCCCGGCTGTCTCTTTGCCTGGCTGTCTCTTTGCCCGGCTGTCTCTTTGACAGGCTGCCTCTTTTCAGGGCTGTCTCTTTCCCGTCTGTCTCTTTGCCAGTCTATCTCTTTGCCAGTCTGTCTCTTTGCCAGTCTGTCTCTTTGCCAGTCTGTCTCTTTGCCAGTCTGTCTCTTTGCCAGTCTGTCTCTTTGCCCGTCTGTCTCTTTGCCCGTCTGTCTCTTTGCCCGGTCTGTCTCTTTGGGCATTTGTCTCTTTGGGCATGTCTCTTTGCTGAGCTGTCTCTTTGCCCTGCTGTCTCTTTGCCTGGTCTGTCTCTTTCCAGGGCTGTCTCTTTCCAGGGCTGTCTCTTTCCAGGGCGGTCTCTTTCCAGGGCGGTCTCTTTCCAGGGCTGTCTCTGTCTGTCTTTTTCTGTCTCTCTCTATCCGTCTATCATATCTTATACTAACAGTTTATTTTGTTCCTATAGCAACCACTGACAGTTGCTATTTATAGCCTGCATCTCCCAGGTCCATTCAGTTTAATGGCTGCAGGATTTTTGTAGAGTAACTGGAAAGCACGGGGTTAAATTTTCCTGTCAAAACATAGTCGATGACGTTCCCTGAGTCACATGAGGCGTCTGTGCAAAATTTCGTGATTGTAAATGCGACGGTGCAAATTCCGTTAGTTTAGTTAATTTAGTTAAATTTGGTCTGTCTTTTTCCCCGTCTCTCTCTTTCCCGGTCTGTCTCTTTCCAGGTCTGTCTCTTTCCAGGTCTTTCTCTGTCTGTCTCTTTCCCTGTCTGTCTCTGTCTGTCTCTCTCTAGCCGTCTCCCCACTGACATCTTATTACCTCACATATAAGCTTTTCATACTATGAATGTCTTTTGTTCCTATAGCAACCAATCACAGCTCCTACTAATAACCTGTAGTTCCAGGCTCCATTTACTTTAATGAAGGCATGTTTTTTGGAGAGTAACTGTAAAGCACGGGGTTAAATTTTCCTGTCAAAACATAGTCTACGACGTTCCCTGGGTCACATGAGGTGTCTGTGCAAAATTTTGTGATTGTAAATGCGACGGTACGGATACACTTTTCGTTTCACTTTTTCCCCATTATATAGATAGGGGCAAAATTGATTGGTAAATTGGAATGCGCGGGGTTAAAATTTCGCCTCACAACATAGCCTATGTTACGCTCTCGGGGTCCAGACGTCTGAGTGTGCAAAAATTTGTGGCTGTAGCTGTGACGGTGCAGATGCCAATCCCGGACATATACACACACACACACAGCTTTATATATTAGATTTGAGTAAAATGTAAATTGTTCTTTTATTCTATAAACTACTGACAACATGTCTCCGAATTTCCAAGCGATAAATGTTGTATTTATTTTAAATGATAAATGGTTAAAATAACAAAAAAATGCATTGCTTTCAAACCTCAAATAATGCAAAGAACTCAAGTTCGTAATCAGAAACAACAATACAAATGTTTTAACTCAGGAAGAGTTCAGAAAACAATATTTTGTGGAATAAACATGATTTTTAATCACAGCTTTCATGCGCCTTGGCATGCTTTCCACCAGTCTTTCACACTGCTTTTCGGTGACCTTATGCCACTGCTGGTGCAAAAATGTAGCAGTTCTTCTTTGTTTGATGGCTAGTGACTGATAATCTTCCTCTTGATTACATTCCAGAGGTTTTCAATGGGGTTCAGATCTGGAGATTGGGCTGGCCATGACAGGGTTTTGATGTGGTGGTCCTTCATCCACACATTGATTGATCTAGCTGTGTGGCATGGCACATTGTCTTGCTGTAAAAAACAGTCCTCAGAGTTGGGGAACATTGCCTCAGCAGAAGAAAGCAATTGTTTTTCCAGGATAACCTTGTATGCGGCTTGATTTATACATCGTTCACAAAGTTTAATCTGCCCAATTCCAGCCTTCCTGAAGCACCCCCAGAATTTCACAGTGGGTGCAAAACACCGTGGCTTGTTCGTCTCTTCAGGTCTCCGTCTCACTATTCGATGACCAGGTGTTCGGCAAAGCTGAAAATTAGACTCATCAGAGAAGATTACCTTACTCCAGTCTTCTATGGTCCCATCATTATGGTCTTTGGCAAACTTCAGCCTGGCTCTCCTTTGTTTCTCATTGATGAAAGGCTTTTTTCTAGCTTTACATGACTTGAACCGTGCCTCTAGGAGCCTGTTACGAACTGTTGTTGCCGTGCACTTCACCCCAGCTGCCATTTGACATTTCTTTTGTAGGTCACTTGATGTTATCCTGCGGTTGCTGAGTGACATTCGAATAAGATGACGGTCATCCCGGTCAGTGGAGAGTCGCTTTCGCCCTCTGCCAGTCTGTAGCTTTGTTGTCCCCAATGTTTGCTGCTTGACCTTATTGTAATGGACTGCCGTCCTAGAAATTTTAAAAGGGCGGTTCACCCATATTTTTTGTCTGGATCGATATTATATTGAGAAACAATGTTTATCTCAAATACCTTATGTTGGCAATAGTGCCTGTGAGAGGTGCTATTGCAGACCGCTGTTTCCCGTTCCGTGACCCCCGGGCTCCGTAACCTCAGGGATCCGGTAACGTCACGTCAAGTTCCGGACACGTCACATCCCTGCGGCCGGTCCCAGTCTTCCTGACTCACTGGGCTGTGGGCGGTATTTCACCGCTTGTCACAGCTAAGCGTGTCTCCTGCTTGCAGCGCTTTGCTGTGAGGGAGGAGGGAGCTGATGGGCTGTGATGAGCGGTGAAACACCGCCCACAGCCCATCACTCACGGACACTGCGGCTGGCCGCGGTGTCAGGAACTTGACATGACATCACCGGATTCCAGAGGTCACGGAGCCTGAAAGTTACAGAGCGGGAAACAGCGGTCTGCATTAGAGCCTCTCACAGGCACTATTGCCAACATAAAGTATTTGAGAGAAACTTTGTTTCTCAATATACTATCGATCTATACAATAAAAAATATGGATGAACCACCCCTTTAAGGATGGAGGCAACATGACGCTCACTGTATCCCTCTGCTAGTAAAGCGAGAATTGAGCCCTTCTTTTTCTCACTCAAGACTTTTTTTTCAACTCCTTTGGCATGGTTAGGCTGCTTTCACACTACGTTTTTTTAACATCCGTCATGAATGTTTTTTTAACGCAAAAGTGGATCCAGTGCAAATGCGTTTTCATTTCAATGCATTTGCAATGGACTCGCGTTAACATGCGTTCACCTGCGTTTACGTGTGTTATAGTGAGGATCCAGCGACTTGCAGTTTTTTAACATTTTTCAAAAACGCTACTTGTAGCGTTTTTGAGCTGCGTCCAAATACTGCAAATTGCTGGATCCTGACTAAACAGCATGCAAACGCATGTGAACACTGGCATGCTGATAGACAGGATCCTGTTTGCTCTACTGAGCATGCCCAGAAACCAGCCTCGGGTGATCAGTCCCTCTCTCTCCTCCCTCTCTCACCCTCTCGCTCTACCCTCTCATTCCTCCCTCTCTCTCTCTGTCTCTCCCCCTCCCTCTCCTGTCTCTCTCTCCCACCTGAGAGCTGCGGACACTCGTAACCAAGGTAAATATCGGGTAACCACTTCTCTTAGTTACCCGATGTTTACGTTGGTTACGTGTACAGACGCTCGTAACCAAGATAAATATCGGGTATCCAAGCAAGTTACCCGATGTTTACCTTGGTTACGAACCTCCGCAGTTGTAAGAAACCGGCTCCCAGTCTGGCACGTTTAGTTCCCATCACTCCCGATCACATGACTCCAATGCCCGCCCCTAAACATCCAGTGACAGGATCCTGCAAAATAACACATGCGTTAGCATGCGTTTTTTGCTGTAAAAGCAGGATCCGCTTTTACAGCAAAAAACGTTCATGACGCATGTTAAAAAAACGTAGTGTGAAAGCAGCCTTAGGCTGCTGTCACACTACGTTTTTTTAACATCAGTCATGAATGTTTTTTTAACGCAAAAACGGATCCAGTGCAAATGTGTTTTCATTTCAATGCATTTGCAATGGACTTGCGTCAACATGCGTTCACCTGCGTTTGCGTGCGTTATAGTGAGGATCCAGCGAGTTGCAGTTTAACATTTTTCAAAAACGCTACTTGTAGCGTTTTTGAGCTGCGCCCAAATACTGCAAATTGCTGGATCCTGACTATACTGCACGCAAACGCATGTGAACGCTAGCATGCTGATAGACAGGATCCTGCTTGCTCTACTGAGCATGCCCAGACACCAGCCTCAGGTGATCAGTCCCTCTCTCCCCCTCCCTCTCTGTCTCTTTCCGCCTCCCTCTCTGTCTCTCTCTGCCCCCCTCTCTCCCCCTCCCTCTTGCCCCCTCCCTCTCTGTCTCTCTCCCCCTCTCCCTCTCCCCCGCCTGAGAGCTGCGGACACTCGTAACCAAGATAAATATCGGGTAACCAAGCAAAGCGCTTCTCTTAGTTACCCGATGTTTACGTTGGTTACGTGTGCAGGGAGCTGGCTCCTAGCACCTGCGGATGCTCGTAACCAACGTAAATATTGGGTATCCAAGCAAGTTACCCGATGTTTACCTTGGTTACGAGCTTCTGCAGCTGTCAGAAGCCGGCTCCCAATCTATCACGTTCGGTTCCACTGACTCCCGATCACATGACTCCAATGCCCGCCCATAAACTTAAAGTGACAGGATCCTGCAAAATAACACATGCGTTTGCATGCGTTTTTTTGCTGTAAAAGCAGGATCCGCTTTTAGAGCAAAAAAACGTTCATGACACATGTTATAAAAACGTAGTGTGAAAGCAGCCTTAAAAGTTATTTTTTAATTCCTATTACTTTTGGGATATTACTGGCACTTGTTTTGCCATCCAGCTTGTCCTATTGCAAGAGGATTGTGAAGAACACAGCAGTGTTTTTTATACTTTCCCTTGTTAAATAAGATATGGTTCAGGTGATCACCTAATTAGAAGCACATTAAGTAAAATGAGGTGTATTCTAGTTGGAATTCTACTGACCCTGGAATGGAATGGTTGTCAGACATGTAGAGAAGCTGATTTTTATAAAACTGTGCAGTGGTCTCTTCATTTTTGCCAGAGCTGTATATATTATAATGTTCACATGTAAAAGTACATTCCATTAAACAGTGAGTATGTTTTGATATTTATCTCAATCATTTGTGGGTCTTTATTGCTTTTTGTAATTTCTCTTTATAAATAAGTAGTAGCCTTCAAGGTTTGTATTCCAATCAAGTGTATCATCCCACCAGGGTTCAGTAATGCTTAGGATATCATATCTCTCTTCCTGTGTTAGCAGAGCTCCAATTCTCCTTGTTTGTTTCCCAAACTCTATGTATTTGTATAAACACATTTTAGTTTGTAATTGTTTTGGCTGCTCTATATTCATTCATTATTTATTGTCTTTGTTTTATAGGTCCACTTCTAAGAACAGGGTTCTCAAAAAAATTATTTAGCTGCATACTTTTTCTTTGCTGTATATTTGCCATCCCATGTTGTTTTTAAGGCATGTATTTTGTGGTAAAAATGAGCTGTTAAGATGTTTCTCCAGGTGAATACGATAGCAGCGATACAAAAAACTTGTAGTTTTTTTTTATTTAGTAGAGACAGTAACATTATTACGTATCTATAAACTGGGATGATGTACTAAGTAATAAAAGTACACAAAGCAAATGGGAGACTTTTATGAGCATCCTGAATAGGGCTTGTGCAGAAAATATACCCTATGGGAACAAACATGCTAGAAATAGGAGGAAACCCCTATGGCTAAACAGAGCTGTAAGGGAAGCAATAAAAGAAAAACAGAAAGCCTTAAAAGAATTAAAGAGGGTAGGTAGTGATGAGGCATTATATAATTATAGAAAATTAAATAAAATATGTAAAAAGCAAATTAAGTTAGCTAAGTTTGAGACAGAGAGACTCATTGCGAGAGAAAGTAAAAATAATCCTAAAATATTCTTTAACTACATAAACAGTAAAAAACTGAAAAGCGATAGTGTTGGCCCCCTTAAAAATAGTCTTGGTGAAATGGTGGAAGGGGATGAGGGTAAAGCCAACCTGCTGAATGACTTTTTTTCTACGTTTTTTATACAAGAAAATGCCATGGCAGATGACATGACTAGTGATACCATAAATTCACCCTTGAATATTACCTGCTTAACCCAGCAGGAAGTACGCCGCCGCCTCGAAATCACTAAGGTTGACAAATCTCCGGGCCCGGATGGCATACACCCCAGAGTACTACAGGAATTGAGTTCTGTGATAGATAGACCATTATTTTTAATCTTCTCAGATTCCTTAATAACAGGGTCAGTACCGCAGGACTGGCGCATAGCAAATGTGGTGCCAATATTCAAAAAGGGGACAAAAACTGAGCCGGGAAATTATAGGCCGGTAAGTTTAACCTCTACAGTTGGTAAAATCCTTGAGGGTTTCTTGAGAGATGCTATACTGGAGTATCTCAAGAAAAATAACCTTATGACAGAGTATTAACATGGGTTTATGAGGGATCGATCCTGTCAAACTAATTTGATCAGCTTCTATGAAGAGGTAAGTTCAAGCCTGGACCAGGGAAATGCAGTGGATGTTGTGTATATGGACTTTTCAAAAGCTTTTGATACGGTGCCACACAAAAGGTTGGTACATAAAATGAGAATAATGGGGATAGGGGAAAATATGTGTAACTGGGTTAAAAACTGGCTCAGTGATAGGAAACAAAGGGTGGTTATTAATGGTGCGTACTCGGACTGGGTCTCAGTTCATAGTGGGGTACCACAGGGGTCAGTATTGGGCCCGCTTCTTTTCAACATATTTATAAATTACCTTGTTGGGGGCATGCGGAGTAGAATTTCAATATTTGCAGATGATACTAAACTCTGCAGGGTAATCAATACAGAGGAGGATAATTTTATATTACAGGGAGATTTATGTAAATTGGAGGATTGGGCTGAGAAGTGGCAATTGAAGTTTAATGTAGATAAATGTAAGGTCATGCACTTGGGTAGAGGAAATAACATTTATGATTATGTACTTAATTGTAGAACACTGGGTAAAACAGACACAGAAAAAGACTTGGGTGTATGGGTGGATGGTAAACTTCACTTTAGTGGACAGTGTCAGGCAGCTGCTGCCAGGGCTAATAAAATAATGGGATGTATTAAAAGAGGTATAAGTGTTCATGAAAAAAATATACTTCTACCTCTGTACAAGTCACTAGTGCGACCGCACTTAGAATACTGTGTACAATTCTGGTCACCGATATATAAGAAGGACATAGCTGAACTGGAGAGGGTGCAGAGAAGAGCCACCAAGATTATTAGAGGAATGGGTGGGCTGCAATACCAAGACAGGTTATTAAACTTGGGGTTATTTAGTTTGGAAAAACGAAGGCTTAGGGGGGATCTAATCACAATGTATAAATATATGAGGGGACAGTACAGAGACCTTTCCAAAGATCTTTTTACACCTAGGCCTGCGACTGGAACTCGGGGGCATCCGCTACGTCTTGAGGAAAGAAGGTTTAATCATAATCACAGACGAGGATTCTTTACTGTACGAGCAGTGAGACTGTGGAACTCTCTGCCGCATGATGTTGTAATGAGTGATTCACTACTAACATTTAAGCAGAGCCTGGACGCCTTTCTTGAAAAATTTAATATTACCAGTTATGTATATTAGATTTTATGACAGGGTATTGATCCAGGGAACTAGTCTGATTGCCGGATGTGGAGTCAGGAAGGAAATTTTTTCCCCATTGGAACTTGTTTGCCACATTGGGTTTTTTTTTGCCTTCCTCTGGATCAACATGTTAGGCTACGGGTTGAACTAGATGGACTTAGAGTCTCCCTTCAACCTTAAAAACTATGATACTATGATCTGTGTATGGAGCGGTGTCAGAGCTTGTTTTTGCCGGTGGAGCTACATTGATACCATTGGGGTGCATATGATGTTTGGAGTATTTAGTTAGTGTATAATTTAGTACTGTTTAGTGTATTTTTTTTAAAGAGGTGTAGTGACTGAAAAAAAAAACATGTCTGGCATTTCGATATTTTTTTTTTCTTTTTTTCTCTTTATGGCATTTACATTACGGGTTAATTAATTCTACATTTTTAGTCACTGAACTTTTACCAAATATGTTCATTTTTTAATTTCTTTATTTTTAATGGATGAAAATTGGGATGAGTCTAATTACTTGAACATGCGATCGTCCAATCTCTTATACTATGTACTGCAATACCATAGCATTTTAGCATGTAGTGAAAATCATGGTTTCTTTTTATGCTCCTCCGTTCGCTGAGCTTCACAGGAGTACCAATATGGCAGCAAAAGAGCTCTTCTGCAGGCTGCTATGGTAACCCATTAGTTCCCCATAATCGCGTCATTTAAATGCAACTGTTAATAATTGACAACGGCATCTAAGTGGTTAACAGTTATGGCAGAAGCTCAGCTGTTAGACACAGATGCCAGCAATATACTGAGGCTGAACAACCAATTGCTTCCCACTTTGCTGTGTATTTAATCTGGGACCCAGCTGACCACTTTTTGCCATTCACATTGGAGTTTTGATATGACACAAGTCAGGTATATAAAATGTTTTTAACTTTAGTTGGTTAGGGACCGTCCCAGATGGGTACACCGTGACGAGGTGAGACCGCTTCTTACCTTTTTGCAAAAATGTATATACTAAGTGCCCTGTTATTAAGCACTTGCCTTTTATTCATTATTATTCAGGGTATTTTTCATACAATTTTTCTCTTTGGTTTTTACAGATGCCAGCAATGTAAGAAAAGCCAGCATCCGATGTGTAGGGAGGGAGCTTAGCTCCAGAGCCTCCTCCACACACGGTTACCCCATTGCATGACATACAGTTATTCCCACAATGAGTTATAATTCTTGTTATTACTAATATTATTAATGATTTCAATGTTAAAACTTTTGAAAAACTAATTTAAGCAATTTGGACTGAAAATCGGTATCCAAGAGATACACATACACCCCTCATTAAGGCATAGCTAAGTGGTAAGTCCAATCTGACGCTTCCAGGTCAAGCCACTTAGCTATTCAAAAGGGACATTAGGAAAGCAACATAAAAGAGCCTTTCAAAGTGGAAGTGCACAGTGACGTTTTTATTAGTACCAGGCATGAGGGCTGCTGAACACTGAACAGCTCACACAGTCACTTCTGTAACCACTTCACAAAGAAAATGAACACCGGATTGCACAGAACATTCTTCAGACAGGGAAATTCTGAGGCTGAGGGAATTAGGGAAAGGTAACGTTTCAGTTTGAACTCTTTGTATTCTGTTACATACAGAATACACACAAGGACACCCACTGAGTCCAGCATTGTCTGGTTACAAATGGGTGACAAGGATCATTTAGACAAGCCGATAATTGGCAATGAGAATTCTTGTGCCAATTATCGGTGTGTTTAAACAAGGCGGCAATCACCCAATAAACGGGCAAAATGCTTATTCATCGGGTGATTGGATCATTCATGCAAGCATTAAAATTAATGTTATTGGCACTTCGTGTGGTAACCGTTTTTTTTTTCACAGATACTACACATACTTATTATAACCTATGGGGCTGCTCACATGTCCGTGTTTTTACATAGCTCATGCAAACCACACGGAGACATGCCTGTTTTTTACCGGCTAGATGGATGACGAGGGCCAGTACAAGTCTATGGATCCGTGAAAAACACTAACAGCACACATATTGCACCTGAAATATTGCGCAAAGTATAGGAGAAGCCTTTTAATTCTTTATCTATAAGGAAAAACCACTGCTGACACAGTCAGGGTAAAAACGGACACATGGATGACACACTGGTGCTATGCTGAGCCAAAACATCCATGACACTGGTACCATTTTTTAACATACATGTTTTATACAGTTGTATGAAGGAGACTTAGGGCGGCTTTGCACGTTGCAACATCGCACGTGCGATGTCGGTGGGGTCAAATCGAAAGTGACGCACATCCGGCGTCACTTTCGACATCGTTGTGTGTAAATCCTAGATGATACGATTAACGAGCGCAAAAGCGTCGTTATCGTATCATCGGTGCAGGCTCCGACTTTTCCATAATTATGCTGCCGCGACAGGTACGATGCTGTTCCTCGTTCCTGTGGCAGCACACATCGCTGTGTGTTACGCCGCAGGAGCGAGGAACATCACCTTACCTGCTGCCGGCGGCTATACGGAAGGAAGGAGGTGGGCGGGATGTTTACATCCTGCTCATCTCCGCCCCTCCGCCGCTATTAGCCGCCTGCCGTGTGACGCCGCACGACCCGCCCCCTTAGGAAGGAGGCAGATCGCCGGCCAGAGCGACTGTTGCAGGGCAGGTGAGTGCATGTGAAGCTGGCATAGCGATAATTTTTGCTACGCCAGCTATCACAAGATATCGTACCTGCGACGGAGGCGGGGACTATCGCGTGCGACATCGCAGCATCGGCTTGCAATGTCGCAACGTGCAAAGCCCGCCTTAAAGAGAAGATGAACTGCTGATAACAATGATACTCGATATACACAGAGTGATCGTTTTGTGTGCATGTAGATGATTGACAGTTCTCTAACGACTGTGGTCAGCAAGTATAAAGAGGCTTTTAATATGAAGAATGAATAATTTGAAAATTAAATTGATTATAACTGATCATCTCACAGTCTTGAAAAAAAATGTGAACTTTTCTTAACCACTTCACAACCTTGGTCATACAGGTACATCAAAAGTCGTGTCGCTGCCTTTGATGCGGGCTCGCATGGCAAGCCTGCATCTTTCCCTACACATGTCGGCTGATCTAAACAGCTATCAGATGCCGGTGAATCAGACAGCTGAACACAGCTGTTAACCAGTTAAATCCCGCTGTCAATCTGTGACAGCAGGATTTAACAAGCGCCGGCAGGGAGCGCGTCATTCTCTGCTCCTATTGGTGGCCCCGTGACGTGATTGAAGAGCGCTGATGGGTTGTCATGACAGCAAGGGGTCAGCTGATGACCCCTCTGAATATCGGCTGCGAGCTGGTGCTCACGGGAAGTCAGCATTCCTGCTGTACAGAGCACTGCTCTAAGATTGGATGATCACAGATAAAGTCCCCTACAGGGACTAGTAAATATAGTAAAAAGTGAAATAAAACTTTTTTAAAAATAATCAAATCACTCCCCTTTGCCCAATTGAAAATGAAACAATAAAAAACAACAATACATATTTGGTATTGCTGTGTTTAGAAATCTACAGTCTATCAAAATAAAAAATAAATTAATCCGATTGGTAAAAAGCGTAACGGTAAAAAAATCAAAATGCCAGAGTTACGTTTCTTTTTGTCTCTGCAACATTACAATAAAAGGCGATCAAAACATCGCATCTACCCAAAGATGGTATCAGTAAAAAGATGAACTTAGGAGGCAACAAATAAGCTATCACATAGCCCCAGATCCCAAAAAATGAAAATATTACTGGGTCTTGAAAAATAGAGCCAAAAGAGAATTATTTTTGACTTAAACGTTTGATTTTCTTTCCCCCTCAATTGATCTCTTCACGACTGATGACATACTGGTATGTCATCGGTCATGTCGCAGTAATCACCACCGGCTACTGCAGTGAGCCAGTGGTGATCCCCGCATATGTCTGCTGATTTGAACAGTAGACATGTGGGGCTAATGGGCGCAGGTGGATCCGCGATCTACTCGCACCCGCTTGCCACTTAGATCATGCTGTCAAAATGTGACAGCGTGATTTAAAAGGCTGAGGCATGGATCGCATTATTCCTCGCTGCCATCAGAGGCCCCGTGACGTGATCACGGGAATCCAATGGTTGCCATGGTAGTTCAAGGTCATGTGATGACCCCTGACATGACCATGATGTACAGTTAGGTCCAGAAATATTTGGACAGTGACACAAGTTTTGTTATTTTAGCTGTTTACAAAAACATGTTCAGAAATACAATTATATATATATAATATAAAATCCAAATGCCAAAATTACGTTTTTGGGTTGCCACAATTTTTTTTTTGAAATACAATAGCAGGTGATCTAAGCGTTGCATCTGAAAAAAAATGGTATAATTAAAAATGCCATCTCAAGACGCAAATATTAAGTCATCACTGAGCCCCAGTTCCCGAAAAATGGGAACGCTATGGGTCTCTGAAAATGGAACCAAAAGTGCTACTCTTTTTTTTGGACAAGCTTCTGAATTTTGTTTTAGCCGCTTAGATAAAAGTAAAAGTATACATGTGTGTTATCTATGAACTGGTACAGACCTGAGGCATTATACTGATATGTTAGTTTTACCATATAGAGAACACGGTGATTAAAATATCCCCAAAACAATTGTGCAATGCATTATTTTTTTTGCAATTTCCCTGCACTTGGAATTTTTCTCCCGTTTTGCAGTACACTATATGGTAAAACTCATGGTTTCATTCAAAAGTACATTCGTCCTGCAAACAATAAGCCCTCATATGGCAAGTTTTTTGGAAAAAAAAATGTTGCGCTCTCGGAAGAAGGGGAGCAAAAAATGAAAACGAAAAATTAACGGAAAATTGTCCGGTGTGAAGGGTTTAAATAAAAGAAAAACTATTGGTGTCCACAAACTTGTACTGACCTGGAGAATCATACTGCCAGGACAGTTTTACCACATAGTAAACAAGTTAAATAAAAACTCAAAAAACAATTGTTTAATTGCAGTTCTTTTGCAATTATAACGGACTTGGATTTATGGCCCATTTTCTAGTACACTTTGTGGTAAAAATTAATCGTTTAATTCGAAAGTACAACTTGTACTGCAAAAAACAAGCATCATACGACTATGTTGAATAAAGAATATACCGTGTTTTTCCAAAAATAAGACACTGTCTTAGGCTATGTGCGCACTAGAAATGTGAATTTTCTCAAGAAAATTTCTTGAGAAACTTCTGGGAGTGAAAGATTTCCGGACCTCCGGAAAAAATCCGCACCAAATCCGCATGCGGATTTGCCGCGGATTAGCCGCGGAATTGCCGCGATTTTCCCGTGGGTGGTTCCCTGCGGATTTTTGCAGGCTGTAGTGCCGAAATCCGCAGGGTACCTGCGGAAATAATGGACATGTTCATTTTCTCAAGAAAGTTTCTCGAGAAATTCTTCTCGCGGAAATTTCTTGAGAAAAATCCGCACCAGTGCGCACAGCTATTTTTTTTTACCATTGAATTTGCTGGGAAATGTCTGCACAAAGATTGCAGACATTTCTCAAGAAATTTCCGCGGCAAATACGCGGGTAAATCCGCGGGTAAAAAGCTCCAGTGCGCACATAGCCTTATATTTTTTTTGCCCCCAAAAAAAGCACTAGGGCTTATTTTTGGAGGAGGTCTTATTTTTGGAAAAACACGGTTTGGGGTAAGTTTACCCCCTAAAAAAGCAGACCCCCCCCCCCACTTCCCATGAGACTCATACTCACCAGACCAGGACGTCTGTGTGGTTCCCAGGTCCTCCTGTGATCTCTGGTCGGTGCTGCACGCCGTCCTACCCTGCTGCTAGCTGACTTGCTGACACACACAGCAGATCCCAGACACACACAGCAGATCCCAGACACACACAGCAGATCCCAGACACACACAGCAGATCCCAGACACACACAGCAGATCCCAGACACACACAGCAGATCCCAGACACACACAGCAGATCCCAGACACACACAGCAGATCCCAGACATACACAGCAGATCCCAGACACACACAGCAGATCCCAGACACACACAGCAGATCCCAGACACACACAGCAGATCCCAGACACACACAGCAGATCACACACACACAGCAGATAACAAACACACACACACAGCAGATCACACACAGCAGATCGCAGGCACACACAGCCATCACAGATATACACATTCGATCGTGGGCACACACAGCCGATCACAGATACACACATCCGATCGCAGGCACACACAGCCGATCACAGATACACACATCCGATCGCAGGCACACACAGTCGATCACAGATACACAGATCCGATCGCAGGCACACACAGCCGATCACAGATACACACATCCGATCGCAGGCACACACAGCCGATCACAGATACACACAGCCGATCACAGATACACACAGCCGATCACAGAAAAACACAGCCGATCACAGACACACACACACAGCCGATTGCAGACACACACAGCAGATCAGACACACACACACACACATCACATCACATCCAGCACTTAAGGCAGCAGGGAATGAAGCAAGTCACGTGTCCGGCCGCAGGTCCTGTTCGTTGCACTCCACTGCACTGCCTCTCAGGATTCTCCCGGCGAGAAGAGATCGGTGTCGCTGGATGAGGTGAGTGTGTATGCGATCCGATGTGTGTGCGATCCGATGTGTGTGTGTGTGTGATTTGATGTTTGCGTGTGATCCGATGTTTGTGTGTGCGATCTGCTTATGTGTGCGATCTGACTGTGTGTGAGATCTGGTGTGTGTGTGTGAGATCTGATTGTGTGTGTGTGTGTGAGAGCTGATGTGTGCGGGTGTGTGATCACTGCAGGTCCTGCCGCTCAATGTCAGGTGTGCGCTCTGCACCGCACCGAAAATGTGCGCTTCAGAGCGCAGCTGAAAAGCTGCGATCTGAGCGCATGGTGCCAGCAGATTCGTGCGCTCTGTATGCTGCCTCTCCCTATAGACAGCATGCAGAACGCACGAAAGAAGTGACATGTCACTTCTTAGAACGCAGCGATTCGGCAAGCAGGCGAATCGCTGTGTTCTAACATGCCACGTGCGCACGGCCTCTGTACAATCTCCATAGATTGTGCAGGGGACGCAGGACGCATGCAGTTACGCTGCGGTATCTGTATCTGTAACTTTTTTAGCTGCACGGACACTTCATTATTGATCCGTGACTAGGGCTTATTTTCGGGGGAGGGCTTATATTTAAGCCTTTTTCCGAAAATGCTGAAAATCCCTGCTAGGGCTTATTTTTGGGGGAGGTCTCATTTTTGGAAAAACACGGTAGTTAATAATAAACGTTGTCATTATATGTACAGGTCCCGCGACATGTCCTGCAGACTGTCTCCCGGCCGCTTCTGGTTCCAGGTCCGATCATTGCTGTGCTCCTGGGTTACCACCATTGACTACAGGACCTTCCATGACATCATAGCCATGTGACCATATTGTGGCAGTGTTTCCTTAAGTGCTATCTCACAGTACTTAATCCTTAATTTGCATATAAAGTAAAACACTACTCTGAATGCAGCAACAGATAGAATATATAAAGGTGTCAATGGATTTACAGTTCAAAGACCTGGATGCCCATATATGCTTTTTAGGGAAGTTGATCTTTCTGACAAATTACCTTATAGGCCCAGTTAAATGAATAATGTATACTGTTTATTGGGAGAATTTTGAGCATCTAAATGCACTTTTATTCTGGAAGTAAAATTATCAACTTCATACATAGCTATTGTCAGGTAGACTGTGTATATAATAGCAATTTTACAATTCACTGTTTACTAAAATTTTCAGCCGTTCTTGAAACATTAATGTAACGCTCCTGAAGCCATCAGGGAGCTACAAGGTACTGCATCCCCACCAGGATGCAGGGCCTACCCCCCAAAGACCCAGAAGACCAGTGCCGGTAACAACAAAAACATTCTCTTTAATCCCTGTTTTTCCCCAAATTCCCCATAAGACTGGTACCAGACTAGGGTTGGACCAATGGATGGTCACTTAGAGGTGGAGCCGATCCAGTCCACTAGACAACCAAATGGGAGGGGCAGACAGTGGACAGTCAGACAGGGGGCCTACGGGAGTTGGTGACAGAGAGAGGAAGTGAGCAGACGCACCGACAGGAGTGTGACAGTGACCTGAGGGCCCAGGCAGTTGGTTGCCGGTGGAGTACAGTGGAGTACTCCCGGAACCACAGCACCGACGGGGTACAGAATCGTAGGTCAGGCAAACGCTCCAAGCAGACCTGGTAAAATCTGCACAGTGAGGGGACCATCAACGACCTCATTGACAGTGAAGTTCGGGACTCAGTAGCAACGGGAGAACCGAGGAACAGGACCAGAGACTACGACCCCACAGGAATCACGCTACCGTCATAAGGACTACCGTTAAGAGACTACCAGGAGGGGACCCCCAGCAGCTCCAAGCCACGGGGACCCACCAACCAAAGACAGGTGCAGGGGAAAGAAGCCACCAAGTCACTAAACTGGCACTGGAACTAAGGGGACCTGCGGTCAGCACCAGCCTTCCTTGGTTGACCAGTTTACATCTTGCTGTGATTAAAGGAACCAATTACACTGCAACCCCTTGTGTGGCCTACCTTCTTTCAACACCCATCTACTTCACGTATACTCTGGGGCCTGGCCATGCTTGCAGAGGGCCTAACATCCAGGCTGCCATTAACAACAGCCTCAGTAGTGAGAACTGTGCAGAGGCAGCTCCATCCACATATCCCAACCCGCAAGTGGCGTCACGTGACAAACTTAAATTTAATTCCTCTGTAAATATACCCCTTTCAAAAAGCGTCCCCAGGGCACGGAGTCGGGCAACGGTCACCAAGGGACCATAACCCTGGGCGACACATTAACACTTTTCTTTTCAGCTCCTTGCTTTGGAGACTGACCACTGCAGAAAGACAACAGAGCTTGTACAACATTTACAAGCTCTTTCATACTGAACATGTAAGAGTAGTTTTGAAGCTGGCCAGGATACTTGAAGCAAATTATTACCTCATATTCCCGACCCGCTTCAGTACAAAAGTACTGTAGTATCTGGCAGTATTTATCTATGGAGATGAGAATAACACAAGCCATTTTTGTTGCCCCACTGCATTTCAGCAGTCTGAAAGTTCTTATGTGGGATAAACTGTCTTATTTTTCAGTGCTTTTTGGTGGTTAGGCCCGTTTCACACGTCAGTGAAAAACACTGACGTTCTTCACTGACGTTCTTCACTGACTTGTAAAACACGCACATGTCCCTCCGTGTTCCGTGATTCATGGCACACGTGGGTTGTCCATGTGCAATCCGTGATTGCATATGGACATTATTCACCTTCCTTCACTGCTGCTGTCCATGGTGCTGAAGTCTCCAGCTCTGCATCGTCCGCCCACTGCTCTCAGCACCTACTTCCTGGTCGGCTGTTCCTGCTTTCATGAATATTCATGAGCCAGGCAGGAGCTGCCGAAAGCAGAGGCTGCACAGCGAATCACAGGCAAGGTAAGTTGAAAATATTTAATATTTAATATGTCGGTGATTTTCTGGTACGTGTTTCACTGATCACACACGGATCACACCATAGTGTGGTGTGTGGGTCATCAGTGATGCCAGAAAAAAACTGACATGTCTCCGTGCAGAATCACGGCCAAGGGTGCACGCTGCACGGAGACACGTTCAGTGAAAAATCACTGATGTGTGAGCAGACCCATTGATTATAATGGGTCTGCGTATGTCAGTGATTCTGGTACGTAGAAAAAAAAAGCACAAACGTACCAGAATCACTGACGTGTGAAAGGGGCCTAATGTAAATTAATTAATGTTTAAATAACATATCTTCTTTGCTAGACAATTGTAGAAAATTGTGATTTTTAGTATTATTTTAAAACTGTTTACATTTTAGACTAAATGGATAAATTAATTCTTTGGGTTCTTACAGTCATGCCACTACTTAAAGAGGGCTAACTACCAGGAATTTCATATATAAAAGAAAGCCAGTGCTATACTGACACTATCATGCTGATTCTAAACATACTTTTAGTTGTGAGATCGGATGTATACTTTCTGAAATACAGGCAAGTAAAGTTTGTGAAATGCACGGTTATTTGATTGATAGCAGCCACAGAATATCAACTGGGTGGGTCGGATTTTGCTAGTTATTCCCACCCCTGTCTGCCTGCCTCGCCTTCCTCCCTCTTTCCTCATCCTGTAATAACAGACAGGCATCTAATCGATCATATCCAGGAAATTGATTGTCAATTTCAAACAGAGCAGCAACAGATCTTGATGATTTGTGTGCTCAAGTGCATCCACTGCGGCAGAACATCCCTTAGACAACCATTAATACTCTTATATTTAGCATGCCAGGGTGTGTAAGTGCACGTACTTCTCCATATAGCAGTCATATTCAATACCGAATAAATTGAAATGTTTTGCATATTATTAGCATGTCAATTGATGCTGTATTTTCCAAATGTTCACAACTTTTACTTCATGATGTTGCAAATTCAATGTTATAGGCCACTTTACACACAGCGACATCGCTAGCGATGTCGCTGGTGAAACCTCCTGCCCCCGTTGGTTGTGCGTCACAGGCAAATTGCTGCCCGTGGCGCACAACATTGCTAGGACCCATCACACTATACTTACCTGCCTAGTGACGTCACTGTGGCCGGCGAACTGCCTCCTTTCTAAGGGGGTGGTTCGTACGGCGTCACAGCGGCGTCACTAAGCGGCTGCCCTATACAAGCGGAGGGGTGGAGATGAGCGGCCGGAAAATCCCGCCCACCTGCTTCCTTCCTCATTGCCGGCGGCCGCAGGTACGGTGATGTTCCTCGTTCCTGCGGTGTCACACATAGCGATGTGTGCTGCCGCAGGAACGACGAACAACCTGCATCCTGCAACAGCAACGATATTTGAGATTAGAACGACGTGTCAACGATCAACGATTAGGTGAGTAATTTTGATCGTTAACGGTCGTTTGTGCGTTTCACATGGAACGACGTCGCTAACGAGGCCGGATGTGCGTCACGAATTCCGTGACCCCAGCGACGTCTCGTCAGCGATGTCGTTGCGTGTAAAGCCCCCTTACGGAGTGTAAATTACTCATGTTTGACTACTACTCCATTCATTCTGTATAGGACTTCTGGAGAAAGACAAATACATCCCCGTAGCAGTCCCATGGAGAATGGATGGAGTGACTGTCAAACATGCGCACTTCTGCTCAAGTCTTATAGAGATATAAGTGCTCTGTTCTGGTGATCAGTGGGGATTTTCAAGGACTTGACCCCCAATAATCCAGAAGTTCCTCTAAGGGTACGCTCACACAAGCGTATGACTCGGACGAGTGCAAGATGAAAAAATCTCGCATTGCACTCGGACCAATGTTATTCAATGAGAGAGAGCAGATGGTTAGCTTTTTTTCTCATCTAGATTCTGGATGAGCGAAAAGTCACAGCATGCTGCGATTGTCAGCGAAAGACGTGTCATTCACACCCATACAAGTCTAATGCGGGCGTCACACGAGACTATCTATGGTGCGATGCATCGTCGGGGTCACGGTTTTTGTCACGCACATCCAGCATCGTTTGCGACGTCGTCCCGTGTGACACCTACGAGCGACGCAAAACGTTTGCAAATCGTGTGCAAATCATTTATCTCTCACACGTCGCTCATTTTTAAAAAAATCGTTTATTTTTCTTTCAGCTGGTTGTTTCTTCGTACCCGGGGTAGCACACATCGCTCCGTGTGACACCCCGGGAACGATGAAAACAGCTTACCTGCGTCCCGAGGCACCCGCCGGCAATGCGGAAGAAAGGAGGTGGGCGGGATGTTTACGTCCCGCTCATCTCCATCCCTCCGCTTCTATTGGCCGGCCGCTGTGTGACATCGCTGTGATGCCAAACGTCCCCCCCCCTTCAGGAAGTGGATGTTCGCTCAGCAGGTAAGTACATGTGACGGCAGTTTAACGGCTTTGTGCGACACCGTCAGCGATTTGTCCGTGACGCACAAACAACGGGGGTGGGTACGATCGCTCGTGCGATCGCATGATAGATCGTACCGTGTGACGCCTGCATAAGGGTGCGAGTGAAACATCAGACTGCACTCGGATGACATCCGAGTGCAGTGTGATTATCACATTAGCTGACAATGGAGGAGATTAAACCTTCCCTCTCCTCCACAGCACCCGCCTTCTTCTCCACAGCTGTGATCTGATCGCAGGATCGGATCACATTTGCATGACACTCAGTCACGCTGGCAGCTCAGAGGGAGCCAAGGGTCACTATCATATCGCATCTGATGCACTCGCATCGGAAGCCATACGATCGTGTGAATACAGCCTCACCGGAATACTCCACATAGCACACAAAACTTAATAGTAACAGCTGAACACAGAATCAATAATCTAATATATAAAGCTGAATGTGTGTATGTATGTATGTGTGTATGTCCGGGTTTGGCATCTGCACCGTCGCAGCTACAGCCACAAAATTTTGCACACTCACGCGTCTGGACCCTGAGAGCGTCATAGCCTATATGTTGTGAGGCGAAATTTTAACCCCGCGCGTTCCAATTTACCAATCAATTTTACCCCTATCTACATAATGGGGAAAAAGTGAAACGAAAAGTGTATATGCACCGTCGCATTTACAATCACGAAATTTTGCACAGACATCTCATGTGACCCAGGGAACGTCGTAGACTATGTTTTGACAGAAAAATTTAACCCTGCGCTTTACAGTTAATCTCCAAAAAACATGCCTCTATTAAAGTAAATGGAGCCTGGAACTACAGGTCATTAGTAGGAGCTGTGATTGGTTGCTATAGGAACAAAAGACATTCATAGTATAAGAAGCGTATATGTGAGGTAATAAGATCTCGGTGGGGAGACGGATAGAGAGAGACAGACAGAGAGACAGACAGCGAGACAGACAGGGAAAGAGACAGAGATAGAGACAGACGGGGAAAGAGACAGAGACAAACTGTGAAAGAGACAGACAGAGCTAGACCTGGAAAGAGAGAGACCTGGAAAGAGAGAGACCTGGAAAGAGAGAGACCTGGAAAGAGACAGACCTGGAAAGAGACCTGGAAAGAAACAGATGGGGAAAGAGACAGATGGGGAAAGAGACAGACAGACATGTAGATAGGGACAGAGACAGGCAGACAGGTAAGGAGGAGACAGCCAGAGAGACAGACAAAGATAGATGGGGAATGACACAGACCTTGATAGAGACAGACGGGGAAAGAGACGGAGAAATAGAGACAGACAAGGAAAGAGACAGACAGAGACAGGCAGACAGGGAAAGAGACAGACAGGAAAAGACACAAAGAAACGGGGAGACAGACAGGGAAAGAGACAGACCTGGCAAAGAGACAGACCTAGAAAGAGACAGATGGGGAAAGAAACAGAGAGATACAGACAGACAGGCAGACGGGGAAAGAGACAGACCGGGAAAGAGACAGACCTGGAAAGAGACAGAAGAAGCACATTACTTGGCCAATTTAGTTAAATCTGTGTGGAATATCTGTGGTGTTGAAATATATGTTGTGAAATGCTTCTATTAGCTTAGTTTTTGCCTTTTAATAATTACATTTCTAACTATTAGTTTTGTGGTTTTTGTGTGTAGAATACATTTTTGTTAATACATTCTATTTTGTTAACAACAGTTATTAACCCGGGCCGGGTAGTACAGCTAGTTAAATATAAAATGCTTTCATTTTGATGTTGCAATGGTATTTCTTACTATATAGCCGGTTTGACAGTGATAAAACACTGTAGGGGGAAAAGCTAGATGTTTTTGTTTTGTGGATTCTTGGCAAATTCATTAGCCTTAGATTTTTTCAGATATGCCATGTATTTCTCCTTATGCATTGCTAAGGCTATGTTCGCATGTTGCGTAATTTCATGCGTTTATGCTGCATATTGCACTGCAACATAAACGCATGCGTCATGCGACCCCTGCACAATCTTTGAAGATTGTGCATAATCCATCCGCACGTTGCGTTTGAGAGCGCAGCGATTTGCATGCTGAAATTTTGATCCAAATCGCTGCGCTCAAAAAAGTAACATGTCACTTATTTTGTGCGCTTTGGATGTTGCTCCCACTCTCTCTCCCTATCTATGGGCGAGGCAGCATCCAGAACGCATGAAATCGGCATCTATTCTGCAGACACACTGCATCCATTACGCAGTGTTTCTGCAGCGATTTGAAGCGCATATGTGCTGACAAATCGCTGCAGATTTTTCAGCATGGACACTACGCAATGTGCGCAGATAGCCTAAAGGCTACTTTACATGCAACAACATCGCTAAGGAGATGTCGTTGGGGTCACGGAATTCGTGACGCACATCCATTCTCGTTACACGTACGAGCGTCCGCTAACGATAAAAAATACTCACCTTATCGTTGACACGCTGTCCATTTACCAAATATTGTTGCTGTTGCACGACGCAGGTTGTTTGTCGTTCCTGCGGCAGCACACATCGCTATGTGTGACACCGCAGGAACGAGGAACATCTCCTTACCTGCGGCCGCCCGCAATGGGGAAGGAAGGAGGTGGGCGGGATGTTCGTCCCACTCATCTCTGCCCCTCCGCTTCTATTGGGCGGCCGCTTAGTGACGTCGCTGTGACGCCGAACGAACTGCTCCCTTAGAAAGGAGGTGGTTCGCCAGTCACACGCCGTCGCTAAGCAGGTAAGTAGTGTGACGGGTCCGAGCGATGTTGTGCGCCCCGGGCAGCGATTTGCCCGTGACGCACAACAGACGGGGGCGGGTACGCTCGCTAGCGTGTAAAGTGCCCTTAAGGGTGAAATCTGCAATGAAAGTCTGCTACTTGCAATAGGTGGCACAAAAGTTCGTCTCTTTCCTCCCTGAAGAGACAATTTGACTATTTCCCAGAGGAGCATTGCAGCTATAAGACTCCTCACTGGCAGACATTGTTTTGTCAGGTCTCCGCAAGGAGAAAAGTTTTCCCCTTAGACCCCACTATAGATTCTCACACTGTAAGATCAGATCCCATACTTTGCACTGATGAGGGGCAATCATCCCAAAACACCGTGTCTGCAAATTGAGGTTCTGATCTGGCATAAATCCTAAAGGCTGCTTTACATGTGTCGATTTTCTCGTGCGATCGCATTTGCGAACGCACCCGCCCCCATCGTTTGTGCGGCACGGGCAATTTCTTGCCCGTGTCGCACAATGCTGTAACCCCCCTGTCACATACTTAGCTTCCAAACGACCTTGCTGTGGGTGGCGAACATCCACTTCCTGAAGGGGGAGGGACGTTCGGCGTCACAGCGACATCACACAGCGGCCGGCCAATAGAAGCGGAGGGGCGGAGATAAGCGGGAAGTAAACATCCCGCCCACATCCTTCCTTCCGCATTGCCGGCGGGACGCAGGTAAGCTGCAGTTCATCGTTTCCGGGGTGTCACACGGAGCGATGTGTGCTGCCTTGGGAACAATGAACAACCAGACATTTTTTGAAAATGAGCGACGTGTCAACAATGAACGAGAAGGTGAGTATTTCTGCTTGTTCACCGTCACACGTAGCTGTCACACGCTACAATATGACTAACGATGCCGGATCTGCGTCACTTACGACGTGACCCCACCGACATCTCGTTAGATATATCGTAGCGAGTAAAGCCCGCTTTAGGCTTGTTAAAGGGCCACTTTTGACTTTTAGGATTGCTACTTCCAATAGGTGGCACTAGAGTTCATCTCCTCCCTCCCTGAAGAGACAATTTAAAGAAATATTAGACATTTTGTCAAAATGTGAACAATTTTTTTTCCAGTTGATGACATTTGTTAACATCTGATCCATAGTGTTGATGATAATGATAGTGCTGGTAATTCAATAAGGTGCACATTTTCTACCTGCAAATCCAGATGGAAAACCTAAAGCTTAGGTGATGCATGTGAGCCAGAGAACATTTTAATTTTTGGATGCATTTTTTTTCTACAGAAGGTGTAAATAAGTTCACAAGAAGAACCAAATTTCTGTAGGCTCCACAACATAGAAACTTCAAAATATGAATTGGGACAAATTAAAATTACTAAAAATTATAAGATAACTAAAACATGCAAAACAGTAAGGATATGTGCGCACGTTGCGTTTTTTTTCCTGCGTTTTGGCTGCGTTTAAAACTGCAGCGTCTCAATGACAAAATACATGTGTTCTGCATCCCCAGCAAAGTCTATAAAAAGTCTGCAAATTCCATGTACGTTGCTTTTTTTTAGGCAGCGTTTTGGATGCCAAATATTTGACAAAATCGATGCGTTTAAAAAAGCAGCATGTCACTTCTTTTGTGCATTTTGGTTGCATTTTCCACCCATTGAAATCAATGAGGTGTGTCAAAATGCAACCAAAATGTTTAGCTGTGCGTTTGCGCTGCATTTTTGTTGCGTTCTACATGCTTTTTTGACAAACAAAACGTAGGTCTTTCGGTCTCTCTCTCTGTCAGTGTCAGTCTCTCTCTCTCTGTCGATCTCTCTCTCTCTGTCGGTCAGTCTCTATCTCTCTCTCTCTCTCTCTCCCTATCTCATACTCACTGATCACAGGCGTAGCGCGGCGCTGCACAGCTGTCACACTGCTCCGGCGGCTTCTCCTACTTTTGAAAATGCCGGCCGCTCATTATTCCATCTCATATTCACTGCTTCCCCTGCCCACTGGCGCCTATGATTGGTTGAAGTCACATGAGCTCCCATGCTGAGTGACAGCTGTCTCACTGCAACCAATCACAGTTGCCAGTGGGCGGGTCTATATCATGTAGTAAAATAAATAAATAATTAAAAAAAAAAACCCCGACATGCAGTCCCCCCCCAATTTTGATACCAGCTAAGGTAAAGCAACACGGCTGAGGGCTGGTATTCTCAGGATGGGGAGCTCCATGTTATGGGGAGCCCCCCAGCCTAAAAATATCAGCCAGCAGCTGCCCGGAAATGCCGCATCCATTAGATGCGACAGTCCCGGGACTCTACCTGGCTATTCCCAATTGCCCTGGTGCGGTTGCAATCGGGGTAATAAGGATTTAATGGCAGCCCATAGCTGCCCCTAAGTCCTAGTTTAGTGATGGCAGGCGTCTGAGACACCCCCCCATCACTAAACTGTAGTGAAAGTAAATAAACACAAACACCGAAAAATCCTTTACTTAAAATAAAAGACAAAAAATTACCCTCTTTCATCACTTTATTAATCCCCAAACACCCCTCCAGGTCCGACATAATCCACACGAGGTCCCACGACGGTTTCAGCTCTGCTACATCGGAAGCTGACAGGAGCAGCCGTAGAGCACGACTGCTAGCTGTCAGCTCCACGGAGCAACTGAAGTGAGTCGCGCTGTCAGCGGTGAGGTCACTCAGGTTACCCACAACCACAGCTGGATCCTCCAACTGTCTTAGGTGGAGGACTTCAGCTGTGGCCGTGGGTAACCTGAGTGATGGCACCGCTGATCGCGCAGCTCACTACAGTCACTCAGGTGATATGCGTTCACAGGTGAGTACTTCACTTGTGATTGCAAATCGGGCCACGACACAGAGAGCCGCGCGATGACAGTGAACTCAGGTGAAGCTCTGACGTCACTGCTGCAGACCCCTGTGTCCTGGTACTGACCTCAGAGGTTCATCTGAGTTCATGACAGCACACAGAGACAGAGCCGCCGGATGACAATGAAGTTGGGTGAAGTTCATCCGAGTTCATTCTCATCCCGTGGCTCTGTCTGCTGTCAGCGGGCATGTAGCAGAGCTGAATTGCAATGGGACTGCACTGTCAAAAATGCATCCAAAACGCAGGTAAAAAACATCCAAAACGCATGCATTTTGGATGCATTTTTTTTGTCAAACGCAGTGTTTACAGTTGTCAAAGTCTGCCAGAGGGTGCATTTTTTTTGACAATTACAGAATGCAGGGTGCGCACATACCCTAAAGAGAATCCACAAGGTAATTACAATATATTGCATCTTGTCAACATTTCTTCCAAAAACAATTAATTAACATTTAAGGTCAGTAATATTGCATTACATTTCTCCTGTATACTGCTTTTTAGAAACCACTGCGATTGTGAAGTCCCAAGGCAACATTGTTAGAAAAAGGATAAGCTTCAAACTAAATTCTCATTGCCACATGGAAAAGACATCAATGGGGATATTCTCAAGGAAACAGATGGAAACGGAAAAGATTCCTGTGAATGCAGTTTAAGATTTACATTATCCTCCATGAACTTCCATGTAGTTCCCATGTTTATACAATTTATCACATTTCCTTGCACCATTCAGATTAGGAAGCTGGTATGAGCTAATGTCCTTGTTCTTAAATTTTACACTGAACTCCTCTCCTTTAAAGGGAAACTTAAATGAACACAAAGAAGAACTATGGGCCAGACTGACAGAATAGATTAATATTGCCTTTGACTTTTTCAATAGGACTCTGGCATCCTTTCAACAACAAATAAATTATGTTAAATAGGTTAGCTCTCTAAGCAAGTTTTCTCCAGGAATTCGATGTTCACCTATCCACAGGATAGGTGATAAATGTCCACTACTTAATGGACCTGGTGCTGACATACTAAACAATCACTAGAATTGGGGTTGTAACTTCAGGTTCGTCCTTGCAAGACTAAAGGTGTGACATGGTGGCACATGTGTGCTGCTGCCTTATTATAGTCTATCGGACTGCTGGAGATAAATAACAAGACCTCTGAAGGTGCGTCCAGTGGTATCTTGCACTAACTTTTTTTTAACAGAGCCTTAAAAGGGAACCTGTCACCAGATTTGGGGCCTATAAGCAGCGGCCACCACCAGTGGGCTCTTATATATAGCATTTTAACATGCTGTATATAAGAGCCCAGGTCACTGTGTTAAACGTAAAAAATCACTTTATAAGGCTATGACCGCACTTTGCGTTTCCACCTGCGTTTTAGGTGCTTTTTAGGTCCATTTTGAACTGCACCTTTTTCATGCCAAAAGTCATGCGTTTTGATTTTCCAGCAAAGTCTACGGAAAATGGGGATTTCTAGACCGCACTTTGCGTTTTAAAACGCTGCGTTTAATTTGCATAATTTGTGGCAAAAAACATGCGTTCAAAGAAGCAGCATGTCAATTGTTTTTGCCATTTCTGCTGCGTTTTGGTAACATTGAAGTCAATGTCAAAAAGCAACAAACATCAAAATTCCAACGTTTTACCTGCTTTTTAGGTGCAGAAAACATGCGTTTTGGACTTCCAAAACGCATGCTTTTCAGACATTAAAATAATGGAATAATATGTCCCTTTACACACACATAATCCGACAATTAAATTAAAGAAAATTATGATTTTATTGCTATTTTAACATTAAATATTATAAAACCGCTATAATTTCATGAAATATAACTATTTTCTTTGTTAATTCCAAAATTATGTTTTCCTTTTTTTTCTCTTTTTTCATGATGTTTGACTATTTAATCTTTATTTAGCAGTGTCTTGATGTTCAAAACTCATCTTTCAAAACGCAGCTGAAAACGCATCTAAAACACGGTAAATACACATGCGTTTTTAGCGCAAAATTTCTGGAAAAGGCAACTTTGGCCAAATCAATTAAGGCAAAAAGGTGCATTCTAAACTGCATGTAGGACGACGGAAAGTGCGGTCATAGCCTAATACTCACCTAAGTGGCGATGCGGTGCAGACTGGTCGGATGGGTGTCTCCATTCACCTGTACCGACACCTCCTCTTTCAGCCATCTTTGTCCTCCTTCTTCTGAAGCCTGGGTGCATCATCCACACAAGCAGACACTGGGGTCCTGCGCAGGCGCACGTTGGTCTGCCCTGAGCAGAACAAATCATTGTAGTGTGCCTGCGCGGGACCACAATGCCAGCTCGTGCGCATGACATAGGACACGTCATGCACACAGGCTTTAGAAGAAGGAGAACAAAGATGGCCGAAAGAGGAGTCGACGGTACCAAAGAATGGAGACACCCATCATACCAGTCTGCACCGCAACGCCCCTTAGGTGAGTATTATAAAATGATTTTTACGTTCTACACAGCGGCCTGGGCTCTTATATACAACATGTTATAATGTTGGATATAAGAGCCCACGGGTGGTGGCCGCAGCTTATAGTCACCAGATCTGGTGACAGGTTCCCTTTAAAGTCTTGAAATCTGCGCAGTTGCATATTCATGGACAGGAGTTGTTTTTTTGGCGCATTGCACAGTTTTGATTGGCATTTTGAGAAAAATTCAATATATTGTACTCCATGCCAGGCTCCTCAATTCCTGAGCAATTTTTGTCAGGGCACACATCCTACTAAAAGAGGCCATTGCCAATACAGAATATGGCTACCATGGATGGGGTATACTTGGCGTCTAACAATGCTCAGGTAGAAAATGTGATTCATTAGGACAGTTCCTGTTTATCTATTGTTCTATGGTCCTGCTCCTGTTCTAATGCTCATATGTCCACTGAAGACCATAGGCAGAGTTCAACATTCCAACTTTCAGTGTCAGACAAGTCAAATTCCATGCAATGCATAAGTGTTGCAGGGTATCAGACTAGGAATCAAACATCTGAAAGTTGAAGCCCCATAATTTGACTAAATAAAAAGAGGTCTAACAAAATCTGTAAAAATCTGAAAAAATAAAGTAAAAAAAAAAATATAAAAAATTATATATATATATATATATATATATATATATATATATATATATATATATAATTTTTTATATTTTTTTTTACTTTATTTTTTCAGATTTTTACAGATTTTGTTAGACCTCTTTTTATTTAGTCAAATTATGGGGCTTCAACTTTCAGATGTTTGATTCCTAGTCTGATACCCTGCAACACTTATTTGACTTGTGTGTGTGTATATACAGTTAGGTCCAGAAATATTTGGACAGTGACACAATTTTCGCGAGTTGGGCTCTGCATGCCACCACATTGGATTTGAAATGAAATCTCTACAACAGAATTCAAGTGCAGATTGTAACGTTTAATTTGAAGGTTTGAACAAAAATATCTGATAGAAATTGTAGGAATTGTACACATTTCTTTACAAACACTCCACATTTTAGGAGGTCAAAAGTAATTGGACAAATAAACCAAACCCAAACAAAATATTTTTATTTTCAATATTTTGTTGCGAATCCTTTGGAGGCAATCACTGCCTTAAGTCTGGAACCCATGGACATCACCAAACGCTGGGTTTCCTCCTTCTTAATGCTTTGCCAGGCCTTTACAGCCGCAGCCTTCAGGTCTTGCTTGTTTGTGGGTCTTTCCGTCTTAAGTCTGGATTTGAGCAAGTGAAATGCATGCTCAATTGGGTTAAGATCTGGTGATTGACTTGGCCATTGCAGAATGTTCCACTTTTTTGCACTCATGAACTCCTGGGTAGCTTTGGCTGTATGCTTGGGGTCATTGTCCATCTGTACTATGAAGCGCCGTCCGATCAACTTTGCGGCATTTGGCTGAATCTGGGCTGAAAGTATATCCCGGTACACTTCAGAATTCATCCGGCTACTCTTGTCTGCTGTTATGTCATCAATAAACACAAGTGACCCAGTGCCATTGAAAGCCATGCATGCCCATGCCATCACATTGCCTCCACCATGTTTTACAGAGGATGTGGTGTGCCTTGGATCATGTGCCGTTCCCTTTCTTCTCCAAACTTTTTTCTTCCCATCATTCTGGTACAGGTTGATCTTTGTCTCATCTGTCCATAGAATACTTTTCCAGAACTGACCTGGCTTCATGAGGTGATTTTCAGCAAATTTAACTCTGGCCTGTCTATTTTTGGAATTGATGAATGGTTTGCATCTAGATGTGAACCCTTTGTATTTACTTTCATGGAGTCTTCTCTTTACTGTTGACTTAGAGACAGATACACCTACTTCACTGAGAGTGTTCTGGACTTCAGTTGATGTTGTGAACGGGTTCTTCTTCACCAAAGAAAGTATGCGGCGATCATCCACCACTGTTGTCATCCGTGGACGCCCAGGCCTTTTTGAGTTCCCAAGCTCACCAGTCAATTCCTTTTTTCTCAGAATGTACCCGACTGTTGATTTTGCTACTCCAAGCATGTCTGCTATCTCTCTGATGGATTTTTTCTTTTTTTCAGCCTCAGGATGTTCTGCTTCACCTCAATTGAGAGTTCCTTAGATCGCATGTTGTCTGGTCACAGCAACAGCTTCCAAATGCAAAACCACACACCTGTAATCAACCCCAGACCTTTTAACTACTTCATTGATTACAGGTTAACGAGGGAGACGCCTTCAGAGTTAATTGCAGCCCTTAGAGTCCCTTGTCCAATTACTTTTGGTCCCTTGAAAAAGAGGAGGCTATGCATTACAGAGCTATGATTCCTAAACCCTTTCTCCGATTTGGATGTGAAAACTCTCATATTGCAGCTGGGAGTGTGCACTTTCAGCCCATATTATATATATAATTGTATTTCTGAACATGTTTTTGTAAACAGCTAAAATAACAAAACTTGTGTCACTGTCCAAATATTTCTGGACCTAACTGTATATATATATATATATATATATATATATATATATATCTTTTACATCACGTGGATATAAAAAAAATTAACAAAATAGTGATGTTTTTTGCATATTAAAGAATTGGTATTGTGGGAAAAGTAATCTGGTCTCTTATGTGGCTCTGTTGTACAAAAAAAAAATGTTTTAGCTATCAAAATATGGTTGAATTTAGTATTTTTTGCAATTTAAAAAAAAAAAAAAAAAATTCTAGTGTGCAAAGCTAGGAAAACATAAAATAAACCAATATATAAAAGTGGTATCACTTTGATTCTACTGACTCTTGAAAAAAGTTTTCTTATCACTTTTCCCACACTGTGAATGGTGTAAAAAAAAAAAAAAGATTAAAACAATTAATCAATTATTGACTGTTGTTCATTCTGACATCCAAAAATTGAAAAAAATAAAAAACATATAGTGTAAAATAGTATCAATATAACCTCAACTCACCCCACAATAAATAAAGCCACCACACAGCTCTTCCAGAAGAAAAATAAAAAAGTTACAACACTAAGAATACGGTGATGCAACAACAAATACGTTCATTTTTTGCAAACATTATTTTTAGTGTGTAAAATTACCACTACATAAAAAAAACATATAATCCTGGCTTTGCTGTAATCATATTGACCTGAAGACTAAAGTCCGCTTAAAATTTTTACCGCATTGTTAAAAAAGATTAACCTCCTCATGACTGTTGATGGTAAAACTAGGCTGGCGTTTGCTGGGCTTTATGCAGCGCCATCGTAAATTTAAGGTGAACAGTCATGCAGAGTTAGGATCTGGGATCACGGTGCTATTCATCCTCTCGGATTGGCACCATTATCGGGACCTAACTGGCTCAGGTCCTGATTATGTTATCCCTATGTAAGGCCTCCTTCACACATCTGTGAAAATCACGCACGTTTTTCACGGACGTGTCAAAGGTGCATATTGCCCTCTGTGTGCCGTTTTTATGGCACACGTGTGTTCTCCGTGTGCTATCCATGATAACACACGGAGAACAGGAACTTTCTGCTCACCTGTCCCTGGCGTTGCTGTCTATGGTGCTGATCTTCGGTCTCCGGTCCTGCCGACTCCCCGCTGCTGCTGCTTTTGGCCCGCAGTTGAGTGAATATACAATGAGCATAATGAGCGGGGTCGGAAGCAAGTGACAGCAGTGGCAGAGACAGCAGCGCTGGAGAAGGGGAGTATAGAAATTATTTTTTTTTCAGAGACACGTGTGTTTTCTCCGGTGCGTGTCACACGGATCACATCCGTGCGGTCCGTGTGCAGTCCGTGTGACACCCGTGATGCCGGAGAAAAACGGACATGTCTACGTGTGGAGCACACGGGCACACGTATGCTCCACACGTACACGGTCCATGGCAAAACATGCACGTGTGCGCAGACCCATTGATTTTAATGGGTCTACATGTGCCTGTGTCTCCGGCACATAAGGAAACGGACCAAACACGTGCCGCACACACGGACGTGTGAAGGGGGGCCTAAGAAAGCACCAAGCTGTGTTATCTTATAGATACCATAATCAATAGTGATGGTGGCATTTAGCAGATGGCGAGAGGGAATGGGCTCCCCTCTCTCACACTACCAACACTCTGTGACATTATTGTGGGGAAAGCAGAGGATGTCATGGCAGCCTGAAATAAAAAAAAATATCTCTAGATCTGAAAGCTACAGTGGCCTGTTAGACTGTCATGATGTGACTGTGGGATAGCGAGGGACAGGGGCTCTTATACTGTGCCTCATGCTACAGGCTCTCCTAACTTCAGAGTTACTCCTAATCATGGAGATGCCCGAATCCCATGCCTGGCTATTCTTTTGACCAGAAGTAACCTGATTCCCCCCTCTCACCAGGGAAGGAATGGGCACAAGTGAGATGGAAATACAGATAAAGACAGACAAGGGAAAACCAAAACTCTGAAATACTGCACACACATAGGAATAGACAATGGAAGACTCAGGAAAAAAAGCAAAAGGAGGAAGGTAGCAACAAAAGGCAACAAGTGGTAACGCCACAATTACACTCAGTAGCAAGTACCACAACCAAGTTACTCTGGATCACAGCACCTCACCAGACCAGCTAAGATAAACTATAGCTGACATAGAAGGAAGGATCTAGCCAGCATATATATCAGGGGAGCATATGTAATTGGCTCCGTCAGAACATGTGATCAAAGGAGACTAACAAGCAGACTTGCAGAAATTAACTTTTGCTAACTGGCCTATGAAGTACTACTCTGCATGTCGACGCCCAAGTCTGACTGCACTGATCACAGACACCACAGAAGTTATCATGCGGAGTCTCGGAATCAGCAGTCTGAACAGATGGCAAAGCTGCCATGAGAGGTAGCGAAGTTTGTAAAAATCTTCATATGACAGACTCAGCCAGAAGCAGGGTGTAACACAGGGGTGGGGAACCTTTTTACTGGCGGTGGCCATTTGGAAATTTCTAATTACCTTCAGGGGCTGCACAAAATTATCAATGTGAAATTGTCTCTGCTATATTTGGTCAAACAATTAATTAACTCACTCCTACTGTGGTGGTTGGAGTTGCTTCTCTTTGGTGCAGTGGTTAATTTTCGGTGATATTGATCATGTTGCTTCTCACAACTCCTTTTCCAGGATTGTCTCAGTCAGGAGCGCAGTCAACTCTTTGTGATAATAAGATTGGTAAATCATATACATCACATAACAGACACTGGGACTGCTGTATATACATCACAGGAGGTCCTGGGGGCATATACATCACATAGGAGATGCTGGGACTTCTGTATATACATTAAAGGAGATGTATATGCCCCAGGTTCTCCTGTGATGTATATAATCCAGCCCCTCCTGTAATGTATATGTCCCAACCCCTCCTTTGATGTGTAAGTCCCAGTGCCTCCTGTGATGTATATGCCCCAGCCCCTCTTGTTGTATATATGCTCCCAGCCCCTCTTGTTGTGTATATATATGCCCCAACCCCTCTTGTTGTGTATATACATGCCCCAACCCCTCTTGTTGTGTGTATATATATGCCCCAACCCCTCTTGTTGTGTGTATATATATGCCCCAACCCCTCTTGTTGTATATATATGCCCCAGCCCCTCTTGTTGTATATATATGCCCCAGCTCCTCTTGTTGTATATATGCCCCAGCTCCTCTTGTTGTATATATGCCCCAGCTCCTCTTGTTGTATATATGCCCCAGCTCCTCTTGTTGTATATATGCCCCAGCTCCTCTTGTTGTATATATGCCCCAGCCCCTCATGTGATGTATATGGCCCCAGCATCTTCTGTGCTGTATATATCACATGAGGGGCTGGACCATACACAGCTGGAGACACTGGGGGCATACACGTAACAGGAGACATTGGGGCATATACACCACTGGAGGGGCTGGTAGCATATACATCACAAGACAAGGCTAAGGGTATTAACATCAAAAGAGAGGCTGAGGTCACATACATCACGAGGGGCTGAGGGCATAAACATCACAGGAGCGGCTGGGACATATACATCACAGGAGACGCTGGCATACAGACATCACTGGGAGGCATAGATATGGCTTTGGGGCACAGACAGCATTTGGGGGGCACATGCTCTACTGGGGGGGCACAGACATCACTGGAGGAGCACAGACATTACTAGGGGGGCACGGACATCCCTAGGGAGAGCACGGAACACTAGGGGGGCCCAGACATCACTGTGGGGAGCACGGACATCACTAAAGGGGCACGCACATTACTAGGGGTACACAGACATCCCTAGAAGGGAGCACGGAACACTAGGGGGCCACAAACATCACTATGGGGAGCATGGACATCACTAGGGGGGCACGGACATCACTGAGAGGACATGGACATCACTGGGAGGGCACATACATCATTGGGAGGGCACGGACATCACTGTCAGGGTTTGGACAGCAGTAGGGTGGCACGGACATCAGTAGAGTGGCACGGATCTGTAGGGGGACACGGACAGCACTAGGGGGGCACGGACGGCACTAGGGGGGTACTGGGAGAAATAAACAACACTTGCGGAGCACAGACATCGCTAGGGGTGCATAGACATTACTTGGGAGCACAGCACTGGTGGTGGTACACAGAAGTGGGGGAAGTCACAAAGCCCTGGGGGAGGGTGGCAAACAGCCCTGAGGGAGTGGGGGGCACACATCCCTGGGGGATGGAGGGGGGGCACACAGCCACAGGGGACAGGAACACAGCCCTGGAGAATGGGGGACAGGCACCCAGCCCTGGGGGACAGGCACCCAGCCCTGGGGGACGGGCACACAGCCCTGGGGGACGGGCACACAGCCCTGGGGGACGGGCACACAGCCCTGGTAGAGGGGAGGCTCACAGACTTGGAGGAGGAAGTGCACAGCACAGCGCGAGCAGGCGCTCAGCACCGCGGGAGCCGGCGCTCAACACAGCAGGAGCCGGAACACAGCGCTAGAAGCCAGCGCGTAGCACAGTGGGAGCCGGTGCTCAGCACAGCGGGAGCTGGCGCTCAGCACGCGGGAGTCGGCACACAGCGCTGAAAGCCGTGAAGTTGCTGCTGTTGCTCCTCTTCTGTTGGACAGGTGCACAGAGCGCTAACCCCGCCCACAAAGTAAGTCCTGAGCAAGCGGGCACTGACCAGTGTTCGGTAGTGAATGCTGAATGGGAGTCCTTGCAGCGCACATGTGGGTTTAAAGGCCAGCAGCTGGCAAGATGCGGCCGGCTGATTCCCAGGGGCCGCATAAAAGATCATTGCCGGCCGCATACGGCCCGCAGACGGGAGGTTCCCCACCCCCGGTCTAACAGGTGATCTGCCATGTCCACTGAAATCCATGAGACCAATGGTTAGAGAAATAAAAGTTGAAGTGCTATACTGGAACTAAATAAAAAAGTAAAAAAAAGCGCAAAATATTAAAATAACCATAAGGAACAGAAAAAAAAATATCTGAAAAAATTAATAAAGTACATATATCTGGTATCACTGCATTCGGAAAAAAAAGATCTACAAAACCATTACATTATTTAACCCCTACAGTGAACACTGTAAAAAAAAAAAACAAATAGTAAAAGGTGACAAAAATTATGTTTTTCATCATACCGCCAAACAAAGTGAAATAATACGCAGCAAAAAGTCTTTGCCATATGTGAATATAAATGGTATCTCTTAACCTTTGTCCGGCTGAATAGGTACAATTGTAACTATTCCGTTTTAACATTGCAATACATTTTTTTTTCGAAAAGCCGTAGAGGGCTGAAATTTCGTGACATCTCTGCAGTTTTGGTCCAGAATATATTGGCCAAATTTCAATAAAATATCTCCACCCCCTTCTGAGATAAGGGGTCGCTGTTAACGTTGTAAAATTATGCAGCCTGACGAAGGTTAAATGGTCATCTTGTCCTGCAAAGAACTCAGCTTTGTCAGTGGAAAAATAAAAAAAAAAAACTATACCTCTCAGACTATGGCAATACTACTAAAAAAAAAATCTATAATATTGTTTTCAGTGTGGAAAAGCAGCAAAAACATTACCATATAAACATATAAATATGGTATATCGGTTAATATACTGACCTGAAGAATAAAGCCATGTTATCAATTATACTACACTGTGAAAGGTGTAAAAAGAAAAACCAAAATAATTCCTGAATTGCTGTTTTTTTGTCAAACCTGTCTAGCAAAAAATTGAAAAATTAGAAATGTTATCTAACCCAAAATGGTACCAATAAAAAGTCCAACTTATGTAGCAAAAAATATGCCCCCCAAATGTTAGGCAAACCCCCAAAACTATAGCTTTAAAAAAAAACAGCAATGCAAAAAAAAAATAAATTATTTATAAAAAAAGTGTTTTTAATTTGTTAGTAGTAAATGCTAGCAAAACCCAATATAAATATGGTATCACTGACATCATAGTGACCTGAAAAACAAAGTCGTCTTATCACTTATATTGTATTGTAAAAGGCACAAAAAATAAAAGCAATTTTTGAGCTGCTCATTCTGCCTCCCAAAGATCACAATAAGACTCACCTCACATTCTTCTGCACTCTACGCTAAACTCTTACATAAGGATTTTTGTCGAAATCTGAAAAAAAAAGAAACAAAAACAAAAACGTGACTCTGACAAAACCCTCAACGGAAGAATCACTGTAATGAGGCAGATGGGGTAACTTTGGCCTATGATTTGGTGGTGTCCTCTTTTTTTGACATGCACTAAAGCACAGTCGGCCACATTTTAGTGCACCTCTGAAGCAATGAGCACCACTGAACAGAGGTCAGACGGAATACAGAGAAACTCTGCTGCTTCATTATAGTGAATGGCTCTGTCAGGGATTTGTGTAAATCACTTATTTTGGAAATTTAGATGGAAATCCCGATTTAAGTGCTCAGCATAGAGCACAGGACAACTGTAAACTGAGGGCTTAAAGGGCATCTGTCACCTGCTTTTTGCCACCTAATCTGAGAACAGCATAACACAGGGGCAGAAATCCTGATTCCAGCGGTGTATCACTTACTGGGCTGCTTAGTGTAGTTTTGATAAAACCACTGTTTCATCTATTATCATAAGGGAACCTGTCAGCAGAAATTTCGCCCAAAACCTAAAAGATTCCCCTCTGCAGCTCCTGGGCTGCATTCTAGAAAGGTCCCTGTTATTATTGTGCCCCATGTGAGACCAAAATAAAGCCTTTATAAAGTGGTACCTTTTTGTATGCAGCTTCTGTAAATGGGACACGGGGGCGGGCTCTCTGCCGTCCGTTATTCTGCCCCCTGGTCCTGTATGCCGCCCCCATCGCTCCTTTCCATAGCTGATGCACCGCCCACTGCTCCAGCCATCCCCGCGCATGCCCAGTGCCAGTCTCACGAGACTGAGCAGTGTGACCGCTGGTGACGTGTGCGCAGACAAGTGATTATGGGCGGGACAGTGACTATTATCAGCAAGTACCCGCCCATAATCTCGTGAGCGCGCTAACCTCACCAGCGGTCACACTGTGCTCAGTGTAAATGCTAGACTGTATGGGCTGCTTCCAGGGATGACGTCCCTTTGTCACGTGATAGTATTTTGAACACGCCCCTATCACGTGACAAAGGGACGTCATCCCTGGAAGCAGCCCATACAGTCTAGCATCTACACTGAGCACAGTGTGACCGCTGGAGAGGTTTGCGCGCTCACGAGATTATGGCCGGGTACTTGCTGATAACAGTCACAGTCCCGCCCATAATCACTTGCCTGCGCACACGTCACCAGCAGTCACACTGCTCAGTCCCGTGAGACTGGCACTGGGCATGCGCGGGGATGGCTGGAGCAGTGGGCGGTGCATCAGCTATGGAAAGGAGCGATGGGGGCGGCATACAGGACCAGGAGGCAGAATAACGGACAGCAGAGAGCCCGCCCCCGTGTCCCATTTACAGAAGCTGCATACAAAAAGGTACCACTTTATAAACTCTTTATTTTGGTCTCATATGGGGCAGAATAATAACAGGGACCTTTCTAGAATGCAGCCCAGGAGCTGCAGAGGGGGAATCTTTTAGGTTTTGGGCGAAATTTCTGATGACAGGTTCCCTTTAAAGGACTATTTGGTGCGCTGCCTGGTCGTAAAGCATGTTCATGAGCTCTGGGTAACTGCTAGATCTGCAGCAGAAAAAACATTGATTTTATCAAAATGAAAGCAAGCAGCCCAGTAAGACACATCGCTGGAATCAGGGTCTCTGTCTCTAATTTATGTTGCTCTCAGATGAGGTAACAAAAACCTGGTGACAGATTCCCTTTAACCCCTTCCCAACCTTTGATGTAAGTAGCGATCACAGCATTTAGGAGGCTGGGAGAGGGAGTGTGCTGTATCTACCACCCGATAGGTACCCCTGCAATGTGATCACAGGGGCCCAATCTTTGCCATGGCAACCTGAGGTCGTAATGATGATCTCTGGGTTGACCAGCTATGGCAGGTCTGTTAGACCATGCCAAGATCATGTACATGGTCTAAAAGGCTTATGTCAGTGTTTCACTGACATGTATAACGTATTGCAATGCAAGTGCATTGCAATATATTATACCAGCAATCAGACGAAAATAATGTCCCATAGAGGGACTAAGTAAAAAAGTTAACGCTGTTAGTA
The DNA here is from genome assembly GCF_048569485.1 of Anomaloglossus baeobatrachus. Lineage (NCBI taxonomy): Eukaryota > Metazoa > Chordata > Amphibia > Anura > Aromobatidae > Anomaloglossus > Anomaloglossus baeobatrachus. The sequence continues at coordinate 277,627,014 of NC_134356.1, read as the reverse complement.
AACACTGTAAAAAAAATAAATGTAGCAAAAACTGTCTTTTCATCATACAGCTCATAAAAAAGTGGAATAAAATGCAATTTAAAAAAATACATGTAAATAAAAATGGTATAGCTAAAACGCAATCTTGTCCTGCAAAAAAACAAGCCGCTATATAGCTCCATCAGCGAAAAAATAAATAAGCTATAGCTCTCAGAATACAGCAACGCAAAAACAATTTTTTTCTATAAAATTGTTTTTATGATTTAAAATTGACTTAAAAAAAACAACAATATACATGTAATATTGCTGTAATTGTACTGAGCTGAAGAATAAAGTTGTTTTATCATTTTTGTGACGTGATGAACTGTGTTAAAACAAACAAAAATTCCAGAATTGCTGTATCTTCTTGATTCTGCTTCAGAAAAAGCGGAATAGAGATCAATCAAAAAATATTACGTGTGACCCAAAATGGTACCAAGAAAAACTCCAGCTCATCCCACAAAAAGAAGCCCTCACATGACTGTTTGCAGAAAAAGAAAAAACCTATAGCCTTCAAAATCCGGTGATACTATAACCTTTTTAAAAAATGAGTTATTAGTGTATCAAACTTAAAAAAAACCCAACTAAATAAATCTGGTATCACTGTAATCGTACTGCCCTAAGGGATAAAGCCGCATTATCACTCATACCGCAAGGTGAACGGCATAAAAATATAGTAACAAAGCTAATTTAACAACTGCTGTTTATTTGGTTATTCTGCCTCCCAAAGATTGCAGTAAGGCTCAGTTCACGTTTATCCTGCGCTCTATGATCAGCGCTAACACTTGGGATTATGTGTAAATTTCTGAAAAACATGATTCCGACAAAATTCCCAACAGAAAATTCACTGTAGTGAGGCAGAGGGAGTCACTTTAAACTCCCATCTGGCCTGTGGTCTGGTCGTGTCCATCTTTGTACGTGTCTTTTTAGACATGCACAAAAGTATGGTCAACAACAGTTTTGTGCACCTGCACCTTTGAAAAGATGGACACTCCTGAACAGAGGCCAAATGGAATCTATAGTAACTCTGTTGCCTCATTATACTGAACCATTGGGGGTTTCACCTGAATCACGTATTTCGAACATGTAGGTGGAAATCCTAATGTAAGTGCTCAGCATAGAGCACAGGATAAATATGAACATAGCCAAAATCTTCTGTACCCAAAAATGCCACAAAATAGCATTTAACTCAACCTACAAAAAAGTCCCCACTCAGGTCCGTCATCTCTTAATGGAAATATAGAAGGCTCCCACATTACTGGTAGCTCAAAGGCTATGGAAAAGCGCTATTGCTCCCCCCTAAAAATAAATCCAAAAAAATCTGCACTCCCAAATCCCAATGCCACCCTCTTGTCTGAGCACCACCATGTGTCTAAACCACAGTTAACATCCACATGTTTGCACTGTCTAGGCATAATATACAGGTTCAACACTGTAATGGGCACTAGAAAGATTTGCAACATTTACTGCATTTTACTCCATTGGTGTTTTCCAGAGACAAAATTTTTACTACACCCATAGATGAATTCCCAGTGGGGTGTAATTTCAATAATGTGGCCACTTGAGTTTTTTTTTGCTGTTCTGGCACTTAGGGCTCTGCACATAGAGTCAGCAAGCTATTCTAGGAAAACCTGTGCTGCAAAGGTCAAATGGCGCTCCTCTCCCGAGTGGCCAGACTGTACTTTATGGTCACATGTGGGGTATTGCAAAATTGAGAAGTTGTGTAACACATTATGGAAGCTTTTTTTTTAGTTATCTTGCTTGTGAAAATAACAAATCTGGAGTTAAAATAACATCTTAGTGGTAAAAATGTTATTTTTTGTTCACCGTCCAATAGTATAACATTTTGTGACATACCTATGGTATAAATTTGCTCACTGCACCCCAAGATGAATTCATTGAGGGATGTACTTTGCAGAATGAGATCACTTATGTGCGCCTGCTTTACTGGTAAGTCAGGAGCTCTGCCAATGTGACATGGCACCCCCAAATCACAGCAACGTAATCTGAGCTCCTTCCCATCTGAGCTTTGCCCTGTGACTCAAAAATAGTTTTTGACCACATATGGGGTATTGGTGGAAAAATTGATTAACAAATTAAAAGATCCATTTTCTCTTAATACCATTTTTTTTTAAATTAAAACTTTGGGGAAAAAAAAAATCACTTGAGGGTTAAAATTGCTCACTACACCCCAAGAGGAATTCCTTGAGAGGTGTGGTTTCCCAGAATAGATTCACTTGTGGGGGGTTACTGCTGTTTTGGCATGTTTGGGGATCTTCAAATGTAACTTGGTGTGTGCAATTGATTCCATCTAAAATGGCGCTCCTTTCCTTGATATCCCTGCCGTGCACCCAAACAGTAGTTTTCCATTACACATGGGCAGTCAGACATACTCCCTCCTCTAAACAAACAGGAACAACGTTTGGAACACCATTCTAAGTCCGAACTGGGTGCAAAAACCTAAAAAAACTGCATGAGAGGACACGCACAAGCTAGGGACCCCAACGTAGAGAAATACTTTGGCGTAGTGTTGGGGCTCTATTGCATTGATCAATTCAGTAGCTAAATTTCTCTTGATTCATATGTTCATGGCAGTAATGCAGATTCCATTTTTCACATATTCACTCTTGCATATAGCTATTGGATTTTTCAAGTCAGTATTCACACAGCAGTTTCTGCTATTTCATGTATTCCCCTTACATAGTCACTGGTGTGCATACCTATACTCCCTCCTCTGACTGACACCTTACTGTCATTGTACATTCTGATGGGAGTCAGAAAGGCTGCAGCCAGTAATCTAAGTGATTTATCGCTGGATTCAGGATCTCTTTGCCTACATCATGTTGCTCTCAGATGAGGTAGTAAAAACTAGGCAACAGATTCCTTTTAATGCCATGTCACTACTCTCTTGCTTTAAACTCCCTATATGCATTATTTTGACATTTATTGTGCCCCATAAATCCCTAATTAGCTATAGTAGTTCTCTCCCAATTCTAACTTGTTTATTCCCATAGGGCAGGAGTGGAGAGCCTCTGGCTCGTGGGCAATCTATTGCCTATGGTGTCACTTTTGCCAGCCCTAAGGCATATTCCAATGAACCGCAGTGCTTTGGCCACTGACTTTGTGTTTTCATAGCCTAAAGAAGAATTATTAAAGGGCAGTGGCCAGAAAAACAGAGTTCCCTCCTGAATGCTGTGGTGCATGCAACACTGGATTATCGACATTGAGACACAGGCCAGTACCAACATCAGGATGTTCTTTGTGGGCAGAGTTAGTGCGCTCTGCACTCCTACGATGAAGGCATCAGTCTCAACATCTTCTGTGTATTGTATGTGCAGCAGTCCCAGTGTCTCCCATGTGGTATATATATACCAGACCCAGTGTATTCTATTTGATGTATATACACCAGTTTCAGTGTCTCCTATGTAATGTTTATACACAAGTCCCAGTGTATCTTATGCAATGTATATACACTGCTCCCAGCATCTCCTTTGTGATGCATATATATCCGTCCCAGTGTAGCTTACATGATGTACACACCCGCTTTGGTGTCTCCTATGTAATATATATACAGCAGTCCCAGTGTCTCCTATGTGATATATTCAGCGGTTTCGGTGTTTCCTATGTAATGTATACAGCAGTATCACTGTATACAGCAGACTTCCCACTGCTTGAGTTCTATAAATATTACATGAGCAGTGATGAATTTCCCACTTTGAGGAGACATATACTGAAATATACATCTGTGTTCGGTACGACTTACTGCTGCCATCAGTTCCTTTCAAAACTTACTATCTCAAGGAGTTGACTGCGCTCCAGACCCATACAAATCTGAAAAAGTAGTTGCAAGTAATCTCTAACCAAATATAGCAGGCTAATTTTTAAGTTTATAATCTTGTATGGCCCTCAAATAATGGTATAAATAAACAAATGGCCCTTGGCTGTAAAAAGGTTCCCCACTCCTGCCATGTTGTGTGCCAGACCTATTCAGGATGCTTATTAAAGCTTCCCAGTTTCCCATAGCCATCGTATTTTTTTTTTCTATTTCTAACTTGTTTATTCCCATAGGTTATATATTGTGCACAGGTCCTATTCAGAATGCCTGTAAAAGTGTCCCATTTGCTTGTGGACTTTTATTTTTAAGGACATTGTTGCAGTTAATGGCACTAAGATCATCTCTTTGTAAATGACCCTTCCTGAAGTTTAGTTTACGGTTGCCCCTCTACTATACTTCCTATTAAAGGATATGTGAAAACGTATTATATTATGGTAAATATTTCCCATGTGAAACCCAACCCATACATCTGATATTCTGTCTGGCCTTTTGGTTAAAATTAGATCTACAAGTGCCCTCCCTTTTGTTGGGTCCCATACCAGTTGTGAAAGGCAATTATCATTTATTATTGTCAAAAAGCTGTTTCCTTTGCTGGACCTGCAACTTTCTACTACCCAATATATATCAAGGTTGTCGAAGTTCCCCATAATAATGACTTCTCTCTGATTTGCTGCCTCATCTATTTGCTTTGTGAGAATATTAATCTTCAGTTTCCATTTTAATTGTAGACTGATAGCAAACCCCTATTAGTATTTTATTATTCTTTCTCCCTCCTCTTATCTCTGTTCGTCCCCAGCAGAGTCCACTCCTGCAACTTCTGCTTTGGTCACCAGGTGTCACCGTATTCCCGCCGTGGACAGTGCTGGTGATAGGGGAGGAGTCGGTGACACAGGCTCTGCCCATCTACTAAGCTGGGTTTCCGTGGGACCTGCAGTACCACTGGCTGACTGTAGGTGGTGTGTGTCTTTCAGCTGAAGTTACCACCTTTCCGCTACAGCCAATTAGAAGACACCACACCCTTCTTATTCCCCCTCCTGTCTGCTGGTCACTGCCACATATAGTTTTGTAGTACTCTTGTCTCTGGTTGTCGCCCTGTTCTGAATATGGATTCCTGTGTTTTGACCCCTGCCTGCTCTCTGACTACTCTCCTGCCTACTGTTTTTGTACCTTGCTGCCATCTCTGGTTTTGATCTCAGCCTCATTTCCTGACCACGCGCTTGTCTGATGATTTTGTGCTTTTTCAGTATCTCCTGGTTTGACCCTGCCTGACAACTACTCTACTCTAGACTCAGCCTTCCGTAAGTAGCAATCTTCGGGGTCCTGTAGTAATTCCAAATCCCTGAATAGGGTTTAAAGGGTTCTCTGGATCCTGCTTAGTGGGCGGCTTTCCTCTAGCCTGTCCGTGACAGCCATTCTGAGACTGTGGTGCAGCTCAGTCATAGCTTTTATCCAACAATGTCTCTGATATGCCCAGTATCATGGTTGCCAACAGCCCAGAAATTTTCTGAACAGTGTGTAAAAATAGGACCCTTTTTTCACTGTCTGAAAAAAAACAAATGTTGATTCCGTGATTTTTTTTTTTTCAAGCTGGAGAAACTTTTACAAATTATTCTGACAGTAATTGGGATTCTTTTATAGTTTACAGTGATGCACGGTAAGTCTTCATATAAGACTTATGGGTTATAGATATGTATCACTTATAATCTCAATGGTTTATCATGGTTTTCCAATACCGTATGTCCATAAAAAAAATAAAAAAAATGCCTGTTTGGAATTTTATCAGAAACTGTCCAGTAAACAATAAAAAAACAAAGCTGGCAACCCTGCTCACTAAATTATAACTCTATTCCAACAATATTAATTGAAAGCAGTAGAAGACGGGTTTTAAAAGCCGCGCTATTAACCAATCCGGATCGATGAAAGAGTTTATATTTCTTTATTTTCATGCACAGGTTAATGCGTTTCAGGAGTACTCAGCTCCCTTCATCAGGACAACAGGCAAAAAACATCAAAGATGAGGGCTGGTCAGGAGCAGGTCAAGGAAGACGGCCTAGATATCCTCACCATCAGAGGTAACTCTGGGATTAAGGATAGCTAGAGTCCCCTAGCCTGAGGGCCAGTCTAGCATCCCCTGTCTCCTGCTCTCCATCAACACCGTGACAATGACTATTAATAGGCTATTGCTCTATTTGCGAAAAATAGCATAATAATTTAAAGACTACTTGTTCTTCTTATTAGACATAATAAAGATTAAACATTTTGAGCTAAATCTACTTATTACTGTAAGAAATTGAAATTTTCATTTTTATACAGCTCAATGGCAAAAAAGTAGGTGAAACACCTGTGGACATGCTCATTATGTGCCTTAATGAATTCCATGAAGGCTGTAGTTTCCAAACTAGGGTCACTTTGGGGGGGTTTAAATCTTCTGGTACCTAAGTGGCTCTGCAGGTGCAGTAATATAATGAAATGTGTGCTTTAAAAGTCAAATATAGCATATTCCCTTCTGTGCTATGCTCTGTGCCCAAACAGTATATTCCGACCACATATGGATATCTGCATGTTGAATAGAAATTGTTTAACTCATGTTTTAGTGCATTTTCTCTCATTACAGCTTGTGAAAATGAAATATTTGAGGCTAAAGCAAAATTTGGTTAAAAGTTAAATGTTATTAATTTTTTCATTTCACTTTGCATAAACTCCTGTGAAGTAACTGAAGGGTCAACTAATTTCTTCAATGTGGTTTTGAATACTCTGAGGGTTTGAGTTAAATGGTATCACTTTTGGGGAATTTCTGACTTATGGATACACCACTGACGAGTAATATTTGTAAGGGCAAAGGCTAAGGCTTAGCAATGTCAGTCGCGATTATACATTCTGTTACAGAAGAAATAGTAGTTAAAAATATATTTACCTGATCAGACTTTTTTTCCTGCTGTGGCTGCAAATACAAAAATAAATAAAAAAGGTTAACTTTAATGCAAAAAAATGGAAATATTTAGTACACACATTTATCCACAGATGCATTCACAATTCTGCAGTCCCTTGAGCTAGAATCTATTAGTAAAGGGTAGGGAAACTTTAATGAGAACTTGTTATGTGAAAAAAAGCTATAATCTGAAGATATGGAGGTAATCTGTAGGTTAAAAGCGTTCTGAACCTGCCCACCACCTGGTCTTAGAGCTCTGCTGCCAGGCAGAAATGAACTTTATTCCTTCTGGCAGCATTTGGCTTGCAGTGAAAGGGGAGGCGCTGATGAGTGTTCAGTGCGAGAGCAACGGATTCGATATGCTAATGACCCCCGGCTCAGGCTCTGCTACGAGCGTAAGCTGAGTGTCATGTGACTGTGACCAGATCTTGCGATCAGGTCACAGCTGCGAAGCTGAGGGTGGGTGCTGCGAAGGAGAGGGAGGGGTTAATTCCCTCCATCTCCTCCATTGTCAGCCTGTGCGTATATCGCACTGCACTGGGATAACCTCCGAGTGTAGTCCGATGTTTCTCTCGCACCCATTCACTTAAATGGGTGCGAGTGATACGGCTCTCACAGACAATCGCAGCATGCTGCGATTGTTTCCTCAGTCCGTTTAGGACTGAGAAAAAAATCACTGATCTGAGCTGCAGCATTGTCTAACATGGGGCCGAGTGCAATGCGAGATTTTCTCACATTGCACTCATCCGATGTATACGCTCGTGTGAGCATACCCTTATGCGGGCGTCACACGAGACGTGCTATCGCACGATGCATCGTCGGGGTCACGGTTTTCGTGACGCACATCCGGCATCGCTTGCGACGGCATTTCGTGTGACACCTCCGAGCAACGCAGAATCGGTCACAAATCGTGAGTCATGTACTTGTTGCTTATTTTTAAAATATTGTTTATTTTTAATGGCGCTGGTTGTTCATCGTACCCGGGACAGCACACATCGCTCTGTGTGACACCCCGGGAACGATGAACACAGCTTACCTGCGTCCCGCGGCTCCCGCCGGCTATGTGGAAGGAAGGAGGTGGGCGGGATGTTTACGTCCCGCTCATCTCTGCCCCTCCGCTTCTATTGGCCGGCCGCTGTGTGACGTCGCTGTGACGCCGAACGTCCCTCCCCCTTCAGGAAGTGGATGTTCGCCACCCACAGCGAGGTAGCTCAGCAGGTAAGTACGTGTGACGGGTAGTTTAACGACTTTGTGCACCACGGGCAACTAATTTCCCGTGACGCACAAACGACGGGGGCAGGTACGATCGCTCGTGCAATCAAACGATAGATCGTACCGTGTGAAGCCCGCATTACTCTCAGTGTATAGTGATCGGTGGCTGTAACCATGCCCTCAGCACTGGCTGACATCCAGTTCTGCTTATTTGAAGCACCAGCCCTCCTTTTAAAGCAACTAGTCTGCTTATACGATATATCACTCTTCATGCTGATTGTGAGTGGCTTTGTTCTTGGGAAGATCACTGAATTGAAGTAAGGAGGACCCATTTTGGCTAGGCTGAAAAAAAACTGTGGAAATTGTTTTTTGGGGTATAAGAATAAATTTCATGGCAAGGAATGATTTTGAATTGTTTGAAATTTATCATCATTGATCATTGTTCATAACAATCTACAGTTAAAGGGATTGTCCATTCTAGAATGACAAATGTGCAGTCTCTCTGTGTGACTGCAGATTTGTGAATTCTCCCAGGGCATACCAGTTTCTGAGCCAGGAACGGTGGTCACAGAGGGACTGCAAACTTGTCATTCAAGACCAGACAGACCCTTTAATGTAAAATGCCATGTCTCTGAAAGACAATTCCTACATAGTGATGGGCTATCCCAAACTTTAAAGATTGGGGATCGTACCGATCACATAATGATCGTGTACACGATCCCGAGCTTTCCTGGGAAGCTTGTGTTACAGATCAGGTCCAGGGGCTGTATAAGAAAAAGAAAGCACATTATTAAAAAACATTATACTTACAGATCCCACGATGCATCCTGCAGACCCGCCATCTCCTGGCCGCTGCTTCCTCATCCGATGATTGCTGTGCCCCTGGTAAACACCACTGCCTAAAGGACCTTGCATGACAACATAGCCATGTGACCAGTCTGGTGTGAATGTTGTAAGGACATTGGCTTACAGACTGGTCACTTGATTATGACATCATGGAAGGTCCTGGAATAAGGAAGGTGGAATCATACCCTCACTGTTAGCCTGCTTCCTTGCTCTGAGTGATGTAGCAGACCTGACAATGCTCTCTCTGCTTCTCACTTTGCATAGACTGTGTCTGTACAGAGTGAAGTAGAGTTGACATTGCTATCCCTGTGGATTACATCGGACTAAGTATTTTTTTATAATAAAGATGGAGTCTTTAAATATTTTTTTGTTTTATTTCTAATAAAAATAAAATTCTGTGTTGTATATTTTTTTTTTTTACTGTTTACTAGAAATTCATGGTGGCCATGTCTAATTTGGCATGACATCATTAATTTCGAGCTTAGTACCATCTGAGAATACAAAATGGTATTAACCCCTTTATTACCCAGCGTGCCACCGAATTAGGGCCGCTGGACGAGCCGGGTAAAGCACCTGGTAATGGCGCTAAGAAACAATGCGCCATTTCCAGGGGCGGCTGCGGAGAATCCAATCCCTCAGCTGCCTGGCTTTACCTGACTGGTGATCAAAATACAGGGGAAGTCCACACATCGCTCTGTACAGAGCAAGAAGCTGACTGACAGTGAGGGTATGATTGCACTTGCGTCTCACACTGCATTACCCCGCAAAGCCTGAAACTCTCAGGACAGGAGCGGTCAGCTGCATGGAAATACATGCAGCTGACCTGCTGCTGTCGGGAGAGTGTGTGCCGTGATGCGATGCGACACTTGCACAGTGACAATCAAAGTTCAATTAACAGGAAAGGTCCTTTGATGACGTTATAGTCATGTGACCAGTCTGTAACTAACGAAGTAATTCACACCTGACTGGTCACATGTCCATGATGTCCTGACCATCGGGGGATCATCAAATCATTATTCCTATACAAATGCCCCTTTAGAGCACATAAACAACAGTATAGAGGGTATGGGGGGCGTTCTCTGCTAAAAAAAACAAACAAAAAAAACAACACAGATAAACATGCAGTGTGAACATACTCTTAAAAGACCTTGTTCTCCCTGCAATATTATTGCTAAATATGTCCCACTGACTGTTTGCTGTGTATTGTATATGAAAACTCTCATAGCATATCTTGTAATCTATTTCATATCACTGTGTGAAAAATGTAAAATGTCAATGAAAATGGAATAAATGCAAAAATCCAGGTTACTGATTAACAAGAAAACTCGTACAATATTATTTCCCAGTTAAATATTTTTCTGGACCAATATTATTAAATTCCCAAAGCAACCTTCTCTTTGCATTACTGTGATATTAATCACACCTGAAATGATGTTAAAACCACATCAAACAGAGAAATTCTTTTAGCCTGACTGATTCGTGCTCCTCACTAAATCACTGTGCATCGCTTGGCTTGAGGTCCTGAACTCATGTGACTTTGCCACACTGGAACTCAATGAAAGAGCTGCCAGCTTTACCAAATGTTCCATGAATTACTTTCTGACACTTCAATGAGAGGAAAGACAAAGTCTGAAAACAGGCCAGCTTTGGCATCTTGCCTAGTATGTGTCACAGTAATTCTGAAAGCTGCCCTTCTAAAAAAAAATGAACTCCATACTTCTCAGACCACGATACAAACAGACCCTTGAAAGTTTCAGTGCTTGTCAGGGTTATAACCGTGTGCATGTTTTTCCAGCTTGTGGCACCCAGTGGCTCCAGACACTACATGGAGGGTGGAGGGTTTTTCTTCATGTGTTTTTAGATTTATGAATGGTGTGAACGCTCTTGAACTTCTAGCACATTCACACTCTCAGAAAATGAACCTTAGTTTAAAGGGGTTGTCCGACATTAGCTTAACAAAAATGTTTGAGTTTATCTGTGCTGTATTGTCATATAAATCACACCTACATTGTTATTTTTTGTTTTCTAACTTTTGTTCCTCTTGAATTATACCTTTATTCTCTGCAGCTTCTTGTTTACAATCAGCTCTAGCAAACTGACCACTTCCTGTGCAAAACCTCCCAGTCACAGCTGTCACCGCCCACCCCAGTGTCCAGCCCCACCCCAGTGTCCAGCCTCGCCCTCTGCCCGCCCCCTGCACACATTCCCTGTCAGTATATTCTTCCCCAGCACCTGACCTGGTATCACTACAGCATTGCAAATAACAGCCCCACATCGGACTCTGCACCGTACACGCACACACATGGCTCTGCACCGTACACGCACACACATGGCTCTGCACCGTACACACATGGCTCTGCACCGTACACGCACACACATGGCTCTGCACCGTAAACGCACACACATGGCTCTGCACCGTACACGCACACACATGGCTCTGCACCGTACACGCACGCACATGGCTCTGCACACGCACACATATGGCTCTGTACCTCACACGCACACATATGGCTCTGCACCGTACAAGCACACACATGGCTCTGCACCGTACACGCACACACATGGCTCTGCACCGTACACGCACACACATGGCTTAGCACCGTAAACGCACACACATGGCTCTGCACCGTACACGCACACACATGGCTCTGCACCGTACACGCACACACATGGCTCTGCACCGTAAACGCACACACATGGCTCTGCACCGTACACGCACACACATGGCTCTGCACCGTACACGCACACACATGGCTCTGCACACGCACACATATGGCTCTGTACCTCACACGCACACATATGGCTCTGCACCGTACACGCACACACATGGCTCTGCACCGTACACGCACACACATGGCTCTGCACCGTACACACACACACATGGCTCTGCACCGTACACGCACACACATGGCTCTGCACCGTACACGCACACACATGGCTCTGCACCGTAAACGCACACACATGGCTCTGCACCGTACACGCACACACATGGCTCTGCACACGCACACATATGGCTCTGTACCTCACACGCACACATATGGCTCTGCACCGTACACGCACACACATGGCTCTGCACCGTACACGCACACACATGGCTCTGCACCGTACACGCACACACATGGCTCTGCACCGTACACGCACACACATGGCTCTGCACCGTAAACGCACACACATGGCTCTGCACCGTAAACGCACACACATGGCTCTGCACCGTACACGCACACACATGGCTCTGCACCGTACACGCACACACATGGCTCTGCACACGCACACACATGGCTCTGCACCGTACACGCACACACATGACTCTGCACCGCACACGCACACACATGGCTCTGCCCCGTACACGCACACACATGGCTCTGCACCGTACACGCACACACATGACTCTGCACCGCACACGCACACACATGGCTCTGCACCGTAAACGCACACACATGGCTCTGCACCGTACACGCACACACATGACTCTGCACCGCACACGCACACACATGGCTCTGCACCATACACGCACACACATGGCTCTGCACCGTACACGCACACACATGGCTCTGCACCGTAAACGCACACACATGGCTCTGCACCGTACACGCACACACATGGCTCTGCACCGTACACGCACACACATGGCTCTGCACCGTAAACGCACACACATGGCTCTGCACACGCACACATATGGCTCTGCCAGCCCCCCCATCCCCATCCCCATAGGGAACACATGTGGAGTACATACTCACCTGTCCTCGGTCCCCGCCGCTCCTGCACGTTCGTGCGCTGTCTGTGCTCTGTTCAGCACAGTAGTGACGTCACCGCTGTGCTGCAGATTGCACAGATAGCCAGAGGGACAGTGATGAGAAGCAGCGCTGCGCTGCTTCTCATCAGCACTTTCAAATGTACCGGCATCGGTGATCTGTGATGCCGGTACATTTGAATGTGCGATCCTGGGCAGGGGGCCCGGTGCTGGAGCTGACACCACGGCAGCTGCCGCCAGGCCCCGCCCCCAGGTCACGGACCCCCACAGCAGTGCAGGGGGTGGTTACTGGAGGTGCGGGGGAATGTGTGGGAGGGTGCAGGGAAGGGGGCGGTGACTCCTCGCACTGTAGACACCCAGCAGGGAGGTGAAATGCTGCTCCACATTTGCATGTCAACATGGCCCTGCCCATGTAGACGTGCAAAGACCGGAAGCAGCAAAATCGCGGCAGGAGCGGTCACATGACCGCTCTGAGTCGGGGGAGAGGGGCTGACAGCAGGGCAGGTAAGTGGTCTCTATCTACTTACCTGCCCCAATGTAGCCCAATAGGGAAATAAAAAAAAAAGTCAAAGAAGCCGGATAACCCCTTTAACTGGAAAGAAAGGCAGCCAACTAGTTTGTCTACAATATACCGTGTTTCCCCGAAAGTTAGGCCCTGTCTTACATTAATTTTACCCCCAAAAGTCCCCCCCTGCCTTACTTTCGGGGGAGGCCTTACATTGGAAAAAAAATGACAATTTTTTTTAACAATAAAATTAACATTTATTAACAGGCTGAACAGTATGGTCAAACAAATGTCTCAAGAATATCTTGTTACGTACTAAAGTTCCGTATCATTACGGTATTTTCATGTATAACATGCAAAACAATGAACAGTAACGAACAGTCTCAATACCGTATGTAACACCGTAACATAAAGCAAGATTTATTCAAGGACAACCATGTCATCCTCTTCTGGAACATCATCATAAACATCCAAGTTTTGAAGTTCCTCTGGAATTGCTTGGGACTCAAGTTCCTGCAGAATCATTGGGCCATATCGCTCATGTGTAGCCACGGCACTGTCCAGAAATGAGCAGGTCTTGTCCAGGTAGCCAGCTCGTAGGGCATTTTGAATGCAAGTGTCCGTGATCTTAGCCCATGAATTTTTGACCCAATTCACGATCTCTGGCAGTCTGGGCTTCACAAAGTTCCCACGCACATTTCTCTCCATTCTGTTCTCAATGTAGTCATTGATCTCGGCACGGAGATTGTCCTTGAAGGGCTTGTTTATGGCGATATCCAGAGTCTGGAGAGAAGCCGTCATCCCTGCCGGAATCATGATCTGGTCGATTCGGCGCTCATGAAGAAAGTTCTTCATGTCTTTGGCGCGGTGTGTGCTGGCTGCATTCCAGATCAGCATTCCTCTTTGGGTGCCTCGCATAACAAGCGGCAGCATTAAATCAAGCCACTTCCTTATAACCGCTTGTGTGGCCCAGGCTTTCTCAGTTTCCAGCACATAAATGCCAGACACCCTCTCAATCTTGTTCTTCTTGCCTTTTGCAATGAGTAGCGGTGGGACTTTAGTGCCATCCAGCCGAATTGCCAAAATGCAGGTGACACGTGCACTTTCATACGCAGTGGAGGGAACGTACACGGAGGAGGCACCTCGTTGTTCGATGGTGGTTTGAGCAGCTTGGCCCATGAACACTGCGGTTTCATCCATGGCAATCATGTTGGAGAGACTGTACTTTGTGAAGTCAGTGTCATCCACAAACTTTTTGTAGGCAAAAGCACGTTTCACTATTTCTGCATCCTCCAGCCTAAAGAGTGTGGTGGATCTTCTCAGAGACAGGTCATTGCGCTCAAGAAAGTTATCCACCCAGTGCTGTGAGGCCTTGAATTCCTCAGGGGAAATCTCAAACTGTGGTGCACTTGCAAGAGCAAATTCCTGAATCTGAGCCCTGGTCACCACCAATGTCTTCGCTCTCCTGTCAGCAACCCACTCAGAGACCAGGGCTTCCAGCTCAGTAAACATTGGTTGCCGACCACATCCAACCTTACACATTTTAGCCTTTCCGGTCTCCGCTTGTTCACTGAGGTGATCATAATCAGCTCGCCATTTGCGGACCAAACGTTCAGCCAGCATTTTTTGTTTGCAGAATTCCGCAAGATTCTTGCCCCGAGATTCCTCCACTATCCCTTTTTTGTACTCCACAGAGTAGCTTTTTCTTTTACCGGGACCGGAAGAGCTCATCTGGGGGTAAAAATATACGGTATCAGCATTGTTTCTGGTTCCGTATCTGTTTTACAGTACGGTACTTTACATTACGGTAGACTGTTCAACAAGCAAGCAATCCCTGCAGCCTCCCCATTGTTGTACGGTACATTACGGCATCCCCTGCAGCCTCCCCATTGTTGTACAGTCCGGCATCCCTCCCCATACAGTATCCCTGCAGCCTCCCCTTTACTGTACGGTACATTACGGCATCCCCTGCAGCCTCCCCATTGTTGTACAGTCCGGCATCCCTCCCCATACAGTATCCCTGCAGCCTCCCCTTTACTGTACGGTACATTACGGCATCCCCTGCAGCCTCCCCATTGTTGTACAGTCCGGCATCCCTCCCCATACAGTATCCCTGCAGCCTCCCCATTGTTGTATGGTACAGTACGGCATCCCCTGCAGCCTCCCCATTGTTTCACAGTCCAGCATCCACCCCATCCTCCCCCCTGCAGCCTCCCCATTGTTTCACAATCCGGCATCCACCCCATCCTCCCCCCTGCAGCCTCCCCATTGTTTCATAATCCGGCATCCACCCCATCCTCCCCCCTGCAGCCTCCCCATTGTTTCATAATCCGGCATCCACCCCATCCTCCCCCCTGCAGCCTCCCCATTGTTTCACAGTCTGGCATCCACCCCATCCTCCCCCCTGCAGCCCCCCCATTGTTTCATAATCCGGCATCCACCCCATCCTCCCCCCTGCAGCCTCCCCATTGTTTCACAGTCTGGCATCCACCCCATCCTCCCCCCTGCAGCCTCCCCATTGTTTCATAATCCGGCATCCACCCCATCCTCCCCCCTGCAGCCTCCCCATTGTTTCATAATCCGGCATCCACCCCATCCTCCCCCCTGCAGCCTCCCCATTGTTTCATAATCCGGCATCCACCCCATCCTCCCCCTGCAGCCTCCCCATTGTTTCATAATCCGGCATCCACCCCATCCTCCCCCCTGCAGCCTCCCCCATCCTCCCCCCTGCAGCCTCCCCATACAGTGGTTCTGCCCCCCACTCTGCCACCACACACACTGACACATACGGTACCGGTACAGCCCCACACGGCACCCACACACATATCGTACCGGTACCATACACACACACACACTGACACATACAGCCCCATACGGCACCCATACACATACCGTACACATACCGTTCACACACACACACACACACAGAGTTTCGGAACTTACCGTTACTTTCCTTCTGTTTCGATCTCCTCTGCGGTGCCGGGCTGACGAATCGGATGCGAGGGACGCTGGACCAATCGGAGCGAGCCTGCAGGCGGTGACGTCGCGGCTGATTCGGCCAATCAGCTGCGAGCCGGCTGACTGGCCAATCACAGCTCGAGCTGATGGCCATCAGGGAGCCTGTGACTTACAGGCTGATCGGCCAATCAGCTGCGAGCAGGAATAGCGTTGACCCGGGACGCGCCGCAGGCCGGTGAGATATGCGGCCTTACATTACATTACGCCGCGACCACCACCCATAGGCGGCCTTACATTCCCGGGCCCCCCGCTACCCTGCCTTACAATCAAGGGGGGGCCCTACATTGGCGGACCCCCCCGAAACCCCCACCCTGCCTTACTTTCGGGGGGGTCCTACTTTCGGGGAAACACGGTAGAAGGCATCTATTTCATGGGTACGGATTTCCTATCCACTGAATCCTTGTAACACAGGGTCTCCTAGTCCTATATGGATTCTGAATTACAGCTCGGTAAAGGGGAATTTGTTTGATACCCTTGACTATAGTTATGTTCAGAGCTGTACTGGACCTGAAATTCACCCCTTTCATTTAAAAGTACACAAGACAATTGTCATTTGGCTATTAACTGGAACATTTTGTAGTTTGGTTACTAATTGGAACTTATGCTCAAGATAGTAAAAGTTTAGTCAGAGTAGGAGATCTCACAAATGAACGAAGGATCTTGTTTTCTGACACTAAGGGCTCACTCACACTTGCGCTATTTTGACGCAAACGGAATCCGTCACTAATGTAGTACAGCTAATTTATTTACAGTGGAAGCGCGACATCATGTGGACACAAGCGGGTACTGCATGACACACACACGCGCCATAGTAACGCGCTTCCACTGTAAATAAATGAACTGTACTACGTTAGTGACGGATTCCGTTTGCGTCAAAATAGCGCAAGTGTGAAACTAGCCTAAGGCTGAGACCGCACTTTGTGTTCTCCTACTTGCAGTTCTAAACGCACGTTTTGGGCTTAATTGATTTGTACAAAGTTGCCTTTTTCTGAACTTTAGCGCTAAATACGCATGTGTATTTACCGCGTTTTAGATGCGTTTTCAGCGCTTTTAACATGGGTTTTCACCTGCATTTAGACAGATGCGTTTTGAACATCAAGACACTGCTTAATAAAGTTTAAACAGTCAAACAGAATGAAAAAAGAGAAAAAAAAGGATCAAATCTATATTAATGGGAAAAATAATGAAAATAGATATATTTCATAAAACTAAAGCGGTAATATACATTTTATCGGTAAAAAAAGCAATAAATGCATATTTTTCTTAAATTTAATTGTCGGATAATGTGTGAGTGTAAAGGGACACATCAAATCATTATTTTGATGCCCAAAAAGCATGTTTCCTGCACTGAAAAAGCAGGTAAAACGCAGGAATTTGAAGGAATCTTGGTTTTTGCCATTTCTCATTGACTTCAATATTAGCAAAACGCACCCAAAATGGCGAAAACAACTAACATGCTGCTTCTTTGAACGCATGTTTTTTGCCACAAAATATGCAAATTAAACGCAGCATTTAGAAACGCAAAGTGCTGGAAAATCAAAACGCATGCCTTATGGCATGAAAAAGGTGCTTCTCAAAACTGACCTAAAAAGCACCTGAAACGCAGGTGGAAACGCAAAGTGCGTTCTTAGCCTAAAAGCTGTCATGGTGGATTGTGTTATCCCACAGTTTATGATGAAATCGCACAACTCGAAAGTTCTGGCCTTATTTTCCTGCAAGGAAGTCAGGCAGTTGTTGATCGCCTGCTCCTTGCCAATCCCTGGCCACTGCATTCTTCATGAAATTCAATAGAAAAGGGACCACTCTTGCATGATGCCACATCCCAAAAACTCAGCTATGTTGGCACAAATTCACATGCAGGGGTCAGAAACATAGGAAGAGATCCTATATGTGGCAGCGGGTCATGAATTTTTGCCTTAGGACATATTGGGAATGAGTTTCTCATAGGCTATGTGCGCACTTTGCGTCGAGGTAGTTGCAGTTCTAAATGCATTCACTGGCAGAAATGGTCTTTGTCAAATTTGGTTTTGACCACAAAAATGCTATAAAATGCTATAAAAACGCTTGCGTTTTAGCCGCGTTTTTACCACGATTTACATGCTTTTTCCCTGCTTAAAGTCAGATGCATTTTGACTACAAATACAAAGCTAAATAAAGTTCTAACATACAAACACTATGAAAAAAATGGAAAAAAATGATAATTATCAAGATTAAAATCATACAAAAAATGGCTTATTTTATTAAAATGATAACTGTTTGCTAATATTTATGCATAAAATAAAGTTAATTTATTGATTTTCATAAATTTAATTGTCGGACTATGTGTGTGTGTGTGTGTGTGTGTGTAAAGGGACATATCATGCCCTTAATATTTTGTTAAAAATGCATGCATTTATTTGGTCCAAAAAGCAAGCTTTCTGCATCAAAAAAGCATGTAAAACGCTGGGATTTTGATTTAGGATGCATTTTGAAATGTCTCATTGACTCCAATGTTACGAAAACGGCAAAACCAATTGACATGCTGCTTCTTTAAACGCTGAGTTTTTGCCAATTTTTCTGCAACTGAAACTCTGCGTTTTTAACAGCATTGTGCGCACAAGAAATCCCTATTTCTCATAGACTTTGCTTGAAAATCAAAACACATGCCTTTTGGCATTAAAACGCTGCAGTTCAAAATGCTGCGGAAACGCATGAAAAACGCTAAATGTGCACATAGCCATAGATGAGATGACAGTACTTTTTTGCCAAAGTACTTTTTAAACCCTTCACGACCGGCTGATTTTGCACTTTCCGTTTTTTTTCCGCTATTCTTCTTCTGAGACACATAGTTTTTTTTATTTTTCAGTCAATATGGTCATATGAGGGCTCATTTTTGCGGGACGCGCTATACTTTTAAATTAAACCATAGGTTTTACCATATACTGAACTGGAAAACAGCAAATAAATTCCAAATGCGGAAAAATTGCAAAAAAAGTGCAATTGCACTATTGTTTTTGAGATATTTTATTTACAGTGTTCACTATATGGTAAAACCGATGTGTTGCTATGATGCCTGAGGTCGGTGCAAGTTCGTAGGCACCAAACATGTATACGTTTACTTTTATCTAAGGGGTTAAAAAAAATTCTGAAGTTTGTCCGAAAAAAGTGGCGCGTGTTTTGCGCCATTTTCCACAACCCGTAGGTTGTGGAAAGATCTCTTTTTTCGGGATCTGTAACTCAGTGATGGCTTATTTTTTGCGTCTCGAGCTGATATTTTTAACCATTTTTGCGCAGATGATAAGTTTTGATCGCATGTTATTGCATTTTGCGCAAAATTTGTGGCTGCCAAAAAACGTTATTTTGGGGTTTGGAATTTTTTTGCCGCTATTTTTTTTTAACCCTTTAAGTTTCAATGGGGCGAAAGGGGAATGATTTGAACTTTTAGGTTTTTTATTTCTTTTCAGTTTTTCAAAACTTTTTTTATACTTTTTTTTTCAATTTTACTAGTACCTCTAGAGGACTATAAGGACCAGCTGTCTGATCGCTCATTCCTTTTTCCCGATCAGAGCAGCGCTGCTCAGACCGGAGAAATTATCATCTCTTGTAACAGCCAGTACTCGGCTGTTTCTTACAGAACCTGAGTCGTGTGAGCTACAGAAGTCATCACATGACCCTGTGCTACCATGACAACCACCAGATCCACGTGATCATGTCACGTGACCATGTCACGTGACTTCCGGTATCGGCCTGTGAGTACACATCTACCGCGATTGCCGTTAACATGGCGCTGTCACATCTTCACAGCGCCATTTAAGGGGTTAAAAAGGTATGAGCGGAACGTAATATTACCGCTAAGGGGTTAATGTAATGTTTTTAACTATCACTCACCTGGAAAAACCTCTGCGGTTCCAACACTAATGCTCAGGTAGTCCCTGAAAGTCACAGTTTACTTAATTGCAGCTTTAACATATGATACATTAACATAAACATGGTACTAAGTGACAATATCGAAGGGAGAATTGGTATTGGAGAAGCATGGGATTTAACAAGTGACTAATGGTATTTTTTTAATTGTAGTACTGTAGTTTCTACTGCTATGGAAATTTTTCACATTCCCAGAAAACCACTGAGGGAATATACATGTAGCATGTTATAAATGGCAGCATAACCACATGGTTTTTGGAACAATAGAGGCTTCATGAAAATGCAGTTAGTGTTTTTTCACAAGTGTCTCTTCATTGGTGTTTGACATTTGCTTGTTGGCGACTGTTTTTTTTTTTGTTTAAATGGTATATATAAACTACTGAGCAGCTTCAAAATGGAAGGCAAATGGTCAAGTCACTTCTTTTAGCTGGTTCACAGCTTTTGAAGCTTGAAGCGGTTAAAATAGGCTCATAAAGATGGAACAAATGCACTGCAAGTTATTCTAGCATTGAAGTGCATATGTTCATTATTTTGGAGTTCTTGTTACCACTTTTTCAGATCGGTTCTAGAAAAAAATCCTCCTAAAAAAATGTCATGTGAGCATACCCTAAAGGGGGCTTTACACGCTGCGACATCGCTAATGCGGAGTCGTTGGGGTCACGGAATTGGTGACGCACATCCGGCCGCATTAGCGATGTTGCTGCGTGTGACACCGATGAGCGATTTTGCATCGTTGCAAAAACGTGCAAAATCGCTCATCGGTGACATGGAGGTCCATTCTCGATTATCGTTACTGCAGCAGTAACGATGTAGTTCGTCGCTCCTGCGGCAGCACACATCGGTATGTGTGACGCCGCAGGAACGAGGAAGCTCTCCTTACCTGCCTCCCGGCCGCTATGCGGAAGGAAGGAGGTGGGCGGGATGTTACGTTCCGCTCATCTCCGCCCCTCCGCTGCTATTGGGCGGCCGCTCCGTGACGTCGCTGTGACGCCGCACGGACCGCCCCCTTAGAAAGGAGGCGGTTCGCCGTCACAGCGACATCGCCGGGCAGGTAAGTATGTGTGACAGGTCTGGGCGATGTTGTGCGGCACGGGCAGCGATTTTTCCCGTGTCGCGCAACAGATGGGGGCGGGTACCCACACTAGCGATATCGGGACCGATATCGCAGTGTGTAAAGTAGCCTTAAGGTTGTTTGCCTGTGATGAGTGTTTGGGAAGTTTTTAATGATGCATATTTTTGCTGTGTCAAAAATGCAGTGTCTTGCAGTTCTAGTAAACTGTGCTTTTTTTAGTCAGCACAATCTCACCTGTGGTGCGTTTTAAATCTGCAACATGTCAGTTTCTCTAGCGGGTACACTGAGCTTTATGTGCAGATTTTTCCCATAGACTTGCATTAGATGCAGAAAAATGCATGTAAAAAACGTACATGCGTTTTTAGTGTGTTTTCGTGGCGGAAACAAATGAAAAACAGATGTTTTGTCAAAATTATAATCAAAACGGGACAAAAATTGCCAAGGCCAAAAACGGATGTAAAAAAGCACATATAAAAATGTAATAAAAAAAAAATATGCAAGTAACCTAATTTACATGATAGGTGCATAAAATCAGAAACCTCAAAAACTCACCAAAAGCTCATTGTTGGAACTGAGCCTTGGAGTGTGTCAACATGTGACATTTCAGCAAAAATTGTCGCTGCATTAACCTCACAGCAGGCAGTCATGTTCTATGGCGCTCTCTGTGAGCTTCAAATAAGCGTCGTGTTAGCCTTCTATGGATTACGTCGGACTGCAGGGGTGTTTTGGGGGTTAATAAAGTGTTGAACGTGTGTATTTTTTTGTCTTGTATTTAAAAAAAAAAAGGATTTTTTTGGTGTTTGTGTTTATTTACTTTACTTACAGATTAGTGATGGGCGGGGTCTCATAGACGCCTCCCATTATTAATCTAGGGCTTAGTGGTTGCTGTGGGCTGCCATTAACTTCTTATTACCCCAACTGCCATTGCACCAGGGCAATTGAGAAGAGCCGGCTAAAGTGTCGGGAATCTCGCATCTAATGGATGTCGCAAATCCGGGTGGCTATTGGCTGATATTTTTAGGCTGAGGGGTGCCCAATAACCATGGGTATCCACAGCCTGAGAATACCAGCCCCCAGCTGTTGGGCTTTATCTGTGCTGGGTATCATAATATGGGGGATCCTACACCAACTTTATTTATGTTACTGTACGATATAGACCCATCCACCGGCGTCTATGATTGGAAGCCTCAGACATGCTGTCAGTCAGTTTGGGGGCTTGTCTGACTCCAACCAACCACAGGGTGGTGGGGGAAGCAGTAAATATGTACGAGCCTAATGAGCAGCCTGGGAAGAAAAATGAGAGGCTGCGGGAGCAGTGTGACAGCCACCTTGGTGAACTGGTAAGTATGAAGCACTTGCTCCTACCCCATTGCGCCGGATTTTGGTCCCCATAAACTTTAAATAGGGATCAGCATCTTACCAGATACCAGGGATCAATCCACCACTGACTGACCCCGAGTCAGCGGGGGATTGATCTGCTAGTCATCTGAAACGCAGGGACAAATGCAAAAAGAATTGACATGCTGCATCTTGGCTGCGTCTTCAAAATCGCAGCCAAAAAAAAGATGCACTGTGTTGACAGCAAAATAGAAATCTCATAGACTTTGTTGAGGGAACGAAATTAATGCATTTTGGTGCATCTTTGTGACCTCAAAAACGCAGTAAAAGACGCAGTGTGCAGATATAGCCTTAAACATGTACTATAGACAAATGACACGCACCAAAAAAAATATATGAAATAAAAAAATCAGCACAATCTGCTTTTTGTAAGCAGCTTATTTACTCCCGAGAGGACAGATTTTGCCTTAAAGGCCACTTTACACACACAGATAAATCTTTGGCAGATCTGTGGTTGCAGTGAACTCATGGACATATTGTTCCATTTGTACACAGCCAGAAACCTGCCACTGATTGTCCACAATTTCACTGCAACCACAGATCTGCCAAAGATTTATCTCTGTGTGTAAAGTGGCCTTTAGGGCTGCTTCTCACTTGCGAGTTTCTCGCAGTAGAGCAATGCGAGAAAAACTAGCATTGGAATCGGACACATGTTAGTGAATGATTCAGCTCTCACTTGCGATTTTTTTTCTCAGTCCAAATCGGACTGAGAAAAAAATCGCAGCATGCTGCTTTTTTGCGAGTTTCTCGCACCATTTGTCCCAATGATTTCCTATGGAAGGGGATTAAAAGTAGCATCACACACGCGCACCAGCGTTCACATTTGCGAGTGTGGCAGTAACTTCGCTCATTAAATATTCAACAGTTGAATGTGACATCACATTCCCAAAGGTAAATTAAATGACACATGTGTAATAGCTTTTATCTAATTAAGATGTTGCATGAAACTAGCATCGCAATCGCAACACACACGCGAGCAAAAAGCATCGCACTTGCGTTGCACTCGCACCTAACGTGAACTAAAATCAGCCGAGTATTTTTCAGCCCAGTCGGACCGATTTTACTCGCATAGATGTGTTTCCACCCTTAGGCTATATTCACAGATTGCTGCTTTTTTTCTAAAACTTTATCTTTTGGCAATAAAAAATCTGCAGCCAAAACGTTGGTGTTCCCGCCTTCTTTACTGCTTTTCTTTCTGCGTTTGTTTTTCAGTTTCCCAAATTTCAGCTTTACTTCCACCTTGCAAGCATACACAATATAAGCTGTTGGGCCACCAATAAAAAATGTGTGTGACAACCTAAAAGAATTTTTGGGAAAAATTTGAAAAATTATTTTGAGGAAAAAGATTCTTATGTCTCAAGAAATTGAGACTATTCTGAACAGAAAAGCTGGAATAATGTATGAATCGGAGGCATAAACTAAGGTTTCATGAAAAAAATACACAACTGTAAAAGTAAAAACAGTGAGGGAAGTTGAATTGGTAGGGCATTGTTTACTTAACACCTTGGTTGGGCTTTGCTTACTTTAAACATAACATTAATTTAATTATTACTAACATTAATTTAAGTATTACTACTTTAATTAAAAAGTTCTTGGACTCACGTGAGGATACTAAGACATGGGAAAATCATAAACTAAATGGGTTTCATATACTGCTATATCTGCCCTTTTTTAACCAAAACCGCTGCAAAAACTTATTAGCTTTTAGCTGTGTTTATGCACTTACTCATTTGTTCTATTGGTGAAAAAACACTGCCTAAATACTGAAAGAATTGATATGGTGAAGTTTTCAAAAATGTAGTTTTCCAATTCAATCAAGAAACAAAAACAAGTGTGAACATGAAATTTCTGAAATCTTATAGCTTTTGCTGGTACTGTAAAAAGCAACTTTTAATTTTCAGAAAAAATGGGAACAAAAGCACAATGTGTGACCATAGCCTAAAGCGGGCTTTACACGCTACGATATCGCTAGCAATTTCTAGCGATATCGAGCGTGTAAGTACCCGCCCCCGCCGCACATGCTATATTGTGTGATCGCTGCCGCAGCGAACATTATCGCTACGGCAGCGTCACGCGCATTTACCTGGTTGGCGGCGTCGCTGTGACTGCCGAACAACCCCTCCCTCAAGGGGGAGGGACGTTCGGCGTCACCGCGACGTCACTAAGCGGCCGGCCAATCAAAGCGGAGGGGCGGAGATGAGCGGGACGTAACATCCCGCTCACCTCCTTCCTTCCGCATTGCGGCCGGTGGCAGGTAAGGAGACGTTCCTCGCTCCTGCGGTGTCACACACAGCGATGTGTGCTGCCGCATGAGCGATGAACAACATGGATAAACAACCCTTACCGATTTTTGAGTTTGGGACGACCTCTCCATGGTGAACGATTTTCACCATTTTTGAGGTCACTTAAGGACGCTGGTAAGTGTCACACGCTGCGATATCGTTAATGACGCCGGATGTGCGTCACTAACAACGTGACCCCGACGATAAAACATTAACAATATCGTAGCGTGTAAAGCCCCCTTTAGTCTTCTCCACAATTTTATCCCTGACCTGTCTAATGTGTTCCTTGGTTTTCATGATGCTGTTTGATCCCTAATGTTCTCAAGTAAACATCTAAGGCCTTCATAGAACAGATGTAATTACACTGAGAATAAAAAACACACAGGAGGACTCAATTTACTAATTAGGTGACTTCTGAAGACAATTGATCACTCAGGAATTTATTTAGTGCATATCAGACTACAGACAGCTAAATACAAGTGCACGTCACAATTTTCAGATTTTTATTGAAAAAATTGGGAAAAGTTAACAAGGTATGAATACTTTTTCAAGGCACTGTACACACACAGATATAGATAGTATACATAACCATACATAACATATACTCAAAAGCATATACACAAAATACACTCACACATGCAAGTAGCCTATGCTGAATCTGTCACTTCTTACGTAAAAGGTCCTACTTCATTCCCCTTCCCACTATCCATCCTGGGAGAAATGTACAGGCAGGGACATAATGCTTGCAGTCGCAGAGGTCATGACCGCGACCGAGCCCGGGGGTGCCAGTTGACCCCAGCACCTGCTTCAGCTGGATTTGCTGAAAGATTTCTAAATAATTAATTTGCATTTTATTGCATGAAATAAGTATTTGCTACATTAGAAAAAAGGAACTTAATATTTGGTACAGAAGCCTTTGTTTGCAATTACAGAGGTGAGATGTTACCTGTAGTTCTTGACCAAGTTTGCACACACTGCAGCAGAGGTTCAGGCCGGCATTGAGGTCCTGAGCAGGCGCACTTTGATCTGCCCTGAGCAGGGCAGATTAAAGTATTGTAGTGCGCCTGTGCAGGACCTCAATGCCAGCCTGTGTGCATGACGTAGGACGCGTCATGCACCCAGGCTTCAGAAGAAGGAGGACAAAGATGGCCGAAAGAGGAGGCGCCGCACCCGGAGAACGGAGACACCCATCTGCACTGAATCGACCATTTAGGTAAGTATTATAAAGTCATTTTTACGTTCTACACAGCGGCCTGGGCTCTTATATACAGCATGTTAGGATGCTATATATAAGAGCCCAGTGGTGGTTGACGCAGCTTATAGTCACCAAATCTGGTGACAGGTTCCCTTTAAGGCTAAGTGTACAAGAGCGAATAAAAAAAATGTCAGGGTTTAATAGTGCTGAAAATTGTCCATTTTTCTGTATGATGGTCTGTATGCAATCCATATGGCATCCATTTTTTTACATCAGATGTTATTAACATTTACAAGACCAAATAAGGTTTCCTTTGGTCAGAACTGCAATATATCTGCAAGATGAGTTTATCATGCTGCATATTTTAAGACATAAACAAAACAGCCTCTAAAGCTATGTCCGCACTTTGCGTTGAAGTTGCAGTTCTAAACGCATCCTCTGGCAGAAATTACTTTTGCCAAAGTTGCTTTTGACCACAAAATCGCGGTAAATACGCATGTGTTTTTAATGCGTTTTAGCCGCGTTTTTAGCACTTTTCACCTGCGTTTCCATTGCTTAAAGTCAGATGTGTTTTGATTACAAAGACACTACTAAATAAAGTTTTGACATACAAACACTATGAAAAGAAGGGAAAAAAAAAGGAAAAAAATATAATTATTTAAATTAGAACGAAAATAGTTATATTTAATATAATTATTGCGGTTTTATACTATTTATCGCTATAATTCCAATAAAGTAATATTTTTCATTAATTTGTCGGACTATGTGTGTGTGTAAAGGGACATATTCCATTATTTTGATGTCAGAAACGCATGCGTTTATATAGTCCAAAACGCATGTTTTCTGAAGCCAAAAAGCATGTAAAACGCTGGAATTTTGATGTTGCTTGCGTTTTACAACTTCTCATTGACTTCATTGTTAGCAAAACGCTGCAGCAATGGCAAAAACAATTGACATGCTGCTTCTTTGAACGCAGAGTTTTTGCCCAAAATTATGCAAATTAAACGCAGCGTTTTGAACAGCAAAGTGCAGACTAGAAATCCACTTTTTCCATAGACTTTGCAGGAAAATCAAAGCGCTGCAGTTCAAAACGCAGCAGAAAAGCAGGTGAAACGCAAAGTGCGGACACAGCCTTACAGATTAAGCAAAATTACTGGGATTTATAGAAATCTAATGCCCACTATTCTTTTTACACGTTGCATAAACTGACCTGCGGTGTGGTTTTGAAATCTGCAACGCTGTTTATCCCAAAGAATTGCATTAGTTGTGTTAAATCTGTAGGCAAAATTCAGAAACAGTTATGGGCAGCATGGTGGCTCAATGGTTAGTACTGAAGTCTTGCAGCACTGGGGTTCTGGGCTCAAATCCCACGAAGGATAACATCTGCAAGGAGATTGTATGTTTTCCCTGTGTTTGTATGGATTTTCCTCCAGATATTCCGGCTGCCTCCCAAAGACAGTAATAGCAACTAGTGGGCAATCAACAGAATCATTATGAAATGCATGCAGCTAATTGGGTATAACTGAATCATTTAATGAAAGGGGTGTGTTGTAATTAACAACATTGTGGAGTTGACGTTAATGTGCAAGCCAAATTTTAGGAATTTTTGAAAATTGAAATATATTTCTAGATTTACATCAAAATTTTGGATATTTTTATATAATAAAATACAAAATATCTAAGATCTGAGAATCACTGGGATATGTGGAATCATTCCAAAGTTATTATCACATAAGTATTCAAATTGTCTCTCCAGGACTGGAGACAAACTCTAGCGCAGCGCCACCTGTTGGCGAGAGACAATTTGAATATTTTGCAGAGGGGCATGGCAGCTATAAGTCCCCTTACTTGAAAGCAGCCATACTGGCTTGCAAAGTCTCCATAAGGAGAATAGTGTTCCCCCGTGATTATCACATAAGTGATATCAAAATGAGGCTTCATCATGTAGATCAAAATGGTCCTGGTAAATAAGAGGTTAAAAATGAAACATTTCTGGAAAAAGCATAGATACAACCTATCTTGTGAACTATACATTATTATTTGTATTTGTTGCATACAAAACAAAGAACATAAAAACATGTTCATATTAACACCATCTAGTGGACAAAGCACAAATGACTAGTTTAAGATCAAGCTATCCTTTTGTGGTGGAAAAACAGACTCAAACTTTTAGGTTATGTTCCCACAATGAGTATTTAGTGAGATTTGGATATTGCAAACTTTCTCCAGCATTTCTGCACCTGATATGTAAATCAGGTCTCTTGCGTTTTTACGCTGTGGTCTTTTATGATGTTTCATGCGATAAATAAAACTGCTATGTTTTTGACACTCCTGGTATTTGGCTTTGACAAAAATGTACGTATACAGTCTTGTTCCTATTACATGCATTATTTTTATTTGTTTCTACAGTGGAAATGGACTACAAACCCATATTCATTCTTTACCTGCTGATTTCCCGCATTTGATGCAATTCTGTGGGGAAACTTTGGACATAAAACCCACCGTACTGATAAGAGAAAATTACATGCTGTGGATTTGAAACGTGCACTCAAGGCAAGGTCCCTTTACGCTGAGTAAAAAAAAAAGCACAATGGGCAGGAGATTTCTAGATCCCATCCACATTGCTGGAACTGTAAGGGTATGACCGCACTTTGCGTTTCCACCTGTGTTTCAGCTGCTTTTCAGGTCCGTTTTGAACTGCAGCGTTTTCATGCCAAAAGGCATGTGTTTTGATTTTCCAGAAAAGTCTATGGAAAATGTGAATTTCTTGTCCGCACTTTTCGTTTCCAAACGCTGAGTTTAATTTGCATATTTTGTGCCAAAAACCCATGCGTTCAAAGAAGCAGCATGTCAGTTGTTTTTGCCATTTTGGATGCGTTCTACACCCATTGAAATCAATGAGTTGTAGAAAATCGCTGGCAAAATGTGAAGCAGTGCTCTTGCATTGCATTATTATTGCGATCCACGTTTTTTTTAACATAACAAAGGCAGTTCTTTCGTCTTTCTCTCTCTGTCGGTCGGTCTCTCTCTCGCTATGTCTCTATCTCTCTCTCTGTCCATCTCAGTATCTCCCTCCCATCCCCTCTCTCATACTCACCGATCCACGATCACCGGCACGGCGCTGCACGGCGTTCTCACTGTGGCGGTTTGTTCTCTTTTGAAAATGCCAGCCGCTCATTAATCCATCACGTATAACCTGCCGCCCGGAATTGCCGCATGCATTACATGCGACAGTCCCGGGACTTTACCGGCTCATCCCGAATTGAAAAATGTGCGTTCTTGATGCTTTTCCCACTCTGTCTAAGGCAGAGAAAGAATCCAGAACGCATGAATTCTCACCAGGAATGTCCACACTTTGCGTTCTGCCGAATGCATCTCAGAACGCAGCATTTTCGGCTGCGTTCTGAGATGCACATGCAGTGACTTACACGCTGCAGAATTGAACTGCAAAGTACGGTCATAGCCTAAGATACTGAGTAAAAAAATCACCAAAAGCTCATTTTGGGCGCACAGCCTTAAGATGCACCTTTTTGAACAGAGTAAAATCATGCATAGCTGATAGCACAAATTATAAGATATACAGATCAACCTATTAAGCTTGAAGATGGTCTACTATTGAAGTGACTCCGTCAACTGACCTTGATGACACTGTCATTTTTCTTTTTCCTCTCTCCCTTCCTAGAGATATACCATATTTTCGTTTTATAAGACGCACCGGAGTATAAGACGCACCCCAAATTTAGAGGAAAAAAAAGGTAAGAAAAAAAAATGGGCTCTGTTTTATAATCCGGTGGTGTCTTACTGGAGAGGGAGGGCGGCAGTGGTGGTAGAGCGGGGGTGGTGCAGAGGGGGGGCCCAGATGCTAACTGCGGGCGCTGCTCTGTGCCGAGGCTCTGCTCTGTGCTGGGGCTGTGGATGTGGTGCTGCTCTGTGCGGCACAAGCCATTCTGAAGATGTCGGAGGTACAGGCCTCACAGAAATGGTGGCCGGAGTTGGCACATGCGCAGATGAGAGCTTGAGCCAAGAGCTCCATCTGCGCATGTGCCAACTCTGGGCGCCATTATTGGAAGCTTTACCACCAACATCTTCAGAATGTTTCACCGCTCACTGCAGAGCAGCGCCGGTACAGTGCAGTCCTGGCACAGAGCAGTCCCACGCAGAGCACAGAGCAGTGCCATCCGCCACACAGAGCAGCGCCCGCAGCACACCGCATTGCCCTTGCCTCCTTTGACCCCTCTTCACCACCCACCGGTAAGCTACATTCAGGTGTTAAGATGCACCCATTGATATAACCATATGGGGGCTTATTTTTTCACAGAACGAGTTGGAATTTAGAATTACACCATTCGTTTTACCATATAATCAGCAGCTTAGCTACAGGGGGGGCAGAGGGGGCCCACTAGGAGCTTTCACCTGTGAGTGCTGCAGGGGCAGAGCAGAAACTCTTGTCAAGATGATGAAAAAACATCCTAGTGCTGTAGATAGGACCTGTGATGATGTCATGCCCATGTGGCCGAGTGGGAGGAGCCACAGTTTGAAACTCAGAAAGCAAGGAGATACTGTTTCCTGAAGGAGATGGGAACTTGTGACTGGTAAAGAGATAAAAGGGGGTTGCAGGGTGAGTGACATATGAGGGGTGAAGACTGTGACAAAATGGGTGTTTGAAAGAGGGTTAAGTTGGGGTACAGGCTGTGTGACATATAGGGATGCAGGCAGGGCCGGCTCTAGGTTTTTGTGGGCCCCGGGCGAAAGTCTCAGTGGGCCCGATTTTCACGTAGACACGCACATACAGATACGTATACATAAAGGCATAGGCTGGAGTTACACTTGCGTGTGACTCGTGTGAGTATCGGAACGCACTGCCCGGACCGTCTGGCTTCTCTTCTGCCAGGAGCGGCTCGGCTGTATGTATTTCTATGATGCTGACCCGTTCTTGTCATGAGAGCCGCGGCCGCAGTGCGATCCGATACTCGCATAAGTCATACGCAAGTGTGACTCCAGCCATACATACATATACATACCGGATTTTTAGGATTAGAAGACGCACTTTTCCTCCCAAAAATTTGGGAGGAAAATGAGGGGTTGGTCTTAAAATCCAAATGTAGCTTACTGGGGATGCTGGAGAGGGGTCAAAGAAGGCAAGAGCTGCTCTGTGCGTCAGGCAGTGTGGCTCTGCTCTGTGTGACTAACTCTGAATTGTGCGGCTCGCTCTGTTCTGCAGCGCAGCTCTGTTCTGTGCGGGACTGTTCTGCTCGCTGCTGCTCTGCTCTACAGCACGGCTCTGCTCTGTGCAGGGCGACTCGGTGAGGCTGCTCTGCTCGGGGCTGCTCTGCTTGGCGGGTGGTAAGGTACTGGCCATTCTAAAGATGTTGGCGGTGAGGGCTTCTTCAAATAATAGTGCCTAGAGTCGGCTCGTGCGCAGATACAGCTCTCAGCTCAAGCTCTCATCTGCGCACGTGCAGACTCCGGCCACCATTATTTGAAGGAGCCCTCACCGCCAACATCTTCAGAATGGCTGGTGCTTTACCGCCCGCTGCACAGAGCAACCCCGCACAGAGCAGAGCCACACCGCACAGAGCAGAGCCACCCCACACAGAGAGGAGCCACACAGAGCAGAGCAGCCCCACACAGAGCAGAGCTGCAGCAAGCAGAGCATCCCCACAGAGAGCAGAGCCGTGCTGAGCAGAGCAGCCCCATACAGAGCCGAGCAGACCAGCCCAGCACAGAGCAGCCATACAGTGAGCATCTGGGCCCCCCCTGTACCACTCACAGCATCAGTGTACTCCACTACCGCCCCTGCCTCCTGTGACCCCTGCCAGCCCCCATCCCTAGTAAAACACCACCGGATTATAATACAGACCCCCTTATTTTTTTTTTTTTTATTTACTCCAAATTTGGGGAGCGTCTTATAATCCGGGGCGTCTTATAAAACGAAAAAATACAGTATTCAAAGAGAGATTTAAGAAAAATACGTATAAACAGAGAGAAGTCATACACAGGCATACACATGGACACGCATAGCTACACATCATATACATACACACACACACACACACACCACACACACGCATTAGAGATATTATTGATATGGTGAAGTCGGCAGCAACCTCATTCACCTCCCCCGCTTGTCTCCATCCAGATCCTCCTGGGCATGGGGCTGTGTTGCACTGCATGATGGCCATCACTAACAGACATGGCCGTGCACAGTGCACACAGACTGCTGTATATAAATCACAGGAAGATCTAGGGCTACAGTATATACATCACAGGAAGGGCTGGAGGATACAGTATACAGGAGGGGCAGGAGGCATAGACATTACTGGGGAGCATACATGTTACTGAGGTGCATACATATTCCTGGGGGGGCATAGATGTTACTGGGGTTTTATACAACTCTGAGGGGCATACACATTACTGGGGTGGGCAGCATTCAGCCTTGGGGTGGCAGCGCATACGGCTCTGAGGTGGCAGTGCATACGGCTCTGAGGTGGCAGTCTATACGGCTCTGTGGGGCCAGCGCATACGGCTCAGGCAGTCCCATACAGCTCAAGAGGGGACACCTACTGCTCAGGAGTGGGAGCCCTTACAAATGGGGGGTGAAATATGCAGCTGAGATGAAGGAGGGGTCCTATATAGATCGGGGGGTGGAACATACAGCTCAGG
Source organism: Anomaloglossus baeobatrachus (assembly GCF_048569485.1). Taxonomy (NCBI): domain Eukaryota; kingdom Metazoa; phylum Chordata; class Amphibia; order Anura; family Aromobatidae; genus Anomaloglossus; species Anomaloglossus baeobatrachus. Next base: position 277,594,387 of record NC_134356.1, on the reverse strand, counting down.
AGGGGTGCCCCATACAGATCGGGGGTGGTAAATACAGCTCAGGTGAAGGGGGCATACAGTATGGGAGGACATATGCTATGCTTAGTGTGCTGGGGGATGCTGGCTGGAGCTGCGCTGCGGCTCCTCTTCATATGTGAGACTGGAGCAGACTGCGCGGTAGCTCCGCCCACAGATGAACTTCAGTGCAAGAGGTGCACGGAGCATTCAACATTGAATGCTGTGTGCCAGTGTGGATTAAAGGGTCGGCAACTGCATTATCCAGGATGCAGGATAATGCAGCTGCCAACCCAAGCACTGCAGTCCCTTGAACTTAGCCCGGGGCCAGCAAGACTGAAGACGGCGAGTGGGCCCCCCAGCTGTCCAGGACCCCGGCATTTTCCCTGGTGTGCTGGATGCTGATGCCAGATGCAGGGTGTGTAGAATATGATGGGTCAGGGTGTTTGAGAGAGGGGTAAGTTGGGATACAGGCTGTGTGAGATATAGGGATGCAGGGTGTGTGGGATATGGGCTGCAGGGTCTGTGGGATATGGGGGTGCAGTGTGTGTGATATGGAGGTACAGGCTGGGGTGAAGGGTTTGCGGGATATAGGGTGCAGTGTGGGATATGGGGGTGAAGGATGTGTGTGGGATATGGGGGTGCAGGATGTGTCTGGGATAGAGCACCACAAAGGAGGTAAAGATGAGAAACAAGGTAAGTTCTCCACCATGGAGCTGTAGATGCAAGAAACCTTTACTGTAAAGTGGTAGGAAGGGGAATAGGAGCATTCACTCAGTATATAGAGTGACAGCACATTATGGGAGGCAGTAAGGACAGTGTGAGGGCACAGTATGAGAGGAGCACTATACGAGGTATAATGTGAGGGCAAATTGTGAAGGCTGTATGGTGTGAAAAAACAGCAGAGTATGGAGAGGGGTGATGTGGCAAGGGGCATGGAAAGTGTGGACAATGTGAAGACCATTGTTCATATGTTCATATCTCAGGTGCATTATTTTGTATGGAAAGCATATAGGACATGGTTAATGGGGGGGGGATGGTTTTATGAAAGACAGTGTGGTGGAAATAATTCATGGTGGCAGTGGTTGTAGTATATGAGAGGCACAATGTGGAGGCCATGTATCATTAGGGGGAAAGTGTAAGGGTCACTTTTTGATCAGAGAGCATGGTGAGGGGAAATATTTTTTCAAGTGCACAGTATAATATTTAGTTAGTGCACAGTATGTGCAGATATTTTTTATTTAGATGTAATAATGACACTCATTTTTTAGGGCATCATGTTGGAATATGTTTTGGAAAACCAAAAAATGGAAGTCTGCGGAAAGAAGCTGTGTACGTCCAAAGTCATCATGTTGTCTGGATCAGATGAAGAAGAATGGAGTGAGACAAAGCCAATCAAAGAAGAAGTCACCAATACGCTACCTGGATCTAAGGGATAATTTATACTGGACAATTGCTTCATTTAAAGGGAATCTGCTCCCCCATCTGAGAGCAGCATAATGTAGTGACAGAGACCCTGATTCCAGAAATGACTTACTGGGCTGTTTGCCATGTTTTTTCTGCTGCAGATGTAGCAGTTATACAGAGCTCATGAATATGCTGGACTACCTGCTTGCATGCAAAGTAGTCCTATAATGATAATATACTGCTGATTAATCAGTAATTTTATCAAAACTGCACTGAGAAGGTCAGTAAGTGACACATCGCTGGAATCAGTATCTCTGCCCCTACGTTATGCCGCTCTCAGATTAGAGGGCAAAAACCTGGTGACAGACTGGCTTTAAATGATAGTTGACTGTTTGGTTATATGAAGCCGATCGGCAGCTGTTTAATGGCCTGTGACTGCAGACTTGTGAATCCTCATAGCATGCACACAGTGCACTGTCATGGTTTTCTAGTGTCGGTGGTGAGAGCGGGCCGTCATGTGACCACAAGAGTGCGATTGGCATGCTTCTAGCCATATCTGCATGAGGCTTTAGTCTGATTTATTGGTAGGGTACGTGATCAATTTAAGTGCTTAGAACAGCATGATCGCCAACTACGGCCCTGCCGCTACACTCAACCGTACTTGTTTGTGCATGCATGCTGCAATTTATTTTTTTTCTCACACCACCCGGTCCGAGCACAAAATCGAATATGTGCACTGCCTCATTGGATAACATTGGTCCGAAAGCGATCCACTATTTTGTTGGATCGCACTTGGACCAAAAATACGGTTGTCTACACAAGGTATTAGGCTACGACACCATCGTTGTAAATATGGTTACCTGGTTAGGGGCCCACTCAGAAATTTCGCCCTCTCTGAGCCAAACCCCTAGCTACACCTCTGCATATAATGTACTGAAAAATGGCAATTTGTTTTTTAATTCTTGTGGAATTAAATAAAAAAAAACAAACAAACAAAACCCATGGCAATTCTGCATTTGTTTTTTGGGCTTCAGTTTTACGACTTTCATTTTGGTATAAAACTGATCTAGTAGCCTTGCTATATCTATAAAGGTCAGCTCTCTTATGGTAATACCACATTTATAAAGTTTTTGTTTTACTGCTATTTAGAAACAGAAATAAAAATCTACAATAAAAACTTGAAAAAAAAATTGGCTTTAGAACCATAACTATTTTATTTTTTGGTCAAAAGACAATGATGACTTTTTTTTTTGCATGCCGCCCTATAGGTTTTATTGGTACCATCCTATACTATATACTGTATTTACTATATAGTTCTATACTATAGAACTTTCTGATTTCTTTTACTTAATTTTTTTAGGCAGTGGCATAACAAACCCCCCACAGATTCTGACATTCCAATTCTTTTCTGTTTTCACCGAACAATATAACCAAATATTGTATGTTAGGGGTTTTTTTTTTTTAGAAATTGCTGTTTATATTTTGGGAAAAGGGGAGTGATTATTTCTCTGGGGAAATTTGCATTTTTTTCTTTAAATTTTTTAAAAAACATTATTTTACTTTTTTTTTTTTTTAAATTTTAACATTTTATCACTTATGTAGTATAGCAGTCAGCTGTGTATTTACCAGTCGCATATACAGTGCCTTGTGAAAGTATTCGGCCCCTTTGAATTTTTCAACCTTTTCCCACATTTGAGCCTGCTTTTCTTCAACAGGGACAGGGAAGATAGGTAAAATTGATGGGAAGATGGATGGAGCCAAATACAGGACCATTCTTGAAGAAAACCTGTTGGAGTCTGCAAAAGACCTGAGACTGGGACGGAGATTTGTCTTCCAACAAGACAATGATCCCAAGCATAAAGCAAAATCTACAATGTAATGGTTCACAAATAATCGTATCCAGGTGTTAGAATGGCCAAGTCAAAGCCCAGACCTGAATCCAATCGAGAATCTGTGGAAAGAGCTGAAAACTGCTGTTCACAAACGCTCTCCATCCAACCTCACTCAGTTCGAGCTGTTTACAAAGGAGGAATGGGCAAGAATTTCAGTCTCTCGATGTGCAAAACTGATAGACACATACCCCAAGTGACTTGCAGCTGTATTCGCAGCAAAAGGTGGCGCTACAAAGTATTAACTTAAAAAGGCCGAATAATATTGCACACCCCAATTTTCAAATTATTCTTTTTTACAAACGTTTAAAATAAGCAATACATTTCGTGTCCCACTTGTTGATTCTTCACCATAAAAATTTTCATCTTTATGTTTGAAGCCTGAAATGTGGGAACAGGTTGAAAAATTCAGTGGGGCTGAATACTTTCGCAAGGCACTGTAAAGCCCAGCCACAGACGTAGCTATACTGGGGCCACCCTCGTTCCTACATCTCTTAGGCCTGTGACAAACATCCGTGCCGCTGGTACGTGTTTGCCATTTTTTGCACGTAGCGGCGGCACGGAGACACGTTCAGCAATGCTACCCTATTGTAGCAGGCACACACACGTAAAACCACACGGAACGTGTGTCCGTGTGCGTTTGTACGTGTGTGCGTTTTTCTACACGCTGACATGTCAGTGTTTTCACCGGCAGCACGAGTGCCACACGGCCCGCACCCGTACCAAACTGGTGTAGTGTGGATGCGGTCCCGTGTGTCACGCGCCGGAGAAAACACACGTGTCAGAGAAAAAAAAACCTTAACTCACCTTCTCCAGCCCTCCTGTCTCTGCCGCTGCTGTCACTTGCTGCCGACCGCCGCTCATTATTCTCATTTAATATTCACTTCACTGCGGCCGGAAGCAGCAGCAGCGGGGAGACAGGAGGCTGGAGACCGAAGATCAGAACCACGGACAGCAGAAAGGACCACGTGAGTATGTAAATAACCTGTTCTCTGTATGTTATCACGGATAGCATGCGGAGAATACACGTGGCCCGCATGTACCAGAGACACGTACTTACCTGCACGCAACACGCAGGGGAAATACGTGTCTCTCGGCACGTGCGTGATTTTCACGTGAGTGTGTCGGAGGCCTTAGGCTGTGTGCTTTTTTCATGCGTTTACACTGCGTATTGTACCGCAGCTTAAAAGCATGCTTTCTACGTCCCCAGCACAATCTATGAAGATTGTGGAAATTCCATCTGCACTTTGCGTTTTAGAACGCAGCATTTCGGCTGCTGAAATATTTTACCAAAACGCTGCGTTCTAAAAAGCAACATGTCACTTCTTTTGTGCGTTCTGGATGCTTTTCCCACTCTGTCTATGGCAGAGCAAGCATCCAGAACACATGAATTCCACAGGCATAATGCTTTCAAAACGCAGCTTTTCGGCCGCGTTTTGAAATGCACATGCAGTGACTTAAATGCTGCGGAATAGAACGCAGAGACGTGCGCACATTCCCTCAAATGCCGCTGTCTCGACTAACAGCAGCATCTTAAGTTAATTTCCCACATTGAGTTTCTGGTTAGTTTTTGACGCTGCATATTTTTGCTACATTAAATTCACAGTATCCTACAGTTCTAGCAAAGTGGATGGAAATTAAGAAAATCTCATGACCTGTGTCAAATATACATGTAAAATTGCAATTAAGAAATGCAAGTAACCTAACTACACTAATAGGTGCAGAAATGCTGCAATATTAATAACTCCCTATTCATCATGGGAACCTAGCCTAAGGGCTGGGTCACACGAGCATATACATCAAACACGTGCTATTCGATGTTATGTCGAATAGCACTCACTCCATTGTTATACTATGGGTCAGTGCTGACCTGAGCTTTTTTACTCATGGCAATTCGGCATAGTTAATAAAAAAATCACAGCATGCTGAGATTGGCAGTGTATATTGGATGTTGCGCACCCTTACAAGTCTAAAGATGTGTGCAAAACATCAGACTGCACTGAAGTCATCATAGAAGAAAATGGAGAAGATGGAGAAATCAAGTTCTGCATCTTCTCCTTACATGTGCTCCGATTCTCACATTCTGATCAGAGTTTTAGCTGAGCCTTGGTTCTACTTGCGATTATTACGGACAAGTGCAATCTGATAAAATATCAGATTGCAGTAGCACCACTGTTATACAATCAGGCAGTGTCCATCTGTTATTTTTTTCTCATGCCATATTGGCATGAGAAAAGAATTGCAGCATGCTGCGTTTGGCAGTGAGTGTCAGCTTACACGCAGCCATACAAGTCTATGGGTGCGTGAACATTGCACTGCACTCAGATGTCATCTGAGTGTAGTATGATATACGGCGAGACAGGCCTTAGCAGGGCAAAGATAAGTATGTGTGACGCCCTGGCAGAACCAGGTAGTCACACAAGAGACCCCCGCATAACACCATCCCTCACAGGGTTACATACAGCCGACCTGAAATCCTAGTCACCCCCCTCAGGACAAGACAGGCACACCAGTGGGCGGGACCAGGCGATTAGGAAACGTCCACCTAGGGGTCTAGACAGCCCGGGGCGGGAAAACAGTTAGTTAAGTGATAGTTGAAGTTTGGAGTGGAGGTGCCAGCTGACTGGCGCCGGGGTTGGAGCCCTGGTGCCTTGGCTAGGTGGCAGACGGTGGTCCCCGTCAGCAGGCGACGGGAAGACGGCAGCCGGAGATCCGGGGTGGACGGGACAGGGTTGCAGCCCGCCGGTACCTATACTGGAGAACCGACCCGGAAACAGTGCACAGAGGGGGTACTTGGACCCTGAAGCCAGGACCGGAACCAACGGCCTAGCTAATTAACCAATTGTGGGCAGGATTTTAGGTCCTGTCCCAACCAAAGTCCCAAAAGGAGACAACCACCCACAGAGAGGGATAGGGCAACCGCCAGGGCCCGGTAGATCCCACGGGTCAGCGTCAGCGGGCACGGCTCCTCAGGTACACAACAAGCCGGGAGCGGACTCCTGTGTTCCATACTGGGAAGTCCAACACAAGCATAAACAGTGCAGAGGGAAAAGACGGCGACCACCAGCCCGGGTGGGGGGACCAGAGTACAACCGGCCACGGTGGCCGGCCACCAGCACCTTGGTTTACCAAAAGACTCGTGTGATTTATTCAACTGTGAGTAACCAAACATCCCCTGGTACGTCCGGGCGCAAAGGCCCCTGCCATCACCATCCCCTGCACAGAGCCACTGGGTCCCGGGGCAACCATCCCTACCCACGGAGGAGTTAACATCCCAGCTGCCATTACATCTCCCCCGGGGTGTCCCACAACAGCAGCGGTGGTGCCACCTTTCACCACACACCGTGGGTGCCGTCATGAACTGAATACGGCCAAGCCTGTACAACTACGTGTTCCTTTTCATTTGGCGTGTCCGCGTGACCCCCGGGTCCGGAGGATCCCTCGAGCCACACACAGCGGGTCCAGATCCAAGCAGCCCGGCTGCTACAGGCGTGGGGGCGGCACATATGTGTGCGCAGGAGCGCAATGGAGGATTCTGTGTGCATGACGTAGGACCCGTCATCCACATGAAGCAGGGAAGGAGTATGACGATTGTAAGAAGATAGGAGGCGCTGGACCGAGACCAGCAACGCCCACTGGACCTGACTGCCCCGCAGGTGAGTATAATAAAAGATGTTTTTTATGTTACACAGAGCGGCCTGGGCACTTATATACCGTATTCTAGAATGCTGTACATAGGGGTTTAGTGGGGGTGGCCACAGGTTATAAGGGAATATCCTGGTGTCAGGTTTCCTTTATGTTTACATCCAAAAAATTAAGTATATTAAAACAAAGTTAGAAATGTTCAAACTAAAACAAAAGCATACAATGAAAATGGAATGTTCTTTGAATTACGAAATCACATTCTTACAAAGAGATACCAGTGTAAACATGATGCCTATTAAACATACAGGACATAAATCCAGTAGAACATACTTTGTTTCCATACCATCACTGACAGATTTTAATTGCTAACATGCAGGATTGACTGAGGCAGCTGCTAACAGTGTAATTAAGTGCTGTATTTGGCGGCAGAGCAGACTTTATCCTGATATAATATTTGTTATATAAAAGGCAAGCTATTATTTCAGCTTCCTGCCTGGAGGGTGTACTGCACCTTGCAACCTCCTACATTCCACAGGTAATAGATTTTATTTTGGATAAGACAAGTCTTAACTCATTAGGTACATAATAATCCCTGATTACTTCCCTCCAATTGAGAGGAGAAATAGTAGGATGTGCTTCACCAAGTATGACTAGAAAACTGAATACAGTCCAGTAATATGAGAAGATGACAGCTTTGAAAGTTCAACGAAGATAAATTAATCGCTAAGTATTTTGTGCATGGATAGAACCAGGGCTGTGGAGTCGGAGTCGGAGTCGTGGAGTCGGAGTCGGAGCTCATTTTGGTGGAGTCGGAGTCGGAGTCGGTATAAAATGCACCGACTCCGACTCCTAAAATATATAATAAATTGGGGACAGGAGTGCAATGCAGAATGTGCAGAATATTTTACTAAATAATAACATTTAGTATAATGCTTATATTTAAGTGAAAAATTTATTGTAGTACAATGTGAACATCAGACATTTAATTGTTTTTATGATACAATAATCAAGATATTTGGATAGAACATAAAATATTTATTGGAATACAACTTTAGAACACAAAAAACTAATAAATTGTAAATATGTAATATATATATATATATATATATATATATATATACAGTGTATATACACACACAAGATATATATGTAATCTACTGTATATTACATAGTGTATTACATATTTACAATTTATTACAGTTTTTTGTGTTCTAAAGTTGTATTCCAATAAATATATTTTATGTTCTATCCAAATATCTTGATTATCGTATCATAAAAATTATTAAATGTCTGATGTTCACATACACATATTCATGTACTACAATAAATTTTTCACCTAACTAAGCAATATATGTAGGAGTCGGAGTCGGAGCCGGAGTCGGAGTCGGAGCCGGAGTCGGAGTCGGTGCAAGAGAATTTGAGGAGTCGGAGTCGGAGTCGAAGGTTTGGCTTACCGACTCCACAGCCCTGGATAGAACAACAGTAACTTTATGGTACACAATTCATTACTTTCAGAGGATAATATGATCTATTAATGCTTATTACTTTGGCAAAAAAAGATGACGTGATGTGAATTGCGATGTCTCGGGCTTTTTGGACAAATTACTTTTGTGGCCTTTCCACTGCATATGCCATGAAAGAAAAAATTAGAATGGTTTGAAGAATTGGTATCTCACTGATGATAACATTGGGAGTATCTACCTCTCATCATTTATATTTTTATGCGCTTGTGAAAACCGTAATACAGATGTGAACCCAGCCCAACGGCACATTTAGACAAGCCAATTTCAGCCCGTCAATAAGCAACAAATCGACTATATGTGATCAATCTGCTGGACCATATATGACAAGCTTCCCCCCCCATTCACCTTTTGTGCCTTCCCTATTCCCTCATAGACTGTAAGCTTACGAGCAGGGCCCTCACTCCTCCGGGTATCTTAATTTTGTTATTTTGTAATGTCTCATATTGTCTGTACATGTCCCCTCTGAATTGTAAAGCGCTGCGGGATATGTTGGTACTATAGAAATAAAACTTATTATTATTATTATCATCAATGCTCATTTTACATGAGCTGACAAAAACTGATGGAAACGCTGGAATATTGTTAGAAGCACGTCGCCCTTAAATAATGATTTTTATGACAGTAAAATCAAAGCTGATCCCCTTGTGAACTAGCATTTTGTTAAGTTTGTTAGATGTCTTGATAATTGGGAACAAGTATGAATTATTGGCTTGCCTAAATGTGCATTAACCGCTTAAAGGAACTGTCACCAGACAAGGCTTCCGGGAGAAAATGAACTTCATTACTCCCGGGAGTCACTGGCTTTAAAGGAAACTTGTCAGGTCTCTTATGTCCTCTAACCCAGCAGCATTCATATTTGTTTGTCAAAATTTCCTTCCTAACCAGCCCTGTATGAGTTTATTTACTAAAATCAATGTTTAAAAAGGGATTTATAAACTGCACTCTTCCTATGCTAAACAGGGTCTTGACCAGTCATTTAGGCATTAGTTCCTAAGACTAGTCGGCCCACTTTTCATGTTATCATGCCATTTTACTGAGGAAAGTAGGTTCGTGGCCAAAATTTTGTGATAAATGACCCCATCCATCCTTCCTTCAATACGGTGCTGTCGTCCTGTCTCCTTTGCAGAAAAGCATCCCAAAAGTATGATGTTTCCACTGCCATGCTCCACGGATGAGACGGTGTTCTTGGGGTTGCACTCATTCTTCTTCCTCCTCCAACCACGGCGACTGGAGTTTATACCAAAAATGTTATTGTGGTCTCATCTAATCACATGAGATTCTCCCATGCCTCCTCTAGAGGCCTCATCCAGATGGTCACTGACGAACTTCAAACGGGTCTTGACATGTGCTTGTGTGCACAGGGGGACTTGAGTGCCCTGCAGGATTTTAATCCATGAGAGCGTAGGGTGTTGCTTTGAGACTGTGGTCCTATATCTATTCAGGTCAGGTCCTCCCATATACTTCTGGATTGATTCCTGACCTTTTTCAGAATCATCCTTACCCCACAAGGTGAGATCTTGTATAAAACCCCAGACCGAGTAAGATTGACAGTCACCTTGTGTTTCTTCCATTTTCTAATAATTGCGCCAACAGGTGTTACCTTCTTACCAAGTTGCTTGCCTACTGTCCTGTAGCTGATCCCAGCCTTGTGCAGGTCTATAATTTTGTCCCTGTTGTCCTTAGACAGCTCTTTGGTCTTGGCCATGGTAGAGAGATTGGAGTGTGATTGAATGTAACAAAAAATAACAAATGAAGCGATACTCACCTGCTGGCACTTAGCTGGATACAGTGCAGACTGCTCTGTGGCCCTGCTCAGACACAGGAAGAGAAGATATGATTCCACCATTAACATGACCTTAGCAGCCTATGATTGGCTGCAGTGATCAGTAGCGCATCATTGGATGTTTGTCTAACTAGCTGAAGTCACCTGACTGCAGCAGCCAATCATAGGCCTTAGTCTCCTGCTGCTGCTAGAACAATGACATCTCCCTTCCAATGCACATGCAGACCACAGAGTTGCCTACACTAGATAGAGGCAAGTATCAATAGGTATCACTATATTTATTTTTTAATATACAAGACAACCCCTTTAACATATTTTATATACACTGTCCATTTTCATCTAGATTTGTAATTAAGACAGCCATAAACAATAATGCGTGTTCTGTATCAGTTTGTAGACTCTCTCTTGAGAACTGTGCTTTGAATTAGTCTACTGACTTGCAGGGTCACATGGTCATCAACTGAACGAGAACAAATATTTGAAGGAAGACTAAAAAATAAGCATGCTGGGGGAAATTAGAAAACATGCAAAGAAGAAGGGAATTTTGTTACTTACCGTAAATTCCTTTTCTTCTAGCTCTTATTGGGAGACCCAGACGATTGGGGTATAGCTACTGCCCTCTGGAGGCCACACAAAGCACTACACTAAAAGTGCAAGGCCCCTCCCTCTCTGGCTATACCCCCCCGTGGTATCACGGGTACTCCAGTTTTAGTGCCAAAGCAAGAAGGAGGAAGCCAACAACTGGTTTAAACAAATTAACTCCGAGTAACATCGGAGAACTGAAAAACCGTTCAACATGAACAACATGTGTACCCGCAAACAGCAAAAACAATCCCGAAGGACAACAGGGCGGGTGCTGGGTCTCCCAATAAGAGCTAGAAGAAAAGGAATTTACGGTAAGTAACAAAATTCCCTTCTTCTTCAGCGCTCTATTGGGAGACCCAGACGATTGGGACGTCCAAAAGCTGTCCCTGGGTGGGTAAAGAAATACCTCATGTTAGAGCTGCAAAACAGCCCCCCCCTACGGGGATGTCACTGCCGCCTGCAGGACTCTTCTACCTAAGCTGGCATCCGCCGAAGCATAGGTATGCACCTGATAATGCTTGGTGAACGTGTGCAGACTCGACCAGGTAGCCGCCTGACACACCTGTTGAGCCGAAGCCTGGTGCCGTAATGCCCAGGACGCACCTACGGCTCTGGTTGAGTGGGCTTTTAGCCCTGAAGGAACCGGAAGCCCAGCAGAACGGTAGGCCTCTATAATTGGTTCTTTGATCCATCGAGCCAAGGTGGCTTTAGAAGCCTGCAACCCCTTGCGCGGACCGGCGACAAGGACAAAAAGTGCATCGGAACGGCGCATGGGCGCCGTGCGGGAAATGTAGATCCTGAGTGCTCTCACCAGATCTAGCAAACGCAAGTCCCTTTCATACCGGTGAACCGGATGAGGATAAAAGGAAGGCAATGATATATCCTGATTAAGATGAAACGAGGATACGACCTTAGGGAGAAACTCCGGAATGGGGCGCAGCACAACCTTGTCCTGGTGGAACACCAAGAAGGGAGCCTTGGATGACAGAGCAGCCAGCTCAGACACTCGCCGAAGCGATGTGATCGCAACAAGAAACGCCACTTTCTGTGACAGGCGAGAAAAAGAAACTTCTTTGAGAGGCTCGAAGGGCGGCTTCTGGAGAGCCACTAGTACCCTGTTCAGATCCCATGGATCCAACGGCCGCTTGTACGGGGGCACAATATGACAGACCCCCTGCAGGAACGTGCGCACCTTAGGAAGACGTGCTAGACGCTTCTGAAAAAACACGGATAGTGCCGAGACTTGCCCTTTAAGGGAGCCGAGCGACAAGCCCTTTTCCAACCCTGATTGCAGGAAAGATAGAAAAGTGGGCAATGCAAATGGCCAGGGAGACACTCCCTGAGCAGAGCACCAGGTTAAGAAAATCTTCCACGTTCTGTGGTAGATCTTAGCAGAAGTTGACTTCCTAGCTTGTCTCATTGTGGCTACCACTCCCTGGGATAATCCTGTTGACGATAGGATCCAGGACTCAATGGCCACACAGTCAGGTTCAGGGCCGCAGAATTCTGATGGAAAAACGGCCCTTGAGACAGCAGGTCTGGACGGTCTGGAAGCGACCACGGTCGGCCGACCGTGAGATGCCACAGATCCGGATACCACGATCTCCTCGGCCAGTCTGGGGCGACGAGTATGATGCGGCTGCAATCGGATCTGATCTTGCGTAGTACTCTGGGCAAGAGTGCCAGAGGCGGGAATACATATGGGAGGCGGAAGTGCGACCAATCTTGCACCAAGGCGTCTGCCGCCAGCGCTCTTTGATCTCGCGACCGCGCCATGAATGCCGGGACCTTGTTGTTGTGCCGAGACGCCATTAGGTCGACGTCCGGCACTCCCCATCGGCGACAGATTTCCTGAAACACGTCCGGGTGAAGGGACCATTCCCCCGCGTCCATGCCCTGGCGACTGAGGAAGTCTGCTTCCCAGTTTTCTACGCCCGGGATGTGAACTGCGGATATGGTGGATGCTCTTTCCTCCACCCACATCAGAATGCGCCGGACTTCCTGAAAGGCTTGCCGGCTGCGCGTCCCTCCTTGGTGGTTGATGTATGCCACCGCTGTGGAGTTGTCCGATTGGATTCGGATCTGCTTTCCTTCCAGCCACTGTTGGAAGGCCAGTAGGGCAAGATACACTGCCCTGATTTCCAGAACATTGATCTGAAGGGTGGACTCCTGCTGAGTCCACGTCCCCTGAGCCCTGTGGTGTAGAAACACTGCTCCCCACCCCGACAGACTCGCATCTGTCGTGACTACTGCCCAGGATGGGGGCAGGAAGGATCTTCCCTGAGACAATGAGGTGGGAAGGAGCCACCATTGCAGAGAGTCCTTGGCCGTCTGGGAAAGAGAGACTTTCCTGTCTAGGGAAGTCGTCTTCCCGTCCCATTGGCGGAGAATGTCCCATTGAAGTGGACGCAGATGAAACTGCGCAAAGGGAACTGCTTCCATGGCTGCCACCATCTTCCCTAGGAAGTGCATGAGGCGCCGTAAGGGGTGCGACTGGCCCTGAAGGAGCGATTGCACCCCTGTCTGTAGGGACCGCTGCTTGTTTAGCGGAAGCTTCACTCTCGCTGCTCGAGTATGAAACTCCATGCCAAGATACGTTAGTGACTGTGTCGGTGACAGATTTGACTTTGGAAAGTTGATGATCCATCCAAAAGTCTGGAGAGTCTCCAGCGTAGCCTGTAGACTGAGTTGGCATGCCTCTTGAGAGGGTGCCTTGACAAGTAGATCGTCTAGGTAAGGGATCACCGAGTGTCCCTGAGAGTGCAAGACTGCTACCACCGCCGCCATGACCTTGGTGAAGACCCGTGGGGCTGTCGCCAGACCAAATGGCAGAGCTACGAACTGAAAATGGTCGTCTCCTATCACAAAACGTAGAAAACGTTGATGTTCTGTAGCAATTGGCACGTGGAGATAAGCATCCTTGATGTCTATTGAGGCAAGGAAGTCTCCTTGAGACATTGAGGCAATGACAGAACGGAGGGTTTCCATCCGGAACCTCCTGGCGTGCACATGTTTGTTGAGCAGTTTTAGGTCCAGAACAGGACGGAATGAGCCGTCCTTTTTTGGCACCACAAAGAGATTGGAGTAAAACCCTCTCCCTTGTTCCTGAAACGGTACAGGAACCACTACTCCCTCCGCTCTTAGGGAGTCCACCGCCTGCCGCAGGACATCTACACGGTCTGGGTGTGGGGAGGTTCTGAAGAACCGAGCTGGAGGACGAGAACTGAACTCGATTCTGTACCCGCGCGACAAAATGTCCGTCACCCACCGGTCTTTGACCTGTGACATCCAAGTGTCGTAAAAGCGGGAGAGCCTGCCCCCGACCGGAGATGCGGAGGGAGGGGACTGGAAGTCATGAGGTAGCCGCTTTGGAAGCGGTTCCTCCATTTGCTTTCTTGGGGCGTGAATGAGCCCTCCAGGAATCTGAGTTTCTTTGCGTCCTCTGAGTCCCTTTGGACGAGGAGAATTGTGTTTTGCCCGAACCTCGAAAGGACTGAAACTTCTGCTGCCACTTTCTCTGCTGAGGTTTGCTTGATCTGGGCTGGGGTAAAGAGGAGTCTTTACCCTTGGACTGTTTAATGATGTCAGCCAGTGGCTCGCCAAACAGTCTTTCTCTAGACAAAGGCAAGCTGGTTAAACATTTTTTGGAACCAGCATCTGCTTTCCAGTCCTTTAACCACAATGCCCTGCGCAAAACTACCGAATTGGCAGACGCCATTGAGGTGCGGCTGGTAGATTCTAGGACCGCATTGATAGCGTAAGACGCAAACGCGGACATCTGCGAGGTAAGGGACGCCACTTGCGGCACCGCTGGATGTAAGATAGCATCCACTTTCGCTAAACCAGCTGAAATAGCTTGTAGCGCCCATACGGCTGCGAATGCTGGAGCAAACGACGCGCCGATAGCTTCATAGACAGATTTTAACCAAAGGTCCATCTGTCTGTCATTGGCATCTTTAAGTGAAGCGCCATCTTCCACTGCAACTATGGATCTAGCTGCAAGTTTGGAAATCGGGGGATCCACCTTTGGACACTGGGTCCAGCGCTTGACCACCTCAGGGGGGAAAGGATAACGTGTATCCTTAGAACGTTTAGAGAAACGCTTTTCTGGATGAGCATCGTGTTTCTGGATTGATTCTCTGAAGTCAGAGTGATCCAACAGAGCACTTAATTTACGCTTGGGATAGAGGAAACGAAATTTCTCCTGCTCTGCCGCTGCCTCTTCTGCTGAAGGGGTTGGGGGAGAAATATCTAACAGCCTATTGATGGCTGAGATAAGATCGTTTACCATGGCGTCCCCATCCGGGGTATCCAGATTGAGAGGGGTTCCAGGATTAGACTCCTGATCACTCTCTTCAGACACATCACAGGGAGACTGATTGCGCTGAGACCCTGAGCAGTGTGATGACGTTGAGGGTCTTTCCCAGCGAGCCCGCTTGGGGTGGCTGGGGCAATCATCTGAGTCATCATACTCATCCTGAGAGGCCGGGGACCCCCTTGCAGTCTGGATTAAATCCAACTGCGGAGGGTTAGAGGACATAGACCTCGCCGTGTCCATAGACTGAGCCCCAGGCATGGATTGCAAAGTTTCCAGGATTTTTGCCATAGTCACCGACATATTAACCGCAAAAACTGCAAAGTCTGACCCTGACACCGGGGCAGGACTTACAGGCGTCTCAGCCTGGGTCACTATCTCTCCTGACTCCGGCTGGCGAAGCAGCACCGGATCTGAGCATTGCACACAATGGGGGTCTTTGGAACCTGCTGGTAGAGCAGTCCCACAAGCAGCACACACAGTGCACACAGCCCTAGCCTTGGCAGCTTTGCGTCTTGTGGATGACATGCTGCTGCTTCCTCAGAGCGATCTGGTGTATTCAGCCAGGAAGCGACCTCACAGTGCAATAAATCAATAAATAACTATGTCCAGTGACACAATACACTAACATACACTGAGGCACTAGAGGGGCCAGCTGAAAAGCCGCTTACCGCCCGCTAAAGAGCGGGTGTGTGGTCTTCCAAAGCCCCTCAGTCTAGGTCTCCCAGAGCCTTGCGTCCTTCTTCCAGCCAGCCATGCATGTAATGGCTGCCGGCGTCCTGAGGGAAGAAGGGGGGCGGGCCCTGGGCGTTCCTGACCAAGAGCGGGAAGCCTGCTCCCTCTGTGCCTAGTGTGAGGGCTGGAGCATGTAAATCAGGCTCCAGCCCTCCTCGCTGCCGTGAAACAGCGTCTCTCCCCTACCCTGATTGACAGGGTGGGGGCGGGAACGATCGGAGCTGCCGGCGTCCTAGGCCCAAAAGCCGGGGACTAGAGTTATAAACGCCGCCGCCGTAAAAGCGCGGTCGGCGTATCCCCGGCGCACCACAAGTCACAGCAGCGCCGCCCGGTCCAGTGAGGGTCGGCGCTGCGTTCCCAGAACACAAAGTCCCCCAGATGACTGTAGGAACACCAGCTCAGTGTACGGTCCCCGGCGCACTACAACACCCAGCCAGCCCGGAGTGTGTCTGTGCCTGCCGGGGACACAGAGTACCTGTATGATGCAGGGCCCGGTCCCTGATGGTACTCCTGCTCCGTATCCATCAGGTTCTGATGGGTCTGTGGATGGAGCCCGGCGACAGAGCTTTGAGGCCGGCAGGATCCCACTTCCACAGAACCCCCAAGGGGATGTGGAAGGAAAAACAGCATGTCAGGCTCCAGCCCTGTACCAGCAATAGGTACCTCAACCTTACAACACCATCCAGGGGTGAGAAGGGAGCATGCTGGGAACACTATATGTGTCCTCTTTTCTTCCATCCGAACTAGTCAGCAGCTACTGCTGACTAAAATCTGTGGAGCTATGCATGGAATGTCTGACCTCCTTCGCACACAAAGCTAAAACTGGAGTACCCGTGATACCACGGGGGGGTATAGCCAGAGAGGGAGGGGCCTTGCACTTTTAGTGTAGTGCTTTGTGTGGCCTCCAGAGGGCAGTAGCTATACCCCAATCGTCTGGGTCTCCCAATAGAGCGCTGAAGAAAAGAAGGTGGGTAGGGAATCAGTCCGCTACTTTTGCAACTGCAGTTTTGTGATTCTTCCACTAATGTTACACATTTTTTTTTGTACTATGAAAAGATTCCATTAATGCCTGTGCCCCATCACATAGCAGACTATGTTCATGAATGGCACCTATCAGAGTCTAGGATAAATCCAGTGATTAGAGAGAATTTGCCAAAGGCCCTTTGTAGCTCAGAAAAATGCCTACTCCAGAATGGAATGCAGTGAATTCCTGGGAGCACAGGTCCTTCTTTGTTGGAAGTCTAGTGGTATTCTGGAGCAAATAAAAGGCACAAAAAGCGATCTGAGAGGCAATAAGTATTTGGAAAAATGTTCAAAGGCTTCATTTAAACATTCCTTGCTTTTTTAACTGAATCAATCTGTTTAGAATAATATACAGCCAGTATAACTATCATTTTGTTGAGTTACATTATGTGAAAGCTAGTTTCATGTCTTAATCCTCCCAGAGACAAAAAGAAAAAGAGGAAAAAAAATAAACAAAGACCAAAAGTGAGTAGATATAAACAAACATGTGGGTCATCTTAAACAAAAGACTGCTTACATATTATCTTATGAAATTGCTGGTCCATTGAAAACATTACTAAACTGTGCCTTCAATAGAAAGAAGTAATAGAAGAAAAATTGCCTTAGGAAAACAAAAAAGATGATAAATAAAAAATGTGGTTGAATATTAAAAATACAATACCCATGCACAAAACATTTTCAACCTAAAATATAGTGTATACTGCCCAAAAAAAGTAATCTTAATTCATATGGCGCTAATACATTATGCAACACTTTATAATTGGGGAAATAAGAAAGATAGGATTCCGAAAAAAAATAACAGTGGGAAAAGGGAGATGGGTCTCTGGCTGCAAAAATTTACACTTCAAAAAGAAATGTAATACATTTTATTTTAAACTATACCACAACAGTCCTCATTTGTAGCAAAAATTCTACAAAAAAGATAGGTTTTGAACAAAGCAAACATTTTAGGGATAACAAACAGGTTTTAGATTGGTCCAGGCAAAGACCTCACTTGAACTCAATAAAGATGATGTGGCAAGACCTAAAATGTACAGCTCCTACACAACAATGCTAATGTGTCCTAATTAAAGCAGTTCTGCTAAGAAGTTTAGGCTAAAATTCCTCAAAGGCGTTATGAAAGACTTCTCAGATTACAGGAAGCATTTGGTTACAATTATTGCTTCTAAAGATGGTGCAACCACTTAAACTTAATGTAAAGCTTCACCTTCTGACATGGCTTTTTCCATTTAAATGAATGAAGATATAATTAGTCCTGTACATTTAAAAATGAAAACACAATGATATACTTGAAGAGCTGAAGATCTTCATTGTATAGGCTGAAAGGGATTGACACTTTCTGGTGGTCGGTAGAGAGCTGAAACAATGGAATTTCACTGACTGTCTAATGACATATCTTAAAAGTGTAGTCAAGTACTCGGACAATCACTTCTCAATCCGCTTGTTTCTCCCATTTACAATAATAAAACTTAAACTCATCTCTGGTGCCAGGACCGTTTCAGTGGTGTTCCTGGGATCACGTAACTGTGTGATGTCACGTGATCCTCCAGGGCAGTCAGCGCCCGCATCACTCTCCCCACCTTCGAACAAATAGCTTACCTCCAGAGGAAGTGAGCACTGCTGCTTTCTCTCTTCCTCCGGATGTATGTGATATGTCTGAAGGCAAGGAGAGTGAAGAAGCCACTGACTGCCCGACAGGATTGTGTGATGTCACACAGTTACATTATCCCAGGAGAGACAGGGACAACACAGCTGGAACAGCATAAGCGCTGGTGGGGAGAATAACAGATGGATTGAAAATGGGATGTTCGAGTAATGGACAACCCCTTTAATTACATTTTATTACTCTAAAAACCAAGACTTTAAAACCTACCTGTTATTATTTCTTATAAATCAAGTACTAGACATGCAGGAAACATTGTACTAAGAACACATAAAATACACGTAATACGTCTTTTCAGGTGAATGGAGAATAATCGTTACTTTCAAGCAGCCTGCAGTCTCTTTTTCTGTATCATTTTAGTACCAACTCAGGAAATAAAAATTACACCTCCTGTACTGTAATACAATAAAGGGAAATGGTCACCTTGAAAAATGCTATTTACCTACAGTTATAGAGTAAAAATGCAGGTAAGGCTGCTTTCACATTAGCGTTTTTTTGACGAACGTCAAAAAAACGCAAACCGCATATGGCTGGATCCCGTTGATTTAGTGTTGAACGCATGCAAACGCAAGTGTTATTTTACAGGATCCTTTCACTTGCAGTTTATAGGCGGGCATTGGAGTCATCATGTGATCCGGAGTCAGTGGAACTCGATCTGATAGCCTGCAAATGCACGAGCGAGAGAGAGATCTGTGATCATGCTAGGCTGCTTTCTTGGCATGCCGTGTAGAGCAAACAGGATCCTTTCTATTAGCAAAACACCGTTCACATGTGGTTGTGTGCGGTATAGTCAGGATCCTGTGACATGCAGTATTTGGACACAGCTTTTGAAACAAGGTAAAAAACCGCAAACCAACGGATCCCATATATGACGCATGCAAACGCATCTTAACGTGATTCCATTGAAAATACATTGAAATGACAACGCATTTGTCAAGGATCCGGTCACATGCGTTTGCCGTTTTTTTTACATCCGTCAAAAAAACGCGGATGTGAAAGCAGCCTAAATAGTGTTGCAAAGCTGCCTTGTTGCTTTACTGAAAGTGCAGCTACTGGGAGAAAACTTTTATTTCTTTTCTTCCTAGACCTGCCATCTTTCATTCAGAGCGGTCACATGGAGCGGTGACAGTCACCGCTCACAGGTATTGCTCATTATACTGTGAATGGAGGTTACAATAACACCCCAGCACTTTGATAGCAAATCTGATTCAGTGCATCCATGCAGAACTGCAAAGTGCCAAGGTGTGATTTCATCTGCTGCTCACGATATAATGATTGGTGACTAAAGCTGCTCCAAGCACACCCACCATGAAGAAAAGTCAGTGACTTGAGGGAGGAAAAAAGATCATTTTCTCCAGGAAGCTGCACTTTCAGTAAAGCGGGCAGGCAGCATTGTAACCTTAGTCACATGGAGGTTAATAGCTTTTTCAAGGCAACACGTCCCCTTTAACACCTACAGGATTGAAGAATTTTAAGTTTTCAATCTTTCGATTTTTCTACCACTTCTTTTGAGAGCCATAGGTTTTTTATTTTTCCATCCACATAGACAAATGAGGACTTGTTTGTATGGGTTGAGTTGTAGTTTTGAATGGCACCATTGATTTTTATCATATTATGTTATTGAATAATGAGAAAATAATTTCAAGCGAGGTGAAATCGTGAAAAACATTCACTTTCACCACTGTTTTTCAGGTTTTGCTTTACAGTTTTCATTATATGGTAAAGATGAACTGGCAGCATGAGTTTCAAGGTCAGCATGATTATGGCAATGACAAACATACACTTTTTTAAGTAGTGAAAAGAATTAGGTTTAAAAATATTAATTTTAGTTTATAATGACAAAGAACCCTACACTCCAAATTTGATGCAAGTATAGAATTATTTATTGTGGTGAAAGA
This sequence comes from Anomaloglossus baeobatrachus, assembly GCF_048569485.1. NCBI lineage: Eukaryota > Metazoa > Chordata > Amphibia > Anura > Aromobatidae > Anomaloglossus > Anomaloglossus baeobatrachus. Next base: position 277,573,927 of record NC_134356.1, on the reverse strand, counting down.
TGCAAATAAATTTTAGTTTCTGTCACCATTTTCTGAGATCCGTAAGGCTTTTACTTTGCATGAAAGGCGCTGTATGAGGGCGTTTTTTGTGAGATGGGTTGATGTTTTTATTTATATTATTTTGGTGACAATGTGATGTTTTGATCGCTTTTTATTGTATTTTATATAGGAAGGTGTGGTGACTGTAGAACACAATTTTGTCATTTTGATTTTTTTCCTGTTATGACATTTACCAATCAGGATAGTTTTAAATTTTGATTAAGCAAACTTTTCTGGAAGCAGCAATACCAGACATGATTATTTTTTTTTTTTTATTTTTAAAGGAAATCTGTCAGCAGGATTTTGAAATGTAAGCTGAAGACAGCATGCTGCAAGGGTTAAAAGAAAATAAAAAACAACTGAGTCTCTTATCTGTATGCTAGCTATTGTTTACTTACTCTAAAGGGGTTATTACCGTGATTAGCATTAGAGGACTAGGAAGTTGCATGCCATGTTGTCATGCCCCCTCCTCTGATTGAGACACCTCTGATTGAGAGCCTTTGTTAATGTCAGAGTTGCTGCACCTACTAAACTAAGTTAAACATGGTTAGTTTCAGAATCTCTTTGCCTAAAGGTCCAGTCACACTAAGCAACTTACCAGCGATCCCAACAACGATAGGGATCGCTGGTAAGTTGCTAGGAGGTTGCTGGTGAGATGTCACACTGCGACGCTCCAGCGATCCCACCAGCAACCTGACCTGGAAGGGATCGCTGGAGCGTCGCTACACGAGTTGCTGGTGAGCTCACCAGCAACCAGTGACCAGCCTCCAGCGCCGCGTGGAAGATGCTGCGCTTGGTAACTAAGGTAAATATCGGGTAACCAACCCGATATTTACCTTGGTTACCAGCGCACGGAGCTACACGTGCAGAGAGCAGGGAGCAGCGCACACTGAGCGCTGGCTCCCTGCTCTCCTAGTTACAGCACACATCGGGTTAATTACCCGATGCGTACTGCAGCTACATGTGCAGAGAGCAGGGAGCAGCGCACACTGCTTAGCGCTGGCTCCCTGCTCTCCTAGTTACAGCACACACCGGGTTAATTACCCGATGTGTGCTGCAGCTACATGTGCACAGAGCAGGGAGCCGCGCACACTGCTTAGCGCTGGCTCCTTGCTCTCCTAGCTACAGCACACATCGGGTTAATTAACCCGATGTGTCCTGCAGCTACATGTGCACAGAGCAGGAGCCGGCACTGACAGTGAGAGCGGCTGAGGCTGGTAACAAAGGTAAATATTGGGTAACCAAGGACAGGGCTTCTTGGTTACCCGATGTTTACTGTGGTTACCAGCCTCCGCAGAAGCCGGCTCCTGCTGCCTGCACATTTAGTTGTTGCTGTCTCGCTGTCACACACAGCGATCTGTGCTTCACAGCGGGAGAGCAACAACTAAAAAAATGGCCCAGGACATTCAGCAACAACCAACGACCTCACAGCAGGGGCCAGGTTGTTGCTGGATGTCACACACAGCGACATCGCTAGCAACGTCACAAAAGTTGTTCGTTAGCAGCGATGTTGCTTGCGATGTTGCTTAGTGTGACGGGGCCTTAAGGCCTCTTTCACACGTCCATGAAAATCACGCACGTTTTTCACGGACGTGTCAAAGGTGCGTATTGCCCTCCGTGAGCCGTGTTTATGGCACACGTGTGTTCTCCGTGTGTTATCCGTGATAACACACGGAGAACGGGAACTTTCTACTCACCTGTCCCTGGCTTCGCTGTCCGTGGTGCTGATCTTTGGTCTCCAGTCCTGCCAACTCCCCGCTGCTGCTACTTCCGGCCGCAATGAAGTGAATATACAATGAGCATAATGAGCGGTGGTCGAAAGCAAGTGACAGCAGTGGCAGAGACAGCAGGGCTGGAGAAGGTGAGTAAAGTTTTTTTATTATTTTCTCAGACACGTGTGTTTTCTCCAGTGCGTGTCACATGGAACACGTCCGTGTGGTCCGTTTGCGTTCCGTGTGACACCCATGATGCCGGAGAAAAACGGACATGTCTACGTGTGGAGCACACGGGCACACGTATGCTCCACACGTACACGCGGTCCATGGCAGAATACGCACGTGAGCGCAGACCCATTGATTTAAATGGGTCTACGTGTGCCCGTGTCTCCAATACGTGAGGAAACGGACCAAACACGTACCGGAGACATAGACGTGTGAAAGAGGCCTAAAACATGCTGCTCTCAGATGAAGTAGCAAAAACCTACTGACAGATTCCCTTTTAATGTGGGTAAAAGAGGATTCTAATTTTTATAGTTTAGTTTTTTTACTTTATTAATCTTCTTAGGGCAGGGGTGGAGAACCTTCGGCCCGTGTGCCGTTTATGGCCCATGGCATAATTTGCTCAGAACCTAGGGAAGCTCTCTATTAGCTGCAGTGCTTTGGCAGCTGGTCCTTTAATTTGTTTCTTAGAATGTAGACACGTGTGTGCAGTGTTCACTACTGCAATACTGGATTAAGTCCTGATGCTGGCTACTTCCAGTGTCACAACGTTCTTTGTAGACTCATTTTGTGCACTTTTCAGTCTAATTGTCTCCCATGTGATGTATACATTGCAATCCCAGGGTCTCCTATGTGATATGTATACAGCAGTCTTGGTATCTCCTATGTGATGTATATACATCAGACTCAGTGTGTTCTATTTGATGTATATACATCATTTACAGTGTGTCCTTTGTGATGTATATACACCAGACTACATCACAAAGGAGACGTAGGAAAGGTGTAGGGACAGGTGTAGATACATCAGCCTCAGTTTTTCCTAAGTGATGCATATACAGGAGTGTCAATGTCTCTATATTATATTATGTATATACACCAGTCCCAGTGTCTCCTGTGATGTATATACAGCAGTCTCTGTGTCTCCTATGAGATGTATATGCATCAACCCCAGTGCCTTATTTGTGATGTATATAAAGAAGTGTTACAGTCTCCCAGGTAATGTGTATACAGCAGCCCGTGTCTCCTATATGATGTATATATAGCAGACTTAGTGTATTCTATGTTATCTATATACAGCAGTTTTTTCTATATGATGTATATACAGAAGTCTCAATGTCTCCTCTGTGATGTATATACATCAGCCTCAGTGTCTCCTATGTATATACATCAGCCTCAGTGTCTCCTATGTGATGTAAATACAGAAACTTCAGTGTCTCCTATGTAATTTATATACATCAGCCTCAGTGTTTCCTATGTGATGTATATATAGCAGCTTTTCCTATGTAAAATATATACAGAAGTCTCACTGTCTCTTATGTGATGTATATACACCAGTCCCAGTGTCTCCTATATGATGTATATACAGCAGTCTCTGTGCCTTCCATGTGATGCATTTACAACAATCCCAGTGTCTATGTGATATATAAACACCAGTCTCAGTGTCTTTTATGTAATTTATATACACCAATCCCAGTTCTCCTATGTGACGTATATACAGCAGTCTGTGTCTCCTATGTGATGGATATACATTAGTCTCAGTGTCTCCCATGTAATGTATACACACCAGCCCGTGTCTCCTATGTGATGTATACACAGCAGCCGCAGTGTATCCTATGTGATGTATATACAACAGTTTTTCCGGTGATATATATCCATACATCTCTCTCTTATGTAATGTTATGTAATGTACCAGTCCAAGTGTCTCCTACATGATGCATACACAGCAGTCCCAGTATCTTATATGTGATGTATAAACAGCAGTCCTAGTGTCTCCTATGTGATGTATATATACCAATCCCAGTTTCTCCTACGTGATGTATATACAGCAGTCTCGGTGTCTCCTACGTGATGTATATACATTAGTCTCAGTGTCTTCTATGTGATGTATATACAGAAGACATATTGTCTCCCTTATAATGTATACACACCAGCCCCAGTGTCTTCACTGTGATGTATATACGGAAGCCTCGGTGTATCCTAACTCACAGGCACTCAGGGTGAATCGGTCACATGGAAGGAAGATAGGGATTCCTTTATGGAAAGGCTCACCTGGGGTAATTGTACAGTCCAAGCACAACTTTGTTGTTAAACAGGATAGATCTGATTACTGCTTGATCGCTCCATCCCACAGTGGGTCTTCGGAAATGGCAAGGCAGAAATTGAGAGCCATATTACAAGCGCACTCAGTGTAAAAATTCCTTTATTAAACTTCATGCAAGCATTTCCAGGACATAGCATCCTCTTCCTCAGGCAGGCTGAAGAAGAGGACGCTATGTACTGGAAACATGTTGCATGAAGTTTAATAAAGGAATTTTTACACTGACAGCGCTTTTAATATCGCTCTCTATTTCTGCTTTGCCATAAATGTTATGTGTGTGTGACGCCCTGGGCAAGCCAGGGGTCACAGGTCATCACACCACCACACCCTACACCCCAGTTAGGAACACCAAATCCGTCAGTGAAGGGGACGTCTGTCTCCAAACAACCAAGTCCCGATTGAAGGCAACAGTCCGACCGTTACGGAGAGACACCGCCACCGCCAGGGCACCAGTTTCTCAGGGCCAGCGCTTGCGGGCAAAGTAGGGCTCCTCCGGCCCATATCCAAGCCGGGGAGCGGGTTACCGGTGGGAACCCATCGCAACCATCATCAACTTAGGTGCAGGACAGAGGGACCGTCACCTACTGGGGAAAGCAAGTGCAGCCGTCCGTGGGAACAGTCTTTCCAGCCGTGTGTTTTACCGAAAACTGTGTCAACGTCTCAGACTGAGTGAGTACCACAGTGCTGCAAGGCACAGCGCTGCCCCCCGCGTCCCTGCGCCCACCAAGCCCTGCATCTCCCACCTCATCACTGGGCCCCGGGATCACCAACCCCTACCCACGGAGGGGCAACACAACAACTGGCTGCTCCATACCATCCTTCCCGGGATCCCCATACAGAGCAGCGGTGGTGTCAACAAATCACCATAACCGTGGGTGGCGTCACGGACAATAACCAATCCCCACACCCAAAAATCCCCTTTCACTCACGGGCGAGGAGCGCCGCCAGAGTCCCCGGGATCCGGCTCATCGCTCGAGCCACCGAGCAGCAGCAGGCCGCAGCAGCCGCGGCAGCCGGACCCGAGCAGTGGGAGAGCGCGGTGTCCCCTCATCTGCCCGCGACAACTGCAGTAAAAAATTTCCCACTTTGAGGAGTCCTGCAGTGCCATATACGCATGTGTTCTGAACAACCTACTGCTCAGAGTTCCTTACAAAACCTATCATTGCAAGAGTTGACTGCGCTCCAGACCGCCGAAAACCTAGAAAAGCAGATGCAAGTAGCAATATTATCAATATCCATCCAAGCCAGCCATCACATTGGGTGGGAGTTATTTAAATGTTTGACCAAACATAGCAGGTTAATTTCTAAATTGATAATTCTGTATTGCCTGTGAATAATCAAAGTATTATAGTGTGCATGCGTAAGCATCATTGACCTTTACTCGCACCTGTGCATGACGTTGGCATAGTGGAGTCCTGGTGACCCCTTAAACTGCTACCATACCCCCACCCCCAATAGCTTAACCCCTTATTGAAATGACCACAGACACATAATTGGATAAAATGGCCACAGCAGCCTTTTATTTAACATAACTTATAATGACATTTATAAAACAGGGGGTTGTGGTCCTTGAAGCTCAAACAATCTGGTGATCACCCAATACTCCGATCCTACCTCCCCCCTCAACCCCATTACTCCCAGCCGCAACCACAAACTCGGGAGCACCAAACAAATATGAGGGGGAAGGGTTAAACTACCAAGCACGGGAACCGACCCCACCAAGCCGATGTTCCCCCATGATCACCAGACCACTCCCCAAACCAGTAATTAACGGGGGGGATTCCACCTCCATTGGGACCCCCCAATCCAATTTTCACCAACTTCGAGGACCCCACCCCCACCACCTCTGCCACTATGACCCAGACAAACAAAACAAAATAAAACAAAACAAAACAAAACAAAAGGGGAGGGTGGGCGGGACAACCACTTCAGCTGCGGCCGCAGCAATGCCTGGTTTTTCCCGCTCCTAGCCTAACGGTCCCTAAACCCCCACCCCTCTCTCTTTTCACCCTATCCCCCCTAGCCACGTCATGCCGGCCTCCACCTACCCCCTGGGGAGGGGGTGGAGGTTCCAGCCGGGCACTTGACGTTGGCATAGTGGAGTCCTGGTGACCCCTTAAACTGCTACCATACCCCCACCCCCAATAGCTTAACCCCTTATTGAAATGACCACAGACACATAATTGGATAAAATGGCCACAGCAGCCTTTTATTTAACATAACTTATAATAACATTTATAAAACAGGGGGTTGTGGTCCTTGAAGCTCAAACAATCTGGTGATCACCCAATACTCCGATCCTACCTCCCCCCTCAACCCCATTACTCCCAACCGCAACCACAAACTCGGGAGCACCAAACAAATATGAGGGGGAAGGGTTAAACCACCAAGCACGGGAACCGACCCCACCAAGCCGATGTTCCCCCATGATCACCAGACCACTCCCCAAACCAGTAATTAACGGGGGGGATTCCACCTCCATTGGGACCCCCCAATCCAATTTTCACCAACTTCGAGGACCCCACCCCCACCACCTCTGCCACTATGACCCAGACAAACAAAACAAAATAAAACAAAACAAAACAAAACAAAAGGGGAGGGTGGGCGGGACAACCACTTCAGCTGCGGCCGCAGCAATGCCTGGTTTTTCCCGCTCCTAGCCTAACGGTCCCTAAACCCCCACCCCTCTCTCTTTTCACCCTATCCCCCCTAGCCACGTCATGCCGGCCTCCACCTACCCCCTGGGGAGGGGGTGGAGGTTCCAGCCGGGCACTTGACGTTGGCATAGTGGAGTCCTGGTGACCCCTTAAACTGCTACCATACCCCCACCCCCAATAGCTTAACCCCTTATTGAAATGACCACAGACACATAATTGGATAAAATGGCCACAGCAGCCTTTTATTTAACATAACTTATAATAACATTTATAAAACAGGGGGTTGTGGTCCTTGAAGCTCAAACAATCTGGTGATCACCCAATACTCCGATCCTACCTCCCCCCTCAACCCCATTACTCCCAACCGCAACCACAAACTCGGGAGCACCAAACAAATATGAGGGGGAAGGGTTAAACCACCAAGCACGGGAACCGACCCCACCAAGCCGATGTTCCCCCATGATCACCAGACCACTCCCCAAACCAGTAATTAACGGGGGGGATTCCACCTCCATTGGGACCCCCCAATCCAATTTTCACCAACTTTGAGGACCCCACCCCCAGCACCATAACGAGAGCGCTTTGACCCCCTCAAACGCTCGAGACCCCCCCTCTACCGGACAATGCCATGGCCCGCTCAATACCCTCCTGAATCCCCAAAGACCACAAATCTGTCCCCACTGCATTCAGGTGAACCCCGTCTGCCAACCAGTAATCCTGATCCACCGCCTCCAAATCAAAATGACGGACCGCCACCCCCCCATTCCTCACTACAAAACCCGAAATGGCCCGATTGATTTTTATACGGGTCTTATTCAGCCTTTCAACTGACCGAGCCCTACGCCATGTCCGTCTCGGGACAATCTCTGACCAGACCGTCCGAAGTCCTGGTACAGCCACCCACAGCCGAAGTAAATTATGTTTTATATCTCTGATCAACTCCCGGCCCGCCACCATTCCCACATCATTCCCCCCAACGTGCAAGACCAGAATATCCGGCGCCCGGTCCAATTGCATTGCCCTGTGCACCTCGGGCAACACCCGCATCCACCGCATGCCCCGGATACCCAACCACCGGATTACCGCCACACTTCGTGCAAAGCCCAGCTGACGACCCTCCGATCGAATGTCTGCCCGGATCGCTGCCCAGTGCACAAAGGAGTGGCCCAATATCCAGACCAAACGGGAAAAGTCCCCTGCAAAGGAAGACAACAAAAAACATTACAGTACCATACCATAACCCAACAAATCCAAAACTCACCACCTCATAAGCCATTCTAAGGGCACACATAACTCAAATATCTCCTGGATTCCCACCGACCTATCCTCCGTACTATCTCCGGACTCAACCCGCACACAGCCGCCTCAGTTGCCGCACCAATCCTAAAAGAATGAGGCGCATAACAACCAGGATCCAGGCCAAGACCTTCCACACACCTCCGAAAAATTGCCCGAAACTGATAATTCGACAAGAAAGAACCATCCTCATGACAAAGTAACGGCCCATCTACCCGCGGTCGCAACCCCCTAAACTCCCGCAAACACCGCACCGGACACATTGCCGATTCCGCCACCATCCCCAGTAACACCCGCCGTCCTCTACCAGATTGATCCGTCTTGGACCTCCGGAGCCAAAATTCCACGCTGGTGTCAAATAAAAGAACATCTCGCGCCTGAATCCCCCCGGAACCTTGCCGACTAACCGCCACCAGTTCCCCAATCCGGAGCGCCCCGAAAAACGCAAACGAAAACGCCAGCCAAAACAAAATAACCTCAAAAACAGACGAACACACCGCACTCAGGTGGGCCCCCATTCGCTCCAAGAGAGCAAAAGACACTGGCCTCCTTCTATCCCCACAACTCTGCCCCCGGCGAAACCCCCTCAACGCCTGCCGCACCAAAAAGTTTTTCGTCAAATCCGGCCTATTCCGCAACTTAAACCCAAAGGCCAGGCCCGCCACCACCCGACCCACCTTTGCCTGGGACCAACCCCATGCCGACCACCGCCCAATCCACAAGAGTAACACGCCTACCTGATCCTCCACCGACCGAATCAAACCAAAAAACTGCACCCAAGCCTCCCATTGCTGCCACGCCTGCTGATAAGCCGTCCAAGTCGCCTCTGCCAACGATCCTTTGATCAAATGTCCAACTGCCCTCATACCACACTCCATAGTTCGGGAGGGCACTGCAATCCCACGGCCATCGCCCCTGGCGCCAATTCCCTGAAGCGATCCCACTGGAAACGAGAGAGAGCATCAGCAATAGAGTTCAACACCCCCGGTACATGCGACGCAGACACACAAGCATTGATGGACAAACAGGCCAGCACTAATCTCCGCAAAACTTTAATCACCGGTGGGGAATTGGCCGAGATATTGTTAATTGCTAAAACGACCCCCATGTTATCACAGTAAAACCGCACCCGCCTGTTCCGAAAATGCTCCTGCCACAGAGTCACTGCCACCAAAATAGGAAAAATTTCCAACAGCACCAAATTCTTCACCAGCCCCGCCGACCGCCAAACCTCCGGCCATCCCTCTGCACACCACTCTCCTCCAAAATAAGCCCCAAAACCCTGACCCCCAGATGCATCGGTAAACAAGTCCAACTCCGAATTACCCACTAGAGGCTCCATGAAGAGGGACCGCCCGTTATAGTCCTCCAAAAATCGTCCCCACACCTCTAAATCCGCCTTGACGTCGGCTGAAAGACGCACAAAATGATGAGGCACTAGCACTCCCGCAGTGGCCATCGCAAGCCGCCGTGAAAAAATCCTCCCCATCGGCATCACCCGACACGCAAAATTGAGTCTGCCCAGCAACGATTGCACCTCCCTCAGGGAAAGCTTTTTGACCCTCAGCGCCCTCGCTACCTGTTCCCTGAGAGCGACCACCTTATCCGCCGGTAACCGAAACTCCCACTTGTCCGAATCAATAACAATGCCAAGAAAAGAAATACATGTCCCCGGACCCTCTGTCTTCCCCGGCGCCAACGGGACTCCAAAACGCTGAGCTACCCACTCGATCGTTGCAAGCAAACTCTGGCAAACCCCCGCATTCCGTGGACCAACACAGAAAAAATCGTCTAAATAGTGAATAACGGACTGCAAACCCGAAACATCCCTAACCACCCACTCCAAAAAGGAACTAAATGCCTCAAACAATGAACAGGACAACGAGCATCCCATGGGCAGGCATCTGTCAACAAAATAATTCCCTTCCCAAAAACAGCCGAGCAAGCGTACACTGTCCGGATGAACCGGCAACAACCGAAATGCGGATTCAATATCCGTCTTAGCCATCAGAGCCCCCCGTCCACACCGCCGCACCCAGGCCGCCGCTTCGTCAAACGACGTATACACCACCGAGCAGAGCTCAGGATCTATACCATCATTCACCGATCCCCCCCCCGCGGGTAAGATAAGTGGTGAATCAGCCGAAACTTATTCGCCTCCTTCTTCGGCACCACCCCCAACGGTGAAACCACCAGATCCGGAAAAGGCGGGGACCGAAACGGCCCCGCCATACGCCCCAAAGACACCTCCTTTTCCAACTTCTCCCGTACCACATCCGGATGCTGGCTTGCCGACTGTAAATTCTTAAAATGCCCCTGCCCCGGACCTGCTCCAGAAGGAATGCAAAAACCGAACTGAAAACCCCTCGCTAGCAACTCTGCCTCCTCCCTCCTAGGAAACCTATTTAGGTAAGGGAGCATCTCTTGAAGCTTCACTGGAGTCTCCCCCTTTTGAATTACCAGGCCCCCCCTTGACCCTGCTACGTCGGAAACACTTCGACGCCCCGTGATTGGTGCCGCTACAGTGTGAGCAGTGGTGTTTAAACTTACACTGCTCCCCAAACTTGCACTGGCCCTCATTGAAGAGCCAGCAAAGTCCTGATTTCTGCGATCCCGGCTGACCTCCGGCTCCCCCGCCGGCCTGCTGGCCGTACCGCCCCCCAGCCTGGCCGGAAACCCCGGCCGCCCCTGGAAAGGATTGCCCATACCGAGTCGGTGCCATGACCCGCAACCAGAGCCCAATATCCTTCTGGTCCCATCTTATGGATGGCCGAATGGCTTTCCGCTGACGAAACTGTTCGTCGTACCGCAACCAGGCCTGCCCCCCATACACCCTATAAGCTTCCCCTATAGAATCCAAATAGCAGAAAAGGTGCGAACAGTTGTCCGGCGCCTTTTCCCCTATTACACTGGCTAAAATTGCAAACGCTTGCAGCCAGTTTGTAAACGTCTGAGGGATCAACCGCCACCGCCGCTTCTCATCATCCTCTTTTTTGTTATCGTCTTTCTTGGGCTTGTCCAAATTAAATTTTTCTAACGGCAACAAAGAGAAGATTTCAACATAATCATCCCTCCAAATTTTTTCCCTAACTTCCTTCTTCAAATGCGAGCCCAGCGGCCCCTCAAAACACACATACACCTCCCCCCTCGCCTTATCATCCAAATGAATCCGATCCTTGTCTTTTTCCGTCTGCACAGAAACAGACACTGGCTCGGACCCCCGCCGTACCTCCGCCGCACTCGCCGCCGCCACCCCCACACCCGGGACCCCCGATCCCACCCACGCTGACGCACAACTTCCGACACTCCCGCTCCCCTCTAGCCGCGCCAACAACTGCCTGACCTCCGACAAGACCTCCACAACCCCTAGTGACCCCGGCGGAGCCGCCTGCCCCTGAGCCATCCCAGCCCCAGCCGGACCCACTGCGCTACTTGACACCTCATTAGTCAAAGAAGACAAACAAGACACAGAGCTGTACTCACCAAGCTGTGCAGGAGCTGTGATCCCGCCAGCCGTCAATCCAGAATCCTGCCGTCCAGCCGCGTCCCTCTCCTGTCTGAAGTCCTCCACTGGTCCGCTCGGCGAAGGTAACCTCGGATCGGTCGGTCCCGAGCCCAATCCAGGTGGTCCACGCACTGCCGCTCCTGGATCCCGAACACCAGGCTGCTGCTGAGACCCAGAGCAGTCCCACCCTGGCCTGCCGACCTCCTGCCAGGGATCCTGCCGTCCGTCCTGTGCTTCCCGTGCCGTCCAGCCAGGCCGCCAGACCGGAACATCGCCAGTGCGGCCCACCGCAGCCTCCAGGTCCCCTTGATGCCAGGTAGCAGCAGGCCCCTCCCCCATATCGGGCCGAGGCCTACTAACCACCTCCCGGCGTAAAACACGTCATCCACACAGGGCTGGGAAGGAGAATGGCGACTGCACATGGAGGAGGCGTCAGACCCGAGAGCAGCGATACCCATTGGACTCGACCGTCCCCTTAGGTGAGTATAATAATGGTCTTTTTTACGTTCTACAGATCGGCCTTGGCATTTATATACAGCTTTCTAGAATACTGTATATAAGAGCTTACTGGTGGTGGCCGCAGCTCATAAGGGAAAATCCTGGTGACAGGTTCCCTTTTAAATGCAAGTCTTTGGGACTAAAAATCATTTTTACAATTGTTTCATAGTATTTAAGGTTGAAGGTAGACTTAAGTCCATTGAGTTCAACACATGACATAACCCAAGATGGGTTTCATAAAAAAAGATGCACAGTTTCTCTTCTATAGCCTTTGATTTGCACGGTCTTGCTGCAAAATCAGTTAACTGAGAAACGATCAGTAAGCTTGTTTTTACACTATGAGTGTTTCGGACAATTGTCTCTGTGTTTCTGAGTTTCTCTCAGATGAATCAGGATCACAGACCACATCAAAGTAAAATAGGCAGGGAAATTAGAGTCCATAAAACCTAAACGATGCTAATTTTTTAACCCCATTACACAATTTAAGAAATATTTCCATCATGAGTACAGGTCTCTTAGCGCTCGGTTACAGATATATACATCATGCTGACTGCATGGTACAGCCTCTGTAACCAGGTTTATAGATATAGCCAGGTTCCTGATGTGTCTGGTAGATCAGCGTTCTTGCCAATCCTAGCAGATTAACACTTCCTATGCTATTGTTTAACATGGGAAAAATCATTCCCGCTATTAGTTCACAAACATGCCCACATTTCAAAAATTGATGCAAACAGTTTGAAGGCCGGTGGGTCTAGCATACACCACAGTCAATTAGATTGTGCTGGGAGCAAGGCCTGATACTACAATTGCGGCTACTGAAACACTTTAATAGCCGTGGCTTCTCCCCGCCTGCTGACAGCAGTGACTGACAGGTCTCTGCCTACGTGCGCATATAGGCAGAGACCTGTCAGTTCAAGACACCTTGTGGGAAAAAGCCTGCCTGATTAGTCTGCCGTGTGGCTCAGTTCCCGGTGGCTATGAAAGTATAGTTTTCTCTGAAATGCTGCAGTGTTTCAGAGTCAAGCATACCTGGCTGGCATAATACAGTAAGTGGCTGATACATGCTGCCAACGGTTTGGCCAGCATTTGTAATTTGTCAGGTTCCCTTTAAGTGGATGGCATGCATGCAGTAGGTTCAGAAAGAAAGGAAAAGAAAACTATATTTAGCAGTTTTTACACGCTAGAAGGAATGTCCTTGAATTTTCATTCATAAACATGGAAGAGTACTGTGAAATATTCTGACTCCATGGAGAAGGTGAACAGATGATTTCTTCTGTACTGTATTTGTTAAGGTTATTCCTGTGCTAAAAGCAATTAGTAAGCTCAGCTGTAATTTCACCCTTTATTCATACAAGACCTTCTCTCACCTTAAACAGGAAGCAGGGGCTGGTTTAGTGAAGCTTGAATATAATAGAAGCCTGTGACTATAGTGAAGCATAGTAATCAATATAAATCTGTCACAGACACAGGCAATAAGGGAGAGGAATGCCTGTGCTCCACACTTCTAATCATTTCTCAAGCAACCAACTAAAACATTCTGCAATTAAATCATATCAGGTTGGACTTTACGTGGCCTTTTTTTAAATTTTTTTTGTTCACTGCTGATTTAAAAAAAACATTGTGGCCAGACATTACGATACATTAAAATGTATAGCAAAAAATGTATATGCGATGCTTTTTGTTATTGGTGTTTTGCGGTCTTTGCATAATGTTTGTTACTCACTATAATTGTTTGCTTGGAAAAGGATCAGCAAAAGCTATATAGGCATCATTGGCATAAAGTAACCAAATTCTGTGGGTGCACAAACTTTCAGGCCCTCACCCTGCTCCATCTGTCAAATGGTTGAGTGGCAAGCACCACTTGTTGGCCTGACTGTGCCCACCCTAACTTCCAGTGAGTAAGGCTATGTGCGCACTTTGCGTCCAGTTACTTGCAGTTGTAAACGCATTCTCTGGCAGAAATTGTCTTTGTCAAATTTGGTTTGGTCCACAAAAACGCTATAAATACGCATGCGTTTTCACCGCTTTTTGACTGCGTTTTTTTCCGCATTTACATGCTTTTTCATTGCTTAAAGTCAGATGTGTTTTCATTACAAATACACGACTAAATAAAATTTTAACATTCAAACAGTATGAAAAAAATTTTAAAAAAAAGATTAAAAATATCATGATTAAAATCATACAAACATGTGCTTATTTTATTAAAATGATATCTGTGATCTAATATTTATGGCTAAAATAACGTTAAAATATTGTTTTTCATTAATTTAATTGTCGGACTATCTGTGTGTGTAAAGGGACACATCATTACCTCAATTTAATGACAAAAATGCATGCGTTTATTTGGTCAAAAAAGCATGTTTTCTGCACCAAAAAAGCATGTAAAACGCTAGGATTTTGATTCTGTGCATTTTGAAAGTTCTCATTGACTCTAATGTTAGCAAAACGCTGCCAAAATGGCAAAAACAATTGACATGTTGCTTCTTTAAACGCAGAGATTTTGACAAATTTTCTGCAACTAAAACGCGTTTTTAAAAGCATTGTGCGCACAAGAAAGCCATATTTCACATAGACTTTGCTTGAAAATCAAAACGCATGCATTTTTGCATTAAAATGCAGTTCAAAACGCAGCGGAAACGCATGAAAAAACGCAACGTGCACACAGCCTAAAAAGAGTAAAGCAGCGGGTTTGCCATCTCAGAGGATGCTACCAGTTTCTACTGTATGCATTTCAGATCCCAAATCTATATTTTCTGCATAATAATTCCTGTATAACATTTTATGACCCTTGTTTTAACCCTCACCTTAACTTTAGTTAGGGTTGGAAAAAGTTGTTAAAAACTTGAATATTATTAAGTTAGTGTTTGTTTGTCTTTTTCATTTATTTTACAGGTGACACTTTTTTTTTTAAATGGGTCAGCGCTTGTTTCTTCTCTCACTAAGGCTGGTTTCAGACGTCCGTGTTTCAGGTCCATGTGACATCCGTTTTTAAAACGGATGCCACACGTACCCATGTTACCCTATTGTGTACTCTCACACGGCCTTGTTTTCACACGGACCGTGTGGCCCTGCTATTTCACACAGAGAAGTGCCCGTTTTTTCTCCAGCAGCATGGATGTCACACGGACCGCACACTGATGTGATCCGTGTGATATCAGTGTGATACGGACCGGAGAAAACACAGGTTTTTAAATAAAAATATTTTCTATATTTAACTGTATCTAGCGATGCTGTCTCCGACTCTGCTGCCTCCCGCTCCTGACCCCCGCTCATTATTTTCATTGATTATTCACCGCAGTGAGCAGGGGCATCGTGGTGACAGCGCTGGAGACAGCACCGCCGAGGACAGCATCGCTGGGGACATCGCTAGTGACAGGTGAGTATCCGGCCAGCAGTGTGTGTGCAGGGATGTCCAGGAGGTCATCGAATTTCCCAATGAACTCTGATAACCTCCTGATGACACCCCTGCGACAACTGCGCTACAGCGAGTGTCACGATGGTGACCTCCAGGGGTTAATGAGAGTTCATTGGGAACCCTGATGAGTCCCTGGATGTCACTGCACAAACTGCTGTATACTCACCTGTCCCCGGCGGTGCTGTCCTCGGCTGTGCTGTACCCAGCCTGTCCCCGCGATGTTCCGGCTTCCAGATCCTCGGGCAGTGAATAATCAATGAAAATAATGAGCGGGTATCAGGAGCAGGACGCAGCAGAGCCGGAGACAGCATCGCTGGATACAGGTAAATATAGAACATCTTTTCATTACAGAGACATGTGTTTTACCAGGTACGTGTCACATGTATGCAAACATGGATGTCACACGTGTCACACATTTATGGCCATAACCATGCGTGTGACTGGTACCTGATTAAACACGGACATCTGAAACCAGCCGAAATGACATGTCAGAGGGGAGGAAGAGAGCTGAGGGAGTGCACATGATGCCATACTGTCTTGATGAGCCTCTGTCTCTGCAGCCACTACGAAAGCAGAGCGCAGCAACCAATGACATACTCCTCTCAGCTGCTACACTCTGCTGTAGACAGAACAAGGCTGCTGAAGCTGCAGTCATGTGATATTGTTGTGATGTCACCGCTACAGCTATATCAACAAAGACTGGAGCAGCAGAGAGCCAGAGCTGTAACATCAGGGAATAAGTACTGCACAGCTACCTTTTAGTTTTTACATGCAGGAATCCTTTAGCAGAAAAAAAAATGAAAAAAGGTTTGAAAAAAGTGATTAACAACTGAATCTATAATAAAAGGAACTCCTCTAAAAATCTGCTAATATGCTATAATAATATGACATGGTCTAGCCCTCAATCTGGGTAATACATAGTATATCTACGTGCTACGAACCATATAATCTCTGACAGACACTTTAGGCTGTTTTCACACTTCCGTCTTTTTCAATCAGTTTCAATCAGTTGCATGAATGATGCGACTGATCAGTTGCAGATATTGCAACGGATCCTGTGAAAAAACAGAGCCGTTGTACAATGTGTTTTTAGCCAGGAGAGAGATATTTGTGACCAGAATTGAATTTACAGTCTATCTGGGCCTGCCCAGAGTTAAAAAACGGATCCCTCGCCTGATTCCATCATATGACGGGCGTCGGCGGATTCCTGTGCCCATAGGCTTCCAATATAACTAACAACGGATGCCGATCTGTCGCTGTCCGTTTTTTTGACGCACACAAAAAACGTTGCATTGTGCATTATGTCCGCCCAACAGTCAGTCATTCCACGACTGGTCCATCGTGGGACGGATATAACGCAAGGCCATGAGTCGCAATCCGTTCTTAATAAAAGTCTATGGGAAAAAACTGAATCCTGCAAATTTTTTGCAGGATTCAGTTTTTTCTCACATTGACGGATTGTGACTGATGCAAAAAATGGAAGTGTAAAAGCAGCCTTAGGGTACTTTCACACTTGCATTGTTTTTTTTTTTGGTGCAATCCGCTGTCTTGGGAAACAGCGGAATCCGTTAACGGATTCTGTTGTTTCCCATAGACTTGCATTGATGACGGATTGTGCCAAAAGTACCTGCGTTGCTTCCTTTGGCCGACGCTGCGCTGCTTCCGCCGAGCGGAGGCAACGCAGAATGTAACGTTAAATGCTTGCGTCAAAATGACGCCAACCAACGGATTCAGTTGGTTCCGTTAAAATTTATAATGGTTCCCTATGGTAGCGGATTCCGTTGCTAAGTGCTTAACAACGGAATCCGCTGCTAGATTCCGCTAATTTCTACTGAGCATGCCCAGAATGAAAAAAAATGGAAAAAGAAATAAAACAGAGCCGACGGATTCCGTTAGACGGACGCCTAACGGACGCCAAACGGATGCAACGGTCCGTTATTTCACAGGAATCAGCTAACGGATTCCTGTGAAATAACGGACCCATTGCATCCGTTGACACCACAAAAATAACGGATGCGTAAAAAACGACGCAGCAACGGACCCAGCGGATTCAACCCAATGCAAGTGTGAAACTAGCCTTAGTGTGTCAATAACTTCTGAAAATGTCTCAACAAGATCAGAATATAAAATTAAATCTATTCTGTGATTGGCTGATAAGTTTTCTTTTTAGTTTCATAATGGTCCCCATTGGTCTCAGAATGAGTAATAGAATGTTTCCTACAGGCCTGTAACCAAGTTGACGCCTGATGAGAGAGAGAGGGAGATCATAGGAGGGCTGTGTTGGGAAGGCTAGAAGGTGAAGTTCAATATTTTGCATCAGACATGCCTGTACTATAAAAAGCATGTGATGTCCAAGTATGACTGTATTTGCAGTGCTCTGGCAGAGAAATCCTTTTTGAGCTTTCCTTGTTTCAAAAGTACAAAATGAATCACAATCATGTGGCTCAGATCCTTGCCAAATTCCTTTGTACAGCTACCACTATGAGTGTCTCTCTGAGCACTGCCAATAGTATTTGGCTGCTTGCCAACACCATCGGCTAAGTTCCGAAATGGGAGGCAAGAGTTTCTTCTCTTCCTTCATTCTGTTTTTTATAAAGCATAAAGGCAATGAGTTAAAATATTACTCTCCAAACATCCATATAGTCTGGAAGAAATAATACTTTGTATTACACAAAGCAGAGAATGAAGGAAATTACTTGAAAACATTTTCAAAGGTGATACGAGCACTATCAAACATCCGTGAAAGGTGCTATACTCATCAATTTCTTTAACATGAATTTGACATTACAATGGGGCAGTTCTCATACTGTATGACAGAGTCCAGGGCAACAGGAGGAAACTAAATACCCGCAGACAACGTGTGTTATTCTATTTGGGTATCTCACACACTGCAAAAATAATCAAACCGTATAAAAAACGCACAATTTACAAGATGAAGTTACATGATGTCAAACTTTTCTTTTCAGATAATTGTGTGAAGCGGCTGTGTCACCAGATTTCACAATAAAAACCTCATACCTTAAACTGTCCTCTTAGATCTGATTGGTGTACTTTAAGGCTATATGCACACGCAGCATTTTTTCTCGCGTTTTATGTCGCAGTTTTGTTGCCAGAAAGTTCTGGCTTTTGACTTCCCAGCAAAGTCTATGAGAATTCAGATTTGCTGTATGCATGTTGCAGTTTTTTTTGTCTGCAGTTTATTTGTCACAAACAACTGACAAAAAAAAAAAAAAAAAGCAGCATGTTCATTCTCTTTGCATTTTGTACCTGTGTTTCTAACTAGTGATGGGAGGATTTTCAGATCAGTTCCCCCGTGTCTGGCAGGATGCTGGTCCACAGAATTCCCCGCAAAGGGGGTAAAAGCAAGCACTTCATACTCACCGATCACCGATGCGGCTGTCACACTGCTCCCTCATTCTTCTTTCGGGGCTACGTCTGTGATTGGTTGCAGTCAGACAGCGCCCCCAGCCTATGTGACAGCCTGTCTGATGCCTCTAATCACAGACTCGGTCAGTAAAAATAAATAAATAAAAAAAAAACAGTGTGCGGTCCCCCCCATTTTGATAACCAGCCAAGATAAAGCCAGACAGCTGGGGGCTGGTATTCTCAGGCTTGGGAGACCCATAGTTATTGGGAGCCTCCCAGCCTATAAATAGCAGCCTGCAGCCGGCCAGGATTGTTGCATCCATTAGATGCGCAACCTCAGCACTTTACCCAGCTCTTCCCTGATTGCCCTAGTGCAAGTGAAAAGAAATAAACACAAACACCGAAAAAATTCTTTATTTGAAAAAAAATACAAAGAAAGACCTTCTTTCACCCCTTTATTAATCCCATAAACTTTCCTGCATCATCACACGTCCTTTACCACCACTTCTCCAATGCAGAGCTGCAGAGATAGATGCTAGAATACATGGGCTCCTTCCCGATGATGTAATTTGTCACGTGATAGGGGGGCATGTTCAAAATGCAGCCCAATGTTTTCCAGATGGAATAAACATTCTTTTTCTAAGTCCACGTGGGCATGGAGACGTTTACAATAGAAGCGGGGCGAAGCCCCCCCTTGCATGATTACAGTGGACAGGAGGAAACATCAACACACCCACCAACCAAGCTGGTCACGCCAAACTAACCAAGCTGGTCACGTCCAATAACCTGGAAGGAGCTCGTACATTTTAAGCTCAATCGAGATACTGGGCTCAACATTGAAGAAATGGTGGTGAAGGACCTGTGCTGATGTTATGACCATCTGAACGTAGTGAGTGGATCTCAGCAGAGAAGTGATACTGAAGGACCTGTGGTAATCAGCAGAAAAGAAGTGGTTCTGATACCATACTGATAATTTTATGCCATTGAGTGTTGAAGAAAGAATAATTACATTTATTTCACTAAAATATTGTTTTCGTCCTCGTTTTTTAATTTTTATAAGGGCTAATAAGGAAAAATGGACCACACAGTTTGTTGTGTAATTGATCCTGAGTGCTCCAATTACCTCCATGTAATCAGGAACTACTTTTGATGTACAGTGCAAAGCTCAGAAAGAGAAATAGTTCCATATTAGACTTTAAAATTTGTTGGCATTGTATGCGGGACCCATGTCACATTGGCAAAGCCCCTGAGGTGCCAGAACAGCAAAAATCCCCAACTAGTAACCTTATTTTACAAACTGTACCCCTCAATAAATTCATCTAGGGGTGCAGTGAGCAGACTGACACAATTAATGTCACAAAATGTTATATTATTGGGCAGGGAAGAATAAAATTACATTTTTACCACTAAAATGTTGTTTTAGCCCCAAAATTCCTATTTCCACCAGGGAAATAGGTAAAAAAAAACCATAATGTGTTACACAGCTTTTCCTGAATTTGGTAACACCCCACATGTGATTGTACAGTACTGTTTGGCCACACGGCAGAGCTTGAGAGGGAAAAAGTGCCATTTGACTTTTGCAGCACAATTTTTTTTAGAATACTTTGCAAACTCCATTTGCAGAGCCCCTAAGTGGCAAAACAGCAGAAATCCCTTAAAGTGACCACATTTTAGAAATTAAACCCCTCTGGGAGTTCAACTATGGGTGCAGTGACGATTTAGTCTCTGGAATACACCAATGAAGTTAAAAGCAGTGAATGTTGTGGAATAAAAATAGCAAAAAAGACCGTGTATAGTCCAGTACATTGTAATGCCCATGCATTGTGCCCAGCTCGTGCTTTTGGAGACACACAGACAGTAAATTAAGTGGGCTTGCTTACTACAACAATGACATATATGTGGATGTTTACTGAGGTTTAGGAATATAGCTGTACTCAGAAGGGAGGAGGGCATTTAGATTTGGGGAGTGCAGATTTTGCTGTATTACTTTTTGAGGGAGCCGTAGCATTTTTGCAGAGCCTTTGTGCTACAAGTAACGTGGAAGCCCCCTATATTTCCAATAACAGATGACGGACCTCAGTGGCAACTTGTGTTGTTGTGGGTTGAGTTGAATGCTATTAGTGGCAATTTGGTGTACAGGACATTTTGGATCAGTTCAAATTTATCTTGTGCTCTATGCTGAGCACTTACATTAGGGTTTCCATCCAAAATATGTGATTAGGGTGAACCCCGAGATATATCTATTCACTATAGTGAGGCATTAGAGTACTCCGGACTCTGTTTGGCCTGTGTTCATTGGTGTACTTTTTTGCAAAGGCGCATAAAACTGTTGCTCACAGCCCTTTTGTGCATGTCTAAAAAGAGAGGTAAAAAGAGAAGTAAAAAGATGGACACCACCAGACCACAGGTCAAACAGGAGTTTAAAGTGACTCCCTCTGCCTCCTTAGAGTGAATTTTGAGTTGGGATTTTTTTTCAGAGTTTTCCATGTAATCCCTAGTGTAAGCGCACAGCGTAAAGTGCAGGATAAGCTGAGCCTTACCATGAGGCAGAATTTGCTTTATTTTTTATGCATTTCACCATATGGTATAAATAAGGCAGTTTTATTCCTTAGGTCAAGTACAATTACAGTGATACCAGATTTATATAGTACTTTTTTTTAGGTTTCGCTACTATCACATTAAAAAACACTTTTTTGCAAAATAAAAGATTTGCATCACTGAATTTTGAAGGCCATAGTTTTTTTCATTTTCTTGTCGACAGTCATATAAGGGCTTGTTTTTTGTGGGATGAATTTTTATTGGTTCCATTTTAAGTCACATAATTTGTTTTATCGCTTTATATGATGGTTTTTGTGATGCAGAATCAAGAAGAAACAGCAATTCAGTAATTTTGTTTTACGCCATTCACAGTGTCGTAAAAGTGATAAGACAGCATTATTCTTAGGGCCAGTACAATTACAGCAATGCCGCATTTATATTTTTTTTTTTGTTTTGCCGCTGTTACACCATAAAAACCATTTCATAGAAAAAAAATTGTGTTTGCATTGCTGTATCTTGAGAACTATAGCTTTTATATTTTTAAGCTGATGGACCTGTATAGTCGCCTTTTTTTTGTGGGACAAGATGACATTTTTAGCAATACCAATTTTATATACATGACTATTTGCGTTTTTTTCAACTTTATGACAGCTATTATGATGAAAAAGTCAGTTATTGCTACATTTTTCATTTATATTTTTAACGGTGTTCACTGAAAGGCAGTGGCGTAACTAGAGTTCTATGGGCCTCGATGCAAAATTTGAACAAGGGCCCTCCTTCAAGCTTTGCTATGTTCTGCTATACAGCTTTCCTTCAGCATCTAGCTTTACTATTCTCTACTATACATCTTTCCTTCAGCACCCTGCTTCCCTTACTCTGCTATACATCTTTCCCTAAGCACCCAGCTTTCCCATGATATCAGAGCATGGGAAAGCTGGGTGCTGAGAGAAAGATGTATAGCACAGCATGCGAAAGCTGGGTGATAAGGGAAAGAGCTTCTTTCAGCAACCAACTTCCCATCCCATGCTTGTATCTTTGTCCCACATCCTCGTATATATGTCCCCATCCTGATATTATATTGCCCCCATCCTGGTATTATTTGGCCCCCATCTTGGTATTACATGGCTCTCATCCTGGTATTACATGGCCCCCATCCTGGTATTATATAGCCCACATCCTGGTATTATATGGCCCACATCCTGATGAAGGAGTTAACTAGTGTGACAGTTTTATAGAGTGACTTGTTCTTGACGTGGCGATACCAAATGTATATTTTTTTGTTTATTTTTCTTTTTACATAAATATATGTATTTATTGGTATATTTTTTGTTCTTTATTTTCTGATTGTTATAAAAATATTTTTACCAATTTTTTATATTTATTTTTTTTACTTTAATTACTCGTATTGCTGATATATTGTATTGCAATGCACTAGCATTGAAAAGCATTATACCTGTCAGTGCTACACTGACAGAAGTCTCTTAGACCATGCCAGGATCATGATTTAAGGCTAGGGCCCCAGTTTGCGTTTTTAACCTGCGTTTCTGCAGCGTTTTGAGCTGCGTTTTATGGCCAAATGGCTTCGTTTTGTTTTTCCATGTTATCCTATGGAAATTGTGAAATTTCTGACCCCACTTTGCGTTTTAAAACGCTGCGTTTAATTTGCATATTTTGTGGCAAAAAACATGCGTTCAAAGAAGCAACATGTCAATTGTTTTTGCCATTTTGGGCGCGTTTTGCTAACATTGAAGTCTATGAGAAATGGCAAAAACCAAGATTCCAGCAAATTCCTGCGTTTTACCTGCTTTTCCAGTTCTGAAAACATGCGTTTTGGACTTCAAAATAATGATTTCATATGTCCCTTTACACACACACATAGTCCGACAATTAAAAACAAGATTTTCAATAAATTATTGCTATTTTTCCATTAAATATCATATTACCGCTATCATTTCATTAAATTAATCTATTTTCATTAATTTTTACAAAAATATAAGTTTCTTTTTTTCCAATTTTTTCATTGATTTTGACTATTTAAATTTTATTTAGCAGTGTCATGATGTTCAAAACGCATATATCAAAACACAGGTGGAAAAGCAGGTAAAAAGCGCTGAAAACGCATCTAAAACGCGGTAAATACGCATGCGTTTTCAGCGTTAAATTTCTGAAAAAAAGCAACTTTGGTCAAATCAATTAAGCCCAAAACGTGTGTTTAGAACTGCAAGTAGGAAAACGCAAAGTAGGGCCCTAGCCTTACAGACTTGCTCTAGCTTGCTGACCCAGAAGTTCTCATGATGACCTTTGGGAAGGATCAGAACCCATGCACGTTGCAGGGGTCCCAATTGAGTGGGAGATGGAGCGCACTCCCTGTCCCTTCCTCCTAAATGCTGTGATCGCTATTCATCGCAGTATTTAGAGGGTTAAAGAGCCAGGGGCGGAATAGAGACAGTCCTTGGCTGGGACAGCCATAGCTCAGCTAGCTCCCAGTGGTGATCTTGCGGGCACAACTGTGCCTGGAGTAATTGCCTTGATGTACCTATACGTCATTGGCTTGAAACCCCTATCTGAATATGATGTATAGGTACATCAAATGTCGAAGTGGTTAAGCATGAAAAATTAGAAAATTAGGTGCTCACCCCTGCTCTAGATGGACTCATAAAACCATCATTTTAATTTCAGGATTATACAGTCATTCTGACATTGATTTTCAAAGTAAATATACCAGCCTTATTAGATCAGAATGGTCTCTTTTTATAATGCATACATTGTTTTAACGAAATCTGGTGATGGATCTGCTTTAAGTAGTGCCATTAGCCAGCATGATGTACAGGATTGCAGAAAGACAGTTTTGAATGGGTTGACATCATAGGGTAGCATACCTAAATTCAATGAAGACAAGAATCTCTAAAGTCTGAATGAAAATGTATTTTGACTCAGATCCATGAAGATATAACAGTGTTTAAATTTACATCAGTTTGAACTCACATTACCAACAACTAGCAGACAGAGAGCAAACTGCATGTAAGTGCAACTCAGCTGTGTTTAATGTGTAAAAAAAAAGATATGGAATTTGAGGAATGAACACAGAAATAAAAAAAAAAAAATCTGAGAAAGGTATTGTAAGGCCACTGCAATTTAAGGTTTTGGTAATGTGCTACATGCCTTGGATTCTGGAAAATATGTTAAATACAGAAGTTGGTCACATGAGCAGCACAGGAAAGATAACAAACACAAGATATACATCTAGGTGGGTTTTACCAGAGCAATTTTGTTTTATTTTTTCCTTGTCCAAAAAAGTATGGATGTTTTTTTAATCACCGATGCTGTCACAGAAGGTGGGCAGGGGAAGCAGTGAAAATTCATAGGGTTTAATGAGCGCACCTTGAAGCAATGTGACAGCAGTGCAGAAACTCGGTATGTATAATTGTTCGGCTTAATTTAATCCCCATTTTGCTTCCTTCTGCAGCCCCCTAGACCTCTATCTAGGCGGTCGAATCTGAACAGTAACACAGACTTTCTTAAGAAGTCCGTGTTCGGGGTCCGTGCACAGGCACTAGGTGTCCGGCACAGACCCTGAACTGTACAGTTCAGGTTCACTCATCACTAAAGGCCACTTTACACACAGAGATAAATCTGCGGCAGATCTGTGGTTGCAGTGAAATTGTGGACAATCAGTGCCAGGTTTGTGGCTGTGTACAAATGGAACAATATGTCCATGATTTCACTGCAACCACAGATCTGCCAAAGATTTATCTCTGTGTGTGACGGGACCTTAAGAACGAGCCCCCTGCTTCAAACACAGAATGAATCAGATGAATTGAAGGAAGGGATAAAAAGTCCTAGCTATTCAAAAGTGAAGCTGAAACTCACTGCCATTGCCCTGTGGCATCTGCAGTATTAAGACAAAGTTAAAAGTGGTAGGAGTGACAAAAACACAAATGTAACAGGAGAAAACCTTCACTTAAAAGGATTTTCTGTGACTTTCATATTGGTAGTCCATAAATATATGCCATTTATAACATATTAATAGTAGTCCATTTACCAGCACCCTCATGATCAATTGATGGAAGGAGATGCAACGCTCTTCCTGGCCTTCCAAGTCAACCTCCTTCACTTGAATGGCACTGACCAGCAGTGTCTGCTGAGCGTCTGCAAATAGGTACAGCCATTATAAATATACCAAATTGGCCTGGTAAACAAGGGAACATACAGCTCCATAAAGAACTGTCCCCTATAATCAGCTGATCTATGCAGGTCACTGTTTACTTGGCTGCAAAGATAATGTGTCATCTACCAAATGTGATTGCCAATCAATGGCCTCAGTACACAGCTGAAACCAGTGTTTGGAAGAAGTGGTCAGAAGGCATCTCATGCAGATTCATTCCATAGATATCAAGTATAGTAAAACCTGCCATAACACTTCTTTGACCCTTACAAATCTTTTGTTCCCAATTTTGTTAGTTTTGGTATTTCTCAGAATTCTATTTTTTAACTTCTATAGTAAATCAGTTTTTAGATCCAAAAAAAACTACTGAATATTCATTGAGCCTTAAAGTGATCCTGTCAGGTCCAATATGCACCCAGAACCACGAGCAGTTCTGGGTGCATATTGCAAATCCCTGCCTAACTGTCCCCAGGCTAGAGCAGCATAGATAAAGGATCTTTAGAAAAAGTATTTCTAAAGATCCTTTATGAGATGCTAACAAGCGCAGGGACTAGTTCCAAGGACATTAGCTCCTGCGCTCATTCTGCCCTCTTAGCAAGGTACCACGCCCAAAGGGGCCTGCTAATATGCTATTCAATGCCCACTGTCAGCGTCATAACCAGCGGTGACGTGCGTACCTGTCCACTGCTGCAGCCTTAGGCTAAGTTCCCACGGGAGCTTGCTTCTGCGGATTTTGCCACGGAAAACCTGCGGATTTATCTGGATTTTCCAGATAAATCCGCAGGTTTCAGCAAGTACAGACACTCCCCATGTTATTCTATGGAACATGGGGAGTATCTGTGTCCACGCTGCGGTATGTGCGGCTGTGGAATATGCTCCGGATTTCCAGCAGCCGCACATAACTGCATGTCAATTATTCCTGTGGAATTACCTGCAGAAATTCCGTCCCTCCACTATGGAGATAGAGGCCGGGGCGTCCGCAGGTAAATCGCATGAAAGTCCGCAGGTTTACCACAGCTATATCGCTGTACTACCGCAGCTAAAAATAGCTGCAGATACCGGCGGGCAGCTGCGGTAAACCTGTGGCCATACCTGCGGATATATTCGCAGGTACGAGCTCCCGTGGGCACATAGCCTTAGACACTGGACACTGCACATAATCAGGTCACTACACTTCTGGTCATGCGCACTATATAGCCGGGTGTACACGTGCCAGCTTCAGAGAGGTCTAGTGCACATGACCAGAAGTGCTGGGGACGTCTGATCATGCGCACTGCCCGGCGTATGAGGCTGCAGTAATGGACAGGTACGCGCATCATCGCTGGTCATGCGGCATTGAATAGCATATTATAACACCACTGTGGGTGTGCTAACATGTTAAGAGGGCGGAATGAGCGCAGGAGCTAATGCCCTTGCGACTTGTCCCTGCGCTCATTAACATATCATATAGGATCTTTAGAAATACTTTTTCTAAAGATCCTTTATCTATGCTGCTCTAGCTTAGGACAGTTAGGCAAGGATTAGTAATACGCACCCAGAACTGCTGGTGGTTATAGGTGCATATTGCACCTGACAGGTTCACTTTAAGGTCCCATATGCTTGCTGCAATTTTTAATGCATTTTTGTGCAGTTAGGCTATGTACACACGCTACATTTTTTTGACGCTACTGATTTCACTTTAAAAACACATGATATAAACACGCCAAAAACACATGTGTTTTTTTGGCCAAAAGGTGCAGTTTTGTTGTTAACTTTTCTGCAGCGTGCTCATGGAGCCTAATAATGGTTTATTACTGATCTAAATGCCTGTGTCCTACATTTGTGAATGGATTTCAAAATGTTAGTGGCACCTCCCATCGTTAGCAGTCTACATATTTGTAACCACTTGCATACTTTTGGTAGACCACTGTAAAATAAACACACTTTTCCAAACCCGAGCAATAACTCATTTAAAAAGGCGTGTGGTATAATAGCAATTTCACATTGTTGTTACCCTGCCCTACCCATGATTTATGCCTATGAAATTTCTATTTAACTGTAAGACAACATAATCTGGTATCCATATAGAAAAAATGATTATGTTCAACATATATTTTTGGAAAATGTATACATATTCATTTTGTTTTTAGATAAATCATTGGGGATAATAAACACATAACTATCCAGCCTATAAAGTTTAATATAGCATATTGACTCATTTTACAGAGCACGACTAATCTTCTCAAGCAACATAAACGGCTGGGAAGACATTAGGCGGGTCCACACATCAGATTTTTTTCTCTTAGGGTACGCTCACACGAGCGTGAAAATCGGACGAGAGCAATGTGAGAAATTCTCGCATTACACTCGGTCCAATGTTATTCTATGATTGCGAGCTGTTGGTCAGCTTTTCTCGCATCCAGATTCTGGATGCGAGAAAAGCGGCAGCATGCTGCGTATTCATACGTAAAACGTCTCTGAATCGCCAATACAAGTCTATGGGTGCGAGAAAAAAAGGGACGTCACACGGACGGCACACGGACCATCCTAGTGACATCCGTTTTTATGAATACAATTCTATCATGTAGCATAGAACACTGTAAATGTTCATGTTATTGACTGTAAATGACTAATAGCTGCTGAGAAAAAAACGGATTGCACACGGACAGCATACTGACAGCACACTGAGAGCACACTGATGACAAGTGAGAAAAATTCGTCCGACTCTTGCAAACGAGAATGGGACCATTTTTTAATACGTTTGTGTGAGTCCAGCCTTAGGCTAAGACCCCACTTTACGTTTCAGGTGCTTTTTAGGTCCGTTTTGAGAAGCACCTTTTTCATGCCAAAAGGCATGCGTTTTGATTTTCCAGCAAAGTCAATGGAAAATGGTGATTTTCAGACCGCACTTTGCGTTTCAAAACGCTGCGTTTAATTTGCATATTTTGTGGCAAAAACCATGCGTTCAAAGAAGCAGCATGTCAATTGTTTTTTCCATTTTGGGTGCGTTTTGCTAACATTGAAGTCAGTGAGAAATGGCTAAAAACAAGATTCCTTCAAATTCCTGCGTTTTACCTCCTTTTTCAGTGCAGGAAACATGCGTTTTGGACTTCCAAAACGCATGCTTTTTGGACATCAACATAATGATTTGATATGTCCCTTTACACACACACATAATCCGACAATTAAATTTAAAAAAAATATGCATTTATTGCTATTTTAGCAATAAAATGTATATTACCGCTATAATTTTATGAAATATATCTCTTTTCATTATTTTTCCCATTAATATAGATTTGATCCTTTTTTTTCTCTTTTTTCATTCTGTTTGACTATTTAAACTTTATTTAGCAGTGTCTTGATGTTCAAAATGCATCCGTCAAAACGCAGGTGAAAAAGCATGCAAAAAGCGCTGAAAACGCATCTAAAGCGCGGTAAATACGCATACGTTTTCAGCGCTAAATTTCTGAAAAAGGCAACTTTGGTCAAATCAATTAAGCCCAAAACGTGCGTTTAGAACTGCAAGTAGATGAACGCAAAGTGGGGTCTTAGCCTCAGGCTTCAGTTCCACTTGTGCAGAGCTTCCAATGCGAGAGCTTCGGAAGCAATATGCTAATGACTCTATGGTGCGAGTGGGACCCGAGGGTCATGCGACTGTGATCCAATCTTGGGAATCGCATCACAGCTGCGGAGGAGAGGGGGAGGGAGAACTTTCTCCCTCTTGTCTGCGGCCGGTCTCTGTGTATATCGTACTGCGGTCGGATGACATGCGAGTGCAGTGCAATGTTTTACACTCTCCCATATATTTGTATGGGGGTGTATAAGCCAGACTCGCTGCCAAACGCAGCATGCTGCGATTCTTTTCTCATGCTGATATGGCATGAGAACTCAATCGCAGATGTACATTGCTCCATAGTTTTACACTGGTGCGAGTGCAATCTGATGTTTTATCGGAATGCAGTCATCCATGCAAGTGGAAACGAGGCCTTATACGTTAAAACGGTCCGTGGTTTGTTTTTGTTTTTTAGTGTGCTGAACACATTTTTTTGGTCCATGTGTCAAGTTTTTAACAATCCTTTTCTTTTAACATCATCTGTTTTTCACTCATTAAGCACGGGAAAAAAAATCTGGTTCTTTTTCTCAATTTTTCACAGAAACATTGAGTTTCATTTGCCAAATGTGATCAATAACACAGATTGAAGTTGGATATGTCTCCAGTTGCTTTCTTTTTGTGGACAGTGAAGTCCGCAAATCAGAAAAGGTATATTGATTGTAATGGGTGCATGATCTAACTGTAAAAATAACAGCTTTATGTACACAACACAATTGAAGTATGAAACTGTTATAAGTTTTGCCATATAAATTTTCTATTTTCCAGAAAAATGGTGAAAATATTGTCATTTGTGGTTTTACAAATTTTAAATTCCTCCAATATATAAATTATTTGTGAACTGGAAGACATTTAATAATCACATTAGTTTGATTCCGTGCTATCTGATACATAAATTAAAATGTCTGACTAGTTTTACAGATTCAGATCGAGGATACTTACTTTAGCGTTGAACTATAATATATCTATTCTAAGTTCTTGTTGAAAAAAAAAATGCCCAAAGCCCCTCTAAATACAACTGTGAATGAGCTCCACCTGTGCTTCTGGCAGTTGCTGGAAACCCAGTAGTACTACCTCATAGCTTCTCCAGCAGAGAGCACTGAAACACTGCCTGCTTGTTACACAGGAAAAAAAAACTACGCTCTTCTCAAGCATGGGAATCACCCACCCTCAAAATGATCAGTGTGGCTTAGGATGTGATACTGTAAATGTCAGCTGGCATTGCTGCAACAGATGTTATGCAAAAGTCATCCTAATACACTGTAAAATATACATGTTGGGTGTGTATGGTATAAGGAGACAGATGCAGAAAAGCATTCATTACAAAGTTGTAGAAGCACCGGAATAAGGGAAATGCGAACATCTACAATTCTTAAAATATAAAACAAACACTAAAAACTTTTCAAGTGTCTTTTGAAATGTTTTTTGCTGCGTTTTTGCTGTGTTTTTTGCTGCAGTTTTGTCAGCAGAACTTTCTGACATCTGACTTCCCAGCAAAGTCTATGAGAAGTCAGAATTGCTTATGCGCACATTGCAGTTTATTTGTCAGCGTTTTAT
Source organism: Anomaloglossus baeobatrachus (assembly GCF_048569485.1). NCBI lineage: Eukaryota > Metazoa > Chordata > Amphibia > Anura > Aromobatidae > Anomaloglossus > Anomaloglossus baeobatrachus. The sequence continues at coordinate 277,543,267 of NC_134356.1, read as the reverse complement.
TTGTCAAAAGTTTGTGACAGAAAAAATGCAGCATGTTCATTCTTCCTGCGTTTTTGTCAACATTTGTCACAAAAATGCAGCAAAAACGCATGTTGTGAAAAATGCACCAAAAATGCACTGAAAATGCAGCAAAAACGCACCTACAATTACAATTGTTTTTTGTGACATTTCCAGGCTCTCTGAAAAGGTGCAGTTTGTGAACACAAAAAGATGCAGCGTGTGCATGTAGCCAAGGCTATGAGCACACATGTGCGTATTACATGCAGCTACGCTGCGATCTGCAGCGCAGTGTAACTGCATGCGTCCTGCGTCCCCTGCACAGTCTATGGAGATTGTGCAGGAGCCGTGCGCACGTGGCATATTAGAACGCAGCGATTTGGCTGCTGCCCGAATCGCTGCGTTCTAAGAAGTGACATGTCACTTCTTCCGTGCGCTTTGCCGGCAGCCCCTGCTCTGTCTATGGCAGGAGCTGCAGGCAGAGCGCACGTTCTCGCCGGCACCATGCGCTTCAGAACGGAGCTTTTCAGCTGCGCTCTCAAGCGCACCTTTTAGGTGCGGTGCAGAGCGCACACGTGTGCACATAGCCTAAGGCTGTGTCCGCACTTTGTGTTTTCACCTGCGTTTCAGCTTCTTTTCCGCGGCATTTTGAACTGCAGCGTTTTCATGCCAAAAGGCATGCGTTTTGATTTTCCAGCAAAGTCTATAAAAAATGGGGATTTCTTGTGCGCACTTTGCAGTTCAAAACGCTGTGTTTAATTTGCATAATTTTGGGCAAAAACTCTGCGTTCAAAGAAGCGGCATGTCAATTGTTTTTGCCATTTGGGCTGCGTTTTGCTAACAGTGAAGTCAATGAGAAGTTGTAAAAAGCAACAAACATCAAAATTCCAGCGTTTTACCTGCTTTTTAGCTGCAGAAAACATGCGTTTATGACATCAAAATAATGGAATGATATGTCCCTTTACACACACACACAGTCCGACAATTAAATTAATGAAAAATATTAATTTTTCTTTCTTTTTTTTATATAGCCATATATAGTATAAAACCGCTATAATTATATTAAATATAACTTTTTTCGTTATGATTTAATAAATTATATTTGTTTTCATTTTTTTTCCCTTTTTTCATAGTGTTTGTATGTTAAAACTTTATTTAGTAGTGTCTGTAATCAAAACGCATCTGACTTTAAGCAATGGAAAAGCATGTAAAAAGCTCTAAAAACGGGGCTAAAACGCGTTAAATACGCACGCGTATTTGTCGCGTTTTGATGGTCAAAAGCAACTTTGGCAAAAGCAATTTCTCCCAGAGGATGCGTTTAGAACTGCAACTAGGACGACGCAAAGTGCGGACATAGCCTTAGAGTAATTTCTTGAGGCATTTGTCATGAGGTTTTCATGGAGTATAAAGGAAATTTCCTAAGAATTCCATTTCATATGCCAGTTTTAACCAATAGGAAAATCTGGCAAATCTTCCCCTGACCATGTGTATTAGCACTATATTTTACTACAATTTCTGCAGTAAAGTATAGTACATCTGTATGTCTGTGACAGGCCCTGTCCCCTCCACCAAATTACAATCACTTTCCTAGTAGTTTTTCAAAAGGGGAAACGTGGCAAACACTTAGAAATCACGTTATTTGTATAAAAATGGGGTTCTCCAAGATTTGTGACAGATGTTCATTTTATCTTTATCAATGTACAGTATCAAATACTTCAAGGCATTTTTCTGTGTGGCAGGTTTGTAGACAACATTTTGAACTCCATGTACTGTATATGCTGCAGAAACCTACATTCAGGAGTTTGACATGAATGTTTTGTTGTAACTTTTCTGCCATGTGTTAGCATGCTCTACAAATTACCACACGCTGACAGAAAAGTCCCATTTAGAGGTTTTGTCCTTTACAGATGGTTGGTGCATCTTCATGACGCCACTAAGAGACAACCAACCTTATTCACCAGATCTAGCTCCCTCCCACCATCATCTGTTTCTAAACCTGAAGAAACACCTCAAGGATACCAAATTTCCCACCATTTCTAATGCCATGGCTGCTACGGATGCTTGGTTTGATGCACAACCGAAATCCATCTTTTTGCTAGGCCTACAGAACTTGGAATACCGATGTAAGAAGTGTGTTGACATCAGTGGAGAGTATGTGGAATAAATGTAAAGTTTCATCATCCTATCTTGTTTCTTTCTGGGTAAAGCCAAAGACTTATCAGCAGACCCTCATAGGCTTGCCTAGGCCAGGCCACAGATGAAAGCAGATATCAATAGTCGATTTGTTAATTTAGCTGTTGTAGCCTTAACAGAATAAGGGGCCAATTCATCAAAGTATTTTTCCCAGGAAACTAGCAAAACACTGTGAAATGTCTCTAAATTTTTGCGACTTTACACATTTTCACTCCAGTTTGAAACAACTCTGCAAAATGGGTGGAGCGGGAATGGAGCCGGGACATAGCAAGGCAGCCTTTTGTATCGGACCACCACTTTAAAATAGAAGATGATGTCTGTAAAATACTGTGGAAATTAATGGCACTATTTATGAGAGCAAAATACATACATAAATCTATGAAACAATGGGAAGCTGATATTGGTAAGGCTCTTACCTCCATAGGTGGCACCAGTGCTGCAACACTATCTCTAGGGGTATCAGGTGTACTTTACAAAGACTTCACTGAACTATTACACAAGGTGTATTATGTCCCTATTCATCTAAACAAAATGTAGCTACAGGTCTCAGAATAAAGCTTTTGAGACTGTGATATACTGGACACATTTGGCACACTTAGTAAACATTTCCAGTAGTGGCCTCATTATAGAGTGACTTTAATTCTTTAATCTAATCTGTATTTAATAAACTGCTTTGTCTTTCATTCTCTTTGATGTTGTTAGGTGACAAACCATTAGGGGTCAATAACAAGACACACTGACTCATTCAGTTTTTTACAATGACCCCTAGATTTCAAATTGCTACACGTAAAGAGCATATCAACTATATAATGTTAGATGAACAAATTGATTTAAAGAAAAAGCTATCTGGATGCTATGGCAGAACTTTAAGGCCCTGTGCGCACTTGCCGGTTTTTGCCGTGGATTTCCAGCTTTTTGCTGCATGTTTCGCTGCATGTTATGTTCATAACATCTCTGCAGTGATTCACCAGCAAAACCTATGGGAAAAAAAATGCTGCGCGCACTATGCGGATTTTGACAGCTGCATGTTTTGCTGCGGGATTCCCGCAGCAAAAAAAATTGCATGTCACTTCTTTTCCGCACGTCGCTGCGGGATTTCACTCAACTGACTGCAATGTAATCGTGAAATCTCGCAGGGAATAACGCAGGCAGCAAATTCTGTGCGGTTCATTGCGTTTTCCTGCATTATTCCCTCCGGTATTTCGCAGTTTACCTGCGGTAAAGTTCATCACTGCCTGCGGTTTGCAGGGAAGTGATGTCATTATGACAGGAAGAGGAAGCAGAGCAGAGTAAGCACACACACAGACGCAGACATACAATACACACACATCACACTCACACACAGACATATAGATTACACATAGAAAGCAAACGGACATATAGAAAAAAAAACACGTGGGCTCCGCCGTATTTTTACCGTCCAGCTGAGGTAAGCACGCAGTGGCGGCCCGGTATTCTCAGGCTGGGGAGGGCGAGGGGCAGGGTTAATGCCCCCTCCTCCCGCAGCAGAGAATATCCGCCCACAGCTGCCCCAGGACTGTCTCATCCATTATGCGGCAGTACCGGAGTGTCCTCAGCTCTTCCTGTTGCCGTGATGCGGTGGCAAATCAGGGTAATATAAGGAGTTAATGGCGGCGGATCGCCGCCACTAAGTCCAGGCTTGATCATGGCAGCGTTTATGTGACAGCTGACATGATCAACCCGTAAGTAAAGTGAAAAAACACACACACCGAAAAATCCTTTATTTTAAATAAAACACAAAAAAGCCCCTGGTTCCCCATTTTATTAACCCCCCCCAAAACACACAGCTCCAACGTAATCCACGTCCTGCGATGCTTGCATCCAGCTGCGACTGACACACTGCTGAATGCAGCCTCGCAGCGAGACAGCAGAGGTAACCACAGGGCATTTCCCACGGCCGGTAATGTGAACACATTACCGCTTGGGGGAAATGCAGCGTCTGCTCACAGGGACTCTATCTATCCCTCTATATATCCTGCTATCTATTCTTCTATCTGTCCATTTATCTATTTATCTGTCTGCTATCTATCTCAGAAGGAAATTACTTTTTTCTTTCCAATGTGCTTTATTGCATTGAATGCATTAAAGCACATGTACCAACCTGCATGCGGCAATACCGCGAACAATACCACGGTAAAACCGCAGCAAACCGCATGAGGTTTTTGGGTGCGGTTTGCCGTGTTTTTTTTACCACGGGTGCGGTAATCTTTCAGACCCTGCGGAATTTTCTTAAGAAAATTCCGTTTTCCAGTGCGCACAGGGCCTTACAGTGTCAGCCACACTCCATCAAACTACGGCATTCTCTCCTTAGCGTAGTTGCTTTGTTTCATACCTTATTCTGGTTCACTACGAATGTTGCTATATTTTGTCCACTCTACTGTCATTATGTGTACTATGTGATAACAATTTATTCATGTTTTCCATTTTACCCAAATATAATGTTTAACCCCTTCACCCCCGGCCACTAAAACACCCTAATGACCGGGCCATTTTTTGCAATTCTGACCAGTGTCACTTTGACAGGTTATAACTCTGGAACGCTTCAACGGATCCTGGCGATTCTGAGATTGTTTTTTCGTGACATATTGTACTTCATGTCAGTTGTAAATTTAGGCCGATATTTTTTGCGTTTATTTGTGAAAATTTAGCGAAAATTTTGAAAATTTCGCAATTTTCAAACTTTGAAAATTTATGCCCATAAATCTGAGAGATATGTCACACAAAATAGTTACTAAATAACATTTCCCACTTGTGTACTTTACATCAGCGCAATTTTCGAAACAAATTTTTTTTCCGTTAGGAAGTTAGAAGGGGTCAAAGGTCATCAGCAATTTCTCATTTTTCCAACAAAATTTACAAAATAATTTTTTTTAGGGACCACATTACATTTGAGGTGACTTTGAGAGGCCTAGGTGACAGAAAATACCCAAAAGTGACCCCATTCTAAAAACTACACCCCTCACACTGCTCAAAACCACATCCAATAAGTTTATTAACCCTTTAGGTGCTTCACAGGAACCAAAGCAATGTGGAAGGAAAAAATGAAAATTTTACTTTTTAACACAAAAATGTTACTTTAGCCATAAAATTTTCATTTTTTTTAGGGAGAAAAGAGAAAGTACACAATACAATTTATTGTGCATGTTCTCCTGAGTACGCTGATACCCCATATGTGGTAAAAATCAATTGTTTGGGCGCACGGCAGAGCTCGGAAGGGAAGGAGCGCCATTTGAATTTTTGAACGCAAAATTAGCTGCACTCATTAGCGGACGCCATGTCGGGTTTGAAGACCCCCTGAGGTGCCTAAACAATGGAGCTCCCCCACAAGTGACCCCATTTTGGAAACTAGAGCCCTCAAATAATTGTTCTAGATGTTTGGTGAGCACTTTGAACACCTGGGGGCTTCACAGAAGTTTATAGCGTTGAGCCGTGAAAAGAAAAAAAATTTTTTTTACAACAAAACGGTTGCTTCAACTAGGTAGCTTTTTTTTTCACAAGGGTAACAGGAAAAAATGCACCATAAAATGTATTGTGCATTTTCTCCTGAATACGCAGATACCTCATATGTGGTGGAAATCAAATCTTTGGACACACGGCAGTGCTCGGAAGGCAAGGAGCGCCATTTGAATTTTTGAGTGCAAAATTAGCTGCACCTGTTAGCGGACGCCATGTCGGGTTTGAAGACCCCCTGAGGTGCCTAAACAATGGAGCTCCCCCACAAGTGACCCCATTTTGGAAACTAGAGCCCTCAAATAATTTTTCTAAATGTTTGGTGAGCACTTTGAACACCTGGGGGCTTCACAGAAGTTTATAGCGTTGAGCCGTGAAAAGAAAAAAAATTTTTTTTACAACAAAACGGTTGCTTCAACTAGGTAGCTTTTTTTTTCACAAGGGTAACAGGAAAAAATGCACCATAAAATGTATTGTGCATTTTCTCCTGAATACGCAGATACCTCATATGTGGTGGAAATCAAATCTTTGGACACACGGCAGTGCTCGGAAGGCAAGGAGCGCCATTTGAATTTTTGAGTGCAAAATTAGCTGCACTCATTAGCGGACGCCATGTGGGGTATGAAGACCCCCTGAGGTGCCTAAACAATGGAGCTCCCCCACAAGTCACCCCATTTTGGAAACTAGAGCCCTCAAATAATTTTTCTAGATGTTTGGTGAGCACTTTGAACACCTGGGGGCTTCACAGAAGTTTATAGCGTTGAGCCGTGAAAAGAAATTATTTTTTTTTACCACAAAACGGTTGCTTCAACTAGGTAGCTTTTTTTTTCACAAGGCTATCAGGAAAAAATGCACCATAAAATGTATTGTGCATTTTCTCCTGAGTACGCAGATACCTCATATGTGGTGGAAAGTAATTGTTTGGGCGCATGGCGGGGTTCAGAAGAGAAGGAGCGCCATTTGACAGCAAAATTGGTTGGAATCATTAGCGGACGCCATGTCACGTTTGGAGACCCCCTATGGTGCCTAAACAGTGGAGCTCCCCCACAAGTGACACCATTTTGGAAACTAGAGCCCTCAAATAATTTTTCTAGATGTTTGGTGAGCACTTTGAACACCTGGGGGCTTCACAGAAGTTTATAGCGTTGAGCCGTGAAAAGAAATTTTTTTTTTTTACCACAAAACGGTTGCTTCAACTAGGTAGCTTTTTTTTTCACAAGGGTAACAGGAAAAAATGCACCATAGAACGTATTGTGCAATTTCTCCTGAGTACGCAGATACCTCATATGTGGTGGAAAGTAATTGTTTGAGCGCATGGCGGGGTTCAGAAGAGAAGGAGTGCCATTTGACTTTTCAAACGCACAGACGCAGTGCACTGATCGGCCGCTGCAGGACGCACGGTCGGATGCGATAAAAAAAGCGTCGGGGATACGTAAAAAAAAAAAAGTCACGCCAAAAATTGACCATGGATGCAGATACGTTATGTGCATCCCTGATCAGCGCTTGGCGGGATGCACGGACGGATGTGATTCAAAAAGCGTCGCAAATACGGAAAAAAGTCACGCCAAAAATTGAGCATGGATGCCGATCCGTTATGTGCATCCCTGATCAGCGCTTGGCGGGACGCACGGACGGATGCGATACAAAAAGCGTCGGGGATACGGAAAAAAAAGTCACGCCGAAAATTGAGCAGGGATGCCGATCCGTTATCTGCATTCCTGATCAGCGCTCGGCGGGACGCACGGACGGATGCGATACAAAAAGCGTCGGGGATACGGAAAAAAAAGTCACGCCAAAAATTGAGCAGGGATGCCGATCCGTTATCTGCATTCCTGATCAGCGCTTGGCGGGACGCACGGACGGATGCGATACAAAAAGCGTCGGGGATACGGAAAAAAAAGTCACGCCAAAAATTGAGCAGGGATGCCGATCCGTTATCTGCATTCCTGATCAGCGCTTGGCGGGACGCACGGACGGATGAGGTGTAAAAATGGACAGGGGATACGGAAAAAAAAAAAAAAGTTATACTCACAGTACCCACAGGACTAGCAGGAGGATCACTGACCAGAAGAGCTGCAGAGGAACAGATGGCAGAGAGATGGACAGCTTTACAGGAGCAGCAGGCAGATCAGCAGAATGCCCAGGAAGGACCCAGCGATGGACGCAGATGTGATCAGGCCGGTGAAGACAGGTAAGAGGACGTCGGGGGAGAGCAGAGGGGGACAGGGGTGGGGAGAGCAGAGGGGGGGGGGTGAGAGCAGAGGGGGGGCTGAGAGCAGAGGGGGGGGGGAGCAGAGGGGGAGGGGGTAGAGCAGAGGGGGAGACCGGAGAGGGAGCTGCAGAAGCAGAACAGAGATAATGGGGGAGGCAGTCAGAGAGGGGGGGGGGGTTGGGGGGAGCAGATCGCGGGGGGGGGCACGGCAGGGGCTATCACAGCAGCGCGCAGGGGCACCACGGGAGCGCGCACGGGCTGCAAAGTGAGCACAGTACTCACGTGCAGCAGCAGCAGCGGCGGCGGCGGCAGCAGCGGCGGCGGTGGCGTGGTACCACAAGTACCAGCCACTGCACGCTGCAGACATGTTGGGGGAGGGCTCGCAGCGGCAGGGGGCATATCGCAGCAGGGAGGCAGATGGCAGCAGGCAGATCGCAGCAGTGGGGCACATCATGGCAGAGGACAGATCGCAGCAGGAAGCAGATTGCAGCAGGGGGGCACATTGTGGCAGGGGGGCAGATCGCAGCAGGGGAGCAGATCGGGGGGACACATCGGCAGGGGGCAGGGCCATCACAGGAGCGCGCAGGGGCTATCAGGCGCGCAATACTCAAGTGGGGCAGGAGCGGCGATCGGGCTGCGGCAGTAGCGTTGTGTGGTACTACAAGTACCAGCCAGTGCACGCCGCAAACATGCTGGGGGAGGGCTTCCCAAACCAACACAGGCCTGGGGAGGGCGGCCACCTCCAGATCAGACCGCCCCACTGCACACTGATTGGAGCGATTGCGCGTCATAGCACGATCGCTCCAATCAGTGCTGCAGGGGCTGGGGGCGGCATGTTTGAGGTCCACCTATGATATGCTGCAGCAGCTGCGGCATCTCATAGCTGGATCTCACAGGATCGCACTAATTCGGGCATTATTTTTGCCGAAATTAGTGCGATCGATGTGGTTGGCGGTTCAGATTTGAACAGCCAATCACATCGATCGTCGATAGGGGGTGGCGATGCCGCCCCCCCTGGGGTCAAGCAAAGGTCCCCTGCTGTAAGAAACAGCAGGGGACATCATTTGAAAGCCGTTGCTATGGCCACGGCAATCAAATGAAGTTTAGGCCGTAAAATTACGTCCCTGGTCGTTAAGTCACGTTAAAATAGGACGTAATTTTACGGCCCGCGGTCGTGAAGGGGTTAACACTATTGACTGCATGGGGAAAAAGAATGTAAATAATGAATATACTGTATATGTTTACTGTATACAACTTCTTCAATAAAAGTCAATGAAAATCAGAGTATTTCAAAAGTTGCTTCATTTTGTATTTAGGAACCAAGTAAAGATAATTGAAAAGATGTCTTTATACTTAAAAATGAAATTGTTTATTGTGATAAAGTGAAACCTTTTTTGGCAAAGAGCTCGGAATGCTCACACTTACTATATTCTGTAGATGACTTGATAGTTTACTGTACTGAATGAGCAGTTAATTATTAAAACGCAGACCATTTAATGACATCTCTATTTTACTGTTAGAGGTATAGGTAAAGGTGCATTTATACTAAATGATTATCCTGAATGAGCGGTCATTTTCTAATAATTGTGAAGTTTAACCCCTTACCGACCTGCTTTTGCAGGGCCTTTGGCTGGATTCACACAATTCTTTAGCATCCGATGCGAGTGTATCGGATGCGATATGCTAATGACCCGAGTGTCATGCAACTGTGATCCAGCTGCTGCGGAGGAGAGGGAGGGATTAATCTCCCCATCTCCTCCATTGTCAGCTGATGCCATTATTGAACTGCACTCGGATGCCATCCGAGTGCAGTCCGATGTTTCACTTGCACTTGTACCCTTAGACTTGTATGGGTGCAAGTGACAAGTAGAAAAGAAGCGTATGGGACTCCGCACCAATGCGGTAATAATAAAACTTGGAACTTTATTCGGAATTTTTTAAAAGAAAAGTACACAGCTCATCCAAAAAATCGCCATGCGATTTGCCAAGCGGCTTTACGCGTTTCGGACAAACAAAGGGAAATTAAAACCAGTCCTTAGTCATAAGCCATGGTATGTGAGAGGAAAAAGGTATATATAGCACTACAAGTATGGAAAAGAGGAGAGGCAAGCCAGGAAAACAGGAAGGGAGTTCACCTGAGAAAATGCAAATGAAAGAAGGAAAAAAATGGTATAGGAGACAGAATAAGTTAACCCTTTGGGCACCGTAAATTTCTACCATTTACTGCAAGTGGCAAGTCTCTCGCTGACAATCGCAGCATGCTGCGACTTTTCTCTCATTCAGATTCTCGATGAGAAGAAACTGACCATGTGCTCTCCCTCATTGAATAACATTGGAAAATCTCATATTACACTCGTCCGAGTTATACCCTCGTGTGTGTGTGTACGCTTAGATACGGACTTGCACAGCGAGCCTGCATCTTTCTCTGCATGTTGGATGATCTGATCAGCTAACTAGTGCCTCTAACAGGTGCAGGTAGATCAGAGATCCACTCACGGCTGTAAACCACTTAAATCCATCTTTCCATCTCTAAAAGCGGGACTTTACATGTGACGGCAAGAGCACCATTTGCCGCTCCCCTGATGTTATTACAGGGCGCCAATGGATTGTAATTACAGAAAGAGGTCAGCTGATGACCTGTATATCTGTCAATATGATCCCCCTGTGAATACTGCTGATGCACCACTCTGTCCACCATAACTGATAGCATAATCTCAGCTTCAGATACCCTAAGGAGACTAATGCTGGGTTCACACATAGCGACAGCGACAACGCTGTTACGTCACCATTTTCTGTGACGTAACAGCGACCTTGTAAGTCGCTGTTAGGCTGGGGCCACACGGGCACTACTGCGATCCCCTTGCATGAGACTCGGCTCGTGCTGGCAGTACAGCAGAGCCGAGTGTCATGCGTGTGTCTTTGCAACTGAGGTCCGTTCGTGCGAGCAGACCTCAGCTGCGGGGGGCGGGCCGGCACTCAGGAGGGGAGGGAGGGATTTCTCCCTCTCTCTCCTGCGTAGCCGGCTATAGCCATTCTCGCACTGCACTAGCAGTACACCGGTGTACCGCGAGTGCAGTGCGATTTTTCTCTCGCCCCATTCACTTGAATGGGTGCGAGAGAAAGAGACTCAGCTTACAATCGCAGCATGCTGCGATTGTTTTCTCAGTCCGATTAGGGCTGAGAAAATAATCGCCCATGTGTGCTGACACACAGGCTAGAATTGGTCCGAGGGGAATGCGATGTTTTATCGCACTCCACTCGCACTGTTTTTCTCGCCGTGTGGCTTAGCCCTTATGATCGCTGCTTAGCTGTCAAACACAGCGACGCAGCAGCGATCATAACGTCGCTACATGTGCAGAGAGCAGGGAGCCGCGCACACTGCTTAGCGCTGGCTCCTTGCTCTCCTAGCTACAGTACACATCGGGTTAATTAACCCGATGTGTACTGCAGCTACATGTCACAGTGCAGAGAGCAGGGAGCCGCGCACACTGCTTAGCGCTGGCTCCTTGCTCTCCTAGCTACAGTACACATCAAGTTAATTAACCCGATGTGTACTGCAGCTACATGTCACAATGCAGAGAGCAGGGAGCCGCGCACACTGCTTAGCGCTGGCTCCTTGCTCTCCTAGCTACAGTACACATAGGGTTAATTACCCGATGCGTACTGCAGCTACATGTGCACAGAGCAGGAGCCGGCACTAGCAGCAAGAGCGGCGGAGGCTGGTAACGAAGGTAGATATTGGGTAACCAGGGAAAGGTCTTCCCTTGGTTACCCGATGTTTACAGTGGTTACAGCTTTCCACAGCTGCCAGACGCCGGCTCCTGCTCCCTGCTCGCTTCATTTCGTCGCTCTCTCGCTGTCACACACAGCGATGTGTGCTTCACAGCGGGAGAGCGATGACGAAAAAATGAAGCTGGACATTCAGCAACGACCAACAACCTCACAGCAGGGGCCAGGTCGTTGCTGGATGTCACACACAGCGACAGCGACGGGACGTCGCTGCAACGTCACAGAAAATGGTGACGTAGCAGCGACGTCGTTGTCGTCGTCGCTGTGTGACACCACCTTAATAAGGTCAAAAGTGAGAGAGAAAAAAAAAGTAAATAAAAATCTTACAAAAGTTCTAATCATCCCCCTTATTCACCATTGAAAATAAAGCAATTAAAAAAACAAAACACATATTTGGTATTGCTGTGTCTATAAAAATATAAAATAAATTAATCCAGAGAAATGAAAGAAATTAAAAATGCTAGAATTAAGTTTTGTGCGCAGCTGCAACATTGCAATAACAGGTGACCAAAACATTGCATCTACCCAAAAATGGTATCAGTATAAACATCAGCTCCGGGCGCAAAAAATAAGTAATCGCTTAGCTGGAAATCCCGAATAATAAGACAGTTACAGGTGGCGGAAAATGGCGCCAAAAGTGAATTATTTATTTATTTATTTATTTTTTTTTACAAACATTTTAATTTTTTTTTCACTACTTAAATTGAAATAAAACTACCGTATATATGTTTGGTATCTATGCACTTGTTCTGGCCTGGAGAATCATAGTGCCAGGTCAGTTTTTTACCATATAGTGAACATGGTAAACACACAAAATAGAAAGTGGAATTGCCCTTTCTTTACAATTTCATCGCACTTGGATTTTTCCCCCCATTTTCCAGTACATTATATGGTAAAATGAATGGTTTCACATTCATTTTTCAAAAAACAAGCCCTCATATAGCTATATTGATTTAAAAATTAAAATGTTATGGCTCTTGGAAGAAGGGGGGAGGGGGAAATTAAAGCGCAAAAGGGGAAAATGACCTGGGAGTGAAGGGTATAAATAGTGTGTCCAGTCACTAGATGAACAAGCAAAACACTTGTTTGTCTGGTGAAATGATCTTTTGGTTTGCACAAAAGATCATCATTCTCAGCAGCACATTGTCTTGTGCATACAGAACTAACTGTGCAAAGAATAATAGCAGGCTATGCACCATGAACGATGTATTAGGGCTCATGTGCACGTAACTGCTGAAATTTCTGCAGCGATCTGACAGCACATGTGCGCGTCAAATCGCTGCAGAAAGACTGCATAATGAATGCAGTATTTTTGTTAAAAAAAACGATTTCATGCGCTATGGCTGCTGTTCCCACCATAGACAGTGGGAGCTGCATCCAGAACGCACAAATAATTGACATGCTCATTTTATGAACGCACGGATTTGGGTCAAAATTTTAGCACCCAAATTACTGCGCTCATAAAAGCCACGTGCACACGTCTCATGCACAATCTTCATAGATTGTGCAGGGAACGCAGCATGCATTTACGCTGCAGTGCAATATGCAGCGTAAATGCATGCTGTCATACAACGTGCACATGAGCCCTTAGGGCGCTTTCACACTTGCATTGAACAACATCCGTTGCTATCCACCGCATTGAGGAATTACGGTAACTGTTGCAGGAAACCATTTTCTTCCTCATAGACTTCTATTAGCTAGGATAGCAACGGATGGCCTTGTGTTGCATCCGTCAGCTGACGAAGTGTTGCATCCACCTGATGGATGGAACGCGGCATGTAGAATTCTATGCTTGGCGGACTGTCAAAAAAACGCAACCTGCAGGATTCCGTCGGTGTCCGTTGTTTTTATAATGGACGCATATGGTGGCGGATTCCATTAGAATCCGTCATTTGACAGATTCCGTTAACGCATCCGTCTTCACACAACTGCGCATGCCCAGATGTGTAAAGTGAAGAAAAAAAAAATAACGGATTGCGTTTTTTGTACGATCCGTTGCATCCGTTGTGCCACTATATGCAACGCATCCGTTGCATCCGTCACACAACGCAATGCAACAGATGCCATTCAACGCAAGTGTAAGGCTATATGCGCACTTTGCGTTAAGTTTCTTGCAGTTTTAAACGCATCCTCTGGCAGAAATTGTCTTTGTCAAATTTGGTTTTGACCACAAAAACGCAAAAAATACGCTTGTGTTTTTACCGCGTTTTAACCACGATTTACATGCTTTTTCATTGCTTAAAGTCAGATGTGTTTTGAATACAAATACACTACTAAATAAAGTTTAAACATTCAAACACTATGAAAAAAACGGGAAAAAATTACAACAAATATCATGATTAAAATCATGCACAAAATAGCTAATTTTATTAAAATTATAACTGTGTTATAATATTTATGCATAAAATAACGTTAAATTATGGTTTTCCATTAATTTAATTGTCGGACTATGTGTGTATGTAAAGGGACATATCATGCCCCTATTATAAAGTCAAAAAGGCATGCGTTTATTTTGTCAAAGCAAGTAAAACGCTAGGATTTTGATTTAGGATGCGTTTTGAAAGTTCACATTGACTCTAATGTTAGCAAAACGCTGCCAAAATGGCAAAAAACAATTGACATGTTGCTTCTTTAAACGCTGAGTTTTTGCCAAATTTTCTGCAACTGAAATGCTGCGTTTTTAACAGCATTGTGCGCACAAGAAATCCCTATTTCCCATAGACTTTGCTTGAAAATCAAAACGCGTGAATTTTGGCATTAAAACGCTGCAGTTCAAAACGCTGCGGAAACGCATGTAAAAAAGCAAAGTGCGCAAATGGCCTTAGGCTAAGACCCCACTTTGCGTTCACCTACTTGCAGTTCTAAACGCACGTTTTGGCATTAATTGATTTGACCAAAGTTGCCTTTTTCAGAAATTTAGCGCTGAAAACGCATGCATATTTACCGCGTTTTAGCTGCTTTTTTTTGCGCTTTTCACATGCTTTTTCACCTGCGTTTTGCCTTCCAGCAAACCGTTCAGATGATATTTGATCCGGATTGGACGGCGCGGGACCCTTGACCCAGGATTACTGCGGAGGGGGTTCTTTATTTCAGTAAAGATGGAGTCACTAATTGTGTTGTGCTTTATTTCTAATAAAAATATTTTTCTGTGTGGTTTTTTTTTTTTATCTTTACTAGAAATTCATGGTGGCCATGTCTAATATTGTCGTGACACCATGAATTTCGGGTTTAGGGCCAGCTGATAATATACAGCTAGCCCTAACCCCATTATTACCCAGCGAGCCACCCATCACCAGGGCAGCTGGAAGAGTTGGATACAGCGCCAGAAGATGGCGCTTCTATGAAAGCGCCATTTTCTGGGGTGGCTGCGGACTGCAATTCGCAGCGGGGGTGCCCAGAAAGCTTGGGCACCCTGCACTGCGGATTCCAATCCACAGCTGCCTAGTTGTACCTGGCTGGACTCAAAATTTGGGTGAAGCCTACGTCATTTTTTCATTTTTTTTTTTTAATTATTTCATGAAATTCATGAAATAATTAAAAAAAAAGGGCTTCCCTATATTTTTGGTTCCCAGCCGGGTACACATAGGCAGCTGGGGGTTGGGGGCAGCCCATACCTGCCTGCTGTACCTGGCTAGCATACAAAAATATGGCAAAGCCCACGTCATTTTTTTGGGGGGCAAAAAACTCCTGCACACAGTCCTGGATGGAGGATGCTGAGCCTTGTAGTTCTGCAGCTGCTGTCTGCTCTCCTGCATACACTATTGGATGGAGGATGCTGAGCCTTGTAGTTCTGCTCCCCCTGCCTCTCCCTCCAGCATACAGTCCTGTATGGAGCATGCTGAGCCTTGTTGTTCTGCAGCTGTCTGCTCTCCTGCATACAGGCCTTTTTCAGACCTTTTTTTTTTTTTTCAACAATCTTTAATGGCATTGTTCACTGATAAAAAGCGCATAAAAACGCAGTGAACAAAAACGCAGCAAAACGCAGCAAAAAACACACCAAAACGCTGTAAAAAAGCATGTATTTTTGCCACGTTTTTTGCCGCGGGTGCGTTTTTGTGCGGTTTTTGCCACAAAAAAACGCACAAAAACGCAGTCTGTGAACTTAGCCTAAAGGGTTTTTTGTGTGCTTTTGTTTATTTACTTACAGATTAGTAATGGGGGGTCTCATAGATGACTGCCATTACTAATTCAGGAATTAGTAGCAGCTGTGGGCTGCCAATAATTCCTTATTACCCCAATTGCCACCGCACCAGGGAAATGGGAAGAGCTGGGTCCAGTGCCAGAATTGACGTATCTAATGGATGCACCACTTCTGGGGCGGCTGCGGGCTGCTATTGTTAGGCTGGAAAGGGCCTTTTTCAGACCTTTTTTTTTTTTTTCCATAATCTTTAATGGCATTGTTCACTGATAAAAAAACGCATAAAACCGCAGTGAGCAAAAACGCAGCAAAGCGCAACAAAAAACGCACCAAATCGCAGTAAAAAACACATGCGTTTTTGCCGCGGGTGCGTTTTTGTGCGTTTTTTGCAGCAAAAAACGCATAAAAACGCAACGTAAAAAAACCGCAGTGTGTGAACCTAGCCTAAGGCTGGAGTTCCACTTGCATATGACTTGCGCGAGTCTCACATTGGTATAAACCAGTACAGCCTGACACTCTCTGGACATGAGCACCTCAGCTGTATAGAAATATATGCAGTCGACCGGCCCCTGTCAGGAGAGTGTGCGGCCATGCCGGGTGATACCGAGATAGTTGTCTCCGCTACAGATTATAATTTATTTGGATTTCCTCATGGACAGTACAGAAATGTCTGATGATCTGTACACCTAATGTCTATTGAAGAATTTAGTGTGCAAAGCTTGGGAAAGTGCAACCCTACTGCTCCATGTCAACATTCCACCCCTCTCTGCCTTTCCCAAGGTCTCAGGCAGAAAACCCTTTTTTTGTTCTTATCAGTTTAAACAAGAACAATGAATTCCTCTAATGCACAAGAATGTGACAAGGTGCCAACAAAGCCAACCAGGAAGGTGATGTATGGCCTATACACTAAAGTTTAAATCACAAATCTGCATGGCAATAAACAAACTATCATAAAAATATTCAACTCTGCTGTAAAATCTGCTTATATGACACAGTGCGACAAATGGATAAACGGATAAACAACATATCAGAACAAGAGTCTTTGTTAGGGAAACTGATAAGCATTACAATTAGCCTTTCAAAACAGATTAAAAAAAATGTTTGCAAAAAGTTTGAGTAGTTTACAAATTATTATTATTATTGTTATTATTATTATTATTAATATTTATTTATAGAGCACCATTGATTCCATGGTGCTGTACATGAGAAGAGGTTACTTACAGAATACATTTAAAAATTACAATAGACAAACTAGTATAGAGGGAAGAGGACCCTGCCCTTACAGCAGGGGTGGGGAACTTGGGATGACTTTTCCTGCGGCCCCTGGGCACATTCCCGGGGACCGCAGTGCTTGGGCGGCAGCCACGGTTTTACCAGCTGCTGGCCCTTTAAATCCAAATGGTGATGCGAGGATGTGCACTCTACTGTGTGCGCATACCATGAGGTCCTTGCGCTGCTCAGGGCTTACCTTGTGGGTGGGGTAAGCAGCGCAAGTTGCCTTCCGTTCACAAAAGAACAAGAGGAGCAGCAGCTTACCAGCCACCCTGCTGCACATGCCTCCCGGACCTGTGAGTTACTCTCCCCCAGGTGCTGTGAGGCCACAACCGAGTGCTGTGTACCCCATAGTAGTGTGTGTGCGGCAACACCAATGCTGTGTACCACCTAGTACTGTGTACCAGGTCCCAGTACTGTGTGTCAGCTCCCAGTGCTCTGTGCCAGCCCCCAGTGCTGTGTGCCAGCCCCCAGTGCTGTGTGCAAGCCCCCAGTGCTTTGTACCCCTGAGTAGTGCTTTGTGCCAGCTACCAGTGCTGTGTACCTCCGAGTAGTGCTGTGTCAGCTCCCAGTGCTGTGTGCCAGCGCCCAGTGCTGTGTACCCCCGAGTAGTGCTGTGTACCAGCTCCCAGTGCTGTGCCTGCCCCCAGTGCTGTGTACCTCCGAGTAGTGCTGTGTGTCAGCTCCCAGTGCTGTGTGCCAGCTCCCAGTGCAGGGTGTCAGCTCTCAGTGCAGTGTGTCAGCTCTCAGTGCTGTGTGCCAGCCCCCAGTGCTCTGTACCCCCGAGTAGTGCTGTATGCCTGCCCCAGTGCTGTGTACCCTAAGAAGTGCTGTTTCAGCTCCAAGTGCTGTATGCCATCCCCCAGTGCTCTGTGCCATCACCCAGTGCTCTCTGCCATCACCCAGTACTGTGTGGCCCCAGTACTGTGTGCCAGCCCCCAGTGCTGTGTACCCAGAGTAGTGCTGTTTCAGCTCCCAGTGCTGTGTGCTATCCCTCAGTGCTCTGTTCCATCCCCCAGTGCTGTGTGCCATCCCTCAGTGCTGTGTACCCCAAGTAGTGCTGTTTAAGCTCCCACTACTGTGTGCCATCTCCCAGTGCTGTGTGCCCCCAGTACTGTATGCCAGCCCCCAGTGCTGTGTACCCCGAGTAGTGTGTGTGTGCCATCCCCCAGTGCTCTTTGGCAGCTCCCAGCGCTATGTAGTCCCTAGTAGTGTGTGTGCCCCCCTCAGTGCTGTGTGGCAGCCCCCAGTGCTGTGTGCCCCCTCTGTGCTGTGTAACCCCCACTGTTGTCCGGGCCCCCTAGTGCTGTTTGTGCCCACCTAGTGCTGTCTATGCCCCCCTGATGATGTCTATGATCCCACAGTACTGTCCGTGACTTCCAGTCCTGTCTGTGCCCCGCTAGTGCTGTCTGCACCACCTAATGCTGTCTGTGCCACCGTCAGTGCTATCCATGCCACGGTCAGTGCTGTCTGTGTCCCCAGTCTTGTCTGTGCCCCCCTAGTGCTGTCTGTGCTCCTCAGTGCTCTGTACTCCCCAGTTCTGTGTGCCACCCCCCAGTGCTGTGTGCCATCCCCCAGAAGCTATGCACTTGCCACTGCTGTCCGTGTCCCCCTATTGCTGTCCGTGCTCCCTTGGTGATGTCTATGCTTCCCCAGTGATGTCCGTGCCGCCACGCATGCTGTCCGTGCCCCCCCCCGTGCTATCCGTACCCCACAGTGATTTATATGCTCCAGCCTCTCCTGTAATGTATATGCCCCTCCTGTGATGTGTGTACTCCCAGCCTCTCCTGTGATGTGTGTAATTTATGCACCCCAGTGTCTCCTATGATGTGTATTCCCCAGCGTCTCCTGTAATTTATGCGCCCCAGCGTCTCCAGACCGAGACAAACCTGGAAAAGCAGTTGTGAGAAACAACATGATCAATATCAGTGAACATCACAGCCGCACCAAAGAGAAGCAGCTTCAGCCACCATAGTAGAGGTGAGTTAATTAATTGTTTGACCAAATATAGCAGTGTAGTTTTCAAGTTGATAACTTGGTGCGGCCCCCGAAGGTTTGCCCCCGGCGATAAAAAGGTTTCCCACCCCTGCCTTGTGGGCTTACATTCTATAGGATTTTGGGAAGGAGACAGTAGGTGTAGTGTTGGTAGGGCGGCAGTTTCGGCACGGTGGTGAGGCAGCAGGTCCGGCGGTGATGACGCAGTGGGGTCATTGGAGATTATAGGCATTTCTGAGCAGATGAGTTTTCAGGTTTCATTTGAAGCTTGCAAGTGTAGCAGATAATCTGACGTGCTGAGGCAGCAAATTACAAAAGACAGGGAATGCTCGGGAGAACTCTTGGAGGCGGTTGCATGAGAAGCGAATGAGAGAAGAGGAGAGAAGGAGATTTTGGGAGGACCGGAGGTTAGGTATTGGAGTGTAGCGGGAGATTAGTTCGGAGATATACGATACGGAGGATCCAGATTATAGACGGATTTGTAGGTCAGTGTTAGTAGTTTGAATTGAAGGAGAAGTGGGGTGGTGTTGAGGCGAGAGGTGGATCATTCGGACAGCAGAATTAAGGATGAACTTGAGAGGTGCGAGATGGTTAGCAGGGAGGCCAGAGAGGAGGATGTTGCAGTAATCAAGGCGGGAGATTATCAGTGCATGCACTAGCATTTTTGTAGATTGAGGAAAGGACGGATTCTGTAAATATTTAGTTTTAGTTGAAGACGGCAGGAGGTGGTGAGGGATT
Source organism: Anomaloglossus baeobatrachus (assembly GCF_048569485.1). Lineage (NCBI taxonomy): Eukaryota > Metazoa > Chordata > Amphibia > Anura > Aromobatidae > Anomaloglossus > Anomaloglossus baeobatrachus. The sequence goes on along the minus strand of NC_134356.1, from coordinate 277,523,462 downwards.
GGATGTGTGGTATGAAGGACAAGGCAGAATCAAGGGTCACTCCGAGGCACAGAACTTTGGGTACTGGGGAGAGTGTGATGTTGCTTATTGTAATAGATAGATCAGTTAGGGAGTGTAGGTGAGATGGAGGAAATATGATTAGTTCAGTTTTGGCCACATTAAGTTTTAGGATGCGAGAAGAGAAGGAGGATATGGCTGAAAGACTGTTATGATCTGGTAACCGTGGACGATCGCAAGAAATTCCATTAATCAGGAAAAAACAAAACCACAATAGTAGTTGGAAACTAAGCTGAATGCAATCCCCTATCTATCAGACACACTAGAAAAAGCAGTGGGATTTTCCTAATACACCTAGACACCTCGACACTGCCGAAGAAACTTGCTACATCACAAAGATAGAAATGAGGAATCCTAACTTGCCTCAGAGCAGTCCCCAAAGAAATAGCAAGCCCCCCTACATGCAACAACGGTGATGTAAGTAAACACAATACACAGATAGAAAATACAGATTAGCAAATGTGAGGCCCAACTACTAGATACGACAGAACAGGACAGATAACTGATTGTGGCCAGCAAAAAACCCTGCAAAAAATACCAAACTCCTGATAGGAAAAAAAATACTAAGACCACTGGGTCTTCCCTCCCCCGCTATATCAGGTACTCTTGTGCTAGACACTTTAAAGTGAACTGCAGATATAATGAGAAGAAACAAAATCACAGAACAAACAATATTCTAAAGTGCAAATAATCCAAACATGAACAGGGAGCAAGCTCCCTTTCTTGCTGGAGGAACTTCCCTGCTCACAAAAGCAGAGAGACAGATTCTCACATACAAGAAATCAAACAGAGAACCAAACGGAATAAGCAGAAACACCCTTAAGTGCAATTTCAGCAATTAAGCACATAAACTAGCAAACTTATCTGCAGTAGATTCAGGCACAGAATAAATGGGAGAAACTGAAGGGAAAACTCCCAGCCATCTTCAAAAGCAGCAGGAAAACATTTATCACCGTTGGCCACCAGGCAGAAAATGCTCTTCTAAATACACTAGGCTGATCTGCAATAGGAGTTCCTGAATTCCCAATTAACTCCAACACCTGTCTGAGTCACAGATTCAGACTCAGCTTCATTACCATTCCTGGCCACCAGAGGGAGCTCCGCACCAGCATCCACTCGGATGATATTCACAATATAGACACTCTGGGATTGTGGACAGCATTATCTATATATATAATTGCCTTATTCTGTCTGTCTGTCTGTCTTGCTCCAAAATTGTGTTACGGTGACACAAAGCTGATTGGCCGCTGGGCTCGCCATGGCCCCGCCCCCCCGCACGGATTGGCCGCTCGCCTTGCCTCGGCTCCGCCCCCCACGGATTGGTCGCTCACCTCGGCCTGGCCCCGCCCTCCGCATGGATTGGCCGCTCGCCCCGGCCCTCCGCACGCATCGCCAGACATAACCTTGCGCGGCTGGGATCATGACGGAGCCGGTGTACGCTGGTAACCATTATACACATCGGGTAACTAAGGTCCCTTAGTTACCCGATGTGTATCATAGTTTCCAGCGTACACCGGCTCCCGGTACACATGTGCAGGGAGCCGGCATTATACTCCTCTCCCCCCAGGACTACTTCTCCTATTATAGTCCTCCTATTATATTCCTCTCTGAGTATAATAGGAGAACTATTATAGCATGGGGGATGGAGCACGATGGGGTGCGCAGCATGGGGGATGTAGCACGATGGGGGGTGCGCAGCATGGGGGATGTAGCATGATGGGGAGTGCGCAGCATGGAGGATGGAGCACGATGGGGAGTGCGCAGCATGGAGGATGGAGCACGATGGGGAGTGCGCAGCATGGGGGATGGAGCACGATGGGGAGTGCGCAGCATGGGGGATGGAGCACGATGGGGGGTGCGCAGCATCGGGGATGGAGCACGATGGGGAATGCGCAGCATAGGGGACGGAGCACGATGGGGTGCGCAGCATGGGGGATGTAGCACGATGGGGGATGCGCAGCATGGGGGATGTAGCACGATGGGGGGTGCGCAGCATGGGGGATGTAGCACGATGGGGAGTGCGCAGCATGGGGGATGGAGCACGATGGGGAGTGCGCAGCATGGAGGATGGAGCACGATGGGGAGTGCGCAGCATGGGGGATGGAGCACGATGGGGAGTGCACAGCATGGGGGATGGAGCACGATGGGGGGTGCGCAGCATCGGGGATGGAGCACGATGGGGGGTGCGCAGCATAGGAGACGGAGCACGATGGGGTGCGCAGCATGGGGGATGTAGCACGATGGGGGATGCGCAGCATGGGGGATGTAGCACGATGGGGGGTGCGCAGCATGGGGGATGTAGCACGATGGGGAGTGCGCAGCATGGGGGATGGAGCACGATGGGGAGTGCGCAGCATGGAGGATGGAGCACGATGGGGAGTGCGCAGCATGGGGGATGGAGCACGATGGGGAGTGCGCAGCATGGGGGATGGAGCATGATGGGGAATGCGCAGCATAGGGGATGGAGCACGATGGGGGCTGCGCAGCATGGGGGATGGGGCACGATGGGGGGTGTGCAGCATGGGGGATGGAGCACAATGGGAGGTGCACACCTCCCCCCAACACACACACACACACAACACACCACACACACACTGGGAACCACAAACACCGCCATACACAGACACCCACACACACAGACAACGCCGCACACACACAACACCCAACACACAAACACCGCGGCATACATAAATATACGCACATACCGCACAACACACACATTGCACAAAACATACCTACCCTCAAAACACACCACACCCACACAAACCGCACAACACACACACACAACGCTACAGACACACAGCGTTCCACAAACAACGCAACACACGCAACACACATACAACACCGCTCTAACCCCCCGCCACACCCAGACAACACCCAGAACATGTACAGCGCCCTACACAAACACTTGGTAACTACATACAACAACATCTATATATATATATAGATATATATATATATATAACAAAAATCATACATGAACTACACAATACGTAAATTCTAGAATACCCGATGCGTAGAATCGGGTCACCTTCTAGTATACTAATATATATATATATATATATATATATATATATAGTGCTGGCCAAAAGTATTGGCACCCCTGCAATTCTGTCAGATATTACTCAGTTTCTTCCTGAAAATGATTGCAATCGCAAATTCTTTGGTATTATCATCTTCATTTCTTTTGCTTGCAATGAAAAAACACAAAGGAGGATGAAACAAAAATCAAATCATTGATCATTTCACACAAAACTCCAAAAATGGGCCAGACAAAAGTATTGGCACCCTTAGCCTAATACTTGGTTGCACAACCTTTAGCCAAAATAACTGCAAACAACCACTTCCGGTAACCATCAATGAGTTTCTTACAATGCTCTGCTGGAATTTTAGACCATTCTTGTTTGGCAAACTGCTCCAGGTCTCTGAGATTTGAAGGGTGCCTTCTCCAAACTGCCATTTTGAGATCTCTCCACAGGTGTTCTATGGGATTCAGGTCTGGACTCATTGCAGGCCACTTTAGTAGTCTCCAGTGCTTTCTCTCAAACCATTTTCTAGTGCTTTTTGAAGTGTGTTTTGGGTCATTGTCCTGCTGGAAGACCCATGACCTCTGAGGAAGACCCAGCTTTCTCCCACTGGGCCCTACATTATGCTGCAAAATATGTTGGTAGTCTTCAGACTTCATAATGCCATGCACACGGTCAAGCAGTTCAGTGCCAGAGGCAGCAAAGCAACCCCAAAACATCAGGGAACCTCCGCCATGTTTGACTGTAGGGACCATGTTCTTTTCTTTGAATGCCTCTTTTTTTTTTCCTGTAAACTCTATGTTGATGGCTTTTCCCAAAAAGCTCTACTTTTGTCTCATCTGACCAGAGAACATTCTTTCAAAACGTTTTAGGCTTTCTCAAGTAAGTTTTGGCAAACTCCAGCCTGGCTTTTTATGTCTGGGGGTAAGAAGTGGGGTCTTCCTGGGTATCCTACCATGCGGTCCCTTTTCATTCAGACGCCGACGGATAGTAAGGGTTGACACTGTTGTACCCTCGGACTGCAGGGCAGCTTGAACTTGTTTCGATGTTAGTCGAGGTTCTTTATCCACCATCCGCACAATCTTGCATTGAAATCTTTTGTCAAATTTTCTTTTCCTTCCACATCTAGGGAGGTTAGCCACAGTGCCATGGGCTTTAAACTTCTTGATGACACTGCGCACCGTAGACACAGGAACTTTCAGGTCTTTGGAGATGGACTTGTAGCCTTAAGATTGATCATGCTTCCTCACAATTTGGATTCTCAAGTCCTCAGACAGTTCTTTGGTCTTCTTTCTTTTCTCCATGCTCAATGTGGTACACACAAGGACACAGGACAGAGGGTGAGTCAACTTTAATCCATGTCAACTGGCTGCAAGTGTGATTTAGTTTTTGCCAACACATGTTAGGTGCCACAGGTAAGTTACAGGTGCTGTTAAATACACAAATTAGAGAAACATCACATGATTTTTCAAACAGTGCCAATACTTTTGTCCACCCCCTTTTTTATGTTTGGTGTGGAATTATATCCAATTTGGCTTTATGACAATTTTTTTTTATTTCATTGAAGACAAATTAAATGAAGATAATACCAAAAAATTTGTGATTGCAATCATTTTCAGGAAGAAACTGAGTATTCTCTGACAGAATTGCAGGGGTGCCAATACTTTTGGCCAGCATTATATATATATATATATATATATATATATATATATATATATATATATATATATTTAGAAAATGGAGGCAGAACGCCCTTCAATAAAATTTACAAAAATACTTCATGCTGCAGGTATGTGACATTTCGGCTCTAAGGCTATGTGCGCATCTTGCGTCGGAGTACCTGCAGTTTATTCTGCACGTTTTCCTTCCCTTGGTTTTTGACCAAATGGCTTTTGACCATTTTTTAGCGCTAAAAACGCATGCGTTTTTACCGCGTTTTTAGTGCGTTTTTAGCGCTTCTTACCTGCGTTTTCACCTGCGTTTCTGCAGATGCGTTTTTTAGATCAAGACACTGAGAAATAAAGTTGAATTAGTCAAAAAGAATGAAAAAAGAGAAAAAAAGTATAAAATTAACTTTTAATAAAACTATATGGGAAATTATCAATTTTAATGAAAAAATAGTGGTTATGCACATTTTATCAGAAAAATAGGTGAAGTTTATAATTTTTTAACATTTAAATTTTTGGTTATTGTGTGTGTGTAAAGGAACATTAGAACCCATTAATTTTTGTCCAGAAAAGCATGCGTTTTTGGAGCCAAAAACGCAGTGGAAAAGCAGGTAAAAAGCATGAAAAACGCAGGAATTGTGATTTTGGTTGCGTTTTGCCATTTCACATTGACTCCAATGTTAAGGAAACGCTGCAGAAATGGCAAAAACAACTGAAATGCTGCTTCTTTTTCAGCATGGTTTTTGACCACAAATATGCAAATTAAACGCTGCTGAAAAAAAAGCAAAGTGCAGACAGGATTTCTGCTTTTCCCATAGACTTTGCTGGCAATCAAAAACGCATGCGTTTTAGCGCAAAAACGCTGCTGCTAAAAACGCTGCAGAAACGCGGAAAAAAACGCAACGTGCGAACATAGCCTAACACTGGGTTTTTCTCAAGTGACAAATGAAGTAAAGGGCTGCTTCTCACTTGCGAGTTTCTCGCAGTAGAGCAATGCGAGAAAAACTCGCATTGGAATCGGACACATGTTAGTGAATGATTCAGCTCTCATCTGCGATTTTTTTGCTCAGTCCAAATCGGACTGAGAAAAAAATCTCAGCATGCTGCTTTTTTGCGAGTTTCTCGCACCATTTGTCCCAATGATTTCCTATGGAAGGGGATTAAAAGTAGGATCACACACGCGCACCAGCGTTCACATTTGCGAGTGTGGCAGTAACTTCGCTCATTAAATATTCAACAGATGAATGTGACATCACATTCCCAAAGGTAAATTAAATGACACATGTGTAATAGCTTTTATCTAATTAAGATGTTGCATGAAACTAGCATCGCAAATGCGACACACACGCGAGCAAAAAGCATCGCACTTGCGTTGCACTCGCACCTAACGTGAACTAAAATCAGCCGAGTATTTTTCAGCCCAGTCGGACCGATTTTACTCGCATAGATGTGTTTCCAGCCAAAGAGTTTCATTGACTCATTAACTCCCGGGAGATTTTTTTTTTTTTGCTCCCCTTCTTCCAAGAGCCGTAACTTTTTTATTTTTCTTTCAATCTTGCCGTATGAGGGCTTGTTTTTAGTGACATGTGTTGTACTTTTAAATGAAACCATAAGTTTTACCATATAGTGTACTGTACTAGAAAATGGCAAAAAAATTCCAAGTGTGGAGAAATTGCAAAAAAAGTGCGATTGCATGATGGTTTTTGGGATATTTTATTCACGTCTTCACTCTATGGTAAAACTGATGTGTCATTCTGATGCCTCAGCTTGGTACGAGTTCGTAAACACCAAACATGTAGAGGTTTACTGTTATCTAAGGGGTTAAAAAAAATTCAGAAGTTTGTCACAAAGGCGCACTTTTTTGCACCATTTTCCACGACCCGTAGTGTTCTCATTTTTCAGGATATGGGGCTCAGTGATGGCTTACTTTTTGCGTCTCGAGCTGACATTTTTAATGGTATTATTTTTGCATAGATGCTAAGTTTTGATCGCCTGTTGTTGCATTTTTCTCAAAATTTGCAACGACCAAAAAACATAATTTTGGCATTTGGAATTTTTTGCCGCTACGCTGTTTACTGATTAGAATAATTGATTTTATATTTTGATAGGGCATTTCTGAATGCGGCAATACCAAATATGTGTATATATATATATATATATATATATATATATATATTTTTAACCCTTTAATTTTCAATGGGGCGGATGGGGGGTGATTTGAACTTTTAGGCTTTTTTATTTTTTTTTTATTTTTTAAAAAGTTATTTTTACTTTATTTTACTAGTCCCCCCCCTGGGGGTCTATAAGGATCAGCACTCTGATTGCTCATTCATTTCTGTAGATCAAAACTGCACAGCTCAGATCACCAGAAATGCTTGTCTTCTGTAACAGCCCGTGCTCTTCCGGCAGTTATAGGAAGTGAGCCATAATAGCACAGGAGTCATCACATGACCCTATACTACCATAGGGTCCCTGTGATCACGTCACGGGGCTTCCGATGGCAGCAGGTACAGTTAGGTCCAGAAATATTTGGACAGTGACACAAGTTTTGTTATTTTAGCTGTTTACAAAAACATGTTCAGAAATACAATTATATATATAATATGGGCTGAAAGTGCACACTCCCAGCTGCAATATGAGAGTTTTCACATCCAAATCGGAGAAAGGGTTTAGGAATCATAGCTCTGTAATGCATAGCCTCCTCTTTTGCAAGGGACCAAAAGTAATTGGACAAGGGACTCTAAGGGCTGCAATTAACTCTGAAGGCGTCTCCCTCATTAACCTGTAATCAATGAAGTAGTTAAAAGGTCTGGAGTTGATTACAGGTGTGTGGTTTTGCATTTGGAAGCTGTTGCTGTGACCAGACAACATGCGGTCTAAGGAACTTTCAATTGAGGTGAAGCAGAACATCCTGAGGCTGAAAAAAAAGAAAAAATCCATCAGAGAGATAGCAGACATGCTTGGAGTAGCAAAATCAACAGTCGGGTACATTCTGAGAAAAAAGGAATTGACTGGTGAGCTTGGGAACTCAAAAAGGCCTGGGCGTCCACGGATGACAACAATGGTGGATGATCGCCGCATACTTTCTTTGGTGAAGAAGAACCCGTTCACAACATCAACTGAAGTCCAGAACACTCTCAGTGAAGTAGGTGTATCTGTCTCTAAGTCAACAGTAAAGAGAAGACTCCATGAAAGTAAATACAAAGGGTTCACATCTAGATGCAAACCATTCATCAATTACAAAAATAGACAGGCCAGAGTTAAATTTGCTGAAAAACACCTCATGAAGCCAGCTCAGTTCTGGAAAAGTATTCTATGGACAGATGAGACAAAGATCAACCTGTACCAGAATGATGGGAAGAAAAAAGTTTGGAGAAGAAAGGGAACGGCACATGATCCAAGGCACACCACATCCTCTGTAAAACATGGTGGAGGCAACGTGATGGCATGGGCATGCATGGCTTTCAATGGCACTGGGTCACTTGTGTTTATTGATGACATAACAGCAGACAAGAGTAGCCGGATGAATTCTGAAGTGTACCGGGATATACTTTCAGCCCAGATTCAGCCAAATGCCGCAAAGTTGATCGGACGGCGCTTCATAGTACAGATGGACAATGACCCCAAGCATACAGCCAAAGCTACCCAGGAGTTCATGAGTGCAAAAAAGTGGAACATTCTGCAATGGCCAAGTCAATCACCAGATCATTACCCAATTGAGCATGCATTTCACTTGCTCAAATCCAGACTTAAGACGGAAAGACCCACAAACAAGCAAGTCCTGAAGGCTGCGGCTGTAAAGGCCTGGCAAAGCATTAAGAAGGAGGAAACCCAGCGTTTGGTGATGTCCATGGGTTCCAGACTTAAGGCAGTGATTGCCTCCAAAGGATTCGCAACAAAATATTGAAAATAAAAATATTTTGTTTGGGTTTGGTTTATTTGTCCAATTACTTTTGACCTCCTAAAATGTGGAGTGTTTGTAAAGAAATGTGTACAATTCCTACAATTTCTATCAGATATTTTTGTTCAAACCTTCAAATTAAACGTTACAATCTGCACTTGAATTCTGTTGTAGAGGTTTCATTTCAAATCCAATGTGGTGGCATGCAGAGCCCAACTCGCGAAAATTGTGTCACTGTCCAAATATTTCTGGACCTAACTGTAAGTGCGTGTTACCTGCTTTGGGCATTTAAATCGCGCTGTCACATTTTGACAGCATGATTTAAGGGGTTAACAATCGCTGGTGGATTATGGATCCACCTGTGAAACACACATGTCAGCTGTTCAAATCAGCCGACATGTGCGGGGATTGCCGCAGGCTCACCGCAGCAGCCGGCGGTGATTCACCCTTCATGATTTAGGACGTACCGGTACGTCCTCAGTTGTTAAAGGGAACCTGTCATCAGAAATTTCGCCCAAAAGCTAAAAGATTCCCCCTCTGCAGCTCCTGGGCTGCATTCTAGGAAGGTCCCTGTTATTATTGTGCCCCATGTGAGACCAAAATAAAGCCTTTATAAAGTTCTACCTTTTTGTATGCAGCTTCTGTAAATCTGACACGGGGGCGGGCTCTCTGCCGTCCGTTATTCTGCCTCCTGGTCCTGTATGCCGCCCCCATCGCTCCTTTCCATATCTGATGCACCGCCCACTGCTCCAGCCATCCCCACGCATGCCCAGTGCCAGTCTCATGGGACTGAGCAGTGTGACCGCTGGTGACGTGTGCGCAGGCAAGTGATTATGGACGGGACTGTGACTGTTATCAGCAAGTACCCGGCCATAATCTCGTGAGCGCGCAAACCTCTCCAGCATTCACACTGAGCTCAGTGTAGATGCTAGACTGTATGGGCTGCTTCCAGGGATGACGTCCCTTTGTCATGTGATAGGGGCGTGTTCGAAATACTATCACATGACAAAGGGACGTCATCCCTGGAAGCAGCCCATACAGTCTAGCATCTACACTGAGCTCAGTGTGAATGCTGGAGAGGTTTGCGCGCTCACGAGATTATGGCCGGGTACTTGCTGATAACAGTCACAGTCCCGTCCATAATCACTTGCCTGCGCACACGTCACCAGCGGTCACACTGCTCAGTCCTGTGAGACTGGCACTGGGCATGCGTGGGGATGGCTGGAGCAGTGGGCGGTGCATCAGATATGGAAAGGAGCGATGGGGGCGGCATACAGGACCAGGAGGCAGAATAACGGACGGCAGAGAGCCCGCCCCCGTGTCAGATTTACAGAAGCTGCATACAAAAAGGTAGAACTTTATAAAAGCTTTATTTTGGTCTCACATGGGGCACAATAATAACAGGGACCTTCCTAGAATGCAGCACAGGAGCTGCAGAGGGGGAATCTTTTAGCTTTTGGGCGAAATTTCTGATGACAGGTTCCCTTTAAGGGGTTAAAGGACGTGTTCACTCCATTTTAGCCAGTGCTTGTATAACCCCTTCTCAATCACCATATTTCCCCAAGTAAAACAATAACAACTAGTATACAAGTCTCTTGGGGCATGCATGATGTTGTTCTATCATGTAAGCCTTGCTGCCAATCAGCAGCTGGCGCCGACATCACCGATGCATTGCCAATATCACTGGAACAGCGCCAGAACCAGAGGCAACACAGCATGATAATATTTTAGTAGGCAATCTCTTAAATAGTTTATTTTTACCAAATAACAAAATGCTAGTTGATTGAACAAAACAGAAATCTAAATCAATTCAATATTTAGTGCGACCACCCTTTACCTTCAAAACAGCATCAAAGGATTAATTCTTCTAGGTACACTTGGCAGTTACTTTTCCGTCATGCAATACCATCTGGTAGGTGTCTAACTGGCTCCAAATTAAATTCACCAAAGGTACTAACCATATACATACAGCCAATGTAATTAAGAACTATCCCTAGAGCCCTGATCTCATCATAGAGTCTGCCGTGAATTAAATGGAGGCAGAAGTAATTACACAAGCATACATCTACTGAAGATCTGTGGTTAGCTCTCCCAAGATGTTTGGAGCAACTTCCATGTCAAGTTCCTCTAAAATCTGTGTACAAGTGTAGATAGAAGAATTGATGCTGTTTAAAAGGAAAAGGATGGTCACTCCAAATATTGAATTATTGATTTGATTTAATGTTCTCTTGTCTTCATTTACTTTGCATTTGGTAATTGATAAAGAAAGTATTCTTACCTTGCAGCATTTTTTTCCACACCTGACTAAAACTTAGGCACTGTACTGTATATGTGCACACAGGTCAACAATGAAATTGCAACATGAAGAAAGAATAAGTATACAAGATGACCAAAAAATAAGAAAAAACAGGAAAACCAAAGCATGGCACCTGTCTTGGCACACTCAAAGCATTGAATAAGAACTGGAGGACAAAGAGTAGAGTGCAAATATATGAAGAAAGAATAGTCAGAGTTCTGAAAATCACATGATCGAGATACAGGTTAATCTTATGTAAATTATCCAAAAATGGAAACAAAATTTTCAAAAATATTTGCTTTAATCGGTATTAAGTATGGACACCATGAGCAAAAAACCACGCCATTATACATTTTGGCATGCTATCAATTAGGTTATTAATGTCTCGCTAAATTGATTTGAGCATGCAAATCATAAAAATCCAATGATGGCAGCTCCCTTTTCCAATTGCCAACCAATGATATCCCAGATATGCAGTAGGCCATGGTAGTATATACAGGCCAAGCAAAATACGGTCTGGTGTTGCCATATTAAGAAATGGCTCCAAGAATACTGGAGAATTAGCCATAAACAACTGGTTCCAACACCAAATCAATATAATGCCATGTCCCTGGAATTAAGACTGGAGGACTACTGTACCGCAAGTTTGAAAAAGGCTCCATGGAGACAGCTGAAACTCAGCTGGTGTTGGTGAGGATCCTTACTTTTTCACTACTTTGAATATGCTGCCTCCTTTCTTGGATTTGTATATCTCTGGTGATGTCAGTTTCCTTTAGGCCGCCGACACACTCATGTAAAAATCACGCACGTGCCGAGAGACACGTATTTCCCCTGCGTGTTGCGTGCAGGTAAGTACGTGTCTCTGGTACGTGTGGCCCACGTGTGTTCTACGTGTGCTATCCGTGATAACATACGGAGAACAGGTTATTTACATACTCACGTGGTCCTTTCTGCTGTCCGTGGTTCTGATCTTCGGTCTCCAGCCTCCTGTCTCCCCGCTGCTGCTGCTTCCGGCCGCAGTGAAGTGAATATTAAATGAGAATAATGAGCGGCGGTCGGCAGCAAGTGACAGCAGCGGCAGAGACAGGAGGGGCTGGAGAAGGTGAGTTAAGGTTTTTTTTTTTTTCCTCTGACACGTGTGTTTTCTCCAGTGCGTGTCACACGGGACCGCATCCACACTACACCCGTGTGGTACGGGTGCGGGTCGTGTGACCCCCGTGCTGCCGGAGAAAACACTGACATGTCAGCTTGTAGAAAAACGCACACATGTACAAACGCACATGGACACACGTTCCGTGTGGTTTTACGTGTGTGTGCTCGCTACAATAGGGTAGCATTGCTGAACGTGTCTCCGTGCCACCGGTACGTGCAAAAAATGGCAAACACGTACCGGCGGCACGGATGTGTGTCGGAGGCCTTAGGTAGTTTTAGGGTATGTTCACACAGGGCTTTTTGGTAAGTTTTTGCTGCGTTTTTTTAGCTGCAGATTTGCCTTGGTTTTATGCAAATAATTGGTAATAAAAAGCTGCTTTTTACAATACCAGCAAAGTCTGAGATTTTAGAAATCTCATGCACACACACCTACATATTTTTTCCTGACTCTTTTGTCAAATACCTGCGTTTTTGCTGCAGATTTCAAATGAGCATGTCAATTCTTTGCAGCATTTTTGCAACGTTTTTTCATTGATACAACCCATTTTGTAAAAAAAACGCAGATGACTCAAATGAGATTTCCTGCCACAAAATCAGGTTTTGGTCAGGAAAAAACCTTACCAAAAAAGCCCTGTGTGAACATAGCCTTACACATATCTAGGCAGTGCTGCTGTTTGTCTGGATATACAGTTCAAACCAGAAGTTTCCATACACTATATAAAAAGACATATATGCATGTTTTTCTCACTATCTGACATGAAATCAGAATAAACCTTTCCCGTTTAAGGTCAATTTGGAAATGATTTATATTTACCAAATGCCTGAATAATGAGAGGGAGAGAGAATTTTTGAAGGCTATTTTATTACTTTCTGCAAAGTCAAACGTTTACATACATTTAATTAGTATTTAGTACCATTGCCCTTACACTGAATGACTTGGGTCAAACGTTTTGTATATCCTTCCACAAGCTTCTCACAATAGCTGGTACAAGTAAAATATATCTTTGTACCGTGTTAGCCAGTAGAGATAAAAAAACAATAGCTGGTAGGAATTTAGGCCCATTCCTTCTAACAAAACTGGTGTAACTGAGCCATGTTTGTAGGTCACCTTGCTTGCAGATGCCTTTTACCGTTACCCATACATTTTCAATAGGATTGACATCAGGGCTTTGTGATAGCCACTCCAAAACACTGACTTTGTTATTCTTAGGCCACTTTGTAGACCCATTTCCACCCAAGCTTTAAGTTACTGGCTGATGTCTTGAGATATTGCTTCAGTATTACCACACAATCTTCTTTCCTCATGATGCCATCTATTTTGTAAAGTGCACCAGTTCCTCCTGCAGCAAAACAACCCCACTACATGATGCTGCCACCCCCATGTTTCACAGTTGGGATGATGTTCTTAGGCTTCAAAGCTTCTCCCTTTTTTTCCTACAAATGTAACGATGGTCATTATAGTTCAATTTTAGTTTCATCAGACCACTGGACGTGTCTCCAAAAATTAAGGTTTTTGTTTTTTTGTGCGCATTTGCAAACATTAATCTGTTTTTTTTTCTGTTTCTTTTTCAGTAACGGCTTCTTCCTGGCAGAGTGGCCTTTTAGCCCAGTATGAGTTTCACTGTGGATAATGAAATATTACCAGCTTCCGTCAGCATCTTCACAAGGTCTTTTGCTTTTGTTATTGGGTTGATATGCAAATGTCTGATCTAAGCACATTCATCTTTGGTACACAGATCCAGTCTCCTTACTGAGCGGTATGATAGCTGGACATTCCCATCTTGTTTGTACTTTTGTATAATTGTTTGTAAAAATGAATGAAGCCCCTTCAGGTACCTGGACATCAAAATCGCTGTGTGTGAAGCCGCAGGAGCGAGGAACATCTCCTTACCTGCCGCCGGCGGCTATACGGAAGGAAGGAGGTGGGCGGGATGTTTACATCCTGCTCATCTCCGCCCCTCCGCTTTGATTGGCCGCCTGCCGTGTGACATCGCTGTGACATTGTACGACCCGCCCCCTTAGAAAGGAGGCGGGACGCCGGCCAGAGCGACGTCGCAGGACAGGTGAATGCATATGAAGCTGGCGTAGCGATAATGTTCGCTACGCCAGGAATCACAAGATATCGCTGCTGCGACGGGGGCGGGGACGATCGCGTGCGACATCGAAGCATCGGCTTGCGATGTCGAAACGTGCAAAGCCCGCCTTAGTGTATGGAAACATTTGACTTTGCAAAAAGTAATAAACATGCCTTAAAACATTCTCTCTCTCATTATTCTGGTATTTGGCAAATATAAATAATTTTGGTAATCCTAATTGACCTAAAAGTGGAAAGGTAAACTCTGAATTCATGTTAGATAGCGAGAAAAACATGCATATGTGTCTTTTTAGATAATGTATGTAACTGCAGAAAGTTATGTGCAAAATAATAGCTATTTAACATCACTAATGTTTTTAATTAGTGTTTTTGGCAGAAAAGATCATACAACATAAGAAAAAAATAATGACTAGGTGTTGTCAAGTAATAGGCAACCAACAAAGTTTAATTAGTGAGGTTATTCATTCTGTGATGAAACAGGTGTCAATTATGCCCCTTATTTAACAAAGGAGGGCAGCAAAGGTTTGGTCAGGGGGTTTTAGCCCTTGCTCAGTGAGTAAAATTGGTCGTTCCAGACTTTGTGCCGAAGGAGAACGAACTTTGATCAAGAAGTTGATTAGAGAGGGGGAAAACAAAGAATTGTAGAAAATAGATGGCTACCTAGCTAAAAAAGATTTCCAGTGTGTTTAAAATGGTAAACAAAACCCAAATCACATAGTAAGAAAAGAAATACTACCATCTGTATAGATCATACAATAACAAGAATGGCAAAGAAACATCCAATGATCAACTCCAGGGAGAGTAAAGAAAATCTTCAGACACCAGTGCGAACTGCATACATGAGAAGATGCCTATGTGAAGCCAAACTATTTGCAAGAAACACTCAAAGTACCATTGCTGCAAAAAACAGATGTGTTGAAAAGTTTACAGTTTGTCAAATAACACACTAAGGCTATGTGCACACGCTGCGGTTTTGTGCACACGCTGCGGTTTTTTCACGCTGCGTTTTTGTTCGCTTTTCGCCGCTAAAAACGCACAAAACCGCACCCGTGGCAAAAAAAAGTGGCAAAAAACGCATGCGTTTTTACCGTGATTTGGTGCGTTTTTGGCTGCGTTTTTGATCTCTGCGTTTTTCTGCGTTTTTCCAATGCACTGCATGGGGGGAAACCGCCGAAAAACACAGGAAAAAATTGACATGTTAATTTTTTTTTTTTAAGCTCAAAAACGCAGCTTAAAAGTTGTGTGCGGACAGCAAAAATGAAAACTCATAAACTTTGCTGGAGAAGCAAAGTCATGCAGTTTTGAGGCCAAAAAGGCACCCGAAAAACGCGCAAAAACGCCGCGAAAAACGCGCTGTGTGAACTTACCCTAACTGGCCTAAAGAGATCTATGGGCAGATAAAAGCAAAATTACTCTTCATATATCTAAAGGCCGCTGTTTGTGAGATGACTCATGTTCAAGACACAGTACAATATGAAGACTGTAAAACATGCCAGGAGCAGAATGGTTTGGGGATGTTTCTCATACTATATATTTAGGCCCAATTATCGCAAACAAGGTACCGGACCAGCATGAATATATCAAATTACTGGAATAGGTAATGTTGCTGTATGCTGAAGAAGAAATGCCCTTGAAATAAGTGATTCAGGAGGAAGACTCCAAACACACTAGCAACAACTTCCTTGTTCCAGATCAACAAAATTGATGTCATGAAGTGGCTAGCCCAATCCACAGACCTGAAAGCGAATGAAAATTTGTGGAGTGACATAAAAATGCTGTTTTTGAGAACTGTGGAATTTAGTCCAGTCAGCTTAAGCTGGAATATCTGCTTGTAGGTGTCAGACGATAATTGACTTCATGTCACACAAATGTAAAGCACTTATAAGAAATACAGGTTATACAACTAAATATTAGTTTACTGATTAGCAGAAAAGTTAAGTCTGTAACAAATTACAGTTTGTGCTGTAAATATTCAAGTCTGTAAATGAAAATGTAGATACTTCCATTTTCTGAACAGTCTATTATTCCTTTTTCTTTATTTGTTTAAAAATATATATTTAGTTCATAATTTTTGTTTCAAATTGAAAGTGCAGTTCCAGTGCCTTTGTGTATATGGAACTAAATGATATTGTGACGTTAGTCACTACACAGAGGATAGTCAAACGTTCCTGTGTCAGGTACCAAGAAACACGTCAAAATTAAAGGAATAGGAATTGGTGCAGTCAGGTCAAGGTTCGAAGTCAGAATACCTTGAGGCAGCAGATGATAGCAAAAGGACAAAGTCTAAAGAAAGGTCAGATGACATTCAGAGTTCGGGCAACAATGATCAGAACACCAAGCACACATACAGGCTTGCAAGCACCCCAGAACTAGTGATGGGCGAACCCCCTGATGGTCGGGATCAGGAGACTCACACGAGCTTTTTGTATAGTTTGATTTCGGGGCCGGAAGTAACTTAAGCTTGCGTCCGAACCCCAAGCTTGAACTTCACAGTTATGGTATGTGGCGGGGGGGCTGTAAAACAAAAAATATAGTTAATAATAAACATTGTCATTATACTTACAGATCCAGCGACGCGTCCTGCAGACCCGCTGTCTCCCGGCCGTTTCTGCTTCTGGGTCCTATCCTTAACTTCCGGTCGTATTCTCTGCTCATCACTCGGCAGTCTTCGGCTTTTTTCGGCCGTGTTCACGGTGACGTCAGGGTTCACCCTAGTCCATGGCTTAGCCATGAACTCGATTGAACTTTGACTGTCACTGTCAGCCTGCTTCTCGCTCTGTAGAGACGCTTGTCTGTACAGAGCGATGAAGCAGAGTTGACATTGCTCTCCCTGTGGACTACGTCGGACTAAGGATTTTTATAATAAAGATGGAGTCTCTACATTTTTTTTTTTGTTTTATTTCTAATAAAAAAAAATTTCTGTGTTGTGTTCTTTTTATGTTTACTAGAAATTCATGTTGGCCATGTCTAATTTGGCATGACAACATGAATTTTGGGCTTAGTACCAGCTGAGAATACAAAACTGGTATTAACCCCTTTATTACTCAGCATGCCACCACCATCAGGGTCGCTGGATAAGCCGGGTAAAGCACCTGAGAAACAATGCGCCATTTCCAGGGGCGGCTGCGGTTTTTAGCGTGCAGGGCCCAGAACGGTTGGGCCTTACCATGCTGAGAATCCCAACCCCCAGCTGCCTGGTTTTACCTGACTGGCGATCAAAACGCCCATCACAGACGCCCATTCTCTATTTGTGATTGCTTGACATCACAATACTGTAAAAAGAAATAAATCATTAAAAAAATGACATAGTGCTGTGCAGTATTTTTGATTCTCAGCGCAGATAAAGTGGATGGCTACGGGCTACCACCCCCCGCTACCTGGCTTTACCTTGGCTGGCAATTCAAGAGACACACAATTGAGAGAAGCCCAATATTTTTTTAAAATTATTTAAATAAATATTTTAGAAAAAAATTGCATGGACTCCCACCATATTCTGATGGCCAGCCAGGTAAAACCAAGCAGCGGGGGGTTGGAATCCTCAGCGTAGGGTGGCCCAAACTGTCTGGGCCTCCCCCACCAGCCCCAGAAAATGGTGCATTCATAGAATTGCTATTTTCTGGCGCTTTACCCGGCTCGTCCAGCTGCCCTAATGGTGGTGGCATGCTGGGTAATAATGAGGTCAGGGCCAGCTTTGTATTATCAGCTGGTACTAAGCCTAAAATTCATGGTGTGACGCCAAATTACACATGGCCACCATGAATTTCTAGTAAACAGTAAAAAAAAAACAACACATTTTTTTTTTTTATTAGAAATAAAACAAAAAAAACATTTAGAGACGTCATCTTTAGTTAAAAAATCCTTTGTCCGATGTAGTCCACAGGGAGATCAAAGTCAGCTCTGCTTCAATGCTCTCAGCACACAAGCGTCTATAGAGAGCAAGAAGCAGACTGACAGTAATAGTCAAAGTTCAATCAAGTCCATGGCTAATCCATGGACTCGGGTGAACCCTGATGTCACTGCGAATACAGCAAAACAAAAAAGCATAAGACTGCTGAGTAGTGTAGTGAATACTGCCAGAAGTTAATGACTGGACCTGGAAGCAGAAGGGGCCGGAAGATAGCGGGTCTGCAGAACGCATCGCTGAACAGGTAAGTATAATCATAATGTTTTTTAATAATGTGCTTTTTTTTCAGCCCCTGGACCTGAACTGGACCCGAACTGTAACACGGGTTTCCCAGGAAATCAGTTTTCGGGACCTTGTGAACAAACACTATGTGTTCGGTACTGGACCACAAATATACAGTTTGAGGTCACCCATCACTACACCGAACTGAATGCTCAGACTGTCAAGTGCTCTGGGATAAACTGCTCAGTTAATTAGCTGGGCCATAACCAGGAACTGGGAAAACCTACAGGAACCCTGTGCCCCATATCCTGAAAAATGAGAATGCAACAGGTCACGGAAAATGGCGCAAAAAGTGAGCCACCTTTTTTGGACAAACTTCTTAATTTTTTTTAACACCACAGATAAAAGTAAACCTATACATGTTTACATGTTTGGTATCTACGAACTAGTACCCACCTGAGGCATCACATTGACACATCAGTTTTGCCATATAGTCAACACTGTGAATAAAATACCCCCAAAACTATCGTGCAATTGCATGTGCAATTTTTGTGCACTTGGATTTTTTTTGTCATTTTCCAGTACACTATATTCTAAAACTCATGGTTTCTTTTTAAAGTACAACTCATCCAGCAAAACATAAGCCCTCGTATGGCAAAATTGACGGAAAAAGAAAACATTACGGCTCTCGGAAGAAGGGCAGCAAAAACCAACACGAAAAATCGCTCGGGGGTGAAGGGGTTATTATTTTAGGAATATAGCCAAAGCTTATCTCCTTTGAAGACGTAACCCGCTAAATGTTTCATATAGGTCTTCTGTTTCTGAAGAACTTGAGCCACCTTAATATTCTTTTGAACCTCCCTCCAGATCTGTATGACTACATCTACTACAGGACACCCAGAACTCATCCTAGAGAATCCATCAAAATGAGGATGAAAACCAGAATTACAAAAAAAGGTGAGGTTCCAGTGGAATGATTGACCCGTGATAAAGTGCACAAAGTGATAAATAACATAAAATAAAGTCTCACATAAAAATACTACACCTGACCCAGCTCCGCTATCTCGAAAGGCCTCTGGGCAGACTAAAACAATCCTTACTACATGACTCAGATGACCACTCGCACCTTTGCTTCCTAAGCGGCTATCGAGGGTTCCTTGTAGCTCGTTAAGAATCTGGGAGAAGGTGTAGAGCAAATTAAGGTAAACCAAAAGTATCCACACAGAGACAAAGAATTCAGAACCATGACTGAAACGGACTGTGGCTAACTGGAGAGGAAAACAAACCACAGCACAGGAGGCTGCCGGATAAAATCCGAGCCATGAGATCAACAAGAGGTAAATATGACCAGTCCTAATGCTGAGCCGCAACGAAACATCTTAATATTTGCTCCAACAACTGATTTGTCCTTTCAGTCTGACCATTAGTTTCAGGGTAATAAGCGTAGGAAAATGACAAATTAATTTTCAACTTTTTACAAAACGCTCTGCAAAATTTAGAGACAAAGTGTACACCCTATCAGATACAATATTAAGAGCGTTTCCATGTAATCTTACCACAATTGATAACCTGTAAGGCTATGTGCCCACGCTAGAATGTCCCTGCGGATTTTTTTGCCTGAAAATCCGCGACTTTCGCGGCAAATCCGCACCCGCGGATTTGCCGCGAATTTACCGCGGATTTGCCGCGGATTTTGATGCGGATTTCATTTTTTTTTTTTCCCCCATTCAAAACCAAAAATCCGCACAAAATCTGCACCAAACAATTGACATGCTGCAGATTTTTCCGGATCAAAATCCGCGGCAAATCCGCCGCGGAAAAATCCGCAGCATGGGCACAGCATTTCCAAAATGCCATTGAAATGGCTTGGAAGTGCTGCTGCTGCAGATTTTCGGCAAATCCGCGGTAAATCCGCGGCAAATCCTGTAGCGTGGGCACATAGCCTAAGAGTACCGTCACACTTTAGCGACGCAGCAGCGATCCCACCAGCGATCTGATCTGGTCAGGATCGCTGCTGCGTCGCTACATGGTCGCTGGTGAGCTGTCAAACAGGCAGATCCCACCAGCGACCAGCCCCCTGCCAGCAGCGATGTGGAAGAGACGCTGCGCTTGCAGGGAGCCGGCGTCTGGAAGCTGCGGACACTGGTAACTAAGGTAAAGATCGGGTATGGTTACCCGATGTTTACCTTAGTTACCAGCGCACACCGCTTAGCGCTGGCTCCCTGGACTCGTAGCCACAGCACACATCGGGTTAATAAGCAAACCTTTGCTTATTTACCCAATGTGTCCTCCGGCTACGTGTGCAGGGAGCCGGCACTGGCAGCGTGAGAGCTGCAGACGCTGGTAACGAAGGTAAATATCGGGTAACCACCTTGGTTACCCGATGTTTACCTTGGTTACAGCTTACCGCAGGCTGTCTGACGCCGGCTCCTGCTCCCTGCACATTCAGGATTGTTGCTCTCTCGCTGTCACACACAGCGATGTATGCTTATCAGTGGGAGAGCAACAATAAAAAAATGAACCAGAGCTGTGTGTAACGAGCAGCGATCTCACAGCAGGGGCCAGATCGCTGCTTAGTGTCACACACAGCGAGATCGCTAATGAGGCCACTGCTGCGTCACAAAAACCGTGACTCAGCAGCGATCTCAGTAGCGATCTCGCTGTGTGTGAAGTACCCCTAAAGCATCTTCAGATTAGGTAACACTGATAATAGAACAAAGTGAGCTTGTTTGCTGAATTATTCGGTTACCACCCAAATCACAGTTTTCCCACCAGACAAAAGGCAAATCAGTAAATATATGGACAAATGAGTCCAGTCTTTCTGGAATTGGCATCGAAGCCAATTCCCTTGCTGACTATGGCAGACTTTAGTGCGTGAGCAAGTTTTACAAGCAAATACAAAATATTTAACATAGTTCTGTATGGGTGTTCACCAAAAGAGTCTAGCAATAGATATCTGGATAGCTGTGACCCTCAGGTGACAACTTAAAATGGAGTAATTAAATTCTTGCCACAGACAAAATCTCAGGTACACAGGAACAAACAATTGGAACCCTGGAGTAGTGGAAGGAGCCAATGACTGGGCTTCACAGATCTCTACTTCCAACTCTCAGGATACATAGAAACCACAATACATGTGTAAGAATGGAGGTTCTGGAGGAGAAACAGAATCAAGGTTGTGTGACAAAGCATCAGCTCTCACGTTCTTAGACACTGGCCTAAGCATGATAGAAAAATTTAATCTAGAGAAATATAAGCGCCATCTGGCCTGCCCTGGGGTCAACTGCATGGCAGATTTAATATAAGCTACATTTTTATCAGCCGACACAACCATGATTTGATGAATAGCTCCCACCAAAATTTGTCTCGATTCTTTAAAAGCTAAATTGGCAGCAAGCGATTCACCCATGAGCAAAATGCACAATGCCGCAAGTTGGTTAGTGTTTTGGAGCTTACCTATTCCTACCCCAATTTCAGAAACAGCCACCTCCACAATGAACAACGTCTTGAGATCTGGTTGTATAAGAACTGGAGTGGTCATAAAACCCTTTTTAAACTTACAATCTGAGTAAAAACCCTAATAAATGTTCTGTAGTAACTGGTGAATTCTAGGTTGAATCCAATTAATTATGGTCTATACCTTCCCAGGATCCAACTCAAACCCTTTAGCAGATACAATGAACCTCAGGAACGAAGTTCTTACACAGAAAAAAGTACATTTTTCCAACTTCGAAAACAAAGATTTATCTCTAAGCTTTTGTAAGCCAAAACGGACATGTTCATAGTGCAACTGCAGATTAGGCTAAATAAAAAATGAATATAGTCCAGATAAACTGATAAAAACCTTCCAATACAATCACAAAAAATATCATTCAAAAAGTTTTGAAAAACTGCTGAAACATTGGTAAATCCAAAAGGCTTTCAAATAGGCCCTTGGACTTTAAAAACAGTGTCTTCCACTCATCACCCTTCCGGATGCATATCAAATGAAAAGTCCCTCTAATATCAAGTTTGGAAAAAACGCTTAGCCTGCGTAAGATAATTACATAGGTCGGAGATAAGTGAAAGTGGGTAAGAATTCTTAACCGTAATTTTGTTTAATTCACGGAAATCAAGGCAAGGACAATAACACCAGTCTTTTTGTTTTTACAAAGAAAAATCCAGGAGCTACAGGGGAGGAGGAAGGATAAATATGAACCTTCCTTACACTTTTGTTTAAATATTCTTCCGTTCAGGACCCGATAAATTATACAGGTGAGCTTTAAATAATTTGGCATTTCGAATAACATTGACAGAACAGTCATAAGGATGATGGGGAGGTAAATAGCTGCCTCTTTTTTTGAGAACATAACTCTAAACTCTTTCAGGTGCTCCGGAAGACCCTCCAGACTAGCGGAGAAAATTTGTACAGAATTAAGACATTTCTTATAATAATAGAGACTCTACTTAACAATATCCTCATGGCCCCAATCAATGATAGGATTAAGAATATGCAGCTATGGAACTCCAAATACCAGCCCCGCAGTTAAATAATCCAAAACATAGCAGGTGATGAATGCAGAGTGAACTCTTCCAACTTTAAGTTTAATTCCACCATTACCAGCTGCACAGATTTCTGGAGTAACAGTGTCCTGTCAATGTAAACAATTTGAATGGGTCCTTCCTACACCGTGTGCAGAATTATTAGGCAAGTAGAATGTTAGAGGATTTTTATTATTATTGATCAACAACTATGTTCTCAATCAACCCAAGAGACTCATAAATATCAAAGCTTAATATTTTTGGAAGTTGGAGTGAGGTTTTTTTTAGATTAGGTTATCTTAGGAGGATATCTGTTTGTGCAGGTAACTATTACTGTGCAGAATTATTAGGCAACTTAATAAAAAACCAAATATATTCCCATCTCACTTGTTTATTTTCACCAGGTAAACCAATATAACTGCACAAAATTTAGAAATAAACATTTCTGACATGCAAAAACAAAACCTAAAAAATTTGTGACCAATATAGCCACCTTTCTTTATGATGACACTCAACAGTCTACCATCCATAGATTCTGTCAGTTGCTTGATCTGTTTACGATCAACATTGCGTGCAGCAGCCACCACAGCCTCCAGACACTGTTCCGAGAGGTGTACTATTTTCCCTCCCTGTAGATCTCACATTTTATGAGGGACCACAGATTCTCTATGGGGGTTCAGATCAGGTGAACAAGGGGGCCATGTCATTATTTTTTCATCTTTTAGACCTTTACTGGCCAGCCACGCTGTGGAGTAGTTGGATACATGTGATGGAGCACTGTGCTGCTTGAAAATCATGTTTTTCTTGAACTATACCCACTTATTCCTGTACCACTGCTTGAAGAAGTTTTCTTCCAGAATCTAGCAGTAGGTCTGGGAGTTGGGCTTCACTCCATCCTCAACCCGAAAAGGTCTCCCAAGTTCATCTTTGATGATACCAGCCCATACTAGTACCCCACCTCCATGGCTTTTGCTATAAAATACAACTAAAAAAAGTCAGGAAAATCCTACTAGAACAGGGCTCATACGCACGTTGCGTAATTGCATGCATTTACGCTGCATATTGCACTGCAGCGTAAATGCATGTGTCCTGCGTCCCCTGCACAATCTATGAAGATTGTGCATGAGACCTGCGCACATTGCTTTTATGAATGCAGCGATTTGGGTGCTAAAATTTTGACCCAAATCCGTGCGTTCATAAAATGAGCATGTCAATTATTCGATATGGAATGGATGCAGCTCCCCACTCTGTCTATTGTGGGGGCAGCAGCCATAGCGCATGAAATCGGCTTTTTTTGTACACAAAAACTGCATCCATTAGACAGTGTTTCTGCAGCGATTTGACGCGCACATGTGCTGTCAAATCGCTGCAGAATATTCGGCAGTTATGTGCGCATGAGCCCTTAAAGTTTATATGGCATTAATCAGAATCACTTTAAGTGGTGGCAGTTGTGTAGGGACTGCAATTTAACATGAGTTTAAATGTTAGGCCAGAATAACACTTGCTAGTGCCTCGCGTGTAACTCGCGCGAGTCTCTCATGGCAGAACCCGGCTTGGCCGCACACTCCCCTGACAGGAGCAGGTCGGTTGCATGTATCTCTATGCAGCTCAGACGCTCCTGTATGCATAGTGTGCGGCCATGCCGGGTTCTACTATGAGAGACTCGCGCGAGTTACACGCGAGGCACTAGCAAGTGTGATTCTGGCCTTATTGGCAATTCTGGACACAAGAGGGGTTTTATAATTATGCAACGCGCTATGTTAGATTTGTTATTTTTAATTTCCACTTCAAAACGATTTTTTTCTCAATGGGTTTATACAGATTATTGGTGAAAAAGTTGGAAAACGTTCTGAAATTATTGTTCTTAAAACAATTTTTTAAAAGAAAAAACCCTGGAATTTTAGTGTAGACTTTACACATCCACTGTATATACACACACACACAACACACTGCACAGCATGTCTTCTCCTGTACAGAATGCAATTCTCAGTATCAATGTATCATTATATATACAGAATAGGAGCACAGTACTGCTTTCCTTGTCCCGTATATTTGGTGTAATTCTCAGCCTTTGCTTTTATTCTTTATGTATATACACTGCAAAGTAACACATTTGTCCTGTATACTAGATATAATTCTCAGTGTCTTCTCGTAGTCTGTATAAATGGACGCTGCACAATATCATTTCTCCAATTTTGTATACCGGATGTACCATAATTCTCAAAATTTGTATTATTCTGGTTATATTGATCCTGCACAGTGGCACTACTCCTGTCCTGTATGCATGGTGTAGTTTCAGTATCTACTCTTATTTGATATGTTTTAGGGGTGCTGGCTTTTATCAGAGGGTTCTGCTTATTACTAAAAGTGCATGTCAAATGTCTATAAAAATTTGTGACCGTCCGTGAATTTTGGTCAAGCAGTCCAGATAAAATTGAACAGTAGGTTAGCAACCCCGGATGAAACTGTGCGTACGTTTATGTGAAAATTGCTAAATAAAGTGTTTGGAAATGTAGCTTGTACAATAACAAAATGAGCATTTAGGCTATGTGCACATACTGCATCTTTGTGGTGACCACAAAGATACGCGTTTTTGGTCCCAAAAAAAAATGCACCTTCGGCATACACTTCCTGCTGCGTTTTTTACAGAGTTTTCTGCCGACTGCGTTTTTCAGTCAAATTTATTGACTGCAAAAGCTCAGAAACGCTGGCAAAAACGCAAAAAAGAATTGACATGTTGCATCTTTGTGGTCACCACAAAGATGCAGCCAAAAAAAGAAGCTGCAACGTGCGGACAGAAAAACTGAAATCTCATAAACTTTGCTGGGGAAGGCAATGCACGCAGTTTTGGGACCAAAACTGCACCCAAAACATGTACAAAAACGCGGCAAAAAACGCAGTGTGCGCACAAGGCCTTAGAATCCAACTTAAACTTGTTGAAGAAGTTAAAGATATGCTTGATCTTTCTTAACAACATGGCAGCTACAAGCACAGAATCTACCGTGTTTTTCCTAAAATAAGACCTCCCACAAAAATAAGCCCAAGAGGGGATTTTAAGCATTTTCGGATCAAGGCTTAAATATAAGCCCTCCCCCGAAAATAAGCCCTAGTCGTGGTTCAATAATAAAGTGTCAGTGCAGCTAAGCGATTGCACCCCCGCACACATCACATCCCACACACAATCACGCATCATATCACACACACAATCACCCTTCAGATCGCTCACACACACCCACTACATCCAGCGATACCGATCCTGAGAAGCCGTGCGGTGGATCGCAAGGACCTGGGACACGTGACTTCCTCCCATCCCTGCGGCCGGGGTAGATGCTAGAATGTAAGGGCTCCTGACAGGTATAACCTAACAAACGCACTCTGTATGGATGGAGTGTGTGTGTGTGTGTGTGATATCTGATGTGTGTGTATGAGTGTCTGTGTTAGGAGAATGTGTGTGTCCGTCCAGCAGCAGGAGGCAGAATGCAGCATACTTGCTGGCAGCGGCTGCCGGAGATCTCAAGGGAGGACTTCGGAGTCACTCAGCCGTCCGGGGTCTGGTAAGTATGGGTCTCCTGGGAAGGGGAGGGGGGTGTCTGTTTTTTTTGGGGGGGTAAACTTAACCCCAACCGTGTTTCTCCAAGAATAAGACCTCCTCCAAAAATAAGCCCTAGCGCTTTTTTGGGGGCAAAATAAAAGTATACGACCGTGTCTTATTTTTGGAAAAACAGGGTAGTGAAGAAAGATTTCTATAAGTTAAGAAAAACTATTTTAAATATTTAACATAAGTTATAAATTTAATACAGAGCATGTTAAGGCTGTGTCCGCACTTTGCGTTGTTGTAGTTGCAGTTCTAAACGCATCCTCTGGCAGAAATGTTTTTTTGCCAAAGTTACTTTTCACTACAAAATCGCGGTAAATACACATGCTTTTTTTTACTGCGTTTTAGCCGCGTTTTTAGCGCTTTTTACCTGCGTTTCCTTTGCTTTAAGTCAGATGCGTTTTGATTACAAAGACACTACTAAATAAAGTTTTGACATACAAACACTATGAAAAAAGGGAAAAAAAAAGAAAAAAATATAATTATTCACATCATAACGAAAATAGTTATATTTAATATAATTATAGCGGTTTTAAACTATTTATGGCTAAAATAATAATAAATTAATATTTTTCATTAATTTAATTGTCGGACTATGTGTGTGTGTGTAAAGGGACATATCATTCCATTATTTTGATGTCAGAAACGCATGCGTTTATATAGTCCAAAACGCATGTTTTCTGCACCTAAAAAGCAGGTAAAACGCTGGAATTTTGATATTTCTTGCTTTTTGCAACTTCTCATTGACTTCAATGTTAGCAAAATGCAGCCCAAATGGCAAAAACAATTGACATGCTGCTTCTTTGAACGCTGAGTTTTTTCCCAAAATTATGGAAATTAAACGCTGCGTTTTGAACAGCAAAGTGCGCACAAGAAATCCACTTTTCCTATAGACTTTGCTGGAAAATCAAAACGCATGCATTTGGGCATGACAACGCTGCAGTTCAAAATGCTGCTGAAATGCAGGTAAAAACGCAAAGTGCGCACATAGCCTTAAACTAATTCACATACTAAAAGTTGCAGAATATTCTTCACATTTAAAGCAGAGATTGCATATATAGTGTTATTCTTTCAGGAAAAAATGTTGCTAAATGGCAGCTCAAACAACTGGATTTAGGTGACCTGACCTTGCTGTAGATCTTACAAACGGACAACAGGAATGCTTTGAAGTATTAATGATAAAACAGTTTTTTGTGCAAAGATTTCTATCTAAGGTGCATACTATATGAAACTCACTAGTTTGCATCTAAAGTGTGCTACCCTCAGTTATAGGAATGCCATATTAAACATTAGGAACCATTTTAATTAAGAGAAAAAAAAACGACTAAAATAATTATCTTGCAAAACAGTAACACTAGTTTTTTTTTTAAATAAAGATACTGCGGAAACAAAAAAGTCTAAAAAATGTAAATGTAAGCAAAATTGAGTACACCCCTCACATGTTTGAAATATTTTATTACAGTGGAACCTTGCTTAACGAGAACAATCCGTTCTGGGAGTGTGCTTGTAAACCAAGTTACTCGTGCAGCAAAACAAGATTTCCCATAGGAAATCATTGCAATGCAGACAATTCCTTCCACAACTTGTTAAATGTCCCATCCTAGTCCCCTATTGTGTCATTCCACACACGCACAAACTCACACAAACTCACACAAACACACAAGCACGCACGCAAACGCACATATTATATGCTCACCTTACCTTCCGTTCCATCGCCGGTCTCCTGGGACTTGCTGTTCTCCGGTGCGGGCCGTGGATCAGGTAAACATAACGACGAGGGAGGAACTTCCTGCCAGAGCGCTGACGTCAAAGACAGAGCCGCTTGCCTCTGATTGGCCAGCGCGCTGCCTTTGAGTAGCGGTGACAGGAACCAGGAAGTTCCTGTTTCTTTGCTATGGATGCCTATGCACAGCCTGGAGTGGAGCGGCGAACTACAGGACCCAGGAGGCTAGCGATGAAACGGAAGGTACACATATTATATGCTCACCTTACCTTCCGTTCCATCGCCGGCCTCATGGTACTTGTAGTTGGCCGCGAGGACTTCGTGATGTACCCGGGAACTACAAGAACCATGAGACCGGCGGTGAAACGGAAGGTAAGGTGAGCATAATACTGTATGTGTCTGCGTGCGTGCGTGTGTGTTTGTACGTGCATGTGTGTGTTTGTGTGGACTGCAAGTGCAGGTCAGAGCGTGGTGGATGTACGGAACCGGAAGTGTGTGCAGTGAGGATTTTGCTCGCACACCAAAGCTTTCTCGTAAACCGGGTTACAAATTTACAGAAAGCTTTGCTTGTTAAGCGAAATTCTCGTTAAGTGGGTTACTCGTTAAGCGAGGTACCACTGTATATCTTTTCACAGGGAGAACACTGAAGATATGGCACTTTGATACAATGTAAAGTAGTCACTGTACAGCTTGTATTAAGCTGTGTGCGCACTTTGTGTTTTTTCATGCATTTCCGCAGCGTTTTGAACTGCAGCGTTTTAATAACAAAATGCATGTGTTTTGATTTTCCAGCAAAGTCTATGGGAAATAGAGATTTCTTGTGCGCACTTTGCTCTTAAAACGCAGCGTTTCAGTTGCAGAAAATTTGTCAAAATCTCTGCATTTAAAGAAGCAGCATGTCAATTGTTTTCGCCATTTTGGCAGCGTTTTGCTAACATTAAAGTCAATGAGAACTTTCAAAACGCATCCTAAATCAAAATCCTAGCGTTTTACATGCTTTTTTGATGCAGAAAACATGCATTTTTGACAAAATAAACGCATGCATTTTTGACATTATATTAAGGGCATGATATGTCCCTTTACACACACACATTGTTACGGGGGGACCGGCAGATTAGGACCAGGGGGTATATATCCTAATCGCCAGTCGGGGCCCACCGTGCTCCAGATGACAAAGGAGCTGCTGGCACCTGAGGGTTAGGCGGAGACTAAAGAGCTGGATGGCTCTGAGCTAACCCAGGAACTCTGGGAACCGGTCACGTGTGTTGGGACACGTCAGACCGGACGACAACCCGATTAGCGTTTTGGTGCACCTAGCGCTACACCAACCACGTGTGCAGGAAACACGTCAGGCCGGGTGGTAACCAGGTAGCGTTGACCGGAAGACCGCCACGAAAGCACCCTGTCGGCCACGTGTGTAGGACACGTCAGGCCGAGCGGTCCTCCGATTAGCGTTTCTGGCCACCTCTCGACTGGCCACGTGTGTGTAGGACACGTCAGGCCAGATGGGTACACCAGTAGCGTTGACCGGGAAGCCGAGGAGGATAAGGAACACCCTGTTAACTCCACAGGGGTCCTGGGGTACACTGTCCGTGCGCGTAGGGGGCACAATCGGACAGGTGGCGCAGCAGGTGCGTTGTCCGTGTGCATAGGGGGCACAATCGGACAGGTGGCACAGCAGGTGCGTTGTCCGTGTGCGTAGGGGGCACAATCGGACAGGTGGCGCAGCAGGTGCGTTGTCCGTGTGCGCAGGGGGCACAATCGGACAGGAAGCACAGCAGCCGCAACCCAGTTAACGCCACTGGGCTGCTATAGCAAGACTGGAACGGCAGGAGGGAAGCACGGCGCCTGACCCTGATGTGCCGAGCCACGAATCTTGGCGTGACAGGCACAGTTCGCCTAACCCTACCTACCGCTTCCCAACATAGGCTTATGCCGCAATGAGGCTCTAACATGGAGGTGTGCTCTGACTGAGCAAATGTGAAGACTGCGCACCTCCATGTTGTCTCCAGCCCCTTTTATAACCTGGGTCCGCCCCAAACCCAGGGTGGAACCACCAAGGTCCAATAGCAGAGTGCCATGTCATCAGTGACGTCACATGCGACCTATCCGGAACCGCCACGTCATTGATGACCTCATGGCAGCCACGCCCCAAACACTTCACCAGTCATCGTCTGACGACCAATACTGAGGTGCCAGATCATAGGGGCGGGCCTCTGCGAGCCAGTCCGGAGTTGCCACGTCATCAGGACACCTGACACCCTCTGCCCTATTAGGGCCTGCCACCTCACGGACATGCTCAGTGAGGTCATTACCGGACCTAGCCTCTGGTGCACTAAGTGCCTGAGCATGCCCAGTAGCCTGAGCAACAGGCTCAGAAAGCAGACTATCAGTTTGAGCATGCTCAGTAGGCACATCCCAGCACTTCGACACAGCACGAAGTCCAAGTACCTGTGCAAAGAGGCTGTTAGGGTTAATTGTGGGAGCATGCTCAGTAGCCTGAACTGAGGACTTAGTCTCAGACATAACACAATCAGGCTGAGCATGCTCACTAGGCAAAACACCCGGCTTCAACTCTGGCTGGGGTAAATCGGTGCACGCATGCGCACTAGCCGCCTCTCCACACTTAGACGTGGTGGAAGGAACAGCCAACAGGACGACCCGAGGCACGGCCAAGAACGGCAGCCGGTGCCTGGGCGCAACAGGAACCGCAGCAGGCTGCTTGCGGCTATGGCGGCGCCGGTTCGTAACACACATAGTCCGACAATTAAATTAATGAAAATCAATAATTGAACGTTATTTTATACATAAATATTAGATCACAGTTATCATTTTAATAAAATTAGCTATTTTGTTTATGATATTAATCATGATATTTGTAATCATTTTTTTCTTTTTTTTCATAGAGTTTGAATGTTTAAACTTTATTTAGTCGTGTATTTGTATTCAAAACGCATCTGACTTTCAGCAATGAAAAGCATGTAAATCGCAGTAAAAACGTGGCCAAACCGCGGTAAAAACGCATGCGTATTTTTAACGTTTTTGTGGTCACAACCAAATTTGACAGACAATTTCTGCCAGAGAATGCATTGAACAATGCAAGTAACTCAACGCAAAGTGCGCACATAGCCTTAGGGCTGCTTCTCACTTGCGAGTTTCTCGCAGTAGAGCAATATGAGAAAAACTCGCATTGGAATCGGACACATGTTAGTCAATGATTCAGCTCGCATTTGCGTTTTTTTCTCAGTCCAAATCGGACTGAGAAAAAAATCGCAACATGCTGCTTTTTTGCGAGTTTCTACTGCGAGTCTCTCCAATGCAAGTTTATGGGAGCGTGTAAATAATCGGATGTCACAGGACGGCACTCACACCATCCTAGTGACATCCGATTTTCTAAATACATTTCTCGCATGTTTCCTAAAACACTGGAAACGAGCGATGTCTCACAATGTCTGTCAATCACTATTCTCTGTCAGTCGGTCTCTCCCTCTCGGTCTCTATTCTCTCTCTGTCGGTCCGTCACTATCTCTGTCTCTCTCTCACAGTCTGTCGGTCATTTTCCCCTCCTCTCTCATACTCACCGTTCCCCGATCTCCGGCGCGGCTCTGCACGGCATTCACACTGCTGCGGCGGCTTTTACTATTTTGAAAAAGCCGGCCGCTCATTAAACAATCTCGTATTCCCTACTTTCCCCACCCACAGGCGCCTATGATTGGTTGCAGTGAGACACACCCCCACGCTGAGTGACAGGTGTCTCACTGCACCCAATCACAGCAGCCGGTGGGCGGGTCTATACTGTGCAGTGAAATAAATAATTAAATAATTAAAAAAAAACGGCGTGCGGTCCCCCCCAATTTTAATACCAGCCAGATAAAGCCATACGGCTGGAGGCTGGTATTCTCAGGATGGGGAGCCCTACGTTATGAAGAGCCCCCCAGCCTAACAATATCAGTCAGCAGCCGCCCAGAATTGCCGCATACATTATATGCGACAGTTCTGGAACTGTACCCGACTCTTCCCGATTTGCCCTGGTGCGTTGGCAAATCGGGGTAATAAGGAGTTAATGGCAGCCCATAGCTGCCACTAAATCCTAGATTAATCATGTCAGGCGTCTCCCCAAGATACCTTCCATGATTAATCTGTAAATTACAGTAAATAAACACACACACCTGAAAAAATCCTTTATTAGAAATAAAAAACACAAACAAATTCCCTCATTACCAATTTAATAAGCCCCAAAAAGCCCTCCATGTCCGGCGTAATCCACGGACCTCCAGCGTCGCTTCCAGCATGAAGGTGACAGGAGCTGCAGCAGACACCGCCGCTCCTGTCACCTCCACGCAGCAACTGAGGTGAGTAGCGCGATCTGCTGAGGTGTCACTGAGGTTAATCGCGGCCACAGCTGGATCCAGTGGCGGCCACCGGGTAACCTCAGTGGCAGGTCAGCTGTTCGCGCTGAAAATGATGTAAATGTACATCATCAGTTGTGAAAGGGTTAAGCGGTGATCGCCAGTTAATGAATCGGGTCAGTATACTCCTGCGATCATTTAGTTAAAGGGAACCTGTCAGGTCAAAAAAGCATTATAACCTACCAGCAGTAGCCTGTGTGAGCTAGTAACCCCTTCCTACCCATCCCTATGTGGTAATATTGTGTAATATGAAAGTAATAAAATATGTTTTATTACTAACATATTCCCTATGTAAATGACAGGGTCTCTAGCGCCATGGGTGTCGCATCGCCCCGTGGGCGTTTGCATGCTTTCCATGGTATCACACTCCTGTGGGCGTGATACCATGGATTTACATGAGTGATGTCACGTCTGTTCCTTCAGAATCCCGTGCGTGTGTGTGGCACCCCAGCAGTCTGGTTGCCACAGCAGTGTTGCCCTCCTCAAAAGGGTTAATGCTGAGCCTGGAGGTAGCTGGAGAAATCCATTGGCCAGTAAGTACCATCATCCAACACAGTTTCTCTCCCAGGCCAGCAGAGGGAGCTCTAAACCTGGAGTTCCAGGGAGCCTTCCTTAAGCCCTGACCTGGGGGAGGAGTTAGTCAGTCTGTGAGGAGAGTCCAGAGAGACAAGGACTCGAGTAGTGTGGTGTGTGAGCTGGGAGCTGAGCCAGATTGCTCGGCCCAGAAAAACACATCCACAGAGAGGCAAAAAGGAGGAGAACATTGGGAGTGGAGCGCAGCCAGCTCACTCCAACGTCATAGCTAAAGAAATTGAATATCGGAGTTCAGGGCCACTCGAGTACCGGTGGTCGCATCCGGAGGACAAGAAGACTGCAGGTCTCGGTCCACCGCGCACCCGGAGGTGCAGCTGCAAAGCCAAGGCTAGGAGCTCAGATAGAAAGAACGGCACCTTTGACAGTCCACGCAGCCCGCCATACGGGAAAGGTAACAAATTACCTCAGAAAGCAGCAGAACAGGTCTCAGTATATTGAAACAGTGGGACCCCGTTTACACATACACTCTGTATGTAGGGAGCAGGCCTCATTACTCACCTGGCCAGTGTGAGACCCTCGACTGCTTCCAGGCCACTGGACCGCCATTACCACCTGTAAGAGGCTCCCTGGACTTCACTGGTTGGACAAGTAAAGGAGAAGGTAAAAGGAAATTACTGTCTGTGTCTGTTCCTTTCCACTACCCTGTCAGCCCTGCACCTCGTCCACAAACACCATAGACTTTACCAAGCACCAAAGGTTGCCCCGGGGTACCCACTCTACCTGTGGAGAGCAAGAAACACCTCAGCTGCCATAACATCAGCCCCGGAAGTCCCTTCCAGCAGCTGCGGCTCCATAGCTGCAAATTACCACAGGTGGCGTCAAGAATCTTATATAAACTTTAACACTATCATCACATCCCAATACCGCCACTTTTAATTGACTCCACCAGGGTCACGGAATCGGGCCCCGCCACCGCTGACTACCCCGGACTAGTCTGGCCCGACACGGAGTCACCTAAGGCCCTGGGGTGGGCGAGTCATGTGCGCTTACCATTCTTGCCGCCTTCTCATTCTGGTGTTTACTTCCCAGGTTCAGACGTGCACTGCGCATGACCGGAATCGCAAGAGTCTTCTGGGCATGCGTAGTGCGCATCTGAAGCTGACAATCAAACAGCAGGATGAGAAGGCGGGAGAATGGTAAGCACACACGCACGGGATTCTAAAGGGACAGATGTGACGTCGCTCATGTAAATCCATTGTATCACGCCCACAGGGGTGTGATACCATGGAAAGCATGAAAACGCCCACGGGGCGATGCGACGCCAATGGGGCTAGAGACCCTTCTCATTTACATACGGAATATGTAAGTAACACAACGTATTTTATTACTTTCATACTACACAATATTACAACACAGGGATGGGTGGGAAGGGGTTACTAGCTCACACATGCTCCTGCTTGTAGGTTCTAACGCTTTTTTGATCTGACAGGTTCCCTTTAAGACCTACGTGCACTACATCAGTTTTAGGCTAGGTTCGCACACTGCGTCTTTTTGACGCTGCGTTTTTGTGCGTTTTTGGCCGCTAAAAACGCACAAAAACGCACCTGCGTCGAAAAAAACGCATCAAAAAACGCATGCGTTTTTGTCGCGATTTGGTGCATTTTTGGCTGCGTTTTTGATCACTGCGTTTTGCTGCGTTTTTCCAATGCATTGCATTGGGGGAAAACGCAGAAAAACGCAGGAAAGAACTGACATGTCCATTTTTTTTTTTTAACTCAAAAACGCAGGTAAAAAAAACAGATGTGTGCGGACAGCAAAAATGAAAACTCATAGACTTTGCTGGGGAAGCAAAGTCCTGCAGTTTTGAGGCCAAAAACGCACACGAAAAACGCCGCGAAAAACGCACTGTGCGCACATAGCCTTACTGAATCAACCACTATGGCTCCTTAAATGTGACAATGGCAAAAAAACATTGATTTTTCCTAAAGGCATAAAATAGACAAGTCCTTTTAGTGTTTAAAGAGGAGTGTTTTGGTATTAAAAGAAATGAAGCAACTTTAGTATTAAGCTTTACTTTAAATGTTTTCTTCTTTGGCTCTTAATATAGATTTCTTTAGCTAAAATCAATGGTGGATTCTGAAAATCATGATGTCCCATGATTTCCTCATGCCTCCGCACTCTAAGGTGGTATCCACTCCTCTGTAATTTTTTTTTACCTTATTTTTAATATATACCTGTTCTCATCTATACAGTGCTAGCCAAAAGTATTGGCACCCCTGTAATTCTGTCAGATAATACTCAGTTTAGCCAAAATAAATGCAAACAACCGCTTCCGGTAACCATCAATGAGTTTCTTACAATGCTCTGCTGGAATTTTAGACCATTCTTCTTTGGCAAACTGCTCCAGGTCCCTGAGATTTGAAGGATGCCTTCTCCAAACTGCCATTTTGAGATCTCTCCACAGGTGTTCTATGGGATTCAGGTCTGGACTCATTGCTGGCCACTTTAGTAGTCTCCAGTGCTTTCTCTCAAAGCATTTTCTAGTGCTTTTTGAAGTGTGTTTTGGGTCATTGTCCTGCTGGAAGACCCATGACCTCTGAGGAAGACCCAGCTTTATCACACTGGGCCCTACATTGTGCTGCAAAATTTGTTGGTAGTCTTCAAACTTCATAATGCCATGCACACGGTCAAGCAGTCCAGTGCCAGAGGCAGCAAAGCAACCCCAAAACATCAGAGAACCTCGGCCATGTTTGACTGTAGGGACCGTGTTCTTTTCTTTGAATGCCTCTTTTTTTTCCCTGTAAACTCTATGTTGATGGCTTTTCCCAAAAAGCTCTACTTTTGTCTCATCTGACCAGAGAACATTCTTCCAAAATGTTTTAGGCTTTCTCAGGTAAGTTTTGGCAAACTCCAGTCTGGCTTTTTTATGTCTCGGGGTAAGAAGTGGGGTCTTCCTGGGTATCCTACCATACAGTCCCTTTTCATTCAGATGCCGACGGATAGTGCGGGTTGACACTGTTATACCCTCGGACTGCAGGGCAGCTTGAACTTATATGGATGTTAGTCGAGGTTCTTTATCCACCATCTGCACAATCTTGCGTTGAAATCTATCGTCAATTTTTCTTTTCCTTCCACATCTAGGGAGGTTAGCCACAGTGCCATGGGCTTTAAACTTCTTGATGACACAGGAACTTTCAGGTCTTTGGAGATAGACTTGTAGCCTTGAGATTGCTCATGCTTCCTCACAATTTGGGTTATCAAGTCCTCAAACAGTTCTTTGGTCTTCTTTCTTTTCTCCATGCTCAATGTGGTACACACAAGGACACAGGACAGAGGTTGAGTCAACTTTAATCCATGTCAACTTTGTGATTGCAATCATTTTCAAGAAGAAACTGAGTATTATCTGACAGAATTGCAGGGGTGACAATACTTTTGGCCAGCACTGTATATACGTAAGTACCAATATTTTTCAGGTTTATATAAGTCTGTTTTGCCTCTTTGGGTCTACTACAGTACGTATTTGTGAAAGTGCTGTTCAGCAGTGCTCTGTTAACAGATATTACTATGGTACAATTGAAACCAGAAGTTTACATACAGTATCTAAAAAGACACACCTATACATGTTTTTCTCACTATCTGAAATAAAATCACAATAAACATTTCGTGTTTTAGGTCAGTTAGGAACCAAAATTATTTATATTTGCCAAATGCCAGAATGAGAGAGAGAATGTTTTAAGGCATTTTTATTACTTTCTGCAAAGTCAAAAGTTTACATACATTTCATTAGTTTTTGGAACCATTGCCTTTAACCCCTTCACCCAGGGTGATTCTCCATTTTTGTTTTTTGCTCCCCTTCTTCCAAGAGCCATAACTTTTTTATTTTTCCCTCAATCTTGCCATATAAGGCATTGCTTTTTGTGGGATGAGTTGTACTTTTAAATGAATCCAGGAGTTTTAGCATATAGTGTATTGGAAAACAATAAAAAAAAATTCTAAGTGCGCAAAAATTGCAAAAAGCAATTGCACAATTGTTTTTGGGGTATTTTATTCACAGTGTTCACTAAATGGTAAACTTTATGTCGGTGTAATGCCTCAGGTCGGTATGAGTTTGTAGATACCACACATGTATAGGTTTACTTTTATCTAAGGGGTCAAAAAAATCTGAAGTTTGTCCAAAAATAGTGGCACAGTTTTAGTGTTTGGAATTTTGCCAATACACCATTTACCGATCAGATTAACTGATTTCATATTTTGATAGAGCGGGCACTTCTGAACAAGGTGATACCAAATATGTGTAGATTTTTTAATCCTTTAATTTTCAATGGGGAGAATGGGGGGTGATTTAAACTTTTAGGTTTTTTATTTTTTTAAAACTTTTTTAATTTATTTTACTAGTCCCACTAGGGGACTATAAGGATCTGCAGTTTGATTTCTTGTTCATTTCTGCTGATCATAGCTGCACTGCTCAGATCAGCAGAAATGCTCGGCATTGACAGGACAGGAGTCATTACATGACCCTGTGCTATCATGGTAGCCATCGGATCCCCGTGATCACGTCACTGGGTCTCCGATGGTGGCGGGCAAGTGCACGTTATACACTGCAGTGCTTTAAATCACACTGTCAAATTCTGACAGCACGACCTAAGGGGTTAAAAGAAGCGGGTGGATCGCAGATCTACCTGTGCCTGATCGCTGCACATGCCTGCTGTAGAAATCATCAGAGATGCGTGGGACTCACCGCCGGCTCACCGCAGCATCCAGCGGTGATAACACCGACATGAGTCATGATGTACCCAGTATGTCCAATGTCGGTAAGAGGTTAAACTGTATGACTTGGGTGAAACGTTTTGGATATCCTTCCACAAGCTAATCACAATAATTGGTAGGAATTTGGGCCCATTTTTCCTGACAGAACTGGTGTAACTGAGCCACGGTTGTGGATCGCCTTGCTCGCACCTGCCTCTTCAGCTTGCCCATAAATTTTTAATAGGATTGAGATCAGGGCTATGTGATGGCCACTCCTATACATTTACTTTGTTATCCTTTAGTCACTCTGTAACCAGTTTGGCAGTATGCTTCGTGTAATTGTCCATTTGGAAGACCCGTTTCTATCCAAGATCTAAGTTCCTGGCTGATGTCTTGAGATGTTGCTTCAGTATTGCCACATAATCTTCTATAATCTTAACCAAAGCACGTTCATCTCTGGTATACAGAATCTGTCTCCTTCCTGAGTGGTATGATGGCTGTACATTTCCATCTTGTTTGTACTTGCGTATAATTGTTTGTACAGATGAATGAGCCATCTTCAGCTATCTGGAAATTGCACCCAAGGATGAAACAGACTTGTGCAAGTCCACAAATCTCTTCCTGAGATCTTGGCTGATTTCTTTTGACTTTCCCATGATGCTACACAACGAAGCAGTGTGTTTCAGGTGTGCATTAAAATACATCTACAGGTGTGTCTCTAATTAACTCAGATGCTGCCGATAAACCAGAAGCTTCCAAAGACATGACATCATCATATGTGCTGTCCCATATTGTTTAAAGGCATAGTACTCTTAGTATATGTAAACTTTTAACTTTGCAAAAAGTAATAAAAATACCTTAAAACATTCTCTCTCTCTCATTATTCTGGCATTTGGCAAATATAAATAATTTTGGTAATCCTAATTAAACAAAAAACGGGAAAGGTTTATTCTGATTTCATGTCAGATAGTGAGAAAAACATGCATATGTGTCTTTTTAGATAGTGTATGTAAACTTCTGGTTTCAACTATAAATCTAATGCACTGGAGATATTCAGCAGCGTTGAACTTCCTCCTGCTGCTGACGTTTGAAACCAAATTCCAGTTGGTGGGCTCTGGGCACGCTTAAATATTTGGACACTGAGAGCGAGATGTGCATTGCCACCTTTATTAACTTTACAGCCCTCTGCAAACTGGCTTATTCCTTCCTCATTAGGCTCTATATCCCATTGCTAGTCCTCCTGCACATTCCTTTGATGAGTCTTGTCTGTCAATACTTGTCAGGACAAGAAAGTAATGGAGATTTTGTCCATTTAATGTTAGTTACACACCTGGGTATGGCCCTTGTTTGTGTGGGAGCCACTGCAACTAGAGATATGAACCCAGTAGTCCTCTGCTGAGATGACCAAATTGGTGGGTTTAATACATACTGTAGACTGTAGGGAGGACCTATACACTATTGAACTTTACCATTGTGTGGTTGTTGATGCCATTAGGCCATCACCAACTGTGGGGATCCTATTAGTAAATTAACTCTCTATTTTTGGGTGGATAACAGTGCGTACATGGTGTCTACTCAATTCTTTGGTTTACATTTGTGTGTGTGGATATTGTTGAGGTATTAAAAGTAAAGAGAAGTACATCAGCTCATTAACTTCAAACATGCCATGAGGGGAAGCAATGTATGGATGTAAATAGCCATATGAGAAAAAATAAGTAGACCAGCAACTGCAAGAGACAGGATCCAAAATTTAAAACATCACGTTTTATAGAAGATTCTTTAGAAATGAGAGGATAAAAACTTGTGAGACCAGTTATATATTTGGTTTTTATCCTCTCATTTTTAAAGAATTTTCAATAAAACGTGATTTTTAAATTTTGGATCCTGTCTCTTGCGGCTGCTGAACCACTCATTTTTTCTCATTGTATAGTTATGCCTCTACTCATTTTAATATCTATATTAAAAGTTAAGCTCTATCCTTTTACTGTTCTGTACATTCCCTAGTGAGATTATTTTGCAGACCTCAACACTAATATGAGGTTGATCTATATAGCTGTGTGAAATCTGAAAATGATGAAACAGACAGCATTTTGGTAACTGGTCGAGCCACAGGACAAAAGAGGTGCAAATCTTTCTAGTATACTTTTTTTGTGTTGTCCCACTTCTGGTTTTGTATTACAAATTTTCTGTAAAACGCTGACCAAAATACGCATGGGTGAAAAATGTAGCATATGAAAAATGTGCAAATAGTGAACTGTTCCAGATGACATTTAAAAAAAAGTTTTTTTTAAACATTAGATAGCTGTTAACTCCATCAAATTCTCTATGAAGATGCAAGCTCGAACATACACAGTAAATTAATAAATACTAACCCATTTTCTTGGACGCCCTCTTGGACGCTTTTCACCACTGCCCTCTTCTTTCTAAAGAAAAAAGAAAATATATAAATATGTATTGATACATGATGAACAATATGTGATACTGAACGAGTATATGGAGAAAGAGCATTAATACCTTCAGCCCCCAGCCTGTTTTCACCTTAAAGACCAGGCCATTTTTTGCAATTTTGACCAGTGTCACTTTAGGAGGTTATAACTCTGGAACGCTTCAACGGATCCTGGCGATTCTGACATAGTTTTTTCGTGACATATTGTACTTCATGATAGTGGTAAATTTAGGACGATATGTTTTGCGTTTATTTGTGAAAATTTTCAAAATCTGAAATGTTATGCCCATAAATCTAAGAGATATGTTACACAAAATAGTTACTAAATAACATTTCCCACATGTCTACTTTACACCAGCGCAATTTTTGAAACAATATTTTTTTTTGTTAGGAAGTTAGAAGGGTTTAAAGTTCATCAGCAATTTCTCATTTATCCAACAAAAGTTACAAAAAAAATTTTTAAGTACCACATCACATTTGGAGTGATTTGAGAAACTTAGGCGATAGAAAATACCCAAAAGTGACTCCATTTTAAAATCTGAATCCCTCAC
This sequence comes from Anomaloglossus baeobatrachus, assembly GCF_048569485.1. Taxonomy (NCBI): domain Eukaryota; kingdom Metazoa; phylum Chordata; class Amphibia; order Anura; family Aromobatidae; genus Anomaloglossus; species Anomaloglossus baeobatrachus. The sequence goes on along the minus strand of NC_134356.1, from coordinate 277,482,617 downwards.
TGCTCAAAACCACATCCAAGAAGTTTATTAACCCTTTAGGAGCTTCACAGCAACCAAAGCAATGTAGAAGGTAAAAAATGAAAATTTTAGTTTTTTACACAAAAATACTTACTTTAGCCATAAAATTTACCATTTTCACAAGGGTATCAGAAATAAATGTACCATAAAATTAATTGTACAATTTCTCCTGAGTACACCGATATATCATATGTGGTTGAAATCAATTGTATGGGTGCATGGCAAGGCTCGGAAGGGAAGGAGCATCATTTGATTTTTTGAAAGGAAAATTGTCTGGAATCATTAGCGGATGCGATGTTGCGTTTAGAGAGCCCCTGAGGTGCCTAAACAATGGACCTCCCCCACAAGTGACCCCATTTTGGAAACTAGACCCCTCATGGAATTTATCTAGATGTTTAGTGAGCACTTTGAACCCCTGGAGGCTTCACAAAAGTTTATAATGTTCAGACGTGAAAATATATATTTTATTTTTTAACACGAAATTGTTATTTCAACTAAGCAGTTTTTTTCCACAAGGGTAACAGGAAAAAATGCACCATAAAACGTATTGTGCAATTTCTCCTGAGTACACAGATATCTCATATGTGGTGGAAAATAATTGTTTGGGCGCACGGCAGGGCTCAGAAGACAAGAGTGCCATTTCACAGCAAAATTGGTTGGAATCATTAGCGGACGCCATATTGCGTTTGGAGACCTCCTGAAGTACCTAAACAATGGAGCTTCCTCACACTTGACCCCATTTTGAAAACTAGACACCCCCCCATACAAAAAATATTAGTTTAGCGAAATAAAAAATACGGACGTCAGTAAAAAAAAAAAAATAATATGAGCGCCTGCAACTGACCCTAAGGCAACTGCCACGCGTGACAGCGATGCAAGAATCTCGCATTGCAACATCCGGCACAGCCGCACACTCCTGTCTGGAAGAGAGTGGCCGTGCTGGATGATGAAATGTGAGACTCATGCATCACTCTCACGTGTGGCACTGGGCTGACTCTTACAATATTCAGTAAAAAATACTGATGCTGATCGGGGGCAACGGTGGATCGGGGGCAGTGACTACTACTGCTGCAGCGGCGGCTGAAAGTTGGCAGTGGCGGGAGCTGATCGGGGGCAGCGGTGGATCGGGGGCACCTACCAAATGACACTAGCAGGGATCGCTCTCCTTAGCTTCCATGGATGGAGTGAAGCTGAGGGGAGTGGTCACCTACAAGTCACTGGCCTCAGATCCAAGGTGATTGGAGAGATCGGTCACAATACCGGTGTCAACAATCAGAGCTGGGGGCGGGTGAAATAGAGATCACGCAGCTCCAGCCAATGATCAGTGCTATAGCTGCACTGATCATGGCTGGATTTCAATGTTTAGCCATTTTAAATGGCTGAAACATCACCGTGGCTGTGATTGGCTGAGCGGCGTTTTGAGGTCACGCTTAGGTCCCCTTGTCACGAACCACCGGGGGGGTCACTCAGAAATCCCCCGCGCTGGCTACCAGTACGTCACAATCGGGGGGTAACAAGTGGGGGTCACCCCTCCTTTATACCTCCCGACCGACAGACAGAGCACGTGACGCGCTCTCTAGCGCCCCTCTTATAGTCAGGCCAATTATGGAATTGCCCGACAATAAGCAAGGAGGCCGCTATACTACTTATGCCGATTATTGAAGGGTCCCCGGTGAGAGTAGGGTATATATTCCCCCGACCTCCGCGGGCGGAATATATAAAATCTCCCCGAATCTCACTGGCCTCCCCACAATAATCCTTGGCACAACTCGCTGCCACCAACCGCTTCACGGTAACTATTAGCCGAACACACAGACGTGGGATTCAAGATCGAGATAACAGAACAGCCCAAGATTAATTATATAATTTAATCAGCCTAAAGCACACTAGAAACTACAATATATACAATAGGGAATCTACAGAATATACATATGTCAGAGTACAGTTACAGATAAAGCATGGTTTACAAACAGGCATACACAGTTCCAGCAGTTACCTTGTGCGTCTGGCCACAGGGGTGCGCTGTAGACCAGGTTTCTAGGATCCTTCCCACAGATGTTTCCTACACGTGACCCCCAGCGAAAGAACACTGGAAAATGGCCGAAGTAGGGTTATCAACCTGGGCAAATCCAGGTCCCCTCCTACCTTAGTGACCTCAGAGGGAGCACTGCTCCACCCCTGGCTGGAGTTATGGACAATATCCACAACATGGAATATGGGCCATAACTTTGCCTGGGAGCGTCGTAGGCGGACGCCAACGCTCTCATTGTGACAGTTATGAATTTAGCTACAGAACGAGAGGACTCATGACTTGTCTACTAGTTCCCCATTGGCTGATATCACGCCTGGGGTACTTCCCAATGTCCTACTCCCATAAAAAAGGTGTGCCAGCATCGTCCGCATGCAGAGACACCATTTTTATGGTTGCCATATTTATCGGAAATATGGCTTGCGAGATATGAACCATATTTTCCTGGAGTCGTTCTGTCTGGATACTTCCAAGCTTGCTAATTAGATAGCAGCCCCTACCACAGGGTCACGGCAGGGAGTCATCCTGTGTCCATTGTTCCCACATCATCTAATCTCCATATCACAGATGGCCATGGAGGTGTAAGTGGAACACAGACCAGTTCCTTTGACACCTATCTGCTAAACAAACCGTTTATCCCTGTGGTAAATTTTCTGATTGAAGGAGTTGTGTGAAGGAAAGGGGGGGTGACACCAGGAGAGGGCTTCCTGACATAACTTGAATATCATGATTTATCGTCATATCTCCGGATTTACCTCACACCCCTCCTCTCCGAATCTAAGGTTTTTTCACACCGATCGCAGCCACCGAGGCTGCGATTTCGCCATGACGTACTGGATAGGTACCAGGTCACCATGACGTACCCAGTACGTCATGGGTCGTTATGGGGTTAAAGGGAACCCATCACTAGGATTTTCGTATATAAGCTAATACTAGTGCTATCCTGGCTGATATCAGGCTGATTCTCTACATACCTGTAGTGGTCAGCTCGGATTGAAAGGTTTTGAAATCCAAAAAAGTAAATTTATAAAATCAGCAGCTTCTTGAGTGACAGCAGCAAAGGAGCAGATAATATATTCATAGTTATCCCCTCAGCCTGTTAGAATCAGCATAAGTATTATACAAACGATAAACTTTGTCTCTTACAGGACCTGTGTGATGTCATACCCATGTGACCTGGTATCCAGCTTTGGTGGCTGAGGGCCCGCCCCTTCTGGTCACTTGGGTATGACCTCACACAGGTATAATTTCTTACAGAGGGAGGGGATAACTATGTATCCCCCCCCCCAGATATTATCTGATCCTCAGCTGCTGTCACTCAACAAGCAACTAATTTTATAAACTTTACTTTTTTGGATTTCAAACATCTGAGCTAACCACTACAGGTATATATAGAGTCAGCCTGATAGTGCCAATATAGCACTGGCTTTAGGGTATATACGAAAATCCAGGGTCCTCTGCCCTCTGTACCAGTCTGTCAATTGTAACTTGGATATGTATTCTGTATGTAACCCCTTCTCATGTACAGCACCATGAAATTAACAGTGCTCTATAAATAAATAATAATAATAAAATTGGTTCCCTTTAATGTTGATCTGTCTCTATAAAGTGCTAGACACCAAATTTCCATGTACACTTGGTCTGACAGAGTGTTAAAAAGAAAACTAGATTTTTACCTTGAATGCACAGAATCAAATAATGTTTGTTGTATATGTACCAAAATCTATATATGCTTACATACAATACAGTAATTATTAGTTGAATACCTTGGTTTTAACTTACACTGTATATCCTGTGTGAAAGCACCACTTCAGTGTTTTTTTTTATTGCTGGAGCTTTCCATGTAAGTCCCCTGCCTGTTTCATGTAGCGCGCCAGAGGTCACAAACCAGTGTGACTCTATGAGAGTCTCATTCAGGCTCCAATAGTTACATTGAGCACTTGTGACTTAACTTCAGACTTCCGGACAGTCAGAAGTTCTGGGCAAAAGATGGTGCCGCGGGACCAGAGCGGCGCTGTAAAAAGATAAAGACAACAGTATATGATAATATCGGGGGCAGAGAATTTACATTTCAAGCGCCATTCTAGTGCTGAAAAATACTAGAATGGTACCTTAAACAATGAAAAAGCTAATCATGTATTTGTCACAAATTATTAACCCCTACACCTCCAGCCTGATTTTTCCTTATTGACTTGGCCAATCTTTCAATTCTGACCAGTGTCACTTTATGAGGTAATGACGGATCTTAGTGATTCTAAGAATGTTTTTATTTTTTCATGACATATTGCACTTCATGTTAGTGGTAAATTTAGGGTGATATTTTTTGAGTTTATTTGTGAAAATATTGGAAATTTGGCGAAAATTTGGAAAATTTTGCAATTTTAAAACTTTTAATTTTTATGCCCATAATCCCGTTGCGAACTAGGATGTACTTATATATCCTAGATCGTACCTGTCCCTTTAATGGGGGCTCACATGGTAAGCCCGCATTATTCCCCGCACATGTCTGCTGATCTGATCATGTGCAGCTAATGGACGCCCCCGCCTGTTTACCACTTAGAATGCACGGTCAAACTCTGACAGCACGATCTAACGTGCACCGGTGGGGATCGCCCAATTCCTTGCAATCACAGGGCGCTGATTGGGTTGTCATGACAGCCGGGGTCAGCTGATGATCACTGTCATAATTCACTTCCTGTGAATGCCGGTAGAGCGCCAGCATTCACAGGAGAACAGCATTTCTGCTGTTTAGGGGGAAGCTGAAGCATCGCTCTGATCAGCAAAAGTGATCGGATAGTGCAGGTTTCAAGTCCCCTAAGGGTACTGAAAAAATCAATAACAAAATGTAAAACAAAAGTTTTAAAAACTATGAAGAAAAAAAAAACAACCAAGTCATTCTCCTTACACTATATAAAATAAAACAATCAAAATTAAATAATAAATATTACACAGATTTGGTATCGCCATGTTCCGAAATGCCCAATCTATCAAAATATAAACTCAAATAATCTGATTGGTCAAGGGCGTAGTGAGACTAAAAACTCCAGAATAGTTTGGTTTTTTTTTTGTTGCTGCAACATTGTACTAAAATGCAATACCAAGCGATCAAAACATTGCACCTACAGCAAATTGGTATAATTAAAATTATCCGCACAGGAAGTAAAAAATAAGCCATCACTGAGCCCCAGATCCCGAAAAATGAGAACACTATGGGTCCTGGAAAATGGCAACAAAAGAGCAATTCTTTTTTTTTTTTTTTTTTTTTTTTTAAACCTTCTAAATTTTCTTTAACCACTTAGACAAATGTAAAACTATACCTGTTTGGTATCTATGAACTCATACTGGCATGGGGAATCATACTGCCAGGCCAATTTGACCATATAGTGAACATGGTAAATAAAAACAAAAAAAACAATCGTGCACTGGACTTAGAATTTTTTTCCCCCATTTTCCAGTACAATATACTGCACAATGAATAGTATCATTGAGAAGTTCAACTTATCCCACAAAAAACAAGCCTTTATATGGCTATATTGGAGGAAACATAAAAAAGTTATGTCTCTTAGTCCTGCAACACACATCCGTGTTTCCGGTACGTGTTTTGCACGTACCGGAGACACGGAGACCCATGTTACTCTATGGAGGATGGCACACACGTGTAAAATCACACGGAACGTGCGTTCGTGTGGTAAGTACGTGTGTGCGCTTTTCGACACGGACGGCATGTCCGTTTTTGGCCGGCAGCACGCAGGCACGGACCCGCTAAAGTCTATGGGTCCGTGCCTGCACGGACCGCACACGGAGTATGTCCGTGTTCAGCACGTTTCGTCCGTGTGCGTTTGTAAACGAACTATGGGTTTTTTTTTTAATTCAGTACACTTACCTTTTTTCATGATGTTCGCAGTCATACTTACATTGGCGCTCAGTCTGTTTCTTCCCTCGGCTCATACTTACCGCTCCCCGATCACCAACGCGGCGAGGAACAGCTGTGCAGAGAATACACAGCAACAATTACTTTGAAAATGCCGGCCACTCATTAATCAATCTCGTATTCCCTGCTTTCCACACCCACAGGCGCCTGTGATTGGTTGCAGTCAGACACGCCCCCCACGCTGAGTGACAGCTGTCTCACTGCACCCAATCACAGCTGCCGGAGGGCATGTCTATACTGTGCAGTAAAATAAATAAATAATAAAAAAAAAACGGCGTGCGGTCCCCCCCCATTTTAATACCAGCCAGATAAAGCAATACGGCTGAAGGCTGGTATTCTCAAGATGGGGAGCCCCACGTTATGAGGAGCCCCCCAGCCTAACAATATCAGTCAGCAGCCGCCCAGAATTGCCGCATACATTATATGCAACAGTTCTGGGACTGTACCCGGCTCTTCCCGATTTGCCCTGGTGCGTTGGCAATCGGGGTAATAAGGAGTTAATGGCAGCCCATAGCTGCCACTAAATCCTAGATTAATCAAGTGAGGCATCTCCCCGAGATACCTTCCATGAGTAATCTGTAAGTTACAGTAAATAAACACACACACCTGAAAAAATCCTTTATTTGGAATAAAAAACACTAACAAATACCCTCGTTCACCACTTTATTAAGCCCGAAAAAGCCCTGCATGTCCGGCGTAATCCACGGAGGTCCAGCATCGCATCCAGCTCTGCTACATGGAGGAGACAGGAGCTGCAGAAGACACCACCGCTCCTGACAGCTCCACGCAGCAGCTGAGGTGAGTATCGCGATCAGCTGAGCTGTCACCCAGGTTACTCGCGGCCACCACTGGATCCTCCACCTGTGACAGCAAGTCGCCCGAGTGACAGCGATGAAGTCACAGGCGACTTGCTGTCACAGTTGGAGGATCCAGCGGTGGCCGCGAGTAACCTTAGTCACAGCTCAGCTGATCGCGCGGCTCTCTTCAGTAGTTTTGTGGAGCTGACAGGAGCAGCGGTGTCTGCTGCAACTCCTGTCACCTCCATGTAGCAGAGCTGGATGCGATGCTGGACCTCCGTGGATTACGCCGGACATGGAGGGGGTTTTCGGGCTTAATAAAGTGGTGAACGAGGGTATTTGTTAGTGTTTTTTATTGCAAATAAAGGATTTTTTCAGGTGTGTGTGTTTATTTACTGTAACTTACAGATTACTCATGGAAGGTATCTCGGGGAGATGCCTGACATGATTAATCTAGGATTTAGTGGCAGCTATGGGCTGCCATTAACTCCTTATTACCCCGATTGCCAATGCACCAGGGCAAATCGGGAAGAGCTGGGTACAGTCCCAGAACTGTCGTATATAATGTATGTGGCAATTCTGGGCGGCTGCTGACTGATATGGTTATGCTGGGGGGCTCCGCATAACGTGGGGCTCCCCATCCTGAGAATACCAGCCTTCAGCCGTATGGCTTTATCTGGCTGGTATTAAAATGGGGGGGGACCGCACGCCGTTTTTTTAAATTATTGATTTATTTATTTTACTGCACAGTATAGACACGCCCACTGGCAGCTGTGATTGGGTGCAGTGAGACAGCTGTCACTCAGCGTGGGGGGCGTGTCTGACTGCAACCAATCACAGGCACCTGTGGGTGTGGAAAGCAGGGAATACGAGATTGATTAATGAGCGGCCGGCATTTTCAAAATAGTAAAAGCCGCCGGAGTTTTTATAACAGCCGTGCTGCGCCACGCTGGTGATCGGTATGAGAGAGGGCTGCTCACTTCAGTCACTCAGGGGATTAGCGGTCACCGGTGAATCCTTCACGGGTGACCGCTAATCAGTACGCGGCACACAGACAGAGCCGCAGCATGACAATGAAGTCGAGTGAAGTTCACCCGAGTTCATTCTCATCGCGCAACTCTGTCTGCTGTCAGCCGACATGTATCAACGACATTTTACATCACACACACGGACATTCCACACGGACATTCCACGTACACATACATGGGCATTTTACACGCACACATGGACATTTTACATGCAAACACGGATAGCATACGCCATCACACGGATGCCAAACGTACCGGAGAAACGCCCAAAAAAAGGAACCCGGACCCGAAAAACGGACCGTGTCACACGTACGTTTTTTTATGCGGAAGTGTGTTTTCGGCCTTAGAAGAAGGGGAGGAAAAAACGGAACATCGCTGGGTGGTAAAAGGGTTAAACCAGAGAGTTTTGTAACACAAAATAGTTAAAGATTGCATTTCTACTTTACATCAGCAAAAAATTTGAAAAATATTTTTTATTTTGTTAAGAAATTAGATGGCTTCAAAGCTTTTCAGCAATTTCTCATTTTTTCACCAAAATTTACAAAACCAATTTTTTAGGGACCACATCACATTTGAAGTGACTTTGAGAGGCTTATATGACAGAAAATACCCAAAAGTGACACCATTCTAAAAAGTCCAAGTACTCTAAGGCTATGTGCGCACAGTGTGTTTTTCCGCTGCGTTTTTGTTCAGAAAACTGCATGACTTTGCTTCACGAGCAAAGTCTATGAGTTTTCATTTTTGCTGTCTGCACACTGCGGGTTTTTTTTAGCTGCGTTTTTTGTGGTGCCCACAAAAACGCAGCATGTCAATTATTTTTGCGTTTTTCACTGCGTTTTCCACCCATTGAGTTCAAGGAGATGTTCAAAAACGCAATGAAAAACGCAAATTGCAAATATGGCTGCGTTTTAGTGCGTTTCTATGACTAAAAGCACAGCTATAAACACAAGGGGTGGGTAGTACAGTGACGTGTACAGGAAGAGGATTCCTTCTGTTGGTAAACACAGAAGCGTGAATCCTCCCGGTACCGCCACCGCTGCTTCCACATGGTGGAAGCAGCTGCGAAATCAAAAGTGAACAGTAGAAAAAAAAAAATGTCATACTCACCTGTCTGCAGACTCTCGGTACATGTCGGCTCCCAGCTCCTCTTCCCTGGTACTGCCACCCCTGCTCCGCTTGTGTGCAGACTCCCGGGACACGTCCAATAGCTGCAGCACCTGCCGCTGATCAGCTGATGCAGTCACCTGACGCATCAGCTGATCGTATAAGTGCAGCGGTGAGGCTGGCTTTTTACCGCCCGGCCGGCTTAAACTATCAGCTGATGCCGTCAGGTGACCGCATCAGATGATTACCGCCGGGTCCTGCAGCGATCAGACGGGAGTCTGCACTGAGGTGTGTAGTTTTTTTTTTTTGTTTTACTTTTTTTTTTTGCACTGATGCATCAGCTGATTGTATAAAAGGCTTTTCTACAATCAGCTGATGTGTGATGCGATTCACGTCCTTGAACCTGACACATCATCTGATTGCTTTGCCTTCCAGCAAACTAATCAGATAATATTCGATTTGGATTGGATGGTGCGGGACCCTTGACCCAGGATTACTGCGGAGGAGAGGGGGGTTCTCTAATTCAATAAGGATGGAGTCACTAATTGTGTTGTGTTTTATTTCTATTAAAAATATTCTTCTGTGTGTTGTGTTTTTTTTATCTTTACTAGAAATTCATGGTGGCCATGTCTAACACTGGCGTGACACCATGAATTTCGGGCTTAGGGCCAGCTGTTAATACACAGCTAGCCCTAACCCCATTATTACCTAGCGAGCCACCCAGCACCAGGGCAGCTGAAGAGTTGGATACAGCGCCAGAAGATGGCGCTCCTATGACAGCACCATTTTCTGGGGCGGCTGCGGACTGCAATTCACAGCAAGGGTGCCCAGAAAGCTTGGGCACCCTGTGCTGCGGATTCCAATTCCCAGCTGCCTAGTTGTACCTAGCTGGACACAAAAATTGGGTGAAGCCCACATCATTTTTTTTTATTATTTCATGAAATTCATGAAATAATTGAAAATAAAAGGGCTTCCCTATATATTTGGTTCCCAGCCGGCTACAAATAGGCAGCTGGGGGATGGTTGCAGCCTGTACTTGCCTGCTGTACCTGGCTAGCATACAAAAATATGGTGAAGCTCACGTCATTTTTTTGAGCAAAAAAACTCCTGCCTACAGTCCTGGATGGAGGATGCTGAGCCTTGCAGTTCTGTAGCTGCTGTCTGCTCTCCTGCATACACTAGTGGATGGAGTATGCTAGGCCTTGTAGTTCTGCTCCCCCTGCCTCTCCCTCCAGCATATAGTCCTGGATGGAGGATGCTGAGCCTTGTAGTTCTGCAGCTGTCTGTTTTCCTGCATACACTAGTGGAGAATGAAGAATATATTGAAGAAGAAAATGACATCAGACCTTTTTATTTTTTTCTTCACCAATCTTTATTGGCATTGTCACTTGAAAAAAAACAAAACATTAAAACGTAGTGAACAAAAGCGCAGCAAAAAGGCAGCCATAAATGCACCAAAACGCGGTAAAAACACATGCGTGTTTTTTTTGCCGCGGGTGCGTTTTTGTGCATTTTTTGCGGCAAAAACCGCACAACAACGCAGCATCAAAAAAACGCAGTGTGTGAACTTACCCTAAATCAGATCCAACAAATTTAACTCTACAGAGGATTCACAAGAACTAAAGCAATGTGGAAGGAAAAAAGGAAAATGTTAATTTAGCCCCAAATTTTGCATTTTGCCAAGGGTAACAAGAGAAAAAGCACCATACAATTTGTTGTGCAATTTCTGCTGAGTATGCCAATTCCCTACATGTGGTGGAAAACTACTGGTTGGGTGAGTTTTTGAACGGAAAATTGGCCAGAAGTGACCAATTGTGGACAATAGACCCCCTCAATGTCCCCTGACAATGGTTTCCCACTGAAACGCGTGCGTCAGGTCTCTGGCGCCATTCTAGTGGTTGGGGATAATGCACCCAGGTTGGTTCCTTGTACACTTGTATATATCTGTATGATCTTATGATTATACCATTCATAACATATCTATACACTGTGTGCAGAATTATTAGGCAAATGACTATTTTGATCACATGATACTTTTTATACATGTTGTCCTACTCCAAGCTGTATAGGTTTGAGAGCCAACTACTAATTAAATAAATCAGGTGATGTCCATTTCTGTAATGAGGAGGGGTGTGGCGTAATGACATCAACACCCTATATAAGGTGTGCTTAATTATTAGGCAACTTCTTTTCCTTTGGCAAAATGGGTCAGAAGAGAGATTTGATGGGCTCTGAAAAGTCCAAAATTGTGAGATGTCTTGCAGAGGGATGCAGCAGTTTTGAAATTGCTAAAATTTTGAAGCGTGATCACCGAACAATCAAGCGTTTCATGGCAAATAGCCAACAGGGTTGCAAGAAGCGTGTTGGGCAAAAAAGGCGCAAAATAACTGCCCATGAATTGAGGAAAATCAAGCGTGAAGCTGCCAAGATGCCATTTGCCACCAGTTTGAACATATTTCAGACCTGCTACGTTACTGGAGTATCAAAAAACACAAGGTGTGCCATACTCTGGGACATGGCCAAGGTAAGGAAGGCTGAAAAATGACCACCTTTGAACAAGAGAAACATAAGATAAAACGTCAAGACTGGGCCAAGAAATCTCTTAAGACTGAGTTTTCAAAGATTTTATGGACTGATGAAATGAGAGTGACTCTTGATGGACCAGATGGATGGGCCAGAGGCTGGATCAGTAAAGGGCAGAGAGCTCCACTCCGACTCAGACGCCAGCAAGGTGGAGGTGGGGTACTGGCATGGGCTGGTATCATCAAAGATGAACTTGTGGGACCTTTTCGGGTTGAGGATGGAGTGAAGCTCAACTCACAGACCTACTGCCAGTTTCTGGAAGACAAATTCTTCAAGCAGTGGTACCGGAAGAAGTCAGTATCGTTCAAGAAAAACATGATTTTCATCCAGGACAATGCTCCGTCACATGCATCCAACTACTCCACAGCGTGGCTGGCCAGTAAAGGTCTAAAAGATGAAAAAATAATGACATGGCCCCCTTGTTCACCTGACCTGAACCCCATAGAGAACCTGTGGTCCCTCAAAAAATGTAAGATGTACAGGGAGGGAAAACAGTACACCTCTCAGAACAGTGTCTGGGAGGCTGTGGTGGCTGCTGCACGCAATGTTAAGCGTAAACAGATCAAGCAACTGACAGAATCTATGGATAGTAAGCTGTTGAGTGTCATCATAAAGAAAGGTGGCTATATTGGTCACTGATTTTTTGGGGGTTTTTTGCATGTCAGAAATGTTTATTTCTAAATTTTGTGCAGTTATATTAGTTTACCTGGTGAAAATAAACAAGTGAGATGGGAATATATTTGTTTTTTATTAAGTTGCCTAATAAGTCTGCACAGTAATAGTTACCTGCACAAACAGATATCCTCGTAAGATAGCCAAATCTAAAAAAAACCCCACAACTTCCAAAAATATTAAGCTGTAATATTGAGTCTTTTGGGTTGATTGAGAACATAGTTGTTGATCAATAATAAAACCCCCCCACAAAAATACAACTTGCCTAACAATTCTGCACACAGTATATGGACCACCAGCTTACTAAGTGATCTGTTATAATTATGTCCCCTTTTCCGCTGGTCTGAGGCGCTTTTCTTCCTATGTGTGCTTTTCTTCCTATATCCTTCCTTTCTATCCTGCGCGCATTGCGGCAGGCTTCTCTTCCGGGTTCTCCTTGTCAGTTCCAGACACGCGTCTGAAGTCGGCGATTGAACACCCGGAAGAGAAGCCTGCTGCAATGCACGCAGGATAGAATGAGCGACGGGGACGTCGCTCCATGGTATCACGCCCACAGGGGCGTGATACCACGGAAATATGCAGACGTCCATAGGGCAAGGCGCCGCCCCTGTGACCACATTCCCTGCTATTTACATACGAAATATGAAGGTAATAAAACGTTTTTTATTACTTTCATATTATACAATTTTACAGCACAGGGATGGCTAGGCAGGTGTAATTAGGGCACACATGCGTCTGCTGATAGGTCAGAACGCGTATTCTAGGTGACAGGTTCCCTTTAACAGTGGTTTTATGAAAAAACCCTGGGCTATGAGTTCTAAGTGATAGATTGATGGGTATTGGAATCTCTGCCCCTCCATAATGTTGTTCTAAGATGTGGCAGCAAATCTGGTGACAAATTCCCTTTAAGGGCTCTTCTCCACTGGCGTTTTTTTTCTCCAAATTCCATTGCATGGAAAAACGGATTGCAATGTGTCAAAGGGTTTCATATGATGCAGTCTACATTTCCCAGTTTTTTTCAGACTCTACACGGGCTGTCCTTGAAATCGCAGCATGCTGCGATTTGATGCGATTCTCAGCTCTCTCACCCTCATGCAATCCTATGAGGGTGAGAAAAAAGTCAGAATCCGGGTGGCATGCGCATGTCACACGGATCCTGACACTTGCATACCGCGTCAGACTGGCTACCGGAGAAATCTCCTATAAAACAAGTCCTGGCCGCGGTTACATGCACTGAACTCCGGAGGTGTCCCCTGAGCTCCAGAGTGCAGCCTGAACAGCGAGCGCCGAGTGATTGATTCCCCGGAGATTGCTGTTCAGTTCAGCACAGCTGCAAACAGACCAGGCAGATCTCTACAGCTCCGGAGCTCAGTGCAGGTAACCGCGGCCAGGACTGGTTTTACAGGAGATTTCTCCCGTAGCCTGTCCTATGCTGCTTACCTAAAAACTCACATAGCACTCGCATGACGCTCACTTGTCATCCGGATGCTATGTGAGGAAAAAAAACACACACCGTACGCAGATCACACGCAGATCACACGCAGATCACACGCAGGATACTCGACTCACATTTTGAGCTGAGTATCGCTGTGATTTTTTACACGCCAGTGGAGAAGAGCCCTAAGGCCCCTTCTCCATTAGCGTGTAAAAAATGTGTAAAAAATCACAGCGATACTCAGCTCAAAATGTGAGTCGAGTATCCTGCGTGTGATCTGCGTGTGATCTGCGTGTGGTGTGTGTTTTTTTTCCTCACATAGCATCCGTATGACATGTGAGCGTCATGCGGGTGCTATGTGAGTTTTGTCTACAGGAGAAATCTCCTGTAAAACCATTCCTGGCCGCGGTTACCTGCACTCAGCTCCAGAGCTGTAATCTGAGCTCCAGCGTCTGCCTGATCTGTCTGCAGCTGTACAGACCTGACCAGCAATCGCCGGGGAATCTATCACTCGGCGCTCGCTGTTCAGGCTGCAGTCTGGAGCTCAGGGGACAGCTCCAGGGTTCAGTGCAGGTAACAGCGGTCAGGCCTGGTTTTACAGGAGATTCCTCCGGTAGCCAGTCTGACCCGGTATGCAAGTATCAGGATCCGTGTGACATGCGTATGCCACCCGGATTCTGACTTGCATGAGGGTGACAGAGCTGAGAATCGCATGAAATCGCAGCATGCTGCGATTTCAAGGTGAGCCTGTGTATCGTCTGGAAAAAAAGGGGAAATGGAGACAGCCTCATAGGAAACCATTTGCAAGATTGCAATCCGTTTCTCAATGTGAGGAAATTTGCAGGACAAAAACGCTAGTGGAGAAGGGGCCTAAGGGCTCGATTCCACTTGCGTACAATAATCACTCCGATACTCGTCCTGAAAAGCGGTACGAGTGTCATGTGTATGGTCTTGCGTATGTCATGCGAGTGCACCTTTTTTTCTCATGTAGCATCCATATGACATGCGAGTGCTGTGCAAGTGCTATGTGAATGTGTAGGTTTTTCTCACCTAGCATCTGTGTGACATGCGTATGCCATCCATGTGACATGCGTATGTAATGTCGTGCGATATTTTTATAGCACCCATAGACTTGCATTAGCAAGTCTGGTGCGATCTACACAGCCATACGCAGCATGCTGCAATTTGATAACCAGCACGATTAGAGTTCAGGAAAAAACAGCAGATGGACACAGCCTTGATTGATTAACACTGGTGCGAGTGCAAGCCGATGTTTTATCAGATTGCACTCGTCCGTGAAAATCGCAAGTGGAACTGAGCCCTTTGGTTGGCATGTAAGCCGGACTGCTAAAATAAGATCTGTAGCTATGGCAAAAATGTATAAGAAATAGAGAAACAAATTACTCTGCAATGGAGGAACATTTCAGTTGATCAGAATTCTTAACTGTAAAAAAAAAAAAGTGGTAAAAGAAAAAGTATATGTCCTTCCTTTATAAAGCCTTCAGGCTCAACTAGGCCTCTTTCACACATCAGTTTGTTTTGTGACTGATATGACGGATAAGTCGCAGATTGTGATAAAACTGATGTAAAAAAACGGATCCGTTGTATCATTTCTTCCTAACCAGCACTGATTTTACAACACTTCTGAGCATGCTCGGTTATAAAAAACGGAATCCGACAACGGATCCGTCATTTGACAGATTACAACGGATCCTGCGCCCATAATCTTCTGTTACAACAAAGGATGGATCCGTCGTGGTCCGTTTTTTCGACGCACAAAAAAAACCGTTACTATGGACGTTGTCTCCATCACATTTGTCGATGGATCTGTCGTACGACGGATGGAATGTGAGGCCATCCATTGCAATCCATCGCTAATACAAGTCAATGAGAAAAAAACGGATCCAGCACTGGATCCGCTTTTTTTCACATTTCGACGGATTGTGACTGATGGCAAAAAACGGATTTGTGAAAGGGGCCTCAATCAAGACTAGCGTTGTTTATGTCAGTATTGATGATGGGGCATGGTGTAATCAAATGCTCCTGATTCATGAAAAATTATTGGAGTGAGGTCAGGCCCGGGAGTGACATTTTTGCCATACAAAACCCCACAGCTCGTCATAAATCAAACCAGCTGTGAAATCCCGCCTTGGCTTTGCCCATTTTGTCTCAGGGAGAAAATCAGTCACTAAATTTGGCGACTTTTCAAAGCTTTAAAGACAGAATTTGGCATGAAATCTTTGAATTGGTCCATTTAGCTCAAAAATAACTGCACTAAATCACCTATTTTTAATAAATAATTAAAAAAAAACCCATATTTGGTATTACCACAGCTGTAAAAATCCAAACACCAGAATTGTGTTTTTTCAGTCACCACAATTCCCTTTTAAAAAAAAAGTTATCAAAATGTCCCATTTATTCCAAATTATCAATAAAACCTACAAAGCTGAGTGAGCAAAAAAAACCAAAAAAAAAAACAAAAATAAAAAACCACTGACAGAAAAAAAAACACAAATAAAATGACCACATAAAAAAGAAGAAAAAAAACCCAGTCTATACAAGTTTGATTTTTTTGTTATTGTACTAACCTAGGGAATACCGTAATTTTTCAAAATAATTTTTACTATACAATGAATGCTGTAAAAATGAAACCCAAAAAAACCAATGGCTGCAATTACGGTACTTATTTTCTCACCATTCCATCCCACTTGTGATTTTTTTTCCCCATTTTTCAGTACATTATATAGTAAAATGGATGTTTTCAATCAAAAATACAACTGGCAGCGTAAAAAACAAGTTCTCAATTGGTTATGTTGATGGGCAATTTAAAAAGTGATGGCCTTGGAGGAAAGAGGAAAAATGCAAGGGTAAAAACAAAAAATTGACTGTGGAGTCAAGGGTTTATTTAAACACCCTGACAAACAAAAACATATGATAAAAAAAGCTAATCACATTAGTAGGTCCAAAATGAATAAATTGTACATAGGACAGACTGATACTTCTCCCTTGTATCCACACTCTTAAATATGGGTTAAAAAAAAATAGCCTAAGGCTATGTGCGCACTTTCCGTTTTCACCTGCATTTCAGGTGCGTTTAGGGTCCGTTTTGAACTGCAGCGTTTTTGTGCCCAAATGCATGCGTTTTGGTTTTCCATTAAAAACGCATCTCAAAATTTGCATAAGTTTGGTCAAAAACCATGCGGTCAGAAAAGGACCCTCCCTATCAATTGTTTTTGCCATTTGTGGTGCGTTTGGTTAACATTGAAGTCAATGAGAAGTAGCAAAACGCAACAACCATCAAAATTCCAGCGTTTTACCTGCTTTTTCATTGCAGAAAACATGCGTTTTGGACTACCAAAACGCTTGCTTTTTGGACATCAAAATATTGATTTGATATGTCCCTTTACACACACACATAGTCCGACAATTAAATTTAAGAATAATATGCATTTATTGCTATTTTACCAATAAAATGTATATTACCGCTATAATGTTATTAAATATATCTTTTTCCATTATTTTTCCCATTAATATAGATTTGTCTCATTTTTTTCTATTTTTTCATTGTTTGACTGTTTAAACTTTATTTAGTAGTGTCTTGATGTTCAAAGCGCATCTGTCAAAACGCAAGGGAAAAAGCATGTAAAAAGCGCTGAAAACGCATCTAAAACGCGGTAAATACGCATGCGTTTTCTGCGCTAAATTTCTAGAAAAGGCAACTTTGGCCAAATCAATTAAGGCTAAAACGTGCGTTGACAACTGCATGTAGGACTACGGAAAGTGCGGCATAGCCTAAAAACTACATGTGTAAATCTAGCCTCAGGCAAATTTTTACTCAAATATACGAGTACCGTACATTGTTAGTGAAAACTTACAAAACAAATATCTACTCAAAATGAGCAATTATTTTATCTATTCTTACATCTGTATACTCATCTACACATGTATTAGTGTTCAGATATAAAAAAAATATTAAATTGCAGTAAGTTTTTGGTGTTCAACTTTTAAAATGATCACATTGTGTGGCATAGTAACTAAATTAATTTATTAATTATGTACCATGTAGCAACGGCTTGAGGTTTGTAACATGCTCTGAAACGTACAACCCAGTAAGGGAAATGAACTATAAATAAAGGTGACATACACAGATCTATAAACATCTGACCATATATGATAAGACTTGCTCCCTGCAAATAACAGCTGACGTGTGAAATGCTTGAACGACATCACAACCTGCTAAATGCAGACTTGCAATCCTGATGAAAATCTCCAAGAAAAGCCCATTGACATACTAATTGAGAAAAATCTGAATTTTTATTGGCAGAGGCAACTTATTTCCATACTACAGTAGTTTACAGTCATATGGTATTTCTATCCACAGCATTTATGACAGATACATGGGATGAGTGGGCATATTCATTTAAGGAACAGATATTGAAAAAACAGTACTCATCTGAAGAGTTTGATGATTAACCCTTTCACGACCGGCCGATTTTTCGCTTTCCGTTTTTTTTTTTCGCCATTCTTTTTCTGAGAGACGTAACTTTTTTATTTTTCAGTCAATATGGTCATGTGAGGGCTCATTTTTTGCGGAACGAGCTGTACTTTTAAATGAAACCATCAGTTTTACCATATTGTGTACTAGAAAATGGCAAAAAAATTCCAAATGCTGAAAAATTGCAAAAAAAGTGCGATAGCACTATGGTTTTTGAGATATTTTATTCACTGTGTTCACTATATGGTAAAACTGATGTGTGGGTGTGATGCCTCAGGTCAGTGCGAGTTCGTAGACACCAAACATGTATAGGTTTACTTTTATATAAGGGGTTAAAAAAAAATCGGAAGTTTGTCCGAAAAAAGTGGCGCACGTTTTACGCCATATTCCGTGACCCGTAGCGTTCTCATTTTTCGGGATCTTAGGCTCAATGACGGCTTATTTTTTGCGTCTCGAGCTGACGTTTTTAACGGTACCATTTTTGCGCAGATGCTACGTTTTGATCGCCTCTTATTGCATTTTGCGCAAAAGTTGTGGCGACAAAAAAACGTCGTTTTGGCGTTTGGAATTTTTTTGCCGCTACGCCGTTTACTGATCAGATTAATTGATTTTATATTTTGATAGATCGGGCGTTTCTGAACGCGGCGATACCAAATGTGTGTATATTTTTTATTTTTTTAACCCTTTAATTTTCAATGGGGCGAATGGGGGGTGATTTGAACTTTTAGGTTTTTTTGTTTTTTTTTAATTTTTTAAAACTTATTTTTTTACTTTTTTTTTTTATTTTACTAGTCCCCCTAGGGGGCTATTGCGATCAGCATTCCGATCGCTCTGCAGTATCTGCTGATCACAGCTGGAAGGCTGTAAACAGCAGATACGCTGTCTTTCTCTTTTGCTGTGCCCCGGGCACAGCGAAAGTGAAACCAATTCATGTGTAGTACAGGAGTCATCACATGACCCTGTACTACCATGACAACTATCGGGAGTCACGTGATCGCGTCACGTGACTTCCGGTTTCGGCGGTAAGTAAAACTTTACCGCGATTGCGCTTATAATGGCGCTGTCATGTATTGACAGCGCCATTATAAGGGGTTAATCGGCACGAGCAGATAACGATTCTGCTCGTGCCTAGCAGGCACACATCTCAGCTGTGAAAATCAGCTGAGATGTGTGCCGATCGCGGCATGCTGCCGCCGGAGGACCGCGGGCAGTAAGATTATGTCATTTAGGACGTAATTTTACGGCCCGCGGTCGTTAAGGGGTTAAAAGCAGCTATTAGAAGTCTCTTTCATTAGTAAATATGGTTTTAATGGCTTTACCATAGAAGCAATTGTGTAATGTAGTTAGATGGCTTAACACAGGGGTCTCAAACTCGACTGGGTATATGGGCCGCACATAGAAAAAAAAATGCAGGGGCTGCATTCTTTGCAGGACAAAGTGACATTTTCAGTGATACCATATTTTTTTTCTATACATCTTTGGATCACTTTCTTGAACATTTTTTGCTTGTTTAATAGAACAAATGTGGTTTATTTATTTAAGTTTATATATAAAAAGCATTTTTAACGGTAAAAGTTTTGATGCTTTATTTTGAATTTTTTATTTTTTTTACTTTTTATCCCCAAATTGAAGCTAGTATTGTTTTACAATTAGCAGCATTATACAGTAATCTTGGCCAACATCTTGTAGTAATGTCCCCCATTCTTGTGCCTTGTAGCAATGTTCCCAATCCTTGTGTGCTGTAGTAATGTCCCCATCCTTGTGCCATGTAGTGTGCTTCATCCTTGTGCCCTGTAGTTCTGTGCTCTGTAATGTGACCTATCCTTGTGCCCTGTAGTAATGTCACCCATTCTTGTGCCTTGTAGCAATGTTCCCAATCCTTGTGTCCTGTAGTAATGTCTACATCCTTGTGCCCTGTAGTACTGTGCTCTATCCTTGTGCCCTGTAGTACTGTGCTCTGTAATGTGACCTATCCTTGTGCCCTGTAGTAATGTGCCCCATCCTTGTGCCCTGTAGTAATGTGCCCCATCTTTGTGCCCTGTAGTAATGTCACCCATTCTTGTGCCTTGTAGCAATGTTCCCAATCCTTGTGTCCTGTAGTAATGTCTACATCCTTGTGCCCTGTAGTACTGTGCTCTATCCTTGTGCCCTGTAGTACTGTGCTCTGTAATGTGCCCCATCCTTGTGCCCTGTAGTAATGTGCCCCATCTTTGTGCCCTGTAGTAATGTCACCCATTCTTGTGCCTTGTAGCAATGTTCCGAATCCTTGTGTCCTGTAGTAATGTCCCCATCCTTGTTCTCTGTACTGTACTCCATCCTTGTGCCCTGTAGTTCTGTGCTCTGTAATGTGACCTATCCTTGTGCCCTGTAGTAATGTCACCCATTCTTGTGCCTTGTAGCAATGTTCCCAATCCTTGTGTCCTGTAGTAATGTCTACATCCTTGTGCACTGTAGTACTGTGCTCCATCCTTGTGCCCTGTAGTACTGTGCTCTGTAATGTGACCTATCCTTGTGCCCTGTAGTAATGTGCCCCATCCTTGTGCCCTGTAGTAATGTGCCCCATCTTTGTGCCCTGTAGTAATGTGCCCCATCCTTGTGCCCTGTAGTAATGTGCCCCATCCTTGTGCCCCATAGTAATGTGCCTCATCCTTGTGCCCTGTAGTACTGTGCCCCATCCTTGTGACCTCTAGTAACGTGCCCCATCCTTGTGCCCTGTAGTAATGTGCCCATCCTTTAGTAATGTCCTCATTCTGGTCCTCTATTATGCCTCTCTTCACATCCGCAAAAAATATATATATATTTTCACCTGTCCTGGTTCTCTCGGTGCCTTCGTACATGCCCACGATCAATGTTAGCAGCGTTTTGGAAGCAGCATGATTCAGCTGCATCCGAAACACTGCGGTATACAGTACAAGCACAATGGATGGGATTTCTAGAAATGCCGTGCCCACTGTGCTTGTTTTTCGCAACAAACACTGACCTGCAGTGCATCTTTCAGAGCCGCAGCAGGGAGGACACAAGCAGGAGACCGTAACTGCCCGTGCCTGGATCGTGGGTACGAGCACCCAAAGTCTCATGCAGAAGAGTCTCACGATCCCGTAGGTCAGGGTCCACCACGTCCAGGACGCAGTGGGTCCTGATTGTGAGCACATGCCTGCCTCTTGCGGCTGGTAGACCCGTGATGATCGTGGCCCGATGCAAGGAGCCAGCGGTGGCAAGGCTTTACTTCCTTTGAATTATTTGCGGTGCCCCGGAGCTCTAAGCGCACAATGCCAATGGCTAGCAACCGGCCAATCAGAGGCAAGCAGGTGACGTCATACACCAGCGACTGCCATTGGTTTAGTGCTTAGAGCTCCGCAATGCCACAAATGATTCAAAGGTAGTAAAGTCCTGCCAGCGCCTGCCCCCTGCATCGGGCCACAATCATCACAGGATCTGCCGGCCGCAAAAGGCAGCCTAGGGGGCTGCATGCGGCCCAAGGACCGCGTGTTTGAGACTTCTGGCTTAACACGTTGTATTTGCAGTTTGTTTACTTCTTGCAGTTTTCCACAATCATGACAAAAACACTGATTTTGTCTCAATTTCTAACAAACCGATGCAAGAATGCCAAATAAAACATGCATTATGGAAGCAAAGTCTACCTACAAGTATATTTCTAGGTCTAGTGAAATCTGTATCCTTAAAAACTTAAGGCGGTATCAAAAAGTCATCTAGCAGTGATGAACCCCAGTTAAGATGGCTTAAGGCCCTGTCACACACACAGATAAATCTGCGGCAGATCTGTGATTGCAGTGAAATTGTGGACAATCAGTGCCAGGTTTGTGGCTGTGTACAAATGGGACAATATGTCCATGATTTCACTGCAACCGCAGATCTGCCAAAGATTTATCTCTGTGTGTGACGGGGCCTTTAGTCTCAGTATTGCAGCTAATTTCAGCTACAAATGTTTAATTGAAGGATATAATACTATTTTAACACTTATTTAACAAAGGAAAAAAATAAGGAAAGTACCCACTTGGATGTAATGTACTTTGATAGCTGCAAATGTTTCACCAAAATATGGCGTGTGAAATTGTAGAAAAAGAATAGTTTAAAATCAAAGTAGAGTGCAAATAGCCTCTACTTTTATGGTGAAGAAAGGAGGAAAAAAGGATTCAATTGTATAAAACAAAATGGTATGTCACAATTGCCCGTAAGACTTGTAGAAATCCCCAAATAATAGGTTTCTCCAGATTTTTTTTTTTTTTTTTGCAAAGCGTATGCTCACACGAGCGTATGACTCGGACGAGTGCAATGCAAGAAAATCTCGTATTGCACTCGGTCCTGTTATTTATGAGGAAGAGCAGATCATCCGCTTTTTTCTCATCCAGAATTTGGATGAGGGAAAAGTCGCAGCATGCTGCGATTGTCAGTGAAAGACATGTCACTGGCACCCATACAAATCTATTCAATGCGACAGAAACATCGCACTGCACTTGGATGACATCCGATTGCAGTGCGATAATGGCATCAGCTGACAATGAAGCAGATGTAATCCCTCCCTCTCCTCTGCAACCGTGATCTGATCGAAGGATTTGAACACAGTTGCATGACACTTGGCTCACGCTGGAAGCAGAGTGGGAGCCGAGGGTCATTAGTATATCGCATCCAACGCACTACAATTGTGTGAATTCAGCCAAACAGTGAGACTGCATAAATTTGCCTAAAACCTGTAAAACCCCTTTAACCCCCTCACTCCCGGGCGACTTTTAGTTTTTTTCCTTCTTTTTCCAAAAGCCATACATTTTTTATTTTTCTGTTAATATAGCCATATGAGGGCTTGTTTTTTGCAGGACAACTTGCACTTTTGTACTGGGAAAACGTGAAAAAATTCCAAGTGCGGTAAAATTGAAAAAAAAAATGCAAGATCGATATTGTTTTTTGGAGTTTTAATTTACTATGTTCACTATACGGTAAAACTAAGGCCGTTTTCACACATACGGCTTTTTGCCGGTTTGCCGGTTCCGGCGCACGCCAGTACAGTGTATATAGTACAGCGGCAGCGCAGCAAGCTCCGGTCACATGCTGTCATGTGACCGGAGCATGTGACCAGGAAGTTACAGCGCTGCCACTGTACTGCATACACTGAACTGGCGTGCGCCAGAACCGGCAAAAAGCCGGATGTGTGAAAGCAGCCTAACATGGCAGTATGATTCCCCACGTCAGTACAAGTTCGTAGGTACCAAACATGTATACGTTAACTTTTTATCTGAGTGGTGAAGGAAAATTCAGACGTTTGTGAAAAAATAAATGAATAAATAGGTAAATAAAAATAGAGCTTTTCTCGCCATTTTCCGTAGCCCCGTAACGTTCTCATTTTTCAGATTTTGGGGCTCAGTGATGGCTTATTTCTTTGCATCTTGTCCTGGCATTTTTAATTATACCATTTTTGCGTAGATGCAATGTTTTGATTGATCGTCTATTATTGCAATGTTGTGGCGACCAAAAAAAAACTTAAGTCGGAGATTTTTTTTTTTCTTGCTACACTGTGTACCATTCAGATTAACTGATTTTATACGGTATATGATTTTGAAAGATCAGGCATTTCTGAATGCGGCAATACCAAATCTGTGTATTTTTTATTGTTTTACTTTCAGTGGGGCAAAAGGGGGGTGATTTGAACTCTTAGGTGTTTGGGGGGGTTTCATATTGTTAAAAACTTTCGTTTTTCATTTTTTATTGATTTTATTAGTCCCCTTAGCGGACTTTATGCCTGCACTGTCTGATCGCTTCTGCTGAAGAATTGCTCTGATCAGTAGAAATGCTGTGTTCCTGTGAATTTCGGCGCTCTGGCGGCATTCACAGGAAACACGTCAGGACAGCGACAGGGGTCATTTGACCCCATGCTGTCATGGCAACCACTTGACACCCCATGATTGTGTCACAAGGCCGCCAATGGTGTGAGGAAACACCACGATCACCGCCAGAGCACATTAGATCTCACTGTCAGGCTATGTGTCCACGTTGCTTTTTACCTGCTTTTTACCTGCTTTTTTGCTGCTTTTTCAACTGCAGCGTTTAGTGCCAAAATGGATGTGTTCTGCTTTTCAAGCAAAGTCTATGGGAATTTGGGTTTCTTGTGCCCACTATGCAGTTCAAACTGCAGCCTTTTTCTGGCAGAACTTTGGTCAAAAACTCAGCTTTGCAGTGCAAAACCCAAATGGCAAAAACAATTGACATGTCAATTGTTTTTGCCATTTGCGTTTTGAACTGCAAAGCAGAGATTTTGCTCAAATTTCTGCCAGAAAAATGCTGCAGTTTGAACTGCATAGTGGGCACAAGAAACCCAAATTCCAAAACAGTTACGGCGTCACACCCTCCGTTGGTAGGTAGGAGTGAGGTTCATAGGGTGAGATAGGGACCCCATAGAGAATGTTATTCTCCCCCCTCCTCCATTTCCCGGCCCTGCTAGTGGCAAATACTTTTTATTGAGGGTGCATTTAGGATTATTGAAACTGAACGGGGGTGCCCAGAGAAAAGTGTGGTGCCTGTGTGTACACCTTTGTGCATGTTACCCCGTAGGTTATATAGGAGCTGTACCTCTTAAAAGAGAATATAAGGATCAAGTCCTAGGTTGCTCCCAAAATCCTCCTTTATGCCCCTGTGTGTGTCCACAATCACTGGGTGTGTTTTTCTAAATATTGATGAAATAATAAAGTTTAATAATTTTATTGATGAGTGAGGTCTTTCGGTTTTGGTTTCAAAACTCAACTCAAATTAATTGTTTTTGATAGTTCCCTTTCTTCTCCAAACTTTTTTCTTCCCATCATTCTGGTACAGGTTGATCTTGGTCTCATCTGTCCATAGAATACTTTTCCAGAACTCAGCTGGCTTCATGACGTGTTTTTCAGCAAATTTAACTCTGGCCTGTCTATTTTTGGAATTGATGAATGGTTTGCATCTAGATGTGAACCCTTTGTATTTACTTTCATGGAGTCTTCTCTTTACTGTTGACTTAGAGACAGATACACCTACTTCACTGAGAGTGTTCTGGACTTCAGTTGATGTTGTGAACGGGTTCTTCTTCACCAAAGAAAGTATGCGGCGATCATCCACCACTGTTGTCATCCGTGGACGCCCAGGCCTTTTTGAGTTCCCAAGCTCACCAGTCAATTCCTTTTTCTCAGAATATACCCGACTGTTGATTTTGCTACTCCAAGCATGTCTGCTATCTCTCTGATGGATTTTTTATTTTTTTTCAGCCTCAGGATGTTCTGCTTCACCTCAATTGAGAGTTCCTTAGACCGCATGTTGTCTGGTCACAGCAACAGCTTCCAAATGCAAAACCACACACCTGTAATCAACCCCAGACCTTTTAACTACTTCATTGATTACAGGTTAATGAGGGAGACGCTTTCAGAGTTAATTGCAGCCCTTAGAGTCCCTTGTCCAATTACTTTTGGTCCCTTGAAAAAGAGGAGGCTATGCATTACAGAGCTATGATTCCTAAACCCTTTCTTCGATTTGGATGTGAAAACTCTCATATTGCAGCTGGGAGTGTGCACTTTCAGCCCATATTATATATATAATTGTATTTCTGAACATGTTTTTGTAAACAGCTAAAATAACAAAACTTGTGTCACTGTCCAAATATTTCTGAACCTAACTGTATATACACATACATACATCCTTGGTCATGAAAGGGTTAAACTGAGTTCAGATTTTGTGTTGTAGTGCCCAATAAAAAAAGATGTGGACCCAGAAGTTTTAGAAAATAGCAAATTAAATATGGAAAAACACAACTTCAGAAGAGCGATTGTGGTTTTTAAAAATGGTTCTCGACTTCCGGCTCCTGCGCTGAGGATGTAAGACGTGCAGTGAAGAGCTCCAGCATCAGCCAGAGATCAAACTGAAAGCCAGGGCAAGATCCGTCCCCATCCAGCGTCCTAAGGCAGACCTGCCACCGGGTATAAGCCATCCCTGCATATAACCCCCACCACTCGAGCATCTGCTAGATCTGAGACCGGAGAACTTTCTGACCGAGGAGGAGAGCAGGGGAGCAGACACTGCAATCACCTCTCTGTCTGAAGCAACGTGGAGGAGGTAGGAGGGAAGTTCTGCAGCAGTGTGCCACTATAGATCGTGCAGTGAGGGAAGCTGGAGACCTGAGCCCTGCATATACCCCTACCCCCCCCTCTGGGACAGGCCCGTGATTCTGAGGCACTGGAGTGACCCCCCACTGGTGATCTCATTCCCTGGGGGCAAGCCAGACAGTGCTCTCACCTGGGCTGAGGAGGAAAGCCTGCCACCTGTAGCAGGGAGGAAGATCTGAGGCAGGAGAGAGACCAGGGACTCTCAGAGGACAGACTGGCAGAAAAGAGGCAGCAGAGGAGTGGAGCAGGGGGCTGCTAGACTGTTCCAGGCTCCTTTGATCACCTCGACCATATTTGGGCGGGAAACAACTCTGCTTTCAAAAGCCGGCCATTACTCAGTGAATTGCTGTTTGGGGAAAAGAGCGACATCTGGTGGACTGAGGCAGTCATAGCACCTCACTTTGAAGAAAAAAAATCTCAAATAACACTCTCCCCCAGTGGCCAACATAAAGAACTGCACCCAATGTAATGGTTGCTGGCTTCTAAGAGGACTGGAAGTAAATAAATAAATCCTTACACAGGATCCTCAATTTTCAACTGGGTATTCCCCTCCTGATAAAGAGGAACTTTTCTCCCAGCCAGCGGACCAGCGACCTATGGATCGCTACCTTCTACGTAGCGCGCAAAAATCAGACCATTATCGCCAAGCAGAGGTCAGAGCAGGCAGCAAAAGGGAGGGAGACATGGCATCAAGCCCTTTGGAGGAACAAGTCCTTGCAGAGGTATCTCAATCGCTCCACAGTGCCTTCAGTGATGACTCAATAAACAATCCTAATGATGACAGCAGGGAGGATACCCAGCAACCGCAAACGATAGACTACAAAAATATGGCGGCGGAGGTCACAGCCAACATCATGCCAGGGATTCAGAAAACCTTGGAGCAAGCTATCCAGAATGCCCTCCATAACTTCCAGGGAGAACTAAACAAACATAAAGGACAGATAGAGGAGCTGCAGCAGAGGGTGTCATCTCTGGAGGAGGAAAATAAACAAATGTCCTCACAGCTGGAAGAAACTGTTGCAGAGACAAAACGACTAACAGACAAAGTTGAAGATCTCGAAAATAGATCCAGATGCAGCAATCTAAGATTAGTGGGGCTATCTGAAGTGGTCCCGACTGCCGAACTGCAACGCTTGTGTGAAAGGGATCTGCCGACAGCCTTGGGAATCAACAGAGGATGTAGAGTTGAAAGAGCTCACAGGGTGGGCCCAGACCTGCGTTCCCATAATCGAGAATCCGGAGATCAGGCAATAAGACCACGCCAAGTGATTATGAAATTTCTAGACTATAATGATAAATTTGACATCATAAGGGCTTATAGACAGCAAACTCAACCACTGATCATAAGAGGTATGAGGCTCCTCTTGTTCGAGGATTACTCTGCAGACGTGGCCAAGCGAAGAAGAGCCTTTAGCAAGATTTGTGTCTCCCTATTTCAAGCCAAAAGAAGTTTTACGCTTCAGTATCCGGCCCTGCTGAGGATTTTTCAAAAGGATGGCAACAGTATTGTTTACAACTCGGCAAAGGATGCAGAAAGAGACATGGAAAAAATATTACAATCGGCAAAAATTGCAGAGAGAAGAAGAGATCGGAAGGGGGACGAACGGCAACAGTCACCGAAATCTCAGAGATCTACGGACCACAGAAGATGAAAAACCTCAGTGACAGTCTGTCTGACGCCTTGATTCATCCTCTTACCTACTTTTCCTTTTAATAGACTGGAGTTATGCCGCAGTGTCTTGGTGGGGATATCAAGTTATTGAACAAACTATCTTTGTGAGCAAAGGTTGGCAGGGATCTAGTGGGGGAGGATTATGGGCTGCCTTGGGACATGGGTGACTCGCCGAGCCGGGGGATGCTTGTCCACACAATCTATACCCTCCTTCCTTGGGGATGTATCCTGTGGTTCGGCGAGGGAAGTAACGAAATAACCGACTTGGTCAAATTGGGTGGGTGTAAGTAAGAGATATGGACGGCACCCTGGTATTCTTTTGTATCTATTTCCTATGGTGCAAGATGAGCTTCTTTATTATGATTGTGTAACCAAGTACACTCATCTTCAGAAAAAAGTGAAGTCCAGAGCACTTTTGGTGGTGTGTAGAGTTGGGAACACACTACAGTGCACAACGAATTTAAAGTTACTGTTGACTAAGTGTTGATTGCTTTGCTGTGTTTTTCTAGTTTTTTTGTTTCTTCTTCTAACATCTTCTTCTTTCTTTTAAGAGTCACTGAGAGACTCAGAGTGCTGTGCAACACCTCCACAAGCGACCAGTAAAAAGCAGTAAATAGATTCCACAGGGACCCTTATGATTATCATTTCCTGGAATGTAAAAGGCCTGAGGTCCCCGAATAAAAGATCTAAGGTATTGAGACACCTCAAACGATTCTCCCCAGATATCGTTCTTCTTCAGGAAACTCATTTGGGAAAAGAAGATTTTTTCAGACTTAAAAGATTCTGGGTTGGGACTGTAGTGGGTTCGGCAGCACAGGGGAGACATGCAGGGGTAGTGATCTTATTCCACCGGAATTTTGCTTTTCAGCTATTGTCCCAGGAGTGTGACGACCAGGGGAGGTGGGTTCGGGTCACTATAGATCATGGGGGAGAAACCTATTCTATACAAAACATCTATGGTCCTAATAGTTCAAATAAATCCTTCTTTGAAGATATAGAAAGGAAGATTATTCTTGACAATTCACCTCTGATAATCACCGGTGGTGACTTTAACACAGTACATAAAATAGATGAGGACAGAAGGAGCCAGAGCAGGGCCCCTCATAGAGAAGAAAATGCACTCCCTTCTCTTCTTAACCAGACTGGGTTGAGGGATGTCTGGCGCTGGCTACATCCTGACGCTAGAGAGTTTACTCATTTTTCCCATGTCCACCAATCCTGGTCAAGGATCGATTATCTTTTGACCTCTGAGAGTTTATTGAATAGACTGAAATCGGTTGAAATATATGATTTGGTCATATCAGACCATGCCCCAGTGGGTATGGAACTGACGGACAAGGTGGTTAGGGGGACAGACTTTATATGGAGGTTTCCAGCCTTCCTTACGAAGGATGAGGGATTTAATGACAAATTGCGCTGCTGGTGGGAGGAGTTTATATTTGACAACAGAGAACACATAGATCAAACTGCTCTGTTTTGGAATACGGCAAAGACTGTGCTGAGAGGCAGAATTTTAATGTATGTCTCTTCCCTCAAGAAAAAGGTGAAGGAGGGGTATTCTGAATCAAGTGCAAAACTCAGACATGCTTACACGGAGTTCTTGCAGAATCCCTCAGCTCAAAATAGAGAACATTGGAAAATGGTCAAACAAGAGTTTGAGATGTGGTTAGACAGAAGGGAGCAGATGTATCGAACTAGACAAGAAGTTGAATTACTCAGATATGGTAACAAGGCGGGTAAATTATTGGCGAGATTAGCGAAGGGGCACTCTCAAGTATCTCCCATAGTCAGAATAAAAGATAGACAAGGAAAGGTAACTTCCGATCCCAAAAACATAAATGCCATACTACAAGACTTTTATAAAGATCTATATAAATCCTCACACACCAACATAACAGAGGGCAGATCCTTCCTCCAACATTTATCTCTCCCAAAACTTACACAGGAGCAGTTGGATGTAATTAATGCTGATATTAAGGAAGAGGAGGTAAAGCAAACTATTAGTCATCTTCAGAATGGGAAGGCACCCGGTCCTGATGGATATAGTGGGGAGTTTTATAAGGCACTTAAAGAACAGATTTCCCCGACA
Organism: Anomaloglossus baeobatrachus; assembly: GCF_048569485.1. Lineage (NCBI taxonomy): Eukaryota > Metazoa > Chordata > Amphibia > Anura > Aromobatidae > Anomaloglossus > Anomaloglossus baeobatrachus. The sequence continues at coordinate 277,452,632 of NC_134356.1, read as the reverse complement.
TTGACCACTTATTACAACACTATTTTGACAACAGGGGACATTCCAGTCAGATCCAAAGAGACGTACATCAAAGTAATACCGAAACAAGGAAAGGACCCCCTAGAGGCAGGCTCCTACAGACCTATTTCACTAATTGACCTAGACCAAAAAATTATGTCTAAAATAATGGCTGAGCGTTTGGCAGGGGTGCTTCCTCAGTTGGTGAAACCGGCTCAGGTGGGGTTTGTTAAAGGGAGGGCTGCAGTTAAGAACATAAGGAAGGTTTTGACAGTGTTGGATGTGGTGGGACGACAGCAACACTCAGGTGACAGACCAGCTCTCCTAACTCTAGATGCAGAGAAAGCATTTGATAATGTCAGTTGGGAATGGTTGGGGGCGACACTGGACACTTTCAATTTAAAAGGCAAATTTAGAACATACTTGGACGGGGTATACAACAGCCCTACAGCCAGAATACATACTCCTGGATTCCTCTCTGCTCCTTTTCACCTACACAAAGGGACCAGACAGGGCTGTCCAATGTCACCATTGCTATTTAACCTGGCCATGGAACCCTTTGCTAGATATGTGGAGGAGACTGATCTATTTGACGGAATTAAAGTAGGCAAGGATATAGTCAAAATTGCTCTTTTTGCAGATGATGTCATATTGTTCCTGTCACGACCACTAGCACAGTTAAGAGATATTTTTGATTTTATTCAGAAATTTGGGGAATACTTGGGCTACAAGATCAATATTAACAAAAGCGAACTTTTAGAACTAGGAGAAAAAACACCCCTGGAACACTGGAGGAAGCTGGGTTTGGAGCTCCGTGTCTCAAAGTCACATATATCGTATTTGGGTATAAAGATAGGGAGGCGACCAGATCAATTATACTCACTAAACTATACCCCCCTGATAGGTAAAATATTGGAGGAATTGCAAAGGTGGCATCACTTACCAATATCCCTTCTGGGTAGATGTCATTTGATCAAAATGATTAGCTTTGCCAGACTCCTATACCCCTTGCAAACCCTACCCCTGATTTTAAAACACTCAGACATAAACAAATTGAAGAAGGCCTTTACACACTTTATTTGGACAGGTAAAAGACCCAGAATCGCTGTAGAAAAATTGATGCTATCAAGAAATGAAGGAGGGGTTAATTTCCCAAACATACGGGCTTACAATATCGCCTCTTTATTCAGGCATGTGGTGGATTGGATGCACGACACGAGTTGTTACTCAAACACACATATAGAACGACAGTTAGCCGCCCCCTGGGACCTAACCGCTCTTATCCACACTAAACAAGCCAAACTGCCACAGTCGGTAAAATTCTCCTTTCTACTAAGGGACACTATAATGTGCTGGAAAATAGTAAGGAAAGCTTTCCAACTGCCCTTCTTGATCTCTAAACATATGCCAATATTTGGCCACCCCGAATTCCCCCAGGGAGCAGAGGTCAGGGCGGTAATTGGACAGACAAGTGACCATTTACGGAAAGCGGGGAGTATTATGAGTTTAGAGGATAAAAAATGGATGTCTCCACAAGAAATCATGCTCAAATTTCAGATACATAGTAAGCATTTCATACAGGTCCTGCAGCTCCGGTCTTTCTGTCAATCCAGACTCAGACAGTTAGAAAAGGAAGCTACCTCTCATGCCCTAGATGAAATTATTGGCCAATGCACCCAGATGGTGAGCATTTCCTCACTGTATGGTAACATAAGACACAAATTTTTGAAAGCAAGACACAGTAAACTGTTCAGGACATGGGAGAGGTGGACTGGAGATCTGGATATAGCTGAGACAATACTGCAAGGGTGGGAACGGGTGAGAAAATCCATCTTGTGTGAGAGATGGAGGGAGACTTATTTTAAACTCATGCACACAGCGCTGTATGGATTTAACATCCCGCCTTCCCATAGCTGCCCTGACAGAATTACAGCATGTCCTAAATGTAAGGTGCCCTATACAAACCTTTGGCATGGTGTGTGGGAATGCACAGAAGTAGTAACTTACTGGAAGCTAATAAGAGACCAGATCCAGGCATGTTGGGGAACAAAACTTCCACAATCGCCACAGGCTTTGCTTTTCCATCAGCTTCGTCCCCCTGAATCTGAATCTCAACTTGGGATAGACAAAGTGAAGATCCCTAGAAATATACACACATTTTTAATTGTGGCTTTACGAAATCTTTTTAGCGAGTGGCTTAAACCAAATATTCCATCAATGGGATCAATAGTATCTCAAATGAAACAATTATTAGGGCTGGAATTGCTAGAAGCTGAAAGGAGCAAAGAAAAATCAGCAGGGAAAGTTTTTCCGCTGTGGAAACAGTTTATAGGGTTCCACTATAGTCCTCAGGAAATTCTGAAAATAGTCAGTCCTTTTCGCCATACGGAATGGTACTGTCTGGAAGACCTGGGGGGGACATTGGGGGCTTTAGGGACATCAGCAATTACTTAATGTGCATTATATGGAATCGGTGGCTGATACCATCACAGAGGCATAATTGTGGAGTGGTTCACATTCTCACTCATTGTTCATTGTCTCTTTGTGTACATGTCTTCTTTTCCTTTTTTTTTCATATAGCTTAAATTAAAAAGGTTGTAACTACCACTATAGTAATCTGCAAGGTACACTGCTCGAATGTTGAGCATATCAATGTCATGTACACTGTCTAATTCTTTGAACAAGTTATTGCTTCCCTTTCTGTTATGTTTAAAAGTTTAATAAAAAAAAAAAAAAGATGTTTAAAAAAAAATGGTTCTCTCTTTTTCCACTGGAATTAATATCAATAAGAAGCTACACAAAGTGTAAAAACAAGACATGTTGTGGTTTTCAAACTTGAAATCAAAGCCAGAAAAATATTGTAATGTTTTCAAATGCAAAATATAAATGATATTTCTCCACATTTGAATTTACATTCAGGTTACATGGTGGCTTGTGGCAGAGTATCATAAGATTGCAAACTCGAGCTGTACATCACAAACAATAATAAATAATATGCTGCGACCCACAAGTTGCTTCACATTGTCAACAGAAGTCCAACCAGAAATCTGATGGTGCTATGTAGCCTCAGCTCTATACTACAGTTGGATGCTGCTATTTTTTAACCTGCGCTAAAAAAGTTTGACAACAGCAACAAGATGCAGAATCTAAAGTTCCTCTTGAAGCCAATTTTTCCTTTTTGTTTAAAGTATTTTCATTAAACATTTTGTAATTTTATATTAAAAAAAAAAACAATAATCATCAGTCTTGCATTTTATTAATGACTTAAGTTGAAAAGAAGAAATTAAAGGAAACTATAGAGGGGAATGTGTGTTGTGTGATGGTAGTGTCTTTTAGGAAAACACTGAAGGACCAATGTTAGGACCATGTTAAACTAGCCACATCCTGAAATAGTGGCTACAGAGCTGAGCAACACATGCTATGAATTGTTAAGGCTACTTTCACACATCAGTTTTTTTCAATCAGGTACAATCCGGAAAAAAACAGGTAAAACGGATCCGGTACCGCATCCGTTTTATCCCCATAGATTTGCATTGTTACCGGATTGTACCTGATGGCTTTGCGTTGCATCCGTTTTTTTCCGGATGCGGCAAAATTAATCAAAGCGGCGGCCAGAGGCAACATGTCTTGCAACGTTTTTTTGTCTGGCAAAAAAACCGCATCGCGCTGGATCCGGCGCGATACGGCGTGTTTTACAATGAAAGCCTATGGACGCCGGATCCGGCGCAATGCGGTAAAAAATGGATGCGGCTGCCGGATCCATTTTTGTAAACTGCGCATGCACCAAATTAATTAAAAAAACTGATCCTTCAAAAAAACGGACAAAACGGATGCAAAACGGATCCAACGGATCCGTTTTTTTACGCATCCGGCATAACGGATCCGTTAAAAACCGGATCCGGTGGATACGGTTTTACATTTTTTTTCCGGATCCTTTGGATCAGGAAAAAAAAGGATTGTGCCTGAATGCAGAAAACTGATGTGTGAAAGTAGCCTAAGACCGGCGCTAATAGAAGTCTATTGGGGAAAAAAAACAGATCCAGGGGCAACAGACACCGGATCCGTTTTTTCAGGTTTTTGCCGGATTGTGCCTGATGGCAAAAAACTGATGTGTGAAAGCAGCCTAAAGACCGGGAATTCTTCCACAACCTCTTCAGAGCTTACAACAAATCGTTTAAAACTGACTTAGATGACTTAGATGAAAACATCTATGGCAATGATAGCCTCAAGATCGGAGAAAACTGAAAGAGATGTGGAGGAACTCTCAAAGGACACAAAGAACAAGACAAGCTAAAAGAGGAGGTAAAATTCCTAAGAAATAAATGGATAGATAGAGAAGATAGAGACAGAAGAAGTAACTTAAAATTTCGAGGAATACCAGAAAAGATCAAAAACAGAAACCTTATGACATTTCTAAAGAACATAGTGAAAAAAGCTTTACCCTCCCTGCCAGAATTGGAGTATTCATTTGAACGCATTCACAGGCTCCCAAAACCGACATTCTTAGCAGAAGAAATCCCCAGAGACGTCATTGCGAGATTTACGTTCTATAGAACAAAAGAAAAACTAATGGATTTCTAACGAAAATAACAAAACTTTACCATCCCCCCACGAGAACTTAAAAGTATTTATCGACCTTTCAAAGGAGACTTTAAAAAGGAGAAGAGGCCAACCTCACACTTCCCTACCATCATTGATGAAGGAACTTGAACGATTTGGCCACTTAAGTAATTTTAGGGTCAATTTTTCTAAGTCGGAAGCCTTGAATATTTCATTGCCCCAGTCAGAGGTTAGTCAGATTGCTTCCAATTTCCCGTTCAAGTGGAAACGTGAGGCGGTGAAATATCTGGGGGTGTATATTCTGGCAGATTTATCAAAATTATATACGCTCAACTATCAAACCCTGCTAAACCAAACAATTAAAAATCTGTCGTCCTACAATGGACTGAGACTATCGTGGTTCGGCAGGATGAACGTAGTTAAGATGGATATTTTACCTCGCTTTTTATACATTTACCAAACTGTCCCTGTAATACCTCCAGGGGGGTTTTTCCAGAGCCTACGCTCAGCTTTGGTGCGCTTTGTGTGTGGGGGGGAGAAGGCCCCGGATTGGGTTACGCTCCTTGACTCGCCCGAAGGGGGAGGGGGAGCTGGACTCCCTAATTTTAAGACATACTTCCAAGCCTGAGCTCTGGTCCGAGTGCTGGATTGGACTTTCCAGAACAAAAATAAACAATGGGTACAGATAGAACAGACAGGTATTCCAGTCCCTCTGGGACATCTCCCCTGGATACCATTAATTGACATTTCCATGATAGGTTCGGCACCGAAATACACAAGGGACACCCTCAAAGTTTGGCATACAGTATCAAGCAAATTTGCTCCACTAAACACTCTAGGCCCCCTGTCTCCTCTCTTTTCTTGCCCTTCTTTCCGTCCTGGTTATCGGAAGAGCGCTTTTCTCGGATGGAGGGCGACACCCGCGTCGGGGACATTCTCGTGGATGGTAAGCTGCCTGACTTTCAGGATATCAGATTGCGGCCCATGGGTAGAGGAGCGCAGTGGTTTGAGTACATACAGCTGCAGTCGTTTATCGCTACACGGGAGGCAGAGGGCCTGATCCGCAGAACTCTTACTCCAATGGAGGAACTGTTCAGAAGGGGGGACTCCCCGGATCATGCTATCTCCCTCATAATATAAGGTCCTCATCAGACATGGTGAAGCTGAAAAGATAAACTACCAGCTGGCTTGGGAACGGGATCTGGGGGAGACCATTTCACGGGAGGAGTGGGCGAAAGGTTTCCTATTCAGCCACAAAATGTCAATTGCATGCTCTGCACAAGAGAAAAATTATAAAATATTAACACGGTGGTACCAATATCCGTCAAAGCTTCACGCGATCTTCCCACAAGTCTCCCAAATATGTTGGAGATGTAACAAGGAGACGGGCACCATGATTCATATCTGGTGGGAGTGCCAGTTGATAAAACCCTTTTGGACGAAGGTATTTGACAATTACCGACTCATAACTGGGAGACAGGTGGTGAGTTCTCCTAAAATGGCCCTACTTTCCATCTTGCCACAGTCAATTTCTTACCACAAGAAAGACATCCTGAGATTCTGCATAACAGCCGCCCACTCGGTAATTCCAAGACATTGGAAAACGACCACAATTCCTCCAATCACAGAATGGTATTCGGAAATGACCGATATCTACAGAATGGGGGAAATGTCGGCTGATCTCTCTGGATATGGAGACAAGTTCTATACAACCTGGAGTGAGTGGATGAGTTTCCATGACTCCACGGATTTCCATAAGCTACTGTGAGAGACCTTGAAATGGTGTGGCAGGGACACATGCCTATGCGGGGATATATGGAAGGAGGAAAAGGGTCTTCGGTTTGACCCATGGTCACAGGTCCCCCGGGTGACTTTTATCCCATCCCCCCTCCTCCCCCCCACCCCCCCTGCTTTCTCTATTCTCTTTTCTGTATCTTTCACGCTGTTCTTCCTTACTCAGTCTTATCTAAAGTTTTGATGAAGTCTTTAATCTTTCTGGAAGTGACGAACGGTATAATATTTCATAAGATATTCTGTCCTAGTGACCCAGGAAATCCATATGTAGCTGTTGTTGGCTACATTCCTAGCACTGAATGAACTCATCTAAAGTAGGTCACAAGGACACGTTGGGGAGGTTCGGAATGGACAGAAGGATCTGTGTCTTAGGACACAAAAGGACATAACTAAACAGTTCGTTACATTTCTGTGTTGAAAATTTGTAAATGTTTGCAATATATGCTCATGATGATTTTTGTAATTCTGAAAAGATACATAATAAAAATAGATTGAACATAAAAAGGAGAAGAGACTATAAGCCTATCACGGATGCTCTGAGGAAAAATGACATCTTATACCGCTGGGGCCATCCAAACAATAATCTGATCTTCACATTTAAGCAAAAAAACCATGTCAATCGAAGAGCCGGAAGAGGGGCTGAAATTGCTCAAAGACTTGAAAATTGCATCTCCCAAACCTGGGAAGGAAAAAAGATGATCCCAATAGATAATTATCAGTGCACCCTCGCTCAAGTCCCTTATCTGAATCGGGACCACCCTAATAGGCAGAAAACACTAGCCCACTAGGAGAAATTTGTTGTAATATATCTCCCACAATATATCTACCTTGAAACTTCACCCCAAGTTTATGTTTAAAATAGTTACCTCAAGTTTACCTGACATGATCAATAACATGACAAAAAGTATCCCCAGCAGGAGGAAGATCAAATATCTAGACAACACCAAGAGAAAAAGCCTAAAAAATAAAAAGCTCTCAACCACCAAGATGACCACAAAATTCCTGACTATCAACGTCAATGGGTTAAACTCGCCACAAAAAAGGTTTCTCATATGGAGGGACATCCAAAAATTCAAAGCAGATATAATTGGACTACAGGAAACAAAATTCGCCCTAGAAAAAACACGCAAACTTGAACATAAATCATCCCAACAATTCTTCTCTCTTCAAATGAAAAGAAAAAATCAGGTGTGGCTCTCATTATAAGAGACTCAATAAGATTTGAAGAACTGAAAACGATAATTGACCCAGAAGGTAGATATCTAATAGTCATCTGAAACTAAATAACACTACATACACACTAGCCAACATATACGCTCCCAACAAGGGACAAATTACCTTCCTAAATAGAGTACTATCTTTAATTAGATCACACCAAAGGGGATCTCTTTTACTTTTTGGAGATTTTAACGCCATACCTAACCCTAAATTTGACTCTTCCAACAAAGGCAGGGTACTCAATGTCACTCTTGATTCTTGGATGAACCGAGAGGAGCTATACGACATCTTTAGATGCCTAAATACAACCTCAGTAGAATATACTTATTATTCAAACCCTCACAGATCCTTTTCAAGAATTGACCTAGTCCTTTCTGACATCAATACCTTACAGACAATTAAACAAATTACCCATCACATTTGAAATCCTCACCAATCATCACATAAATAAAACTTGGAGAGCTAACTCGTTTCTATTCGCCCACCCAGACCATAGCCTAAAAATACAAGATGATTTAAAAAATTATTTCAAATATAATGACATAGAAGATATCTCTATCGCAAGCCCATAAGGCAGTCATCAGAGGAACCTGATCCAACTTAACGCTAAGATTAATAAAATTAAACAAAAGAAAACCGAAGAGATTATAAATAAAATTAGAAAACTAGAAAATTCACAAGCAAATAGTCCATCAGATGACACACAAAAAGAAATTTTAAAACTCAGACTAATTTAAAACCCCTTCTCTCAAACGAATACGAAAGATTCATACTGACCTCAAAATCCAATTTTTACCATCTCATGAATAAACCTTCGGGTTTTTTAGCCAGAAGAACAAGAATTCTGAGATCTAAGACCAAAATTTTACAGATAAGAGATAGGGACAACAAATTTTACAAAAATCCAAAAGACATTTCACTAAAATTCGAGGAATTTTTTTAACAACCTATATACCGTATTTTTCGCTTTATAAGACGCACCGGATTATAAGACGCACCCCCAAATTTGGTGAAGGAATAGAGAATTTTTTTTAATAAATGGGGTCCGTCTTATAATGCCAGTGTCCGTCTAAAAAATCATATAGAGTATATGTCCCTCATAGCCCCCCATCCTAAAATGAGCCCCCTTAATCTGGATATGGCCACCTTATATTGAATATAGCCCCCCGTGGCTGGCACACACGGCCCCCTGTGGCTGGCACACACGGCCCCCTGTGGCTGGCACACACGGCCCCCTGTGGATGGAACACACGGCCCCCTGTGGATGGCACACACGGCCCCCTGTGGATGGCACACGCGGCCCCCTGTGGATGGCACACGCGGCCCCCTGTGGATGGCACACGCGGCCCCCTGTGGATGGCACACGCGGCCCCCTGTGGATGGCAGACACGGCCCCCTGTGGATGGCACACGCTGCCCCCTGTGGATGGCACACACTGCCCCCTGTGGATAGCACACACGGCCCCATGCTGCTGCTTTTAGTAAAATAAAGTCTTTCCGTACCTTCTGCAGCACTGTCCTGTCTAGTGTCTCCCTCCTCGGGTTGAGCTCCTCCTGTCTCCTGCATTTCCTACTTCCTGGTTCTAGTGCCGGTCATGTGATCGGTACAGCAGAGAGATATCTCTGCGTGCATGATCACAGTGGCAGGAGGGAGACCGGGCAGACACGCAGGAGGAGGTGAGTAAAGAGTTTATCTTACTATGGGCAGCAGCATGGGGGCCATATCTAACACAGGGGGAGGGAGCATGTGCGATCAAAGGTAAGCACAGACAGATAATATGCGCAGCTCCCCCAGCCCATCGCCGCGGTGCAGTTTCAGCACCATGGTGATGGACAGCGGCTGTGCATATTATATGAGCGGGTGCAGGAGATCAAACGCTGCCGCCCGCAGCTTCACAAGCCTCTACCAGCCCCCCCAGCAGCCCCCAGCACTGCTCCAGAGCGGCCCCCACCTCCCCTAGACCCTGCAGTATATAATCCGTATATTCGGTTTATAAGACGCACCCCCTACTTTCCCCCAAAATTTGTAGGAACAAAAGTGCGTCTTATAAAGCGAAAAATACGGTAACTTAAAAAATAATAAACTAGAAGACAAACCCACTAAGGAAGACATCAATCAATTCCTTGACTCAATTCAGTTACCCTCTCTGTCTAATGAAGATTTAAATTTTCTAAACACCCCATACAAAAACAGTGACATAATGGCTACAATAAACTCTCTAAAACAAAATAAAGCACCAGGATCAGATGGAATTCCCAATGAGTACTACAAAACGTTTGCTACAATCTTAACCCCATATTTAACCACCCTCATCAATAAACTAGGTTTAAAATTACCTGAGGAGATGCAAGAAGCCACTATATCAGTTTTGTATAAAGAAAAGGGAGACAGAGACCTCATTGGAAACTATAGACCCATTTCGCTCCTAAATTCTGACCTGAAAATATTGGCAAAAACCCTAGCCACCAGACTACAAAAAATAGTACCGAACCTTATACACAAAGATCAAGTGGGGTTCATTGCGAACAGAGGAGCAGAAGACGCTAACAGACGAATCCTAAACCTACTCACTCACTCAGGGGAAACTAAGACTCCCACAGTCTTTATCACAATTGATGCTGAGAAGGCATTTGACCGGGTTCAGTGGAACTACTTACTTCAAACTTTAAAAAAAATTGGCTTCAATGGGAGGGTATTAGACCTTATAAAATCATTCTACTCAAACCCGTCTGCAAGAATTTTAACAAATGGTCTCCTCTCGGGTAAAATCAACCTCTCGAATGGAACAAGGCAGGGGTGTCCTCTTTCCCCATCATTGTTCGATCTTTTCATTGAGCCCTTGGCGCAGAAGATCAGGATGGACAGCCGGATTAGGGGCGTCCCTGCTAATAACAGACAATTCAATGTGTCACTTTTCGCAGATGACATCCTACTCTCTCTAACGGATCCACTGAACTCGGTCAAATAGACCTTGGAAGTTTTTAAAGAATTCTCAAGGGTCTCATTATATAGGGTCAATATGGATAAAACCCAGGCTATGCACCTCAATCTGGATCAGGATCTATTAAAAGTCCTACAATAGGAAATCAAAGTTCAGTGGAATGTGGACAGCATGTCTTATCTAGGAATCAAACTAACAAAGGACTGCGCTAACCAGAATATTACTGACATTTATAATACCATCCAAAAGATCTACAACATCTATCCAAAGTAGAGCTTTCCTGGTTAGGAAAAATAAACACATACAAAATGCTGGAACTTCCCAAGCTACTTTATATATTCATAACTATCCCATTACCAATCCAGAAGAAGCTTATACAAAAACGCCAAACTCAACTAACATCTTTTGTATGGGGTAAAACTAAACCTCGAGTAGCACAATCTACCCTAAACAAAAACAGAATCAATGGGGGGTTGGGGATGCCAAACATAATGGCCTACTATCAAGCAACGACTATTAAAAGCAGCCAGAAGTATTGGAACAGAGATGATAAACCTGCATGGGTGGGACTTGAAGATTCTTACTGTCCAAATATAGAAGTTGGAGACCTGGTGGTGGCCTACCTATGCGACTCTAAAAAGAGACTACCTAAGGAGGTCATCACCAGGAACTCAATAATAACATGGAGGAAATTTGGAGCCCAATCTAGAAAAATACACGGCACCGAATCAATAGGTTGGATGAAGATCGAAACGCTTTCTGCATTCTCACCAAGATTAAAGCTCAACCACTGGAAATACAAGGGAATATGATTAATCTCAGACATACTCGATAACAATAAGCAGAAACCCTACCAAGACTTAGCAAAAGAATTCAAACTAACAAAGTCAAATAAGAAAACTTGGAAGATAATAGAAAAAATATTCATGAAACCTAGCACCACCCTCCACCTTCCAAGTAACATCACAGCTCTCTTAAAGAATCCAAATAATCAAAACACTTGAAAACCAAATATATCTACCAAATTTATAACGAAGACACAAATCTCCTTAACTTAAAACACTTGGAAAAGTGGAAAATCAAGTTAAAAATCCCAGAAAATAAATTTGAAGAAAGATTTCAAAAGTCATTGGCCACAGTCTACAAAAATATACCTTGCGTTGCTCTTATAGAAACCAATTATAAGATAATAACCCGCTGGTATTACACACCCCATAAATTGCATTTAATTAACTTAGATACCTCAAACAAATACTGGAGAAACTGTGGAAATTCAGGCAACATAACTCACATATTTTGGTCGTGTCCAAAAATTAAGAAATTCTGGAGAGACATTCAATCACTTATAAGGTCCATTACACAGCTAGATGTAGCTCTAACTCCAGAATTAGTTCTTCTTCTCTTAAACATTGAAGCAATACCTAAACATTTTAGGCCCATAGTAATACATATTCTACTAGTGTCCACTAATCTCATTGCATCCAAATGGAAAAGTGAAAAAGCTCCTAATATTCAAGAAGCTAAGGAGAAACTAAGGCTATGTGCGCACGTTGCGTACAGTCACTGCAGAAATTTCTGCAGCGATCTGAAGAGCACACGTGCGCTTCCAATCACTGCAGAAAATGTCCGTAGTGAAAAAAAAAAAAAGCCGATTCCATGCGCTCTGACTGCAGCTTCTCCCATAGACAGAGCAGGGGCTGCAGGCAAAGCGCATGGAAGAAGTGACATGTCACTTCTTAGAACGCGCGCTTCGGGCAGCAGCCGAAGCGCTGCACTCTAAGACGCCACGTGCGCACGTCTCCTGCATAATCTTCATAGATTATGCAGGGGACGCAGGACGCATGCAGTTACGCTGCGCTACAAAGCCTAACTCTACATAAAACTTTAGAGTACTACTATGCCATAAAAAATAATACTCAAACAAAATACCTCACCAAATGGGACCTATGGCCAGAGCCCAATCACCGACAGACTATATAGCCCAACTGACGTTAAGAAAACACTATATTCGAGAAATACAAGCTCACTAATAATTCCAGGCTTAAAGCTCTAGTCTTTGATACCTCCCTGATCTAAAACTCACTAGAATTATATGTTTCTGATCTCGCAAATTCGCTGGACTGTCTACGGAATCCATGTCAGGAAGTTGTTCATTTTATTTGTTGTTTAGTTATGTTTTGCAAAAAGTTAATTCATAAGCAATTGATGTGATCAACAAAATATACTGCTTGATGTATTAACACTAACAAACTGGAGGGTCAAAATATGTGCATTTTCTTAACCTTGATATTACTATCTATATGTCCTTAAATTTTATAACGCATGATTTCAAGATTTGTTAACTACAAAACCTAATAAAAATCATTTGAATAGTAAAGCAGCCTAAGTAAGGTACATTGATTCACAAATCCCCAGCAGGCCTTAGGATCTTCGTTAAACCAGGAAGAAGGTAAATGTGATGATTTTTCTTTTGTAAGAATTATTCTGTGGCAGTTACTGAGAAGCTGGAAATTACACAACATAAGTCTGAGGCAGCACATCCATACATCCTGAAATATCTATTCAAACACACACTTGTTAATTGTGTGACCCAAAATCTATTAAACCACCATATTTTAAGTAAAGTTACTCAAAAACTGTTTAGAATTTATTATAATTTTTATTTATAAAAACTACAAAAACAGTTTATTGCATTAAAAATTATACTATGGGGTTAAATTTATGAACACATTATTCACAATGTTAAATTAAAGTCCATGGAGGACCAAGACAAGAAGTGAGGACACCAATAAAAAGCCCTATAGGATGCAACCCAACATCTGAGCCTACGCAGCCCAATAAGTAATGAACGGGTGAGTAATGGTAAACAGTGAATATGTACTGGAGCATGGGTGGATATATATAAACAAGATCAGTTTAGATATGCCTGAGCTATCCAAGAGCAGTCACTAGGTGGCGCTCTAATAGCATACTTACACATATCGCATAAGTACGTGGCTCAGACGCCGGGTCCCATCCCACGCACGATGCACGTTTCGATATGTTCTTCCTCGGGGGCTTTTGTTGTTAATCCTGAAATATCTAGTGCAGCCTGGACAACCTCCCATTGACTCACAGCAGGTTACTCAACCAGTCAAGATAAGACATCCATATCCATGGCCAATGTGTTGATGTTGCTGCACAGCTGGAATCCATTAATTGAGCATAAAATTAAAGCAAATATGAGATGAATTCACCAAGTCACAGGTCACATGTACTGAAGCCGACATTACATCGTCGAGGGCCTGGACAACAGCTATGCTAGATGGCAGGCAAATAAATGGACTAGGACACACCAGAAGCTACAGAGCCAGAATTACAGAAAAACAAAAATACTGGAGAGCAGGTAAAGGATTAGGTAGCAGGTGTGAACCACCTACATGAAGTACATGAAGACTGTAGAAACAACAGAAGTCACAGAGATGATTAGTGTAATGCTAACAGTCAATCGATAACTAGCTGGTCTAAAGAGCAGTAGATGCAAATTGCAGAAACATAGTAGCTTGATAAAATTATTGCAGCAGGAGAAACTAGATAATGGGAAACTCCAAACAGCAACTGAACACTGAACTGACCAAATACTCTGGCACAACAGTGTCTCTGTGTTGATCTTAAAGGGTCTTGAATGACGATATTAGTGAGGTATGCCAGGCAACCAGTAAAATCCAACATGGAACACAGCAACAGGAAGTTGTTATAGTTTAGGGAGTGGAAACTAACCCTGGAGTAGAGATAACAAATCCTTCCTAGAAAAGTGGAACCAGTTATATATGCAAAGGGGGACCAATTTCATATTAATGTATATGGATTTTGGATTTAGAATAGGATTTCATGATACAATGTGTAAGTGTGGTTTTCTCCATATATTATAGAGGAATAACATTCCTCAGGTAGAAAATTATTACTGATAAAATATGCAGTTTTAAGCTTGATAATAAACAAATACTGGAATATGGAGACTGTGGAATAGGTCTTGAAATTTTTGCACTGTAACAAAGATTTTAGTAGATAAGTTGATCATACTTAAAGGGGTTCTTTTGACTTTTTTTTTTTATTACCCTATTGGGCTACATTGGGGCAGGTAAGTAGATAGTGAGCACTTACCTGCCCTGCTGTCAGCCCCTCTCCCCCGGCTCAGAGTGGTCATGCCGCTATTTTGCTGCTTCCGGTCATTTCATGTCAACATGGGCAGGACCATGTTGACATGCAAATCTGGAACAGCATGTCGCCTCCCTGCTGGGCGGCTACAGTGCGATGAGCACCGCCCCCCTTCCCTGCACCCTCCCACACATTCCCCCGCACCCCTTACTCTCCCCGCAACCTACCCCTGCACTGCTGTGGGGTCCGTGACCTGGGGGAGGGGCCTGGCGGCGGCTGCCGTGGTATCAGCTCCAGCATCGGGCCCCCTGCTCAGGATCGCACATTCAAATATACCGGCATCACAGATGCCGGTACATTTGAAAGCGCTGATGAGAGGGAGCGCAGCGCTGCTTCTCATCACTGTCCCGCTGTCTGTGTCTGACAGATCAGTGCAGCGGTGACGTCACTACTGTGCTGATACCGTGTTTTTCCAAAAATAAGACCTCCCCCAAAAATAAGCCCTAGCAGGGATTTTCAGCATTTTCGGAGAAAGTCTTAAATATAAGCCCTCCCCCGAAAATAAGCCCTAGTCCCGGATCAATAATGAAGTGTCCGTGCAGCTAAAAAAGATACAGATACTGCAGGACACTTCATTATACACAGCGGCACCCGGCAATTACACTCACCAGACACTGAGGAGCAGGACCTGCAGTGATCACACACACACACAAACACACACACACACAATCAGATCTCACACACACACACACACACATACACACCAGATCTCACACACAAACATCGGATCGCACACACAGTCAGATCGCACACATAATCAGATCACACACACAAACATCGGATCACACGCAAACAACAAATCACACACACACACATCGGATCGCACACACATCGGATCGCATACACACTCACCTTATCCAGTGACACCGATCTCTTCTCGCCGGGAGAATCCTGAGAGGCAGTGTAGTGCAGCGCGACGAACAGGACCTGCGGCCAGACACGTGACTTGCTCTCATTCCCTGCTGCCGTGATGTGATGTGTGTGTGTGTGTGTGTGTGTGTGTCTGCAATCGGCTGTGTTTTTCTGCGATCGGCTGTGTGTGTCTGCGTTCGGATGTGTGTATCTGTGATCGGCTGTGTGTGCCTGTGATCGGCTGTGTGTATCTGCGATCGGCTGTGTGTGTCTGCGTTCGGATGTGTGTATCTGCGATCGGCTGTGTGTATCTGCGATCGGCTGTGTGTATCTGTGATCGGCTGTGTGTATCTGTGATCTGCTGTGTGTGCCTGTGATCGGCTGTGTGTATCTGTGATCGGCTGTGTGTGCCTGCGATCTGCTGTGTGTGATCTGCTGTGTATATCTGTGATCTGCTATGTGTCTGTGTGTGATCTATTGTGTGTGATCTGCTGTGTATATCTGTGATCTGCTGTGTGTGTCTGGGATCTTCTGTGTATATCTGTGATCTGCTGTGTGTGTCTGGGATCTTCTGTGTGTGCCAGCGTGTCAGCTAGCAGCAGGGGAGGACGGCATGCAGCACCGACCGGAGATCACAGGAGGACCTGGGAACCACGCAGACGTCCTGGTCTGGTGAGTATGAGTCTCCTGGGAAGTGGGGGTCTGCTTTTTTGGGGGGTAAACTTAACCCTAACCGTGTTTCTCCAAGAATAAGACCTCCTCCAAAAATAAGCCCTACCGCTTTTTTGGGGGGCAAAAAAAATATAAGACAGTGTCTTATTTTTGGAAAAACACGGTATGTCCAGAGCAGAGACAGCGCGCGAACGTGCAGGAGGGCGGGGACCGAGGACGGGTGAGTATGTACTCCCTACATGTGTTCCCTATGGGGGTAGGGGGGTCAGTACAAAGCGCTGTGTGTGTGTGTGTGTGTGTGTGTGTGTGTGTATGTGTGTGTGTGTGTATGTGTGTGTGTGTGCGGTGCAGAGCCCTGTGTGTGTGCGGTGCAGAGCCCTGTGTGTGTGCGGTGCAGAGTCCGATGTGCGTGTGCGGTGCAGAGCCATATGTGCGTGTGCGTTGCAGAGTCCGGTGTGCGTGTGCGGTGCAGAGTCCAATGTGCGGTGCAGAGCCATATGTGCGTGTGCGGTACAGAGCCATATGTGCGTGTGCGGTGCAGAGCCATATGTGCGTGTGCGGTGCAGAGTCCGATGTGCGTGTGCGGTGCAGAGTCCGATGTGCGTGTGCGGTGCAGAGTCCGATGTGCGTGTGCGGTGCAGAGCCATATGTGCGTGTGCAGTGCAGAGCCATATGTGCGTGTGCGGTGCAGGGTCCGATGTGCGTGTGCGGTGCAGAATCCGATGTGCGTGTGCGGTGCAGAGTCCGATGTGCGTGTGCGGTGCAGAGTCCGATGTGCGTGTGCGGTGCAGAGTGCGTGTGCGGTGCAGAGTCCGATGTGCGTGTGCGGTGCAGAGTCCGATGTGCGTGTGCGGTGCAGAGTTCGATGTGCGTGTGCGCTGCAGAGTCCGATGTGCGTGTGCAGTGCAGAGTGCGTGTGCGGTGCAGAGTCCGATGTGCGTGTGCGGTGCAGAGTCCAATGTGCGTGTGCGGTGCAGAGTCCGATGTGCGTGTGCGGTGCAGAGTCCGATGTGCGTGTGCGGTGCAGAGTTCGATGTGCGTGTGCGCTGCAGAGTCCGATGTGCGTGTGCAGTGCAGAGTGCGTGTGCGGTGCAGAGTCCGATGTGCGTGTGCGGTGCAGAGTCCAATGTGCGTGTGCGGTGCAGAGTCCGATGTGCGTGTGCGGTGCAGAGTCCGATGTGCGTGTGCGGTGCAGAGTCCAATGTGCATGTGGGGTGCAGAGCCCGATGTGGTGTGGGGTGCAGAGCCTGATGTGGGGCTGTTATTTGCATTGCTGTAGTGATACCATGTCAAGTGCTGGGGAAGAATACTGACAGGGAATGTGTGTGCAGGGGGCGCGGCTGGACACTGGGGAGGGGCTGGAAACTGACGTCGGGCGGTGCCAGCTCTGACTGGGAGGTTTGGCACAGGAAGTGGTCAGTTTGCAAGAGCTGAATGTAAACAGAGCGCTGCAGAGAATAAAGGGTGAATTCAAGAGGAACAAAAGTTGGAAAACAAAAAATAACAATGTAGGGGTGTTTTATATGACAATACAGCACAGATTAGCTTATCAAAAATGTTTGAGTTTATGTCGGACAACTCCTTTAAGAAATACCCTACTATAAAAAATGGATTCTGCTTAATCGTGTTGGAAGGATTTATTTTACAATGCCTTGAGAAATTAGTCATACCCTGTAAACTTTTCAACATTTTCTTCACATTTATACACTCACAAATAAATGTATTTTATTGGGATTTTATGTGGTCATGGGTGACAGACAGTACTATAGTATCCGGCAATAGAAGGTCACAGCTTTTGGCTGCGCAAAATGCTCCCTGACTTTCTATTGTTCCTGCTGTCAGTATTCAGTGTGCTAGGTAGCTCCTCTACTGGGTTTTAATCCTTTTCCCTTTAAGACCCAGCAGAGCAACTCTTCCCTTCAGCTACTAATCATCTGTATTTCCCCTTGGGTTTAAAAGCTCTAATTTTACCTGGACTTGTGCTGGTGATATTCAGTTCATTCAAGCTCTAGATATAAGCAGGCAGCTTGCAATAATCTGTGGTATTGTTGCTAAAACTTTGCTGACCTTCAACCTGAGTCATCCGTGGATCAGTACTTCATGCACTATTTCCCTTGTGTATCCTCCTTGAGTCTTCTTTACTACTTAGTGGGGTTGACGAAGAGCTCATCCTACATGTTCCCTATTTAGGACCAGGCACTAGGGATACCTAGGGTCAGGTATCCAGCTGGGCGCATAGTTGCGAAACTTATCTAGGGTGATGAGGGACTCCAGGGACCAGCAATAGGTTTAGTCAGGGTCACCATCTCCCCCTTCCCTAGTTACAGGGTTTTGCTTCCCTTTCACCGTTCACTTGGTACTTCCCAGTGTCCAATGTGACATATACAGTTGAAACCATCAGTTTACATACACTATCTAAAAAGACACATCTGCATGTTTTTATCACTATACAGTGCCTACAAGTAGTATTCAACCCCCTGCAGATTTAGCAGGTTTGATAAGATGCAAATAAGTTAGAGCCTGCAAACTTCAAACAAGAGCAGGATTTATGAACAGATGCATAAATCTTACAAACCAACAAGTTATGTTGCTCAGTTGAATTTTAATAAATTTTCAACATAAAAGTGTGGGTCAATTATTATTCAACCCTGTGATACCAATGTGATATGACTGAAAGAATGTCTGATTAGATAGGAATCATAATCAAAAGATAGGAGTGATCCCAGATATTATTTGACCTATCAATAATTCAGTATCAAAGAGATGTCCTTTGGAAGGCTAATATGATGACCAAAGAATACATGTCAAACAGGTTTTTGAAGCAGTTTCAAGATAATGGGGAAGTCACATTTACAGTTCCACTTACCGGAAACTTGTGGTTGGCTTAAAGACAGGTTTAAGGAAGCTTGCATATGAAATTTACGGCTCATTGCAATATTTCACTAACACTATGGTCAAACTGTGGTCGGCCAGTTGACAACTGGCTAAATGTGCAGGAAATGTGCAGGAAGCTGCTGGTGCCCACAGCAGTTTGTGGTCAGGTTACATGAACATGACTCAGCTGTCACATGCTGGTGACCATTTAAACACAACCTACAAAGTTTTCCTATAAAAATACACCGGACTCGCTTAATGTAAGGGAAACCTTCCAGGACATTGAAGTGTACGTACGCACTGTTCCTGTGATGCAAGATGCCATGATGTTGATTCCTTTATCATTAACTCGAGTTCCCTCCGATGTGAAAGGATTGCTACAACAAACGGTAATGTTGATGCATATTTCTGTTATTATATAAGATTCTAAATGCCTATGTACCATTAACTATTCATGTGCTATTAAAATAAATAGTATCTTGCTATAAAGAATATTAGTATTCGTGCCTGATTAGGATATCAGTGAGCGCTTCGTAAGTACGGGCTTTCAGCCCCCTTTTTAGTAGAATTTAGCAAGACAAACCCCTAGGTTTAATATTTTGTGGAATAACCCTTGTTTGCAATTACAGCTAATAATCGTCTTTTATAAGGCTATGTGCGCACGTGTGCGTAATGCATACGTCCTGCGTCCCCTGCACAATCTATGGAGATTGTGCAGGGGCCGTGTACACGTGGCATATTAGAACGCAGCGATTCGGCTGCTGCCCGAATCGCTGCGTTCTAAGAAGTGACATGTCACTTCTTCCGTGCGCTTTGCCGGCAGCCCCTGCTCTGTCTATGGCAGGAGCTGCAGGCAGAGGGCACGTTCTCGCCGGCACCATGCGCTTCAGAACGGAGCTTTTCAGCTGCGCTCTGAAGCGCACCTTTTAGGTGCCGTGCAGAGCGCACACGTGCACACATAGCCTTAGACCTGATCAGGCCGGCACAGGTCTCTGGAGTTATCTTGGCCCACTCCTCCATGCAGATCTTCTCCAAGTTATCTAGGTTCTTTGGGTGTCTCATGTGGACTTTAATCTTGAGCTCCTTCCACAAGTTTTCAATTGGGTTAAGGTCAGGAGACTGACTAGGTCACTGCAACACATTGATTTTTTCCCTCTTGAACCAGGCCTTGGTTTTCTTGGCTGTGTGCTTTGGGTCGTTGTCTTGTTGGAAGATGAAATGACGACCCATCTTAAGATCCTTGATGGAGGAGCGGAGGTTCTTGGCCAAAATCTCCAGGTAGGCCGTGCTATCCATCTTCCCATGGATGCGGACCAGATGGCCAGGCCCCTTGGCTGAGAAACAGCCCCACAGCATGATGCTGTCACCACCATGCTTGACTGTAGGGATGGTATTCTTGGGGTCGTATGCAGTGCCATCCAGTCTCCAAACGTCACGTGTGTGATTGGCACCAAAGATCTCGATCTTGGTCTCATCAGACCAGAGAACCTTGAAGCAGTCTGTCTCAGAGTCCTCCAAGTGATCATGAGCAAACTGTAGACGAGCCTTGGCATGACGCTTTGAAAGTAAAGGTACCTTACGGGCTCGTCTGGAACGGAGACCATTGCGGTGGAGTACGTTACTTATGGTATTGACTGAAACCAATGTCCCCACTGCAATGAGATCTTCCTGGAGCTCCTTCCTTGTTGTCCTTGGGTTAGCCTTGACTCTTCGGACAAGCCTGGCCTCGGCATGGGTGGAAACTTTCAAAGGCTGTCCAGGCCGTGGAAGGCTAACAGTAATTCCATAAGCCTTCCACTTCCGGATGATGCTCCCAACAGTGGAGACAGGTAGGCCCAACTCCTTGGAAAGGGTTTTGTACCCCTTGCCAGCCTTGTGACCCTCCACGATCTTGTCTCTGATGGCCTTGGAATGCTCCTTTGTCTTTCCCATGTTGACCAAGTATGAGTGCTGTTCACAAGTTTGGGGAGGGTCTTAATTATTCAGAAAAGGCTGGAAAAAGAGATAATTAATCCAAACATGTGAAGCTCATTGTTCTTTGTGCCTGAAATACTTCTTAATACTTTAGGGGAACCAAACAGAATTCTTGTGGTTTGAGGGGTTGAATAATAAATGACCCTCTGAATAAACTTTTCACAATTTAAAAAAAAAAATAAAAAAGAAATAACATTCTTTTTTGCTGCAGTGCATTTCACACTTCCAGGCTGATCTACAGTCCAAATGTCACAATGCCAAGTTAATTCCGAATGTGTAAACCTGCTAAATCTGCAGGGGGTTGAATACTACTTGTAGGCACTGTATGATAAGAAGTCAGAATAAACCTTTCCTGTTTTAAGTCAATTAGGATTGCCAAAACTATTTATATTTGCCAAATGCCAGAATGAGAGTGACAGAGAATGTTTTAAGGCACTTTTTTACTTTCTGCAAAGTCAAAAGTTTACATACATGTCATTAATAATTGGTAATATGGCCCTTAAACAGTATGAGTTGGGTAAAATATTTGGATGTCCTTCCACAAGCTTCTCACTAAAGTTGGTAGAAATTTGAGCCCATGCCTCCTGACAGGACTGGTGTAACTGAGCCATGTTTGTAAGTCACCTAGCACCTGCCCATAATTTTCAATAGGACTGAGATCAGGGTTTTGTAATGGCCACTCCAAAACATTGACTTTATTATCCTTAAAGGGAAGGTGTCGTGCAAAAAAAAAATTTCAATAACTGAAAAAATGAAAATTATTAATGTTTTGATTAAATAATATTTATTTTTAATTGAGCAAAATATAAAAAAAAATAGTTTGATATTTTCTACTCTTAAACACTAGGGGGAGCAGATGTTGAAATCTGTTATGATCCGGAACCATGGAAGACCACCACAAATCATTGGCAAAAGGTGACAAGAGCATTGGCAACTAATCTGGCCGCCATCCCCTTACTAACCATCAACACTAGAAGTAGCCGAGGGGTGAACTAACATCCTGTGCACCGCGAACCCAGCCGGAGAACTAACTATCCTAAAGGTAGGAAAGATGAATAACTCTCTGCCTCAGAAAATAGACAAGAATAGCAAGCCCCCCACATTCAAAGACTGCAGTGATATAGGAAAAACACAATACACAGGTAGATGACAGGATTAGCAAAAGGTGAGGCCCCCGCTGACTAAAATAGGAAAGGACAGGAAAGGGACTGATGGTGGCCAGAGAAAAACCCTGCAAAATACCAACTTCCTGATAGTACAAAAAGGCCCTCAGATCGCTCGATCTGAACTCCGTCCTATACCAGGTGCCCTTGTCATACCAATGAACAGAAAACAAGAATCATAACAAAGTCAACAAGCCACAAACACATGGACCCAAAGGAGCTATACTCCACACAGAACTGCAGGGAGTTCCTCAACAATCCACTAAGGCGGAAAATCCCTGGAAGCAAATAAACTGAAACCAATCACAGCAAATGACAAACCCAGATAAACAAAAGAACCAGACAATAAATAAAGAGCAAGCACTTATCTGGAGTAGATGTGGTGTAGAGCAGGATTAAGCAGGCTGGAGATACAAAGAACAACTGACATCCAGCAACAGCCTGCAATCAGACCAGGATTTAAATAAGCAGAGAGTTAGCAAAGGAAACACCTACTGCACAACACACCTGGTCCAAGTCCAAACCATTCCTGGCCACCAGAGGGAGCCTCCCAGCAGCCAAAACATAACTAACATTCACAACAGTACCCCCCCCTTGAGGAGGGGTCACCGAACCCTCACCCACGCCACCGGGTCGCTCGGGATGAGCATGATGGAAGGCGCGAACCAACCTGTCCGCATGAATGTCAGAAGCCACAACCCAAGAGTTATCCTCCTGCCCATAACCCTTCCATTTCACAAGGTACTGAAGCTGACGCCTACTGCGACGGGAATCCAGAATTTTTTCAACCTCATACTCCAGATCCCCTTGTACCAAAACAGGGTCAGGAGGCGCTGCTGCAGGAACTGCTGGCTCCACGTTTCTTCAACAAGGACTTATGGAAGACATTGTGAATCTTAAATGACGCAGGCAGAGTCAAACGGAAAGATACAGGGTTAATAATCTCCGAAATCTTATAAGGTCCAATAAATCTGGGCTTAAATTTAGGAGACGGAACTCTCATAGGAATATGTTTAGAGGACAACCACACTATGTCCCCTACTTTAAACCGGGGACCAACAGTCCGACGCCGGTTGGCAAACTTTTGGGCAGTTTCTTGGGACTGAAACAATTTATCCACTACCTGCCCCCAAATCTGCTGCATTCTGTTGACCACCGAATCCACCCCCGGAGAGTCAGACGCCTCAAGCTGCCTTGAGAGAAACCTAGGGTGATACCCAAAATTGCAGATGAAGGGGGACACCAACGTGGTAGAGCTAGTTCTATTGTTAGGGGCAAATTCAGCCAAAGGCAAAAACGAAACCCAGTCATCCTGATCCGCAGAAACAAAACACCGTAAATAGGTCTCCAGGGTCTGGTTAACCCTTTCAGTCTGACCGTTGGTCTGAGGATGAAACGCCGAGGAGAAAGACAGCTGAACACCCAATTTGGAGCAAAAAATCCTCCAAAACCTGGATACAAACTGCACCCCTCTGTCAGAAACAATGTTTTCGGGAATACCATGCAAACGAACAACATGTTGGAAAAACAAAGGCACCGCCTCTGATGAAGACGGCAACTTAGATAGGGGAACCAAGTGGACCATCTTGGAGAAACTGTCACAGATCACCCAAATCACAGTCATTTTCTGAGAGACGGGAAGCTCTGAAATAAAATCCATAGAGATGTGCGTCCAAGGTTTCTTAGGTACAGGCAAAGGCAATAATAGCCCACTAGAACGTGAACAACAGGGCTTGGACCTAGAACAAACTTCACACGACAGTGTTAGGAGAAAAGAACTGCATAATGGGAAGCAGAGTCCAATATTATTATAAAAAGCAATCTTTATTGTAGCCAAAATTACATAAAATCATTTAAAATACAAAAACACACTAAATAGCACGGTATGAATCTCCCCACCAACTCACAATAATATAATGGTATACCATAGTATCATGTAATAAGCTAAAGAGACAAGATATACCCCTTAACAAAAGCCACAATATGCCGTACTGCACATCTAGAATAATATACACTTTAAATACTGAAGTCCTCAGTGGTTGATACCTTTTAATGGCTAACTGAAAAGATGGTAATAATTGCAAGCTTTCGAGACTACTCAGGTCTCTTCATCAGGCATGGTATAACACAAAATCTGAAGAGTCACATATTTATACACAACAGGACATAGAATGGGGCAGTAAAAAAAAAAAAAAAAAAAAAAAAACAACAACCAAGTTATATGAAACAGAACTATCTCTATGGCAGGGGGCAAACTGTTGTAGCCATAAATTTTGCTGCAGTTCAGTGTGAAAGTTTTATTGTCCTCTGATAAGGGGACAATAAAACTTTCACACTGAACTGCAGCAAAATTTATGGCCACAACAGTTTGCCCCCTGCCATAGAGATAGTTCTGTTTCATATAACTTGGTTGTTGTTGTTGTTTGTTTGTTTGTTTTTTTACTGCCCCATTCTATGTCCTGTTGTGTATAAATATGTGACTCTTCAGATTTTGTGTTATACCATGCCTGATGAAGAGACCTGAGTAGTCTCGAAAGCTTGCAATTATTACCATCTTTTCAGTTAGCCATTAAAAGGTATCAACCACTGAGGACTTCAGTTCTTTTAAACTATTTTTTTTTATCTCTACTGGCTAACACGGTACAAAGATATATTTCACTTTAAATACATAATATAACAAGTCATGAGACCAAGCAAATAACATAATACATAATCTACAGGAGTAGAGAATTGCGTGTGGCTCTGTTATATAAAGTAGCAGACCCAGATTATATTCGGTGGAATAAGGAGTGGATATAGAGGGATTACAACCCTATGGGTCCTTGTCCAGAACAGGACAAAGTGGTACTATACCAAGATTAAAGCCGGAGGACCATCCATGCTGTAAAATACCCCACCAAGGGGTCAGTCACAGGGGAAAAAAATCAAGGCTCAATAATAGCGGAGAGGGGAGGAAGAGTCAGAAAAATCCCGTGGGCAAGACCCACGCGTATCGCTGCATTAGCAGCTTCCTCAGGGCAAGTGTGTCAAACTTCACACGACTGCACAAAACGACGGACATCTCGGGAAAGGGAAGGCCACCAAAAAGAGCATCTCACAAGATCTCGAGTACCAAACATGCCCTCAGATCGCACGATCTGAACTCCGTCCTATACCAGGTGCCCTTGTCATACCAATGAACAGAAAACAAGAATCATAACAAAGTCAACAAGCCACAAACACATGGACCCAAAGGAGCTATACTCCACACAGAACTGCAGGGAGTTCCTCAACAATCCACTAAGGGGGAAAATCCCTGGAAGCAAATAAACTGAAACCAACCACAGCAAATGACAAACCCAGATAAACAAAAGAACCAGACAATAAATAAAGAGCAAGCACTTATCTGGGGAAGATGTGGTGTAGAGCAGGATTAAGCAGGCTGGAGATACAAAGAACAACTGACATCCGGCAACAGCCTGCAATCAGACCAGGATTTAAATAAGCAGAGAGTTAGCAAAGGAAACACCCACTGCACAACACACCTGGTCCAAGTCCAAACCATTCCTGGCCACCAGAGGGAGCCTCCCAGCAGCCAAAACATAACTAACATTCACAACAAAAATCGTACACAAATCCTACTGTAGAACTAGCTCACATTACAGCTGCAGTAAAAGTGGGCAGAATCTGCTCTCCTGTGTGTGATGTAACTTCCCCCTTCCAATCTGGGTGTTTCCAAAAGGATAAGAGAAGATGAAGTTTAGGATCACTGCGGAGCCATTTTGTTGGTGACCACAAATGTCTAAAGTGTCACCAAGGGCAGCTGTATAGTGCTCCCCACATAGCGCTCTGCCGCATGCACCCCCGAAATGCTCTGCCACACGCACGCCCACAATGGTCTCCCACACGCACGCCCGCAATGCTCTGCCACACGCAGGCACACAATGCTTTGCCACATGCACGCCCGCAATTCTCTGCCACACGCACACACACAGTTGTGTATAGTGTGTATATACTGTGTGTGTGACCAAGCACCCAGCTTGAGGGCGGCGGAGCCAGTGTGTGTATATACTATATACCGTGTGTATAGTGTGTATGTACTGTGTGTGTGACCGAGCAGCATGAGGGAAGTGCTAACCACTGAGCCTCTCTTTATTAATGACCTTGTGGATGGGATTGATAGTAAAGTGTCAGTCTTTGCTGATGACACCAAACTATGTAGGATATTAAAAAGTAAACGGACCTTGATAGTACAATATTACAAAAAGATTTGGATAAGATGTCAGAATGGGCGGATACTTGGCAAATGAGATTTAATGTTGATAAATGTAAAGTAATGCACCTAGGACGGAGTAATCCTATAGCTGCGTATTCATTAAATGGAAGTAAACTCGGGACTACAGAACAGAAGAAGGACTTGGGTATTCTCATTACAAATAAGCTGAGCAGCAGCACTCAATGTCAAGCAGCAGCTGCTAAAGCAAACAAGCTTTTAGGGTGTATAAAAAGAGAGATTAGATCCCGGGATCCCAATGTATTGTTACCCCTCTATAAATCACTTCTAAGGTCACATCTGGTATATGGGATCCAGTTTTGGGCTCCGCATTTTAAGAAGGACATTCAGAAGTTAGTCAGTTCAAAGGCGGCTAACAAGACTACTACAAGGAATGGAAGTCCTCACATATGATGACAGGTTGAAAAAGTTAGATGTGTTTAGCTTAGAAAAAAGACGTCTCGGAGGAGATCTCATTTATATGTATAAATACATGTGTGGTCAATATAAAGGACTGGCACATGGCTTCCAAAGACAGTACTAAGGATCAGGGGGCATACACTGCGAATGGAAGAAAAGCGATTCCAGCAGCTAAATAGGAAAGGGTTCTTTACAGTTAGATCAGTCAGACTGTGGAATGCCCTACCAAAAGAGGTAGTAATGGCAGACACTATAACAGCTGTTAAAAAAGGGGCTGGATGATTTCCTCAGTACACACAACATTATTGGTTATAAGTGACATGGGGACAAAATGTAGAACTGGTGGAGGAAGGTTGAACTAGATGGACTTAGTTACATAGGTTGAAAAAAGACCTATGTAACCCCCAAAACACTAGGTCCAACACAATCCACAGCACGACAGGTTCCTTGCACGTTAGATGTTGCGTTTCATCAAATGGAGCTGGCGATCTGATCAGTATTACTAGTGTCCTCAGTGCTGATAAAGGCAGATACTTATCCATCATGCAATACCATCAGGCAGGTGGCTGCTTGGCTCCAACTTTTATTCTGCGTGAGGACAATGACCCCAAACATACACCTAGTAAAATTACCTGTTACCAGGTTTTTGCTACTTCATCTGAGAGTAGCATAATGTAGGCAAAGAGATTCTGAAACTAACCACTTTATCTTAGATCATTGTGTGCAACATGGTTTTCTAAACATCCTAAAATATATAAATATATACCTTGTAGGACCCACCTTTCGCTGCAGTTAGTGCAAGGTCTTTGGGGTATATATATATATATATATATATATATATATATATATACGAGGGGTGATCCAAAGGTAATGATAATCAGTTATTTCTGTTGCACACAGAAATTAAAATAAAATGTTTTCTTCTCTCTTAGGTACCCACTAGTACAGGAAAAAAAAAATCACTTAAATAGGCCACGATTCCTGGGAGCTACATTCAATTGAATATGAACTGCCGAGGAGTGAACATCAAAATGGAAAAAAGATGAGCTCG
This sequence comes from Anomaloglossus baeobatrachus, assembly GCF_048569485.1. Taxonomy (NCBI): domain Eukaryota; kingdom Metazoa; phylum Chordata; class Amphibia; order Anura; family Aromobatidae; genus Anomaloglossus; species Anomaloglossus baeobatrachus. Next base: position 277,424,667 of record NC_134356.1, on the reverse strand, counting down.
GAGCTGTCATCAAATACCTCTGCTTGAAAAAAATGACTACCAAAGACATACACAGCGACTTGGTGGAAACATTGGGGGAATCTTCTCCTCCTTAATCCACAGTTGCACGCTGGGCCAAGGAATTTAAGCTGGGAAGAACATCGAAGGAAGATGAATATCGTGAAGGACGCCCATCCACGTCCCTCAATGAAGAAAACGTGAAAAAAGCTGAAGAAGTTGTATTGGCAGATCGAAGAGTGACTATCAGACATGTAGCTGAGGTCACAGGGATCTCATATGGCAGTATTCAAAGAATCCTTGCAAAAGAATTGCATATGAGAAAGGTCTCCGTACGTTGGGTGCCAAAAATGTTAACCAACGAGCAAAAGAAGAAACGAGTTGACATTTCAATAGCAAATCTCGAAAAGTTCCAAGCAGACAAGGAGAATTTTTTGTCACGTTTTTTGACCATGGACGAGACCTGGATCCACCACTTTGATCCCGAAACTAAACAACAATCGATAACATGGAAACGAGCCGACGAACCGACGCCGAAGAAATTCAAAGTATCAAGCTCGGCAGGGAAGGTTATGGCGTCCGTTTTTTAAAACGCTGAAGGAATTATTATTGTGGACTATTTGGAGAAGGGAGCCACTATTACGGGCTCCTACTACGCAGAACAAATAAGAAGATTGCGGGAGGCTATCAAGGAGAAAAGATGCGGCAAACTGCGGGCTGGAGTGCTGTTTCACCAAGATAATGCGCCGGCTCACAAAGCTGCAGTTGCCATGGCAACCATTCAAGAAGCGGGCTTTGAACTGGTGGAACACCCCCCGTATTCGCCAGATCTAGACCCCAGTGACTTCTATCTCTTTCCTCACCTCAAGGAACACCTCCGGGGCAAGAAATTTGACGACAATAGCGATGTGATAACCGCTGCTGGGGATTCTTTTGAGGGTCAAGATCAAGAATTTTTTTCGAAGGGAATTCTAAGTTTAGAAAAGAGATGGACTAAATGTATAGACTTGTTAGGAGACTATGTAGAAAAATATATATTTTTTTAATATATTCATTGTGTTTATTATTGATTATCATTACTTTTGGATCGCCCCACGTATACATATATTCAGTCATATGAAAACTTTTGGGCATCCCTATTAATGTTAACCTTTTATCTTTGTAACAATTTGGATTTTTGCAACAGCTAGTTCAGTTTCATATATCTAATAACTGATGGACTGTAATATTTCTGGATTGAAATGAGGTTTATTGTACTAACAGAAAATGTGCAATCCGCATTTAAACAAAATTTGACCGGTGCAAAAGTATGGGCACCCTTATCAATTTCTTGATTTGAACACTCCTAACTACTTTTTACTGACTTACTAAAGCACTAAATTGGTTTTGTAACCTCATTGAGCTTTGAACTTAATAGGCAGGTGTATCCAATCATGAGAAAAGGTATTTAAGGTGGCCACTTGCAAGTTGTTCTCCTATCTGAATCTCCTATGAAGAGTGGCATCATGGGCTCCTCAAAACATCTCTCAAATGAGCTGAAAACAAAGATTATTCAACATAGTTGTTCAGGGGAAGAATACAAAAAGTTGTCTCAGAGATTTAAACTGTCAGTTTCCACTGTGAGGAACATAGTAAGGAAATGGAAGAACACAGGTACAGTTCTTGTTAAACCCAGAAGAGCCAGGCCAAGAAAAATATCAGAAAGGCAGAGAAGAAGAATGGTGAGAACAGTTAAGGACAATCCACAGACCACCTCCAAAGACCTGCAGCATCATCTTGCTGCAGATGGTGTCAATGTGCATCGGTCAACAATACTGCGCACTTTGCACAAGGAGAAGCTGTATTGGAGAGTGATACGAAATAAGCCGTTTCTGCAAGCACGCCACAAACAGAGTCGCCTGAGGTATGCAAAAGCACATTTGGACAAGCCAGTTACATTTTGGAAGAAGGTCCTGTGGACTGATGAAACAAAGATTGAGTTGTTTGGTCATACAAATAGGCATTATGCATGGAGGCAAAAAAACACGGCATTCCAAGAAAAGCACTTGCTACCTACAGTAAAATTTGGTGGAGGTTCCATCATGCTTTGGGGCTGTGTGGCCAATGCCGGCACCGGGAATCTTGTTAAAGTTGAGGGTTGCATGGATTCAACTCAGTATCAGCAGATTCTTGACAATAATGTGCAAGAATCAGTGACGAAGTTGAAGTTACGCAGGGGATGGATATTTCAGCAAGACAATGATCCAAAACACCACTCCAAATCTACTCAGGCATTCATGCAGAGGAACAATTACAATGTTCTGGAATGGCCATCCCAGTCCCCAGACCTGAATATCATTGAGCATCTGTGGGATGATTTGAAGCGGGCTGTCCATGCTCGGCGACCATCAAACTTAACTGAACTGGAATTGTTTTGTAAACAGGAATGGTCAAATATACCTTCATCCAGGATCCAGGAACTCATTAAAAGCTACAGGAAGCGACTAGAGGCTGTTATTTTTGCAAAAGGAGGATCTACAAAATATTAATGTCACTTTTATGTTGAGGTGCCCATACTTTTGCACCGGTCAAATTTTGTTTAAATGCGGATTGCACATTTTCTGTTAGTACAATAAACCTCATTTCAATCCAGAAATATTACTGAGTCCATCAGTTATTAGATATATGAAACTGAAATAGCTGTTGCAAAAACCCAAATTGTTGTAAAGAAAAAAGATTAACATTAATAGGGGTGCCCAAACTTTTTAATATCACTGCATATATATATATATATATATATATATATATATATATATATATAGCGTCTTTGCACACGTAAAAGCTGAAGTTTTTGCCCATTCTTTGCAAAATAGCTGTAGCTCAGTGAGATTTGATAGAAAGCGTCTGTGAACAGCGATTTTCAAGTCTTGCCACTGTGAGACTGCGCTCACTGAATGTACTGGGGGAATACTCGCTTGGCTGCTAGATTAAGGCACACAGGAACGTTTTTCTATTTAAATAGTCTAGTTGGTTTATTCACACACATAAACCAGCACTGAAGCAACATAACAAAGGATGTCTTGTATCTTCAAAGTAATATAAACATGACCCTTTCTTCGGCTTCACAGAAAAGTCTATGACATACAGTCCTTTTCATCCACGGGTACGCACGGCTTTAAATGCAATCCCTCACAGCAGTATCCCAGTGAAGTTCTAGCACTATCCACTCACTGACCTCGGTCAGTATACAACCCTGTTTTGTGAGGTTACCTTTCTGGAGCCTGAGCAAGGCTCCATTCACTGACTGCTGTTAGCACTGACGTTTAGGAAACTGCCTCACTGTAACCACTGACCAGGATCTTTGTCTTACTCCTCACACTGAATCCTAGAAGTTCAGATCCTGAGAAGTCCATCCGCTCCTAAACACAGGTTTCATACACACCTGGCCTCCTAACCAGTGTGTCTTCAGGGAAGTCTGCAGCCGGCTCTAAATACACATGGTCTGCACACAGGGTGCCTCAAGGAAGTAAACTGCTTCCAACCACACAGAGACCATATGACCTAACAAACAGTCTTACATATCACACCAGACACCCCCTTCGGTGGAGGTATATGAATAGCCAGAGCTAACCAGCACTCTGACAATTCGTACAACTGGCCCATAATGCATTAACAAGATGTGTGGAACTAAAAGTTACAGAGTAAACATTACAAATTTTACATCACAGAGGACCTCCAACACTTCGATACATAGCGGCCATTTACAACATAGGTGGTCCCTACCTCACACCACATGTTCTGAATGGGATTTAGGTCTGGATTTTGAGTTTCCCATTTTACGCAAAATATGTGGCGATAAACAAATGTAATTTTGGCGTTTGGAATATTTTTGCTGCTACGCCATTTACCGATCAGTATAATTAATTTTATATTTTGATAGATCGGGCGTTTCTGAATGCGGTGATACTAAATGTGTGTATATTTTTATTTTTTTTAACCCTTTAATTTTCAATGGGGCGAAAGGGGAGTGATTTGAACTTTTAGGAATTTTCTTCTTTTTAATTTTTCAAAATATTTTTTTTAAACTTTTTTTTAATTTATATTTTACTAGTTCCCTAGGGGGCTATAAGGATCAGCAGTCTGATCACTCAATTATTTCTCCCAATCAGAGCAGCATCGCTCAGAGCGGGAGAACTGATCATGTCTTGTAACAGCCAGTACTTGGCTGCTGGTTAACCCCTTCACGACCGCAGGCAGTAAAATTACGTCCTATTTTAACGTGACTTAACGACCAGGGACGTAATTTTACGGCCTAAACTTCATTTGATTGCCGTGGCCATAGCAACGACTTTCAAATGATGTCCCCTGCTGTTTCTTACAGCAGGGGACCTTTGCTTGACCCCAGGGGGGGTGGCATCGCCACCCCCCATAGGCGATCGATGTGATTGGCTGTTCAAATCTGAACCGCCAACCACATCGTTAGCACTAATTTCGGCAAAAATAATGCCCGACTTAGTGCGAGACTGTGAGATCCAGCTATGAGATGCCGTCGCAGCTACAGCAGATCATAGGTGGATCTCAAACATGTCTCCCCCAGCCCCTGCAGCACTGATTGGAGCGATCGTGCTATGACGCGCAATCGCTCCAATCAGTGTGCAGTGGGGCGGTCTGATCTGCGGGTGGCCGCCCTCCCCAGGCCTGTCCTGCTCTGGGGACCCTCCCCCAACATGTCTGCAGCGTGGAGTCGCTGGTACTTTTGGTACCACGCCACCGCTGCTGCCGCCGCAGACGCAGCCTCTGCTGTCACTGCGCCTGCTCCAATGGTAAGTATTGCGCTCCGGCGATGGCCCCTGCACGCTCCCGTGAAGGCCCCTGCGCGCTCCCGTGAAGGCCCCTGCCCGTGCCCCCCCCGAATCTGCCCCCCTACGCCCCGATCTGCCCCCCGGCATCCCGATCTGCTCCCCACGCGATCTGCCTGCCTCCTCTGTCATCTCTATTCTGCTTCCAAGGTTCCTTCCTTCTGCCTTTGCTTCTCCGCCCCCTCTGCTGTCCCTCTAACCCCCCCATCTGCCCCCCCCTCTCCCCATCCTCTCCCCATCCCCCCCTGCCCCCACCCGACGTCCTCTTACCTGCTTTCACGGGTCGTCCGAGGTCTTCACTGGCCCGATCACATCTGCCTCCATCGCTGGGTCCTTCTGCTGATCTGTCCAACGTCCTGCCTGCTGCTGGTGTAAAGCTGTCTATCTCACTGCCTTCTTGATCCTCTTGGTACTGTGAGTATAACTTTTTTTTTTTTTTCTTGTATCCTGTCCATTTTTACACTTCATCCGTCCGTGCGTCCCGCCAAGCGCTGATCAGGGATGCAGATAACGGATCTGCATCCGTGGTCAGTTTTTGGCGTGACTTTTTTCCGTATTCGCGACGCTTTTTGTATCGCGTCCGTCCGTGCGTCCCGCCGAGCGCTGATCAGGGATGCAGATAACGGATCTGCATCCGTGGTCAGTTTTTGGCGTGACTTTTTTCCGTATTCGCGACGCTTTTTGTATGGCATCCGTCCGTGCGTCCCGCCAAGCGCTGATCAGGGATGCAGATAACGGATCTGCATCCGTGGTCAGTTTTTGGCGTGACTTTTTTCCGTATTCGCGACGCTTTTTGTATGGCATCCGTCCGTGCGTCCCGCCATGCGCTGATCAGGGATGCAGATAACGGATCTGCATCCGTGGTCAGTTTTTGGCGTAACTTTTTTCCGTATTCGCGACGCTTTTTGTATCGCGTCCGTCCGTGCGTCCCGCCGAGCGCTGATCAGGGATGCACATAATGGATCGGCATCCCTGCTCTATTTTTAGCGTGACTTTTTTCCGTATTCGCAACGCTTTTTGTATCGCGTCCGTCCGTGCGTCCCGCCGAGCGCTGATCAGGGATGCAGATAACGGATCGGCATCCCTGCTCAATTTTTGGCGTGACTTTTTTCCGTATTCGCGACGCTTTTTGTATCGCGTCCGTCCGTGCGTCCCGCCGAGTGCTGATCAGGGATGCGGATAACGGATCGGCATCCCTGCTCAATTTTTGGCGTGACTTTTTTCCGTATTTGCGACGCTTTTTGTATGGCATCTGTCTGTGCGTCCCGCCGAGCGCTGATCAGGGATGCAAATAACGGATCTGCATCCCTGCTCAATTTTTGGCGTGACCTTTTTTTTTCCGTATCCTCAACGCTTTTTGTATCTCTTCCGACCGTGTGTCCTGCAGCGGCCGATCAGTGCACCGCGTCTGTGCGTTTGAAAAGTTAAATGGCGTTCCTTCTCTTCTGAGCCCCGCCGTGCGCCCAAACAATTACTTTCCACCACATATGAGGTATCTGCGTACTCAGGAAAAATTGCACAATATGTTTTATGGTACATTTTTTCCTGGTACCGTTGTAAAAAAAAAAGCTACCTGGTTGATACAAAAATTTTGTGGTTAAAAAAAAAAAAATAATTTTCACGGTTCAACGTTATCAACTTCTGTGGAGCCCCTGAGGGTACAAGGGGCTCACCAAACATCTAGATAAATTCCTTGAGGGGTCTAGTTCCGAAATGGGGTAATTTGTGGGGGAGCTCCACTGTTTAGGCACCATAGGGGGTCTCCAAACGTGACATGGCGTCCGCTAATGATTCCAAACAATTTTGCTGTCAAATGGCGCTCCTTCTCTTCTGAGCCCCGCCATGCGCCCAAACAATTACTTTCCACCACATATGAGGTATCTGCATACTCAGGAGAAATTGCACAATACGTTTTATGGTGCATTTTTTCCTGATACCCTTGTGGAAAAAAAAGCTACCTGGTTCAAGTGACAGTTTTGTGGTGAAAAAAAAAATTGTATTCATGGCTCAACATTATCAACTTCTGTGGAGCCCCTTGGGGCTCGCTAAACATCTAGATAAACTCCTTGAGGGGTCTAGTTTCCAAAATGGGGTCACTTGTGGGGGAGCTCCACTGTTTAGGCACCATAGGGGGTCTCCAAAACGTGACATGGCGTCCGCTAATGATTCCAACCAATTTTGCTGTCAAATGGCACTCCTTCTCTTCTGAGCCCCGCCATGCGCCCAAACAATTACTTTCCACCACATATGAGGTATCTGCGTACTGAGGAAAAAATGCACTATAAATTTTATGGTGAATTTTTTGCTGATACCCTTGTGTAAAAAAAAGCTACCTAGTTGAAGCAACAGTTTTGTGGTAAAAAAAAAAAAATTTCTTTTCACAGCTCAACGTTCTAAACTTCTGTGAAGCCCCCAGGTGTTCAAAGTGCTCACCAAACATCTAGAAAAATTATTTGAGGGTTCTAGTTTCCAAAATGGGGTCACTTGTGGGGGAGCTCCATTGTTTAGGCACCTCAGGGGGTCTTCAAACCCGACATGGCGTCCGCTAATGAGTGCAGCTAATTTTGCACTCAAAAATTCAAATGGCGCTCCTTGCCTTCCGAGCACTGCCATGTGTCCAAACATTTGATTTCCACCACATATGAGGTATCTGCGTACTCAGGAGAAAATGCACAATACATTTTATGGTGCATTTTTTCCTGATAGCCTTGTGGAAAAAAAAGCTACCTAGTTGAAGCAACCGTTTTGTGGTAAAAAAAAAAAATTTCTTTTCACGGCTCAACGTTATAAACTTCTGTGAAGCCCCCAGGTGTTCAAAGTGCTCACCAAACATCTAGAAAAATTATTTGAGGGTTCTAGTTTCCAAAATGGGGTCACTTGTGGGGGAGCTCCATTGTTTAGGCACCTCAGGGGGTCTTCAAACCCGACATGGCGTCCGCTAATGAGTGCAGCTAATTTTGCACTCAAAAATTCAAATGGCGCTCCTTACCTTGCCGTGTGTCCAAACATTTGATTTCCACCACATATGAGGTATCTGTGTACTCAGGAGAAAATGCACAATAAATTGTAGGGTGCACTTTCTCTTTTCTCCCTTGTGAAAATGAAAATTTTATGGCTAAAGTAACATTTTTGTGTTAAAAAGTAAAATTTTCATTTTTTCCTTCCACATTGCTTTGGTTCCTGTGAAGCACCTAAAGGGTTAATAAACTTTTTGGATGTGGTTTTGAGCAGAGTGAGGGGTGCAGTTTTTAGAATGGGGTCACTTTTGGGTATTTTCTGTCACCTCGGCCTCTCAAAGTCACTTCAAATGTGATGTGGTCCCTAAAAAAATTATTTTCTAAATTTTGTTGGAAAAATGAGAAATCGCTGATGACCTTTGACCCCTTCTAACTTCCTAACGAAAAAAAATTTTGTTTCGAAAATTGCGCTGATGTAAAGTAGACATGTGGGAAAGTTTATTTAGTAACTATTTTGTGTGACATATCTCTCAGATTTATGGGCATAAATTTTCAAAGTTTGAAAATTGCAAAATTTTCAACATTTTTGCAAAATTTCCTAAATTTTCACAAATAAACGCAAAAATTATCGGTTTAAATTTACCATTGACATGAAGTACAATATGTCACGAAAAAACAATCTCAGAATCCCCAGGATCCGTTGAAGCGTTCCAGAGTTATAACCTGTCAAAGTGACACTGGTCAGAATTGCAAAAAATGGCCTGGTCATTAGGGTGTTTTAGTGGCCGGGGGTGAAGAGGTTAAAGGACCTGAGTCATGTGAGCTACAAGAGTCATCATATGACCCTGTGCTACCATGACAACCATCGGATCCACGTGATCAAGTCACGTGACTTCCTGTGGCGGCCTGTGAGTATTGGATTACCACAATCACCGTTAAAATAACGCTGTCACATGTTGACAGTACCATAAGGGGTTAACAGGTACGAGTGGATACCAATTCCACTCGTACCTGCGAGGCACACATGTCAGCTGAACAAATTCGCTGACATATGCGCGAATACCTGCCTGCAGTCCACAGCAGCAGGTGGGGATTAACACGATGATCACAGGGATGAAATATCACTGCCCGCGGTCGTTAAGATGTTAAGGCATTTTTATTACTTTCTGCATAGTCAAAAGTTTACATATACTAAGAATACTATGCCTTTAAACAATATGGGACAGCCCATATGATAATGTCATGACTTTGGAAGCTTCTGATAGGTTTATTGGCAACATCTGAGTTAATTAGAGACACACCTGTGAATATATTTTAATGCACACCTGAAACACACTGCTTCTCTGTGTAGCATTATGGGAAAGTCAAGAGAAATCAGCCAAGATCTCAGGAAGAGAATTGTGGACTTGCACAAGTCTGGTTCATCTATACAAACAATTATATGCAAGTACAAACAAGATGGGAAAGTCCAGCCATCATACTGCTCAGAAAGGAGACGAGTTCTGTGTACCAGAGATGAACGTGCTTTAGTCAGATATGTTCACATCAACCCAAGAACAAAAGCAAAACACTTTGTGAAGATGCTGGCGGAAGCTGGTAAGATTGTGTCATTATTCGGTATGAAACGAGTACTGTATCAACATGGGCTGAAAGGTCACTCTGCCAGGAAGAAGCCAATACTCCAAAAGAAACAAAAAAAGACAGATTTAATGTTTGCAAATGTGCACAGGAACAAACATCTTACATTTTGTAGACATGTCCTGTGGTCTGATGAAACTAAAATTGAACTGTTTGGCCATAATGACCATCATTATGTTTGGAGGAAAAAGGCAAAAGCTTTGAAGCGTAAGAAAACCATCCCAACTGTGAAACATGGGTGTGGCAGGATTATGTTGTGGGGTTGTTTTGCTGCAGGAGGGAGTGGTGAACTTCACAAAATAGATGGCATCATGAGGAAAGAAGATTATGAGGCAAAATCTCAAGACATCAGCCAGGAACTTAAAGCTTAGATGGAAAAGGGTCTTCCAAATGGACAACGACCCAAAGCATACTGCCAAACTGGTTTAAAGTCAAAGTGACTTAAGGATAACAAAGTCAATGTATTGGAGTGGCCAGCACAATGCCCTGGTTGCTGAAGCGCTATGGATTATTAGTGCTATATAAGTGAATAAATATTATATATTATTTTCTCAATCCTATTGAAAATTTATGGGCAAAGCTCAAAAGCTAGGTGCGAGAAAGGCGACCTACAAACATGGATCAGTTACACCAGTTCTGTCAGGAGGAATGGGCCCAAATTCCTACCAATTATTGTGAGAAACTTGTTGAAGGATATGCAAAACGTTTGACCCAAGCCATACAGTTTAAGGGCAATGGTACCAAATACTAATGAAATGGATGGAAACTTTTGAACCTGCGGAAAGTAATAAAAATGCCTGAAAACATTCTCTCTCTCATTGTTCTGGCATTTGACAAATATAAATGACTTTGGTAATCCTAATTGACCTAAAACGAGAAAAGGTTTATTCTGATTTCATGTCAGATAGTGAGAAAAACATGCATATATGTCTTTATAGATAGTGGATGGAAATCTCTGGTTTCAACTGTATGAGGGAGTCGGCGTCATGGAGTTGGAGTCAGAATCAGGGAAATTGAGGACTCAGAGTTGGTGTCGGAGCTTTGGCTTACCGACTCAACAGCCCTGCTTGTATGGAGTTCGTTGTCCAGGGGCAAGTTCGGGTCAAGTTCGGCACCTGAACAGAACTTTTTTTTTTCAGTCTGTGTGAGTTTGGTGAACCCGAATATCCCCTTGTCCGTTCATCTCTAATCATGTGTGCTCATCTACTGCAGTTTTCTTGCAAGACCGCTGCGTACTGTATACTGTCCTCAAAATTGCATAGGCAGTTACTTATCTATGATGCAATGCAATTTGGGGGCATCAGACTGGCTACAAATTTATTTTGCAGCAGGATAACTACCCCAATCATACAACCAATGTCAATGAGAACTATCTTCAACGTAAAGAAGAACAATGAGTTCAGGAAGTGATGATATGGCCCCCAGACATCAATGACTCTATCTGGGATTACAAGTGAAGACAGAAGGATTTGCACAAGCCTACATTCACAGAAGATTTATGGTTAGTTCTCAAAGATGTTTGGGACAACCTCCCAGCTGGTCTTTCAAAACCTGGGTGCAAGTATACCTAGAAGAATTGATGCTTTTATGCAGTTTTGAAGGCAAAGGATGGAGGAACCAAATATTGATTTGATAACTTCTCTTTAGCTCATTTACTTTGCATTTTAATTAATAAAAATAAACTATTAACACTTGTGTATTTGAAAGAATTCCTAATTTGCAGCATTTCTTTACAAATGCCTAAAACGTTTGAACAGCACTCTATATGAAGAAATCTTTTAAATTAATAATTTGGACAAGCAGCCCATTTCCTGCATCTAATCTAGTATTGTATTCAGTACTTTTTTAGGGTCGTTTATTACTAGTAGGATATCATCTGTAAAGGCCATGACAAAATTTGAATTTGTCAAATCATGTGGTTTTTATCAGGAAATCGATTAGCAGAAAGTTATTCTCCTTCAATTGAATGTTCCTTTGGGATCTTTTTAGACTCCAGAGCATAATAAACGTGAGATGTAAATGGAAATTAAATAAAAATCATACTAACCGCTCTATGGGCTTATTTTCCAAGCCGCCTTTGCCCCTTATCATTGGCCTGGTGTTGACTCTAGGCCTGGAGGACTTCTTGCCAGGGATGGGCCCCAGCCATTCGTAGTAAGCTTGCAGGTCTGCTCGCAGCCAGAAGTCATGGCCCGAAGTAAACAAAAGGCCATAAATCTTGTGCAATGGGAGACATGGAGAACCAGGGGGCAACAAAGGCATCTGGAGACGTGAACAGTGAGGTGTGTTTCTTTTTTTTCCCTCTTCTTTTTATATTTTGCCGGCACTCCACCGTTCAGCAAGCCGGCCACCATCTTGTTGATTTTGTGCACAGTGAATTAACAAAAAAAAAAAAAAATTGTATAGAATGTAGATTTTTTTTTTCATAAAATTCAAGTAGAATTAAATTTCACTTGAATAAATTTGCTCAACTCTAGCCATAACTATTTATAAGAAAACATTTTCATACATTAATAGTACAGGTGACCAGTTGTGGCATTAAAAAGTAGTCTGATTGTTGGAAGAAGTAGAAGCCATGAATCACAAAGATCTAAATATTCAAAGAACTTATTGATAACAACTGTGGCGAGGGAAATACAGTGCCTACAAGTAGTATTCAACCCCCTGCAGATTTAGCAGGTTTACACATTCGGAATTAACTTGGCATCCTGACATTTGGACTGTAGATCAGCCTGGAAGTGTGAAATGCACTGCAGCAAAAAAGAATGTTATTTCTTTTTTTTTTTTTTTTTTTTTTTTTAAATTGTGAAAAGTTTATTCAGAGGGTCATTTATTATTCAACCCCTCAAACCACAAGAATTCTGTTTGGTTCCCCTAAAGTATTAAGAAGTATTTCAGGCACAAAGAACAATGAGCTTCATATGTTTGGATTAATTATCTCTTTTTCCAGCCTTTTCTGACTAATTAAGACCCTCCCCAAACTTGTGAACAACACTCATACTTGGTCAACATGGGAAAGACAAAGGAGCATTCCAAGGCCATCGGAGACAAGATCGTGGAGGGTCACAAGGCTGGCAAGGGGTACAAAACCCTTTCCAAGGAGTTGGGCCTACCTGTCTCCACTGTTGGGAGCATCATCCGGAAGTGGAAGGCTTATGGAATTACTGTTAGCCTTCCACGGCCTGGACAGCCTTTGAAAGTTTCCACCCATGCCGAGGCCAGGCTTGTCCGAAGAGTCAAGGCTAACCCAAGGACAACAAGGAAGGAGCTCCAGGAAGATCTCATTGCAGTGGGGACATTGGTTTCAGTCAATACCATAAGTAACGTACTCCACCGCAATGGTCTCCGTTCCAGACGAGCCCGTAAGGTACCTTTACTTTCAAAGCGTCATGTCAAGGCTCGTCTACAGTTTGCTCATGATCACTTGGAGGACTCTGAGACAGACTGGTTCAAGGTTCTCTGGTCTGATGAGACCAAGATCGAGATTTTTGGTGCCAACCACACACGTGACGTTTGGAGACTGGATGACACTGCATACGACCCCAAGAATACCATCCCTACATTCAAGCATGGTGGTGGCAGCATCATGCTGTGGGGCTGTTTCTCAGCCAAGGGGCCTGGCCATCTGGTCCGCATCCATGGGAAGATGGATAGCACGGCCTACCTGGAGATTTTGGCCAAGAACCTCCGCTCCTCCATCAAGGATCTTAAGATGGGTCGTCATTTCATCTTCCAACAAGACAACGACCCAAAGCACACAGCCAAGAAAACCAAGGCCTGGTTCAAGAGGGAAAAAATCAAGGTGTTGCAGTGGCCTAGTCAGTCTCCTGACCTTAACCCAATTGAAAACTTGTGGAAGGAGCTCAAGATTAAAGTCCACATGAGACACCCAAAGAACCTAGATAACTTGGAGAAGATCTGCATGGAGGAGTGGGCCAAGATAACTCCAGAGACCTGTGCCGGCCTGATCAAGTCTTATAAAAGACGATTATTAGCTGTAATTGCAAACAAGGGTTATTCCACAAAATATTAAACCTAGGGGTTAAATAATAAATGACCCACACTTTTATGTTGAAAATTTATTAAAATTTAACGGAGCAATATAACTTGTTGGTTTGTAAGATTTATGCATCTGTTAATAAATCCTGCTCTTGTTTGAAGTTTGCAGGCTCTAACTTATTTGCATCTTATCAAACCTGCTAAATCTGCAGGGGGTTGAATACTACTTGTAGGCACTGTATATTTCATAACACATGGGGTATGGTCAATAGTAATGATTAGATTTCCTACTTCAGTTAGTCAATTTTCTTTTCAAAATCAAAGAACGCAATGTCAATTTTCAAATGTACTTTTTAGCATGTATGTGGCCCACGTCTACCATGTTCTATGTCAATAGCCTAAGTTGAATGGACCCAAGATTTCACAGTACAAACGATATAGAATATTAAAGATAAAAATAAAAACAGCATATTTATAAGATAGGTCTATGAGATCTAATAAGTAGGGCTGAGCGGATCAGAGTTGTAAAAGGCCGGGTCCGCGCAGGTTCAAAGGTTTCTGGGGGGCCGGACCCGGATCCAGAATTTCAGGTGCACGATCCGGATCCGGCACTGGCGAAAATAATTGAAAAATAAAGAAAAACAGGAATAAAATAGCGCTTCATACTTATCGAGACTCGGTGTCATGGCGGCACACTTCTTCAGGGTCGCGCATTCACTTCCTGTACTCTGAATCGAATACACACAGCTTTCCATGTTTTTCCCGCCCACCAGCCGTGCTCTGGTCTGTGATAGGTTGCAGGCAGATACGCCCTCAGCCTGGAATAGTATCTGCCTGCCGTGCAGTTATCGCGGCTCAGTCATTGTCTGCACAGCTAGCGGTCATGCTCTATGGCCGCTGGCTGTGTCATGTAGCAGAGTTGAAGCGGCGTGTGACCTCGTGTGGACTATGCCGGACCTGCAGGGTGTTTGGTGTTAATAAAGAGGTGAAGGAGGGTGTGTTTTGTACTTTATTCCCAGTAAAGGATTTTTCTGTGTCTGTGTTTATTTACTTTCATTTACAGGTTAGTGTGATGCAAGTACCTCAGACGCCTGTGCCATCACTAAGCTATGGTTTAGTTGCAGCTATGCGCTGTTGTTAACCCCTTATTACCCCGATTGCCACTGCTCCAGGGCAATCGAGAAGAGCTGGTATTGTACCGGGATTGTCACATCTAATAGATGCGGCAATACCGGGCGGCTGCGGGCTGAGAATACCAGCTCCCAGCCGGCTTTATCATGGCTGGGGATGAAAATTAGGGGGGACCGCACGTCTTTTTTTTTTTTATTTATTTAAATAAATTTAAAAAAAGCCACATCACACTTCTGACAGGAGCGTGCATGTGTTTCTAGGTACATGCAGGCTCATGTTCACAGAGCGCAGACTGTGTCGGCTGATGCACTGTCAGACTTGTAAAAGTCTGACATGACATCACCGGCACAGCCACTCACACTTCTGACAGGAGCGTGCATGTATTTCTGAAACACATCCACATTCACCATACTAACCCGCAGACACTTGCACTGCTTGCAACCAATTACACGCGCCGGTGGGCGGGCAAAACAATGAATATTGAATTGTCGGCTCTGGAAGGGAAAAGCGTGACTCGGAAGGAGGAGTTTGCTGCCATAACACAGCCTGGAGTGAGTACACCGCTTGCAATCCTACCCCTCTATCCCTTCCACAAATGTTTTTAATCTCCGGGTTCTGGTTCCCATAGACTTATATGGGCACCGGAATCCGGAGCGGATCCGGATTTTATTTTTCAATCCGGCAGTGATCCGCCGATCCCGGATTTTGGCAGATTCGATCAACTCTACTAATAAGTAATAACCTATGCAGTGTGTATTGTAAAATCTGGTAATAGATTTACTGTAAAGGGAATCGTATCAGTAGGGTCAACTGTCCTAAGCCATCCATATATGGGCATGAACGTCATAAGGAGGCAAGACAAAGCCAGAGACTGAAGTCTGGACTAGCACCAGGCAAAACAGAGTCGGAGCTACAGGCGGGACAAGTTTGGGTAGAGGTGCAGGTTCAGGTAGGATAAGTTCAGGTTAGTGTGCAGACAGGACGGCTGGTATGGTTCAGGTACAGGTGTAGACAGAACAGCAGGTACAGAAGGAACATGTTCTGGTGCAGTCTGGATGGATTTGGGTTCAGTCAGGTCAGGTTCGGGTGAATACAAGATCACAGGTACCTGACAACACACTAGGAGGTAGAAGACACACTAGGTACAACTACAGGGGAGGGTGCCTTAAATACCTAGTGCCTCTCAGCTATCGGTTGAGGACACTTATTATCTCAGTAATAGGAAAATCTGTGTTAACTAAAGACAAATTTTACCCATGAATTGAATATGCAAGTTGCCTCTTCAGAGAGGTAGAGGACTTAAACTCTAGTGCCACCTATTGGAAGTGTAATAGTCAATATCGACATTTTAGCTAACAATACTATAAAAAAAGATATGAAAGGATGCATATTTAATTACCAGAGGAGCATTGAACAGCGTATAAGTCTCCTAACACTCACATGCCAGCCATGTCGCCCTCCACAAGGAGAAAAGTTTCCCCTTAAGGCCCATTTACACACAACGATATCGCTAATGATATGTCGTCGGGGTCACAGAATTCGTGACACACATCCAGCGTCGCTAGCGACGTCGTTGCGTGTAACAGCTTTGAGCGAGTGTTAATGATCAAAACTACTCACTTAATTTTTGATACATCGTTCATTTTCAAAATCTCGTTGGTCGTTGTGGACGTAGGTTGTTCGTCGTTTCTGAGGCAGCACACATCGCTACGTGTGACACCCCGGGAACAACGCACAACAGCTTACCTGCGTCATCCAGCAACGAGGTGGGCGTGTCGTTAATGTGGCTGGTCTCCACCCCTCCGCTTCTATTGGTCGGCCGCTGTGTGACGTCGCTGTGATGGCGCACGAACCTCCCCCTTAAGAAAGAGGTTGTTCGCCGCCCACAGTGACGTCGCTAGGAAGGTAAGTATGTGTGACGGGTGTTAGCGATATTGTGCGCCACGGGCAGCGATTTGACGTGACACACAAACGACGGGGGCGGGTACGCTCGCTAGCGATATCACAAGCGATATCGTAGCGTGTAAATGGGCCTTTAGAATCCATGAATTGAAAATTTTGAGAATGAATGTTCCGTCCAGGAAGAGAAAGAAATTAAATACTCTGATAAAATATATTAAAAGCTTCGTAGTTTCATGTGTGCTATTGATTTATGTTGAAAAAAAAAAAAGTAAAATGATGGTTACACTTGAAGTGCCCGATGCATAAATACAGCGTTGTTCACACCAGTCTTGATAAAGAGATGTGCTGGACTCAGGAACTCCTAGTTCATAAGGAAGTATATGCTTCTTCGTGAATCAGGAGTATTGGACAAGTGGTGTGTACCTTCATGTGCACCTCGTCAGAGTTGTGGCTTGTGCTAGATGGACAAAAATAGTTAAAAAAGAAAGTCACAAAATTTTAGAACAGCCATGAGTTGCGCTAAAACGATGCGACTTTTCAAAGCATTTTATGCCAGAATACTGCTGCACCCATCTATTTTAAGTCCTGCTGGCACATAGCGAGGTGAACTACAAGAGATAGGGACCATCCTGATTGGATACCCCTTTTCGAGATGGAATGGCTTTTACACTCTTTTAATCATTATAGTGCCAACTAAGTATGTTGATGACATGTACTTTACTATTTATTTACTTACTTTAGGGTAGTTGCGCATTTTGGTTTTACCCAGGTTCTGATAGAATACTGGCATAAATGCTTTGAAAAATCTGGCCTAATGTGTTTTGGATGTTGTCTCAATGTGAGATACTTAATTTAAATTCCCCAATATTCTATATATTGCTGGTAAATTAATCCAATGCTTCATTAATGAAAAAACTAAGCATGGCCATTTGTTACACTGGAGTAAAAAAAACTTAGCTGTAGGGATTTCCGGGTCATGCAGTGTCATAGGACTAATTGAAGGAGAGAATTCCAAGATAAAAGTGTCTATTGTTTAGGCGGGTGAAGTTTGGCTACAAATCTTGAGGTGGTTCTTGCACTAGAATGGTTGTTCGTTATCAGAAGAGCAGATGTCTGGTGAGCCATTTTGGTGTTTTATTTTATTTTCTGCTTATAACAAAAGAAAATTCATGGAGGAATTTTTCCATCCTCTAAAGAAAGAGCAGTAATGAGGTAAAGGGTAGAGTAAAAGCTAAACATGTAGTAAAACAAGTAGTCAGACCTGATACATTTTCTAGAATAAATTAGTTGCATCAAAGGAAAAATAGGTATGTCAGTCTAAAATATGCTTGGTTTGAGTGCAAGAACCGGGTCAAGTTTAGGATAAATTGGTATATCAGTAATCATTGCTTTATCTAATAAAAACCAGTACATCACAGCGCAACCAGCTGTACCCTCATCTACTGTATCCTCACCCATCCCCTGTAGACTGTGAGCCCTCGCAGGCAGGGTCCTCTCCTCTCCTCTACCAGTCTGTGTCTTGTATTGTCCATGATTATTGTCCTTGATTTTATGTATACCCTTTTCACTTGTAAAGCGCCATGGAATAAATGGCGCTATAATAATAAATAATAATAATAATATGCTGTAAATAAAAGTACCTTACAATTAGCAGATAGATTTATGACAACTGATATTAAATACAATTTTTTAAATTACCGTATTTTTCGCTTTATAAGACGCACTTGTTCCCCCAAATTTTGGGGGAAAGTAAGGGGTGCGTCTTATAAACCGAATATACGGGGGGGGTGTACATATATATATATATATATATATATATATATATATATATACTGCAGGGTCCGCTCTTGAGCGGTGCTGGGACAGGTGACAGCTGCGGGCGGCAGCGTTTGATCTCCTGCTCCCACTCATATAATATGCACAGCCGCTGTCCATGCTGAAACTGCATCACACTGAGGGGCTGGGGCAGCGGGGCATATTATATCTGCCTGCGCCCTCCTTTGATCGCACATGATCCCCCCTGCGTTAGATATGGCCCCCGTGCTGCTGCCCATAGTAAAATAAAAAAAGCTTTACTTACCTCCAGCACTGATCTCCGGTCTCCTGCTGCTGCTGTCTGTGATAAGGCACGCAGAGATGATATCACTCTGCTGTGCCGATCATATGACCAGCAGCAAGAACCAGGAAGTGCAGGAAGCCGGAGCTCAACCCCACGGAGGGAGACACAGTGATTACAGCGCTGAGAAGGTAAGGAAAGAGTGTTTTATTTTATTATGGGCAGCAGCCTGGGGAGCATATCTAACACAGGGGAGATGTGCCATCTATAGTGGCCATGGGCAGCACACATGGGGGGCATATCTAACACAGGAGAGGTGTGCCATCTATAGGGGCCATGGGCAGCACACATGGGGGGCATATCTAACACAGGGGAGATGTGCCATCTATAGTGGCCATGGGCAGCACACATGGGGGGCATATCTAACACAGGGGAGATGTGCCATCTATAGTGGCCATGGGCAGCACACATGGGGGGCATATCTAACGCAGGGGAGATGTGCTATCTATAGTGGCGATGGGCAGCACACATGGGGGCCATATCTAACACAGGGGAGGTGTGCCATCTATAGGGGCCATGGGCAGCACACATGGGGGCCATATCAAACACAGGGTAGGTGTACCATCTATAGGGGCCATGGGCAGCACACATGGGGGCCATATCAAACATAGGGGAGGTGTACCATCTATAGGGGCCATGGGCAGCACACATAGGGGCCATATCAAACACAGGGGAGGTGTACCATCTATAGGGGCCATGGGCAGCACAGGGGGACATGTCCCAGCACAAAGGGGCTATATTCAATATAAATGGGCCATATCCACATTAAGGGGGGCTAATTTTAGAATGGGGGGCTATGAGGGACATATACCCTATATGATTTGTTAGACGGACACTGGCATTATAAGATGGACCCCATTTAACATTAAAAAAAAAAAATAATCTCTTTTCCTTCACCAAATTTGGGGGTGCGTCTTATAATCAGGTGCGTCTTATAAAGCGAAAAATACGGTAAATATATTTCTAAAAGGTGCTAGTGACAAGAATTTCTCACCAGATGTCGGTAACAACCCTTCCAACCCACAAAGAAATCACAACCATAGAAGTCCATACATTTAGTGATGTGTAAGAATGAAAAATAACACAGGGAAAAATGATTGAACATGTTTAAGAAAATTTATTCAACACTTTGTACAAAAGCCTTTGTTGGTGATTACAGCTTCAAAACGCCTCTTCTATTGATGAGCATGGTTGCATGCATTGCTCAGGTGTGATTTTGGGTCCATTCTTCCACACAAACACTATTCAAATTCTAAAGGTTCAGTGGGCTCCTTCTATGAACTTTGAGCTTAAGTTACTTTCATAAATTTTCATTTTTGATTCAGGTCAGGTGATTGGCTTGTGCATTCTAGAGGCTTTATTTTTATTCTCTGAAACCAATTGAGAATTGGTTGGTGTTATGATTTTCCATGTTTTTTTCTCCTCTCTTTCTTCACATCTTCAATACTTATTTCTTGTGTTATTTCTCATTATTACTCATAATTTATGAATATCTATGGTTTGATTTCTTGCCTGTGTGGATTGGATGGGTAGTCACTGACATCTGGTAAGAAATTCATATCAAATGCACCTTTAGAAATATATTTAAAAAATTGGTGATGTGTTAAATACTTATTTCCCTTGATATACAGCTCTGGCAAAAATTAAGAGACCACTGCATAGTTATATTAAAAGCAGCTTCTCTACATGTCTGACACATTCCATTTCAATGTCAGTTGAATTCCAACCAGAGTGCACCTCATTCTACTTAATGCACTTCGGATTAGGTGATCACCTGAACCAAATCTTATTTAACGAGAGAAATTATAAAAAACAACTGCTGTGGTCTTCACAATCCCCTTGCAATAGGACAAGCTGGGTGGCAAAACAAGTGCTAATAATAACCCAAAAGTAATAGGAATGAAAAAATAACTTTTAACCATGCCAAAGGAATTGAAAAGTTTTGAGTGAGGAAAAGAAGGGATCAATTCTGGCTTTACAAGGGGCTGCTGATAAGTCTTTGGCTTAACCCAGAAAGAAACGAGATAGGATGATGAAACTTTACAATTATTCCACATACTCTCCATTGATGTCAACACACTTCTTACATCGGTATTCCAAGTTCTATAAGGCTATGTGCCCACGGGACAATGTACCCGCGGATTTTGCTGCAGAAAACCTGCAGATTTTTCTGGATTTTCTAGATAAATATGCAGGTTTTAGCAAGTACAGACACTCCCCATGTTAACCTATGGGACATGGGGAGTGCTGTGTCCATGCTGCGGTATGTGCGACTGCGGAATATGCTGCAGATGTCCTGCAGCCGCACGTAACTGCATGTCAATTATTCCTGCGGAAATACCTGCGGATGTCCCGCCTCTCCACCATGGAGATAGAGGCCGGGACTTCCGCAGGTAGATCGCATGAATGTCCGCAGGTTTACCGCAGATATTTCGCTGGAATTCCGCAAAAATGGATAGTTGCGGATTCCGGGGATCAGCTGCGGGAAACCTGCAAACATACCTGCAGATATATCTGCAGGTACCTTGTCCCGTGGGCACATAGCCTAAGCCTAGCAAAAAGAAGGATTTCAGTTGTGCCTCAAACCAGGCATCCGTAACAGCCATGGCATCAGAAAGGGTGTGAAATGTGGTATCTTTCAGGTTTTTCTTCAGGTTTGGAAACGATAGTTTGAGGGAGCTAGATCTGGTGAATAATGTGGGTGGTGAACCAGCTGGAAGCCCAGCTCTGCCAGTTTTGGCATGGTCGCTTGTGCAGTGAGCGGAGGCGTTGTCATGCAGGAACAAGATTCCTATGGACAGCTTGCCGCATCTTTTGGCCCTCAGAGATGCATTCAATTGATCCAAAAGAGCAATGTAATACCTTGCATTGATGGTGGAACCCTGTTGAAGGTAGTCCACTAGCAGCATGCCCTACTTATCCCAGAACACAGATGTCATCACCTTAGTGGCTAATTTTTGCTCCCTGAACTTCTTTGGACGAGGAGAACCGCTGTGCCTTCACTCTTTTGACTGCTCCTTTTTTTCAGGATCATATAAATAAATCCAGGTCTCATCCATAGTGATCAGTCGATCCAGGAAGTTCTTATCAGTCTGGAAACACTGACAAATGGACCGGGAAGTTTTCACTCGCATGCTTCTCTGATCTGTTGTCAAACATTTGGGGACCCACTTTGTAGATAGCTTCCTCATGTCCATATGTTCATTAATAATGACACAAACATTTTCACAGGAAATCCCTATGATGTCTGCTAATGATTTAGATGAAATTCGTCGATTCTCCTGTATGAGATTGTGCACAGCATCGACGATCTCCGGACCAACAAACACTCTCGGTCATCCAAGACGTTCCTCATCATTGGTGCTGAAGTGGCCCGATTTAAATTTGGCAACCCAGTTCTTAACTGTGGAATAAGAAGGGCATTGATCCCCCAATGTCTGCGACATATCAGTATGAATATCTTTTGCGGACTTTCCTTGCAGTAACAAGAATTTTATCACTCCTCTGCTCTCAGTTACTGTGAATATCGCATTAGACTCCGCCATTATGTTTTCCCGCGTGTGTAGAACACAGTGGCTATCAGCAACAAACACAAAATTTTGAAAACATATTAGACACATAAGGCTTTCATGTGATGTAACATTCATTACCAAAGAAACTAAAAAAGATCATAAAGCCAAAGACTTATCCGCAGTCCCTCGTGCTAACAGAGGGATACAGTGAGCATCATGTTGCCTCCATTCTTCAAATTTCTCTAAGACGGCAGTCCATTACAACAAGGTCAAGCAGCAGACATTGGGGACAAGAAAGCTACAGACCGGCATAAGGTGAAAGCGACTCTTCACTGGTGAGGATGACCGTCATCTTATTCGAATGTCACTTAGCAACCGCAGGATGACATTAAGTCACCTACGAAAGCAATGGCAAATGGCAGCTGGGGTGAAGTGCATGGCAACAACAGTTCGTAACAGGCTCCTAGAGGCAGGGCTCAAGTCATGTAAAGCTAGAAAAAAGCCTTTCATCAATGAGAAGCAAAGGAGAGCCAGGCTGAAGTTTGCCAAAGACCATAAGGATTAGACCAGAGAGGACTGGAATAAGGTAATCTTCTCTAATTTTCAGCTTTGCCCAACACCTGGTCATCTAATGGTTAGACGAAGACCTGGAGAGGCGTACAAGCCACAATGTTTTGCACCCACTGTGAAATTTGGTGGAGGATCGATGATGATCAGGGGATGCTTCAGCAAGGCTGGAATTGGGCAGATTAAACTTTGTGAAGGACGTATGAATTAAGCCGCGTACAAGGTTATCCTGGAAAAACACTTGCTTCCTTCTGCTCAGGCAATGTTCCCCAGCTCTGATGATTGTTTTTTCCAGCAGGACAATGCGCCATGCCACATAGCTAAGTCAAACACTGTGTGGATGAAGGACCACCACATCAAAACCCTGTCATGGCCAGCCCAATCTCCAGGCCTGAACCCCATTGAAAACCTCTGGAGTGTAATCAAGAGGAAGATGGATAGTCACAAGGCAACAGACAAAGAAGAACTGCTAACGTTTTGCACCAGGAGTGGCATAAGGTCACCCAAAAGCAGTGTGAAAGACTGGTGGAAAGCATGCCAAAACGCATGAAATCTGTGATTAAAAATCATGTTTATTCCACAAAATATTGATTTCTGAACTCTTCCTGAATGAAAACATTAGTATTGTTGTTTCTAGATGATTATGAAGTTGTTTTCTTAGGTATGTTTCTTTCTTGAGGTATGAAGGCAATGCAATTTTTTGTTATTTTGACCATTTCATATTTTCAGACAATAAATACAAAATTTTTTGCTTGCAAATTCAGAGACATGTTGTCAGTAGTTTATAGAATAAAAGAACAATTTACATTTTACTAAAAAAAATATACCTATATAGAGAAAAATCAGTAAATTTTGTAATGGTCTCTTAACTGTCGCCAGAGCTATATATATATATATATATATATATATATATATATATATATATATATATATATATATATACACAAAGTAAAGACCAAAAGTTTGGACACACCTTCTCATCTCTAGAACAACTGTTAAGAGGAGACTTTGTGCAGCAGGCCTTCATGGTAAAATAGCTACTAGGAAACCACTGCTAAGGACGGGCAACAAGCAGAAGAGACTTGTTTGGGCTAAAGAACACAAGGAATGGACATTAGACCAGTTGAAATCTGTGCTTTGGTCTGATGAGTCCAAATTTGTGATTTTTGGATCCAACCACCGTGTCTTTGTAGAAAAGGTGAACGGATGGACACTACATGGCTGGTTCCCACCATGAAGCATGGAAGAGGAGGTGTGATGGTGTGGGGGTGCTTTGCTGCTGACACTGTTGGGGATTTATTCAAAATTAAAGGCATACAGAACCAGCATACCTACCACAGCATCTTGCAGCGGCATGCTATTCCATCCGGTTTGCGTTTAGTCGCACCATCATTTATTTTTCAACAGGACAATGACCCCAAACACACCTCCAGGCTGTGTAAGGGCTATTTGACTAAGAAGGAGAGTGGTGGGGTGCTACGCCAGATGACCTGGTCTCCACAGTCACCAGACCTGAACCAATCGAGATGGTTTGGGGTGAGCTGGACCGCGAAGTAAAGGCAAAAGGGCCAAGAAGTGCTAAGCATCTCTACGAACTCCTTCAAGACTGTTGGAAGACCATTTCCGGTGACTACCTCTAGAAGCTCATCAAGAGAATGCCAAGAGTGTGCAAAGTAGTAATGAAAGCAAAAGGTGGCTACTTTGAAGAACCTAGAATATAAGACACATTTTCATTTGTTTCACACTTTAAGTATTTCATTCCACATGTTTTAATTCATAGTTCTAATGCCTTCAATGTGAATCTACAATTTTCAGAGTCCTGAAAATAAAGAAAACTCTTTGAATGAGAAGGTGTGACCAAACTTTTGGTCTGTACTGTATATCTAATATATAAAGCTGAATGTGTGTATGTATGTATGTATGTGTGTATGTCCGGGATTGGCATCTGCACCGTCGCAGCTGCAGCCACACAATTTTGAACACTCACACGTCTGGACCCCGAGAGCGTCATAGGCTATGTTGTGAAGTGAAATTTTAACCCCGCGCGTTCCAATTTACCAATCAATTTTGCCCCTATCAACGTAACGGGGAAAAAGTGAAAAGAAAAGTGTATCCGCACTGTCGCATTTACAATCACGAAATTTTGCACAGACACCTCATGTGACCCAGAGAATGTCGTAGACTATGTTTTGACAGGAAAATGTAACCCCGCGCTTTACAGTTACTCTCCAAAAAACATGCCTCCATTAAAGTAAATGGATCCTGGAACTACAGGTTATTAGTAGGAGCTGTGATTGGTTGCGATAGGAACAAAAGACATTCATAGTATAAGAAGCTTATATGTGAGGTAATAAGATGTCGGTGGGGAGACGGATAGAGAGAGACAGACAGAGAGACAGACAGGGAAAAGACAGAGAGATAGAGACAGACAGGGAAAGAGACAGACAGAGACAAACGGTGAAAGAGACAGACAGAGACAGACGAGGAAAGAGACAGACAGAGACAGACCTGGAAAGAGACAGACCTGGCAAGAGACTGACCTGGAAAGAGACTGACCTGGGAAGAGACAGAAGGGGAAAGAGACAGACAGAGACAGACCTGGAAAGAGACAGACCTCGAAAGAGACAGATGGGGAAAGAGACAGATGGGGAAAGAGAAAGATGGGGAAAGAGACAGGCAGACAGGGAAGGAGGAGACAGCCAGAAAGACAGAAAAAGATAGATGGGGAAAGACACAGACCTTGATAGAGACAGACGGGGAAAGAGACAGAGAAATAGAGACAGGCAAGGAAAGAGACAGACAGAGACAGGCAGACAGGGAAAGAGACAGACAAAGAGACGGGGAGACAGACGGGGAAAGAGGCAGACCTGGGAAAGAGACAGATCTAGAAAGAGACAGATGGGGAAAGAACCAGAGAGATAGAGACAGACAAAAAAAGAGACAGACAGAGATAGGCAGATGGGAAAAGAGACAGACGGGGAAAGTGAGAGACCTGGAAAGAGACAGACGAAGCACATTACTTGGCCAATTTAGTAAAATCTGTGTGGAATATCTGTGGTGTTGAAATATATGTTGTGAAATGCTTCTATTAGCTTAGTTTTTGCCTTTTAATAATTATATTTCTATCTACTTGTTTTGTGGGTATGGTGTACAGAATACATTTTTGTTAATACATTCTATTTTGTTAACAACAGTTATTAACCCGGGCGAAGTCGGGTAGTACAACTAGTATAATATATAAAGCTGAAATAAGTGTGTGTGTGTGTGTGTTTGTGTGTGTGTGTGTGTGTATGCACTGTATGTGTGTATGTCTGGGATTGGCATCTGCACCGTCGCAGCTACAGCCACAAAATTTTGCACACTCACACGTCTGGACCCCGAGAGCATCATAGGCTATGTTGTGAGGCGAAATTTTAACCCCGCGCATTCCAATTTACCAATCAATTTTGCCCCTATCTACATAATGGCGGAAAAAGTGAAACGAAAAGTGTTGGAGGCAAATTCACAGCTGCCAGATGTGAACAAGGGGGACTTAAAGAATGAGAGCGATGGCGCCAAAGAGTATATATACAGTTGCAAAGGTGGGGCCCTGACATGGGATACTGACCACACTCGGGGATTTGAACACACACACAAAATGCGCCACACACTACCACGTGCTTGAACACATATACCACCCTCAGCACACATTTCACCACACATACATCAACCTCGCCACATAATCGCTGTAAAACACACACAAGTCTGGTATATATACCATCCTCATCACACATTTCACCACACATACACCAACCTTGCCACATAATCGCCCTAAAACACACACAAGTCTGGTATTATCCTTCAAAAATAAAAATCTGATTAATAAGCAGCCAAACTACAAGAACAACAAATATACCATATAGGAAATACGGCAGCTGTCAGTCACATGACCTGTCTATTATGTGTATTTGTAAGCTAATATATACTGTCAGGGGGAGGGCTTTCTGTTGCCTGGGGATTTATCAGGCTGCCAATAGCAACCAATCACAGCTCAGCTTCTATTTTGCTACAGTTAATTAATCTGAGCTCTGATTGGTTAATATAGGGAACAAAGGATATTCTCAGTATAACAAAGCTTGTGTGAGGTAATAGGATGTCAGTCAGGGTGTGTTGGTGGAAAGGCTTATGTCAGTCACATTACCTCTATGTGAGAGGGTATAGAAACTGTCAGTTACAGACTATTTTTATCACAATAATGCCTCATAAGAAAAGGAATTCCTTGGCACGAATGTCAGCTGATGCGAAAAGAAAAGCTGCATCACGGGCCAATGAAAAATGTGAAGACCGAGAAACAAGGCTGACACACATGAGAACAGCAGCTGCTTCCTCAAGAGCCAATGAACTTTCTGAGGAGAGGGAAGCGAGGCTTGCAGACAAGAGAACAAGAGCTGCTTCCTCAAGAGCCAATGAACTTTCTGAGGAGAGGGAAGCGAGGCTTGCAGACAAGAGAACAAGAGCTGCTTCCTCAAGAGCCAATTAACTTTCTGAGGAGAGGGAAGCGAGGCTTGCAGACATGAAAACAAGAACTGCTTCCTCAAGAGCCAATGAACTTTCTGAGGAGAGGGAAGCGAGGCTTGCAGACAAGAGAACAAGAGCTGCTTCCTCAAGAGCCAATGAACTTTCTGAGAGGGAAGCGAGGCTTGCAGACATGAAAACAAGAGCTGCTTCCTGAAAGGCCAATTAACTTTCTGAGGAGAGGGAAGCGAGGCTTGCAGACATGGAAACAAGAACTGCTTCCTCAAGAGCCAATTAACTTTCTGAGGAGAGGGAAGTGAGGCTTGCAGATAAGAGAAGAAGAGCTGCTTCCTCAAGGGCCAATGAGTCATCTCAGCAGAGAGAAGGCCGATTTGCCACTAAGAGAATTGCTATTTCTTCCACCAGGGCACAGGAAATGGTTGGAGATTTGAAAAATGCTGCCTTTTGTTACCAGTCAGACATAAACAATCAGGATCATCCTAAAGTTCAGATAGGAAAAATGGATGTGGTTTGCATGTACTGCAGTACCCTGAAATGGAAAGATGAACCACCAGGTTTATGCTGTGCAAATGGCAAGATACAACTTCCACCTCTCCTGTAACCACCAGATCCCCTAAAGTCTCTGATGACAGGTAACAGTAAAATATCAAAGCATTTCTTGGACAACATTAGGAAGTACAACTCCTGCTTCCAAATGACATTATTTGGTGCAACAAAAGAAATGTTTACAACAGGATTCATGCTAATAGGATTTTTAACAGCGGTTATTAACCGGGCGAAGCCAGGTAGTACAGCTAATATATACTGTACATAGTGTTTATATATAATATATATTATATACACACACACACTCACATACAGTAAATTCAATGGGGAAAATAAGTATTTGATACACTGACGATTTTGCAAGTTTTCCCACCTACAAAGAATAGAGAGGTCTGTAATTTTTATCATAGGTACTCTTCAACTGTGACAGACAGAATGCCAAAAAAAATACAGATAATCACATTGTATGATTTTTAAATTATTAATTTGAATTTTATTACATGAAATAAGTATTTGATCACCTACCAACCAGCAAGAATTCTGCTTCTCAAAGACATGTTATTTTTTTCTTTAAGAAGCCCTCCTACTCTGCACTCATTATCTGTATTACTTGCACCTGTTTGAACTCATTACCTGTATAAAAGGCACATGTCCACACACTCAATCAATTGCACTTCAATGTCTCCACCATTGCCAAGACCAAAGAGCTGTCTAAGGTCACCATGGACAAAACTGTAGATATGCACAAAGCTGGGATGGGCTACAGGTCAATAGACAAGCAGAGTGGTGAGAATGCAACAACTGTTGGAACAACTATTGGAAAAAAGAAGAAACACAAAATGACTTCAATCTTACTCTGTCTGTGGCTCTATGCAAGGTCTCACCTCTTGGGGTAAGGATGATTCTAAGGCCCCTTTCACACGTCAGTGATTCTGGTACGTTTGTGCTTTTTTTTTAAACGTACCAGAATCACTGACATACGCAGACCCATTATAATGAATGGGTCTGCCCACACGTCAGTGATTTTTCACTGTACGTGTCTCCATGCAGCGTACCCGCGTGTGCGTGATTGCTGCATGGAGACATGTCCATTTTTTTCTGGCATCACTGATGTTCCACGGACCACGCAGTGGTGTGGTCCGTGAAACACGTGCCAGAAAAAAACGTGCATTTAAAATAATAAACATTTTAACTCACCCGGCGTCCAGCGATGTCCTCTGCAGCCCGTTCTCCCTGCTGCTTCTAAGCCGGCTGATTACTGTCGCGCATATTCATTATGCGCGACACAGCCGACCCGGAAGCAGCTGCTGCAGGGGTCACCGCTGGCCGGATGCTGCATCGCGGGAGGATTCAGCACCATGGAGAGCGGGAGCGGGCGCAGGTGAGTTGATTTCTAAGTGCAATCACGGGCCACGGATAACGGAGCCCGGATTGCACTTAGACAACCCACGTGTGCCGTGATTCACGGCACACGCAGGGACATGTACGTGTTTTACACGCCAGTGAAAAACGTCACTGTTTTTCACTGACGTGTGAAACGGGCCTTAGAAAGATCAGGAATCAGCCTAGAACTAAACGGGAGGATCTGGTCAATGACCTGAAGACAGCTCAGTCTCAACGATTACTGTTAAGTTACACACTACGCCTTCATGGATTAAAATCCTGCAGGACACACAAAGTCCCTCTGCTCATGCCAGCACATGTCCAGGCGCGTTTGAAGTTTACCAATGACCATCTGGGTGATCCAAAAGAAGCATGGGAGAAGGTCATGTGGTCAGATGAAACCAAAATAGAACATTTTGGTTTCAACTCCACTCGTTTTTGGAGGCAGAAGGATGAGTACAACTCTAAGTACACAGTCCCTATCGTAAATCATGGGGGTGAAATCATCGTACTTTTGGGGCTGCTTTCCTGCAAAGGGGACAGGATGACTGCACCGTATTGAAGGGAGGATGGATGGGGTCAAGTGTTGCAAAATATTGGCCAACAGCCTCCTTCTCTCAGTAAGGGCATTGAAGATGACTCGTGGCTGGGTCATATAGCATGAAAACGTCCCAAAACACACACCTAGGGTAACTAAAGGGTAGCTCCATAAGAAGAATTTTAAGGTCCTGGAGTGGCCTATCCAGTCTTCAGACCTGAACCCAAAAGAAAATCTTCAGAGGAAGCTTAAACTCAATGTGGCCCAGCGACAGCCCTGAAACTTGAAAGATCTAAAGAAGATCTGTATAGAGGAGTGGGACAAAATTTCTTGCTGCAGTGTGTGTGAACTTGGTCAAGAACTACAGAAAACGTCTGGCCTTTGTAATTGCCAACAAAGGTTTTCTGTTATTTTTTTGTGTTTTGTTTTTTTGTGGGGGGGAATTCTGTCACAGTTGCAATGTACCGATGATAAAAATTGAAGACCTCCCCATGTAGGTGGGAAAACTTGCAAAATCGGCAGTGAATCAAATACTTATTTTTCCGCCTGTACATACCCTGACAACCAAAAAGGTAGCAACATTTTGATCTTTTGATTTTCAGGCTCCATATCTCACCATTATCTATAGCTTTAAAGGGAATCAAACATCAGGATTTTCGTGTATAAGGTGCAGCCAGTGCAGTACTGGCACTATCAGGCACAGGCTGTACATACTATTAGTGGGCAGCTCGGATGTGTAGGCTGTGAAATCCAAGTTTATAAAGTTTGAAAATTCATCATCTTTTTGATTGACGTGTGCACCTCTCCTGATAATATCCGGGCGGGTTATGCACGTGGATTCCCACCACCCGCCGCCTGTTCCTCCCTCCCTCTGGCTATATGTAAATTTATACTCTTCTGTTACACGGCGTCGGAGATAGCGCCTGCGCATAGCGCTCATCTCCGGCTCCGTGTTTCTGAAGCCCACAGTATTATTGTGCATGAGAGGGCGGCGCATGTGCCCTCGCTTCTTCAGATCTGTTGGGTCCGCGGGAACGCGCGCGGTGTCACAACAGGACTGGAGAACAGCTGATCTTACAGATTAGCTGCAGCAGACAATATCGTAGCAGATGTCTGCTGCGGCTAATCGGGGTAAGATCAGCTGTTTTCCAGTCCTGTTGTGACACCTCGCGTGCTCCCACGGTAACACCGGATCTGAAGAAGCGAGGGCGCATGCGCCGTCCTCTCATGTACAATAATACTGTGGACTTCAGAAACACAGAGCCGGAGATGAGCGCTATGCGCAGGCGCTAATTCTGATTCCGTGTAACAGAAGAGTAGAAATTTACATACAAGCCAGAGGGAGGGACGAACAGGCGGCGGGGGGCGGGAATCTACGTGCATAACCCGCCCGGATATTATCAGCAGAGGTGCACACATCAATCAAAAAGATGATGAATTTTCAAACTTTATAAACTTGGATTTCACAGCCTACACATCCGAGCTGCCCAGTAACGGTATGTACAGCCTGTGCCTGATAGTGCCAGTACTGCACTGGCTGCACCATATACACGAAAATCCTGTTTGGTTCCCTTTAAACGTGAGACTACCATTGTTATAGATAATCATCTTGGCTATCTCTCACATGAATTTGGCTTGAAAATATGTAGCATATGATTATGCAGATTCTTGTCATGTCATTTCATTGTTATTGTTTTGCTTCTAAAATTCTACATTTTAATTTTTATTATTTTGTTAGTAAAGGTGTAAATCCTCCTTTGGCTTTCAACCCTTCTGGGCATGATCTTGAGCAGAATCAAGCATGTTTCAATGAAAATCTTATCCCAGATCTATTCTATGTGGTCCCAATGTAGGTGCATACTGGTCGACTCACTTGAGTATGTATACAGCTTTTTCTAAAACTCCACCCACAAGAGTTTGATTAGGTTGAAGTCTGGGGATTGTAGAGTCAATCTAGCCCCTCTATTTCATTGTCATTGAACAAGTTATTCACCAATATCGACGTATGCTTTGAGTCGTTGTCCTGCTGGAACACCGTCGTCTGTTTCATACCCATAGCACTGAAGGGCGGCATGGTGGCTCAGTGGTTAGCACTGACTTTCTTGCAGCGCTGGGGTCCTGGGTTCTAGTTTCACTACGGACAACATCTGCAAGGAGTTTGTACATTCGCCCCGTGTTTGTGTGGGTTTCCTACGGGTTCTCCGGTTTCCTCCCACACTCCAAAAACATACTGATAGGGAATTTAGATTGTGAGCCCCAATGGGGACAGTGTTGTCAATGTATGTAAAGCGCTGTGAAATTAATAGCGCTATATAAGTGAATAAATATTATTATTATTATTATTATTATTATTATAAGTGTACAAATGAACTGATCTTGTATGATACTCACACGTAGCTCAGCATTAGAACCACCATTGATCTTGCTCAAGTATCTAACGCCTTTGGCTGTAAAACAACCCTATATCATATCCACCAAACTTAACAGTTTCTTCAATTTTATCGATCAGTTTGCCCTTTTTCCTTTGTTTTTTTCCAGACCCATGTGCAGCCATCAGAGCCTAATCTAATGAATTTTGTCTCATCGCTCCAAATCATCTTTTTCCAATCTTCTACTGTCCACTTTTAGTACTTTTATGTAAACTCAAGCTGACGTTTCTTATGATGATATTGAAGTCGAGGCTTCATCGCCTGATTTTGTGCCACCATTTCAGACTTGTTTAACGTGCGTCGCACAGTGCTTGATGGATGTTTGTTATTTCACTATTACATAGCATATAAGCCTCCTCCACTGATGAGTTTTTGGCTCCAGAACTGATAGACCTTGTGATGAGTCGACTTGTTGAAGCTAATTTTTTGCCTGGACGTCTACCTCTTGGCTTCTGAATGGATGGGTGGATTTCATTTTGTATTGTTACAACTAACATTGCAGTTTGGCAATTTCCTTGGTCGAGAGACCGCTACCGATGAGCTAGATGCTGTTTCTCTTTTTTTGGAAAATCTTCTTCATGGCTGCTCCTCGATTCGAACCAGTGTCCTTTTGCTTATAAATCAATCTAGTAATACACTGAGCTATTAGGGAATGTGAGAACAGGTTGTAATTTGCAGTATGCAGGAAGAAAGGTTTTCCCACCACCGGGAGCAAAACATTAACAATGCAGTGACAGACTAGAATCTGCATAACTAATAATAAGCTATATAGTTACAAGACAACAAGGTAGTCTATAAAATATAAGTAGTCTCACATTCAAAACTGTAGTGGATGGTGAGATATGGAGCTTGAAAGTCAAGCCAATGTTAACATTTCGCTCATCTCTTTGTTTGTGTGTGTGTGTGTGTGTGTGTGTGTGTGTATGTATGTATGTATGTATGTATGTATGTATGTATGTATGTATGTATATATATATATATATATATATATATATATATATATATATATATATACACACACACACTCAGGGAGATCAGACAGAAAGACCACAGCAGCCCTAACCCATATCATGAGTACGGGCAGCTGCGGTCTCCTATGGACAACACTCCAGCATGTCTGGATTGTGGGCCCGTACCCTTACAGTGTAAATTTGGGGTGCTTTCTAAATAACTCAATACACTGCCGCTAATGTCTAAACTGATGGCAAGAAAAGTGAGTACACCTCTAAAGGAAAATGGACAAATTATGCTCAAAGTGTCAATATTTTGTTTCGGCCACCATTATTTTCAATCACTGCCTAAACTCTATTGTTCATTAGAGCTTCACAGGTTGCCACTAGAATCCTCTTCCACACCTCCATGATGACATCACGAAGCTGGTGGATGTTAGACACCTTACGCTGCTCCACCTTCCACTTTAAGATGCCCCACAGATGCTCAATAGGGTTTAGGTCTGGAGATATGCTTCGCTAGTCCAAAACCTTTACCCTCGGTTTCTTTAGCAAGGCAGTGGTTGTCTTGTGTTTGGGGTCTTTATCATGTTGGAATACTGCCTTGCGGCTCAGGTTCCGAAGGGAGGGGATCATGCTCAGCTTCAGTATGTCCCAGTTCATGTTGGCTTTCATGGTTCCCTCAGTGAACTGTAGCCCCCCTACAGCACTCATGCAGCACCAAACCATGATACTCCCAGCACCATGCTTTACTGTAGGCAAGACACACTTGTCTTTGCATTTCTCACCTGGTTGCCGCCACACATGCTTGCCACCATCTGAACCAAACAAATTTATCTTGGTCTCATCAGGGGGGTCTATTCACTTTTGTAATAGCGATATATATACACACACATACATTTAAATACATACTTACATACTTTTCAGTAGGCCATTTCTGAGTTTAAAATCATTTTTTCAGTTGGTCTTATATAATATTCTAATTTTCTGTGGTAATGCCTTTTGGGTTTTCATTGGCTGGAAGCCATAATCATCAACATTAACAGAAATAAAAACTTAAAATAGATTACTCTGTTTGTAATGACTCTATGTAATATATGCGTTTCCCTTTTTGTACTGAATTACTGAAATAAATGAACTTTTTGATGATATTCTAATTTATTGAGATGCACCTGTATGTCTTTGGAGTGTAGGAGGAAACCGGAGTTGCTGGAAGAAACCAATGCAAACACAGGTAGAACATACAAACTCCTTGCAGATGTTGTCCTTAGAGGCTTTTGAACCCAGGACCCAAGTTCTTCAAGACTGCAATGCTAACCACTAAGCCACCGTGCCGATAATGATCAAAAAGTATCGCTTTTTTTCCATGGTTTTGATTTTTTTTTTTCACGGTGTTCACTGAAGGAGTAAATTAGTGTAAGAGTTTATAGTTTGTTCCAGAGGCGGCAAGACAAAATATGTGTACTTTTTCTTGTTTATTTTTGTTTTACATAAATATATGTATAGTATATGCACATACATTGCAATGCTTTAAACCTGAGTGGTATATTGAGTGAACGCCTTTTAGACCATGTTCTTGGCATGTCTAACAGGCCATGGTAGCTAGCAGACCCAGAGGTCGTTGCTTGCCAAGACAACTATCGGGCCACCGTGATCACGTTGAGGTGGTCCTAAATGCTGCATTCGCTATTGATCACGGCACTTAGGAGATTAAACAACCAGATGCTGCGACAGCTGAAACTCTGCTGATCACGGTGCAAGTTTACATCATTTTGCAGGAACCCCTTCCCGGCGTATGCAGTTAGAGCTTCCAGTGTATAAGGTAGCCTAAGAACTTCCTCCATTGTCACCATGTACTAAGGCCAACCAAGCACATTAGGCCCCTCCCAAAGGAATGAAAAAAAAAATAAAAATCATAAAATGATATGTACACCAAATTGTTACAAGAAAATCTACAACTTGTTCTTAAAAAAACAACGCAATTTAATATCACGACAATCTTATCAACCCAAAAAATTAAGGCATTATGGCACATAATTTAATGTGTTGTGTATTGAACTTTGGAAAAAAATGCACCACAGTTTAAAGCATTTTGGCACATAATGTAACATCAAGATTTAGACCAATTTTCTATATATTTTATTTTATTCATTCAACAAGGGGTTGTGGCTCAAAATACAAAAATGTGCTCCACTGCTCCATTCAGTACATTTGGTGTACCCCAAAATGGTGTTTATGAAAAGAATTTAGTTATGGCTCTTGGAATACGTTAAAAAAAATGGTCTGACCGTTAAAGGGGGTTTTCAACCATATAAAATTCTGTCTAGAAGAGCACTAAATAGTAAGTGAGAGAACTTCCTAACATTAACGCAGGTACCGTACCATGATAAACTAGACAAAGCTGTCAAAAACTATGAGTAGTTAATATGGACATGAAAACTAATAGAACTATATTTAATTTTAGCCATGATTTTATAGACCATATAGGCCACTTTACACGCAGAGATAAATCTTTGGCAGATCTGTGGTTGCAGTGAAATCATGGACATATTGTTCCATTTGTACACAGCCACAAACCTGACACTGATTGTCCACAATTTCACTACTACCACAGATCTGCCGCAGATTTATCTCTATGTGTGACAGGGCCTTACGTCTCCTTTTAACCCCTAAGGCTATGTGCCCACGTTGCGGAAAATGCGCGGATTTTGCTGTGGATTTCTCGCGGAAAAGCCGCGGATTTTCCAGAAATCTGCAGCACAGATACTCCCCAGCCATTTCTATGGCATTTGGGAAATGCTGTGCCCACGCTGCTGATTTTTCCGCAGCGGAAATCGTACGGATTTTCGTGAGGAAAAATCTGCAGCATGTCAATTATTGTTGCGGATTTTCGTGTGGATTTTGCCTATTCAACTGAATTAAAAAAAAATTGCAAAATCCGCAACAAAATCCGCGTCAAATCCGCATCAAATCCACACCTATGAAAAGGTGTGGATTCCGGGGGAAAGCTGCGGATTTTGATGCAGAAAAATCCGCAGATACAGAGTCCCGTGGGCACACAGCCTTAAGGACGAAGCAAATGTTGTACTTAATGACCAGGCCAGGTTATAACTCTAGAACACTTCAACGTCCGCCGGTGATTCTGACATTGTTTTTTCGTGACATATTGCAGTTCAGGAAAGTTATAAATTTAGGAAGATAATTTTTGCTTTTATTTGTGAAAAAAGTTGGACATTTGACAAAAATTTTGAAAATTTTGCGATTTTCAAACTTTTAATTTTTATGCCCTTAAACCAGAGAGTTATGTCACACAAAATAGTTAACCTCTTACCCCCTTTCGGCGTACTCGGTATGTCCTGCCTCATGTCGGTATTCTCACCACCGGCTGCTGCGGACAGCCAGCGGTGAGTTCCGCACATGTCAGCTGATTTGAACAGCTGACATGTGCGGCTATCAGGAACAAGTGGATCTGCTATCCACCCATGTCTGTTAACCCCTTACATTGCGCTGTCAAAATGTGACAGTGCGGTGTACATCCCAGCCACGGTAAGCACTCTCACCCGGCTCCATCGAAAGTCACGTGACATGATCACGTGAAGCCGATAGTTGCCATGGTAGCACAGGGTGATGTGTTGACTCCTGTACCTATCATGAGTCAGTTCCTCTTACAGCCGACAGAGCGCCGTGTGTGAGAGAGAAGCTTTTCTGCAGATCAGAGCAATGCAGCTGTGATCTACAGAAATGAACCAGCAATCAGACTGCTGATCCTTATAGCCCCCTAAAAAGTAAAAAAAAAAAAGTTTTAAAAAATTTAAAAAAAGAATAAAAAAACAAAAGTTAAAATCACCCCCATTCGCCCCACTGACAATTAAAGGGTTAAAAAAAATATATACACATATTTGGTATCACCATGTTCAGAAACGCCTGATCTATCAAAATATAAAATCAAGTAATCTAATCGGTAAACGGTTTAGCGGCAAAAAAATTCCAAATGCCAAAATT
This sequence comes from Anomaloglossus baeobatrachus, assembly GCF_048569485.1. Taxonomy (NCBI): domain Eukaryota; kingdom Metazoa; phylum Chordata; class Amphibia; order Anura; family Aromobatidae; genus Anomaloglossus; species Anomaloglossus baeobatrachus. The sequence continues at coordinate 277,387,647 of NC_134356.1, read as the reverse complement.
ACATTTTTTAGTTGTCGCAAATTTTGCTCAAAATGCAATAACAGGCGATAAAAACGTAGCATCTGTGCAAAAATGGTACCATTAAAATAGTCAGCTCGAGATGCACAAACATAAGCCATCACTGAGCCATAAATCCTGAAAAATGAGAACGCTACGGTTTTCGGAAATGTTTTTAAACAAATGTCTTAATTTTTTAATCCCCTAGATAACAGTAAACCTATTCATGTTTTGTGTCTACGAACTCCTACCGACCTGAGGCTTAGTTTTACCGTATAGTGAACACGGTGAACAAAATATTCCAAAAATAATTGTGCAATCACACTTTTTTTGCAATTTTTTCACACTTGGAATTTTTTTGCCATTTTCCAGTACACTATATAAATAAAACGTATGGTTTCATATGAAAGTACAACTCTTCCCGCAACATTGCCCTTATATGGGGCAAAAAAAAACGGAAAAATAAAAAAGTTATGGCTCTTGGAAGAAGGGTAGCAAAAAACAAAAATAAAAAAATGGAAAAACGCCCGAGGGTGAAGGGATTAATAAATAATATTAACCCCAATTTCGTATGAGCACAGTGGTACCCCACATGTGGCCAAAAACCTCTATTTGAACAAATGGGAGGGATCGGAACGGAAGGAGCACTATTTGAATTTTGAAAAAGTTGAAATAAACTGTGGCATCATATCACATTTGCAGGGTCCCTAGGGTACCTATACAGCAGAAACTCCCACAAATGACCCCATTTTGGAAACCAGACCACTATAGGTATTTATTCAGGGGTACATTGAGCATTTTGAATCCACAGTTACTTCATAAAAATGTTGCTGTAGCATCAAATTTCTCACTTTTAGGCTATGTGCCCATGATCCAGTGACACGGTGTCTAGTACACAATGTCAGTCCTCCTCTGGAGATGCAAGTGTTCTTCGCAGGAGAACGTAGCTGTCCATGCCCACTATCTGGGTTCGGGTCGCTGCGGACTTTTGCTCTAATCTTCCTGCGTAGAACACTCATCTCCGCAGCATACACTGACATGCTGAGGCTCAGAAAGCCACACTGTAGGTCAGTTTATGCTAAAGAGAAAAGAAGCACAGTGGGCAGAAGATTTCTAAAAATCCTTCCACTGTAATTGTACTGTACAACGCAGTGTTTTGGATGCAACAAAAACACTCTGTGTCCATCCCTGATCATGCGCAGGCAGCCTAAAAAGCTAGGATGGATGGATGGAAAACACATAATGTCCCACCCTCCTGCATATTCTAAGCTAGCACCCTTTAGTCACTTTCATGTGGCACTAAAGAGTGCTTAGCCTTGTATTTAGCCAAAAAATAAATAATCAATTAAAAAAACCGACATGGCCCCCCCCCATTTTTGATAGCTAGCTAGGGTAAGGCAGACGGCTGCAGCCTGCAGACCACAGCTGACAGCTTCATCTTGGCTGGTAATCCACAACTGAGGGCATCTCACACTGTTTTTTTTAATTATTTATAAATAAATAATTTAAAAAAAAAATGTGGGGTCCCCCTCAAATTGGATTACCAGCCAAGGTAAAGTGGACAGCTGTGGTCTGGTATTCTCAGGGTGGGAAGGTTCATAGATATTGGGCCCTTCCCAGCCTTAAAATAGCAGGCCGCAGCCGCCCCAGAAGTGGTGCATCCATTAGATGCGCCAATCCTGGCGCTTCGCTCCAGCTCATCCTGTTGCCCTGGTGCTTTGACAAATGGCGTAATATAAGGGGTTGATACCAGCTGCAATGTCAGCTGGCATCAAGCCCAGCGGTTAGTGATGTCATGGTGTCTATCAGATACCCAACATCACAAACCCAGTCAGTAACAAAAAAAATAGACTATAAAAAAAAATTAATTTGAAAAAACACTCCAACGCATTCCCTCATTCACCAATTTATTGAAATGAAAAAAATATCTGGTCCGCGGTAATCCATTTTGGAGGTCCCACAACGATTCTGTACCTTCCAGAATATGGGAGGCATGCTCAGTGAACGTTTCCCCCATTTTCTGGAAGTGCAGGCCCTCCATGTGAGCAGTGTGTGTGCAGTGACCTGAGAATATTGCACACAAACACCTCCCCGGGTTCAACCGAGAGCAGTATGAGCTGCAGTAAGCTCAGTGTCACTGCGAGTAGGAAGCCGGCTGACAGCCACTCTGTGCATGTGGCCACCATCTTTTCAGAGTTATCACGTGGACCAGAGCAGCAGGTACCGGTACACGGGGGTGCGGGGGGTGACAGAGGATTGACAGGTTGTGACTTGGCTGGACCTGGGGAGGACTTTTTTGTTGCATCTGACAAGTCACATGCGACAGAACTCAGAGGAGGATAAATGCAGCGTGCGCGCCGCCATTTTGATGATCAAGAGGGGGGGGGAGAATGGGGAGGCAATTTGGCCACACCGAGGGACCGGGGGAGGAGATTTATCTCCCATCTGACATGTTTGATCATACCACATCGCCATTTACTGTAACGTGATCATCTTTATACAGTGTATACCAATGATCACATGACCAGGGACTGGAAAAAATTGCCGGAATTGTGATCTCCAGGGTAACAGCTACCCCCGGTAGCTGAAACCCCGGAGATTTTCAGCTCCTGGGGGGCGCTATACACTTTTTTTTTACCGCCGCTTTAAAAACGGTGATATGGAAGAAGTACCCTTTACTACTGCTGTTTTAATCTGTACGGACATCGTAAAGGGGTTAACATCCAAAATAGGTTGGTCACTACAGGGTAGTATAAACAACAATCTTACTACCCAACTAGACCTATGGCTAATTATATGGATAATTTAGTTTCAAAAAGCAAAGTTTTAAACAAAACTCAAAAAAGAACAATAAAAGTGTGTGGCTGCACGTTGCAGTTAGCCACAAGGCCAATGGTTGGTTAAAAAATAATATTCCAGGTCGCATGCTGTAAATGCCACTGTCGCAGATTGACAGGGGGATTTAAAATGTTAACAGGCACAAATGGATGTCCTCTCCCCTCACAGCTGTTTGGGGCAGATGATAGCTGAATAGCGCAGCCATCATTTGCCAGCAAAGAGGCAGGCTCAGTTCTTAAGACCACAACAAAAAATGGGACCCGACATATGACATATCAGTATGTCATATGTGAAGAAGGGAATAATTGTCCATTAATGTGTGACCATGGACCTCTTACCCCAACCTATCCACAGAATATAGAGTATAGGCTTTTGAATAAGAACAAGTTGTCTATGTCCTTAAGCAGCAATGTATGCCCACACCATAACAGATACATCAAAATATTTGAACATTCTTTGGTATTCCCATCTCTAATATCCTATACCAATATATAGTAGGTATAATATAGTAGGTATAATATAGTAGGTCCAACCTGTGTTTGAATGATTATGGCTGTTCACCAGAAATATTAAGTTGAAAATTCCTTCTTGGAAACTAGGTCCTAGGTTCATTGCTGCATATAAGGTTATCACCGTTATGAACCTTGTGGCATTTTGTCTCAAGTTGCCTCAAAATCTTAAAATCCACAATGTATTTCACAGATCGTTGCTTAAGAGATATGTTGCGTCCTCTGAAACTTTACCGCTGCCTCTAGTGATTGTTACCGGTAACTTAGAATTTCAGGTGGCTAGAATTGTTGTCTCCTGTTTTGTTCGCCGCTCTTTCCAATACTTGGCACACTGGAAGGGTTATGGTCTGGAAAAAAGGATGTGGGTACCAGCAGCGAAAAATAATGCTAGTAGGTTAGTGCATTCCGTCCATGCATCTGATTAGGACACACTTGGCCCTGAGGGTACAGAAGTCCCTTGTAGAAGTGGGGGTACTCTCACGAGTATGTCATGCCCTACTGGTACCTCAGAGGGGTCTAGATTCAGGAAGTTACAGCATTTAGTTGATCGCAGATCAGTTTTTAACTCAGCTCATCAAGTATCCTTAATAGGAGAGTATTTAATTCCATTCTGTGCTGAAGGGGTTAAGGTCTCTTCTATCAATCTGAGATTTGTAGCTGTCAATCTCAGCTACATCCATGTCCTTCCACCATATAAACTCAAACTCACTCTCTCCAATGCCGGCTAAAGTTTATACTATATTGTCCACTTTGAAGGAGGCTAGCTCTGGAGAAGCCGAGGTGTTGTTTCTGTTGCAGCTGAGAAGCTTCTTACTGGACTAGCTGTGGAGTGTTATGTGTTGTGTCTTTCCCGTTTGTCTTACCTTCTTCGTGTTGTTTTGTTGTGGTGACGAGACTAGCGTCTCGCTGGCCTTTACACTAGTCAGGTCAGCAAGGGCCTAGGCACGTGACGGGGCACGGGAAGAAGGCCCCATCTAGGGACGTTAGGGAGTGCAGGGATCAGTCTCAGGTAAGTGTTAGGTGACTCCACACCCTTCTCCCTAGCCCCAGGGTCTTCCGTTGTATTGTATTCTTGGTGTTCCCTTTGTGTTGCTTCGCTTGCCGGAGTCCTTTCAATACCAGCGTGACAGTAGATGTTGGGATGTTCAAAGCTTTTGGAATTTTAGGTTAAAGGGAACCTGTCACCAGTTTTTTGACTATTAAACCAAAAGTGTACCCTTCTGCAGCTCCTGTGCTGCATTCTATGGAGGTGCACCTTGTTGCTGACCCCCACCTTGCACTCCCCAAAAAGAACTTTATAGAATCCCGCAGCGTGGGATGATGTCGGCGGCGCCATCCTTGTCAATCATGACAGGAGGATGGCGAACAAGGCGACAAGGAGGAACAGGAGTCGAAATAGAGCCCGCCCATCTGGCCAACACAGCTCATTAGCATACAACACGGTGGGATTTTATAAAGTTCTTTTTGGTGTCTGCAAGGGGGGGGTCAGCAACAAGGTGCACCTTCATAAAATGCAGCACAGGAGCTGCAGAAGGTAACACTTGGTTTAATAGTCAAAAAACTGGTGACAAGTTCCCCTTAAGTAAAATTTTTCTTAAATTATTCCACAATGCTTAGACACAGTTTTTCACAGATTGGTGAACCGCTATCCATGTTTGCTTCTGAAAGACTCTGCCTCTCTATTTTTATAAATGTGACTTAGTTGAAATTGACCCTCCATCTGTTTTTCTTTAGTGCCATTTTTCCATTTTTATGTTAACCCTGCTCCAACTATTTTTGAAATGTGTTGATGACATTAATTTCTTAGTGAGTTATTTTTTAAGGTAATATATACACAGACATTTTATTATTTATACACAGTACAGTCAAAAGTAGGCACACAAGTTTAAGCAATAGTTTTTCTTGATCTTATTGGAATGTGCCTATTGTAGAATCAAACTAAAAGCTGCAAAATCACAAAAGGCACATGTTGAAATAAAAAGTACATGGGAATGTTAAATCTTAGATTTCGCAAAGTACCCTCCTTTTGCAATGATGAGAGGTGTACACATCCTTTACATTCAATAAAGCAGCTTCATCAAGTAGTCAACTGGAATAGTTTTCAAGTGTTTATCTGTGGAATTACTGGCTTTCAGAAACTGTTTGTGACCTTCAGCCATGTTTGCAGAAGCAGTGTTGATACACATTTCCATACAGTGCTAAGCCATATTGCACAACTGTCTAAGCCAGAATATGGCACAAACGACTCAACTAAAGAAAGAGCAGCAGAAGTCCATTACTTTACAGACATGAAGATCAGTCACACTGGAAAGGTGCTAGAACCTTGAAAGTTTCCTCATGTGCATTCATGAAAGCCATCAATTGATATGATGAAATTTACCCTCATGAGGAATGCGCTAAGAAAAGAAGACCTCTGCTGCAGAGAATAATGTAATCGGGGCTACCAGCCTCAGAAAACATAAATTGACAGCACTTCAGATTGCAACCTTCATAAATGATGCATAGACACATATCTGAACATCAACTGTCAAGAGGTGACTGTGAGAAGTAGGCTTTGATGGTTGAATTGCTGCAAAAAAGTGACTACAGAAGACTGCAATCAAGAGACTTGTTTGGGATAAACAACAAAAGCACAGGACATTAGATCAATGGAAATCTGTACTGTGACCTGATCAGTCAAAATGTTTGATTTGTGGTACCAATCACGAGGTCTTTATAAGATGCAGAAAAGGTGAGCAAAAGGACATTTTTGTGTACTCACTGTAAAATGTCTTTCTTGGAGCCTTTCATTGGGGGACACAGACAGTGGGCTATATGTTGTCTCCAGGGGAGGCTTGACACTAGGTTTAAAAAAGAGTTAGCTCCTCCTCCCACAGCATATAACCCCAGCTAGGCGGGAACTAGCTCAGTTTGGTGTAAAAGCAGTAGAAAAAGGACAACCAAAACCACAAGGGCGGGAGCTGTGTCCCCCAATGAAAGGCTCCAAGAAAGACATTTAACGGTGAGTACACATAAATGTCCTTTCCTCTCTCGCCTTTTCATTGGGGGACACAGACAGTGGGACATCCCAAAGCAGTCCCTGGGTGGAAACTGAACTATTAACAGTGTATAACATCAGACTAAGGCGGGCTTTGCACACTACGACATCGCAGGTGCGATGTCGGTGGGGTCAAATTGAAAATGACGTACTTCCGGCATCACATGCGACATCGTAGTGTGTAAAGGCTCGATGATACGATTAACGAGCGCAAAAGCGTCGTAATCGTATCATCGGTTCAGCGTCGGCGTAATCCATAATTACGCTGACGCGACGGTCCGATGTTGTTCCTCGCTCCTGCGGCAGCACACATCGCTGTGTGTGAAGTCGCAGGAGCGAGGAACATCTCCTACCGGCGTCACCGCGGCTTCGGTAGGATATGCGGAAGGAAGGAGGTGGGCGGGATGTTTACATCCCGCTCATCTCCGCCCCTCCGCTCCTATTGGCCGCCTGCCGTGCGACGTCGCTGTGACGCCGCACGACCCGCCCCCTTAATAAGGAGGCGGGTCGCCGGCCAGAGCGACGTCCCAGGACAGGTGAGTCCATGTGAAGCTGCCGTAGCGATAATGTTCGCTACGACAGCTATCACAAGGATATCGCAGCTGCGACGGGGGCGGGGACTATCGCGCTCGGCATCGCAGCATCGGCTTGCGATGTCGCAGCGTGCAAAGTACCCCTAAGAGCTGACGAACAACTGCAACTGCAGTGAACACATATCAAAACACTGTCACGAACCGAGCAGTGGCCAGATATAAATGGGCCACTGCCGCCTGAAGGACTTGTCTTCCAAGAGCAGCATCCGCGGATGCATGCGTATGCACTCTGTAGAATTTTGTGAACGTGTGCACACTGGACCAGGTAGCGGCCTTGCAAAGTTGGGCCGCCGAAGCCTGATGGCGGATAGCCCAGGAGGCACCCACTGCTCGTGTACAGTGGGCCCGCACAGATTGAGGGGGAACGGCACCTCGAGCTTTGTATGCCTCAAAGATGGCAGTCCTGATCCATCGAGAAATCGTGGATTTAGACGCCGGGTTGCCCTTTTTGTGTCCTACTGGGAGGACGAAGAGGGCATCGGACTTGCGCAACGGCGCTGTTCTGGAGATGTAGATCCGCAGAGCCCTGACAAGATCGAGAGTGTGAAGGGCTTTCTCAAAAGAGTGGACCGGGGCCGGGCAGAATGACGGCAACACAATGTCCTCGTTCAGGTGGAAAGAGGATACGACCTTCGGAAGGAAGGCGGGGGAAGGCCGAAGGACCACCTTATCATGATGGAATATCAGGTAAGGTGAGCGACAGGAAAGAGCTGCCAGTTCGGACACTCGCCTGATAGAGGTAATAGCGACTAAAAAGGCAACTTTCCAAGACAGTCGTTGAAGAGAGATTTCTTTCAGAGGTTCGAAAGGAGGAAGTTGAAGGACTCCGAGAACCAGATTCAGATCCCAGGGATCTAAGGGGTGGCGATAAGGAGGGACCAATGGCGCTACCCCTTGAAGTAAGGTACGGACCTGAGGGCGAGAAGCCAGCTGCTTCTGGAAAAAAATCGACAAGGTAGAAACTTGTTCTTTAAGGGTTCTGAGAGCAAGACCCGAGTCCAGACCGTCTTGCAGAAAAGCAAGAACATTAGGGATTGAAAAGGTCAGGGGCGACCGATTATGATGGTCACACCAGGAAAGATAGGTCTTCCAGGTCCTGTGGTAAATGCTGGTGGAGGAAGGCTTCCGAGCATTAAGCATGGTATGAACTACCCTGGAAGAAAGACCCGATGTGGCTAGAATCAGGGATTCAAGCGCCACGCCGTCAAATGCAGCTGTGCTGTATTCTGGTGGAATATTGGACCTTGCGACAGAAGATCCGGGCGGTCGGGAAGACGCCAGGGAGTATCGCTGAGAAGTTGGAGGAGCTCTGGATACCAGGCTCTCCTGGGCCAGTCCGGGGCCACGAGGATCACCGGGATTCCCTCCGCTTTGATTTTCTTGATTACTCTCGGAATGAGAGGAAACGGAGGGAAGATGTAGGGCAGGCGAAACTGCGACCATGGAAAGACTAGGGCATCGGAGCCGAGCGCTAGCGGGTCTCTCGACCGAGATATGAAGGGACGTATTTTGGCATTCATTCGAGACGCCATGAGGTCCACATCCGGGAGTCCCCAATGAAGAGTGATCTGATGGAACACTTCGTCGTGGAGGGACCATTCCCCTGCTGCTAGACCTTGCCTGCTGAGAAAGTCTGCGGCCCAGTTGTCTACCCCTGGGATATGGACAGCTGAAATAATGGGGATGTGCTTCTCTGCCCAAAGAAGAATCCTGGATACTTCCTTCATCGCTGCCTTGCTGCGAGTTCCTCCCTGACGGTTGATGTAAGCCACGGCCGTGGCATTGTCTGACTGGATCCGCACAGGGAGGCCCAATAGTAAGGGTTGAAAATTCTGAAGGGCCAAAAATATGGCTCTGATCTCCAGAACATTGATGTGCAGAGAGCGCTCGGAAGGAGACCAGCGTTTCTGAACAGTATGGTGGAGAAATACCGCCCCCCAGCCTATCAGGCTGGCATCTGTCGTGACTACCTGCCAGTGGACCGGGCGGAAGGACTTCCCTTGAGATAGGGATGAGGCTTGAGTCCACCAGACGAGGGAGCTGACTGCAGACCAAGATAGGCGGACTGACCGGTCCAGGGAAGCTAGATTCTTGTCCCAGGAGGACAGAAGATCCAGTTGTAGAGGGCGCAGATGGAATTGGGCAAAGGACACGGCTTCTATGACCGCCACCATCTTTCCTAACACTCTCATTCCATTCCGAAGGGATGTGTGACGGCGAGAGCGGAGGGATTGGGCGGCCCGGATCAGGGAAGACCTCTTGTCCTCTGGAAGAAAAACCCGGGACTGAGCCGTGTCTATCAGCATACCTAGAAAGGTGATGCGCTGATGAGGAATGAGGGATGACTTGTTGAAGTTGATAAGCCACCCTAGCCTTGACAGCGTGTCTAGGCAAATCTGCACGCTTTCTGAGCAAGCGTGAAGAGAGCTCCCTTTGACAAGGTCGTCCAAATAGGGAATGACCAGGATGCCTCTGGGGTGTAAAATAGACATGACGGCCGCCATAACCTTTGTGAAGACCCGAGGCGCAGTGGCCAGCCCAAAGGGGAGGGCCCTGAATTGGAAATGACGGTGTCCTACGGCAAAGCGAAGGAATCGTTGATGAGAGACACATATGGGAATGTGTAAATAAGCATCTTGAACGTCTATGGAAGCTAGGAATTCTCCAGGTTCCATGGCAGCTAGTACTGTTCTCAATGATTCCATTCGGAAAGTTCGAATCCGTACGAATTTGTTCAGCCGGTTGAGGTCCAAGATAGGCCGGACAGAGCCATCTTTTTTGGGAACGACAAAAAGGTTTGAATAAAAACCTTTGCCGTGCTGTTCCAGGGGCACTGGAATGATAACGTTTGCTTTCTGTAAAGAGGCTATGGCTTGAAATAAGGCCTGGCTTTGCGTTTTGGACTTTGGAAGACGAGAACGCAGAAACCTGTTGGCCAGCAGGGAATGGAAATCGATCTTGTAACCTGAGGTGACGATTTCTCGAACCCAAGCATCGTGAGTGAGGTCTAGCCAGATATCCCGAAAAAGCAGAAGCCGCCTTCCCACAGGAGTTGGATCTGCGGGATACCTGGCGTCATGCTGAGGGGGCCTGTACAGAGCGAGGTCCTTTGGGTTTAGGTTGCTTGGAGTGGGAACGCCAAGAAGAGCCCCTTGAGGGACCGGATCCTCGATCTGAGCGTTGGGACGGTCCTTGGGCCGATGGTTTTTGGGGGGCAGGCCGAAAGGACTGCCTGCGCCAAGAAGATTTTTTGAAATTTCTGGCTACAGGCCGCTTTTGTGGTAGAATGGTACTTTTACCACCCGTCGCCTCAGATATGAGTTTGTCCAGGGATTCACCAAACAGACGAAAACCCTGGAAGGGAAGTGTGGACAGGGACTTCTTGGAGGCACTGTCCGCATTCCATATTTTTAGCCACAGAACCCTATGGGCGAAGACAGCATTGGCTGCTGTTAGAGCTGACCAGCTAGCTGCATCTAGGGAGCCGTGAAGAAAATAATTAGAGGCGAGAGAGAACAAATCAAGAATCTCAAGAGCCTCTGGAGGAATATTGCAAGGGCGAAGCAACTTGCGCAGGTTCCTACTCCACACGCTCATAGCTCTTGCCACCCATGTCATGGCAAACAGGGGGCGCAGAGAGGAGCCCAAAGCCTGAAAAATAGATTTGACCGCAGCCTCAACTGCGCGGTCGGACGAGTCCTTGAGAGACGCGTTGTCTGAAACAGACATCACCGTGTGTTTAGCCAGTCTGGATACTGGCGGATCCACAACGGGGGGTACCGACCAGTGCTTAACCATTTCCGGAGGAAAGGGATAAGCGAATGAAGAGGAGGATTTTTTATTAAACCTCCTATCAGGGTGATCCCTGGGCAAAGGACTTAGGAGGCTTCTTGGCTCGCTTGATTGCCGACTGAGAAGTCGGGTCCGAGGGCTGATCAGAAATCAACAGAGAGTGATTGACAGCCGCTATTAAAGTGTCTTCCATATGCCTAGACTCAGAAGGGACATCTGAATCAGAGTCAGAGTCTCGGGAATCGTGACTACTAAAGGTCACGGAGCCTGAGTCAGACTGACCATCGTGTGAGTCAGACGAGGCGGAGCGGTCGCAATGGCGCCTTTTGGAGACAGCCTTTTTACGTACTGGGGATGATACACCAGACGAAGGCGGGCTCCTCTGAGGGAGCTGAGCCGCGGGGAGGCTGCGGGAGCCTGTGGAAGGCTGGGATATCTGAGCGGCCAGGTCATCGAACCTTTTAGACATCAGAAGAGCCCATGCAGGGATAGCCTCATCAGACGGGGGTGCTGCCTGAATGGTGGCCGGGGCCGAACCCACAGATTGCACGACCCCCTGGTCCGGCAACGCCTGTTGTGACACTGTAGTAGGGGCATCGCAGCCCCGGCAGAGTGGATAGCTTCGACCATTGGGAAACGAGCTTCCACAGGTGGTACAAGCATAGTACAGGTCCATAGAGGATGCCTGGGAAGCTTTATCACCCTTGCGGTTTTTACGCATGTCAGCAACAAACGTACAATTAGTACTGTGAGCCTCTATCAGTATTACACTACTGTGGGTGAGGAGCTACTAGCAGTATTAGAAAGGGACTGCTATACAGAGCTGGTATATACCAATAGTAAAGTGGTATACACTGCCAAACAGTCGTTATATACCTGCAGACACAGTCAGTATATACCGCTAAAGGCTGATATACACCGCCAGCCAGCAGGCACACACCGCTAGAAAGACAGCGATATACCGCTGAACAGAGCGGTATATAGTGCTGCAGAGTTGCAGAGCCAAGGAGGTGATCTCATCCGTGTCTGCTCCCCACATGTAATGGCGTCCAGCGTTCTCTGGCAGCATGGAGGGGAGAGATGGCCCACTAGAGGGAGCGGCTTCTGGAGCAATGGAGGGGGCGTTGCTAAGAATGCAGGCCAAAACCGGGAGCTAAATTTATGATGCTTCCCCGGGAACGCGGCCTGCATCGCCCCACCGGCGCCTTCTCAGGTGGCGGTTGGATGCAGGGGACGGATACACGTCGTCTCCCTACCTGCTCTTGCTCCGTCTGAAGACGCGTCGGTCCTGGGATGCGGAGATCTCGGGGACGCATCGTCGGCTCAAGGCTAGCAGGTTCTTCGGCTCTGCTTAGCCCTCTGGAGCTACCTTTGTGAGGTGCTTCCAGGGAGCCTGGAGGGGTACGCAGACCCGACCACTTGGGCGCGAGGGAAGACTGACTGCTTTTGCACGCCAGGTTTCCTATGCCCGTAAGCGGGGGGAACGAGGGTGAGCACACCCTGGTATTGCTCCATAGTCAAAAATAGAATAAAATCACAAAGAAAAAGAAATAAATAAACAAAAAACATGAGCTGGCCTGGGGCTCAGGCCAGACGTGTCAGCCTCCCTGCTGACACTATAACGAACTGAACTAGTTCCCGCCTAGCTGGGGTTATATGCTGTGGGAGGAGGAGCTAACTCTTTTTTAAACCTAGTGTCAAGCCTCCCCTGTAGACAACATATAACCCACTGTCTGTGTCCCACTGTCTGTGTCCTCCAATGAAAAGGCGAGAAAGGAATGGTTTCTACATTTGTGGTGGTGTACTCCGTGAAGCATGGAGGAGGAGGTGTGATGGCATGGGGGTGCTGTGCTGGTGACACTGTTGGTGATTTATTCCAAATTCAAGGCACACTTACCAATCATGGTTACGAGAGCAGTCTGCAAGAACATACTATCCCATTTGGTTTGCACTTAGTGGGACCATCATTTGTGTTGCAACAGGATAATTATCGAAAAAACATCTCCAGGCTATATGACAAGGAACAGGTGATGGAGAGCTGCGTCAAATGACATGGCCTTCACAGTCATCCAACCTCATCCAATTGACATGTTTTTGGATTAGTTGGACTGCAAAGTGAAAGCAAAGCAGCCACTAAATGGTCAGTACCTCTGGGAACACCAAGAAGACATTCTTTTTTCTTTACAGTCATTCTAGGTGACTACCTAATGAAGCTGCTTGAGAGAATGCCAAGGTGGTTTAAACCCGTCATTAAAATAATAGAAGGGAAAATTAAGGAATATAAGGTTTAACATACAGTTAGGTCCAAAAATATTTGGACAGTGACACAATTTTCGCGAGTTGGGCTCTGCATGCCACCACATTGGATTTGAAATGAAATCTCTACAACAGAATTCAAGTGCAGATTGTAACGTTTAATTTGAAGGTTTGAACAAAAATATCTGATAGAAATTGTAGGAATTGTACACATTTCTTTACAAACACTCCACATTTTAGGAGGTCAAAAGTAATTGGACAAATAAACCAAACCCAAACAAAATATTTTTATTTTCAATATTTTGTTGCGAATCCTTTGGAGGCAATCACTGCCTTAAGTCTGGAACCCATGGACATCACCAAACGCTGGGTTTCGTCCTTCTTAATGCTTTGCCAGGCCTTTACAGCCGCAGCCTTCAGGTCTTGCTTGTTTGTGGGTCTTTCCGTCTTAAGTCTGGATTTGAGCAAGTGAAATGCATGCTCAATTGGGTTAAGATCTGGTGATTGACTTGGCCATTGCAGAATGTTCCACTTTTTTGCACTCATGAACTCCTGGGTAGCTTTGGCTGTATGCTTGGGGTCATTATCCATCTGTACTATGAAGCGCCGTCCGATCAACTTTGCGGCATTTGGCTGAATCTGGGCTGAAAGTATATCCCGGTACACTTCAGAATTCATCCGGCTACTCTTGTCTGCTGTTATGTCATCAATAAACACAAGTGACCCAGTGCCATTGAAAGCCATGCATGCCCATGCCATCACGTTGCCTCCACCATGTTTTACAGAGGATGTGGTGTGCCTTGGATCATGTGCCGTTCCCTTTCTTCTCCAAACTTTTTTCTTCCCATCATTCTGGTACAGGTTGATCTTTGTCTCATCTGTCCATAGAATACTTTTCCAGAACTCAGCTGGCTTCATGAGGTGTTTTTCAGCAAATTTAATTCTGGCCTGTCTATTTTTGGAATTGATGAATGGTTTGCATCTAGATGTGAACCCTTTGTATTTACTTTCATGGAGTCTTCTCTTTACTGTTGACTTAGAGACAGATACACCTACTTCACTGAGAGTGTTCTGGACTTCAGTTGATGTTGTGAACGGGTTCTTCTTCACCAAAGAAAGTATGCGGCGATCATCCACCACTGTTGTCATCCGTGGACGCCCAGGCCTTTTTGAGTTCCCAAGCTCACCAGTCAATTCCTTTTTTCTCAGAATGTACCCGACTGTTGATTTTGCTACTCCAAGCATGTCTGCTATCTCTCTGATGGATTTTTTCTTTTTTTTCAGCCTCAGGATGTTCTGCTTCACCTCAATTGAGAGTTCCTTAGATCGAATGTTGTCTGGTCACAGCAACAGCTTCCAAATGCAAAACCACACACCTATAATCAACCCCAGACCTTTTAACTACTTCATTGATTACAGGTTAACGAGGGAGACGCCTTCAGAGTTAATTGCAGCCCTTAGAGTCCCTTGTCCAATTACTTTTGGTCCCTTGAAAAAGAGGAGGCTATGCATTACAGAGCTATGATTCCTAAACCCTTTCTCCGATTTGGATGTGAAAACTCTCATATTGCAGCTGGGAGTGTGCACTTTCAGCCCATATTATATATATTATTGTATTTCTGAACATGTTTTTGTAAACAGCTAAAATAACAAAACTTGTGTCACTGTCCAAATATTTCTGGACCTAACTGTATATTCTGATTTGTTTTTCATGTGTTTCTTTACTTTTTGTTTCTATATGTGTTTCTTTGTGGTTTGCATTAAAATATGCACAGTCCCAGGAGAACAAGGAAAACCAATGCTTGAACAGGTGTAGTTAAACTTTTTAACTGATAATGTACACACACACAGTATTTCTCACTTTCATGTAAACAATTGTGCCATGTACACTACTTTCACTCTAGTATTAAACCATTCTCTTGCACATATCAACAGGATGAAATAAAATAGTAGTTGAACTTTAATTTGTGAAGGCAGATTCCATCAACATGTGCTTGTATTGTGAAATAAAACCAGATACCATCAACTAGCCCATGATGATCTTTGGCATCAGAGGATCCTACTCCTCATTCTTGTTTCAAAGATATCTACTGATAAGTCATTCTTCACTAAAATTAAGAAGAATTAAGCAAACCTTCAGCACACAGCACTTGAAAGTTACCTTAAAGATTACCTGTTTTGTTCAACTGAGATGTCTGTTTTAGGTAATAATTGTATTTCCTGTGAAATATTAGATGATTAAATTGTGTTGTTTGTCAGTTATTCTTACTACAAATCTAAATTAAAGAAATTGGCAGGGTCTTTTTTTATTAATGGCCTATCCTTTGGCTATGTCACGAATATCTGATCAGTGGGGATGTGACACCCGGCAACTCGGGTGATCAATTTTTCCCAATACCTATACCGGCTAAATAGGCTTAGTTGTGGAATGGAACTACACAGTTTTGGCTGTAGTTGAGTACTGCACATCCATCGATATTGATTCAAATAGTGAGAGAGTGCAGTACCTGTACATGGTCACTATACAGTTGAAAAAGCTTTGCTGAGCAGCTCTGCAACCAAGCTCATCTGGCCTTCACTGGCACTGTGAACAGCTGATTGGCGAAGGTTCTCAGATATTGATGACCTATCCGAAAGATAGGCCATCAACATAAAAACCATGGACAACCCTTTTAAGAACTTAGCGTTACCACTTGAAGGTATGTCACTTACACAAACTGAAACACAGTAGTGACATAGCGAACGAATACACTGACGGTGACATCAAGCCAATTTATTTATAGACTTCTAGGAGGAATAACAGAATGGCATAATGTATAGTTCTGAGGAAATATGCTACTCAATTGATGTTTTCTATGAAGTATCAATATTTTTTAAAATGCATGTTAGGAAAGGTGAAAGGTCCTTTTGAAATCCAACACATTCAAATAGAGGGTGACCATAACCTTGCAGCCATCTATTAACTATAAGAGCTTCATTTTCCAGATTCGTGAAGCACCAAGCTGTCAGACCTCCAATGATTATAATCATTACTATACTACTCTGACATGGATAATTCACATTTTTAAAAGTGTTTTAGGTATGTCAGTCTGTTAGATGATAAATATCGCAGTATGAAACAAGTAGTGTTTCAAAAAAACTGTAATATGCTAGTAATAAATTGTTAACACAGGTCTTTTTCACACAATAAACTCTAAACATGCAAAACTGTTGTGAAACATTCCAAGGACAGTTTGGAAAATCAAACAGAAATTGTGAAAGTGGAGGAAAACAAGAAAAGACATTGCAAAACGCAGATAAAACAGGTGGGCATCTACAATTGCTGCTAAACAATCATCACTTGGGAGAAGATTGGAATATTATTATTTGAACGGTTATTTTTAGACTCCCCTTTGTGTATACAATATTAAACCATGTTCAAGGGAAACTGTCACATTGGAAAAATGCTATTAACCTTCAGATATGGGGTTAATCTGCAGGTTAATAGCATTCTTAACCTGCCCCACACCTGCATATTAAACCCCGCTGCCGGGAGGAAATTAACTTTAAGGCTATGTGCCCACGGGCGCTCGTACCTGCGGATGTATCCGCTGGTACGAGCGCATGTTTCCCGCAGCTGCCCGCCGGCGTCCGCAGCTATTTGTAGCTGCTAGATTACAGTGGAATAGCTGTGGGAAACATGCGGAGATTCATGCGGCTTACCTGCGGACGTCCCGGCCTCTATCGCCATAGCGGAGGGCCGGGACATCCACAGGTAATTCCGCATGAATAATTGGCATGCAATTATACATGCGGATGCCTACATCCGCAGCATGGTCGTCAACTGCACTTTCCGCAGCGTTGACACAGCACTCCCCATGTCCCATAGGATAACATGGGGAGTGACTGTACATGCTAAAACCTGCAGATTTATCTGGAAAATCCAGAAAAATCCGCAGGTTTTCCGCGGCAAAATCCGCAGAAACAAGGTCCCGTGGGCACATAGCCTAAGGCTGCGTGCACATGTTGCGTTTTAGCTTGCAGATTTTCACAAATCTGCAAGGAAATCCTGAACTGATATGCACACAATCGAGATTTTTTCCTTGCAGATTTGTTTGCAGAAAAAAATCTGCAGTATGTCAATTCTTTCAGCGTTTTCACCATTGAAAGCAATGAAAAAGAAAGCATTAAAAAAATGTGGTAAATAGCAACAAAAACGCGCAGAGTTGGTTGCAGAATGTCTACAACCAAATCTGTAACATGTGCACATAGCCTAATCCTCCAGTTAGCGTTTAGGTTAAAGTCACGTGGGCAGCATCGGCGCAGATTCAGTCTCCGCTCTGTGTCTGTAGAGCAGTGACTATAACCGTGCCCCCCCCCACTGACTGACAGATGCTGCTGCCCTGCTTTAGGCCCCATTCACACGTCAGTGATTCTGGTACGTTTGTGCTTTTTTTATACGTACCAGAATCACTGACATACGCACACTCATTATAATCAATGGGTTTGCTCACACATCAGTGATTTTTCACTGAACGTGTCTCCGTGCAGCATACACGCGTGTCCGTGATTCTGCACGGAGACAAGTCCGTTTTTTTCTGGCATCACTGATGACCCACGGACCACACTATGGTGTGATCCGTGTGTGATCCGTGAAACACGTACCAGAAAAACACTTACATATAAAATAAACATTTTCCACTCACCTTGCCAGCGACGCGCTGTGCAGCCTCCGCTCTCTGTAGCTCCTGCCCGGCTCATGAATATTCATGAAAGCAGGAACAGCCGACCCGGAAGTAGCTGCAGAGAGCGGTGGGCGGACGCTGCAGAGCCGAGGAGTTCAGCACCATGGACAGCAGGAGCGAAGGCAGGTGAGTAATGTCCATTTGCAATCACGGATCACGGATTGCACATGGACAACCCATGTGTGCCGTGAATCACGGAACACGGAGGGACATGTGCGTGTTTTACACATCAGTGAAGAACGTCAGTGTTTTTCACTAACGTGTGAAGGGGGCCTTAGAGAAAGCTATCAATCAGTTGAAGGGAGCGTGGTTAGCCGCCACTCTCCATACTCAGAGTGGTGACTGAACCCAGGCCAGTACCACTCCCGTGACTGACACTGGAATGCTGCCAGGAGAAATAAAGCTCATTTCCTCCCGGCAGTGGGGTTTAATGTGCAGGCAACGGGCAGGTTCAGAACGCTATTAACCTGCAGATTAACACCATATATGCGTGTTAGTAGCATTTTTCCACGTGATAGGTTCCCTTTAAGACTGCACAGGTGGCCAGTACACCATTCTGAACAATGTTAGATAATTATTTCAATGGAAAAAAGTTAAATGCAGGTAAACAATTTAAACAAATTAATAAACAATGCACTAATTGTAAACATCTAGATCTGAAGATATGTATGTTTATACACATTTAAAACAAAAACAATATTTAAAAATATGAGGTATAGTTTTGTGGCACCCATAAGAGACTGCATAACCTTAATTGTATTCAGATCTTCTCAAGCTATAAAGTACATGAAGGACCTTAGATGCCCTTTCCAAACTTAGAAGCAGATAAAGCATGCTGCTTGGCTATGTGCAGAATCATTGTCTATACATTTAAACAGCCCTGACAAGTTTTCTTGCACACTACTGGAATAGAATTCAACCAATAAGTATTGCATGGGGAACAAGATACAAGTGTTTAAAGTCTCATCCCCATTGACAGTTTAAAGATAAAATTGTAATATTTATAGAAATTTCAGGGAAATGCAGATTTCCCTTTCAAATTAATATTAAGGCTATGTGCTTATACTTTTACTTGCATTTTTAACGCTGCGTATTTTCGATTTCTATCTTCGTACATGGAGTTTTCTGTGCAGATTTTCCCCATAGACCTGCATTAGAGGCGCAAATTCCGCAGGTAAAAAGCGCACATGCGGTTTTGATGCATTTATGTGGCGAAAACGCATCAAAACTACATGTAATTTGGACCAAATGATGTCAATGCCAGACATCAAAATCAAAACAGCTTTATATAAACAAAGATAAAAAATGCAGCGTCAAAAACACACAAAAACGCAATTTAAAAAACGCAAGTAAACTAAGGTGCGGAGATTGTGCAGAATTTCTGCACTGTCAAAATCTTAGCAGATACTGATAGAGGGAAAGTAGCAATAATACAAAATAGATCAAACCATATGTGCCAACTGGAACATCTCATTTGGTACCACTTATGTAGCTGACTTTGCAACATGACAACTTTGTGGGTTTCAGTTGTTATGAATAGACCCTTGGAATATTATAGTTTTGCTATTTTAGTAGCATTTTGAAAATTACCATATTGGATGATCACCTAATGGAAATTACATACGGTATGTGCCATATGTTAGGCTGAGTTCACATGTCCTGTTATTATCCGTTAGAACGGATCCTGCATTGATCTATTGGGGAAAAAAAAGTTCTGCAAACACAATTTTTTTTGTCCGTTGTCTGGTGGATTCATTTTTTTTAACATTGGAGTCTATGGAGAACAGATCCATTAGCAGATTGCTATTTATTTGTTTTTCTTACATTTGTAACGGGTTTATTTTATCTTACAGGATCCGTTTCATATGGAAGATAAATAGCAATCCGTGAACAGATCCGTTCTCCATAGACTCCCATGTTAAAACAATGGATCCGGTAGAAATCATTTTGCCAACAGATCTCTGCAAGATCGGCTCTAACGGATGATTACAGAACAGGTGAATTCAGCCTTAGGCTATGTGCGCACAGTGCGTTTTTGCGCATTTTTCGGGTGCGTTTTTGGCCTCAAAACTGAAGGACTTTGCTTCCCCAGCAAAGTCTATGAGTTTTCATTTTTGCTGTCCGCACACATCTGTTTTTTTTACCTGCGTTTTTGAGTTAAAAAAAAAAAATGGACATGTCAGTTCTTTCCTGCGTTTTTCTGCGTTTTCCCCCCACGCAATGCATTGGAAAAACGCAGCCAAACGCAGAGATCAAAAACGCAGCAAAACGCAGCCAAAAACGCACCAAATCGCGGCAAAAACGCATGCGTTTTTTCGACGCAGGTGCGTTTTTGTGCGTTTTTAGCGGCCAAAAACGCACAAAAACGCAGCGTCAAAAAGACGCAGTGTGCGAACCTAGCCTTACAGAGAAATAAAAGTATACAATCACAACAGTATATAACAAAAACCATGCACGTAGCTGTTGTTATGGTGCTATCACACTGATCAGTCTGCATGTCAATAAAGGCATGTTTACTTGCTTTGTCAATTTTAAAGAACTGATTTGTGCACAGATTCCCATCACTCCAGTTAATTTCTGTGCAAGCATGTGCTGATAAGCTCACCTTTTGTGCTGATTTTGAAGGACCTTTGTTTTTGCTCCCCTTAGGTCTTCCTCTGGGTCTTTTTGGAGAGGGTTCTCCAGCTGCTGGTTCCTAAATACAGAAACAAACTTGATATAATGGAAGGAATTTAACATGGGAAATTATAGTGCATTCTCTAAAGGCGACTAAACCTTTTTTTCCTGCCATGATATACTGAACTATAAAAACCTTAGAGGGAAACATATGTAACTAATGTATAAAACGCAATGATTTGCAGGAAAAGAAAACGTTTATACACTGAGATAGGCAATAAAAACTTAGGTTGGGCACTTAAGGAGTCTAAAATTTCCTAATGAATGACATACAGCTTATCACTAAATAGATATGGGGGGGACAAAGAATGTGATCCAATATTGTGCACTCCCTGACAGAAGTTCTGTCGCTTATCCATGTTATGTAAATAGAAGCTTATAACCTGACTTTAAATTCATCCATTGGTTTTATAAATTACACTTTTGAAAGCTGAAACCCTCCCAAATTTGGTTTAGGTTATGAAAATGATATTGCTGCAAAGCTGAAATATTGATCATTTAATGAAAGACAAAAGTTTTGTCGCCCACAGAAAGTAATGTGAAATTCAAAGAAATAATTAACTTCTAATACAAAGATATGTTGCATAACATTGGTGAATGAAGTTGTGGTGCTATTAGAGCCATATTTAATATTTTGTGTGACTTCCATGAGCTTGAATCCATGCAGTTCAACAATGATTCATACAATTTATTGATGAAGTCATCAGGAATAGCAAAGAATGCAGTCTTACATGCCTCCTAGAGTTCATCTAGATTCTTTGGTTTTGTCTTCCAAGCTTCCTCTTTCATCCTACCCCAAACATGCTCAATGATTTTCATGTCTGGTGACTGGGCTGGCCAGTCCTTGAGCACCTTGATGCTCTTTGCCAGGAGGAACTTTGTTGTAGAGATGGATGTATGAGATGGAGCACCATCCTGCTTCAGAATTTGACCCCTTTCATGATTGGGAATGTAAGAGGTAGCTAATATTTCTTGATATTTTAGGCTATTGATATTGCCTTCCACCTTGCCTTTTGGAGTTCTGCTGCAGTGGAAGAGCGGCTGGCTTTGGATTTTCTAACCAACAAACGTTCCTCCTGAGCAGTTGTCTTGCGGGGTCTGCTGGACCTGGACTTGTCAAAAACATCTCCAGTCTCTTCAAATCTTTTTTTAATTCTTTGTACTTGACACTGAGACACATTAAAGGTGCCAGCCACCTCTGCAGTAGATCTGGTCTTCAACCTCTTGATAATCATGGCTTTGGTCGCAGGGTGGATTTTTGGCAAGTTGTCAGAGGTCAAGTTGCAGTTCAAGTGAAGGTCTGGGGTGCTGGGTTTATTTTTATACACACCCACTAATTAACCGATCATTTAGTGAGCACAGGTGAGGATGTACACTAGGATTGGGTGCATTATATGACAAGCCAACAAAACTTTTGTCTTGCCAAAATCTGACATTTCTGTGATCATTAAATGATCAATATTTCATCTTTGCAGCAACTTTATTTTCATAACCTAAACCAAATTTGGGAGGGTTTGAGCTTTCAAAAGAGTAATTTATAAAACCAATGGATGAATTTTAAGTCAGGTTATAAGTTTTTATTTACATAACATGGATAAGCGACAGAACTTCTGTCAGGGAGTGTAGAGTTGGGACACGTGTTATATATAAATATGTACAGAAGTCATTTAGTGGTGTGTAAATAAAGCCCTTGTTTTGGTCAGATCAACATATTCCCCTCATACAGAACATCATGTGACCTGATTACAGCAAAATATCATCAACCAGATGAATACAATGTTATTTTCCTGGTCTTTCTGGAGACTTCCTGAACTCTTCTGGAGGTGAAACCTCTGGCATTCTATACTCTCTTTACATGTGAATACACATATCCAGCAATGACAAGAAAGGCAGTATCAGAACACCACCAGTGTGTAAACCTGATTTCCCTGCCTATAAAACCACATACTACCAACAGTTAAACATGCAGTAGTCTCTATAAATACACTTTGAATGAAAGCATAGATGGTATCTAGAAATAAATATACTCTATATACCTATTATATACAAGCTTGCTAAATTCACTGGAATTCCCACAGGGTCTCAACAATAATCAGGCTATTAAGAGAGAGATATACAGTATGTATTATTTTATTGTATGCCGTCTGTGTATATACATGTATTCTTGTAAGGTGTCTTTGTGAAGCAGATATACATGTATTCTTGTGTGGGGCAAATATACACATGTATTCTTGTAAGGCGTCTGTGTGGGGCAGATACATGGGTATTCTTGTAAGGTGTCTGTGTGGGGCAGATACACATGCATTCTTGTAAGGTGTCTGTGTGGGGCAGATACACATGTATTCTTGTAAGGTGTCGGTGTCTGTGTGGGGCAGATACACACATATTCTTGCACTGTCTGTGTGAGGCAGATATACACGTATTCTTGTAGTATGTGGAGCAGATATACACATGTATTCTTCCACTGTATAGTGTCTGTGTGGGGCTGATATACACATGTATGCTTGCACTGTCTGTGTGGGGCAGATATACACATGTATACTTGCACTGCATGGTGTCTGTGTGGGGCAGATATTCACATGTATTCTTGCACTGTGTGGGGCAGATATACACCTTTATCATTGCACAACACTGTGTCTGTGTGGGGCAGATATACACATGTATTATTGCACTGTGTGGGGAAGATATACATATGTATTCTTGCACTGCATGCTGTCTATGAGGGGCATAAGGGCATACATATATTCTTGCACTGTACCATGTCTGTGTGGGGCAAATATACACATATATTTTTGCACTGTCTCTGTGGGAATATACATGTATTCTTGCACTGTACAATGTCTGTGTGGGTATATACACATGTATTCTTGCACTGTCTGTGTGGGAATATACACATGTATTCTTGCACTGTCTGATGTCTATGTGGGAATATGCACATGTATTCTTGCACTGCACTGTCTATATGAGGCAGATATACACATATATTCTTGTACTGTCTGTGTGGGAATATACATGTATTCTTGCACTGCACTGTCTGTATGAGGCAGATATACACATATATTCATGCACTGTCTGTGTGGGAATATAGATGTATTCTTGCACTGTACAATGTCTGTGTGGGAATATACATGTATTCTTGCACTGCACTGTGTCTGTGTGGGAATATACATATATTCTTGCAATGCACTGTGTCTGTGTGGGAATATACATGTATTCTTGCACTGTACAGTGTCTGTGTGGGACTATACATGTATTCTTGTACTGCACTGTGTCTGTGTGGGAATATACATGTATTCTTGCACTGCACTATCTCTGTGTGGGAATATACATGAATTCTTGCACTGTACAGTGTCTGTGTGGGAATATACATGTATTCTTGCACTGCACTGTGTCTGTGTGGGAATATACATGTATTCTTGCACTGTACAGTGTCTGTGTGGGAATATACATGTATTCTTGTACTGCACTGTGTCTGTGTGGGAATATACATGTATTCTTGCACTGCACTATGTCTGTGTGGGAATATACATGTATTCTTGCACTGCACTGTGTCTGTGTGGGAATATACATGTATTCTTGCTATGCACTGTGTCTGTGTGGGAATATACATGTATTCTTGCACTGCACTGTGTCTGCGTGGGAATATGCATGTGTTCTTGCACTGCGTCTGTGTGGGAATATACATGTGTTCTTGCACTGCACTGTGTCTGTGTGGGAATATACATGTGTTCTTGCACTGAACTGTGTCTGTGTGGGAATATACATGAATTCTTGCACTGCACTGTGTCTGTGTGGGAATATACATGTATTCTTGCACAGTACGATGTCTGTGTGGGAATATACATGTATTCTTGCACTGCACTGTGTCTGTGTGGGAATATACATGTATTCTTGCACTGCACTGTGTCTGTGTGGGAATATGCATGAATTCTTGCACTGTACCATGTCTGTGTGGCAATATACATGTATTATTGCACTGTACAATGTCTGTGTGGGAATATACATGTGTTCTTGCACTGCACTGTGTCTGTGTGGGAATATACATGTATTCTTGCACTGTACAATGTCTGTGTGGGAATATACATGTATTGTTGCACTGCACTGTGTCTGTGTGGGAATATACATGTATTCTTGCACTGTACGATGTCTGTGTGGGAATATACAGGTATTCTTGCACTGTACGGCGTCTGTGTGGGAATATACAGGTATTCTTGCACTGCACTGTGTCTGTGTGGGAATATACATGTATTCTTGCACTGCACTGTGTCTGTGTGGGAATATACATGTATTCTTGCACTGCACTGTGTCTGTGTGGGAATATACATGTATTCTTGCACTGCACTGTGTCTGTGTGGGAATATAGATGTATTCTTGCACTGCACTGTGTCTGTGTGGGAATATACATGTATTCTTGCACTGTACGATGTCTGTGTGGGAATATACATGTATTCTTGCACTGCACTATGTCTGTGTGGGAATATACATGTATTCTTGCACTGTACGATGTCTGTGTGGGAATATACATGTATTCTTGCACTGTACGATGTCTGTGTGGGAATATACATGTATTCTTGCACTGTACGATGTCTGTGTGGGAATATACATGTATTCTTGCACTGCACTGTGTCTGTGTGGGAATATACAGGTATTCTTGCACTGTACGATGTCTGTGTGGGAATATACATGTATTCTTGCACTGCACTGTGTCTGTGTGGGAATATACAGGTATTCTTGCACTGTACGATGTCTGTGTGGGAATATACAGGTATTCTTGCACTGTACGGCGTCTGTATGAGGCAGATATACACATGTATTCTTGCACTGTCTGTGGGAATATACATATACAGATACTTGTGGGGCAGATACATATACTGTACATGTACCTTTTGGTGCAGCCAGCTTGCCATGAAAATCCTGTTGCAGAGGTCAGACCTACCATTGGGTGAGATGTGTGGCATCCCGTGCACTATGCTGCAGGTTCCCCTTCCCCCTAGTCATGGTGAGGAGCTGGCACAGGGAGACCCCCATGGTGGGCTTGTATGAATGAGAGCGCACTGTGCAGGGTGTTCGCTGCTGCAGCCCGCAGTGCACCAGTAATTGTGTGAGGTAAAGTGTGCGCCCTGTGAGGTGCAGTGAGGCAGTGTGCGCCTTGTGTGGTAAGTGTGCGCCCTGTGAGGTGCAGGGTGAGGTAAGGATGCAGTACTGACTTTTTGCGGTTTCCGAGGTCTTCCCCTCGCTCTCTTCGGTGATTCTGATGAGGGGGATGCAGGATGCTCCACAGACGTGGACTGGCGGACACTCTCTTTTGAACTCATGGTATCTGCTGTCCCCTAACGATGATCTGCTGCACCTCCAGGGATCCACGCGAGGAGCCGCCGCCGCACCGGACGTCCTGCTGCTGCCACCAAAGTCAGAGAAAGAGGAGGAGAGCGCAGCGATGTGTCCTGTAATGTCCTGAGCACAGGGCTTCCCTATACACACTGCTACTGGACGGGGATGAATAGGAGATATGTGATGTGACGGGGACAATGGAGGTCACAGGGCAGCGGAGGTAACGACTAGTGAGCGCTGACACAACGCTGCTGCATGGCTCTGGCCACATAAGTATTGCTGAACGGCCACACGTGTGTGTGATTTGGGGGGTAAGGGAGGGCTTGTGTTTGTGTGAGTAGGGCATGTGATACAAGTCCGGCCCACGGATTATAGTGGGATGGGTAAAAAAAAACACCTTTACCCGTGGGTGGAAAAAATAGGAGGAGGCAAAGTAGAGAAGGAGGCAGCAAGCGGAGGCTGGAAGCCGGCCAGATATAACAGCTACAGCAGCGCTGCTGGGGAGGGAAACACGGGGGCTACCTCACATGGCTGCATGGCTACAAGTGGCCAGGGAATCCCTCCTGAGGAGGCTGCGTAGGGAGCCAGCACTGCACGTTATATCGTGACATACACAGGCAATGTACAACACATCCAGTAATAGAGCACTGCAAGTTATATCGTGACATACACAGGCAATGTACAACACATCCAGTAATAGAGCACTGCAAGTTATATCGTGACACACGCAGGCTAGGTACAACACATCCAGTAATAGAGCACTGCAAGTTATATCATGACATACACAGGCTATGTACAACACATCCAGTAATAGAGCACTGCAAGTTATATCGTGACATACACAGGCTATGTACAACACATCCAGTAATAGAGCACTGCAAGTTATATCGTGACATACACAGGCAATGTACAACACATCCAGTAATAGAGCACTGCAAGTTATATCATGACATACACAGGCTATGTACAACACATCCAGTAATAGAGCACTGCAAGTTATATCGTGACATACACAGGCTATGTACAACACATCCAGTAATAGAGCACTGCAAGTTATATCATGACATACACAGGCTATGTACAACACATCCAGTAATAGAGCACTGCAAGTTATATCATGACATACACAGGCTATGTACAACACATCCAGTAATAGAACACTGCAAGTTATATCATGACATACACAGGCTATGTACAACACATCCAGTAATAGAACACTGCAAGTTATATCATGACATACACAGGCTATGTACAACACATCCAGTAATAGAGCACTGCAAGTTATATCATGACATACACAGGCAATGTACAACACATCCAGTAATAGAGCACTGCAAGTTATATCATGACATACACAGGCTATGTACAACACATCCAGTAATAGAACACTGCAAGTTATATCATGACATACACAGGCTATGTACAACACATCCAGTAATAGAACACTGCAAGTTATATCATGACATACGCAGGCTATGTACAACACATCCAGTAATAGAACACTGCACGTTATATCGTGACATACACAGGCAATGTACAACACATCCAGTAATAGAGCACTGCAAGTTATATCATGACATACACAGGCTATGTACAACACATCCAGTAATAGAACACTGCAAGTTATATCATGACATACACAGGCTATGTACAACACATCCAGTAATAGAACACTGCACGTTATATCGTGACATACACAGGCTATGTACAACACATCCAGTAATAGAACACTGCAAGTTATATCATGACATACACAGGCTAGGTACAACACATCCAGTAATAGAGCACTGCAAGTTATATCATGACATACACAGGCTATGTACAACACATCCAGTAATAGAGCACTGCAAGTTATATCATGACATACACTGGCAATGTACAACACATCCAGTAATAGAGCACTGCAAGTTATATCATGACATACACAGGCTATGTACAACACATCCAGTAATAGAACACTGCAAGTTATATCATGACATACACAGGCTATGTACAACACATCCAGTAATAGAACACTGCAAGTTATATCATGACATACGCAGGCTATGTACAACACATCCAGTAATAGAACACTGCACGTTATATCGTGACATACACAGGCAATGTACAACACATCCAGTAATAGAGCACTGCAAGTTATATCATGACATACACAGGCTATGTACAACACATCCAGTAATAGAACACTGCAAGTTATATCATGACATACACAGGCTATGTACAACACATCCAGTAATAGAACACTGCACGTTATATCGTGACATACACAGGCTATGTACAACACATCCAGTAATAGAACACTGCAAGTTATATCATGACATACACAGGCTAGGTACAACACATCCAGTAATAGAGCACTGCAAGTTATATCATGACATACACAGGCTATGTACAACACATCCAGTAATAGAACACTGCAAGTTATATCATGACATACACAGGCTATGTACAACACATCCAGTAATAGAACACTGCACGTTATATCGTGACATACACAGGCTATGTACAACACATCCAGTAATAGAACACTGCACGTTATATCGTGACATACACAGGCTATGTACAACACATCCAGTAATAGAGCACTGCAAGTTATTTCGTGACATACACAGGCTATGTACAACACATCCAGTAATAGAACACTGCAAGTTATATCATGACATACACAGGCTATGTACAACACATCCAGTAATAGAACACTGCAAGTTATATCATGACATACACAGGCTATGTACAACACATCCAGTAATAGAACACTGCAAGTTATATCGTGACACACACAGGCTATGTACAACACATCCAGTAATAGAGCACTGCAAGTTATATCGTGACAGACACAAGCTATGTACAATAGATATGGGAATAGAGCACTGCAAGTTATTTCGTGACGTATACAGGCTATGTGCAACACATCCAGTAATAGAGCACTGCAAGTTATATCGTGACATACACAGGCAATGTACAACACATCCAGTAATAGAGCACTGCAAGTTATATCATGACATACACAGGCTATGTACAACACATCCAGTAATAGAGCACTGCAAGTTATATCGTGACATACACAGGCTATGTACAACACATCCAGTAATAGAGCACTGCAAGTTATATCATGACATACACAGGCTATGTACAACACATCCAGTAATAGAGCACTGCAAGTTATATCATGACATACACAGGCTATGTACAACACATCCAGTAATAGAACACTGCAAGTTATATCATGACATACACAGGCTATGTACAACACATCCAGTAATAGAGCACTGCAAGTTATATCATGACATACACAGGCAATGTACAACACATCCAGTAATAGAGCACTGCAAGTTATATCATGACATACACAGGCTATGTACAACACATCCAGTAATAGAACACTGCAAGTTATATCATGACATACACAGGCTATGTACAACACATCCAGTAATAGAGCACTGCAAGTTATATCATGACATACACAGGCAATGTACAACACATCCAGTAATAGAGCACTGCAAGTTATATCATGACATACACAGGCTATGTACAACACATCCAGTAATAGAACACTGCAAGTTATATCATGACATACACAGGCTATGTACAACACATCCAGTAATAGAACACTGCAAGTTATATCATGACATACGCAGGCTATGTACAACACATCCAGTAATAGAGCACTGCAAGTTATATCGTGACACACAGGCTAGGTACAACACATCTAGTAATAGAGCACTGCAAGTTATATCATGACATACACAGGCTATGTACAACACATCCAGTAATAGAACACTGCAAGTCATATCATGACATACACAGGCTATGTACAACACATCCAGTAATAGAACACTGCACGTTATATCGTGACATACACAGGCAATGTACAACACATCCAGTAATAGAGCACTGCAAGTTATATCATGACATACACAGGCTATGTACAACACATCTAGTAATAGAACACTGCAAGTTATATCATGACATACACAGGCTAGGTACAACACATCCAGTAATAGAGCACTGCAAGTTATATCATGACATACACAGGCTATGTACAACACATCCAGTAATAGAGCACTGCAAGTTATATCATGACATACACTGGCAATGTACAACACATCCAGTAATAGAGCACTGCAAGTTATATCATGACATACACAGGCTATGTACAACACATCCAGTAATAGAACACTGCAAGTTATATCATGACATACACAGGCTATGTACAACACATCCAGTAATAGAACACTGCACGTTATATCGTGACATACACAGGCAATGTACAACACATCCAGTAATAGAGCACTGCAAGTTAAATCATGACATACACAGGCTATGTACAACACATCCAGTAATAGAACACTGCAAGTTATATCATGACATACACAGGCTATGTACAACACATCCAGTAATAGAACACTGCACGTTATATCGTGACATACACAGGCTATGTACAACACATCCAGTAATAGAACACTGCAAGTTATATCATGACATACACAGGCTATGTACAACACATCCAGTAATAGAACACTGCAAGTTATATCATGACATACACAGGCTATGTACAACACATCCAGTAATAGAACACTGCACGTTATATCGTGACATACACAGGCTATGTACAACACATCCAGTAATAGAACACTGCACGTTATATCGTGACATACACAGGCTATGTACAACACATCCAGTAATAGAGCACTGCAAGTTATTTCGTGACATACACAGGCTATGTACAACACATCCAGTAATAGAACACTGCAAGTTATATCATGACATACACAGGCTATGTACAACACATCCAGTAATAGAACACTGCAAGTTATATCATGACATACACAGGCTATGTACAACACATCCAGTAATAGAACACTGCAAGTTATATCGTGACACACACAGGCTATGTACAACACATCCAGTAATAGAGCACTGCAAGTTATATCGTGACAGACACAAGCTATGTACAATAGATATGGGAATAGAGCACTGCAAGTTATTTCGTGACGTATACAGGCTATGTGCAACACATCCAGTAATAGAGCACTGCAAGTTATATCGTGACATACACAGGCAATGTACAACACATCCAGTAATAGAGCACTGCAAGTTATATCATGACATACACAGGCTATGTACAACACATCCAGTAATAGAGCACTGCAAGTTATATCGTGACATACACAGGCTATGTACAACACATCCAGTAATAGAGCACTGCAAGTTATATCATGACATACACAGGCTATGTACAACACATCCAGTAATAGAGCACTGCAAGTTATATCATGACATACACAGGCTATGTACAACACATCCAGTAATAGAACACTGCAAGTTATATCATGACATACACAGGCTATGTACAACACATCCAGTAATAGAGCACTGCAAGTTATATCATGACATACACAGGCAATGTACAACACATCCAGTAATAGAGCACTGCAAGTTATATCATGACATACACAGGCTATGTACAACACATCCAGTAATAGAACACTGCAAGTTATATCATGACATACACAGGCTATGTACAACACATCCAGTAATAGAGCACTGCAAGTTATATCATGACATACACAGGCAATGTACAACACATCCAGTAATAGAGCACTGCAAGTTATATCATGACATACACAGGCTATGTACAACACATCCAGTAATAGAACACTGCAAGTTATATCATGACATACACAGGCTATGTACAACACATCCAGTAATAGAACACTGCAAGTTATATCATGACATACGCAGGCTATGTACAACACATCCAGTAATAGAGCACTGCAAGTTATATCGTGACACACACAGGCTAGGTACAACACATCTAGTAATAGAGCACTGCAAGTTATATCATGACATACACAGGCTATGTACAACACATCCAGTAATAGAACACTGCAAGTTATATCATGACATACACAGGCTATGTACAACACATCCAGTAATAGAACACTGCACGTTATATCGTGACATACACAGGCAATGTACAACACATCCAGTAATAGAGCACTGCAAGTTATATCATGACATACACAGGCTATGTACAACACATCTAGTAATAGAACACTGCAAGTTATATCATGACATACACAGGCTATGTACAACACATCCAGTAATAGAACACTGCACGTTATATCGTGACATACACAGGCTATGTACAACACATCCAGTAATAGAACACTGCAAGTTATATCATGACATACACAGGCTAGGTACAACACATCCAGTAATAGAGCACTGCAAGTTATATCATGACATACACAGGCTATGTACAACACATCCAGTAATAGAGCACTGCAAGTTATATCATGACATACACTGGCAATGTACAACACATCCAGTAATAGAGCACTGCAAGTTATATCATGACATACACAGGCTATGTACAACACATCCAGTAATAGAACACTGCAAGTTATATCATGACATACACAGGCTATGTACAACACATCCAGTAATAGAACACTGCAAGTTATATCATGACATACGCAGGCTATGTACAACACATCCAGTAATAGAACACTGCACGTTATATCGTGACATACACAGGCAATGTACAACACATCCAGTAATAGAGCACTGCAAGTTATATCATGACATACACAGGCTATGTACAACACATCCAGTAATAGAACACTGCAAGTTATATCATGACATACACAGGCTAGGTACAACACATCCAGTAATAGAGCACTGCAAGTTATATCATGACATACACAGGCTATGTACAACACATCCAGTAATAGAGCACTGCAAGTTATATCATGACATACACTGGCAATGTACAACACATCCAGTAATAGAGCACTGCAAGTTATATCATGACATACACAGGCTATGTACAACACATCCAGTAATAGAACACTGCAAGTTATATCATGACATACACAGGCTATGTACAACACATCCAGTAATAGAACACTGCAAGTTATATCATGACATACGCAGGCTATGTACAACACATCCAGTAATAGAACACTGCACGTTATATCGTGACATACACAGGCAATGTACAACACATCCAGTAATAGAGCACTGCAAGTTAAATCATGACATACACAGGCTATGTACAACACATCCAGTAATAGAACACTGCAAGTTATATCATGACATACACAGGCTATGTACAACACATCCAGTAATAGAACACTGCACGTTATATCGTGACATACACAGGCTATGTACAACACATCCAGTAATAGAACACTGCAAGTTATATCATGACATACACAGGCTAGGTACAACACATCCAGTAATAGAGCACTGCAAGTTATATCATGACATACACAGGCTATGTACAACACATCCAGTAATAGAACACTGCAAGTTATATCATGACATACACAGGCTATGTACAACACATCCAGTAATAGAACACTGCACGTTATATCGTGACATACACAGGCTATGTACAACACATCCAGTAATAGAACACTGCACGTTATATCGTGACATACACAGGCTATGTACAACACATCCAGTAATAGAGCACTGCAAGTTATTTCGTGACATACACAGGCTATGTACAACACATCCAGTAATAGAACACTGCAAGTTATATCATGACATACACAGGCTATGTACAACACATCCAGTAATAGAACACTGCAAGTTATATCATGACATACACAGGCTATGTACAACACATCCAGTAATAGAACACTGCAAGTTATATCGTGACACACACAGGCTATGTACAACACATCCAGTAATAGAGCACTGCAAGTTATATCGTGACAGACACAAGCTATGTACAATAGATATGGGAATAGAGCACTGCAAGTTATTTCGTGACGTATACAGGCTATGTGCAACACATCCAGTAATAGAGCACTGCAAGTTATATCGTGACATACACAGGCAATGTACAACACATCCAGTAATAGAGCACTGCAAGTTATATCATGACATACACAGGCTATGTACAACACATCCAGTAATAGAGCACTGCAAGTTATATCGTGACATACACAGGCTATGTACAACACATCCAGTAATAGAGCACTGCAAGTTATATCATGGCATACACAGGCTATGTACAACACATCCAGTAATAGAGCACTGCAAGTTATATCATGACATACACAGGCTATGTACAACACATCCAGTAATAGAACACTGCAAGTTATATCATGACATACACAGGCTATGTACAACACATCCAGTAATAGAGCACTGCAAGTTATATCATGACATACACAGGCAATGTACAACACATCCAGTAATAGAGCACTGCAAGTTATATCATGACATACACAGGCTATGTACAACACATCCAGTAATAGAACACTGCAAGTTATATCATGACATACACAGGCTATGTACAACACATCCAGTAATAGAGCACTGCAAGTTATATCATGACATACACAGGCAATGTACAACACATCCAGTAATAGAGCACTGCAAGTTATATCATGACATACACAGGCTATGTACAACACATCCAGTAATAGAACACTGCAAGTTATATCATGACATACACAGGCTATGTACAACACATCCAGTAATAGAACACTGCAAGTTATATCATGACATACGCAGGCTATGTACAACACATCCAGTAATAGAGCACTGCAAGTTATATCGTGACACACACAGGCTAGGTACAACACATCTAGTAATAGAGCACTGCAAGTTATATCATGACATACACAGGCTATGTACAACACATCCAGTAATAGAACACTGCAAGTTATATCATGACATACACAGGCTATGTACAACACATCCAGTAATAGAACACTGCACGTTATATCGTGACATACACAGGCAATGTACAACACATCCAGTAATAGAGCACTGCAAGTTATATCATGACATACACAGGCTATGTACAACACATCTAGTAATAGAACACTGCAAGTTATATCATGACATACACAGGCTATGTACAACACATCCAGTAATAGAACACTGCACGTTATATCGTGACATACACAGGCTATGTACAACACATCCAGTAATAGAACACTGCAAGTTATATCATGACATACACAGGCTAGGTACAACACATCCAGTAATAGAGCACTGCAAGTTATATCATGACATACACAGGCTATGTACAACACATCCAGTAATAGAACACTGCAAGTTATATCATGACATACACAGGCTATGTACAACACATCCAGTAATAGAACACTGCACGTTATATCGTGACATACACAGGCTATGTACAACACATCCAGTAATAGAACACTGCACGTTATATCGTGACATACACAGGCTATGTACAACACATCCAGTAATAGAGCACTGCAAGTTATTTTGTGACATACACAGGCTATGTACAACACATCCAGTAATAGAACACTGCAAGTTATATCATGACATACACAGGCTATGTACAACACATCCAGTAATAGAACACTGCAAGTTATATCATGACATACACAGGCTATGTACAACACATCCAGTAATAGAACACTGCAAGTTATATCGTGACACACACAGGCTATGTACAACACATCCAGTAATAGAGCACTGCAAGTTATATCGTGACAGACACAAGCTATGTACAATAGATATGGGAATAGAGCACTGCAAGTTATTTCGTGACGTATACAGGCTATGTGCAACACATCCAGTAATAGAGCACTGCACGTTATATCGTGACATACACAGGCAATGTACAACACATCCAGTAATAGAGCACTGCACGTTATATCGTGACATACACAGGCAATGTACAACACATCCAGTAATAGAGCACTGCAAGTTATATCGTGACATACACAGGCTAGGTACAACACATCTAGTAATAGAGCACTGCAAGTTATATCGTGACATACACAGGCTAGGTACAACACATCCAGTAATAGAGCACTGCAAGTTATTTCGTGACATACACAGGCTATGTACAACACATCCAGTAATAGAACACTGCAAGTTATATCGTGACATACACAGGCTAGGTACAACACATCTAGTAATAGAGCACTGCAAGTTATATCATGACATACACAGGCTATGTACAGCACATCTAGTAATAGAGCACTGCATGTTATATCGTGACAGACACAAGCTATGTACAATAGATATGGGAATAGAGCACTGCTTGTTATATCGTGAACTCACTGCCTCAACACGTCAGACTATCTGGTACCCTTGCAAGCTTCAAACAAAACCTGAAAACCCATCTGTTCAGAAATGCCAATAATCTACAATGACCTCACTGCTTCACAACCGGGCGGAGCTGCCACCTGACCACCTCGCGGATCTGCCGCCTGACCACCGTGCGGAGCTGCCACCTCACCACCATGCGGAGGTGCCGCCTGACCACCGTGCGGAGCTGTCCCCCAACCTACACCCCACCTACTGTCTCCTCCCCAAAATCCTATAGAATGTAAGCCCGCAAGGGCAGGACCCTCTTCCCTCTGTACTAGTCGGTCTACTGTAACTTGTATACGTATTCTGTATGTAACCCCCTTCTCATGTACAGCACCATGGAATTAATGGTGCTCTATAAATAAATAATAATAATAAATAATAATATTAATAACATACAGGCTATGCACAACAGATATAGTAATAGAGCACTGCTTGTTATATCGTGATATATACAGGCTATGTACAACACAGCTAGTAATTGAGCACTGCATGTTCTATCGTGACATACACAGGCTATGTATAACACATCTAATAATAGAGCACTGCATGTTATATCGTGACATATACAGGCTATGTACAACACAGCTAGTAATTGAGCACTGCATGTTCTATCGTGACATACACAGGCTATGTACAACACATCTAGTAATAGAGCAACGCATTTAATATCATGACATATGCAGGCTATGTGCATGACGCACCCCAGGGCTTTGCGGTACTCGGTCACGGGCAGTATATTTACTGGGACAGTTCACTGGGTGGCCGTTGCCCGGTTCCGTGACCCTGGGGGTCGGTTAACGGGTTATGTACATGGGAATGATAATAAAGTTTTTGTTGTGACGCCACTTGCGGGTTGCGGGTATATAGATGGAGCCGCCACTGCACAGTTTCTCACTACTGAGGCTGATGTTAATGGCAGCCTGGATGTTGGGCCCTCCGCAAGTAGGGCCAGACCCCAGGGGATAGAGGATGGCATTGGGCGCAGAAATAAGGTAGGCCACACAAGGTATTGCCGTGTAACTGGTTTCTTTACTCACAGCGTTGATATAACTGGCAAACCGATAAAGGCTGGTCCTCACCACTGGTCCCCTTAGTTCCAGTGCCGGTGTGATGACCTGGTGACTGTCTTCCCCTGCACCTGCCTCTGGTTGGTGGGTCCCGTGGCTTGGAGCGTCTGGGGGTCCCCTCCTGGTTGTCTTTCAGTCTTAGTCTTTACGGCTAGTAACTTGAACCCTGTTGGGTCAGATCTCTATCTTCTTACCAGGTTCTCCTGTCGTTACTGTGCCCCGAACTTTTAGGTCGGGGAGGTCCTGGATGGTCCCCTCAACGTGTAGATTTTATCAGGTCTGCCTGAAGCGTTTTCCTGACCTAGGGTTCTGCACCCCGTCGGTGGTATTGTGACGCCCCTGGGCTATCAGGTCGTCACAGGGTATTGCACAATCTGCCCTCCCATGCAATATCCACTTCCTTCTTGGTTATGGGTCCCCAACTACGTGGTGTTGCCTATATCAGCCAATTAAATCCTAGGTACACTCTGCACCAGACACACCAATGGACGGCCTGAGTGGAATAGGGTCGCCCACTTGGGTGGTTGGTTAGGGGAGGTCAGGAGTGTCAGGAAGAGTGGAGAAGTGTGTTGGAAGCAAAGGAGAGAGGAGGTCAGGATCAGGGCTCCTAGGAACTGTCTAGGTGGCAGACGGTGGTCTGGGCCTAGAGGAGCTGGACCCCGGTCGCAGGGGATCGTGGCAAGGGGCACAGAACTGTCGAGGACAGCTGGTGGCCTTGCACCATCACCGGGCTGAGACCAGGGCACGACGGAGTACGTGGACCCTAGGTCAGGGAGTAGCTTCAGGCAACCTGACAATTTACCCGACGAGAATGGAGCCTTCAAGATCCGCTCTCCGCCCGCTCCAAAATCGGGATACTAGTGCAACGAGGGGGATAGGACTGTCCACTAAAACGGTCCAGGAAAACCGAAGCGTGAACCCTGAGAGCAAGCTCCCATACTTAGCCATAGTGGGGAGCGGGACCCGGCAAGTTCCATACTACCAGAACCAACAGAGAAGTAAACTTAGTGCCAGGAGGCAGGTCACGGATCACCAGGCAGCACCATTGGGAACGGGACCCGAACTAGCTCCCCTCAGTGGCAGCGGTATCCAGAACTTTGGTTTATCCAGTTGTCGGTGTCAGCTTAATGCACTGAGTGAGTACACAAGTGACCCCCTTCACTGCCCATGACACTCCTTAAACACCATCACTGAGTCCCGGGGAAATCCCTCTAACTGTGGAGGGTTCTAACAGCTGGCTGGCCCATTCCATCACCCCCGGGTACTCCCAACTGCAGCAGGTACTCCAAATTACCACATACCACAAGTGGCGTCACGAACTCTAACACAATTCCCTGTAAATACCCCCTTCATTTGAGTAGCCGTACGACCCCCAGTTCCAGACACCCCTCGAGCCACCGTGGATCCGGATCCAAGCAGCCCGGCTGCTGACACGGGGGCGGCACACTATGGTTCCGAGAGTACTCCACCATTCTCCTTCGGCAGGTTCTATTCTATTCTACCATATAGAGGGTTCTATTATATTCTGGTGGGTACGTTAACCTCCTGTGGGGACAAATGTGAATTTAAATGGGTAAGCAAATAACTGCAGTTTACTAATGTTCATCGTGACTAATCCACTGCTGGTAGGAATGCAGTTGTAATAGGATAATACCCTTCCTGATAAAGGTTAAAATTTAACCCCCACATGTAATTGTAGCCATATCACCTTGTCTGGGGGTATTTTCCTCCCCTTTTTTGCCTCACTTTTTCTGTAATGTATTTTAGTATATGATCTTTTGTAATTAATGTATTCAATTTATTATGTGATGAAATAAAATTTAAAATTTTAATTGACCTGGAAACTCCATTTTTCTTTGTCGTTCATGTAGCCCTTTTGGAGTGGTCTATAATGTCTTTTGATATCCTCTTGTAGGAACTATGGAGATGTTTGTATTAATACTTACACTTACTGAGTGTCTGACCCCTCCCCCCTGGTTGTCGTCTAGTGGACTGGATCGGTTCAACCCCTAGGTGGCCATCCATTGGGTCCAACCCTAGCCTGTCACCAGTCCTTGAGAATGGTAAAAACAGGGATTATAATGAATGTTTTGGTGTTACCAGCACTGGTCTTCTGGGTCCCTGGGGGTAGGCCCTGCATCTTTGACAGGATGCAGTTCCCTGTAGCTCCTGATGGCTTCAGGGGTACTACATTCACCACATCTAGTAATAGAGTAATAGAGCACTGCATATTATATCGAGACACATATAGGCTATGTACAACACATCTAGTAATAGGACACTGCATGTTATATCATGACATACTGGCAAGGTGCAACACATCTAGTAATAGAGCACTACATGTTATATCAAGACATACAGGTTATGTACAACACGTCTAGTAATACAGCACTACATGTTATATCATGACATATACAGACTATGCGTACCACTTGTGCGAGCATTGCTGTGCTCGGGTTTGCTCGGTGCTTAGCCCAGCGTGAGCCGCCTGCAGTGTTTGATCGGCTCGCACTGGGGGTAACAACAGCATGATGGAATGTAGTGTGCGCCAAACAAAAAATAAGAAAAACTTCTGCCCACCTCCCCCAGGAGTGTTCTGGTTATGGCTGGCTGCAAGGGGGGAGGAAATCCGAACTGCCCAATTAGTGACATCCATTAGGGTTCAGGTCAAGTCCAAACGTTATCTAAAGTCCGGCTGAACCCGCCAAACAGAATTTCCATGGGTCCTCTCATCTCTCATTGTGACATATACTGGCTATGTACAGCACATCTAGTAATACAGCACTGCATGTGTTATATCGTGACTAGTGAGGAGTCCATTATACTCAGTAAAGGAGTACCAAGCCATACAGTGCCTTGCGAAAGTATTCGGCCCCCTTGAATTTTTCAACCTTTTCCCACATTGCAGGCTTCAAACATAAAGATAAAAATTGTAATGGAATGGTGAAGAATCAACAACAATTGGGACACAATTGTGAAGGTGAACGAAATGTATTGCTTGTTATAAACGTTTTTAACCTTTTCCTATCCAATAAAATTTCCTATTCTGCCCATTGAAATCCTATTATAATTGGTAAAAAACGTCAAAACAGAATTTTGCAATATGAATGAATTTTGTAAAATACATCAATAGGAAATCAATTTATTTACATGTGAATGATAAACAAGGTAGTAGCCTGACAAAGGAGCGTAACAGAATTTTTGGAATGTCCCCCCCCCCGGGGGACTCAGGATAGGAAAAGGTTAAAAAATAAATAACTGAAAAGTGGGGCGTGCAATATGATTCGTCCCTTTTACTTTCAGTGCAGCAAACTCACTCCAGAATTTTATTGAGGATCTCTGAATCATCCAATGTTGTCCTAAATGACTGATGATAAATATAAGCCACCTGTGTGTAATCAAGTCTCCGTATAAATGCACCTGCTCTGTGATAGTCTCAGTGTTCTGTTTAAAGCGCAGATAGCATCATGAAGACTGAGGAACACAACAGGCAGGTCAATGATACTGTTGTGGAGAAGTGTGAAGTCGAATTTGGTTACAAAAAGATTTCCAAAACTTTAAACATCCCAAGGAGCACTGTGCAAGCGATCATATTGAAATAGAAGTGCAAAATCTACCAAGACCCAGCCGTCCATCCAAACTTTCATCTCAAACAAGGAGAAGACTGATCAGAGATGCAGCCAAGAGGCCCATGATCACTCTGGATGAACTGCAGAGATCTACAGCTGAGGTGGGCGAGTCTGTCCATAGGACAACAATCAGTTGTACACTGCACAAATCTGGCCTATACGGAAGAGTGGCAAGAAGAAAGCCATTTCTCAATGTTATCCGTAAAAAGTGTTGTTTAAAGTTTGCCACAAGCCACCTGGCAGACACACCAAACATGTGGAAGAAGGTGCTCTGGTCAGATGAAACCAAAATCAAACTATTTGGGCACAATGCCAAGCGATATGTTTGGCGTAAAAGCAACACAGCTCATTACCCTGAACACACCATCCCCACTGTCAAACATGATGGTGACAGCATCATGGTTTGGGCCTGCTTTTCTTCAACAGGAACAGGGAAGATTGGTAAAATTAATGGGAAGATGGATGGAGCCAAATACAGGACCATTCTTGAAGAAAAGCTGTTGGAGTCTGCAAAAGACCTGAGACTGGGACAGAGATTTGTCTTCCAACAAGACAATGATCCCAAACATAAAGCAAAATCTACAATGGATCAAACAGGATTTATGCCTGGAAAAAACACCTCGATAAATATAAGACGGGTCCAATCCATAGTACAGTATAGTACATTGTTCCAGGAAAATGAGTGGGCCTTGGCCTCGCTGGACGTGGCCAAGGCATTTGACTCGGTAGAATGGCCATTTTTATTTGCCTGCCTCCAGAGATTCGCCTTTGGGCCTAAATTCAGCAATTGGATTCATATATTGTATAAGTCCCCGACGGCCCTCTGTCTCCAGCATTGTTTGCACTAGTTATTGAAGCCTTGGCAATTAGAATCCGCTCTCATCCACAGATCACTGGAATCACTATAGCCGACCGCACAGATCAAATAGGATTGTATGCGGATGACATGGTTGTCTTTTTGGACAGAGTACAAGAGACCTTGCCTGTGGTTATAGATACTATAGATAAATTTGGGGAGTTTTCGGGACTGCACATCAATTGGGATAAGTCGGCTCTGATGCCATTAACACAGGGGTCTAGAACTTCAATGGAGGCTGGGTCACCTCTGCAAGTGGTGACTAGCTTCAAGTACCTGGGAATACACATACAGAAGGACCATACACTAGACTATCAGACGTGTATAACACCACTCCTGGAACACGTTAAACTTAAATATAACTCGTGGAGCAAGTTACCCCTGTCGGTAGTTGGCAGAATCAACTTAATCAAAATGATATTACTTCCAAAGCTTAGTTATACACTACAACATAGTGCAGTGTCAGTTACCAAGTACTTCTTCTCTACGCTGAACTCGCTTACTACTACTTTCATATGGGGGAGACCCAAACTCCGGTTATCCATTTTACAGAGATCCAAGAGACTGGGAGGGATGGCTTTACCGGAGTTCTTCCTGTACTATCTGGCGGGGCAGCTTAAAGCACTAGTGGCCTGGATGCCTGGTTGTCAACTGCCGAACTCCGAGAGTCACTTGGCACACGCGGCCGGGACTGACTGTTTTGTGGGTTTTTTGGAATCAGATGGACTGAGAATATCACGGCAACTACCCCTCCTCAAGCTGGCAAGATTGGTCTG
This sequence comes from Anomaloglossus baeobatrachus, assembly GCF_048569485.1. Classification (NCBI taxonomy): domain Eukaryota; kingdom Metazoa; phylum Chordata; class Amphibia; order Anura; family Aromobatidae; genus Anomaloglossus; species Anomaloglossus baeobatrachus. The sequence continues at coordinate 277,345,459 of NC_134356.1, read as the reverse complement.
GCGACAAGCTAAGAGAGTGGCACATTTTGAGGGAGTGGTGGTGGAGCTCCCACTATGGGGGAATAGCCACTTCCATACTCTGAGAGATCACCCCTCAGCACAATTTTGGGTCACTCACAATGTCATTACACTGGGTGATCTATATGCCCCGGGAACCACAACCTTCAAATCCTTTGACCAGATCCAAACTGAATATAATATCCCAAGGTCGCAATTTTTTAGATACCTGCAGATTCGCACAGCGATTCAGTCCCATATGCAGAAAATTGGAACGGGGAAACTGATATCAACACTCCCGATGATAGGTATCCTAAAATCACAGGGACCTCGGGGTTTAATCTCAGCCATATATACTTACCTGTTGTCGGTGGGGGTGGAGTCGGACCCCTTGCCAGCCCAGGATAGATGGAGATCTCTAATTCCCTCTCTATAGGGAGAGGAATGGGAAGAGATATTGGAATCTCCGACTGCGGTATCCCCTTCGGTTAATAATAAGTTGATTCAATGTTACATTGTTCACCAAGCGTACCTTACTCCAACTCGATTATTTAGTATGGGCCGTTCTCGCACATCGGAGTGCCCGAGGTGTCATCTCTCAGGGGCAAATTTCATACATATGATCTGGAGCTGTCCTAATATATCCTCGTATTGGAGGTGAGTGACATCCCTGCTATCATTGATTGTGTCAATTCCTGTTTCATGCGACCCATTGATATGCCTATTTGGGGTAATGGAGGAAGAGTCCTGGGATCATTATATGATAACATTCCTCAGAGGGGCATTATTTTTGGCTAGAAAAGTAATAGCCTTGCGGTGGATGGGGGATTCGAGTCCAACTGTGCGGTCCTGGGTTAAATTAGTCAATGCAACTATAGTCTATGAGCGGGTGGTATACTACAACAGGGGGTGCCCGGAAAAATTTTACAAAATATGGGGTCTATGGAACTCTTCTCCAGATACACTTACAGAGGCTTAGAGGAATCTATGCGAATAGAGGTGGTTCCCGTTAGATGTTGGGAGATGGAAGCTATCCTACGGTATCTTGCGGTAAAGTGATGCAATGTAGCTGTTGTTCTTTCTTTTTCACCTTTTTATTCCCTTTTCTACCGTTTCTTAAAATATGGTCATACTGATCTTTAGAGCTGTTCTTATGCTTAATATAAGACTGGATATATATGCAAATGATAAGAAGAATGGATAATACTATTTTATCTTGAGTACAACAGATACTATGGACTCTAATATGATTCTTCAGTGTTGTGAACGTATAGCACTATCCATGTACTGAGCTATTTCTCACATTGTAATTGTCAGCTATACCATGTTTGAAACTGTTAATAAAACGAAGTTAAAAAAAAAAAAAAATCTACAATGGAATGTTTCACAAATAAATGTATCCAGGTGTTAGAATGGCCAAATCAAAGTCTAGACCTGAATCCAATCGAAAATCTGTGGAAAGAGCTGAAAACTGCTGTTCACAAACACTCTCCATCCAACCTCACTCAGCTCGAGCTATTTGCAAAGGAAGAATGGGCAAGAATTTCAGTCTCTCGATGTGCAAAACTGATAGACACATACCCCAAGCGACTTGCAGCTGTAATCGCAGCACAAGGTGGCACTACAAAGTATTAACTTAAAGGGGCTGAATAATATTGCACGCCCCGCTTTTATTTTTTAAAAAAGTTTAAAATAAGCAATACATTTCGTTGAACTTCACAATTGTGTCCCGCTTGTTGATTCTTCACCAAAAAAAATTAAAATTTTTATCTTTATTTTGAAGCTTGAAATGTGGCAAAAGGTTGAAAAAATCAAGGGGGCCAAATACTTTCGCAAGGCATTGTATACTGGCTATGTACAATGCAACACATCTAGTAATAGAGCACCACATGTGTTATATTGTGACATACTGGCAGTGTACAATATAGCACATCTACCATTGTAATAGAGCACTGCACTGTTATATCGTATGTGACATACAAGGTCATCTCAATAAATTAGAATATCATCAAAAAGTTAATTTATTTCAGTAATTCAATACAATAAGTTAAACACAGTATATAGTCATTACACACAGAGTGATCTATTTCAAGTGTTTATTTCTGTTAATGATGATTATGGCTTACAGCCAATAAAAACCCAAAAGTCATTATCTCACAAAATTAGAATAATTACCACAAAAGACCTGCAAAGGCTCCCTAAGCATTTAAAATGTTCCCTAAGGCCCTATGCCCACGCTGTGGATTTTGATGCAGATATTGACGCAGATTTTCAGAAATCTGCCGCAAAATCTGCATGTCTATTGTGAAACCAGCAAAGTCTATGAGAATTCAAATATCCTGTGGCCACGTTGAGTGTTTTTCTATTGTGTGTTTGTGCAGATTTCTTTTTTTTCCTTCACCAAATCTGCACCAAATACGCAAGGGAAAAATAAGCAACTTGGGCACAGCCCATTTGAATTCTCATAGACTTTGCTGGCTTCACAATGGACATGCAGATTTTGCTTCAGATTTCTGAAAATACGCGTCAAAACTACACAGTGTGGGCACTGGGCCTTAAGGGTGCTTTACACGCTGCGATATCGGTAACGATATATCGTCGGGGTCACGACGGTAGTGACGCACATCCGGCGCCGTTACCGACATCGCAGCGTGTAACACAAATGAGTGACGATCAACTAGCACAAAAGCGTGAAAAATCGTTGCTCGTTGACACGTTCATTTCCTTAATATCGCTGCTGCTGCAGGTACAATGTTGTTCGTCGTTCCTGCGGCAGCACACATCGCTATGTGTGACACCGCAGGAGCGACGAACATCTTATCTGCCTCCACCGGCAATGCGGAAGGAAGGAGGTGGGCGGGATGTTACGTCCCGCTCATCTCTGCCCTTCCGCTTCTATTGGCCGGCCGCTTAGTGACTCTGCAGTGATGTCGCTTTGACGCCGAACGCACCTCCCCCTTGAGGGAGGGATTGTTCGGCCGTCACAGCGGCGTCGCTGACAAGGTATGTGCGTGTGACGCTGCCGTAGCAATAATGTTCGCTACGGCAGCGATCACCACATATTGTGCCACCAACGGGGACGGGTGCTATCGCATGTGACATCGCTACCAATCGCTAGTGATGTCGCAACGTGTAAAGCACCCTTTAGACTGGTTCAGTAGGCTACACAATGATCTGGAAGACTGCTGACTTGACAGATGTTCAAAAGGCAGTCATTGACACACTCCACAAGGAGGGTACGCCACAAAAGGTCATTGCTAAAGAAGATGGCTGTTCACAGAGTGCTGCATCCAAGCATAATTATGGAGAGTTGAGTGGAAGGAAAAAGTGTGGTAGAAAAAGGTGCACAAGCAACCGGGATAATCGCAGCCTTGATAGGATTGTTAAGAAAAGGCCATTCCAAAATGTAGGGGAGATTCACAAGGAGTGGAATGCTGCTGAGTCAGTGCTTCAAGAGCCACCACACACAGATGTATCCAGTACATGGATTACAACTGTCTCATTGTCTCAACCTTGTGTCAAGCCACTCATTACCAAAAGACAACACCAGAAGTGTCTTACATGGGCCAAGGAGAAAAAGAACTGGACTGTTGCTCAGTGGTCCAAGTCTGTTGTTTCAGATGAAAGTAAATTTTGCATTTAATTTGGCAATCAAGGTCCCAGAGTCTGGAGGAAGAGTGGAGAGGCAAGCAATCCAAGCTGCTTAAGGTCTAGTGTGAAGTTTCCTTCCGGACGGAAATGTAATAATAATAATGATTTTTATGTATATAGCGCCAACATATTCCGCAGCGCTTTACAATTCAGAGGGGACATGTGCAGACAATATGAGACAATACAAAATAAAATTTAAATACCAAGAGGAGTGAGGGCCCTGCTGGTAAGCTTACAGTTTATGAGGAAATAGGGGAGGCACAAAAGGTGATTGAAGGGGGGGGGGATAAAGTCAAAGCAGGTAAATAACAGTGACTATGCAGCTTGGTGCAGATTCAGCCTTTGAGCTGACTTTAGGTAGGCCAAGTTTTTGTGATAGGTGTAGATGACAACAGGATGCACTACCCATTCCAGAAGGTATTGCCACTCCTCTAGAGCCATCTTGATAGCCAATAAGTCTTGGTTGCCATCAGAGTAGTTGCGCTCAGGAGCAGAGAAGACCCTGGTAATGAAACCACAGGTTACCATATTACTGGTAACAGACTTCTACGTGAGGACCACACCGAGAATGAAGCATCCTCTTCCAGGTGGAACTGTTATGGAGTCCACATCATAGGATTTACCCCCTTGCGGATTAGGGCCATGAAAGGGAGAATCCGTGAAGAACATTTTGGGATGAAATGGCCGTAATAATTGGCAAAACCCAAGAACCGCTGAATTCCCTTGACTCTATCAAAATAACGCCACTTCAAAACCGCTGACACCTTCTCTGGATCCATCCTCAAGCCTATGTCAGAGATTATGTAACTAGACAGAGAGGTCAGGTCAAAAAGGCACTTCTCCAATTTGGTGTATAAACAATTCTCCCTCAGCCTCTGTAAAACTTGGCGAACATTCCTCCTGTATGTTGGCAGATCGGGAGACAATACAATCATGTTGTCCAGGTACACCACCACACATGATACGAGCAGATACTAATAATAATAATTTTTATTTATATAGCGCCAACATATTCCGCAGCACTTTACAATTCAGAGGTGGCATATAGAGACAATATGAGACATTACAAAATAACAAAATTCAGATACCAATAGCAGTGAGGGCCCTGCTTGTAAGCTTACAATCTATAAGGAAGTAGGGGAGGCAAAAAAGGTGAAATAGGAGGAAAAAAGCTTGTCATATATGGTCCAGCCATCAATATAAGTGGGGATTCAAATCCAGCTGCATGGACCAGTCGCCAGCCAGAATTTATACAACTACAGAGTAAAAAAGTAAATGAAGAGGAAGGAACCAGAAGATACAGGGGACAAGAATTGGAAGTAAATTATATGAAAGGCAGAATGGGACTAGTTAGATGAGGGAGGTGAGGTAAGAGGCTCGTCTAAAGAAATGCGTTTTTAGGGCCCGCTTAAAGGTGTGGATGTTGAGGATTATTAGAATTGTTCTTGGTAGTTTGTTCTAGAGCATTGGCGCTGCTAGTGAGAAATGTTGAAAACGGGAGTGGGAGGTTCGAATCATTGAGGATGAGATGAGGGAGGAGATGGAGGGTGGTGCAGAATTGTGGAGCGCTTTGTGGCTGAGAGTGATAAGTTTATATTGGATTTTGTAGCGAATAGGCAACCAGTTTAGTGACTGGCCCAGAGCAGAGGCATCGGTGAAGGAGTTGGAGAGGAAAATGATCCTGGCCGCGGCATTCAGGATGGCTCGGAGAGGGGATAATTTAGTAATAGGGAGACCAATTAGTAAAGAATTACAGTAGTCCAGGCGAGAGTGATTAAGAGCGACAGTAAGAGTTTTTGCAGAGCCAACGGTAAGAAAAGGTCGAATTCTAGAGATGTTTTTGAGGTGGAGGTGACATGAACGAGCGAGTGAACGAATGTAGGGAGTGAAGGAGAGATCGGAGTCAAATATAAACCTAAGACGATGGGCGTACTGCTGGGGCATAATGGTAGAACCACACACAGAAATGGTAATATTGGGTTTGGGATAGTTAGAAGAGGGAGGAAACATGAGAAGTTTAGTTTTTAACAGATTCAGTTTTAGATAGAGGGAGGACATGATGTTGGAGACAGCAGACAGACAAGCGTTAGTATTTTGAAATAATGCAGTATTTTGTAATAATGTTCTGAACGCATCGAGTCCTGGTCGTGGGCACATACCCTTAATTTGTCACGTGATAGGGGCATTATCAAAATGCAGCCTGATGTTTTCCAGAGGGAATAAATATTCTTTTTTTAAGTCCACTTCATCATGGAGCTCCCCTTGCATGATTAAGCTATGTGCACACGTTGCGTTTTATTCCGCAGCGTGTAAGTCACTGCATGTGCATCTCAGAGCACAGTCGAAAAGCTGCATTCTGAGACGCATTGTTTACTGCAGAATTCATGCTGAATTCATGCGTTTTGGATGCTTGCTCTGCCAATAGACAGAGAGGAAAAAGCATCCAGAACGCACATTTTTGACAGTGCGGTCCCACTCGGCTCTGCAGCATCCCCATGGACTTTCAGCAAAAGCCGAGTGGGACCGCACTGTCAAAAAGAGCATGGCTGGCTACAAGACAGAGCCGTGCGATCAGAATAAACTCGGATGAACTTCACCCGAGTTCATTGTAATCACGCAGCTCTGTCTGTGTGCCATGGCTTGATTTGCGATCACAGGTGAAGGGCTCACTGGTGACCGCAAATCCCCTGAGTGACTTAAGTGAGTTGCGCTGTCAGTGGTGCCGTCACTCAGGTTATCCGCGGCCAGCTGGAGTCCTCCACCCAAGACCTGTGGCCGCGGGTAACCTGAGTGATGTCTCCGCTGACAGCGCGGCTCACTTCAGTTTCTGCGTGGAGCTGATAGGAGTGGCGGTGTTCTACGGCCGTTCCTGTCAGCTTCATGTAGCAGAGCTGGATGCGTCGTGGGATCTCGTGAGGATTACGCCGGACCTGGAGGGGTGTTTGGGGATTTTAATAAAGTGGTGAAAGAGGGTGTGTTTTTGTCTTTTATTTCAAATAAAGGATTTTTTTGGGTGTATGTGTTTATTTACTTTCACTTACAGGTTAATCATTGGCGGTGTCTCATAGACGTCCGCCATGATTAACGTAGGACTTACTGGCAGCTATGGGCTGCCATTAACTCCTTATTACCCAGATTGCCACTGCACCAGGGCAATTCGGGATGAGCCAGGTAGAGTCCCAGGACTGTCGCATCTAATCGATGTGGCAATTCCGGGCGGCTACTGGCTGATATTTTTAGGCTGGGGGGCTCCCAATAACGTGGGGCTCCCCATTCTGAGAATACCAGCCTTCAGCCGTGTGGCTTTATCTTGGCTGGTATCAAAATTGGGGGGGACCGCATTCCATTTTTTTTAAAATTATTTATTTATTTATTTTACTGCACTACATAGACCCGCCCACTGGCAGCTGTGATTGGTTGCAGTGAGACAGCTGTCACTCAGCATGGGGGCGCGTTTGAATGCAACCAATCATAGGCGCCAGTGGGCGGGGGGAAGCAGTGAATACGAGATGTAATAATGAGTGGCTGGCATTTTCAAAAGCTGGAGAAGCCGCCGCAGTGTGACAGCCGTGCAGCGCCACGCCGGTGATCAGAGAGTGATCGGTGAGTATGAGAGAGGGGGGGAGAGAGATAGATCGACAGAGAGAGAGAGACCGACCAATAGGGAGACAGAGAGACCGACAGACAGACAGAAACACCGACATTTTCAGACAGAGTGGGTGGAAAATGCAACCAAAACGAACAAAAGAAGTGACATGATGCTTTTTTAGAATGCAGCGTCTTGGCAGAAGCTGAAACGCTGCGTTCTAAAACGCAATGTGCGCATCGATTATGCACAATCTTCATAGATTGTGCTGGGGACGCAGGACGCATGCAGTTATGCTGCAGTGCAATACGCATACAGTATACGCATACGGATACACTACTGTACTGGGTACAGTACAACACCTCTAGTAATATAGTACTGCATTGCATGTGCTATATCAAATGTGGACATCTGCTGGTTGTATACAGTACAACATATCTAGTAATAGAGCATTGCATGTGTAATTTCATATGTATACACATTCTGACTATATACTATGCAGTGCATCACACCAAGTAATAGAACACTGCACTGCAAGTGTTATATTGTGTGCGAACATATACTGGCTAGAACATCTGGGAAGTGTGGAGCTCAATTGCTGGAGTTTTGGGAAAAGAATGTTCCATTATTGTTTGAAGTGTTTTTGCTTCTCAACAACCATGGGTCTTCTTTGCTGGATTTTTAATTTCATAATGCTCAAAATGTTTTCTATTGTTGAAAGGTCTGGACTGCAAGTGGTCAGTTCATCACCCAAACTGTCCAAAAAGTAGATTGTCAACAGATTAGAAAACTGACACTCCATCAATGGAAGGCTCATGGCTGTTACTGAAAACAAGGTTGGCTTTATTGGTCACTGATATCTTTTTTTAAAATGTCAGAAATGTACTTTTGTACTTTTTCAGTTGTTTAGCTATTATTTTCATTTTAAGAACTAAAAATAAACAATTGAGATATGAAAATTTATGTTTTTCATTTAATTGCAAAATTATTTTGCACATTGATAGTTGCCCAATAATGCACACTGAATACTCCTGTTCCATCACTAATTGGCAGCATTATTCCTATGCACAGTGTACACAGAAAGCTGTCAATCAGTGGTATGTTCAGGGTTATAAAGGTAAAGCAGTAATTCCATTAAAACTGAAGCAACCTGTCCAGTAAGTGATACATCACTGGAATCAGGGCCTATGTCCCTACATAATTCTCTCAGATGGAATAGCAAAAACCTGCTGACATATTACCTTCAATGTAGACTTGTCAATAAAATAAAAGAAAATCAATATTTAATTTTCATTTATTCAAGCAGTTTGCACACACAGGTTGAGATTTACTGCATAGCGGCTGAGCAAAGGAAAACAGTGGCAGTAAACCTATAGCTACATGAAGTTCACTTAATAAAAGAGGTTATTTCAAGAATCTAACTTTTTTTGTGGGTACTGCATATTATTATTTTAGCCATACGAGAGCAATTAAAATATATTTTTCTGTGTAATTTTCACCACCATTTAGCCTCTTTACTCTCTTCCCTGCAGCTTAAGTCTATTCACTCCTTGTAGGTGGCCACCCTTTTATCCCATGTGACCAAGAAGAATACATCTTCCAGGAGTGCATTGTGATCTGCTTTTGCTAACTACTCCTCTTCTGTCTCCAACTGCTGACCTGCAGAAAAATATTTACTCACCTACAACCTCAGTACTTCCACTAATAAATAATGTCCCTCTATCTAACTACTTCATATCTAGCAATCTTTTTAGCGCTTCATTCCCGTCCCTCTCGTCTTTGCTTGTTACATCTTCGTCAATACCACATAGTAGCATTCTCTATTATATCACTACAAAGTATAAGCATTATTATGTCTCACCTGATGAGGTGGGTCCTCAAAGCCTTGGATTCAGAACACAAGTTGTAGAGAAACATGGACAGGTAACTGCAGTAGGACAGAAAAAATGACTATGGTGGAGAGTTTGAAGGAATATATGATGTGCAAATGTTTATGTTGTAGGAAAAGTAAAACAGAATCATTGTGCACATAGAAGCATGCTTGATCAGGAATTTTGAAAATCAAATTAAAATTAATGGGGAGAACCTCACATGCACAGCTACCTCTCCTTTCCTAACGTAACGAGGTTCTGTTCTTGAGATACATGTTGGTCCCAGTGGTTAGACTTGCATGTACCTAACATTTAGAATATAACTTGTAAATATGACATAAATGGCCTAGCTGGGGCAACATTTTAATATGCTTACTTCTAAGAGGACATTCACTATCAGCAATGGTACAAAAAACTGTAGAAGATCCAACTCTCCCATTGAGCTAAGAACAAGCAACTAACAGGTCTATTAGCCAAACTACACTTTACAGTAAAAATGTTTATAGCTGAATCTATTGATTTAATTGTGTTGGATGCCATACTGGAAGGGATTTTATATGTAAGAAATTCCAAGGCTGTATTAGCTTAAATTAGATACTAGCATATTCCTTTTCTTGATTAGTCTGTAATACACAGATACCATGGCTTAGAAGGCCACAGTGAGTTATCCAGAATTGTTTTCCACTTGATTCTCCTGAATCTTTAATAGAACCTGAGACATCATGGTCTAATGAGAAAGTGCATATAAGGGGATCCATGTAAAGGATAAATTATCTACTTTCCATACTCCCTAGGACCAAGTTTTCACCACTTTTGGTGATGGCTGAAGAAAAAAAAGTCTTTCTGATCCCATATGTCTGATCTACCATCTGAAATACTGCCTGATTGTCAAAGCCGTGGTAATGGTGTAAGGCACAATGGACAGGCCAGAACGTTACAATGATTAACTCTTAATCAACCAATGAACTGCAAAAGGTGTTTGTATTTTAATGCCATTGATATAGTGTGAAAAGCATATTTTCTATCTATTTTCAGAAGATGCGGATCTAATTTTTAACAATAACTTTCAATGAGTTCATCTCAATCAGGAAAAAAATAGGCCAAGGGGAAAAATACCTTAAAAACAAGTAAAAGAAATATAACTTACCCAGGGCCGTATTTGCCACTAGGCACCCGTGGTCCCGTGCCTAGGGCGGCACATTGCGGGGGGCGGCACTTTCTGGCAGCAAAGAAAAAAAAAAAAAAAAAAATATATATAATTTTTTTTTTTTTTTTTTTTTTTTTACATCCCCGCCCCCCGTCCCTCCCTCCGTTACACTCGGCTGTGTTCGGGGGGGGGGGGGTTGAGAGGGAGGAGAGGCGCACTTCTGTATTTAAATACATGGTGGGCGCCAGGCATAGTGAGCTGATTAACCCCGGAAGTTCCATCGTCAGCACTTCCGGGGTCAGAGGCGCGCGGGCACGACAATCAGCTGACTGCCCCGTGCTGCAGCGTCCAATGCTGCAGACGACACACGCCGCGGAGGAGGACACGTCTGAAGCTGGAGCAAGCCAGAAGAGGAGCCAGCCAGAGCAGGGCGGCGAGCACAGGAGCAGGTAAGGCAGAGGCAGAGCCTAGAATGTATGGGCTCCTTACAGGTTAGTTGATGATCGTTGCGATGCCTCTTTTTGTCCACTATAATCATGCAAGGGGAGGCTGGGGGGAGAGAGAGGCTGGGAAGAGAAAGAGGCTGAGGCTGGGGGGAGGCTGGGAAGAGAGAGAGAGGCTGAGGCTGGGAAGAGAGAGAGAGGCTGAGGCTGGGGGGAGGCTGGGAAGAGAGTGGCTGGGGGGAGGCTGGGAAGAGAGGCTGAGGCTGGGGGGAGAGAGGCTGAGGCTGGGGGAGAGGGAGGCTGGGGGGAAAGAGACGCTGAGGCTGGGGGAAGAGAGGCTGAGGCTGGGGGAAGAGAGAGACTGGGGGGAGAGAGGCTGAGGCTGGGGGGGAGGCTGGGGGGAGAGAGAGGCTAAGGCTGGGGGGGAGGCTGGGGGGAGAGAGAGGCTGGGGGGAGAGAGAGGCTGAAGCTGGGGGGGGGGCTGGGGGGAGAGAGAGGCTGAGAGGAGAGAGGCTGATGCTGGGGGAGGCTGGGGGGAGAGGGAGGCTGGGGGGAGAGAGAGGCTGGGGGGGAGGCTGGGGAGAGAGAGAGGCTGAGGCTGGGGGGGAGAGAGAGGCTGAAGCTGGGAGGAGAGAGGCTGATGCTGGGGGAGGCTGATGCTGGGGGAGGCTGATGCTGAGGGAGGCTGATGCTGAGGGAGGCTGATGCTGGGGGAGGCTGGGAGGGGGAGGCTTGGAGGAGGGAAGCTGATGCTGAGGGAGACTTGGAGGAGGGAGGCTGAGGGAGGCTGATGCTGGGAGGAGGGAGGCTGATGCTGGGGGAGGCTGGGAGGAGGGAGGCTGATGCTGGGAGGAGGGAGGCTGATGCTGGGGGAGGCTGGGAGGAGGGAGGCTGATGCTGAGGGAGGCTGGGAGGAGGGAGGCTGATGCTGGGGGAGGCTGATGCTGGGGGAGGCTGATGCTGAGGGAGGCTGATGCTGGGGGAGGCTGGGAGGGGGAGGGTGAGGCTTGGAGGAGAGAAGCTGATGCTGAGGGAGACTTGGAGGATGGAGACTGAGGGAGGCTGATGCTGGGAGGAGGGAGGCTGATGCTGGGAGAGGCTAGGAGGAGGGAGGCTGATGCTGGGAGGAGGGAGGCTGATGCTGGGGGAGGCTGGGAGGAGGGAGGCTGATGCTGAGGGAGGCTGATGCTGAGGGAGGCTGATGCTGGGGGAGCCTGGGAGGAGGGAGGCTGATGCTGGGGGAGCCTGGGAGGAGGGAGGCTGATGCTGGGGGAGGCTGGGAGGAGGGAGGCTGAGGCTGGGGGAGGCTGGGAGGAGGGAGGCTGAGGCTGGGGGAGGCTGATGCTGGGGGAGGCTGGGAGGAGAGAGGCTGATGCTGGGGGAGGCTGGGAGGGGGAAGGTGAGGCTTGGAGGAGGGAGGCTGATGCTGAGGGAGGCTGGGAGGAGGGAAGCTGATGCTGGGGGAAGCTGGGAGGGTGAGGCTTGGAGGAGGGAGGCTGATGCTGGGGGAGGCTGGGAGGAGGGAGGCTGATGCTGAGGGAGACTGATGCTGGGGCAGCCTGGGAGGAGGGAGGCTGATGCTGGGGGAGGCTGGGAGGAGGGAGGCTGAGGCTGGGGGAGGCTGGGAGGAGGGAGGCTGAGGCTGGGGGAGGCTGATGCTGGGGGAGGCTGGGAGGAGAGAGGCTGATGCTGGGGGAGGCTGGGAGGGGGAAGGTGAGGCTTGGAGGAGGGAGGCTGATGCTGAGGGAGGCTGGGAGGAGGGTAGCTGATGCTGGGGGAAGCTGGGAGGGTGAGGCTTGGAGGAGGGAGGCTGATGCTGAGGGAGGCTGATGCTGAGGGAGGCTGATGCTGGGGGAGGCTGGGAGGAAGGAGGCTGATGCTGGGGGAGGCTGGGAGGAGGAAGGCTGATGCTGGGGGAGACTGGGAGGGGGAGGGGGAGGCTGATGAGGAGGGAGGCTGGGAGGCGGGAGGCTGATGCTGGGGGAGGCGGGAGGCTGATGCTGGGGGAGGCTGGGAGGCTGATGCTGGGGGAGGCTGGGAGGAGGGTGGCTGATGCTGGGGGAGGCTGGGAGGAGGGTGGTTGATGCTGGGGGAGGCTGGGAAGAGGGTGGCTGATGCTGGGGGAGGCTGGGAAGAGGGAGGCTGATGCTGGGGGAGGCTGGGAGGAGGGAGGCTGATGCTGGGGGAGGCTGGGAGGAGGGAGGCTGATGCTGGGGGGAAGCTGGGAGCAGGGAGGCTGATGCTGGGGGAGGCTGGGAGGAAAGAGGCTGATGCTGGGGGAGGAGAGAGGCTGATGCTGGGGGAGGCGGGAGGCTGATGCTGGGGGAGGCGGGAGGCTGATGCTGGAGGAGGCTGGGAGGCTGATGCTGGGGGAGGCTGGGAGGCTGATGCTGGGGGAGGCTGGGAGGCTGATGCTGGGGGAGGCTGGGAGGAGGGTGGTTGATGCTGGGGGAGGCTAGGAGGAGGGTAGCTGATGCTGGGGTAGGCTGGGAAGAGGGAGGCTGATGCTGGGGTAGGCTGGGAAGAGGGAGGCTGATGCTGGGGGAGGCTGGGAAGAGGGAGGCTGATGCTGGGGGAGGCTGGGAAGAGGGAGGCTGATGCTGGGGGAGGCTGGGAAGAGGGAGGCTGATGCTGGGGGAGGCTGGGAAGAGGGAGGCTGATGCTGGGGGAAGCTGGGAAGAGGGAGGCTGATGCTGGGGGAAGCTGGGAGCAGGGAGGCTGATGCTGGGGGGGGCTGGGGGAGGCTGGGAGGGGGAGGAGGGAGGCTGATGCTGGGGGAGAGGCTGCTGCTGGAGGCGGGGGGAGAGAGGCTGCTGCTGGGGGAATGGAAGAGAGGGGCCAATGCTAGAGACAGAGGACAAGGGTTGAGGGATAGAGCAATGACAAAATCGATGGGGGGGGGAGTGTAAGGACTCAGAATAAGAGGGGGGCAGCTTTGGGAGCTCATTACGGAGAAGGGGCAGCATGTGTGGGCTCAGTATGGAGTGGAACAATGTAGGGGAGTCAATATCAAGAGTGGGGTAGTGTGTGTGTGTGTGTGTGTGTGTGTGTGTGTCTCAGCATAAGCGCTAGTGTGGTGGTCTTAGTATGATGAGTGGGGCAGCATGGAGGTGTCATTATGGAAAAGAGGAAGGCAGCATTAGGAGCTCATGGAGAGGGGCAGCATGCACGGGACACTGTGAGGAGTGGGCAGCATGCATGGGACATTGTGAGGAGGGCGCAGCATGCATGGGACATTGTGAGGAGGGGGCAGCATGCATGGGACATTGTGAGGAGGGAGCAGCATGATGTGAGGACAATGTGCAGATCATATTTCATAATTGAGGAAGGTGTGGTGGGTATAATTTATAAGGGAGGGCAGTGTGGTGTTTATTAGGGGCAGTGTGACAGTCACAGTATATAAGTGGGGACGGTGTGGTGGGAATATTTTATACTCATGCTATGTTTTGATGTGCCTCTGGTGATCCCCATTGGGGAGGGGGGGGGGTTAGTGCCCTTCGTTTCTCATTGATACTTTTTCAAGTGTTTTACAAAGTAGATCTGCCTTAAACAGATGTCATGTGCGAAAACTCAGTTTTACGTTGTCAATAAGGGGCGCGACCACTTAAAGTGCCTAGGGCAGCACGAAGGCCAAATACAGCCCTGAACTTACCTCTTAAGGCCGGGGCCACACGGTTGACTAGTGCGATCCTCACATGACACTCGGCTCACGCTGGCAGCACAGCGGGAGCCGAGTGTCATGCGAGTGTTTTCTGCGACTGAGGTCTGAACGTGCGAGCGGACCTCAGCTGCGGGGGGCGGGTAGGCTCTGAGGAGGAGCGAGCCAGCGCTGCAGAGAGGAGGGAGGGATTTATCTCCCTCTCTCATCCGTAGCCGGCTATTGCCATTCTCGCCCTGCACTCGTGGTACACTAGTGTACCGCGAGTGCAGTGCGATTTTTCTCTCGCCCCATAGACTTGAATGGGTGCGAGAGAAAAACGGATCGCATTACAGTTGCAGCATGCTGCGATTGTGTTCTCGGTCCGATTTGGGCTGAGAAAATAATCGCTCATGGGTGCTGACACATAGGCTAATATTGGTCCGAGTGGAATGCAATATTTTATCGCATTCCACTCGCACCGATGTTCATGCCGTGTGTTTTAGGCCTAACTTCTCCACTGCTTTGAAGCTCCCCACCACTCTTTGTTTACTTGGATGCAGTGATGACATGATGTCTATACAAATAATTGCTAAAGCCAAAAACTATTTTTGCCTACAACGGTCGTCATTATAAGACTGGTAGGGAACAGATGAGCTGCAATAGAGGAGACTTAACAGGTAAGTTATATTTCCAGGGCCATAGGTACTCTTCTGTGACACGTTTTGAAACCATCCTTTTGAAAAGATGTCTCTACTAATACGGTAGTGTATGGACATATTTGGAGGCGCAAACAACCTCAGAGTCCCAGTTGACTTCTGACTGGTGCACTACGTAATTTTGTGTGAGGCAAACACCTCACTCTGGCAAGGATAAGGTGGTGTGTAGGCTAAACCCACCTTTTTCTCAGCAGAGGATCTGCAGTTTTCCAAAAAATACTTTTTCAGTGCTCATGTATATCTCAAACTATGTGTACTTCAAGCACAGCCACCTCTTTCTAGTTAATGCCAGACTGAGGGGAATTTTGTGTTGCATTTAACAGCTATACTTTCTGTTTCCTGCAATATTATCTCTGCTTTTGAGGAAATTAAAGAAAGTGAATTCTAAAGCAGGCTTTACACACTACGATATCGTTAATTAATTATCTATCGTTGGGGTCATGGTGTTTGTGACACACATCCGGCTTCATTAACGAGATCGCAGTGTGTGACACTTATGACCGACCTTAAACGATCGCAAAAGCGGTCAAAATCGTTTGCCGCAGAGAGGTCGTCCTGAAACAAAAAATCGTTTTCTGCTTATTAGCGATGTTGTTCCTCGTTCCTGCGGCACCACACATCGCTGTGTGTGACACCGCAGGAGCAACGAACATCTCATTATCTGCCTCCACCGGCAATGCGGAAGGAAGGAGGTGGGCGGGATGTTACGTCCCGCTCATCTCCGCCCCTCCGCTTCTATTGGACGGCTGCCGTGTGACGTTGCTGTGACGCCGAATGAACAGCCCCCTTTGAAAGGAGACGGTTCGCCGGCCAGAGCGACGTCGCAGAGCAGGTATGTGCGTGTGACGCTGCCATAGTGATAATGTTCGCTACGGAAGCAATCACCACATTTCGGCCGTACGACGGGGGCTGGTGCTATCGCGCTCGACATCGCCAGCAAATGCTAGCGATGTCGCAGCGTGTAAAGCCCGCTTAAAGCTTGCTTTTTGAGCAACCCTGCCAGTGAGCAAGCATCTTAACTCATTGCCGCTGTACAAATTCTGAGGGTGGCTAACTCCCCTATGTGATTGTGGCCATTTGTGCCTCACTATTGCATTTTTTGGTGGTAAACGTAGGCTGCTGCCGCCTTGACCCATAAGCAGATACTGAGTGGCATACTCCTCAAAGGATAAAATTTGCCTAAACGGAGCTTTTCTAAACCTGGCCATACTCAGGAGATAGCAGTTTGGTCGTATGTTTTTGGGGGTCAAAACTAGTGATGGGTGGACCCAGACTGTAAAAGTCCGGATCCGCGTGGATTTAAAAGTATCCGGGTGCCGTACCAGGGCCCAGAGTTCTCAGGGAACTCGGGCTAATGATCCAGCAACTCCGGAAATAAAAAAAATAAATAAAGTAAAAACAAAAATAAAGCAAGGGAGTTATACTTATCGAGTTCCAGCACAGCTGTGACTGCTTCCGACCTCTCACTCTTCTCCCGGTGGCCCCTCATTTACCTTCATGCATATGCACTGCTTCCCCCACCGGTTGTCAGTCCGCACATCTGTAATTCGTTGCAGTTAGACGAACACCCAGCCTGTGAAACAGCGTCTGTCTGCGGGTCACTACCGGGGTATAAAAATAAATAAATTGTCATAGGGTCCCCCTGTATTGATACCCAGCACAAATAAAGCATGTGGCTACAGGCTGCAGCCCCCAGCCGTGCACTTATCTTGGCTGTGTATTAAAATAAAAAGAATAACGTGGCTTTTTTAAATGATTTAAATAAATAATTTAAAAAAATGGCGTGCAGTGCCCCCGAATTTTGATACCCACCCATGATAAAGCCCGACAGCTGGGGACTAGTATTCTCAGGCTGAGGAAACATGCTTATTTGGCCACCCAGCCTAAAAATAGCATCCTGCACCTGCCCAGGATTGCTGCATCCATTAGATGTGACAATCCAGGCCCATTACCTGGCTCATTCCGATTGCCCTGGTGTGGTGGTACTCAGGTTAATAAGGGGTTGATCACAGACCACAGCTGCCACTAAGCCCTAGATTAGTAATGGGAGACGTCTATGAGACCCCCATTACTAATCTGTAAGTGAAAAGAAATAAACAGAAACATAGAAATAAAATAGAAAAAAGACTTCCCTCTTTCACCAATTTGTTAACCTCAAAAGCACCCAGGTCCGACGTAATCTACACGAGGTCCCAGGACGATTCGAGCTCTGCTACATCTGAAGGCACAGCGAGCAGCCATAGAACAACAACTGCCTGCTGTGAGCTTCAGGCAAAGACTGAGCCTCACGATGAGCAGTGACGTCAAGTTATTTGCAGTCACAACTGGAGGTTCCCACAGTCCGCTACCTGTAATCACAGGTAACCTCAGTAAAGTCACTGACTTCACCTTAAGTGACGTGACTGTGTTCATAGACCTGCATCTCTTGGCAGAAAACTGCACCAGATTCTGGTCTCCATAGACTTATATGAAGCAGCGTCCAGCCAGATATGCGGGATCAATTCCGAGCCTGAACCAATTTTTTTTTAAAAAACTCTGGTTAGTCCTGCCGATCACAGATATCTGCTAGTCCACCCATCACTAGTCAAAACCTATTTCTATATACAGTGGGGAAAATAAGTATTCGATAGACTGCCGATTTTGCAAGTGTTCCTACCTGCAAAGAATGGAGAGGTCTGTGATTTCCATTCTAGGTACACTTCAACTGTGACAGACACAACCCCCCCCCCCAAAAAAAAAAATCCAGAAAATCATATTATGTGATTTTTTAAAATATGACTTTTCATTTTATAGCATGAAATAATTATTTGATCGTCTACCAAACAAAAAGAATTCTGGCTCTCGCAAACCTGTTATTTTTTCTTTAAGAAGCCCTCCTACTCTGCACTCATTACCTGAATTAATTGTACCTGTTTGAACCCATTACCTGTATAAAAGAAACCTGTCCACACTATCAATCCTACTCCAACCTCTCCACAATGGCCAAGACCAAAGAGCTGTTTAAAGACACTAGGGATAAAATTGTAGACCTGCATAAGCTGGGATGAGCTATAGGACAATAGGCAAGCAGCCTGGTGAGAAGGCAACCACTGTTGGCACAATTGTTAGAAAATGGAAGAAAAAAAAGATGACTGTCAATTTTACTTGGTCTGGGGTTCCATGAAAGGTCAGGAATCAGCCCAGAACTACCCAGGAGGACCTGGTCAATGAGCTGAATAGAGTTGAGACCACAGTGTCAAAGATTACAGTTAGTAACACAACACCGTCATGGATTCAAATCCTGCAGGGCACACAAGGTCCCCCCCTGCTCATGCCAGCACATGTCTAGGCCCGTTTCAAGTTCGTCAATGACCATCTGGTTAATCCAGAAGAGACATGATCAGATGAGACTAAAATAGAAAATGTTGGTATCAACTCCAATCGCCATATATGAAGGAAGAAGAAGGATGAGTCCAACCTCAAGAATACTGTCTCAATCATGAAACATGGGGTGGAAATATCATACTTTGAGGGTGCTTTTTGCAAAGAGGACAGGATGACTGCACCGTATTAGGGAGGATGCATGGGGTCATGTTTCACAAGATTTTGACAGACAACCTCCTTTCCTCATAAAGAGCATTGAAGATGGGTTGTGGCTGGTTGTTCCAGCATGACAGTGACCCAAAACACACAGCCATGGCAACTAAGGAGTGGCTCCATAAGAAGTATTTCAAGGTCCTGGAGTGGCCTAGCCAGACCAGACCTGAACCCAAAGGAAAATCTTTGGATGGAGCTGAAACGCAATGACAAACATCTTTGGCAGAATTGTATCTCTTACGGGAACATTGAATTAGCTATATTGTAATTCTCACACACACACACACACACACACACACACACACACACACACACACACACACACACGATACATTTCCTTAATAGTGAGAGATTACATTTAAAGAATCCATACCTATGGCATGTATTTTTAAAGCCAGTCATCATAATATGTGTGAAAATAGTTTAATTAAAAGTCGATTTGTCACTAACATAATATCTTTTGTTAAAAATTCCTCTGCTAGGTTCCCTGCACATTACTTTAGAAAAACCTGCAGCACATTAACTATATCCATGGAGCTCCATATGATATGCAGTTTACCTGTATAGGAAAGCATAACAGATTGCACTTTCCTATATAAAGAGTAGAGATGAGCCACATCCCTAGTGTTCGAGTTTGGTTTGGTTCGTTGAACGGCGACTTAGTTCGGCGAACGTTCGACGAACGTTCGACGAACACCATCGAACCCCATTGAAAAAAATGCCAGGCAAACACAAACACATACAAACACATTATACGTGTACACATACAGTTAATAAACATTGCCATTACACTTACAGGTCCCCGCGACGTGTCCTGCACTCTGTCTCCCTCCGCTTTTCTTTCTAATCATCGCTGCGCCCTCCCGGTAACCAGCACTGATGATAGGACCTTCCGTGACGTCGTCATAGCATGTGACCAGTCACGTGTCTTTTATCTCATTGGCTACAGACTGGTCACTTGGCTAGACGTCATGCTAGGTCCTGTCAGTGCATCTCTCTGGTACGCGGTGCTCGTTTGAGCATCTTTATGTACCGGTGAAATGCTTGGGCACATGCTTGGCTCCCCGTTCCTGCATGTGGGCGCTCTTTACAAAGTCAGCCCACATGCAAGGACTAGATGCCACAGCCAGTGAATAATGGAGATCACCGTTGCTATAGTAACCCGCCTGTCAGATAACTTTAGCAACGGTGGCAGCGGTAACATCACCGCTTACAACCCGCAGCCTCTGCTCACTCACTGAGTGATTAGACTGCACGGGAGCAGCAGCGTCTTCCTCCCATGCAGTGCTGTCTGATGTAGCAGAGCTGCATGGGTTGAAGGAGAAAGAAGACAGAAGACCAGGATCGTGGAGGGGTGAGAGGGAGTAATGAACATGGAGTCTCTAAGTGTGTCTGTGTATTTATTTCTATTAAAGAATTTTTTCTCTGTGTGGTGTCTTTTTTTAACCCTTTATTGGAGATTCTTAATGGTCAAACTTGCCTGACATTAAGAATCTCTGGCTTAATACTAGCTAGTAAAACAAAGCTAGTATTAACCCATTATTACCCAGCAAGCCACTCGGCTTCAGGGCTGCTGAAGAGTTGGATACAGCGCCAGATGATGGCGCTTCTATGAAAGCACCATTTTCTGGGGCGGCTGCGGACTGCAATTCACAGCAGAGGGGCCCAGAAAGCTCGGGCTAACCTGTGCTGTGGATTCAAATCCTCAGCTGCCTAGTTGTACCTGGCTGGACACATAAATTGGGCGAAGCCCATGTCGTTTTTATTTTTTAATTATTTCATGAAATTCATGAAATAATTAAAAAAAGGGCTTCCCTATATTTTTAGTTCCCAGCCGGGTACAAATAGGCAGCTGGGATTTGGGGGCAGCTGTACCTGCCTGCTGTACCTGGCTAGCATACAAAAATATGGCGAAGCCCACGTCATTTTTTTGGTAGGCAAAAAACTCCTGCATACAGTCCTGGATAGAGTATGCTGAGCCTTGTAGTTCTGCAGCTGCTGTCTGCTCTCCTGCATACACTAGTGAATGGAGCATGCTAAGCCTTGTAGTTCTGCTCCCCCTGTCTCTCCCTCCAGCATACAGTCCTGGATGCAGCATGCTGAGCCTTCTAGTTCTGCAGCTGCTGTCTGCTCTCCTGCATACACTAGTGGATGAAGTATACTGAGCCTTGCAGTTCTGCTAACCCTGCCTATCCCTCCAGCATACAGTCCTGGATGGAGGATGCTGAGCCTTGTAGTTCTGCAGCTGCTGTCTGCTCTCCTCCATACAGACAGACAGCAGACAGCAGCTGCAGAACTACAAGGCTCAGCATACTCCATCCAGGACTGTATGCAGGAGTTTTTTGCCCCCTCAAAAAATTATGTGGGCTTCGCCATGTTTTTGTATGCTAGCCAGGTACAGCAGGCAGCTACGGGCTGCCTCCAACTCTTCCAGCTGCCCTGGTGACGGTTGGCTCGCTGGGTAATAATGGGATTAGGGCCAGCTGTATATTATCAACTGACCCTAAGCCTGAAATTCATGGTGTCATGCCAATATTAGACATGGCCAACATGAATTTCTAGTACAGATAAAAAAAAAACACAACTCACAGAAAAATATTTTTATTAGAAATAAAACACAACACTCTTAGTGACTCCATCTTTATTGAAATAAAGAACCCCCCTCCGCAGTAATCCTGGGTCAAGGGTCCTGCGTTGTCCAATCCGGATCCAATATCATCTGATCGGTTTGCTGGAAGGCAAAGCGATCAGATGATGTGTCAGGTTCAAGGGCCTGAATCACATGACACAGCAGCTGATTGCATAAATGGCTTTTATACAATCAGCTGATGCATCAGTGCAAGAAAAAAAAAAAACTACACACGTCTGTACAGACTCCTGTCTGACAGCAACAGCTGATAATTTAGCCGGCCGGGCGGTAAAAAGCCGGCCTCACCGCTCGACTTATAGTGTCAGATGATTCCGTCAGGTGACCGCATTAGCTGATCATCGCCAGGTCTGAGAGAGAGAAAAGAGATAGAAAAGAGAGAGAAAATAAAGAGAGAAAAGAGAGGGAGAGAGAGAGAGAGAGAGAAGAGAGAGAAGAGAGGAGAGAGAGAGAGAAGAGAGAGAAGAGAGGAGAGAGAGAAGAGGAGAGAAGAGAGAGGAGGAGAGAAGAGGAGAGAAGAGAGAGAGAGAAGAGAGAGGAGAGAGAGAGGAGAGAGAGAGAAGAGAGAAAGAAGAGAGAGAGGAGAGAGAAGAGAGAGAGGAGAGAGAGGAGAGAGCAATGCAGCCTCATTCCATGAACTGCTCCAATTTTAGAGGTGTGTCCTGCGGCTCACAGCTGATTTCTGGCTCCTCCCCTCAGTGCATAAGTAAATTAAATTATAATTATAAATAAATAATAATTAAAATTAAAAATAAATTAAGTTCTTTACCAGGACGGCCGGGACTTGAACTTGTAAACTAATTCTCCTTAGGCAGTAACTCTATCCATTGAGCCACTGCCTCTAATGAAAAGCATAGGAAGATTTGGTAATCTTGACCTCTTGTAGTGCACTTGAGAATCCAGAAGTAGATTATTCAGCTACAAGGATGGATGGAGGGATGGATGGATGGATGGAAGGATAGAGGGATGAATGGAGGGAGGGATGAAGGGAGGGATGAAGGGAGAGATGAATGGATGGAGGGATGGATGGATGGATGGAGAGATGGGGGGAGGGATGGAGTTAGGGATGAATGGATGGAGGGATGGATGGAGGGATGGATGGATGGATAGAGGGATGGATGGAGGGATAGAGGGATGGATGGAGGGAGGGATGAAGGGAGAGATGAATGGATGGATTGATGGATGTAGGGATGGATGGATGGATGGAGAGATGGGGGGATGGATGGAGGGAGGGATGGATGGATGGATGGATGGAGGGATGGAGGGATAGATGAATGGAGGGATGGAGGGATGGAGGAATGGATGGAGGGATGGATGGAGAGATGGATGGATAGATGGAGGGATGGATGAATGGATGGAGGGATGGATGGATGGATGGATGGAGGGATGGATGAATGGATAGAGGGATGGATGTAGGGAGGGATGAAGGGAGGGATGAATGGATGGAGAGATGGAGGGAGGGATGGAGGGAGGGATGAATGGATGGAGGGAGGGATGGATGGATGGATGGGAGGACAAACACCAGCACTACTGCACTCATCACCGCACACATGCAGGCACTACGGCACTAATCATCCTCGCACACATGCAGGCACTACCGCCCCCCATCATAATCCTTGCACACACGCAGGCATTACCTCAGTGACGTCCTCGCTGACAGCGCGGCTCACTTCAGTTGCTCCGTGGATGTGACACAGAGCGCTCGTATTCTGCGGCGTTCCTGTCAGCTTCATGTAGCAGAGCTGGATGCGTCGTGGGACCTCTATGGATTACGTCGGACCTGGAGGGGTATTTGGGGATTTTAATAAAATGGTGAAAGAGGGTGTTTATTTGTCTTTTATTCCAAATAAAGGATTTTTTGCTGTGTGTGTTTATTTACTTTCACTTACAGGTTAGTCATCAAAGGTATATCGGGGAGATGCCTGCCATGACTAACCCCTTATTACCCCGATTGCCACCGCACCAGGACAATTCGGGATGAGCTGAGTAGAGTCCCGGGACTGTCGCATCTAATGGATGCGGCAATTCCGGGCGGCTGCCTGCTGATATTGTTAGGGTGGTAGGCTCCCCATAACGTGGCGCTCCCCATCCTGATAATACCAGCCTCCAGCCGTGTGGCTTTATCCTGGCTGGTATCAAAATTGGGGGGAACCGCAGTTTGTTGTTTTTTTTTTATTTATTTATTTATTTTACTGCACGATATAGACCCACCCGCCAGCGGCTGTGATTGGTTGCAGTAAGACAGCTGTCACTCATTGTGGGGGCGTGTCTGACTGCAACCAATCATGGGCGCCGGTGGGCGGGGAAAGCAGGGAATACCAGATTGAATAATGAAGCGGCAGCCATTTTCAAAAGAGGAAAAGCCGCCAGAGCTTTGTGACAGCCGTGCAGCGCCGTGCCCGTGATCGGTGAGTAGGAGAGAGAGGGATTGTGCTGGGGATGCAGGACGCACATAGCCTTCCTGTGAAAAGCCACGCTTTTGGTGATCGAACCGTTATCGAACGGTAACTCGAAGTGCCGAACTTGAAGCAAATCGTTTGAGTTCGTCGAACGACTCGAACACCGCCCCAAATCACTTGAATTTGAAATTGGCGAACCGTTCGACTTGAACATCACTCAACTCTAATAAAGAGTTACCAAAAAGAGAACAACGTGCTATGTAAGGTTTTTACAATGGCAACCTATGGGCTATGTATATAATTTTAATCAATTGATCTTAGAATAATAAGTTCCAGAATTGGATGTATTTAAAAAAATGTTCCTCTGCTGAGACAGGTAAAATATGTATTCGTACCGTGTTAGCCAGTAGAGATAAAAAATTGTTTAAAAGAACTGAAGTCCTCAGTGGTTGATACCTTTTAATGGCTAACTGAAAGGATGATGATAATAATACTCTCGAAAGCTTGCTATTATTACCATCTTTTCAGTTAGCCATTAAAAGGTATAAACCACTGAGAACTTCAGTTCCTCTGCTGAGATAATCCTATATATGTGCCCCTGCTATGTACTGTGTAATGGCCGTGTCTGACGCTACAGGGACTTGGTCTAATCATACCACATCACCTTGGCAGGGGAGGAAGTAATAAAGAGAGTATACAGACATTACAACATGGGAGTCACAGCTGATTCTTTGTGTGAGGCAAAACATTTCCCTGGCTTTTTTTTTTTTTAAATGTTTAAAAGGGAATCTGTCACCCAGTTTTTCAAACATAAACTGTGGCCACCATCAGTAACCCCTTATATGCAGCATTCTAGAATGCTATATATAAGTCCTGAAGCTGATCTGCATAACATAAAATAGAGCAGTCTGGTCCAATGGGCGTCGCTGGTCTTGCTCTGGCACCTCTTCTTTGCTTGCAATCATCGTCCTCTTTCACTTGCCCTATGTCATCCATACAGTGTCCACCATTGCACTCCTGAAGGGGAAGAGAAAAAGTACTGCATAACCGGGAAGCACACCCAACTATCATATAAATAAATAGAATTTTATTGAATTGCATAAACAATTAAAACATACTTAAAAACATATACCCACACCAGGGTCTCTCCATAAACAAAATTAGGAATGTTGTAAACTATGATGATTTTGCATGCTTATTGACCACAGTGAACATTCCATTTATAATACTGCTGTAATTAATGGAGAGACCCTGGTCCCAGCTCAGAAGTTGTGGTATGATCAGGTCATGTCCCTGCAAGGTAAGAAAAAGCCATTGAACAGTATATAGCAGGGGCACATATATAAGATTATCTCAGCACAGGAACATTTTATCTAAACACATTCAATTGTGAAGACCCCATTAAGCGGTTTGAGTAGTTGTCATGTTTCCGCTCATGTGCCATTTGCATGCTTTCAGTCACATGCTGACAAATTGCTCTTCCTAATTCTCTCCATGCTCAATGGAAAACTACAGCTATTGCTTCATTGAGATAAGCATGAAGATCAGCTGGTCAGCCTCTGATCATAGATATGAAAATCGCATATGACTGGTAATGTGATGACTGGTGGAATGGCTGTGGATTGATGGTTGTCAATCAGTGCCGTGGCGTGCTTACAGCCTCTGTTCACGGTTACTAAAAATAATATTGGCCCATAGAAAGTATTAATACCTGTCAAGCAAGTGTCCCCTTAAAGTAACAATGCCCCTAAAAAAAGTAATAATTCCCCCTGAGCACTCCAGTCAAAGCTATCAATGTCCCAATTAAAACAATGTCCTCACTGACCCCCTCATCTACGTATACACTGTATTAAGAATCCCACAGCCCTTATACACTGTTTTATGACCTCCAGAGCCCTTTATACACTGTATTATGACCACCATATACCCTTATACAGTATATGATATCGCAACAGCTACTCTACATATAGCATGATGGCCCCTCAATATATATATATACAGTTAGGTCCATATATATGTGGACAAAGATAACATTTTTCACATTTTTGTTCTGACTTTACTACAATGGATTTCGAACAAGCCAATTTAGCTGCAGTTGAAGTTAAGATTTTCAGCTGTAATTCAGTGGGTGGAACAAAATGATTGCATAAAATGTGAGGAAGTAAAGCATTTTTTAAACTCAATCCCTTCATTTCAGAGGCTCAAAAGTAATTGGACACATTAAAAATTTGGAAATAAAATGTTAATTTCTAATACTTGGTTGAAAACCCTTTGTTGGTAGTGACTGCCTGAAGTCTTCAACTCATGGACATCACCAGACACTGGGTTTCCTCCTTTGTAATGCTCTGCCGGCCTTTACTGCAGCGGTTTGCAGTTGCTGTGTTTGTGGGCCTTTCTGTATGAAGTTTAATCTTTAACAACTGAAATGCGGCTCTATTGGGTTGAAATCAGGTGATGACTCGGCCATTCAAGAATATTCCACTTCTTTTCTTTAACCCCTTCACCCCCGGCCACTAAAACACCCTAATGACCGGGCCATTTTTTGCAATTCTGACCAGTGTCACTTTGACAGGTTATAACTCTGGAACGCTTCAACGGATCCTGGCGATTCTGAGATTGTTTTTTCGTGACATATTGTACTTCCTGACAGTGGTAAATTTAGGCCGATATTTTTTGCGTTTATTTGTTAAAATTTAGGAAATTTTGCAAAAAATTTGAAAATTTCGCAATTTTCAAACTTTGAAAATTTATGCCTATAAATCTGAGAAATATGTCACACAAAATAGTTACTAAATAACATTTCCCACATGTTTACTTTACATCAGCGCAATTTTCGAAACAAAATTTTTTTTCGTTAGAAAGTTAGAAGGGGTCAAAGTTAATCAGCAATTTCTCATTTTTCCAACAAAATTTACAAAATAATTTTTTTTAGGGACCACATCACATTTGAGGTAACTTTGAGAGACCGAGGTGACAGAAAATACCCAAAAGTGACCCCATTCTAAAATCTGCACCCCTCACACTGCTCAAAACCACATCCAAG
Organism: Anomaloglossus baeobatrachus; assembly: GCF_048569485.1. Taxonomy (NCBI): domain Eukaryota; kingdom Metazoa; phylum Chordata; class Amphibia; order Anura; family Aromobatidae; genus Anomaloglossus; species Anomaloglossus baeobatrachus. The sequence goes on along the minus strand of NC_134356.1, from coordinate 277,318,743 downwards.
AAGTTTATTAACCCTTTAGGTGCTTCACAGCAACCAAAGCAATGTGGAAGGAAAAAATGAAAATTTTACTTTTTAACACAAAAATGTTACTTTAGCCATAAAATTTTAATTTTCACAAGGGAGAAAAGAAAAAGTGCACTCTACAATTTATTGTGCATTTTCTCCTCAGTACACTGATACCCCATAAGTGGTAAAAATCAATTATTTGGGCGCACGGCAGAGTTTGAAAGGGAAGGAGCGCCATTCGAATTTTTGAACACAAAATTAGCTGCACTCATTAGCAGACGCCATGTCGGGTTTGAAGACCCCCTGAGGTGCCTAAACAATTGAGCTACCCCACAAGTGACCCCATTTTGGAAACAAGAGCCCTCAAATAATTTTTCTAGATGTTTGGTGAGCACTTTGAGCCTCTGGGGGCTTCACAGAAGTTTATAACGTTGAGCCGTGAAAAGAAAAAAAAAATGTTTTACCACAAAACTGTTGCTTCAACGAGGTAGCTTTTTTTTCACAAGGGTATTAGGAAAAAATGCACCATAAAATGTATTGTGCGTTTTCTCCTGAGTACGCAGATACCCCATATGTGGTGGAAATCAAATGTTTGGGCACACGGCAGGGCTCGGAAGGCAAGGAGCGCCATTTGAATTTTTGACTGCAAAATTAGCTGCACTCATTAGCGGACGCCATGTCGGGTTTGAAGACCCCCTGAGGTGCCTAAACAATGGAGCTACCCCACAAGTGACCCCATTTTGGAAACTAGAGCCCTCAAATAATTTTTCTAGATGTTTGGTAAGCACTTTGAACCCCTGGGGGCTTCACAGAAGTTTATAACGTTGAGCCGTGAAAAGAAAAAAAAAATTTTTTACCACAAAACTGTTGCTTCAACTAGGTAGCTTTTTTTTTCACAAGGGTATCAGTAAAAAATGCACCATAAAATGTATTGTGCATTTTCTCCTGAGTACGCAGATACCTCATATGTGGTGGAAAGTAATTGTTTGTGCGCATAGCGGGACTCAGAAGAGAAAGAGCACCATTTGACAGCAAAATTGGTTGGAATCATTAGTTGACGTAATGTTGCATTTGGAGACCCCCTGAGGTGCCTAAACAATGGAGCTCCCCCACAAGTGACCCCATTTTGGAAACTAGACGCCTCAAGGAATTTATCTAGATGTTTACCGAGCCCCAAGGGGCTCTACACAAGTTGATAATGTTGAGCCATAAATACAATTTTTTTTTTCACCACAAAACTGTTACTTGAACCACGTAGCTTTTTTTTTCACAAGGGTATCAGGAAAAAATGTACCATAAAACGTATTGTGCAATTTCTCCTGAGTACGACGATACCTCATATGTGGTGGAAAGTAATTGTTTGGGCGCATGGTGGGGCTCAGAAGAGAACGAACGCCATTTGGCTTTTCAAACGCACAGACGCGGTGCACTGATCAACCGCTGCAGGACGCACATTCGGATGGGATAAAAAAAGCGTCGGTGATACGGAGAAAAAGAAAAAGTCACGCCAAAAATTGAGCAGGGATGCCGATCCGTTATGTGCATCCCTGATCAGCGCTCGGCGGGACGCACGGACAGATGCGATACAAAAAGCGTTGCGGATACGGAAAAAAGTCACGCCAAAAATTGAGCAGGGATGCAGATCCATTATGTGCATCCCTGATCATCGATTGGCGGGACGCACGGAAAGATGCGATACAAAACGCGTTGGGGATACGGAAAAAAGTCACGCCAAAAATTGAGCAGGGATGCAGATTTGTTATGTGCATCCCTGATCAGCGCTTGGCAAGATGCACGGATGGATGTGATACAAAAAGCGTTGCAGATACGGAAAAAAGTCACGCCAAAAATTGAGCAGGGATGCAGATCCGTTATGTGCATCCCTGATCAGCGATTGGCGGGACGCAAGGACAGATGCAATACAAAACGCGTTGGGGATACGGAAAAAAAAAGTCACGCCAAAAACTGACCACGGATGCAGATCCGTTATCTGCATCCTTGATCAGTGCTCGGCGGGACGCACGGACAGATGAGGTGTAAAAATGGACAGGGTACAGGGAAAAAATATAAAAAAGTTATACTCACAGTACCCAGAGGAGTAGCAGGAGGAACAGAAGGCAAGCGAGATAGACATCTGTACAGGAGCAGCAGGCAGGACGTTGGACAGATCAGCAGAAGACCCAGGAAGGACCCAGAGATGGAGGCAGATGTGATCGGGCCAGTGAAGAAATCGGACGACCCGGTGAAGGCAGGTAAGAGGACGTCAAGGGAAGAGGGGAGGGGGAGAGGGGAGGGGGAGAGCAGAGGGGGGCGCGGGAGAGCAGAGGAGGGGACGGGAGAGCAGAGGGGGATACCGGAGAAGCAAAGAAGGAAGGAAGGAAGCAGAATAGAGATGACAGAGGAGGCAGGCAGATCGCAGGGGGAGCAGATCAGGATGTTGGGGGGCAGATCGGGGCGTGGGGGGGCAGACCGCGGGGGGCACGGGCAGGGGCCATAACGGGAGCGCGCACGGGCCATAACGGGAGTGCGCACGGGCCATAACGGGAGCGCGCACGGGCTGCAAGGGGAGTGGAATACTCACCTGGAGCAGGCGCAGAAGCGGTGACATTAGCGGCGGCAGCGGTGGCGTGGTACCACAAGTACCAGCCACTCCACGCTGCAGACATGCTGGGGGAGGCTCCCCAGACCAGCACAGGCCTGGGGAGGGCGGCCACCTGCAGATCAGACTGCCCCACTGCACACTGATTGGAGCGATTGCGCGTCATAGCACGATCGCTCCAATCAGTGCTGCAGGGGCTGGGAGCGGCATGTTTGAAATCCACCTATGATCTGCTGTAGCTGCTACGGCATCTCATAGCTGGATCTCATAGTATCGCACTAATTCGGGCATTATTTTTGCCGAAATCAGTGCGAATGATGTGGTTGGCGGGTCAGATTTGAACAGCCAATCACATCGATCGTCGATGGGGGGTGGCGATGACACCCCCCCTGGGGTCAAGCAAAGGTCCCCTGCTGTAAGAAACAGCAGGGGACATCATTTGAAAGCCGTTGCTATGGCCACGGCAATCAAATGAACTTTAGGCAGTAAAATTACGTCCCTGGTCGTTAAGTCACGTTAAAATAGGATGTAATTTTACTGCCCGCGGTCGTGAAGGGGTTAATAAACTCCTGGGTTGCTTTGGCTTTATGTTTTAGGTCTTTGTCCATGTGTAACATGAAATGCCGACCAATCAGTTTGGCTGCATGTGAGCACACAGTATGTCTCTGAAAACCCCAGAATTGATCCGGCTGCTTCTGTCCTGTGTCACAACATCAATAAACACTAGTGACCCAGTGCCACTGGCAGCCATGCATGCCCGGGCATCACACTGCCTCTGCTGTGTTTTTGTGTTTTACAGACGAGCTGTACCATGCCTGCACCATACTTTTTTCTTTCCATTATTTTGGTAGAGGTTGGTCTTGGTTTCATCTGTCCAAAGAATGTTCTTCCAAGACTTTGCTAAAAAAAATCTTAAAAAAACAGCAAAGTCCAATCTAGCCTTCTTATTCTTGAGGCTTATGAGAGGCTTGTACTGTGCAGTGAACCCTTTGTATTTTCTTTCATGCAGGCTCCTCTTTATGGTAGATTTGAATATTGATATGCCTACATCCTGGAGAGTGTTGGTCACTTGGTTGGATGTTGTGAAAGGGTTTCTCTTCACCATGGTACTTATTCTGTGATCATCGACCACTGTTGTCTTCCATGGGTGTCCAGGTTGTTTTGCATTGTTGAGATCATCAGTGCATCTTTCTTTCTCAGGATGTACCAAACTGTAGATTTAGCCACGCCTAATATTGTAGCAATTTCTCAAATGGTTTTGTTCTGTTTTTGTAGATGAAGGATGGCTTGTTTCACATCCGTGGAGAGCTCATTTGACTGCATGTTACTTCTCAGCAAAAACGTCAAAATTTGCAAGCACCACACCTAAAATCAATTCCAGGCCTTTTATGTACTTAATTGAGAATGAAATAACAAAATAATTTCCCGCACCTTCCCATGAAACAGCCTTTGAGTCAATTGTCCAATTAGTTTTGGGCCCTTTAAAACTAGGGTGGCATATGTAAAGCAGCTGAAATTCCTAAATTTTTCATCAAATTTTAATGTGGGTACCCTCAAATGAAAGCTAAAAGTTAGGACTTTATGTCCATTATATAACTATAACTTAAATATGTTTCAGTAAACAGGTAATTGACCTGTGACCTGTGTGTGTGTATATATATATATATATATATATATATATATATATATATTTATATATATACAGTGCCTTGCCAAAGTATTTGGCCTCTTTGAATTTTTCAACCTTTTCCCACATTTCAAGCTTTAAACTTAAAGATAAAAAAAATTAAATTTTATGGTGAAGGTTCAACAACAAGTGGGACACAGTTCTGAAGTTGAACGAAATGTATTGCTTATTTTAAACTGTTATAAAAATAATAAACTGAAAATTGGGGCGTGCAATATTATTCGGCCCCTTTAAGTTAATACTTTGTAGCGCCACGTTTTGCTGCGATTACAGCTGCAAGCCGCTTGGGGTATGTCTCTATCAGTTTTGCACATCGAGAGACTGAAATTCTTGCCCATTCTTCCTCTATAAACAGCTCGAGCTGAGTGAGGTTGGATGGAGAGCGTTTGTGAACAGCAGTTTTCAGCTCTTTCCACAGATTCTCGATTGGATTCAAGTCTGGACTTTGACTTGGCCATTCTAACACCTGGATACGTTTATTTGTGAACCATTCCATTGTAAATTTTGCTTTATCTTTTAGATCATTGTCTTGTTGAAAGACAAATCTCCATCCCAGTCTTAAGCTGGTGTCACACATAACGACGACGACAACGACGTCGCTGCTACGTCACCATTTTCTGTGACGTTGCAGCGACGTCCCGTCGCTGTCGCTGTGTGTGACATCCAGCAACGACCTGGCCCCTGCTGTGAGGTCGCCGGTCGTTGCTGAATGTCCAGCTTCATTTTTTGGTCGTCACTCTCCCGCTGTGACACACACATCGCTGTGTGTGACAGCGAGAGAGCGACGAAATGAAGCGATCAGGAGCCGGCACTGGCAGCTGCGGTAAGCTGTAACCAGCGTAAACATCGGGTAACCAAGGGAAGACCTTTCCCTGGTTACCCGATGTTTACGCTGGTTACCAGCCTCCGCTCTTGCTGCCAGTGCCGGCTCCTGCACTGTGACATGTGGCTGCAGCACACATCGGGTTAATTAACCCGATGTGTGCTGCAGGAGAGTAAGGAGCCAGCGCTAAGCGCGGCTCCCTGCTCTCTGAACTGTGACATGTAGCTGCAGCACACATCGGGTTAATTAACCCGATGTGTGCTGCAGGAGAGCAAGGAGCCAGCGCTAAGCGCGGCTCCCTGCTCTCTGAACATGTAGCACAGCGACCTTATGATCGCTGCTTCTGCTGTGTTTGACAGCTAAGCAGCGATCATAACAGCGACTTACAAGGTCGCTGTTACGTCACCGAAAATGGTGACGTAACAGCGACGTCGTTGTCGCTGTCGTTTAGTGTGACACCAGCTTTAGGTCTTTTGCTGACTCCAACAAATTTTCTTCAAGAATGGTCCTGTATTTGGCTCCATCCATCTTCCCATCAATTTTAACCATCTTCCCTGTCCCTGATGAAGAAAAGCAGGCCCACACCATGATGCTGCCACCACCATGTTTGACAGTGGGGATGGTGTGTTCATAATGATGAGCTGTGTTGCTTTTACGCCAAACATATCTTTTGACATTGTGCCTAAAAAGTTAGATTTTGGTTTCATCTGACCAGAGCACCTTCTTCCACATGTTTGGTGTCTCCCAGGTGGCTTGTGGCAAACTTTAATCAACACTTTTTATGGATATCTTTGAGAAATGGCTTTCTTCTTGCCACTCTTCCATAAAGGACAGATTTGTGCAGTGTGCGACTGATTGTTGTCCTATGGACAGACTCTCCCACCTCAGCTGTAGATCTCTGCAGTTCATCCAGAGTGATCATGGGCCTTTTGGCTGCATCTCTGATCAGTCTTCTCCTTGTTTGACATGAAATTTTTGAGGGACGGCTGGGTCTTGGTAGACTTGCAGTGGTATGATACTCCTTCCATTTCAATATGATCGCTTGCACAGTGCTTCTTGGGATGTTCAAAGTTTTGGAAATCTTTTTGTAACCAAATCTGGCTTTAAACTTCTCCACAACAGTATCATGGACCTGCCTGTTGTGTTCCTTGGTCTTCATGATGCTCTCTGTGATTTCAATACGTATTTCGTATTGAATTGATGATGCCCTACAATTTTTTAATTCACTTTTTTCGCTATATCGTTCCGTTTTCGGGATAAAAATGCTAACTCCGTTGTTTTCCACCAGGTGGCGCTATAGGTGGTTTCAATGCGTAGCGCATGGCTACTTTACTATACCTAGACACCACTTCTATTCCTAGAGCTGCCGCCGTTCTCAAGGTAATGGCAGTGGACAGGATATGGGTGGACAAACTGTATATAAATGGCCCCTCGGTTCCTCTATATATGATGGACCTCAGTTACTCTATATATAGTATAATGGCCCCTCAGCTCCTCTTCATACTATGAGGGGCCTGCAGCTCCTCTCTCTCTCTCTGTATACATGCGGAGCAAAAATATAAATGCAACACTTTGCTCCCATTTTTTGTGAGCTGAACTCTGCAGGATTGTCCACCAGAGCTGTTGCTCGTGAATTGTTTTTTTATTTCTTTACTATAAGTCATCTTCAAAAGGTGTTTCAGAGAATTTGGCTAAAGCTAAAAGTTTTAACAGTATGACCAACTGGCTTCACAACCATAGCCCACATGTAACCACACAAGCCCTGGCCAGGACATCAACATCCAGCATCTCCACCTCCAAAATCATCTGAGACCAGCCACACAGACAGCTACTACGACAACTTGTTTGCGTTATCAAACAAACCATCTCAGGGAAGCTCATCTGCATGTTCATCGTCCTTACCGTTTCCACCATTTTCTTGTTGCAACCTACTTGAGTGAGCAAATGCGCTCACATTCTATGGCGACTGGCATGTTAGAACGGTGTTCTCTTCACAGATGAATACCAGTTTTTACTGTACAGGGCAGATGGCAGCCTGGCAAATGGATGCTGACTGGTTTTCTAACAGCACATTTTAGAGTGGCCTTTTATTGTGGCCAGCCTAAGGCACACCTGTGCAATAATCATGCTGTCTGACCAGTATCTTGATATGCCACACCTGTGAGGTGAATGGATTCTCTCTGAAGAGGAGAAGCGCTCACTAACACAGATTTTAACAAATTTGTGAATTTGAGAGAAAAATGCCTTTTATGTGCATATAAAAAGTCTTAGATCTTTGAGTTTAGCTCATGAAAAATGGGAGCAAAACCAAAAATGTATACACACACACACACACACACACACAGATACCCCTTCAGTACATGTGTATATAATATGATGGTCACTCAGCTCCTCTATATATAATATGATGGCTGCTCAGCTCCTCTATACATAGTATGATGGCCTCTCTATCTAATATATAAAGCTGAATGTGTGTATGTGTGTGTGTATGTATGTATGTGCAGGAATGGCATCTACACCGTCGCAGCTACAGCCACAAAATTTTGCACACTCACACTTCTGGACCCTGAGAGCGTCATAGATTATGTTTTGAGGGGAAATTTTACCCCGCACTTTACAGTTATTCGCCAAAAAACCTGCCTCCATTAAAGCAAATGGAGCTGGGAGCTACAGTGCAGCCAGAACTTCAGAAGAATGCGCAGCCACGCCCTTATATGGAATGTTGGCGTTTCACAATAAAGCCAGGGAAAGAGACAGACACAGACAGGGAAAGAGGCAGACACAGACAGGGTAAGAAACAGACATAGAGAGGGTAAGAGACAGACACAGAGAGACAGACAGAGACAAAGAAACAGACTGACAGGGAAAGAGAGGGAAAGAGACAGACAGGGAAAGAGAGGGAAAGAGACAGACAGGGAAAGAGACAGACAGGGAAAGTGACAGATAGATAGACAGACAGGGAAAGAGATGGATAGACAGACAGTAAAAGAGATTGAGACAAACAGAGACAGAGACAGACAGGGAAAGAGACAAAGAGATAGAGAGAGACAGAGAGATATATACAGAGGAGGAGACAGACAGAGAATGGGAGAGAAATAGAGACAGTTACTATCCCGGGCAGCACTGGGTGCTATGTTGTGAGGTGAAATTTTAACCCCGCACGTTCCAATTTACCAATCAATTTTGCCCTTATCTACATAATGGGGAAAAAGTGAAACGAAAAGTGTTGGGGGCAAATTGACAGCTGCCAGATGTGAACAAGGGGGACTTAAAGAATGAGAGCGATGGCGCCAAAGAGTATATACCGTACAGTTGCTAAGGTGGGGCCCCGACATGGTATACTCACCACACTCGGGGATATGAACACACACACAAAATGCGCCACACACTACCACGTGCTTGAACACATATACCACCCTCAGCATACATTTCACACATACACCAACCTCGCCACATAATCGACCTAAAACATACACAAGTCTGGGATTATCCTTCAAAAATAAAAATCTGATTAATAAGCAGCCAAACTACAAGAACAACAAATATACCATATAGAAAATTCGGCAGCTGTCAGTCACATGACCTGTCTATTATGTGTATGTGTGAGCTAATATATACTGTCAGGGGGGTGGGCTTTCTGTTGCCTGGAGATTTATCAGGCTGCCAATAGCAACCAATCATAGCTTAGCTTCTATTATGCTACAGTTAATTAATCTGAGCTCTGATTGGTTAATATAGGCAACAATTTAATAATTACATTTATATCTATTTGTTTTGTGGTTTTTGTGTGCACAATACATTTTTGTTAATACATTCTATTTTGTTAACAGCAGTTATTAACCCGGGCGAAGCCGTGTAGTACAGCTAGTAATATAATATGTTGGACTCTCTCTCTTTTTAATTATTATATACGGTTGAAACCAGAAGTTTACATGCACTATCTAAAAAAACACATGCGCTTTTTTCTCACTATCTGAAATTACATCAGAATAAACCTTTCCCATTTTAGATCAATTACAAACCAAAATTTTTTATATTTGCCAAATGCCAGAATAATGGGAGAGAGAATGTTTTAAGGCATTTTATTACTTTCTGCAGGTTCAAAAGTTTCCATCCATTTCATTAGTATTTGGTACCATTGCCCTTACACTGTATGACTTAGGTCAAACATTTTGGATATCCTTCCACAAGCTTCTCACAATACTTGGTAGCAATTTGGGCCCATTCCGCTGTGATCTCTTAGGCAGCTCAGAAACCTTCATTCTGTTTCCTGTGGAGGGATTGTTTATTCTGCCCCTGGCTGCGAGCCTTTTACACCCTCTGCAGGTACTCTCTGACAGTAGGTAAAATTTTCCACTGTGTTAACAAACCTTTCCACCAGCTCCACTGGTGGAGCTGGTGATCCGGACTCCGGGGGTCACGCTGGCCGACCTAGCGCTGCAAGTTACTAGGAAGGACCTGGGAAAGAAGGTCGACAACCACCCTCAATACGATCTGCGCTGGTGTGAAGACCACAGGGTCCAACCATCTTTTTACCAGATGGCACAGGTCAAACATTGCAACCGGGGGCACTTATCTGACTGATACTCCCAGGCATGGACCCTTCTGGCTCCTACAGCCGTAGTAACCCCTAGGCGAGCAAGAATCTCAGTTTTCAACTTAGCATAGTCTCGCACATCTTGCTCACTAAGGTCATGGTAGGATTTTAAGACTCTCCCACCAGGAACGGCACTAGTACATCAACCCATTCTTCCGTGAGGAGTTGCTCTATTTGGGCTGTCCGTTCATCTAGAGTCATTTTTTGCAGAGAGCATTGCACCACCACCCTGGAACCCCATGAGGTATAACTCTTTGCTCACTAATTGTTATATGTATGGCCTTTATTTTCTCACATGGGGATCAGTTACATGCACGTATGGTGGCTTTATTGTGTATTTCCCTGCATTATATTGGGTCACTGAGATGTTGTAGGCCCGTTGATTGTGCAATATATTCTTCAGAGTGTAATATTGATTCATTTATGTGCAACAGGCCCCGATCATGCTGCTATGTACTTTGGTGCAATAGTCACTTTATATGCGCAATAGGATTTGAATCGGTGCAATATTATCCTATGGTGCAATTTTCTTTATGTGCACTTTGCCATAAATTTTGCTGCTATTTTTTCTTATTGGTGATATATATATATATATATATATATATATCTATATATATAATTGCCTTATTCTGTCTGTCTGTCTGTCTGTCTGTCTATTTGTCTGTCTGTCATGCTCCAAAATTGTGTCCTTACGGTGACACAAAGCTGATTGGCCGCTGGGCTCGCCATGGCCCCGCCCCCCCACACCGATTGGCCGCTCGCCCAGGCTGCGCCCCCACACGGATTGGCCAGCCGCTCGCCCAGGCTCCGCCCCCCCCACAGATTGGCCTCTCGCCCCGGCACCCTGCAGGCATTGGCAATTCGGCCACGCCACGCCCCGCCCCCTCACGCAATGCACGCTAGCTCTGGCCCCGCCCCCTCCCTCCCCCCGCGCATTCCCCGAACTGACACGGCTGTCACGGAGGTGTGTACTGTACTCCCCCTCCCTCCCCCCCCCGCGCATTCCCCGAACTGACACGGCTGTCACGGAGGTGAGTACTGTACTCCCCCCCACCCCCACCCCCCCGGCCCCCGCTCGCACGGGAGTGGTGTGGATATGTTGGTAACCATGCTCGCATGGTTACAAGCGCATCAAGGTCCTGCTGCGACGGAAGATCCACACGCACACACATAACAGCACACACACAAACATACACACACATCAGATCACACTCACTCTCACACACACACCTCACACACACCTCACATCGCATCCACACACTCACAGCATCCGGCGATATTGCTTGCTTCTCGGCCTCGATACTGTGCTGTTGTGACCTTCCAGGACCTGACGGAGGATCACATGGCCAGAGGCATGTGGTATCTCCGGATGTTGTGAGTGTGAGCGCGTATGTGCGATATCGTCAGTGTCTGTGTGTGTGAGTGTATGCGATCGGGTGTGTGTGAGTGGATGCGATCGGGTGTGTGTGAGTGGATGCGATCGGGTGTGTGTGAGTGGATGCGATCGGGTGTGTGTGAGTGGATGCGATCGGGTGTGTGTGAGTGCATGCGATCGGGTGTGTGTGAGTGCATGCGATCAGGTGTGTGAGTGTCGGCAGAGGAGCACGGCGTGCTGGAGGAGGCTGGGAGCAGAGAGGCTGATCATGGGGAAGGCTGGGAGGGGGAGGCTGATGCTGGGGGAGACTGGGAGGGGAAGGCTGATGCTGAAGGAGGCTGGGAGGGGGAGGCTGGGAGGAAGGAGGCTGGGAGGAGAGAGGCTGATCCTGGGGAAGGCTGGGAAGGGGAGGCTGATGCTGAGGGAGGCTGGAAGGAGAGAGGCTGATGCTGGGGGAGGCTGGAAGGAGAGAGTCTGAGGCTGGGAGGAGAGAGGCTGATGCTGGGGAAGGCTGATGCTGAGGGAGGCTGGGAGGGGAAAGCTGATGCTGGGGAAGGCTGGGAGGACGGAGGCTGGGAGGAGAGAGGCTGATCCTGGGGAAGGCTGGGAGAGGGAGGCTGATGCTGGGGGAGGCTGGAAGGAGAGAGGCTGATGCTGGGGGAGGCTGGAAGAAGAGAGGCTGATGCTGGGGGAGGCTGATGCTGGGGGAGGCTGGGAGGAGAGAGGCTGATGCTGGGGAAGGCTGGGAGGAGAGAGGCTGATGCTGGGGACAGAGAGGAGAGGCTGATGCTGGGAGGAGAGAGGCTGATCTGGGATGAGAGAGGCTGATGCTGGGAGGAGAGAGGCTGATGCTGGGGGAGGCTGGTAGGGGGAGGCTGATGCTGGGGGAGGCTGGGACGAGGGAGGCTGATGCTGGTGGAGGCTGATGCTTGGGGAGGCTGATGCTGGGGGAGGCTGGAAGGAGAGAGGCTAATGCTGGTGGAGGCTGATGCTTGGGGAGGCTGATGCTGGGGGAGACTGGGAGGGGAAGGCTGATGCTGAGGGAGGCTGGGAGGGGGAGGCTGGGAGGAAGGAGGCTGGGAGGAGAGAGGCTGATCCTGGGGAAGGCTGGGAACGGGAGGCTGATGCTGAGGGAGGCTGGAAGGAGAGAGGCTGATGCTGGTGGAGGCTGATGCTGGTGGAGGCTGATGCTTGGGGAGGCTGATGCTGGGGGAGACTGGGAGCGGAAGGCTGATGCTGAGGGAGGCTGGGAGGGGGAGGCTGGGAGGAAGGAGGCTGGGAGGAGAGAGGCTGATCCTGGGGAAGGCTGGGAAGGGGAGGCTGATGCTGAGGGAGGCTGGAAGGAGAGAGGCTGATGCTGGGGGAGGCTGGAAGGAGAGAGGCTGAGGCTGGGAGGAGAGAGGCTGATGCTGGGGAAGGCTGATGCTGAGGGAGGCTGGGAGGGGAAAGCTGATGCTGGGGAAGGCTGGGAGGACGGAGGCTGGGAGGAGAGAGGCTGAACCTGGGGAAGGCTGGGAGAGGGAGGCTGATGCTGGAGGAGGCTGGAAGGAGAGAGGCTGATGCTGGCGGAGGCTGATGCTGGGGGAGGCTGGAAGGAGAGAGGCTGATGCTGGTGGAGGCTGATGCTTGGGGAGGCTGGGAGAGGGAGGCTGATGCTGAGGGAGGCTGGGAGGAGGGAGGCTGGGAGAGGTAGGCTGAGAGAAGAGAGGCTGATGCACACACACACACACACACACACGCGCGCGCGCACTGCACAACACACCACACACACACACACACACACACACTGGGAACCACAAACAACTGCCCTACACAGACACCCACACACACAGACAACGCTGCACACACACAACACCCAACACACAAACACCGCGGCACACACAAATATACGCACATACCGCACAACACACACATTGCACAAAACATACCTCCCCCCAAAACACACCACACACACACAAACCGCGCAACACACACACAACGCTACAGACACACAGTGCTCCACAAACAACGCAACACACGCAACACACATACAACACCGCTCTCACCCCCCGTCACACCCAGACAACACCCAGAACATGTACAGCACCTACACAAACACTTGGTAACTACACACAACAACATCTCTATATATATATATATAACAAAAATCATACATGAACTACACAATACGTAAATTCTAGAATACCCGATGCGTAGAATCGGGCCACCTTCTAGTATATATATAATTGCCTTATTCTGTCTGTCTGTCTGTCTGTCATGCTCCAAAATTGTGTCCTTACGGTGACACAAAGCTGATTGGCCGCTGGGCTCGCCATGGCCCCGCCCCCCCCCACGGATTGGCCTCTCGCCCCGGCTCTCTGTAGGCCCCGCCCCCCTCACGCAATGCACGCTTGCTCTGGCCCAACTGACACGGAGCTCCGACTCCCAGGTGAGTACACACACACACATCAGATCACACTCACTCTCACACACACCTCACACATCACATCCACACACTCACAACATCCTGGGATATCGCTTGCTTCTACACCGGCTCCGTCATGATCCCAGCAGCGCCAGACATAACCTTGCGATGCTGGGATCTTGACGGAGGCCGTGAACGCTGGTAACCATTATACACATCGGGTAACTAAGGTCCCTTGGTTACCCGATGTGTATCATAGTTACCAGTGTACACCGGCTCCGTCACGATTCCAGCAGCGCCAGACATAACCTTGCGATGCTGGGATCTTGACGGAGCCCGTGAACGCTGGTAACCATTATACACATCGGGTAACTAAGGTCCCTTAGTTACCCGATGTGTATCATAGTTACCAGTGTACACCGGCTCCCGGTACACATGTGCAGGGAGCCGGCATTATACTCCTCTCCCCCCAGGACTACTTCTCCTATTACAGTCCTCCTATTATACTCCGATCCGATATATTATACTCTCTGAGTATAATAGGAAAACTATTATAGCATGGGGGATGTAGCACGATGGGGGGTGCGCAGCATGGGGGATGTAGCACGATGGGGTGCGCAGCATGGGGGATGTAGCACGATGGGGAGTGCGCATCATGGGGGATGTAGCACGATGGGGAGTGCGCAGCATGGGGGATGTAGCACGATAGGGGGTGCGCAGCATGGGGATGGAGCACGATGGGGGGTGCGCAGCATGGGGGATGTAGCACGATGGGGAGTGCGCAGCATGGGGGATGTAGCACGATGGGGAGTGCGCAGCATGGGGGATGTAGCACGATGGGGAGTGCGCAGCATGGGGGATGTAGCACGATGGGGAGTGCGCAGCATGGGGGATGTAGCACGATGGGGAGTGCGCAGCATGGGGGATGTAGCACGATGGGGGATGTAGCACGATGGGGGATGTAGCACGATGGGGGGTGCGCAGCATGGGGGATGTAGCACGATGGGGAGTGCGCAGCATGGGGGATGTAGCACGATGGGGAGTGCGCAGCATGGGGGATGTAGCACGATGGGGAGTGCGCAGCATGGGGGATGTAGCACGATGGGGAGTGCGCAGCATGGCGGATGTAGCACGATGGGGAGTGCGCAGCATGGCGGATGGAGCATGATGGCGGGTGCGCAGCATGGGGGATGTAGCACGATGGGGAGTGCGCAGCATGGAGGATGTAGCACGATGGGGGATGTAGCACGATGGGGGATGTAGCATGATGGGGGGTGCGCAGCATGGGGGATGTAGCACGATGGGGAGTGCGCAGCATGGGGGATGTAGCACGATGGGGAGTGCGCAGCATGGGGGTTGTAGCACGATGGGGGGTGCGCAGCATGGGGGATGTAGCACGATGGGGGGTGCGCAGCATGGGGGATGGAGCATGATGGGGATTGCGCAGCATGGAGGATGGAGCACGATGGGGAGTGCGCAGCATGGAGGATGGAGCACGATGGGGAGTGCGCAGCATGGGGGATGGAGCACGATGGTGGGTGCGCAGCATGGGGGATGGAGCACGATGGGGAATGCGCAGCATAGGGGATGGGGCATGATGGGGGGTGTGCAGCATGGGGGATGGAGCACGATGGGAGGTACACACCTCCCCCCAACACACACACACACACACACACACACAGGGAACCACAAACACCGCCATACACAGACACCCACACACACAGACAACGCTGCACACACACAACACCCAACACACAAACACCGCGGCATACATAAATATACGCACATACCGCACAACACACACATTGCACAAAACATACCTCCCCCCAAAACACACCACACCCACACAAACTGCGCAACACACACAGCACCACACACACAGAACGCTGCAGACACACAGCGCTCCACAAACAACGCAACACACATACAACACCGCTCTCACCCCCCGCCACACCCAGACAACACCCAGAACATGTACAGCGCCCTACACAAACACTTGGTAACTACACACAACAACATATATATATATATATATATATATATATATATATATATATATATATATCTATATCTATAACAAAAATCATACATGAACTACACAATACGTAAATTCTAAAACACCCGATGCGTAGAATCGGACCACCTTCTAGTATATATATATATTTATATATATATATATATATATATATATATAAAAGGCCCCCTATCTGCAGTATAAATCAATTGTGCAATATATAATATATACGGAATTTTTTTCCAGTATTTTTACATCTGTGGATTAGTACAATAATTTTTGATTTTTTTATAAAACTATTTTTGTATGCACTTTAATCTTTTCAACCTTTTCCCACATTTCAGGCTTCAAACATAAAGATGAAAATGTTAATGTTATGGTGAAGAATCAACAACAAGTGGGACACAATTGTGAAGTTAAACGAAATTTATTGTTTATTTGAAACTTTTGTAAAATAAAATACACTGAAAAATGGGGCGTGCAATATTATTCAGCCCCTTTACTTTCAGCGCAGCAAACTCACTCCAGAAGTTCATTGAGGATCTCTGAATGATCCAATGTTGTCCTAAATGACTGATGATGATAAATATAAGCCACCAGTGTGTAATCCACTCTCCGTATAAATGCACCTGCTCTGTGATAGTCTCAGTGTTCTGTTTAAGGCCTCTGTCACACGTTCATGCCTCCGGTACATGTTTGGCAGTTTTCTCACGTACCGGAGACACGGGCACAAGTTGACATATGTTTTCCTATAGTTTCGGGCACACGTAAGTATTTTTGCACGGAACGTGTGTCCGTTCCATACTTACGTGTGCCCGTGTGCTCCATACGCCGACATGTCAGTTTTTCTCCGGCATCACGGATGCCACATGGAACGCAAACGTGTCACATGTAACACACACGGACCACACGGATGTGTTCCGTGTGACACGCACCGGAGAGAAGACATGTGTCTTTTAAAAAAAACAAAAACCTTTACTCACCTTCTCCAGCCCTCCTGTCTCTGCCGCTGCTGTCACTTGCTGCCGACCGCCGCTCATTATGTTCATTTAATATTCACTTCGCTGCGGCCAGAAGCAGCAGCAGCGGAGAGTTGACAGGGCTGGAGACCAAAGATCAGCACCGTGGACAGCGACGCCAGGGACAGGTGAGCAGAAAGTTCCCATTCTCCGTGTGTTATCACGGATAACACACGGAGAACACACGTGTGCCATACACACAGCACACCGACAATCCGCATCTTTGACACGTCCGTGAAACACGTGCGGGATTTTCACGGGCGTGTGACAGAGGCCTGAAGCTCAGAGAGCATCCAATTGAGAATCTGTGGAAAGAGCTAAAAACTGCTGTTCACAAACACTCTCCAACCAACCTCACTCAGCTCAAGCTGTTTGCTAAGGAAGAATGGGCAAGAATTTCAGTCTCTCAATGTGCAAAACTGATAGAGACATACCCGAAGCGACTTGCAGCTGTAATCGCAGCAAAAGGTGGCACTACAAAGTATTAACTTAAAGGGGCCGAATAATTTTGCACGCCCCAATTTTCAGTTTAATTTTTATAAAAGTTGAAAATAAGCAATACATTTCGTTCAACTTCACAATTGTCCCACTTGTTGTTGATTCTTCACCATAACATTAACATTTTTTATCTTTATTTTGAAGCCTGAAATGTGGGAAAAGGTTGAAAAATTCAAAGGTGCCGAATACATTCGCAAGGCGCTGTATATAGTACATCACAAAAGGGAATACACCCCTCACATTTTTGTTAATATTGTCACGGGCGGAGGGGTGGGAACGCCACTCGTCTGGACTCGCTGGCGCTCGGGTCCGGTGCTTCTGCTCTTCGGTGGCTCGAGCACGGGGCCGGACCCGGGGCTCGAGCAGCGCCTCCTCGCCCACGAGTGAAAAGGGGAGGTTTTTTGGTGGATGTTTGGGATGTCGGTCGTGACGCCACCCACAGGTTGTGGTGATAGTGGGCACCACTGCTGCTGGTGACGGGGGATCCTGGGAGCGATGGCGAAGAGCAGCTAAGGTGTTGACCCCTCCGTGGGTAGGGGCTGTTGGTCCCGGGGCCCCGGTTGGGAAAGTAGGGAGGAGGTATAGGTGCAGGTGCCAAGGCGGGGAGGCAGCATGGGCGCGGGTGCAACATTGCGGTGCAGCGCGGTGCCGGATGGCACTGTTATACTCACTCAGACACAGAAGGACAGAGTCTCTGGTAAACCAAACGGCTGGATTAACGGGTCCCACAGCTGGCTGCGGTGTTCTCACTCTCCCCAGACGGGTTGATGGTGGCTGTCGTTTTCCTGCACCTGTGTAACCTGTGTATTTGACTCCTATGGCTTCCCACGGGTAGTCCTCTCCCCGGCGTGTACGTGTCGGGAGAGCCCGTTTGCCCGCAGGCGCTGGCCCTTGGATCTCTGGCCCTTGGCGGTGGCACTTATCTGGACAGGTTGGGCTGTTGCCTTCTGACAGGACTTAGGTGGGAATGAACCCCTGAGGTCCAGACCGCAATCAGAGAATTTGACCTTTACGGCGGCTCCTAGCCTGGTCGGGGTCTGAGTACCCTGCCTTGGTGCTTGGCTTCAATCTGCTTCCCGGTTTGGTACCGGCGGGCCACCGCCCGACCCCGGTCCTACGGTTCCGCTGACCTACAACAACTCCTGCAGAAGGCCACCACCGTCTGCCGACCTTGCTGAACGTGCCTGGGCTCCAACCCAGACACCAACAGTTTTC
Source organism: Anomaloglossus baeobatrachus (assembly GCF_048569485.1). Classification (NCBI taxonomy): domain Eukaryota; kingdom Metazoa; phylum Chordata; class Amphibia; order Anura; family Aromobatidae; genus Anomaloglossus; species Anomaloglossus baeobatrachus. The sequence continues at coordinate 277,300,506 of NC_134356.1, read as the reverse complement.
ACTCCTCTCACTTTCACTGTCTAACACAATCTACTGTCTTTTCTCGCCTCCAGGCCTGTGAACTCCTCGGTGGGTGCGGTCAACCGCCTGGCTCCGCCCCACCTGGTGTGGACATCAAGCCTGGAGGTTGGCAACAAGGATTTGATTGACTGGTGTCACCTAACCAGGGGAGGGGGTGTGTGTGTGATGTTAGTGTACTGTGACCCCCTGGGGGTCCAGGGCATCACACTCCCCCTTGGTAAAACGCAGACCGTCCGCGGGCTGCCCGTCCATCACCGGTTTTATTTTCTGAAAAATATAAATAACAGGGAAAACAAACAAACAGTATGCATATTTTTTCAAATCTTCCCTTTCCCTGACGGGAGGCATGTTACTTCAAACGTTGCAAACGGTAATAAAACATTTTTAATAACAATGGACGGGTCCCAGTTCTTCCGCTTTCCCTCCCAAACAACCTAAATCTTGATGCTGCCCCTAAGAAGCGGGCAGCACCCCTTTTCCCCAGTCCGGAAAACAGGAACCTGGTTCAGGTCGCCCAAGCGGGAATGGGTACGGTGTCTCGCACCCAGTTGTCATTCAGGGGGCCCCACGTCCAGGCCCCTGACCCCGGAGGATGGTCACCGGTCCTGGTGGTAACCGGACCCCAGCCTGCTCTGCTTCGGGTCCTTCTTCCAACCTGCCTCTCCGGAGGCGGTAAACGGAACTCCAGCCCGGAATTATTTACAAGCCCACCAGTTCGTGGGTGGCCTGCGAGTTCTCGGCCATGTTCATGATTTCTCATGTGGGAAGGGCTTTTTGGGGTCAAAGGTGACAAAAGGGGACAACATCACTTAGGGTCCCAACGGGGGACAACAGTTCTGCAACGGGTGTCCGCTGCCTTTACTTGAGGTCGCCTTCCTCATACTCCTCCAGCGCCACATCTGGACGGTACGGTGGACAGAGGACTGGGGCCGCCTCGGGACACAGCGGCTTTCTCTCTCCTTCACATCAAGGGCGAACCAGCCCCTCTCCCCGCAGTGTTGGGTGTACATCACCAGGTCACCCGGTTGCAGGTCCCGGCCAGGGTGGCCCGTCGGGAGATAGGAGTTCACATCTCTGCGAGCCACAAAGATTTCGGCCTCCAGGCCCGGCTCGTAAATGAACCCATAGCCCTCATAGATTGGACCTCGCATCCGGTAGGTGGCATTCCGGAGGTTGTCTTTTTCCCGGATTGTGCGGGCCAGCACTTCAGCTCTCTGCTGCTCCCTGGCGGCAATCTCGCGGCCCAGCTGGCTCGGCTGCCAATCCCAAAAGGGAGCACTTGCGTACCCCTGCTGCGCGCGGGTCGGGCCCCGCCGGATCTCCCCCGTACCGGCTACGACCGATACCCTCGCTGGGAAGTCCTACGGTGACGCGGCCTGGGATTACAGCGGCGACCCCACACTGCCTCAGCCGAGGCGTGGGGATCAGGGATGGCAGGCCTCACCTGCTGAGCCCTCCTGCTGGCGGCTTCCACTACTTCCGTGCCAGGGGACGGACTGCTGGGGCCGGGACTCTCTTAGGCGCGGTCACTTCTGGGATCGGCAGACTCACCTCACGGACGGACACCTCCCGAGGAACCTTCCACGGTAACGGGATCGGTGCGGGTTGTTCATAGGGTCGTCCGCAGGCAGCGCCTACAGGCTTGTCCTCTGGGGCGGGCGAGTTAGACTCCGCTGCCAGTGTTGGGGGCAGCGGACCGATTGGCGGGGTAGCGACAACCGATACAGGTGGCTGGGGAGGCAGCAGGGTGAACGGGCACAGACCGAGCCCCTCAGCCGCAGCGACCAATCCCTCTGGGACACAGGGGCGTGGGTCGCTTACCCGCTCCTCCAGCACTGCCTCCGCCTCGCGTTTCCGCACGGCCGCCGCCACCTCCTCCAAGCCTGGAGGGTGGCAACAAGAATTTGATTGACTGGTGTCACCTAACCAGGGGAGGGGGTGTGTGTGTGATGTTAGTGTACTGTGACCCCTGGGGGTCCAGGGCGTCACAATATTATTATATTATATTACAATATATTACAATATTATTGTTTATTATATGTTTTCATGAGACAACATTTAAGATATGATAGTGTGATTAGAGTTGAGCGAGCATCTAACTTCATACTTACTATACTAATAACGAGTACTGTCTACTACTCACATATTTATTTTGAATAGCATGTGCAATGCAAGTCAATGGGGAATACTAGCAATGTAACGAGTAACCCCAATTCGCCACTCGCATGAATAGTACGGCAATCGGGTTACTCTTTAATTTGCAATGAATACCCGAGTAGTAGACAGTACTTTTTATGAGTATAGAGAGTACAAATAGTTAGGTACTCGCTCAACTCTAACTGTGATACTATATAAAGTAGTCAGTGTACAGCTTGTATAAGTGTAAATTTGGTTTGCCTTCTAAATAACTCAACTCAACCATTAATGTCAAGACCGCTCTCACACCAGGTATATGTCTAAGGCCGGTGTCACACTTGCGATTGCCTCGCGTGTCTCTCGCGCGAGTCTCGCGAAGCATCACCCAGCACGGACTCACACTCTCCTCACAGGAGCGGGTCGGTTGCTTGCATCTCTATGCAGCTGAGACACTCCTGTGAGGAGAGTGTGAGTCCATGCCGGGTGATGCACCGCGAGACTCGCGTGAGATACACGCGGGGCAATCACAAGTGGGACATTGGCCAAAAAGTCATTTTGGCAGTGTAACATTGACAGGTGTAATGCACTGCAATTCATGTGCATTGCAATGCATTATACCAGTGATCAGAGTAATAAAGTCCCATAAAATGACTAAGTAAAAAAGATAAAAAGTAAAACAAATTGTAAAAATATTTAAAAAGAATCACAAAATAAAAAAGTAATTGCAATGTTGTACAAAATATATGGTAAAATAAAAAGAAACAATGGAAACATGTAGTATATAAGAATAAAAACTACTGTATATCACAGCTTAGAATGTGGCAGCCGCTAGCAGTAGCAGAAGCACTATCACTACTGGCACCAGTCCTCCAGCCAGCAGCCCTATCAAAAGCAGGTCACAATTGCCCTCCTTTGTTTCCAGCAAGCATATTAGTGGGTTGGAAGCAAAGAGAATTATGAAATATTTGGTACATCACACATATCTACATACATAATCGCCAGTTTCTGTAACCCTATTCCAGCATGCACCACGGCACTGTCAGTTGCGCAGCTGCAGTTCGCGCCCACATCATATCCATGGTAACCAGGGACAACAGTGCAGGCGGAACCCAAATTGCGGCACTGACAGAGACATGGCGGGCGGCACTGACAGACATGGCAGGCGGCACTTACAGAGACATGGTGGATGGCACTGACAAAGCCATAGCGCAAGTAGCGGTGATGTTACCGCTCTTCCCACACACGCAATGCATGTGTACACTGAACACAGACACACACATATGTCTACACACAAACACACACACACACACACACACACCTGTCCCCCTTTCCCCAGCAATGCTGTCCCCGGCACTGAAGTCCCCAGCGCTGCTCCTGCTTCCAGCTCTTCAGTGGAGTGAATATTCAGTGAGTATAATGAGCGGCGGTCAGGAGTGGGAGGCAGCAGAGCCGAAGACAGCACTGCTGGATACAGGTGAATATAGAAAATCTTTTTATTTAAAAGACCCTTGTTTTCTCCAGGGGGAGAGAGAGAAAGACAGAGAGAGAATACACACATATATACATAGATGACATGTACACACAGCATACAGCCATATACACAGACACACGTACACAGACGACACATACACACAGCATACAGCCATATACACACACATGTACAGAGACCACACGTACACACAGCATACAGCCATACACACACACATATATACACAGACGACACGTACACACAGCGAACAGCCATACACACATATATACACAGACAACACGTACACACAATATACAGCCATATACACACACATATACTCAGACGCCACCTACACACAGCATACAGCCATATACACACATGCACACAGACCACATGTACTCACAGCGTACAGCCATATACACACATGTACACAGACGACACATACACACAGCGTACAGCCATATACACACGTACACAGACGACACGTACACACAGCGTACATCCATATACACACACATGTACAGAGACCACACGTACACACAGCATACAGCCATATACACACACACGTACACAGACGACACATACACACAGCATACAGCCATATACACACATGTACAGAGACCACACGTACACACAGCATACAGCCATACACACACACATATATACACAGACGACACGTACACACAGCGAACAGCCATACACACACACATATATACACAGACGACACGTACACACAGCGAACAGCCATACACACATATATACACAGACAACATGTACACACAATATACAGCCATATACACACACATATACTCAGACGCCACCTACACACAGCATACAGCCATATACACACATGCACACAGACCACATGTACTCACAGCGTACAGCCATATACACATGTACACAGACGACACGTACACACAGCGTACAGCCATATACACACACATGTACACAGACGACATGTACACACAGCGTACAACCATATACACACACATGTACACAGACGACACGTACACACAATATACAGCCATATACACACACATGTACACAGACCACATGTACACACAGCGTACAGCCATACACACACACCTGTACACAGACCACACGTACACACAGCGTACAGCTATATACACACACATGTACACAGACCACACATACACACAGTGTACAGCCATATACACACATGTACACAGACGACACGTACACACAGTATACAGCCATACACACACACATATATACACAGACGACACGTACACACAGCGAACAGCCATACACACATATATACACAGACAACACGTACACACAATATACAGCCATATACACACACATATACTCAGACGCCACCTACACACAGCATATAGCCATATACACACATGCACACAGACCACATGTACTCACAGCGTACAGCCATATACACATGTACACAGACGACACGTACACACAGCGTACAGCCATATACACACACATGTACACAGACGACACGTACACACAGCGTACAACCATATACACACACATGTACACAGACGACATGTACACACAATATACAGCCATATACACACACATGTACACATACCACATGTACACACAGCGTACAGCCATATACACACACCTGTACACAGACCACACGTACACACAGCGTACAGCCATATACACACACATGTACACAGACGACACATACACACAATATACAGCCATATACACACACATGTACACAGACCACATGTACACGCAGCGTACAGCCATATACACACACCTGTACACAGACCACACGTACACACAGCGTACAGCCATATACACACACATGTACACAGACCACACATACACACAGTGTGCAGCCATATACACACATGTACACAGACGACACGTACACACAGCATACAGCCATACACACACACATATATAAACAGACGACACGTACACACAGCGAACAGCCATACACACATATATACACAGACAACACGTACACACAATATACAGCCATATACACACACATATACTCAGACGCCACCTACACACAGCATATAGCCATATACACACATGCACACAAACCACATGTACTCACAGCGTACAGCCATATACACATGTACACAGACGACACGTACACACAGCGTACAGCCATATACACACACATGTACACAGACGACACGTACACACAGCGTACAACCATATACACACACATGTACACAGACGACATGTACACACAATATACAGCCATATACACACACATGTACACAGACCACATGTACACACAGCGTACAGCCATATACACACACCTGTACACAGACCACACGTACACACAGCATACAGCCATATACACACACATGTACACAGACCACACATACACACAGTGTACAGCCATATACACACATGTACACAGATGACACGTACACACAGCATACAGCCATATACACACACACATGTACACAGATGACACATACACACAGTGTACAGCCATATACACATATACACAGACAACACGTACACACAGCGTACAGCCATATACACACATGTACACAGATGACACGTACACAGCGTACAGCCATATACACACACATGTACACAGATGACACGTACACACAACGTACAGCCATATACACACACATGTACACAGACAACACGTACACACAGCGTACAGCCATATACACACACATGTACACAGACGACACATACACACAGCGTACAGCCATATACACACATATGTACACAGATGACACGTACACACAGCACAGCTCAAAAAACGCAACACCAGGTACCAATATACAGCACACAACAAGGAAGAGACCGTGCACAAAGGTGAAAGACATCAAATAACGCAACACATACAATACACAATGCGGAACTATGACATACAACAGATATATTGGAAAGCGCAAACAGTGTGACACATGTCCACTGCTGTCAGCACCACTAAACATAGACAGATGTTCATTTCACCGCACTCCCGATGCGATAGAATCGGGCCTATTTCTAGTCATTCATATCAGGATGATGTTACCTTTAACAGCAACTCTGTCAGTTAAGCGGGCTTTACACGCTGCGACATCGCTAGCAATTGCTAGCGATGTCGAGCGCGATAACATTCGCCCCCGTCGTACGGCTGATATGTGGTGATCGCTGCCGTAGCGAACATTATTGCTATGGCAGCATCACATGCACATACCTGCTCTGCGACGTTGCTCTGGCTGGCGAATCGCCTCCTTTCTAAGGGGGTGGGTTGTGCGGCGTCACAGCGATGTCACACGGCAGCCGTCCAATAGAAGCGGAGGGGCGGAGATGAGCGGGACGTAAACATCCCGCCCACCTCCCATCCTCATTTCCGGTGGAGGCAGGTAAGGAGATGTTTGTCGCTCCTGCAGTGTCACACACAGCGATGTGTGGTGCCGCAGGGACGACAAACAACATCGCTAAAAAGCAGAAAACGATTTTTATTTCAGACGACCTTTCCGCGGCAAACGATTTTGCCCTCTTTTACGATCGTTTCTGATCGCTCTTAAGTTTTACACACTGCGATATCGCTAATGACGTCGGATGTACATCACAAACAACGTGACCCCGACGACAATTCATTAATGATATCGTAGCGGGTAAAGCCCCCTTTCGTGTCCTGCACAGATGACCAAAATGGATATTTTTTTTTCTAATTTAAAAAAAGTCTGTCTGTGCACTGTATTATTTAATGCATGACTGGTTATTACCAGGTTGCCATACTTTTCACTGTGGCACTAAGGCTTAGTTTATGCTAATGAGATTGAAAGGGGTTGGATATAGTCCCGGGTACCCCAGAGTTTCATACCCAAGGCTATTAGTGTACCTGTAATTTGTAGTGAAATTGTCACAAATAAAATTCTCCACACCTGTCGAATTCTAATTTCAAAAGATTTAAAGAGAATGCCCTCTACTTGGAAAACTCCTACTCATTCTCCTTGTTTGCCCCCATAAACGTAAAAAAGCCTATACTCACCTCATGGTTCCATGAGGTGAGTATACAGTACACGCAGAAATGTATTACATACAACTTATAACCTGCTTGATAAAGACCAATAGAATTTCTCCAAACCTGGGTAAGGAACAGTAAAGGTATATTAATATTAAAGCTTAACTGTGTATATGTACATACAGAGTGCAGGACGACCACATGCCACATGTCACACTTTCCAAGTCTGCCGAGCACGGCACATGCGTTCAGCCCTGTGGGCATCTGACACACAACGAAAAACACAACAAAGGGGACACGATAACAATGGAGGGCCATGGAGCTAGTAAGAGGGGTAGATGGGACACCTCCTATTTTCACTTGCAGCTGTCCCTACTCTCCTCTCCAGTTGCTATAAGTCTCCGCAATTGTCAGCGAGCTGGAACTTGAGACTCTGAGAAGCCCTGTATGTGCCCTGGTTAGTGAGAGGCAGGTGAGGTTCTCTAGACTCACCGCTGCACTAATAAGACACAAAGGAAGGAAAGACAAACCAGGGAAACAGCAACAAAAAAAGGATAAAGCCCGAGTTCAGGACAACTCTTAAGCAGGACCTTCCACCAGAGATCAATGAATTTGTATCTTCAGCAAGGATGACTGGGAAACACCACTACTTAAACCTGAAAGGGTGTGGTTACAAAGCAGCTGCAGCTAAAACACTAACCTAGAAACTGCTGGACAACAAAACTGACATTAACTCATTAGGCACTGAAAGAAGTGAAATCACGTTTAAATGTCACAGATGGAAATGAGGGCTTCCAACCTTGAAACCGTAACTAGTACCCAAAAATAGCGAGATGACCGTTACACATTCAGTGGACCAAACAACTAATTCTTCATAAGTATCAAAAGCGCTTAGACCATTGGTCTTTCCTGGGAAGGCAGCTGTTTCCAGTGCACAGACCTAAGTTTAACAGTCTTTTCACTTCCATCCAGGACAGGATTTCCTCCTGTCTGTGGTTAAGCAGCTTGATCATTTGATTGTAGGCTTGTTTTTCTGCAGGACCCTGTTTGTGTCAGAGAAACCATTTTATTTTCTCCAAGAAAAATTGCGCCAGGACTTTGCTTTTTTTCATGGTGAATTAATTTATTAAAATAATAGTTCAACTGATCATATGGTCATATTATGTAAATAAATAGTAACGAACAAAACATATATTTCAAACAAAAAAAAAAGAATAACCTCCTGCAACAAGATTTATGTATATTTAATTTTGTATTTTCAATAGTTCAAGTATACTTTTAAATGAATAAATTCACCCCTTAAGATCTGAATTGTGTCTTGGCCCGTTGGTGTGTGCATCTTTCCAAAGTATTGGACTCACGTCCTTTTTGCTGTAGGTGATGCTGCAGAATTCTATATTTCTGCATGACATGTATACACAGAAATAATGTTATTAAACACTTCTTTTATATTTCTATATATAAAAACATATACTAGAGGAATGTTTTATGTGTATCCTGTAGTAAAGAAGTGGACAACTGCTGAAGTACTCTAATCTGATGCCAGCAAGTCACACTCCATAAATGTTGGACTTCACGTCTTGTGGATGATGGTGTTTTGTGTAATGCTTAAGTGACTAAGCAGTGAGTCACGGCTCGTTCTGTACAACTGCTCATGAGTAAGGGTGAATCATAATTCAAAACTCAAAACCAATTGTATATTTACTTGCACGATTTAGATGAATATTTAAGTGGGAAATGGAAAGGATGCCATAGCAGGGGTGTGTGTGTGCGGTTTAAAGAATCATTTATGCAAACATTGATGTATTTTTGCTCTATTAACCCTTTCATATCCAGTGCCTAAATGAAAAGCCTTTTTCAAACACTGCTACGATAGTTAAAGATTAGGAATGATCGAATACTTTGATTATTAGGCTTCGGGTATATTTTCTGAATACCTCGGCGCTATTTGACTATTCGCGAATATTCGATGCACAATGTAAGGCGGGCTTTGCACGTTGCGACATCGCAAGCCGATGCTGCGATGTCGCACGCGATAGTCCCCGCCCCCGTCGCAGGTACGATATCTTGTGATAGCTGGCGTAGCGAAAATTATCGCTACACCAGCTTCACATGCACTCACCTGCCCTGCGACCGTCGCTCTGGCCGGTGACCCGCCTCCTTCCTAAGGGGGCGGGTGGTGCGGCGTCATAGCGACGTCACACGGCAGGCGGCCAATAGCAAATAGGGATGTAAATAGCAAATAGGGATGTAAACATCCCGCCCACCTCCTTCCTTCCGTGGAGCCGCCGGCGGCAGGTAAGGTGATGTTCCTCGCTCCTGCTGCTTTACACACAGCGATGTGTGCTGCCGCAGGAACGAGGAACAACATCGTACCTGTCGTGGCACCGGCATTATGGAAATGTCGGTGAATGCAACGATGATACGATAACGACGTTTTTGCGCTCGTTCATTGTATCATCTAGCATTTACACAGTACGATGTCGAAAGTGATGCCGGATGTGCGTCACTTTCGATTTGACCCCACCGACATCGCACCTGCGATGTCGTAGTGTGCAAAGCCGCCCTAAGTCTATGGGAAACCCGAATAACAACTATTCGGAACTATTCGTCTTCCCATTGACTTACATTGCGCATCGAATATTCGAATAGCGGCGAGGCATTCGGAAAATATTCGCGAAGCCGAATAATCGAAGTATTCGATCATCCCTATTAAAGATTTCTTCGGTTTCTTAGCAGAGAGTTTGGTAATGTTCATTTGCACTCATCAATACCTTACAAGCACATTATTGTGAATATCCTTTGACAAGGTTTTTTTTTTCTTGAGGCAAAACATTCACTTTAATATAGTTCTGTAGATTATTGTATTCTTGACCTTAAACAAACCTTTAAAATATATAGCATTTTTTACTGCTAAAAATATTTGGACAGAAAAAAAAAGCACTTACTTTAGTGGGGAACATAGACGGGGATCTCTAAACGACCTGTCAAGTACAAGTTTTAATAAATAATAGGAAAATCTTCCTCCAATTCCAGTACACCATTATAAGAGTATCAAATGTGAACATATAGCGGAAGCACGGTATATGTTACATAGATGGCAGACAGATCAAACAGTGCTCAAGTCCATGAAAATAATGAGGAAGGGCTGGCTATACACAGGCAGATGTTTCTCAGCACATCATTTAGCTTTGTTGAGGTACATCCTTGTTTCCGTTTTGTGACTACTTTTTAATGTGCGTTTTTTTCCCTTTATGAAAAGCTGTGTTTTATAGGACTCCTGAGCGGACTAGTGATCCTTTTTATCTTTTAAAGGTAACCATGGTTTTGCTCCTATTTTTCTTTAGAAAAATACAAATGCACATTAACATTGGCACTTAACAAAAGCAATGCATGGATTAATATTATACTTAAAAATAATCTTTATGATGCATTTATATACCCCAAAAAACAAACAACTAAATGCTATCAAAATGTCCCATGTACCCCACAATGGTGTCAAGAAAAATATCAGCTCAGGAAGCAAAAAACAAGAGCTCTCACAGCTTTATAAAAATAAATAAAATTCCCAACACAATTGTACCGGTATTTATTATTTTTTAAGGGGACCCCTTGAAGAAGAAAGCGCCGAAACGCGAGCGTCGGGGAAGGCGTCACAATCCATAGCCCGGTATCTGGTACCACTGTAACAATCCAGTAATTATACTCTCTAACAGCTTGTACTGAAAGCGCCAGCTCCTTGATGGCATTAGCATTGATCACTGGTTTGTGATAAGGTGTTTATGTGCACTACAATTTTACGATTTGTGTCCCTTAGCATTTTTTACAGTACTACTCATTATGGTGGCACATATATATGGCAAGTAATACAATCACGTATGGTTATTTAACCCTTTATTCCACATGACACTCTATATTTCTCCTTTTTCTTTCATGGCTGCATAATGGATTTCTACTGATCACATATATTGTGCAACACACGATATCCTGCATTGAGAAGCACTTTACTTTATACTTTTGACAATTATACACTTATGCGCCATATTTGTCACTTTATGTAGCACAGTTTTATGTTTTTTTATAAAATTATAACATTAAAGTATTTATTTATTATTTCATTATGTTAGCCTCTGTGCACATATTGGCATAGTTTGTGACGTCCTATTTCACTCCAGTCAATGGCTGGTGTCTTATGAGATTATTATTGGATTTTATAATAATAAAGTTTGTAACCATTATAGATCCTTCTTCGGTCTACTTTTTTGGTTTTTTTTTAGTCTTTCCGAATGATCCTTACGGTTTTGTCAACCCCCGTACACCGAATACTATTATAAGTATACAATTAACCAACCTTTTATATATTCTATAATCCCGATGTGTGGCATAAGCTTATCTTAATCAGTATTTGTGATACATATATATATATACAGTATATACTGTATATATACAGTATATATATATATATATACATATATATATATATATATATATGCACGAGATATATATACAGTATGTATATATATATATATATATATATACAGTCCACCCATATCCTGCCCACCGCCATTAACTTGAGAATGGCGGCAGCTATAGGCATAGAAGTGTTGTGTATAGGTATAATAAAGAAGCCATACTCTATGCAATGAAACCACCTATAGCGCCACCTGGTGGAAAAAAACGGAGTTAGCATTTTTATCTCGAAAACGGAACGAGGTAGAGAAAAAAAGTAAATTACAAAGTTGTATGGCATCATCAATTCAATACAAATCGACACCATGCATACAGAAATGCTATGATTAGAACGTGTAACACTCACAAGGCTGCGGACGTGAAGCGATACCTCATGGAGACCTTCCTACAAGTCATTGGGTATGGTGGCTGCGTGGAGTGGTCTCCACGCTCACCTGACCTGACCCCATTGGACTTCTTTCTGTGAGGTCACATCAAACAGTAGGTGTATGCGACCCCTCCACCAACATTGCAGAACCTACGACGACGTATTACAGAGGCTTGTGCAAACGTGTCACCTACTATATTGCACAACGTGCAGCAAGATACAGTATGCTGTCCAGAGTCCAGATTCAGATGTGCATTGTAGCTGATGGTGGCCACTTTGAGCATCAAAGTTAAATAAGTGCCATATGCGTGACCAGCATTCAATGATTTGGGGGAGGTCATGGGTTTCATATCATAGCATTTCAGTATGCAAGGTGTCGATTCGTATTGAATTGATGATGCCATACAACTTTTTAATTCACTTTTTTTCTCTATCTCGTTCCGTTTTCGAGATAGAAATGCTAACTCCGTTGTTTTCCACCAGGTGGCGCTATAGGTGATTTCATTGCGTAGCGCATGGCTACTTTACTATACCTAGACACCACTTCTATGCCGCCGTTCTCAAGTTAATGGCAGTTGACAGGATATGGGTGCACACACTGTATTTATACAGTATATATACAGTATATATATATATATATATATATATATATATATATATATATATATATTTATATTTATATTGTAAAGTGGAAACAAGAGAGGCCCTAGATAGGAGGTATGTGTCACTGATGTGGAAAGCCTCTGTGTTTTTGAATGGACTCGGAATTTGAGTCAGGGTTTTAGGAACAGCCTAGACCAGGGTTCCCCAACTCCAGTCCTCGAGGGCCGCCAACAGTGCATGTTTTCAGGATTTCCTTAGCGTTGCATGGGTGTTGGAATCATCAACTGTGCAGGTGATTAAATTATCACCTGTGCAATACTAAGGAAATCCTGAAAACATGCACTGTTGGCGGCCCTCGAGGACTGGAGTTCGGGACCCATGGCCTAGACAGATAGGTGGGACTGGCTGTTCACTTAACTCCAGTTCCAGGATTTGGGATGAGCAATTAACCAGCTCACTTGCCTCATTTGCTGTCTGGGAGTGGAGGTGAAAACACCTCTGTTGGTAAGATTTGCTAGAGGTTGTCGAGATCTGAGGATGTATGAAAAACCTATATGGACTATTTTGTTTATTGTGTTTTTCCTTATACTTATGCCGGAGAAAGACTGTTTGTTTTTGTTACTTGGAAGTTTATTGACTTTAAATAAATCTTCCTGGATTTGTTATAAATTTCGCTACCTTTGCCTACCTCGACTGCTGCCGGTGAGTAAATCCCATGTAATTGGTGTTGAAGTGCTGGCACAAATCCCAAGGAGCACAGGTGACTGCTATATAAAGACTGTATATCCGGGGTGAAGGCAGCCCCAGCTGTTAAAGCACGGTCTGAAAACATGGAGGAGCTGATTAAACAGCTGGTATAGGCCAGTATCCAGCAGCAGCAGCAGCAATGGTAGCAGCCACAGCCGACCCAGAAGGAGATCAACATGCTCCTGATACAGCAGCTCCAGGTACAGCAGCAATAATTACAGCAGCAGCAAGAGTAGCAGCTGTGGCAACACACGGAACTCCTGGCAGAGGCTGTCTGCAGCAGGTAAACTGCACAATCCCCAATCTGAGGTGATGATATCCAGCTGAGGAAGACAGTAAGGGGGCCAGTGCAAAAAACAACACTAGGTGATGATGTTGAGGCAGTCCTGACGATGTTTGAGCAGGTGGCGGACTGTAACAAGGTGCCTTCAGAACAGTGGGCATAGGTTCTGGCACTATATTTGACAGGGGAACCACAGAAGGCCTTTATGACTTGACCCTTCAGGACGCCAGAGAGTTCAGCAAACTTGGCTCAGCTGGACATAACCCTGGCAGTCAAGGTGCATCAATTGCATCAATGGGATTATCAAAGGTACAAGCCTCCCCAGTCCAAGATGTTTGACCTCCTTCACTTTTTACAAAAATGGCTACAGACAGAGACTTGTTTCCGAACTCAGATGGTGGAGAGATTGGATGGATCCTAAACTATGCCAAAGCCAGTTCAATCCTGGCTTGCCCAGGGAGATCCCCAGAATTTAGATGACCTGATGGGCCTAGTGGAGAGGTACCAGGTGATTAAGGATTCCTTGGATGGTCAAGCTGGGGTAAGGTTTCCTTTCTGGGGTTCCAAAGGGGGGCTGACATACAAAATAGGGTGACTAAATCTGCACCTGCGGGACGTCAAAATGTGCAGGAGGCATCTGTGTTGCTGCCAAGGGGTCAGTCCTTTACCATTACCTGATAGATGTGTCAGGCCTGGGGTCATATAGCCTCCCATTGTTCCAAGAGATCAGAGCTACTCGACTGCGGCATAGGCTGGTCCTGCTCCTACTTTGCCTACTCTGCCTGCAGTGTGGTCTACCATCTGGGCGAAGAGCCTCAGGCATGCCAAGTGACTGTGAAAAGTGCATAGATGTTTGGACTTCTGAACTCTAGGAGTCTTGTGACCCTGATAAGGGCCACAACTTCCCCATGTGCTAGTCCCAGGAAAGGTGGTTGGGATGAGGTGTATACATGGGGATGCCAAGAACTTTCCAGTGGCCTGCGTCAAGATAAGAACAGACTGGTATTGCATCCCAAGAAGTGTAAGTGGTTAAAGACTTATTGCACTCTATAATTGTAGGACATGACTTTGCTTTGTTTTGGGACCTGTGGGAGAAAGCAATTCACCTGGTAGCATAACAACCAAGTCTCGACTAGCGAAACCTATTTGTTACCATGACCGACAAGTTTCTGTTTTCTGTGCTGGCTGGTAGGGATGAGCAGACCTGTAGATGTTCGCCGGGTTTGGCCTTTCTTCACTCCAAAGTTCAATCTGGCTACCCCGACTTTACCCAAACTCGAACCCCATAGAAATCAATGGTGACATGATCTTAAGTGCTGTAAAATGGTCCTAATAAGGGCTAGGGGGCTTCAAATGGAAGAAAATGGGGGTAAGAGCAGGATAAATACTGTGTTTTCCCAAAGATAAGACAGCAGTCAGACTGCTATACTGGCCCACTGTGTAAACAAAATTAATATTCACTGCTTCCCCCACCAACCCTCTGTGCCAGTGCCTGTGATTGGTTGCAACCAGTCTGCTGTATTCCTGCAATCCTCACACTGGCTGTCTGCTCTCCTAACCTGAGCATGACAGCTGCAAGTGTATTTAAAAAAATGAATAAATAATTCTAAAAAATTATATGGGTATGGGGACACCCTATTTGCTAGCCAAGGTAAAGCAAACAGCTGGAGGCTGATATCAGGCTGGGAAGGGGCCAATATAATACCAGCTCCCAGCTGTCTGCTTTACCATGTCTGGTTAGTAAAATAGAGCAAACTCCACATCTTAAATAAATAAATAAAAAAAAGATGTGGGGTCTGCCCTATTTGTTATAACTAGCCAAAGTAAAGTAGACAACTGGGGTCAGGTATTATCAGACTGGGAAGGCCCATGGTTATTTGGTCCTTCTCAACTTAAATATACCAGCCCACAGCCACCCCAGAAGTGGCACATCCCATAGATGCTCCAATTCTGGCCCTTTGCCTGGCTCTTCTCAATCGCCCTGATGAGGAGGCAATCGGGGTAACACTTTTGAGGTTGACGTCAGCTATGAATTGACAGCTGGCTTCAAGCACAGAGGTTAGTAATGGAGAGACGTCTATTAGACATCCCCATTACTGACCTGGCAAGTGTAGAATTAAGACACATGAAAAAATATTTTATTTTAACAGTCATTGACTCCCTTGTTCACCAATTTATTTAAAAAAAAAACCAAACAAAACATTAAGATGAGACGTAATCCACGGAATCAGATGTAGCCCAATAATGGGAACCTGAAAGACATGAAAAGAGGTTAAATAAAAACAAGACACAGTCCCTCATTCATCACTTTATTAGCTCCCAAAACACTCTGCAGGTCCAACTTAATCCATAACGAATACTGATCCCTCGATGTCCGGCAATTCTCTAATAAAAGCTATGGAGCCTGTTTCTGAGAACGAGGCTCCATAGGTCACTCCCGGTCAGTGCCAGCCCCGGATATTCAGATGGGCGCTGATGTCAGTAACTTACTGACGTCAGTGGCCATGGGAAAATCCGGGTCTATTGCTGCCCTCTGTGATACCCTGCGAGAGCAATGAGGTCATGTAAGTTTACTGACGTCATCACCGTTCTGGCCGGGGCATCGCGAGACCCGCAATGTCTCATGAACATTGTAATAAGTCATTTAAGGTTACTGATGTCACCTCTCATGGCAAATGACCGCAAGTGACCTATAGAGCCTCATTCACTTGAACCAGGATCCATAGCATTCACTAAAGATTTGCCAAACATTGTGGAACCATTATTCGCTATGGATTACTTTGGACCTGCAGAGTTTCTTCTTGGAGCTAATACAGTATAGAACAGGGGACTGTGTCTTGTTTCTATTTATTTAACCTCTGTTTTTATGTCTTTCTGGTTCCCATTATTGGACTACATCTGATTCTGTGGATTATATCTTGTCTTCATGACTAAGTTTTCTTTAAATAAATTTATGAACGGGAGAGTCGAGAGTGGTATTTTTTTTAATATATTTTCCTGTGTGTATGTGTGTTTTTTTAACTCTTCACTTACCCGGTTAGTAATGGAGTTATCTGATAGATGCCTATCTATTACTAACCACTTGACTTGATGCCAGCTGGCAATTCACAGTTGACATCAACCCAAAAAAAGTATTAATCTGATTGCCACTGCACCACGGCAAATGGGAAGAGATCTGAGTGAAGCGCCAGGATTGACGTATCTAATGGATACACCACTTCGGGGGTGACTGCAGCCTGGTATATTTAAGGCTACTTTCACACTTGAGTCTTTTTCCATCAGTCACAATCCGTTGCCTTGAGAAAATACGGTATACTGCAAAATATTCCATCATTTGCTACTGAGCATGCCCAGTATATACACAATCACATTGCAAAGCTCCAGATAGGAATAATCCACACACAATTTTAGCTATAACAACATTTATTCTGCCCCTTTCTTTACAAACTGTCACAGATGGCCTATGAAAACACAGTAATTGGTCACCAAAATGTCTGGCACTCCCATTGCGCAGTCCCAAAAACAAACGGATCATGACGGATCCGTCGTAAAACAGACGCACAATGGATGTAACGGACGCGACGGATCAGTTATTTCACAGGTTTCTTGTGAACGGAATCCTGTGAAATAACACATCCGTTGCGTCTGTTGACAGCTAAAAAACGATGGATCCATCATTCCGTCACAACGACTGACCTGATGGATTTGAAACGACTGAAGTATGAAAGTAGCCTAAGCTGGGAAGGGACCAATCAGCCACCCTTCCCACCCTGATAATACCAGTCCCCAGCTGTCTGCTTTACGTTGGCTGGTTATAAAAAAATAGTGGGGACCCCAAGGCGTTTTTTTTCAATTATTTTTTAAGACATGAGGTCCCCCCTATTTTTGGTAACCGCAGACGTAAAACAGACTGGGGGCTGGTATTATCAGGCAGGGAAGGGCCATGGATATTGGCTACTTCTCAGCCTGATATCAGCCAATAGCTGTATGCTTTAGATTTGGCTGGTTATCAAAATAGGTGGGACCCAACATCAAGTTTTTTGTTTAAATTTAAATTAACATCTGGGATGAGCTGGAAAATCAGTGAAAAGGTAGGAAACAGGGCTCAAATGAATGGGAACAGTGAAGAACATAGTATTCACACTTGTTGGGTACCCGGCAAATGTAAATATCTGTTTTTTACTATTCCCATTCATTTGAGAGCTGTTTTCTACCATTTTAATGATTTCCCTGCCCTCCCCAGCCCTTAATACTAAAAAAAACTGTTTGGTCTTTGAATTAATTTGAACAAGGACTTCCCTGAGAAGAGTGTTTGGTTTAACTCATCACTACTGACTGGTGATGAGGATGAGGTAGCATCACCCAAAGCCAATGTACCTGAGCTTTATGTGTCCAAGGGGAATTTTGGAACTGGATAACTCAGTGATTCAACACTGAAAGGTACTCTCGAAAATGTCAGAGTGTTAAATGGGGTTCCTCAAAAGGAGGGAGACATTAGTTGATTTCCTCATTTTGCTATGAATGTGAATTTGCTGAATTTGGTGACATAACAAAGAGAGAACGTAGTAAAGCAGTTGCTAGTGCTTGGGCCCTATAGACGCAGAGTGTTAGATCTGGCCCATTCTCATGTGTGCATCTGGGGTAGAAAAGGCCCAGGCATGTGTCCTCTGGAGACTCTATTGGCCGGGCTGCTATAGAAAAATCCAGAGCTACTGTCAGTCCTGTCCCAAATATTAGTTAACCTCCCTGGTCGACCAGTTCCACAGTCCTCTAGTTTTGTTGCTCATCATAGAATGTCCCACTTGAATGCATAGCTATGGGCTTAGTAAAACCCCTGGTAAAGTCTGTTAGCAGGCATCAATATATCCTGGTGCTCCTGGACTACAGCACATGGTACCAGGAGGCAGTGCAGTTAAGAAATTCCACTGCAAAGTGCATAGCTCAAGAGTTAGTCCATATCTTCTCTTGAATGGGTCTACCCAAGTATTCTAATAAATCAAGGGACCCCGTTCATGTCCAAGGTCATGAGATAACTATTGAAGGTACTGCACCCATGTACCATCTGCAGACGGAAGGTCTAGTGGAAATATTCAATAAAATCTTGAAGGCCATGCTGAAGAAGGGGATAGAAAACGACGGCAGGAACTGGCATTGTCTCCTACCCTATACACTGTGTGCAGAATTATTAGGCAAGTTGTATTTTAGAGGATTTTTTTTATTATTGATCAACAACTATCTTCTGAATCAACCCAAAAGACTCATAAATATCAAAGCTTAATATTTTTGGAAGTTGCAGTGGTTTTTTTTTTAGATTTGGCTATCTTAAGAGGATATCTGTTTGTGCAGGTAACTATTACTGTGCAGAACTATTAGGCAACTTAATAAAAACCAAATATATTACCATCTCACTTGTGGTGTACTGTTTTCCTCTCTGTAGATCTTACATTTTATGAGGGACCACAGGTTCTCTATTTCTCTATGGGGTTCAAATCAAGTGAACAAGGGGGCCATGTAATTGCTTTTTCATCTTTTAGACCTTTACTAGCCAACCACGCTGTGGAGTAGTTGGATGCATGTGATGGAACAGCATGGAATTTAGTAGGAGCGCACAAACATTCTGGAATGAATAAGGGATGATAGCAAGAAGGGTGCTACCTGGTGCGGTAGAATGAATGGACACGACAAGGGAAAGAAAGCAACCGCACATGTATCAGATGCACACCAGAGTATAGGATAAAAAATGCCTTTATTGTATACCAATCTTAAAAACATTTAAAAAAAGGTGCAAAACATACAAGCCACCAGAGGTGGGGGCAAGAGTGCCCTGGGCAAAAAAGTCACAACAGCATGACAATGATAATCACATGCATGAGTAAAGCAATCACAAAAATGCTGTAAAAGAAAGTGCCAATATATAATGCTGAATGCCCAGCAGTGTTGGATCTAGACAACCAGGGGTAATAGAAGTGACATGAATCAGACAATTGTATGCAATATTCTGAGAGAGGGATATGCCATCATTGATCATTTGGGGTATTGTATTCTTTAACCAGATTTTTGTGCAGATTCTTGTCAGTACTAACCCCTTGGCATCTACATGGGTTATATGTACTGCACTCTCCCATACAGGTTTAGGGAGTGCATTTAGGTCACTTGGTATGGTATTTCTATTCTGAGACCTCTCACTCAGATTTACCTTTTTTGCGTATTTATGATTCATACTCTGGATTATTGTACCATTGTTATTCATCATTTGCGCAACTCATGCATTTGTGACCCTCCCTCTGTACTATTACATTTATTATCCCTCTCTCAGAATATTGCATACAATTGTCTGATTCATGTCACTTCTATTACCCCTGGTTGTCTAGATCCAACACTGTTGGGCATTCAGCATTATATATTGGCACTTTCTTTTACAGCATTTTTGTGATTGCTTTACTCATGCATGTGATTATCATTGTCATGCTGTTGTGACTTTTTTGCCCAGGGCACTCTTGCCCCCACCTCTGGTGGCTTGTATGTTTTGCACCTTTTTTTAAATGTTTTTAAGATTGGTATACAATAAAGGCATTTTTTATCCTATACTCTGGTGTGCATCTGATACATGCGCGGTTGCTTTCTTTCCCTTGTCGGATGCATGTGATGGAGCATTGTACTGCATGAAAATCATGTTTTTCTTGAACGATATAGACTTATTCCTGTACCACTGCTTGAAGAAGTTGTCTTCAAGAAACTGGCAGTAGGTCTCTGAGTTGAGCTTCACTCCATCCTCAACCCGAAAAGGTTCCACAAGTTTATCTTTGATGATACCAGCCCATACCAGTACCCCACCTCCACCTTGCTGGCGTCTGAGTTGGAGTGGATCTCTCTGCCCTTTACTGATCTGGCCCATCAAGAGTCTCTCATTTCATCAGTCCATAAAACCTTTGAAAAATCAGTCTTAAAGATATTTCTTGGCCCAGTCTTGACGTTTTATGTTATGTTTCTTGTTCAAAGGTGGTCGTTTTTCAGCTTTCCATACCTTGGTCATGTCCCCGAGTATGGCACACCTTGTGCTTTTTGATACTCCAGTAACATTGCAGCTCTGAAATATGGCCAAACTGGTGGCAAATGGCATCTTGGCAGCTTCATGCTTGATTTTCCTCAATTCATGGGCAGTTATTTTGCGCCTTTTTTGCCCAACACGCTTTTTGCGACCTGTTGGCTATTTGCCATGAAACACTTGATTGTTTGGTGATCCTGCTTCAAAAGTTTGGCAGTTTCAAGACTGCTGCATCCCTCTGCAAGGCATCTCACAATTTTGGACTTTTCAGAGCCCATCAAATCTCTCTTCTGACCCATTTTGCCAAAAGAAAGGACGTTGCCTAATAATTAAGCACACCTTATATAGGATGTTGATGTTATTACACCACACCCCTCCTCATTACAGAGTTGCACATCACCTGATGTACTTAATTGGTAGTTGCCTTTCAAGCCTATACAGCTTGGAGTAGGACAACATGTATAAAAATTATCATGTGATCAAAATACTCATTTGCCTAATAATTCTGCACACAGTCAGTGTATGTTGTTCTCCATTAGGGAAGTTTCCCAAGCCTCTACATCCTTCTCCCCATTTGAACTGCTATATGGTCGACAACCCTGTGGGCTACTGGATATGGCAAAAGAATCCTGGGGAGCTGAGACCACACCCTACAGAAGTGTGATAGAGTATGTGACCCAGATGCAAGAAAGTATTTCCAACGTGTTGGCCATTGTGAAGAAACACCTGTCTGAGTAGGAAGTTGTCCTCCTGTAAGCAGAGCTACTTTATTGTAGAAAAAGAGGATTTAGTCATCAAGTGGGTACTGGAAGTTTTAGGTTCATGGGCCATCAGTTTAAGCTATTCTCTGACCATGCCTCACTGAGATGGATGCGGGAGAGAAAATGGAACAATGCCCTAGTGACACGTTGGTTCCTGACCGTTCAAGATATTACTTTTCAGGTTGAGCATGGAGACGCTCTATCACGGATGCATTGTTTGAGGCAGAAGGTCATAAGCCCTCCCCCGGCTTTGGGCGGGAGGTGTATATAAGGTGACAGGAGATATGTGTCACCGAGGTGGCAAGCCTCAGTGATTTAGAGCCCGGAAAATCAGGCTCCAGCATGTATAGTAATGATAAGTCTTTTTTAACGGGCCCGAATTTTGGGTGTGGGTTTTTAAAATGACCACTAGAGCTGGGTGGGACTGGCTGTTCCCTTAACTAAATGTTCCAGGATTTGGAACAAGCAATAAAAGGCCTCACTTGCTGTCTGGGAGTGGAGGTGAAAACACCTCGGTTGGTCAGCTCTACTGCTAGAGTTTGACTGAATGCGAGAAATACCTATATGGACTGTTTTGGACAGTTTTGCTTATTGTGTTTTTCCTTATACTTATGCTGGAGAAAGGCTGGTAATGCCGCTGATGTGATTTATTTGGACTTTGCAAAGGCATTTGATACTGTACCACATAATAGCCTTATATTAAAGCTCCAGAAGCAAGGACTAGGGGACACAATATGCAACTGGGTAAGGAATTGGCTAAAAGATAGGAAACAAAGAGTAGTCATAAATGGTACATTCTCTAAATGGGCTATAGTCAGCAGTGGGGTGCCGCAGGGATCTGTGCTTGGACCGATTCTTTTTACTCTCTTTATTAATGACCTTGTGGATGGGATTGATAGTACAGTGTCAGTCTTTGCCGATGACACCAAACTATGTAGGATATTAAAAACTGACCTGGATAGTACAATATTACAAAAAGATCTGGATAAGATGTCAGAATGGGCAGATACTTGGCAAATGAGATTTAATGTTGATAGATGTAAAGTAATGCACCTAGGACGGAGTAATCCTATAGCTGCGTATACATTAAATGGAAGTAAACTCGGGACTACAGAACAGGAGAAGGACTTGGGTATTCTCATTACAAATAAGCTGAGCAGCAGCACTCAATGCCAAGCAGCAGCTGCTAAAGCAAACAAGATTCTAGGGTGTATAAAAAGAGAGATTAGATCCCGTGATCCCAACGTATTGTTACCCCTCTATAAATCACTTGTAAGGCCACATCTGGAATACGGGATCCAGTTTTGGGCTCCACATTTTAAAAAGGACATTCAGAAGTTAGAGTCAGTTCAAAGGCGGGCAACTAGACTATTACAAGGAATGGAAGGCCTCCCATATGATGGCAGATTGAAAAAGTTAGATATGTTTAGCTTAGAAAAAAGACGTCTCAGAGGAGATCTCATTTATATGTATAAATACATGTGTGGTCAATATAAAGGACTGGCACATGACTTATTTCTTCCGAAAACAATACTAAGGACCAGGGGGCACTCACTGCGAGTGGCAGAAAAGCGATTCCGACACCTAAATAGGAAAGGGTTCTTTACAGTTAGAGCGGTCAGACTGTGGAATGCCCTACCACAAGAGGTAGTAATGGCAGATACTATAACAGCTTTTAAAAAAGGGCTGGATGATTTCCTCAGTACACAAAACATTGTTGGTTATAAATGACTTAGTGACTAAATGTAGAACTGGTGGAGGAAGGCTGAACTAGATGGACCTAGGTCTTTTTTCAACCTAAGTAACTATGTAACTATGTAACTATGTAACTAGCTGTTTGTTTTAATTCCCTGGAAGTTTAAAGACTTTAAATAAATGTTATTGGTTTTGATATAAATCATGCTGCCTATGCCTACCTCGACTGTTGTCGTTGAGTGAATCCCTTATAATATATAGATACCATCAAAAACATTCAATGATCTTGTTAAGTCAATGTCTTGATGAGTTAGAAATGTTTTGGCCGCACAAGAGGGACCTATACAATATTAAACAGGTGGCATAAAGTTATAGAAATAAAAAAATATGCTCCCATTCATCATTATTGAATAAATTTAGTTGCAGGTAGACTTCACTTTCCTTTAGTATATCTATTAGGTAACTCAGACATCTCTGTCTAGCTTATATTCCCTTTTTCTAAGAGCAATTATTCTTAAGCCAAGCCATGTAGGTTTGGCTATTTAGAGATATACAGTGGAAATAATAAATCTACATACCTATCTTAAAACGCCAAAAATCATACCATGAATAATCATTTCAGACCTTTTTCCACTTTATTGTCAACTATAATTTGTACAAATCTATAGAGAAACACACTGAAATAATTTTGAGGGGGGGAGGAGTAACAAAACTAAAATATTGTGGTTGCACAAGTGTGAATGCTCTCTTAAAACTGGGGACGTGGATGTATTCAGAATTAACCAATTGCATTTAATGTTAAATAGTAGTCAGTACACAGATGTCAACATTAAAAGTGATTATGATTAACCCCATATAAAATTTAGCTTTGCTATTAGGATTTTCCTGACATTTTGCCACAAAAGCCATGGTTTGTAAACAGCTTACAACACAGCTAAGGGATCTCATTGTTGAAAGTTATCAGTCAGGAGAAGGGTATAAAAAGTTTTTCCAAGGCATTTGATATACCATGGAACACTGTGAAGACGGTCATCAAGAAGTGGCCTAAATTTGACATTACAGTGACATTACCTAGAACAGGACATCCCTCAAAAATTGTTAAAAAGACAAGAAGAAAATTGGTCCAGGAGGCTGCCAAGAGGCCTACCGCAACATTATAGGAGCGGCAGACATTTCTTGCAAGTACTTGTTGTGTACTGCATATAACATATTCTTCATTAGCCTGGCCTATGGGGTAAGGTGGCAAGACATGTTGTCAAAACCTACATCAAGTTTGTCAAAAGCATGTGCAAAAATGTATTATGTTTTGATGAAACAAAAGGTTGAACTTTTTAGACCTGATTCTAAAATTATACGTTTGGCGCAAAGACAACATTCTGTATCACTAAAAGAACTGCATACCAAGAGTAAAGCATGGTGGAGGCAGCAAGCTTTGGGGTTAATTTTTGGTAGCTGTATCTGGGACTTTATTCAAGGTAATTATAAACAGCTCTAAATATCAATCAATTTTGCTACAAAATTTTCAGGCCTCTGCTAAAATGCTGAAGATAAAGAGGAATTTCAGTATGACAGCATTCCTAAGCATACCTCCAAATCAACAAAGGGATAGCTTAATCAGAATAAGATTGAAGTTTTGGTACGGCCCAGACACAGCCCATGGCTCAACATGGCCCAGACTTGAATCTAATTGAAAGTCTGTTGGTTGACACAGAAGAGTGCTGTACACAAGCGATACCCTCGTAATTTGCCAGATTTTGAGTGTTATGTCGTGGAAGAGTGGGAAAAGAATGCTAATTCTAGATGTGCCATGCACATAGACTTGTACCCCAAAAGACTGAATGCTGTCATAAATTCACAGGGTACTTCAACAAAGTATTAGTGAAAGGGTGTGCATATTTATGAAACCACATTATTTTAGTTCTTTATCTTTCTTTTTTCACTTAAAAAGATGTTATTTTGATTTTGATGAGTGACATTAAAGGTGGAAAAAGTTCTGAAATTATTCTTTTTGTTATGATTGTTTTACATGAGAAAACCCTGTCATTTAACAAGGGTGTGTAGACTTTTTATATCCACTGTAGGGGGCCAAACTTCAAATTCCCACTATAGCCTCAGAGTTATATTCTTAGCTGACAGGTGTGGAACCCTTTTTCTGTAGCTCATCCATTTTAAGGTTCAACGTATGCTCTTCTGCATACCAATGTTGCATTGCACGGTTATTTCAGTTACAACTACCTTCATGTCAGCTGAAAAAGTTCTACATAAAATGTTGTGTAAGGTTGCAGATTCATTACTTATTTTCTCCGTTGCCATTCTCATCCATCTCTATTTATAATGGCAGTTAGGGCCAGGAGGAATGGAATAAAATTTCTAGCGATATGCTATGTGAAATATTACTTAAACTCATGTTGGGCCAAGTTAGGTGGGAATAAAAAAACTGAACTTGACGTAGCTAAGCTCGTTTACCTAACCATAGAATTTAGTGAGCATTACAGACATTACTCAGATAACCCTTTCTTAATCTGACTATTTGCTTCTGTTAAAATCAAATAACTCTGGTGTCGGGGCCTGTTCTAGCGATGTTGGCACTCGCTCTCCCGTGTGGTTGTTACTTCACATGAGCCCTGCGCCCAATCAACTTTGGCTTCCCTCCTCCTGCCTACAGACATATCAAACATAAAGAGAGCTTGTCACTCCCAAATGCCAATTAAACTGCTAGAACAATTATATAGAGGACTAAAGGCCGCTTTACACGCTACGACATCGCTCAAGCGATCTCGTTGGGTGTCACGAAATTTGTGACGTACATACGGCCGCTTTAGCGATGTCATTGTTTGTGACACCTATGAGTGATTTTGCATAGTCGCAAAAACGTGCAAAATCACTAATCGGTGACATCCCCCCCTATTCCCAATTATCGTTGCTGCTGCGTGTACGATGTAGTTCGTCGTTCTTGCGGCAGCACACATTGCTATGTGTGACACCGCAGGCACGAGGGACCTCACCTTACCTGCGGCCGCCGGCAATACAGAAGGAAGGAGGTGGGCGGGATGTTATGTCCCGCTCATTTCCGCCCCTCCACTTCTATTGGCCGGCCGCTTAGTGACGTCGCTGTCCTGCCGGTCACAGCGACGTCGCTAGGCAGGTAAGTAGTGTGACGGGTCTGAGCAATGTTGTGCACCACGGGTAGCGATTTGCCCGTGTGGCACAACTGATAGGGGTGGGTATGCATGCTAGCGATATCGGTAACAATATCGCAGCGTGTAAAGCGGCCTTTAGTCTCTATAAAAATCAGGCTGCACTATAGGTTTATTGCTTTTGCTGCTACGAGAAAAAAAAAGTTTTAAATAATATGTTAATCAAGGTACCTCGATGCAAACCTTTGGTATGGCCAAGGGCTCTGTGCACTGTTGCACACCCTTAGGCTGGACTCACACGAGCGTATATCTTGCATGAGTATTGGAACACATCACCCGGCGCGGCTGGCTTCTCTGCTGACAGGAGCAGCTCAGCTGCATGTATTTCTATGCGGCTGATATGCTCCTGTCCGGAGAGTGTGCGGCCGTGCCGGGTGATGCGTTCCGATACTCATGCGAGTTATACGCTCGTGTGAGGGCACCCTTAATTAGCATGTAGCAATTTGTTACTTCGCTTGATTGGGCACAAGGTTTGCATTGTCAATCAGCACTGGCTTCACTGTCCCCATCTTGAGATGAATTAAACATCAAAGAAAGTTAGATCCGTTCAATTCATATTGATGTTTCATATGTCCAAAGGTGGGTACAGTGAAGACAGCACTAATTGGGGCACAGGGCTCATGTTACATTATAATAATGTCACGTAACCCCCTGGAGAGCGAGTGCTGACACTGCTGAAACAGAGCTGGAACATTAGGTATATGGTTTTATTTCAATGGGGGAAACACTTAGATTCAGAAGGGGTTGACCGAGTAGTGGAACCCCCTTTAAGGCAGCACTCTCTCTGCTGCCAAACAAAAAGCTGTACATTTCTGTAACTTTACTTGCCTATATTTAAAAAACTATACATCCAATCTGACAACTAAACGTATGTTTAGAAACAGCATGATAGTGCCAGTACAGCACTGGCTTTAGGTTATATAGGAAAATCCTGGTGGTAGGTTTGTTTTAAGTCCCCATTCCAAAGTCCATTTTACATGTAAATGTTCTATCCACACACTTTTTACACATAGAATACGTACTTATTATAATCTAAGGAGCTTTTTCACAAGTCCATGTTTTTCGTGAACCATGCGTCTGCAAAAAAATTATGGAGATGTCCCTTTTTAAATCGAGTTAGGGATCAAATTAAGCATACAAGTCTATGAGTCCATGAAATTTATGGAAGCACACAGATGGCATCAGTGTTCAATCTGAGTGTTGTTCATGATTACATCAATTTTGCTGGACTACAAGATAATATGTGACCTTTATGGATTTTTGTGTACTGAATCCAAAAATCACATCCGTTTCCTTAAGTCATCTGCTGTTCACTAAGGAACTCTTACAGTAATAAAGTAACAGTATATATAAATTTAATATGATGATTTAATAAATGCTGAATATTCAATCGGTATAACTAATAGGAAAACTTCTTAATAAGCAGTTAAAAATTGCCAACATTGGAATTTTATGGCATGTAAGCAGTGTGAAAACAGATGGCAGCATTTAGTAATTCAAGAGGCCTACAAGTCGCAGAAAATTTAACTCTGTTATAAAAGATTTTGTTGAATATGTCATCTAGCACTCAGTTTGTGGACAGTGCAGGAATAATTCTGATATATTCTGTTACATGTGTAACAAAGGACAAATATATATGACTTTTTGTGTAAAGCTTATGTGAGGTAAATCCGGAGAGATGACGATAAATCATGATATTCAAGTATGTCAGGAAGCCCTCTCCTGGTGTCACCCCCCCTTTCCTTCACACAACTGGTTTAGCAACAAATCCCATGGCCATGTCCTGTGATATGGAAATGAGGTGGTGTGGGAACAATGGACACAGGATGACTCCCTGCCGTCACCCTGTAACAAGAGTTGTATCTCATTAGCAAGGCTATGGAAATAGCTAGACAGAACGACTCCAGTAAAAAATGGTTCATATCTCGCAAGCCATATTTCCGATAAATATGGCAACCATAAAAATGGTGTCTCCGCATGTGGACGATGCCGGCACCCCCTTTTTATGGGAGCAGGACATTGGGAAATGCCCCAGGCGTGATATCAGCCAATGGGGAACTGGCAGACAGGTCATGAGTCCCCTCGTTCTGTAGCTAAATTCATAACTGTCACAATGAGAGCATTGGCGTCCGCCTACGACGCTCCCAGGCAAAGTTATGGCCCATATTCCAGGTTGGGATATTGTCCATAACTCAAGCCAGGGGTGGAGCAGTGCTCCCTGTGAGGTCACGAAGGTAGGAGGGGACCTGGATTTGGCCAGGTTGATAACCCTACTTCGGCCATTTTCCAGTGTTCTTCTGCTCGGGGGCCTGGTTGGGAAAGACCTGTGAGGGAGTTCCTGGAAACCTGGTCTACAGCGCCCCCCTGTGGCCAGACGCAACAAGGTAACTGCTGGAACTGTGTATGCCTGTTTGTAACCCATGCTTTGATTGTAACTGTACTCTGACATATGTATATTCTGTAGATTCCCTATTGTATATATTGTAGTTTCTAGTGTGCTTTAGGCTGATTAAATTATATAATTAATCTTGGGCTGTTCTGTTATCTCGATCTTGAATCCCACGTCTGTGTGTTCGGCTAATAGTTACCGTAAATCGGTTGGTGGCAGCGAATTGTGCCAAGGATTATTGTGGGGAGGCCAGTGAGATTCGGGGAGATTTTATATATTCCGCCCGCGGAGGTCGGGGGAATATATACCTTACTCTCACCGGGGACCCTTCAATAATCGGCATAAGTAGTATAGCGGCCTCCTTGCTTATTGTCGGGCAATTCCATAATTGGCCTGACTATAAGAGGGGCGCTAGAGAGCGCGTCACGTGCTCTGTCTGTCGGTCGGGAGGTATAAAGGAGGGGTGACCCCCACTTGTTACCCCCCGATTGTGACGTACTGGTAGCCAGCGCGGGGGATTTCTGAGTGACCCCCCCGGTGGTTTGTGACATATTGGTGGCATAGCGGTGGGATCGAGATAATAGTGTGTGTGAGTGTGAGACCCATACTCCCAGACACTAAAGACTGCCTGCAGCAGCTGTGGCTGCTGGGGTCTTCAGACCAGCTCAACACTAGAGTGTCAGAGTGCAGATACTGTAAGGTGTGTGGAGGCATCAGGTGTCAGTTCTGTGTCAGTGACCAAAAGTCTGCAAGAATGGCTGATGGCACCAGGAGCAGAGCTATGCAACTGGCCAATGCTAAGGCAGGAGCCGAAGAGAGGGAGGACGGTGCTGTGGACAGCAATGAGGAGGTTGCCCACGAGTCCTCCAGGAGCTCGACGCCAGAAAACCGTTCTGCCGAGGACATTGCGCAACCTGGCACTGCTGGACAAGATGAGGAGGAGCTCACCCAAGGTTCCTCAACGAGCCAGATGCCAGCCCTCCGCTCTGAAAGGGACAGTGAATCACCAGGCTCCGCAGCGTGCCGCAGATCACCACGTGCCATTCCACCGAGCCTGGGAGGCTCGGATAGCCTTCTTCAAATGGCTATGGCCCTTCTCCAGGCTGGAGACCAGAAGGGCTACAAGGAACTCCTGGCAGAGCGCAGGGCAGAGCGGCACGCAGAGCGTGAGGCTGCGGAGCGAGAGCGGCAGGCAGCGCGTGAAGAGCGAGAGCGAGAGCGACAGGCAGACCGTGACTACCAGCTGCAGCTAGCTCAGCTCCGGCCCTCATCAGCCACATGTGACCTTCAAAACACCAAACTTCCAAAGGTCCGTGTTGAGGACTTCCCAGTGCTGGAGAAGGATGGAGACTTGGACTCTTTCCTGACTGCTTTTGAACGGACTTGCTTGCAGCACCATCTGAACAAGGACCAGTGGGCCAAATACCTGACCCCCCGTTTAAGGGGTAAGGCCCTGGATGTCCTTGGGGACTTGCCTGCTGAGGCAGATCAGGGCTACGACACCATCAAGCGGGCCCTGATCCAACAGTACAACCTCACTCCAGAGTCCTACCGCAAGAAGTTCCGGAGCCTACAGAAGGGACCAAAGGACTCCTGGGCTGACCACCGGCGGGCACTTGCCCGAGCTGCCGACCACTGGACCCAAGGCCTGCAGCTTTCCACCGGACCGGAGATCCTGGACTTGTTCATCACGGAGCAACTCTTGTGGAACTGCCCTGAGGATCTCCGCCAGTTCATCCGAGACCAGAAGCCAAAGGGGTCCACGGCTACAGCTGCCCTTGCCGATGACTACACCAACAACCGGGCCCCTGAGGCCAGGAGAGCGGCCACCAGCAGCACCTGGAGAGGGGGTAAGATGAATTCTGCAACTGCCCCACCTGCCCCTAGACTGCAGGGGGTGTCCCCCTCAACTCCCCTCTCCAGGCCCGTGGCGGAACCAAGACGGTGCCACCAGTGCAACCTACCGGGACACTTCAAGGCCATGTGCCCTCAGCGTCCCAAGGCCCCGGCTCCGTCCCCGTCCCAAGGGCCGCCCAAGGTGTATTGTGTGGGTGGGGGTGGTGGTAGGTCCCTGGACAGCTTCCAACCTGTCACCGTCGGCCGGTCTGTGACCATAGGACTGCGAGACAGCGCCTCGGAGGTGACTCTGGTGCGGCCTGAGATGGTGTCCCCCCAAGACTTGATCCCTGGAAAAACCCTCGCTGTCTCCGGGATTGGAGGCACTGACCCGGCGCTGCCTGTTGCTGACATTTATGTGGACTGGGGCGCAGGGCGGGGGGTGAGGGAGGTGGGGGTAACTGATCGGATCCCTGCAAACGTGCTACTTGGGACAGATTTGGGGCAGATAACCTCCCAGTTCGGGCCCCAACCAAGGGCTGAACCTTCAGCCAGTATTGACATGACTCCTGACAATGTTAATGTGTTATCTATGAATGATGTAAGGGAGGAGGGAGTGAACTCTGATATTTCGGCTTGCACAGACACCATAGACACACACGCAGCTGCAGCTGTGACAGGAGGGGAGGGGGTCAGAGAAAGGTGTGACAATGCCTCTACAAGTAACCAGCCTGTGAGCTGGGATCTGTTGCCCTCTGCAGGGATAAGCAGAGAGCAGGGTGCTGCAGGGGGAGGACCAGTGTGTGGGGTGGGGGCTACCACAGCAAATGTGGGGTCCCCAGAGATTTCACAGCGGGGTTCTGTTGCTGCAGGAGGGGAACAGGCAGGTGAGATTGGGGCCGGTCCAGGAGCGGAAGTGCTCCCAGGTAAGATCTCGGTGCATGGTTCCCCCACAACCGGGGTGTCAGGAAGCCAGGTAGGTCTGCCTGAACCGGCGACTTGGTCAGGAACGGAGGAGGAGCAGGCACGACCCACGGTCGCAGCGGCTGTGGCCGCTGTCACCCGCAGTGGGAGTGCTGGAAGCCAAGGGGCCTCCCGGAGGTCCGATAGCTCTTCCCCTTCTGACCAAGTGGCAGCCGAGTCAGGTGGAGGCCAGGACACAGGTCCCGGGGTACTGACTGAAGATGTGACAGTCTCGTCGATTCTGGCCACATCTAGTCAGGGGTTTCAGGCAGCGTTAGAAGCTGACGACAGCCTGAAAGCTCTTAAGGAGCAGGCGGCCCAGCCTCCCTCGGACTCGGACCCGGAGCGAGTGGTCTGGGACCAAGGACGGCTGTACCGGGCCACGGTCCAGCAGGGTTCACCGGAGGCGTGGCCCAGGGACCGACAGTTGGTGGTACCCTATCCGTTCCGGACGGAGTTGTTGCGGATCGCCCATGAGATTCCGATGGCCGGACACCTAGGGATCGCTAAGACCAAGGCCAGGTTAAACCAGCATTTCTACTGGCCAAAAATGGGGGCCGATGTGGCTGCCTACTGCCGTTCGTGTGAAACCTGTCAGAGAGTGGGGAAGGCGGGGCCACGCCCCAAAGCCCCACTGGTATCTCTGCCCATCATCGATGAGCCTTTCAGGAGGGTGGCTGTGGATCTGGTCGGCCCGCTGGCCATCCCCAGCAGCTCCGGGAAACGCTTCCTACTGACGGTAGTGGACTATGCCACCCGGTACCCAGAAGCAGTGGCCTTGTCGTCCATTCGGGCTGACAAGGTGGCCACCGCATTGCTGGAGATTTTCTCCCGAGTGGGTTTTCCCCAGGAAATGCTCACTGACCGGGGGACCCAATTCATGTCCCAGCTGATGGAGGCCCTCTGTAAGCAAGTCCAGGTGCGACATCTGGTGGCCAGCCCGTACCATCCACAGACTAATGGCCTGTGCGAGCGGTTCAATGGCACCTTAAAGCAGATGCTTAAGATGTTGGTCGACTCCCGTGGGCGTGACTGGGAGCGGTATCTCCCACACCTGTTATTTGCTTACCGGGAGGTTCCACAGGCCTCAACAGGATTCTCACCGTTTGAGCTCCTGTACGGGCGACGTGTGCGGGGCCCCCTGGCTCTGGTGAAAGAGGCTTGGGAAGGGGATTTGGCCACCCCTGGAGTGTCGGTTATCGAGTATGTCATGCGCTTCCGGGACAAAATGCAGGCCTTGACGCAACTGGTACACGACAATATGGCTCAAGCCCAGGCCGATCAGAAGCGTTGGTACGACCAGAACGCTTGTGAGAGGACCTACCAAGTGGGTCAAAAGGTGTGGGTACTGGTCCCCGTACCACAGGACAAGCTTCAGGCAGCCTGGGAAGGCCCATACCTCGTGTACCAGCAGCTCAACCCTGTAACGTACCTGGTCACCCTGGACCCTGCCCGTGGAAGGCGGAAGCCCTTCCATGTGAACATGATGAAGGCACATCATGAGCGGGAGGCATGTGCGCTCCCCGTGTGCAACCTGCCCGAGGAGGGAGAAGCGGAAACCCTCTTGGATATGCTAGCCCAGGTTAGGGCAGGCGGATCCATTGAGGATGTGGAGGTTGGCCACCAGCTCTTGGAGGACCAACGGTCCCAGCGGTGGGCCACCCTACACCCCTTCCGGGGGTTGTTTACCAACCAGCCCGGAAGGACTGACTTGGCTGTCCATCACGTGGACACTGGGGATCATCCCCCGATCCGGCGTTCAGCATATCGGGTCTCCCTGGAGGTGCAGCAACACATGCGCCAGGAGATTGACGAGATGCTGAAGCTGGGGGTGATCCAGGCATCCAACAGCGCTTGGGCCTCGCCTGTAGTCCTCGTCCCTAAGAAGGACCGAACCACTCGGTTCTGCGTGGACTACAGGGGGCTCAATGCGGTCACGGTCGCCGATGCGTACCCAATGCCACGCATCGATGACCTGCTCGATCAGTTGGCCGGGGCTCAGTACCTGACCATCATGGATCTGAGCCGGGGATATTGGCAGATCCCCCTGACTCGCAAGGCCAGGGAACGCTCTGCCTTTATTACCCCATTTGGACTGTACGAGTCCACGGTGATGCCATTCGGGATGAGGAATGCCCCTGCCACTTTCCAGCGGATGGTCAACACCCTGCTCAAGGGACTTGAAGGGTACGCGGCCGCGTACCTGGATGACATTGCCGTCTTCAGTCCCACCTGGGAGGACCACCTAGAGCATCTAGCACAGGTGCTCAGGCGGATCCACCGGGCAGGTTTGACCATCAAGCCGGGAAAGTGTCAGCTGGCCATGAGCGAGGTCCAGTACCTCGGTCACCGGGTAGGTGGGAGAACACTGAAGCCCGAGCCTGAGAAAGTGGAAGCCATCGCATCCTGGCCCACCCCCAGGACCAAGAAGCAGGTGATGTCCTTCTTGGGGACCGCTGGGTACTATAGGAGGTTTGTTCCATGCTATAGTAGCCTGGCAAAGCCCTTGACGGACCTCACCAAGAAGAAGCTGCCCTCTGCAGTCGATTGGACAATGGACTGCGAGACAGCCTTCCGGGCCCTAAAGGACGCCCTGTCCAGCCCGCCCGTGCTACAGGCAGCCGACTTCACGCGGCCGTTTGTAGTACAGACCGACGCCAGTGACTTCGGCCTCGGTGCGGTGCTCAGCCAGGTGGACTCTGCGAGCCAAGAGCACCCAGTCTTGTACCTGAGCAGGAAGCTGTTACCAAGGGAAGTTGCCTATTCCACGATGGAGAAGGAGTGCCTGGCCATAGTGTGGGCCCTGCAGCGTCTGCAACCCTATCTATACGGGCGCCACTTCATCGTGGAGACGGACCACAATCCCCTCAGCTGGTTGCACACCGTCTCTGGGACGAATGGGCGATTGTTGCGATGGAGCCTTGCGCTCCAGCAATACAACTTCACCATTCGCCACAAAAGGGGCCGTGACCACGGTAACGCAGACGGGCTGTCCCGACAAGGAGAGGTCGCGGACGGGCGCACGGGGGAACACCGGAGTGTGCTGCCCCCTAGCGCCCTCAAAAGGGGGGAGGTGTGAGGTAAATCCGGAGAGATGACGATAAATCATGATATTCAAGTATGTCAGGAAGCCCTCTCCTGGTGTCACCCCCCCTTTCCTTCACACAACTGGTTTAGCAACAAATCCCATGGCCATGTCCTGTGATATGGAAATGAGGTGGTGTGGGAACAATGGACACAGGATGACTCCCTGCCGTCACCCTGTAACAAGAGTTGTATCTCATTAGCAAGGCTATGGAAATAGCTAGACAGAACGACTCCAGTAAAAAATGGTTCATATCTCGCAAGCCATATTTCCGATAAATATGGCAACCATAAAAATGGTGTCTCCGCATGTGGACGATGCCGGCACCCCCTTTTTATGGGAGCAGGACATTGGGAAATGCCCCAGGCGTGATATCAGCCAATGGGGAACTGGCAGACAGGTCATGAGTCCCCTCGTTCTGTAGCTAAATTCATAACTGTCACAATGAGAGCATTGGCGTCCGCCTACGACGCTCCCAGGCAAAGTTATGGCCCATATTCCAGGTTGGGATATTGTCCATAACTCAAGCCAGGGGTGGAGCAGTGCTCCCTGTGAGGTCACGAAGGTAGGAGGGGACCTGGATTTGGCCAGGTTGATAACCCTACTTCGGCCATTTTCCAGTGTTCTTCTGCTCGGGGGCCTGGTTGGGAAAGACCTGTGAGGGAGTTCCTGGAAACCTGGTCTACAGCGCCCCCCTGTGGCCAGACGCAACAAGGTAACTGCTGGAACTGTGTATGCCTGTTTGTAACCCATGCTTTGATTGTAACTGTACTCTGACATATGTATATTCTGTAGATTCCCTATTGTATATATTGTAGTTTCTAGTGTGCTTTAGGCTGATTAAATTATATAATTAATCTTGGGCTGTTCTGTTATCTCGATCTTGAATCCCACGTCTGTGTGTTCGGCTAATAGTTACCGTAAATCGGTTGGTGGCAGCGAATTGTGCCAAGGATTATTGTGGGGAGGCCAGTGAGATTCGGGGAGATTTTATATATTCCGCCCGCGGAGGTCGGGGGAATATATACCTTACTCTCACCGGGGACCCTTCAATAATCGGCATAAGTAGTATAGCGGCCTCCTTGCTTATTGTCGGGCAATTCCATAATTGGCCTGACTATAAGAGGGGCGCTAGAGAGCGCGTCACGTGCTCTGTCTGTCGGTCGGGAGGTATAAAGGAGGGGTGACCCCCACTTGTTACCCCCCGATTGTGACGTACTGGTAGCCAGCGCGGGGGATTTCTGAGTGACCCCCCCGGTGGTTTGTGACAGCTTACCTTGCACATTTCAGGGTTAAACTGGGTGACCAGAAAAAACTTTCGGCATCGCATAAGGTGTGCAGGACATGTTGAAAACCAGAGACCATGACTAAGGGGTACTTTGCACGCTGCGACATCGCTAGCCGATGATAGCGATGCCGAGCGCGATAGTACCCGCCCCCGTCGCACATGCAATATCTTGTGATAGCTACCGTAGCGAACATTATCGCTATGGCAGCTTCACACGCACTTAGCTGCCCTGCAACGTCGCTCTGGCCGGTGACCCGCCTCCTTCCTAAGGGAGCGTGTCGTGCGGCGTCACAGCAACATCACACAACAGCTGGCCAATAGAAGCGGAGGGGCGGAGATGAGCGGGACGTAAACATCCTGTCCACTTCCTTCCTTCCGCATTGGCGGTGGAGGCAGGTAAGGAGATGTTCCTCGCTCCTGCAGCTTCACACACAGCGATGTGTGCTGCCGCAGGAACGAGGAACAACATTGTATCTCCTATTGGTGCGACATTATGGAAATGAACGACGTGACACAGATCAGCGAATTTTCACGCTTCTGTGCTCGTTCATTGTCGCACCTAGGATTTACACGTTGCGATGTCGCTACCGGCGCCGGATGTGCGTCACTTTCGATTTGATATCACAGTAGCGATGTCGCAACGTGCAAAGTACCCCTAAGAGTCAGAGAAAAAGTCTCAGCTTTGGAGTGCCAATGGTATGGTGAGAGCCTCAAAACCATGTTAATGCCTGCTAATTCTGTAAAGTAAATATTACAGGCAAGCACACAAAGACGAAATCTTCCATCCAATACCCAAATCTCTCCTCAGCTCTAAGCGACTAAGGACTATACCTACTGTATCTACACTAGTTTGTAAATTTCCAGTGACAATGAATTCTGTTAGTCCAATTATTCCATGACAAAGATTTCATGGCCTCAGAAGTTAATGGGAGAATGTGCCAGCCATTCACGCATGCTGAGTTGGATAACCTGGTACAAGATCTTGATCTGCCGAAGTGATCAGCAGTGTTACTTGGTTCAAGGCTGAAGGAAAAGAACCTGGTGGCTCCCAGTATGGCATTTCTGTATTGTAACAGAGAGAAAAGATCTTCTGAAATATTTCCATATGGACCAGGAGCTTGTATACTGCATTGGCGTTACAGGATTTATTCAGTCAATGGTGATGTTATCTAACTGAAGAATAGAGACTTTTTAGTGACAGTTTAAGGAAAAGTCTAAAATGTGTTGCTTCACAATAGCAATAAACTAGCTTTCATTCTTATTGCTCATTTTCTAAATATGAGAGGAACTTATAAATGCAGGGGAACCATACTCGAAAAAATCAAATATAATGATCATTGGTGGAATTTATCTGGTGACCTGAAGGTTATATCGATTCTTCAATTACAACAAAATGAAAACACAAAATTTCCTTGCTTCTTCTGCCGTTGAGCTAGCTGAACATCATACAAGGAAAGAAATTTACAGCCAGTAAAAAGAATATCAAGAATAAACCACAAATTAATCCTCAGAAAGTGTTGCTTCACACTGCATATAAAACTGGAACTCATGAAATAGTTTGTTAGGTCTTTGGATTGCAATAGTGAGTGCAATGACATCGCTACCAAATGTCCTACTGTTTCACACAAGAAGTTGTATACTGGCAAATTTCATGGCCCGCAAATTAGGCTTCTAATCAAAGACAGAGAATTCCTTATTACCATGAAAACCATAGAAAAAGAGGCTTGGTCTGCTTTTTTTCCTGACATGATTATAAACTTTCTTGGCAACTTTACGGCCAAAAATGATTACCTTTTAGTTCAAGATTTGTTGATTGCTTTTCTCGACTAGCAACAAACATGAGTGTCAAATTGCATTTCCTTCATAGCCACCTGAACTACTTTCCCTGCATCTTGGAGCTATGAGTGAAGAACAAGTAGAATACTTTCACCAAGACATCAGGACCATAGACAGTTGAAACCAGAAGTTTAAATACGCTACCTTAAAAGACACATCTGCATGTTTTTCTCACTATCTGACATGAAATCAGAATAAATCTTTCCCATTTTAGGTCAATTAGGAACCAAAATTATCTATATTTGCCAAATTTGTTTTAAGGCATTTTTATTACTTTCTGCAAAGTCAAAAGTTTACATACACTAAAGGGGGCTTTACACGCTGCGATATCTCTAAGGAGATATTAGCAGGGTCATGGTGGTTGTGACGCACATCCGGGCTTATTAGCGAGATCGCAGTGTGTGACTCCTCTGAGTGACCTAAAACGATCGCAAAAGAGGGAAAATCAATGGTCATGGAGAGGTCTTCCTAAAACAAAATATCGTTTTCTGCTCAGTAGCGATGTGGTTCGTCGCTTCTGCGGCAGCACACATCGCTGTGTGTGACATCGCAGGAGCGACAGCCATCACCTTACCTCCATCCACCGAAAAAGGAGGAAGGAAGGAGGTGTGCGGCATGTTCCAGTCGCTCATCTCCTCCCTTCC
The DNA here is from genome assembly GCF_048569485.1 of Anomaloglossus baeobatrachus. Classification (NCBI taxonomy): domain Eukaryota; kingdom Metazoa; phylum Chordata; class Amphibia; order Anura; family Aromobatidae; genus Anomaloglossus; species Anomaloglossus baeobatrachus. The sequence continues at coordinate 277,261,741 of NC_134356.1, read as the reverse complement.
TTTTCTATTGGGCGGCGGTTCAGTGACGCTGCTGCGACGTCGCTGTGACGCTGAACGAACCACCCCCTTAGAAAGGAGGCGGTTCGCTGGTCACAGCGACATCGCAGAGCAGGTATGTGCATGTGATGCTGCCGTAGCGATAATGTTCACTATGGCAGCGATCACCACATATTGGCCGTACAACGGGGGTGGGTGCTATCGTGCTCGACATCGCTAGCAATTGCTAGCAATGTTGCAGCGTGTAAAGCCCGCTTAAGAGTATTATGCCTTTAAACAATATGGGACAGCCAATATGATGATGTCTTGTCTTTGGAAGCTTCTATTGGCAACATCTGAGTTAGAGACACACCTGTGGATGTATTTTAATGCACACCCAAAAACACACTGCTTCTTTGTGTAGCATCATGGGAAAGTCAAAAGAAATCAGCCAAGATCTCAGGAAGAGAATTGTGGACATGTATAGGTCTGGTTCATCCTTATCGATAGATATAGCTCAACCACATCGCATGTAAGCCAAGTGCAAGATTTTGTAAAATACACTGAATCAAGATGAAATGACATGTAGTGTCTTTAATATAACCCGGGATCTGCATAATGAGAGGTTGTAGATGAAGATCTACACACTTGCTCAATTTCTCTCCTAAGCAGCCTATACCAGCAGCAATTGGAATTAACAGGGGCGGAAAAAGGTTTTTATGAATTTTAGGGAGGGAGTGGAAATAGGAACAACGGAATATTCCACATACAAATCCTTATAATAAAAAATATTACTATTTGAATTGTAATACCACATACATAATTTACCTCATTACCTGCCCTGAATGCAAATTGCACTACGTACGTTGCATGTCTGGACCTTTAAAAAAATCACATATATAGGCATTTGTTTGATGCTACTAAAAAGATGACTGTTAAATGCTCTTCAGCTTCTAAAAAAAATTGTTTAAAAGAACAGAGAGTCCTCAGTGGTTGATACCTTTTAATGGCTAACTGAAAAGATGGTAATAAACACGGTACAAAGATATATTTTACTTCAGCTTCTAAGCATTTTTCTATTACACATGGAGGGAGTGTAGATTCTATTAAGGTTATAGCTAGAGAGAAAGTCCACTTACCAGTGAGGGGAGGAGATCACAGACGGTTCTGCTTAATAGGGAATCATGGTGGATTTTTGTGCTCCAGACCAGGTCACCTAACAGGTCTTAATTTAAGACAAGATTTAATTTATCATTATGATTCATAATTGATTATGTTTATTACATTTTTGTTGATTTATAGGTTTTTGACAATTTATATTTATTTAATTTATATTGAAATTTATTACATATATATTGTAATGGTATCATATTGTGTTAATTGGTAATTTGATTGGATCTCTACTCAAGGGGGCAAGACAGGATAAGAATTAAAACGCCGAGACGATGTGCACTGTTCATGCAATGAGTAAGGACATACAGTCTGAAACATGTCTGCTGCTAACATTTGAGATATATCCTAAAGTTTTTTACCTGATGTCATTTTTCCTTGTAATGTTTTTATTGGAATTGAAATAAAACAACTTACTTTTCCGAAGTATTTTGGACGCTGGATCTACTTGGTTGTTTTTCCATTCTATGCCAAATGTATGAATGAGATTGTGAATGGGAGACACTAAATCTACAGCTGGTGAAATACAAGGTGATCTAGGAGAGCCAAGTCTGTGATTTTAAGTCCTAAGAGAGTTTGTAACAGGAACCAGTGAACATCTACAGTATATCATAAGCAAAATACAGATTTAGCAGGAGAAGCACAAAACAATATTGTGAGGCTTTAACAGATAGAAGATCATTAGTGACTTTGGTTATGGTGGTTTCATTAGTCATTAGTAGTGAGGTCAATATTATAGCCGTTCAACAAGAGAGTTGGATTTGAATTGGGAACACAGTTCACAGTGAACATTTTGCTCACAGCATTGAGAAACAAAACAGGAGTCAATTTGGAGATAGCTGGATAAGGATAACAAATTGAGAAATGGCGATGGGTGTATTGATTAATAATAAATATTTATAATTATATTGAGCAAACATATTCCTTAGTACTTTACAATTCAGAATGTACATATACAAACAATATCAGACATTACTGAATAACGCATAGTTAATAAATTCAAACAAGGAGTGGAAGTCCTGATCAAAAATGTAACAATCTATAAGGAAATAGGGTTGACACAAAAGGTAAAAATTGCATTTTTTTTATGGCCCAGCCATTTATATTATAGACTAGAAGGTGGCCCGATTCTACGCATCGGGTATTCTAGAATTTACGTATTGTGTAGTTCATGTATGATTTTTGTTATATATATATATATAGATGTTGTTGTGTGTAGTTACCAAGTGTTTGTGTAGGGCGCTGTACATGTTCTGGGTGTTGTCTGGGTGTGATGGGGGGTGAGAGCAGTGTTGTTTGTGTGTTGCGTTGTTTGTGGAGCGCTGTGTGTGTAGCGTTGTGTGTGTGTGTTGCGCGGTTTGTGTGTGTGTGGTGTGTTTTGGGGGGAGGTATGTTTTGTGCAATGTGTGTGTTGTGCGGTATGTGCGTATATTTGTGTGTGCAGCGTTGTCTTTGTGTGGGTGTCTGTGTAGGGCAGTTGTTTGTGGTTCCCAGTGTGTGTGTGTGGTGTGTTGTGCAGTGCGCGCGCGCGTGTGTGTGTGTGTGTGTGTGTGTGTTGGGGGAGGTGTGCACTTCCCATCGTGCTCCATCCCCCATGCAGCGCACTCCCTATCGTGCTCCATCCCCTATGCTGCGCACCCCCCATCATGCTCCATCTCCCATCCTGCGCACTCCCAAACGTGCTCCATCCGCCATGCTGCGCACTCCGAAACGTGCTCCATCCGCCATGCTGTGCACTCCCAAACGTGCTCCATCCGCCATGCTGCGCACTCCCAAACGTGCTCCATCCGCCATGCTGCGCACTCCCCATCGTGCTCCATCCGCCATGCTGCGCACTCCCCATCGTGCTCCATCCCCCATGCTGCGCACTCCCAAACGTGCTCCATCCGCCATGCTGCGCACTCCCCATCGTGCTCCATCTCCCATGCTGCGCACTCCCAAACGTGCTCCATCCGCCATGCTGCGCACTCCCAAACGTGCTCCATCCCCTATGCTGCGCACCCTCCATCGTGCTCCATCTCCCATCCTGCGCACTCCCAAACGTGCTCCATCCGCCATGCTGCGCACTCCCAAACGTGCTTCATCCGCCATACTCCGCACTCCCCATCGTGCTCCATCCCCCATGCAGCGCACTCCCCATCGTGCTCCATCCCCTATGCTGCGCACCCCCCATCGTGCTCCATCTCCCATGCTGCGCACTCCCAAACGTGCTCCATCCGCCATGCTGCGCACTCCCAAACGTGGTCCATCCGCCATGCTGCGCACTCCCAAACGTGCTCCATCCGCCATACTCCGCACTCCCCATCGTGCTGAATCCCCCATGCTGCGCACTCCCAAACGTGCTCCATCCGCCATGCTGCGCACTCCCAAACGTGCTCCATCCGCCATGCTGCGCACTCCCAAACGTGCTCCATCCGCCATGCTGCACACTCCCAAACGTGCTCCATCCGCCATGCTGCGTACTCCCAAACGTGCTCCATCCGCCATGCTGCGCACTTCCAAACGTGCTCCATCCGCCATGCTGCGCACTCCCAAACATGCTCCATCCGCCATGCTGCGCCAGCATCAGCCTCTCTACCCGCAGCATCAGCCTCTCTGCCCGCAGCATCAGCCTCTCTGTCCCCAGCATCAGCCTCTCTGTCCCCAGCATCAGCCTCTCTGTCCCCAGCATCAGCCTCTCTTCTCCCAGCATCAGCCTCTCTCATCCCAGCATCAGCCTCTCTGTCCCCAGCATCAGCCTCTCTGTCCCCAGCATCAGCCTCTCTGTCCCCAGCATCAGCCTCTCCTCTCTGTCCCCAGCATCAGCCTCTCTCCTCCCAGCCTTCCCCAGCATCAGCCTCTCTCCTCCCAGCCTCGCCCAGCATCAGCCTCCCCCAGCATCAGCCTCTCTTCTTCCAGCCTCCCCCAGCATCAGCCTCTCTCCTTCCAGCCTCCCCCAGCATCAGCCTCCCTCTCCCAGCCTTCCCCAGCATCAGCTTTCCCCTCCCAGCCTCCCTCAGCATCAGCCTTCCCCAGCATCAGCCTCTCTCCTCCCAGCCTCAGCCTCTCTCCTTCCAGCCTCCCCCAGCATCAGCCTCTCTCCTTCCAGCCTCCCTCAGCATCAGCCTCCCCTTCCCAGCCTTCCCCAGGATCAGCCTCTCTCCTCCCAGCCTCCTTCCTCCCAGCCTCCTCCTCCCAGCCTCCTTCAGCATCAGCCTTCCCCTCCCAGTCTCCCCCAGCATCAGCCTCCCCCAAGATCAGCCTCTCTGCTCCCAGCCTCCTCCAGCACGCCGTGCTCCTCTGCCGACACTCACACACACGATCGCATACACTCACACACACCCGATCCCGATACTCACACACACCCGATCCCGACACTCACACACATCCGATCGCATACACTCACACACACAGACACTGACGATATCACACATACGCGCTCACAGTCACAACATCCGGAGATACCACATGCTTCTGGCCATGTGATCCTCCATCAGGTCCTGGAAGGTCACAACAGCACAGTATCGAGGCCGAGAAGCAAGCGATATCGCCGGATGCTGTGAGTGTGTGGATGCGATGTGATGTGTGTGTGATGTGTGTGTGAGGTGTGTGTATGAGAGTGAGTGTGATCTGATGTGTGTGTATGTGTGTGTGTGTGCTGTTATGTGTGTGCGTGTGGATCTTCCGCCGCTGCAGGACCTTGATGCGCTTGTAACCATGCCAACGCATCCCGTCCCCCGCTCGCACGGGAGCCCACACCACTCCCGTGCGAGCGGGGGATGGGGGACGGGGGGGGGAGTACAGTACTCACCTCCGTGACAGCCGTGTCAGCTCGGGGAATGCGCGGGGGGGGAGAGGGGGGGGAGTACAGTACTCACCTCCGTGACAGCCGTGTCAGTTCGGGGAATGCGCGGGGGGGGAGAGGGGGGGGGGAGTACAGTACTCTCCTCCGTGACAGCCGTGTCAGTTCGGGGAATGCGCGGGGGGGAGAGGGGGGGGGTACAGTACTCACCTCCGTGACAGCCGTGTCAGTTCGGGGAATGCGCGGGGGGAGGTGGGCGGAGCCAGAGCTAGTGTGCGTTGCGTGAGGGGGGCGGGGCGTGGCGTGGCCGAATTGCCAATGCCTGCAGGGTGCCGGGGCGAGAGGCCAATCTGTGGGGGGGGCGGAGCCTGGGCGAGCGGCTGGCCAATCCGTGTGGGGGCGCAGCCTGGGCGAGCGGCCAATCGGTGTGGGGGGCGGGGCCATGGCGAGCCCAGCGGCCAATCAGCTTTGTGTCACCGTAAGGACACAATGTCACCGGAAGGACACAATTTTGAAGCATGACAGACAGACAGACAGACAGAATAAGGCAATTATATATATATAGATTATGGCAGTTATTTAAAGCTGAAGGAATCAGTCAACAGCTAGTATTTGTATATGTCAAGGTACAAAGGACCAAATTCTGAGGAAATTTTTAGAAAGGAAGAACTGAGAATAGTTATTTTAGAGAAAGGATATGACAGACAAGCCTAAAATGATGTGTTTTTAGGGCACACTTAAAAATGGGAATTAATAAGATTGTCTGGGATAGAGCCCTTAAAACAATTGGTGCAGAATCATAAAAGTCTTAGAGACAGAAGTGGGAGGTTCAGATTATGGAGGATAGTTTAAAAGGCCACTTTACACGCAACAACATCGCTAAAGAGATATCGTTGGGGTCACGGAATTCGTGACGCACATCCGGCCTCGTTAGCGACGTCGTTGCGTGTGATACCTACGAGCGTCCGCTAATGATCAAAAATACTCACCTAATCGTTATTCATTGACACGTTGTTCATTTCCCAAATATCGTTGCTGATGCTGAACGCAGGTTGTTCGTCGTTCCTGAAGCAGCACACATCGCTATGTGTGACACCCCGGGAACGACGAACAACAGCTTTCCTGCGTCCTCCGGCAACGAGGTGGGCGTGTCGTTAATGCGGCTGGTCTCCGCCCCTCTGCTTCTATTGGCGGGCCGCTGTGTGACGTCGCTGTGACGGCGCACGAACCTCCCCCTTAAAAAAGAGGTTGTTCGCCGCCTACAGCAACGTCGCTAGGGAGGTAAGTATGTGTGACGTGTCCTAGCGATCTTGTCCGCCACGGGCAGTGATTTTCCTTTGACGCACAAACGACGGGGGCGGGTGCGATCGCTAGCAACATCGCTAGCGATGTCGCAGAGTGTAAAGCGCCCTTAACTGCTTATTTAAGTTGAAAATAAACATAAGTCCATTGAGTACAACCTTTAAAATAACATGTTGATCCAGAAGGGAAAAAAAACATAAGACAGATGCTAATTGACTCATATTAGGGGGAAAATTACTTCCCGACTCAAAAAACTGCAGTCTAGTTCACAGGATCAAAGTTCCATCCCAAAAACAAGTACTTATAAGAGGGACTGCTCATACGTAGGGATGGGCGAACCCGAACTTTAAAGTTCGGGGTCCGTACCAAACACATGGTGTTCATGCACACGACCCCAAACACAAGCTTTCTGGGACGTTCGTGTTACAGTTCGTGTTACAGTTCGGGTCCAGGGGCTGTTAAAAAAAAGCACATTATTAAAAAAACATTATGATCATACTTACAGGTCCTGCGACGTGTCCTGCAGAATCTGTCTGCTGTACCCCCGGTAAGCACTTCTGGCTAAAAGCACCTGCCGTGACCGTGACGTCATACCCATGTGACCAGTCACGTGTGAATGTTGTATTACCTCATTGGCTACAGACTGGTCACAAGAGTATGCCATCATCAAAGGTCCTGGTGTGCCGTGATACGAGTGTCATCGCATCATGGTGCTCAATCCCCAATAGCTGTGGGTCAGCTATGCTTATTTCCACAGCTGAAGAGCTCCTGTCGGGAGAGTGGGGTGATGCAATGCAAGACGCAAGTGTAATAATCCGCTCACTGTCAGCCTCTGCTTCATTGCTCTGTCCAGAGCGATGTAGCAGACCTGACATGGCTCTCTGTGCTTCTCACTATGTATAGACACTGTCTGTGTACAGTGATGAAGCAGAGTTGATTTTGTGCTTTGCTTCTCACTATGTATAGACACTGTCTGTGCACAGAGATGAAGCAGAGTTGACTTTGCTGTCCCTGTGGATTACGTCGGACTAAGAATTTTTTTATAATAAAGATGGAGTCTCTAAATGTTTTTTTGTTTTATTTGTAATAAAAAAAATTTCTCTGTGTTGTTTTTTTTTACTGTTTCCTAGAAATTTATGGTGGCCATGTCTAATTTGGCGTGACACCATGAATTTCGGGCTTAGTACCATCTGAGAATACAAGGCTGGTTTAACCCCTTTATTACCTAGCGAGCCACTGCCATCACGGCCGCAGGATGAGCCTGGTATAGCACCTGGAAATGGCGTTAAGAAACAATGCGCCATTTCCAGGGATGGCTACGGGCTTCCGAGAATCCCAGCCCCCAACTGCCTGGCTTTACCTGACTGGCGATCACAATACGGCGGGAGCCCACGCATTTTTTTTAATTATTTTTTTAAATAAAAAAAATTAAAGGACTTCCCTGTATTTTGATTGCCATCCAAGGTAAATCAGACAGATGGGGGTGGCAGCCCCTAGCCATCTGCTTTATCTGCGCTGAGAATCAAAGATACCGTGGAGTGCTACATCATTTATTTTAATGATTTATTTATTTTTACAGTACTGTGATGTCAGGCAATCAAAATATAGGGAAGCCCATTTTTTTTTAGTTAATTAAATAAATAAAAAAAAAATATGTGTGGGCTCCCGCTGCATTTTCTATTGCTAGCTAAGGGTAATCCAAGCAGCTACTGGCTGCTTACCCCCACTGCTTGGTGGTACCTTCACTGGCAATGGAAAATCCAGGGAAGCCCTTTTTTTTGCCAAAAAACAAAAAAAAATGATGTGGGCTTTGCCATATCTTTTATAAACCTAAAATGTGTAGCCCCCAAAAAACAATAGATTGTATAAAGGGGGGATACAAAGAGAAAGGACCACAAATAATCAAGGTGAAATACAAAACTTTATTAAATATGAAGAGGTGATACAGGGTGCACAGTAGTTGCAGGCTAGATGAAAAAAGCCTGCCAGAAATAACCCACAGCAATACCACAACAAACCACCAGATGGCAATAACCTGGTGACAGGCAGCAATGTAAATGAGGAATTAAGCAAAGTGAAATAGCCCGTAAAAGATCAAATGGGGACAGTATAAAGTTAATTGTGTACAAAGGAGATCTGTAGAATCTCACATAAGTCCCAGTAGCTAAAGGGCATGAACGGTTAGAAGATATTACCTTGCGTCATGTCAGAGCAGGAATGGTGGATTTGTCCAGGCGTGGGGGCGGGGCCTCGACGCGCGTTTCACCAAAGGCTTTGTCAGGAGGCGTGCCATATTTTTGTATGCTAGCCAGGTACAGCAGGCAGGTATGGGCTGCCCCCAACCCCCAGCTGCCTATGTGTACCCAGCTGGGAACCAAAAATATAGGGAACCCTTTTGTTAATTATTTCATGAATTTCATGAAATAATTAAAAGAAAAACGACATGGGCTTTGCCCAATTTTTGTGTCCAGCCAGGTACCACTAGGCAGTTGGGGATTGGAATCCACACCGCAGGTTGGCCCAAGTTTTCTGGGCCCCCCCGCTGAAAATTGCAGTCCGCAGCCGCCCCAGAAAATGGCGCTTTCATAGAAGAGCCATCTTCTGGCGCTGTATCCAACTCTTCCAGTGGCCCTGGTGCCAAGTGGCATGCTGGTTAATAAGGGGTTAATACCAGCTTTCTTTTACTAGCTAGTATTAAGCCAGAGATTCTTAATGTCAGGCAAGTTTGACTCGACCATTAAGAATCTCCAATAAAGGCTTAAAAACAAAAAAAAGACACCACACAGAGAAAAAATACTTTATTAGAAATAAATACACAGACACACTCAGGGACTCCATGTTTATTACTCCCTCTCACCCCTCCTCAATCCTGGTCTTCTGTCTTCTTTCTCCTTCAACCCATGCAGCTCTGCTATATAAACACCACAGGGGAGGAAGACGCTTCTGCTCCCCCGTGCTGTGTAATCACTCAATCAGTGAGCAGAAGCTGCGGGTTGGTAAGCGGTGACATCACCGCTGCCACCGTTGCCATAGTAACCTGATGGGCGGGTTACTATAGCAACGGTGATCTCCGATCACCTGCTTCCAGGTGCCGCTATTCATCATTTTTGCCAAAAATCTCATTTTTCAAAGTACAGGTTGGAATGTTGGTTTTTGCCAAAAATCTCATTTTTCAAAGTACAGGTTGGAATGTTGGTTTTTGCCAAAAATCTCATTTTTCAAAGTACAGGTTGGAATGTTGGCTTTTGCCAAAAATCTCATTTTTCAAAGTACAGGTTGGAATGTTGGTTTTTGCCAAAAATCTCATTTTTCAAAGTACAGGTTGGAATGTTGGTTTTTGCCAAAAATCTCATTTTTCAAAGTACAGGTTGGAATGTTGGTTTTTGCCAAAAATCTCATTTTTCAAAGTACAGGTTGGAATGTTGGTACTGTGCACACTTTGCAAAACATGATATTTTGAGTAGAGGTTGTTTTGCCAAAAATCTCATTTTTCAAAGTACAGGTTGGAATGTTGGTACTGTGCACACTTTGCAAAACATGATATTTTGAGTAGAGGTTGTTTTTTTTGCCGCTATTCATCACCGGCTGTGGCAGCCAATCCCTGCATGTGGGATGACTCTGTAAAGAGCGCCGACATGCAGGGACGGGGAGCTGACCATGTGCCCGAGCATCTCGTCGGTACACGGCACTCGCCGAGTTTACAGAGTACTGAGATGCTTGGGCGAGCATCGCGTATTGGTGAGATGCCCTGACAGGACCTAGCATGACGTCATAGCCATGTGACCAGTCTGTAGCCAATGAGATAATTCAAAATTCACACATTACTGGTCACATGCTATGACGTCACGGAAGGTCCTTTTGTTACCGGTCAGCACAGCGATGTTCGGACTCAGAAGCGGCGGGAGACAGAGTCTGCAGGATGCGTCACGGGACCTGTAAGTATAATGACAATTTTTATTATTAAATGTATTCTTTATTTTACAGCCCCCCACGCCCCATCACATAACTGTAGAGTCCAAGTTCGCGTTATATCAGAACCCAAACGCGAACGTTATAAAACGTTCGGGCGAGTCTCCCAAACACCGAACATTGAGGGGTTCGCCCATCCCTATTCATATGTCTTTGGCTTTACCCAGAAAGAAACGAGATAGGATGATGAAATTTTACATTTATTCCACATACTCTCCACTGATGTCAACACACTTCTTACCTTGGTATTCCAAGTTCTGTAAGTCTAACAAAAAGAATGATTTCAGTTGTGCCTCAAACCAGGCATACGAAGTAGCCATGGTATCAGAAATTATGTGAAATTTAGTACCCTTGAGGTGCTTCTTTGGTATCCTTGAGGTGCTTTGGAAACAGATGATAGTTGGAGGGAGCTAGATATGGTGAATAAGGTGAGTGGTCAATCAGCTGGAAGCCCAGCTCTGCCAGTTTTGCCATGGTCGCTTGTGCAGTGTGAGCAGAGGCATTGTCTTGCAGGAACAAGATTCCTTTGGACAGCTTGACGTGCCTTTTGGCCTTTAAAGCTGCCTTCAATTGGTCCAGAAGTTCAATGCAATACCTTGCATTGATGGTGGAACCCTTTGGAGGTAGTCAACTAGCAGCACGCCCTCCTTATTACAGAACACAGATGCCATCACCTTAGTGGCTGATTTTTTCACCCTGAACTTCTTTGGATGAGGAGAACTACTGTGCCTCCACTCTTTTGACTGCTCCTTGTTTTCAGGGTCATACAAATAAATCCAGGTTTCATCCATAGTGACCAGTCGATCCAGGAAATTCTTATCAGTCCGAGAATGCTGAGGAAATGGATCGGGAAGTTTTCACTCACATGCTTCTTTGAACTGTTGTCAAACATTTGGGGACCCACTTTGCAGATAGCTTCCTCATGTCCAAATGTTCATGGATAATGACGCAAACACATTCATGGGAAATCCCCATGATGTCTGCTATTGGTTTAGCTGAAATTCGTCGATTTTACAGTATGAAGTTGTGGACAGCATCGACGATCTCTGGACCAGCAACCACTCTCGATCGTCCAGGACGTTCCTCATCATTGGTGCTGAACTGACCTGTTTTAAATTTGGCAACCCAGTTCTTAACTGTGGAATATAAAGGGCATGGATCCCCCAGTGTCTGCGACATATCACCATGAATATTCTTCGCAGACTTTCCTTGCAGAAACAAGAATTTTATCACTCCTCTGCTCTCAGTTGCTGTGAATATCGCCTTAGACTCCGCCATTTTGTTTTCCTGCATGCGTAAAACACTATTGTCATAAGCAACAAGCACAACAATTTTGAAAACATAATTAGACACATAAGGCTTTAATGTACTGTAACATTCGTTACCATAGAAACATAAAAAAATCACAAAGTCAAAGACTTACCAGTAGCCCCTTGTAATATGTAATATATTTTTCAAGAAAAAACACTGGCTCTCCTTGAACTTTTGTTGTGTGTCTGTAAACATGCCCAGGGTGATAGCTATGGGTGAGGACTTTGTTTTCTGCAACCTGGTACACAACAGAAATGTATGTTGTGGGTGCATAAACCATTTGTGTGGTACCTCTAGATCGGCGATCTCCATCTTGTCCTCTGTGGTACCGCTGTGTCTTGCCTCACGTTAAAGAGTCCAAACCAGATTTTAAATACTATAATTTCTTTGTGTTCAAGTGAACTCAAGTACATTTTATAGCAAGTAATACATTGTCCATTGTCCACTCTAACAAAGACCAGCTCTTCCAGAAGGGTTACAGACATGATTTAATTCCACAAAGGCTACCAAGGAGTGAGGGGAAGGCTAGTTTCTCTGCATCCTACCGATATACAACCACACAGGTCCATGTGTTTCGCTGTAGCTATAATACCCCCACCAAATCAGATACAGATAGACAGGGTTATCTGAAACATTAGTTTCCCAGTTCACATCTATAGGGTCAGACAAAATAGTGTAACAAAATCATTTATATGTACATAAAAATATCCATTGTTAAACAGCATAATAAGCCACACTTAAGAGATAATCATAATTTGCCAAATGGCTAGTACTTAGCTAATAGTTCACAGCCCATAACGCTATACTAGGGTGCCAACCTCCGCGGTTAAGAAGGTAGACACTAGGGAATCTGCCCTGGGCTCCTTCTCTTATATGTATGTGCGGTGAGAAAAAGCAAAAAGTCGGGCACTGCAGCGCGTGGCTATTCAGTGGAGCCGTACTCACAGTTAGACAGCTATCAGCTGTTCCAGGACTTAGGTGTGCTCAGACTTATATCACCGTGCCGGGTGGCGCTCAGCTGGCTGTGCAGTTGAAGTTCCAAAAATCCATAGATAGGAAAGAAGCGGTAGCTCACTCGGGAGGTGACAGCAAGTTCTTTATTCTGCAGTGGAAGACAAAATCACGGGGATATTGGGGAGTGAGGAGGGTGCGGGGACGGGAGACGGACTGTCTCCTCACTTCCCCATATCACTTCTTTCCTATCTATGGATTATATGTATGTGCAACAACATGGTTTTAACATATGCACCGGTGTGTGATTTTGCAGTTGATGATAAAGTAAATTATTTTAACAAAGAGTTTTTCTTCGGTTGTTTACCACTGCATCTTGCTTTTACATGAAAGAGTCCAAACTAGATTTTAAAAAGTTGAATACAAAGAAATTGAATTACAGGATGTAGCAAGTAATATATTATCCATTTTCTACTCTAACATAGACCAGCTCTTACCAGGAGGGTTATAGACAGGATCTTTTTCTCTTCCACAGAGGCTACCAAGGAGTGAGTGGAAAGTAGGCTTTACAGACTACGATATCGTTAATTAATTATCGTCGGGGTCACGTTGTTTGGGACGCACATCCGGCGTCATTAATGATATCGCAGTGTGTAAAACTTAAGAGCGATCTGAAACGATCGCAAAAGAGGGCAAAATTGTTTGCCGTGGAGAGGTCGTCCTGAAATAAAAAAAACGCTTTCTGCTTTTTAGCGATGTTGTTTGTGGTTCCTGCGGCAGCACACATCGCTGTGTGTGACACCGCAGGAGCGACAAACATCTCCTTACTTGCCTCCACCGGCAATATGGAAGGAAGGAGGTGGGCGGGATGTTTACGTCCCGCTCATCTCCGCCCCTCCGCTTCTATTGGACGGCTGCCGTGTGACGTCGCTGTGACGCCGCATGACCCGCCCCCTTAGAAAGGAGGCGGTTCACCGGCCAGAGCGACGTCGCATAGCAGGTATGTGCGTGTGACGCTGCCGTAGCGATAGTGTTCCCTACGGCAGCGATCACCACATATCGGCTGTACGATGGGGGCGGGTGCTATCGCGCTCGACATCGTTAGCATCGGCTAGCAATGTCGCAGCGTGTAAAGCGGCCTTTAGTGTCATTGTCCCTGTGCCACTCGCCATCAGCAGGGTATCCCTTCTTCACTAACGTATCTACGTTCGGGTGTCCGCCTGCAGAAAACGTATATGCCTGAAAATGGTGCAAGACAGAGCACACGCTGACTCCGTCTGCTCCATTATAGTAAATGGCCCTGTCGGCGTATGCAACCGAAAAACATTTTGCGGGGGGGAGGTTTGGAGGGATGCCCCGACGGGACCAATAAACATAGGTCAAAACGCAAGGTGAAAGGAGCCTCACTGCTTTTACAATAAAGAACCACAGTCAAATAACTGTTTCCTTTGCTGGACCTGCAGGTTTCTACTCCCCAAATTATATCAGTGAAGTTGAAGTCCCTCATAATAATGCCTTCTCCCTGATTTGCTGCCTCATCCATTTGGTTTATGAGGATATTTACTGCTGCTTCCATTATATTTGGAGCCCTATAACAAACCCCTCTCGGTATTTTATTTTTCTTTTTCCATGCCCTTATCTCTACTAACAGGGACTCAACATTTTCATTGGCCTCACACAAAGGAATATAAACATGTAAATACAAACAGTAATTCAGTATAATTTACTCCTTTCTAAATTCCTTGAATCTAAAGTCACTAAATCACATGTCACACACTTAAGCCAAATCACACTTAAAAACAAATCATTTACAAGCTCTTTCACTCACAATATAAGATGCTTTAAATATAGTTGCTTTTGTCTTAGCCACACTCTGTAAGCACTAAGATACAGTTAGGTCCAGAAATATTTGGACAGTGACACAAGTTTTGTTATTTTAGCTGTTTACAAAAACATGTTCAGAAATACAATTATATATATCATATGGGCTGAAAGTGCACACTCCCAGCTGCAATATGAGAGTTTTCACATCCAAATCGGAGAAAGGGTTTAGGAATCATAGCTCTGTAATGCATAGCCTCCTCTTTTTAAAGCGACCATAAGTAATTGGACAAGGGACTCTAAGGGCTGCAATTAACTCTGAAGGTGTCTCCCTCGTTAACCTGTAATCAATGAAGTAGTTAAAAGGTCTGGGGTTGATTACAGGTGTGTGGTTTTGCATTTGGAAGCTGTTGCTGTGACCAGACAATATGCGGTCTAAGGAACTCTCAATTGAGGTGAAGCAGAACATCCTGAGGCTGAAAAAAAAGAAAAAATCCATCAGAGAGATAGCAGACATGCTTGGAGTAGCAAAATCAACAGTCGGGTACATTCTGAGAAAAAAGGAATTGACTGGTGAGCTTGGGAACTCAAAAAGGCCTGGGCGTCCACGGATGACAACAGTGGTGGATGATCGCCGCATACGTTCTTTGGTGAAGAAGAACCCGTTCACAACATCAACTGAAGTCCAGAACACTCTCAGTGAAGTAGGTGTATCTGTCTCTAAGTCAACAGTAAAGAGAAGACTCCATGAAAGTAAATACAAAGGGTTCACATCTAGATGCAAACCATTCATCAATTCCAAAAATAGACAGGCCAGAGTTAAATTTGCTGAAAAACACCTCATGAAGCCAGCTCAGTTCTGGAAAAGTATTCTATGGACAGATGAGACAAAGATCAACCTGTACCAAAATGATGGGAAGAAAAAAGTTTGGAGAAGAAAGGGAATGGCACATGATCCAAGGCACACCACATCCTCTGTAAAACATGGTGGAGGCAACGTGATGGCATGGGCATGCATGGCTTTCAATGGCACTGGGTCACTTGTGTTTATTGATGACATAACAGCAGACAAGAGTAGCCGGATGAATTCTGAAGTGTACCGGGATATACTTTCAGCCCAGATTCAGTCAAATGCCGCAAAGTTGATCGGACGGCGCTTCATAGTACAGATGGACAATGACCCCAAGCATACAGCCAAAGCTACCCAGGAGTTCATGAGTGCAAAAAAGTGGAACATTCTGCAATGGCCAAGTCAATCACCAGATCTTAACCCAATTGAGCATGCATTTCACTTGCTCAAATCCAGACTTAAGACGGCAAGACCCACAAACAAGCAAGACCTGAAGGCTGCGGCTGTAAAGGCCTGGCAAAGCATTAAGAAGGAGGAAACCCAGCGTTTGGTGATGTCCATGGGTTCCAGACTTAAGGCAGTGATTGCCTCCAAAGGATTCGCAACAAAATATTGAAAATAAAAATATTTTGTTTGGGTTTGGTTTATTTGTCCAATTACTTTTGACCTCCTAAAATGTGGAGTGTTTGTAAAGAAATGTGTACAATTCCTACAATTTCTATCAGATATTTTTGTTCAAACCTTCAAATTAAACGTTACAATCTGCACTTGAATTCTGTTGTAGAGGTTTCATTTCAAATCCAATGTGGTGGCATGCAGAGCCCAACTCGCGAAAATTGTGTCACTGTCCAAATATTTCTGGACCTAACTATATATGCAAACATAGAATATAACAAATTTGAACTGCATTATTGCTATATGGAATATACTTGGAAAAATGAAGGTACTTAGCACTAGAGTTGAGCGCGGTTCGTGGTTCGTGGTTCTCCAGTTCGCGGTTCGAGTGATTTTGGGGGGTGTTCTAGATCGAACTAGAACTCGAGCTTTTTGCTAAAAGCTCAATAGCTCGAGTTACATTCGAGAACGGTTCTAGCAGCAAAAAGACAGGCTAATTAGTAGCTGGCTTTTCACTGTAATAGTGTAAGTCACTCTGTGACTCACACTGTTATGAAATTTCATTGTATAGTGTGCGGGGACTGCGCATTCAGATCACTGCTGCTGGGATAATGGCGATCGCCTTTTTTTTTCTTGTCTTCCTTCCCTAAGCGCGCGTGTAGTGGGGTGGGCCAGCATGTCAGCCAATCCCAGACACACACACAGCTAAGTGGACTTTTTGCCAGACAAGCAAGGGCATGTGTCATAGGCTGTCCATGTCACATGTCCCTGCATTATAAAAACGGGTATCTGCCCGTCTGGATGCCATTATCTGCCTTCTGCGTCTGGGTGTCAGTCACCGCTGGCGCAGCTCCTGTCACCAATCCTGTTGTGTACGCTCTAGACACAGCGCTATACAGAATAGGGAGAGAAGTTTCTTTCAGCCCTTGTAAGGGCTAATTACAGCAGGCTCAGAGCCATAGGTGACAGTCAGTTTTAACAGCTACAGATAACAGCGTCTGTCTAGCTAAGCTCAGGGACTTCCTCGCTGCATTTCATCATTAGGAGGGATAGAAAGTGAGGCTTCCTTTCCTCTACACTGACCCACAACCCGGCCACTGTACCCTCCTGCCCTTTTTAGCAAAGCCATTTTAATTGCAGAGTGCTGCCAGTTAGTGGCATCCTAAAAGTGGCTGTTGGACTTCATTAGTGTCCCACTGGAGCAAAGCTATTTGCAGCACCTCTGCATTGCACACTCAAGCTCATTGTTACTAAGCCATTATAATAGCAAACACTGAGGAAACTTAGTGGCATCCAAAAAGTGGCTGTTGTACTCCATTTGTGCCCCACTGGTGCCAAGCTATTTCTAGCACCTCTTCATTACACCCTCCTGCTCTGTTTTTGATAAGCTCTAATAATAGCAAAAAATGCTGCAACTTAGTGGCATACAAAAAGTGGCTGTTGTACTCCATTTGTGCCCCAATGGTGCCAAGCTATTTCTAGCACCTCTGCATTACACCCTCCTGCTCTGTTTTTAATAAGCTATAATAATAGCAAAAAATGCTGCAACTTAGTGGCATACAAAAAGTGGCTGTTGTACTCTATTTGTGCCCCACTGGTGCCAAGCTATTTTTAGCACCTCTGCATTACCCCCTCATGCACATTTTTGCAAAGCCATTTTAATTTAAAAGAGTGCTGCCAGTTAGTGGCATCCAAAAAGTGGCTGTTGTACTCCATTAGTGTCCCACTGGTGCCAAACTATTTCTAGCACCTCTGCATTACACCCTCCTGCTCTGTTTTTAATAAGCTATAATAATAGCAAAAAATGCTGCAACTTAGTGGCATCCAAAATGTGGCTGTTGTACTCCATTTGTGCCCCAATGGTGCCAAGCTATTTCTAGCACCTCTGCAAGACACCCTCCTGCTCTGTTTTTAATAAGCTATAATAATAGCAAAAAATGCTGCAACTTAGTGGCATACAAAAAGTGGCTGTTGTACTCCATTTGTGCCCCACTGGTGCCAAGCTATTTTTAGCACCTCTGCATTACCCCCTCATGCACATTTTTGCAAAGCCATTTTAATTTAAAAGAGTGCTGCCAGTTAGTGGCATCCAAAAAGTGGCTGTTGTACTCCATTTGTGCCCCACTGGTGCCAAGCTATTTCTAGCACCTCTGCATTACACCCTCCTGCACATTTTTGCAAAGCCATTTTAATTTAAGAGTGCTGCCAGTTAGTGGCATCCAAAAAGTGGCTGTTGTACTCCATTTATGCCCCACTGGTGCCAAACTATTTCTAGAACCTCTGCATTACACCCTCCTGCTCTGTTTTTACTAAGCTATAATAATAGCAAAAAATGCTGCAACTTAGTGGCATCCAAAAAGTGGCTGTTGTACTCCATTAGTGTCCCACTGGTGCCAAGCTATTTCTAGCAACTCTGCATTACACCCTCCTGCTCTGTTTTTAATAAGCTCTAATAATAGCAAAAAATGCTGCAACTTAGTAGCATACAAAAAGTGGCTGTTGTACTCCATTTGTGCCCCAATGGTGCCAAGCTATTTCTAACACCTCTGCATTACACCCTCCTGCTCTGTTTTTAATAAGCTATAATAATAGCAAAAAATGCTGCAACTTAGTGCCATACAAAAAGTGGCTGTTGTACTCCATTTGTGCCCCACTGTTGCCAAGCTATTTCTAGCACCTCTGCATTACACCCTCCTGCACATTTTTGCAAAGCCATTTTAATTTAAAAGAGTGCTGCCAGTTAGTGGCATCCAAAAAGTAGCTGTTGTACTCCATTTGTGCCCCACTGGTGCTAAGCTATTTCTAGCACCTCTGCATTACACCCTCCTGCTCTGTTTTTAATAAGCTATGATAATAGCAAAAAATGCTGCAACTTAGTGGCATACAAAAAGTGGCTGTTGTACTCCATTTGTGCCCCACTGGTGCCAATCTATTTCTAGCACCTCTGCATTACACCCTCCTGCACATTTTTGCAAAGCCATTTTAATTTAAGAGTGCTGCCAGTTAGTGGCATTCAAAAAGTGGCTGTTGTACTCCATTTGTGCCCCACTGGTGCCAAGCTATTTCTAGCACCTCTGCATTACACCCTCCTGCTTTTTTTTTTAATAAGCTATAATAATAGCAAAAAATGCTGCAACTTAGTGGCATCCAAAAAGTGGCTGTTGTACTCCATTAGTGTCCCACTGGTGCCAAGCTATTTCTAGCAACTCTGCATTACACCCTCCTGCTCTGTTTTTAATAAGCTCTAATAATAGCAAAAAATGCTGCAACTTAGTAGCATACAAAAAGTGGCTGTTGTACTCCATTTGTGCCCCAATGGTGCCAAGCTATTTCTAGCACCTCTGCATGACACCCTCATGCACATTTTTGCAAAGCCATTTTAATTTAAAAGAGTGCTGCCAGTTAGTGGCATCCAAAAAGTGGCCGTTGTACTCCATTTGTGCCCCACTGGTGCCAAGCTATTTCTAGCACCTCTGCATTACACCCTCCTGCTCTGTTTTTAATAAGCTCTAATAATAGGAAAAAATGCTGCAACTTAGTGGCATATAAAAAGTGGCTGTTGTACTCCATTTGTGCCCCACTGGTGCTAAGCTATTTCTAGCAACTCTGCATTACACCCTCCTGCTCTGTTTTTAATAAGCTCTAATAATAGGAAAAAATGCTGCAACTTAGTGGCATATAAAAAGTGGCTGTTGTACTCCATTTGTGCCCCACTAGTGCCAAGCTATTTTTAGCACCTCTGCATTACCCCCTCATGCACATTTTCTCAAAGCCATTTTAATTTAAAAGAGTGCTGCCAGTTAGTGGCATCCAAAAAGTGGCTGTTGTACTCCATTTGTGCCCCACTGGTGGTGCCAAGCTATTTCTAGCACCTCTGCATTACACCCTCCTGCACATTTTTGCAAAGCCATTTTAATTTAAAAAAGTGCTGCCAGTTAGTGGCATCCAAAACGTAGCTGTTGTACTCCATTTGTGCCCCACTGGTGCTAAGCTATTTCTAGCACCTCTGCATTACACCCTCCTGCTCTGTTTTTAATAAGCTATAATAATAGCAAAAAATGCTGCAACTTAGTGGCATACAAAAAGTGGCTGTTGTACTCCATTTGTGCCCCACTGGTGCCAATCTATTTCTAGCACCTCTGCATTACACCCTCCTGCACATTTTTGCAAAGCCATTTTAATTTAAGAGTGCTGCCAGTTAGTGGCATCCAAAAAGTGGCTGTTGTACTCCATTTGTGCCCCACTGGTGCCAAGCTATTTCTAGCACCTCTGCATTACACCCTCCTGCTTTTTTTTAATAAGCTATAATAATAGCAAAAAATGCTGCAACTTAGTGGCATCCAAAAAGTGGCTGTTGTACTCGATTAGTGTCCCACTGGTGCCAAGCTATTTCTAGCACCTCTGCATTACACCCTCCTGCTCTGTTTTTAATAAGCTATAATAAATAGCAAAAAATGCTGCAACTTAGTGGCATCCAAAAAGTGGCTGTTGTACTCCATTTGTGCCCCACTGGTGTCAAGCTATTTCTAGCACCTCTGCATTACACCCTCCTGCTCTGTTTTTAATAAGCTCTAATAATAGCAAAAAATGCTGCAACTTAGTAGCATGCAAAAAGTGGATGTTGTACTCAATTTGTGCCCCAATGGTGCCAAGCTATTTCTAACACCTCTGCATGACACCCTCCTGCTCTGTTTTTAATAAGCTATAATAATATCAAAAAATGCTGCAACTTAGTGGCATACAAAAAGTGGCTGTTGCACTCCATTTGTGCCCCACTGGTGCCAAGCTATTTCTAGCACCTCTGCATTACACCCTCCTGCTCTGTTTTTAATAAGCTCTAATAATAGCAAAAAATGCTGCCAGTTAGTGGCATCCAAAAAGTGGCTGTTGTACTCCATTTGTGCCCCACTGGTGCCAAGCAATTTACAGCACCTCTGCATTATACCCTCCTGCTCTGTTTTTAATAAGCTATAATAATATAAAAAAATGCTGCAACTTAGTGGCATACAAAAAGTGGCTGTTGTACTCCATTTGTGCCCCACTGGTGCCAAGCTATTTTTAGCACCTCTGCATTACACCCTCCTGCACATTTTTGCAAAGCCATTTTAATTTAAAAGAGTGCTGCCAGTTAGTGGCATCCAAAAAGTGGCTGTTGTACTCCATTTGTGCCCCAATGGTGCCAAGTTATTTCTAACACCTCTGCATTACACCCTCCTGCTCTGTTTTTAATAAGCTATAATAATATAAAAAAATGCTGCAACTTAGTGGCATACAAAAAGTGGCTGTTGTACTCCATTTGTGCCCCACTGTTGCCAAGCTATTTCTAGCACCTCTGCATTACACCCTCCTGCACATTTTTGCAAAGCCATTTTAATTTAAAAGAGTGCTGCCAGTTAGTGGCATCCAAAAAGTGGCTGTTGTACTCCATTTGTGCCCCAATGGTGCCAAGCTATTTTTAACACCTCTGCATTACACCCTCCTGCTCTGTTTTTAATAAGCTATAATAATATCAAAAAATGCTGCAACTTCGTGGCAAACAAAAAGTGGCTGTTGTACTCCATTTGTGCCCCACTGTTGCCAAGCTATTTCTAGCACCTCTTCATTACACCCTCCTGCTCTGTTTTTAATAAGCTATAATAATACCAAAAAATGCTGCAACTTAGTGGCATACAAAAAGTGGTTGTTGTACTCCATTTGTGCCCCACTGGTGCCAAGCTATTTTTAGCACCTCTGCATTACACCCTCCTGCACATTTTTGCAAAGCCATTTTAATTTAAAAGAGTGCTGCCAGTTAGTGGCATCCAAAAAGTGGCTGTTGTACTCCATTTGTGCCCCACTGGTGCCAAGCTATTTCTAGCACCTCTGCATTACACCCTCCTGCTCTGTTTTTAATAAGCTCTAATAATAGCAAAAAATGCTGCAACTTAGTGGCATCCAAAAAGTGGCTGTTGTACTCCATTTGTGCCCTACTGGTGCCAAGCTATTTCTAGCACCTCTGCATTACACCCTCCTGCTCTGTTTTTAATAAGCTTTAATAATAGCCAAAAATGCTGCAACTTAGTGGCATACAAAAAGTGGCTGTTGTACTCCATTTGTGCCCCACTGGTGCCAAGCTATTTCTAGCACCTCTGCATTACACCCTCCTGCTCTGTTTTTAATAAGCTCTAATAATAGCAAAAAATGCTGCCAGTTAGTGGCATCCAAAAAGTGGCTGTTGTACTCCATTTGTGCCCCACTGGTGCCAAGCAATTTACAGCACCTCTGCATTACACCCTCCTGCTCATTTAGGTACGCTATTTTTATAGCAAACTCATGGAATTCCTTGCTGCATTTCATCATTAGAAGGGATAGAAAGTGAGGCTTCCTTTACTGTCCTGGTACCCACAGAACACGGCCACTGTACCCACCTGCCCACTTTTGCCACGCTATTTTATTTGCCCAAAGCGCTGACTCTTTTTCTGCCATCATAAAATTGTTTGGAATACTAAGTTATTGTTCCGTTGCTGCCAAGCAAGGTGCAACACATGTGCATTCTACACTCCTTTCCATTTGTGGAACGCAATTATTAACTGCAGGTAGTCGAGCCAATCTTTGACGAAGGTGCAGGCGTGGATATAATGTTTCCTTCATCCAACGGTGGTTCTCTCGATGTCTGACAGCTCAACAATACCATCTGTTTGCACTTACAAAACAAGTGACGACCTGCCAATCACACTCCCGCTTACGGGTAACGGGGTGGAAGTTCAGTGTGAAAAAGCATGTGTGACTGCTGTCCCCACAGTCACAGAGGATGAAGAGCACGCAGATGCATGATGGAGCAGGCGGTGGTTGCACAGCCCCGCTAGGCCGCATTGTAGCACAGTGAAATTCCCATTACGACCTATGCTTCATTTTAAGTCTTGTATTTGGTGGGATCCCCAGTATGCAGCAAAACCACGCAACATGAAAAGCACTGTATGCAGTTGGGTTCATGAATGATTGTTTCACTTTCCCAAAACAAACAATAAGAACCATGCATTAAATTGAAATAATAGAACAATCTATTCAGTTGCCTACTGCTTGCTAAGCCCTCTGTGTACCAGTAGTAATTGTGTGTGTGTGTGTGTGTGTTGAAGACAACTTACTAGTGGTGCATCACAAGAGCTTCCCAGTTATCTACCTAAACATAGACAAAACACATCACCCACCCTGAATACCCTTGTTAGCTGAAGCCTCTTAGATAAGGCAGATGATAACAGTGTGAATGCAAACCACACAGCTCTGCAACACAGTCATGTAAATCTTGAAAAGCAACATTCAATGCAAACATGTGTCGCTGTCCCTCTATGATTTAAACTGTACGTGACAATTTGACAGTGCAGAGGCAGCAAGTGTGATTGTCTATATAGTCGTCCTACCCAGAACAGATATGTGTTTTCATAATAAAACAAAGTGTTGCGTGCACGCATTACTGTCTATGCACAGCCTACCGTACCCGGGTACTGTGGTGTCCATTTGCTATAAATACAGACATTACGCTCCTATCATGGTTAACAGTATAGACAGCACCGGAAGAATGTTGGTCTGTGGCACAGGATGCTGCTCACTGGCGTTACGGTACTCCTCACCAAACTCCAAAATAACTCCCTTCACAATTGAACGAAGTGTTTCCGCGGTTGCTCCTTGCTGTAACACACCTTTATTTTTCATTCTGTTCATAGACAGCATCTCTAAGTCCACACCCGAAGATCGTTTTGCTATTGCTATAGTGAACAAACAGACAAAAGCAGCTCCAAAAAAACTGCAGCCCCTTGTGTGTAGTCTGCAACAATGCATGCAATGAACGGCAAATAAGCATGTTGCATTGACAGTGGCTAAAGCTGAGCAATACATCCTCACGCTATCAATTCATATCCATGTGACACTTCATGGTGGTAGTACTCAAACTTTAAATTTTTTGACTTCTACTTAGAGATTGTTACAGATTACATGACTTGGGTGATCCTTTGCTATGTCCAAAAAATTCCCAGGCTAGTCAAGGCTTACAGCCCATGTGAACTGCATAGCCAACATGACTTATGCTCATAGGCAGAGTTGTGGCCGAGGATTCAGTTGTTGACTTGCTTCCAGTACTTTGTCTTTGTCCATGAAGACACAACGTAAACTCGTCGTCAGTAGCATCCTCCTCCACCTCCACTGCTGACGTCATGGATTGGCTCACTTTGGTTTGACAGTAAGTGGTGTCTCCAACCTCATCATCACCCTGTGTGTTTTCATTCCCCTGGTCCTGAGTCCTCCGTGACAACCTCTTCCTGCCCTGACCCAATAGCAAAGTTGACGTTACAATCAGGTATCTGAGTCTCGTCATCATGTTACCCATTGTCTCCACCAGGATGATGTACGGTTTGGAAATTGGGGTGTACATTATGATCAGCACCTTCTTCATCGGGGCCTGGATCCAACTCACAAACCTTCTGGCCATCTGTGCAGATCATTTCCCCTGTCTCCTATAACTCGCTGCCTCAACACGTCAGATTATCTGCTACTGCCAGACTTTAAAAAGTACCACAAGGCGTCTCTTCTGCTGAGACTAATGGATTGGCAATTTAATAGGAGCACTAAACAATGGGTGAGTCTGGAGCAGGTTTGCTCCGTAACACCCCTGCGGTTCCTCCCGTGGATCACACTGTCGCGGAGGAGACGGATAGATGGGGAGGCGGAGTTTCTCAGGGCATCCCTGAGGGTCTGGGACATGGAGTGCAGGCGGGGATCTCTCTCAAGGGGTCCTGGTCCACTCTCACTGCTTTTCTCTAACCCAGAGTTCCCCCCAGGGATGGGAATCGAGCGTTTCTTATGTTGGAGGAGGGGTGAGGACACACGGATAGCCCAGACTTTGCACGGTTTGGAATTACGCCCCTTTTCGGCCCTTTTGCTCCCAGTGGGTCGGCATCCAACGGCTTGGCTGGAATATCTTCAACTTAGGTCCTTCTTGATGGTTGACAACAGACTTGGGCTTTTTGCTGCTCAGCCCACAAAATTTGAACAATTGTTTTTGCGGGAAGATTCTCCCGGGCATCTCTTGTCTCTGGTTTACTCCTTCCTTATTACAGAGGTGGACATGGGAGACATTAAATATATCGAGAAGTGGAATAGAGATTTGGGGACTTCCATTCCTGAGGAGGACTGGAAAAAGTCCTTTATCCTCACTCATAAATTTTCCATCGCCTGTGCAGCACAGGAAAAAATTATTAGATCCTGACCCCTTGGTACAGGTGCCCGGATACTCTACATGCAATATTTCCCGGGGTCTCAAATAGCTGCTGGAGGTGCGGAAGGGGAAAGGGGACAATGCTGCATATCTGGTGGGACTGCCCATTGATACAACCTTTCTGGAAGTCCGTGTTCAAAGCATACGCTGTGATTTGCGGAGAGCAGTTGGTGGGTTCCACTCAGATGGCATTGCTTTCATTTCTCCCGGGATTGCTTAAATCAAAGAAAGCAGGCCTCCTGAGATACTGTCTTACGGCGGCACGCATGGTGATCCCGAGATATTGGAGATCGACTGGGGTGCCATCTGTGAGGGAGTGGTATGCGAAGATGGCCATCATCCACAGGATGGAGTCCCTAACGGCAGAAACCAATGACTCAGTGGATAAATTTCTCAGAATCTGGACACCCTGGACCCTGGCTCTTGATTCCCTACCATTTCAGAGCCTTATTGGTAACGCATGACGCGTGTTTCGTTAGTCCAATGTAGCGGCCTGAGTACTGGGGAAGTAATCTCTACTATGCCTTCCCTCCCTCACTTTCTGTTGCTCTTCTCTCCCCCTTTTCCTTCTCTTTTCCTTATCTTTCCCCTTTGCTATTTTCCTTTCTCTCTGGTTCTCGTTAAATCTTCAAATTTTTTCCTTTTCTTTTTTGCTTTCGGCAGTAGCCTCGCTTTGTTTGAGGTGTAGTTCTCCTTTGGAAGGAGATTGTCTGTATTATAAAAGGTGGTTACATGTCATATGCGTGCCTTATGATAGTTAGTAAGAGACGGGGTGTTAGTTAGGATGAGGCTTATACTCTTCTCTGTAAGTTGACATGAAGTAATCACGTATTTGAATCTTCTTTTTTTTTTTATCCTGTAAATTCTCTTGTTTACTTTAATAAAGAAAGATTAAACACAGATTATCTGCTACACCCACAAGCTTCAAACGGAACCTGAAAAACATCTGTTCATTAATTACTATAACCATTAAATGACACCACCACGGTGCGGATCTTCTGCCCAACCTACACCCCACCTACTGTCTACTCCACAAAATACTTTACAATGTAATCCCGCAAGGGCTGAGTCCTCTGCCCTCTGTACCAGTCTGTCTATTTTTACTTGTATACAGTTAGGTCCAGAAATATTTGGACAGTGACACAAGTTTTGTTATTTTAGCTGTTTACAAAAACATGTTCAGAAATACAATTATATATATAATATGGGCTGAAAGTGCACACTCCCAGCTGCAATATGAGAGTTTTCACATCCAAATCGGAGAAAGGGTTTAGGAATCATAGCTCTGTAATGCATAGCCTCCTCTTTTTCAAGGGACCAAAAGTAATTGGACAAGAGACTCTAAGGGCTGCAATTAACTCTGAAGGCGTCTCCCTCGTTAACCTGTAATCAATGAAGTAGTTAAAGGTCTGGGGTTGATTACAGGTGTGTGGTTTTGCATTTGGAAGCTGTTGCTGTGACCAGACAACATGCGGTCTAAGGAACTCTCAGTTGAGGTGAAGCAGAACATCCTGAGGCTGAAGAAAAAGAAAAAATCCATCAGAGAGATAGCAGACATGCTTGGAGTAGCAAAATCAACAGTCGGGTACATTCTGAGAAAAAAGGAATTGACTGGTGAGCTTGGGAACTCAAAAAGGCCTGGGCGTCCACGGATGACAACAGTGGTGGATGATCGCCGCATACTTTCTTTGGTGAAGAAGAACCCGTTCACAACATCAACTGAAGTCCAGAACACTCTCAGTGAAGTAGGTGTATCTGTCTCTAAGTCAACAGTAAAGAGAAGACTCCATGAAAGTAAATACAAAGGGTTAACATCTAGATGCAAACCATTCATCAATTCCAAAAATAGACAGGCCAGAGTTAAATTTGCTGAAAAACACCTCATGAAGCCAGCTCAGTTCTGTAAAAGTATTCTATGGACAGATGAGACCAAGATCAACCTGTACCAGAATGATGGGAAGAAAAAAGTTTGGAGAAGAAAGGGAACGGCACATGATCCAAGGCACACCACATCCTCTGTAAAACATGGTGGAGGCAACGTGATGGCATGGGCATGCATGGCTTTCAATGGCACTGGGTCACTTGTGTTTATTGATGACATAACAGCAGACAAGAGTAGCCGGATGAATTCTGAAGTGTACCGGGATATACTTTCTGCCCAGATTCAGCCAAATGCCACAAAGTTGATCAGACGGCGCTTCATAGTACAGATGGACAATGACCCCAAGCATACAGCCAAAGCTACCCAGGAGTTCATGAGTGCAAAAAAGTGGAACATTCTGCAATGGCCAAGTCAATCACCAGATCTTAACCCAATTGAGCATGCATTTCACTTGCCCAAATCCAGACTTAAGACGGAAAGACCCACAAACAAGCAAGACCTGAAGGCTGCGGCTGTAAAGGCCTGGCAAAGCATTAAGAAGGAGGAAACCCAGCGTTTGATGATGTCCATGGGTTCCAGACTTAAGGCAGTGATTGCCTCCAAAGAATTCGCAACAAAATATTGAAAATAAAAATATTTTGTTTGGGTTTGGTTTATTTGTCCAATTACTTTTGACCTCCTAAAATGTGGAGTGTTTGTAAAGAAATGTGTACAATTCCTACAATTTCTATCAGATATTTTTGTTCAAACCTTCAAATTAAACGTTACAATCTGCACTTGAATTCTGTTGTAGAGGTTTCATTTCAAATCCAATGTGGTGGCATGCAGAGCCCAACTCGCGAAAATTGTGTCACTGTCCAAATATTT
Source organism: Anomaloglossus baeobatrachus (assembly GCF_048569485.1). NCBI lineage: Eukaryota > Metazoa > Chordata > Amphibia > Anura > Aromobatidae > Anomaloglossus > Anomaloglossus baeobatrachus. The sequence continues at coordinate 277,233,999 of NC_134356.1, read as the reverse complement.
CTGGACCTAACTGTATGTATTCTGTATGTAACCCCCTTGTCATGTACAGCACCATGGAATTAATGGTGCTCTATAAATAAATATTAATAATATTACTAATAATAAGAACTTCTTTGTCTGTACTCACTGCAGCTTTAGCGCAGACCTCTGATTCCCAGGCTACAGTGTGACTGAACGGCTCTGCAGACTCAACCATCTCTGTTACCCCTTATTCAGCAGTGCTGGTAGAAACTTGAGAGCAGTTATGAAGCAAGTGCGATTAGGTTTACACCACTGTGGAATGTAGTATTTGTGATATTGAACTTGTGGTGGAGGAGAGCCCACTTTATTGCGCACTTCACATCCATTGAAGCAGCTGCTGTTTGGGTGCCTCCTCTACTTTTGTTAACGATGGTCGTGTCCGTGAAAAAAAGATCATATTAGATTATCTACGGGAAGAAGTACACCTGTTATTTTAGCTGTTATTTGTTGTTACGAATTGGTGCCGCCGTAAACGCAAGCAACCTGCTGCGGTTCCAGTTGCGCCCAGGCGTCAGCTGCCATTAAGGGCTGTGCCTCGGGTTGTCCAGCTGGCTGCTTTCTCAACCACGTGTAAGTGTGGAGAGGCGGCCAGTGCGCATGCGTGTGCCGATTTACCCCAGCCGCAGCCTAACTCCAGTGATTCGCCTACTGAGTATGCTCAGCCTGACTGTGTAATTCCTGAGGCAAAGTCTTAATTTTGGGCTACAGCGCATGCTCGTTTGGACTGTGCCTGAGTCATTCTGCGACCTGCGGCTCAACCCACTTACACAGGGCCCTTGGGCTTGACTCACTCTCGGGAGGCCACTAAAACTTACTGCACCCAACATCAGCCCCAGGTGTCCCCTTACACTGCAGTAGCGGTCCCCACTAATTGCAATACCGAGAGTGGCGTCACGAAAATACATATAAAGAAGCAACCTAAGTGTGACCAGACTCTTCCTCCAGGTGGAGTCCCTGAAAGTAATGCACCAACACAACACCTGTGGTGCTTCACACTTACTGAGAAAAGCCTTTTTGCACAGGTACTTGCACTCCGTGCCGGGTCTAAGTCCTGTGTTGTGCCTAGACAGCATGCTGATGCGGATAGTCTTTTTTTCAGAAACTGTATTTCATGCTACTGAGCATGCTCAGGCACTTACTGCATCAGAGGCTAGGTCCGGTAATGAACTCTTTGGCCCTACCCCTGATGTGGGGGCCCCATATAGACCACAGGGCATCAGGTGTCCTCCCAAATGGCTTGCAGAGGCCCACCCCTATGACTTGTCACCTCATTGTTGTTGGTCAGACGATGACTGTTGAGGTGTTTTGATTGTGGCAGCCATGAGGTCATCATTCAAGTGGCGGTTCAAAATAAAATGCTAATTATGCCACTCATGATGTGTCACTCTACTTTTGTCTCCAGGAGGTGCATTGTGGTTTACCAGAGACTCTGTGAATTTGAACATGAGTGAGTACCACAGTGGATGGAGGCAGAGGCTGAGGCTGGGGGGAGGCTGGAGGGAGGCAAAGGCTGAGGCTGGGGGGAGGCTGTTGAAAGGCTGAGGCTGAGACTGGGGGGAGACTGGAGGGAGGCTGAGGCTGAGACTGGGGGGAGGCTGGAGGGAGGCAGAGGCTGAGACTGGGGGGAGGCTGGAGGGCGGCAGAGGCTGAGACTGGGGAGAGGCTGGGGGGAGGCAGAGGCTGAGACTGGGGAGAGACAGAGGCTGAGACTGGGGGCAGGCTGGAGGGAGGCTGAGGCTGAGAATGGGGGGAGACTGGAGGGAGGCAGAGGCTGAGACTGGGGGGAGGCTGGAGGGAGGCAGAGGCTGAGACTGGGGGGAGGCTGGAGGGAGGCAGAGGCTGAGACTGGGGGGAGGCTGGAGGGAGGCAGAGGCTGAGGCTGGGGGGAGGCTGGAGGGAGGCAGAGGCTGAGGCTGGAAGGAGGCTGGAGGGAGGCTGAGGCTGAGACTGGGGGGAGGCTGGAGGGAGGCAGAGGCTGAGGCTGAGACTGGGGGGAGGCTGGAGGGAGGCAGAGGCTGAGACTGGGGGGAGGCTGGAGGGAGGCAGAGGGTGAGACTGGAGGGAGGCAGAGGCTGAGACTGGGGAGAGGCTGGAGGGAGGCTGAGGCTGAGAATGGGGTGAGGCTGGAGGGAGGCAGAGGCTGAGACTGGGGGGAGGTTGAAGGGAGGCAGAGGCTGAGACTGGGGGGAGGCTAAAGGGAGGCAGAGGCTGAGACTGGGGGGAGGCTGGAGGGAGGCAGAGGCTGAGACTGGGGGGAGGCTGGAGGGAGGCTGAGACTGGGGGGAGGCTGGAGGGAGGCAGAGGCTGAGACTGGGGGGAGGCTGGAGGGAGGCAGAGGCTGAGACTGGGGGAGGCTGGAGGAAGGCAGAGGCTGAGACTGGGGGGAGGCTGGAGGGAGGCAGAGGCTGAGACTGGGGGGAGGCTGGAGGGAGGCAGAGGCTGAGACTGGGGGTAGGCTGGAGGGAGGAAGAGGCTGAGACTGGGGGGAGGCTGGAGGGAGGCAGAGGCTGAGAGTGAGGGGAGGCTGGAGGGAGGCAGAGGCTGAGAATGGGGGGAGGCTAGAGGGAGGCTGAGGCTGAGACTGGGGGGAGGCTGGAGGGAGGCAGAGGCTGAGACTGGGGGGAGGCAGAGGCTGAGGCTGAGACTGGGGGGAGGCTGGAGGGAGGCAGAGGCTGAGACTGGGGTAGGCTGGAGGGAGGCTGAGGCTGAGACTGGGGGCAGGCTGGAGGGAGGCAGAGGCTGAGACTGGAGGGAGGCAGAGGCTGAGACTGGGGGGAGGCTGGAGGGAAGCAGAGGCTGAGACTGGGGGGGAGGCTGGAGGGAAGCAGAGGCTGAGACTGGGGGGAGGCTGGGGGGAGGCATAGGCTGAGACTGGGGAGAGGCAGTGGCTGAGACTGGGGGGAGGCTGGAGGGAGGCTGAGGCTGAGACTGGGGGGAGGCTGGAGGGAGGCAGAGGCTGAGGCTGGGGGGAGGCTGGAGGGAGGCAAAGGCTGAGGCTGGGGGGAGGCTGTTGAAAGGCTGAGGCTGAGACTGGGGGGTGGCTGGAGGGAGGCTGAGACTGAGACTGGGGGGAGGCTGGAGGGAGGCAGAGGCTGAGACTGGGGGGAGGCTGGAGGGCGGCAGAGGCTGAGACTGGGGAGAGGCTGGGGGGAGGCAGAGGCTGAGACTGGGGAGAGACAGAGGCTGAGACTGGGGGCAGGCTGGAGGGAGGCTGAGGCTGAGAATGGGGGGAGGCTGGAGGGAGGCAGAGGCTGAGACTGGGGGGAGGCTGGAGGGAGGCAGAGGCTGAGACTGGGGGGAGGCTGGAGGGAGGCAGAGGCTGAGACTGGGGGAGGCTGGAGGGAGGCAGAGGCTGAGGCTGGGGGGAGGCTGGAGGGAGGCTGAGGCTGAGACTGGGGGGAGGCTGGAGGGAGGCAGAGGCTGAGGCTGAGACTGGGGGGAAGCTGGAGGGAGGCAGAGGCTGAGACTGGGGGGAGGCTGGAGGGAGGCAGAGGGTGAGACTGGAGGGAGGCAGAGGCTGAGACTGGGGAGAGGCTGGAGGGAGGCTGAGGCTGAGAATGGGGGGAGGCTGGAGGGAGGCAGAGGCTGAGACTGGGGGGAGGTTGAAGGGAGGCAGAGGCTGAGACTGGGGGGGAGGCTAAAGGGAGGCAGAGGCTGAGACTGGGGGGAGGCTGGAGGGAGGCAGAGGCTGAGACTGGGTGGAGGCTGGAGGGAGGCTGAGGCTGAGACTGGGGGGAGGCTGGAGGGAGGCAGAGGCTGAGACTGGGGGGAGGCTGGAGGTAGGCAGAGGCTGAGACTGGGGGAGGCTGGAGGAAGGCAGAGGCTGAGACTGGGGGGAGGCTGGAGGGAGGCAGAGGCTGAGGCTGGGGGGAGGCTGGAGGGAGGCTGAGGCTGAGACTGGGGGGAGGCTGGAGGGAGGCAGAGGCTGAGACTGAAGGGAGGCTGAGAATGGGGGGAGGCTGGAGGGAGGCAGAGGCTGAGACTGGGGGGAGGCTCTAGGGAGGCAGAGGCTGAGACTGGGGGGAGGCTGGAGGGAAGCAGAGGCGGAGACTGGGGGGAGGCTGGAGGGAGGCAGAGGCTGAGACTGGGGGGAGGCTGGAGGGAGGCTGAGGCTGAGACTGGGGGCAGGCTGCAGGGAGGCAGAGGCTGAGACTGGGGGGAGGCTGGAGGGAGGCAGAGGCTGAGACTGGGGGGAGGCTGAAGGGAGGCAGAGGCTGAGACTGGGGGGAGGCTGGGGGGAGGCAGAGGCTGAGACTGGGGAGAGGCAGAGGCTGAGACTGGGGGGAGGCTGGAGGGAGGCAGAGGCTGAGACTGAGGGGAGGCTGGAGGGAGGCAGAGGCTGAGACTGGGGGAGGCTGGATGGAGGCAGAGGCTGAGACTGGGGGGAGGCTGGAGGGAGGCAGGGGCTGAGACGGGGAGGAGGCTGGAGGGAGGCAGAGGCTGAGACTGGGGGGAGGGTGGAGGGAGGCAGAGGCTGAGACTGGGGGGAGGCTGGAGGGAGGCAGAGGCTGAGACTGGGGGGAGGCTGGAGGGAGGCAGAGGCTGAGACTGGGAGGAGGCTGGAGAGAGGCAGAGGCTGAGACTGGGGGGAGGCTGGAGGGAGGCAGAGGCTGAGACTGGGGGGGAGGCTGGAGTGAGGCAGAGGCTGAGACTGGGGTAGGCTGGAGGGAGGCTGAGGCTGAGACTGGGGGCAGGCTGGAGGGAGGCAGAGGCTGAGACTGTGGGGAGGCTGGAGGGAGGCAGAGGCTGAGACTGGGGGCAGGCTGGAGGGAGGCAGAGGCTGAGACTGGGGGGAGGCTGGAGGGAGGCAGAGGCTGAGACTGGGGGGAGGCTGGGGGGAGGCATAGGCTGAGACTGGGGAGAGGCAGAGGCTGAGACTGGGGGGAGGCTGGAGGGAGGCTGAGGCTGAGACTGGGGGGAGGCTGGAGGGAGGCAGAGGCTGAGGCTGGGGGGAGGCTGGAGGGAGGCAAAGGCTGAGGCTGGGGGGAGGCTGTTGAAAGGCTGAGGCTGAGACTGGGGGGAGGCTGGAGGGAGGCAGAGGCTGAGGCTGAGACTGGGGGGAGGCTGGAGGGAGGCAGAGGCTGAGACTGGGGGGAGGCTGGAGGGCGGCAGAGGCTGAGACTGGGGAGAGGCTGGGGGAAGGCAGAGGCTGAGACTGGGGAGAGACAGAGGCTGAGACTGGGGGCAGGCTGGAGGGAGGCTGAGGCTGAGAATGGGGGGAGGCTGGAGGGAGGCAGAGGCTGAGACTGGGGGGAGGCTGGAGGGAGGCTGAGGCTTAGAATAGGGGAAGGCTGGAGGGAGGCAGAGGCTGAGACTGGGGGAAGGCTGGAGGGAGGCAGAGGCTGAGACTGGGGGGAGGCTGGAGGGAGGCAGAGGCTGAGGCTGGGGGGAGACTGGAGGGAGGCAGAGGCTGAGGCTGGGGGGAGGCTGGAGAGAGGCTGAGGCTGAGACTGGGGGGAGGCTGGAGGGAAGCAGAGGCTGAGACTGGGGGTAGGCTGGAGGGAGGAAGAGGCTGAGACTGGGGGGAGGCTGGAGGGAGGCAGAGGCTGAGACTGGGGGGAGGCTGGAGGGAGGCAGAGGCTGAGACTGGGGGGAGGCTGGGGGGAGGCATAGGCTGAGACTGGGGAGAGGCAGTGGCTGAGACTGGGGGGAGGCTGGAGGGAGGCTGAGGCTGAGACTGGGGGGAGGCTGGAGGGAGGCAGAGGCTGAGGCTGGGGGGAGGCTGGAGGGAGGCAAAGGCTGAGGCTGGGGGGAGGCTGTTGAAAGGCTGAGGCTGAGACTGGGGGAGGCTGGAGGGAGGCTGAGGCTGAGACTGGGGGGAGGCTGGAGGGAGGCAGAGGCTGAGACTGGGGGGAGGCTGGAGGGCGGCAGAGGCTGAGACTGGGGAGAGGCTGGGGGGAGGCAGAGGCTGAGACTGGGGAGAGACAGAGGCTGAGAGTGGGGGCAGGCTGGAGAGAGGCTGAGGCTGAGAATGGGGGGAGGCTGGAGGGAGGCAGAGGCTGAGACTGGGGGGAGGTTGGAGGGAGGCAGAGGCTGAGACTGGGGGGAGGCTGGAGGGAGGCAGAGGCTGAGACTGGGGGGAGGCTGGAGGGAGGCAGAGGCTGAGGCTGGGGGGAGGCTGGAGGGAGGCAGAGGCTGAGGCTGGGGGGAGGCTGGAGGGAGGCTGAGGCTGAGACTGGGGGGAGGCTGGAGGGAGGCAGAGGCTGAGGCTGAGACTGGGGGGAAGCTGGAGGGAGGCAGAGGCTGAGACTGGGGGGAGGCTGGAGGGAGGCAGAGGGTGAGACTGGAGGGAGGCAGAGGCTGAGACTGGGGATAGGCTGGAGGGAGGCTGAGGCTGAGAATGGGGGGAGGCTGGAGGGAGGCAGAGGCTGAGACTGGGGGGAGGTTGAAGGGAGGCAGAGGCTGAGACTAGGGGGGAGGCTGAAGGGAGGCAGAGGCTGAGACTGGGGGGAGGCTGGAGGGAGGCAGAGGCTGAGACTGGGTGGAGGCTGGAGGGAGGCTGAGGCTGAGGGGAGGCTGGAGGGAGGCAGAGGCTGAGACTGGGGGGAGGCTGGAGGGAGGCAGAGGCTGAGACTGGGGGAGGCTGGAGGAAGGCAGAGGCTGAGACTGGGGGGAGGCTGGAGGGAGGCAGAGGCTGAGACTGGGGGGAGGCTGGAGGGAGGCAGGGGCTGAGACTGGGAGGAGGCTGGAGGGAGGCAGAGGCTGAGACTGGGGGGAGGCTGGAGGGAGGAAGAGGCTGAGACTGGGGGGAGGCTGGAGGGAGGCAGAGGCTGAGAGTGAGGGGAGGCTGGAGGGAGGCAGAGGCTGAGACTGGGGGGAGGCTAGAGGGAGGCTGAGGCTGAGACTGGGGGGAGGCTGGAGGGAGGCAGAGGCTGAGACTGGGGGGAGGCAGAGGCTGAGGCTGAGACTGGGGGGAGGCTGGAGGGAGGCAGAGGCTGAGACTGGGGTAGGCTGGAGGGAGGCTGAGGCTGAGACTGGGGGCAGGCTGGAGGGAGGCAGAGGCTGAGACTGGGGGGAGGCTGGAGGGAGGCAGAGGCTGAGACTGGGGGCAGGCTGGAGGGAGGCAGAGGCTGAGACTGGGGGGAGGCTGGAGGGAGGCAGAGGCTGAGACTGGGGGGAGGCTGGGGGGAGGCATAGGCTGAGACTGGGGAGAGGCAGAGGCTGAGACTGGGGGGAGGCTGGAGGGAGGCTGAGGCTGAGACTGGGGGGAGGCTGGAGGGAGGCAGAGGCTGAGGCTGGGGGGAGGCTGGAGGGAGGCAAAGGCTGAGGCTGGGGGGAGGCTGTTGAAAGGCTGAGGCTGAGACTGGGGGGAGGCTGGAGGGAGGCTGAGGCTGAGACTGGGGGGAGGCTGGAGGGAGGCAGAGGCTGAGACTGGGGGGAGGCTGGAGGGCGGCAGAGGCTGAGACTGGGGAGAGGCTGGGGGGAGGCAGAGGCTGAGACTGGGGAGAGACAGAGGCTGAGACTGGGGGCAGGCTGGAGGGAGGCTGAGGCTGAGAATAGGGGGAGGCTGGAGGGAGGCAGAGGCTGAGACTGGGGGGAGGCTGGAGGGAGGCTGAGGCTTAGAATAGGGGAAGGCTGGAGGGAGGCAGAGGCTGAGACTGGGGGAAGGCTGGAGGGAGGCAGAGGCTGAGACTGGGGGGAGGCTGGAGGGAGGCAGAGGCTGAGACTGGGGGGAGGCTGGAGGGAGGCAGAGGCTGAGGCTGGGGGGAGGCTGGAGGGAGGCTGAGGCTGAGACTGGGGGGAGGCTGGAGGGAGGCAGAGGCTGAGGCTGAGACTGAAGGGAGGCTGGAGGGAGGCAGAGGCTGAGACTGGGTGGAGGCTGGAGGGAGGCAGAGGCTGAGACTGGGGGGAGGCAGAGGCTGAGACTGGGGGGAGGCTGGAGGGAGGCTGAGAATGGGGGGAGGCTGGAGGGAGGCAGAGGCTGAGACTGGGGGGAGGCTCTAGGGAGGCAGAGGCTGAGACTGGGGGGAGGCTGGAGGGAGGCAGAGGCGGAGACTGGGGGGAGGCTGGAGGGAGGCTGAGGCTGAGACTGGGGGGAGGCTAGAGGGAGGCAGAGGCTGAGACTGAAGGGAGGCTGGAGGGAGGCAGAGGCTGAGACTGGGTGGAGGCTGGAGGGAGGCAGAGGCTGAGACTGGGGGGAGGCAGAGGCTGAGACTGGGGGGAGGCTGGAGGGAGGCTGAGAATGGGGGGAGGCTGGAGGGAGGCAGAGGCTGAGACTGGGGGGAGGCTCTAGGGAGGCAGAGGCTGAGACTGGGGGGAGGCTGGAGGGAGGCAGAGGCGGAGACTGGGGGGAGGCTGGAGGGAGGTTGAGGCTGAGACTGGGGGGAGGCTAGAGGGAGGCAGACGCTGAGACTGGGGGGAGGCTGGAGAGAGGCAGAGGCTGAGACTGGGGGCAGGCTGGAGGGAGGCAGAGGCTGAGACTGGGGGAGGCTGGATGGAGGCAGAGGCTGAGACTGGGGGAGGCTGGGGGGAGGCAGAGGCTGAGACTGGGGAGAGGCAGAGGCTGAGACTGGGGGGAGGCTGGAGGGAGGCTGAGGCGGAGACTGGGGCAGGCTGAGGCTGGGGGGAGGCAGAGGCTGAGACTGGGGGAGAGAGGCTGATGCTGAGGGAAGATAGAGGCTGATGCTTGGGGAGGCTGGGGGAGAGGCTGATGCTGAGGGAAGTTCGAGGCTGATGCTGAGGGACGATAGAGGCTGATGCTGAGGGAAGATAGAGGCTGATGTTGAGGGAAGATAGCGGCTGATGCTGGGGGAGAGAGGCTGATGCTGAAGGAGAGAGGGGCTCATGCTAGAGACAGAGGACAAGGGTTGAGGGATAGTGCAATGACAAAATCGATTGGGTGGGGGGAGTGTAAGGACTCAGAATAAGGGGGGGCAGCATTGGAAGCTCATTATGGAGAAGGGCAGCATGTGTGGGATCAGTATGGAGTGAAGCGTAGGGGAGTCAATATCAAGAGTGGGGTAGTGTGTGTGTGTGTGGGGGGGTGTCTCAGCATAAACGTTAGTGTGGTGGTCTTAGCATGAGTGGGGCAACATGGAGGTGTCATTATGGAAAAGAGTAAGACAGCATTAGGAGCTCATGGAGAGGGGCAGCATGCATGGGACACTATGAGGAGGGGGCAGCATGCATGGGACACTGTAAGGAGGGGGCAGCATGCATGGGACACTGTGAGGAGGGTGCTGCATGCATGGGACACTGTGAGGAGGGTGCAGCATGCATGGGACACTGTGAGGAGGGTGCAGCATGCATGGGACATTGTGAGGAGGGGGCAGCATGCATGGGACACTGTGAGGAGGGGGCAGCATGCATGGGACACTGTGAGGAGGGGGCAGCATGCATGGGACACTGTGAGGAGGGTGCAGTATGCATGGGACACTGTGAGGAGGGTGAAGCATGCATGGGACACTGTGAGGAGGGGGCAGTATGCATGGGACACTGTGAGGAGGGGGCAGCATGCATGGGACACTGTAAGGAGGGGGCAGCATGCATGGGACACTGTGAGGAGGGGCAGCATGCATGGGACATTGTGAGGAGGGGACAGCATGATGTGAGGACAATGTGCAGATCATATTTTGAGGAAGGTGTGGTGGGTATAATTTATAAGGGGGGTAGTGTGTAGTTTATTAGGGGCAGTGTGACAGTCACAGTATATAAGTGGGGACGGTGGGAATATTTTATACTCATGCTATGTTTTGATGTGCCTGTGGTGATCCCCATTGGGGGGGGGTTAGTGCCCGTCGTTTCTAATTGATACTTTTTAAAGTGTTTTACAGAGTAGATCTGCCTTAAACAGATGTCGTGTGTGAAAACTCAGTTTTACGTTGTCACTACGGGGCGCGACCACTTAAAGTGCCTAGGGCAGCATAAAGGCAAAATACAGCCCTGCCAGCAGCGGTGGTGTCCATCATCACCACGACCCGTGGGTGGCATCACGAACTATCTCCCAAAACAAACCATCCCCTTTTCACTCGTGGGTGAGGAGCGCTGCTCGAGTCCTCGGGTCCGGCCCACCGCTCGAGCCACCGAGCAGCAGCAGCCGCGGACCCGAGCGTAGCGAGCGCGGCCCCTCCGCCCGCGACAGATTGATCTTGTGATTTTCATAATTCCAAGATTTTTCCTTGTTGGTGTTGCAGTTTCAATGCAAAGGAGTGTATTTAAATTGAATGAAACTTAAACTGAATAATATGGTTAGCATTTAAGTTCTTGGTATTTTTGCAATAATTCCAGTGAATCCCACTTACTTTATTTACCATTTGTGGCTATGACCCAAAACTGAAAAATCTTAATGTTTTGGAATGTAGACAGACCTGACTCAATAAGGGTTAATAAGTAACCAAAATGCAAGCAAAACTAAGTTTGACAATATTGTCTTACATAGGCTCATATTTCACAAGTAGTAGAAAAGTATGTCACGTTAATAATAGAATACTGTGCGTACTCTGTCTTCCCATACTCTGGCCACATGGGAATAAACTACTTACACTACTATCTATTTAAAAATACACATGTTTTTGTTTCGTTTGTTTTGAATGACTAAATCTCTGAGTCACAGCTTTTACACTCGTGACTGATAGTTGTTCATAACTCTTGACACAAAAACATGCTCTTTTTAGTAAACACAAACTATGAAAAGTGTGGATTTTCTTTCTCTGCTGAAATGATGGTTAGAAAATAATAGGTTTATTAAACAGAGTTTTTGTTAGAAGTTCCCGAATGTCCAATACCCTGAGGCTGGCTGGCAATCATTGGCCTTGGTGGCAGACCCAAAGCACTGGCCCATGAATTGTACAGACCATCTTTAGGCTTGGGTTTTATGCAGCACCTAGAAGTTAATCACAAATGGTCCACCCAAATCTGAACGGATGTGTGCAGTGCGCCCTCAGACTCACGGAGAGGTGGGTGCCTGGACCCAAGTAATGATGCCATCACACTGGATCATTGCCTGCCCCAACCCAATACCCTCACTGCATTGGTCCTCCCACGCCTTGGTTCTGTTTGCGGCGGACACCTCAGGATCCATTGGTACGTGAGTATAAGATGATTGTTATTTTTTTTATTCTCATGGGGAAAATACTGGGGGCCGTATTACAGTGTGGGGGAAATACTATGGGCCATATTACAGTGTGGGGCAACTACTGTGGGGCATATTACACTGTGAATTAAATTTTGGGGGCTGCATATTGCTATAGTAAGGAAATACTGGGGACCATGATACAGTATAGGGGAACTACTGGGGGCCGTTATACAGTATGGGGAAATACTGTGGGCCATTACAGTGTGATGGGAATACTGGGGGCCATGATACAGTGTGTGCAAAATACTGGGGGCCATGATACAGTGTGGGAGAAATACTGGGGGCCATGATACAGTTTGGGGGAAATACTGGGGGCCATGATACAGTTTGGGGGAAATACTGGGGGCCATGATACAGTTTGGGTGAAATACTGGGAGCAATATTACAGTGTGGCAGAAATAATGGGGCCCCATATTACTATATGAGGGAAATACTATGGGCCCCATAGTACAGTATGAGGGAAAGACTGGGAGCCATGATACAGGGTGGGGGAAATACTAGGGTCATTATACAGTGTGGGGGAAATACTGGGGGCCAAATTAAAGTGTGGGGTGAATACTGGGGGTCATTATACAGTGGGGGAGAAATACTGGGGGCCATTATACAGTGCAAGGGAAATACTGGGAGCGAAATTACAGTGCAGGGGGAATACTGAGGGCCATGGTATAGGTTGGGGGAAATACTGGGGCCCTATTACTATGTGGAGGGAATACTGGGGGCCATGATACATTATGGGGAAATACTGGGTGACATATTACAATGTGGGGGAAATACTATGGGTCGTATTACAGTGTGGGCAAAATACTGGGGGCCATGATTCAGTGTGGCGGGAAAAATAGGTGGCCATATTATAGTATGGGGCGCTATGTCACAGTGTGAGGAGAATACTGGGGGTCATATTACAATGGGGGGAATAGTGGGGGTCATAGTACAGTGTAGTGGGAATACGGGTAGCCATATTACAGTGTGAAGGAATAGGGGGGCTTTGTCACAGTGTGTGTGGAATACTGGAGGCCATATTGCAGTATGGGGAAATGGAGGAGCTGCGTCACAGTGTGGGGAGAATACTGGGGCCATATTACAGAATGGGGAAAAATGGGCTGCATATTACAGTGTTTGGGGGAAACTGGGGGCTTTATTACAGTGTTGGGGAAATACTGGGGCCATAGTACATTACCATATTACCGTGTGGGTGAAATAGTGGGGGACTATGTTACCATTAAGGAGAATACTTTGGGCCATATTACAGATTGGGGGAATCATAGGTGCCATGTTACAGTGTGAGGGAAAACTGGGGGCCATATTACAGTGTAAGGAAAATACTCAGAGGCATATTATAGTGTGGAGGAATACTGAGTACCATCATAGAGTGTGACTAGGGTTACTGTGAGGCCCATCATGCTATGTGTAAGAGAAAAATTGTACTGTCATAGAGAGAAATTGAGCAATTAATAAGACATCTCCCTGGTCTCTAGAGAGGACATCCACCCCCAACCTGAACATAATTGATTAAGTATAACTGGTGAAGTAAGACCTCCTGGTGTGGACAGGTATTTAAAACTGGTATATCTGCTAGAAAACAGACATATGGTCTGGGGTCTGCATTGAAAAGTCTTAAACATGCAACTCAGTCCCTTGGGCACTGAACTTCAAATGGTTAGCAAATGGTCAGCATGGGCATAATATTTCCTATTTAGTGTAGAGTGAGGAGTAGGGGGAAGCCCACATAGTTAATAAGAAAGGTACTTTCCCAAGTATCCCACAGTCCATGTCACATCATTGGCACTACCAGCTCAGGAGTACCGACGCTCTTGCCTTTTCACCTTCACTGCCTCCGCAGCCTTTGTCCGGTCCCGCAGTCCCCGGGGGTTCCCCTTGTCCCTCAGTCGGCTCCCCTTGTCCCTTCCCATGTGTCAGGGGTGCTGACGTTCCTCTTGCTCCACGCTTACTGTTCCTTTTCATGGCTACTGAAGCCTGCGCATGCGCAGTAGGGCTCTCAGGAGCACGCTTAGAGCGCGGCCGTGCTGTTCTCCCTTTTCTTAAAGGGTCAGTGCGACCTAACCCAGAAGTGCTTCCCGACCCCCATTTTTGCACAGTGTATATGAGGTATCCTCCGTAGCTAGTCTATCCATGCTAGTTGTCAAGTCCTCGTGTTTATACTCGCTCTCTGTACTGTTCCGTAACCTTGTATTTGTTTTTGCCTAGTATTGTCCATGCACCCGCCTGTGTCTATCCTGTGTCCTCTAGACCCTGCCTGCACCTTTCGTAATCCAGTGGCCTCTGGAACCAGCCTGCATTAGCTTCTGTCTTGTCTACTCCAGATCCTGGTCTACGTCCTGTGGCGCCAGCTGGTGTGGTATTGGGATCCCCCGAAGCTGCCCCCTTGTAGTTACTTACCCACATTCTGTCTGCTTCCACTTCCTGTGGTTGTGGTGAAGTCTCGGTAGCCACTGAGGTCTGCTCCTCTGGGTCAGTGAACAGTATCTGAAATCAGTGGCCCACTTCCTCCTCGTCTGGTTACACAAGTGTGACTGTCCAATTACAACACATCAATATTAAATATTACAATCTTTCCTGGAAATATGAGCCTAGGGTCAAGCATATAAAAAGATGAGTTGCACAAAAGAAAGTTGTTCACATGTGGGGGTTGGCCAAGGCTGATTGAGATCCAGAACTCCTTTTTGACTTCCCCAAGGAAACAGAGGATAACTTTAGAAGGTAACATTTAGGTATTTCTGTTTTCTCCCTTTTTAGTTTATCTATTTTTGCGTATTTGTGTTGTTTTTATCTTTATCTTTTATATCTTTTTATTGTAAGCTCTGTATTTTTTATATTAAAGCTTCAAACTTTACTTGACCCTGTTGATTGTCAGAGAGCAGTATATTTCAAGAACTCCTCCTCTTGTGAGTTTGATAAGTGGTGGCAGAAAGTTATGTAGCAGGGGTGTGTGGACTGTGTTGGGGTGTGATTTATGCTCACTTAATAGCCTATAACAGAGGTTGGGTGCTGGATTGGGTTAGAGGAGATAAATGAACCCTTAACGACCGCAGGCAGTAAAATTACGTCCCAGCAGTCATAGTAAATCCCACCCGGTTTCCGCGGGCAGCCGGGGTAAATCCACGCACATGTCAGCTGAGTTGTACAGCTGATTGATGTGTACCTAGCATGCACGAGCATATCCGCGATCTGCCCATACCTGTTAACCCCTTAAATGGCACTGTAAAAATGTGACAGTGCCATTATAATCGCCGTCGCATTTAAAGTTTACTCACCGCCCGACATCGAAAGTCACGTGACATGATCACGTGGATCCGATGGTTGTCATGTGATGACTCCTGTAGCAAACACGACTCACTTCCTGTTACACATGGCCGAGAGCTCTGTGAGACAGGAGATGAGCATATCTGGTGTTCACAGCTGTGTTGCTGTGATCAGGAGATATGGAAGAGCAATCAGACAGCTGATCCTTACAGTCTCCTAGGAACTTTTTAGTTGTGGACCTGCCGCAGGGAATAGCTGATCGGCAGGGGTGCCAGTTCTTGCATCCAAAAACTTCACACACAACTTGTATATTAATGACTCCATTGACTAGGACTAATCTCTCTTTATGCTATGATATATCCAGCTATGATGTATATATAATAATTGTAAAAATACTCACTCAGATTAACAAACTGTTAACAAGAGGGAAAAGCTCTGATCTCTCCCTGTAAATTGCTTTGTTTATTTATTTTCCCCCCTGTTTACACCATATAATCACCATCCCTAATTTTTTCTTCTGTATCCCCATAGTTTTCTAGTTCATACCCTACCCAACATTTGAAAATCAATAAAAACCATTTAAATGACATTGATGACCTATAAAAGAAGAAAGGATGTCCAGCTCTTCAGGCAAAGAAAACCAAGGTCTTTATTTTATCATGCAGATGCAACAAATGACATGACCAGCACTGTGCGTTTCAGGTGAAAACACTCACCCTCAATTCATGATTGAGGGTGAGTGTTTCACCTGAAACGCGTAGTGCTGGTCATGTCATTCATTGCATCTGCATGATAAAATAAAGACCTTGGTTTTCTTTGCCTGAAGAGCTGGACATCCTTTCTTCTTTTATGCTATATCGGGCTGTGGCAGTGCCTGTCCGTGGTCCAGGACGAAACCGGGATTGAGCTTCTACACGGTGAGCTGACACATATTGGATATTGATGACCTATCCTATGGATAGTTCATCAATGTTAAAGTCCGTGAACAAAGGTTTAAACAAGCAATTTTGGTGTTCTTGCACTGTCTTTGTCCCGATGGTCACATGTAAATAAATATCTATTAAGGTATATTAAAACATGCTGGTTTTGGACCTATACATTTTAGATAGCTGTCAACCAAAATATATCTCTCACAACCTCTGCATACACATGAATGCCCAACTGCTCTAGCAGAATAAAGAGGATAAGCTAAAAGGAAGATCGGATAGTGGAAATAACATGTGGAACTCTACGTCTAATGAAGCAACAGTGCTTTTAAGCCACCCATATATATTTTATGGCTGTCGGCCAAACAACCATGCAGAATACAGCTAGCTCCCCTGACTTCTTCATACAAAGGACTGATCGTTTCTATTTAGCGCTCCTATGAGCTCTATGAAAGAGTCTCTTCTGGCAATGGCTTATCGATCGGAGAACAAAAGTTTCAGGTGTTGGAAATTCAACATGTGGGATCCTTCTCTTTCCGAAGATCATCTGACAGGGGCGAGTTTGAAGGCCCCTTTTAAATTAAACTCCAGAGCGATTCTGCTGATACTAGTGGATTTTAGCCTAATGTGTATGTAATGTGAAGCTGTGCCTCCTTGAGAATTCCGATAAAACTTATTAGTATGGAGATATTACTAAAGTGCTGGACTATGAAACTCATGTCTTGACTCTGGGGCTCGATCCAGTAAGGTACAGACAGTACTTGATTGAGTGCAACTGAGCAACAGCAAAGCATTGCAGAGACTTCTAAGTTTTACAAATTATTCTTGAAGTTCATTAAGAATTTTCCAGTCACAGCCAAAACTTTAATTTACATGACCAAGAAGGAAATAAACTTTTCCTCTGGGACAGCTAAGACAGTAAAAGCCTTTTCTGTCCTTAAGACAGCCTTTCCTAAAGCTCCTGTTCTCAGTAAACCAGATATCGATCTGCCTTTCGTGGTCAAAGTAGATGCTTCTGGTGTGTCAATGGGGGCTGTTCTGTCACAAAAAAATGGTTACTTTCATCCCTGTACCTTTTTCTCTCAGAAGTTCTCTCAAGCCAAATCTAACTATGATATTGGTGATTGTGAGCTTTTGCCAGTTAGAAGAGCCTTTGAGGAATAGAGACACTGGTTGGAGGAGGCTAGACATAAGGTAACATTCTTTACTGATCATACAAACCTATTGTCTATTGATGCTGCCAAATGTCTAAACACCAAAGAGGACCAGTGGCCTCTTTTCTATTGTTCGGTTTGATTTCTTGGTGACTTACCCCCCTGGATCTTTATCTTGTAGTTTTGTTCCAAAGTTGAGGGATGAAAATCCTGTTAAGATTCTTAGTGAGGGGGTAGTGGTGGGTGCTCTGGGGATTGATCTCAGATAGTCTCAGGATGCTGAGGACAGTGCGATGGAGGGTCTGCTTGTAAACAAAACATATGTTTGATCATCTTTACACACAGATCTTCTTGAGGAGGTGCATAATTTAGTTTTGGCTGAGCATCCAGGTTCTTCTGCCACTTGGAGTTGTCTTTCTAGTTCCTTTTAGTGGGAGAATGCATGTAAGGATGTTGTTGAGTATGTTCGTAAATGAAGTTTGTGTCAGGGCTAAAGTTTCTCATGAGACCCCTGCAGGTTATCTCCATCAATAGGCTTTAAGCTAGACACTGTGTGATTGGCACCCTATGTTTGGAGGTGTGTGCAGACTGACCCAGTGGACAGAATTAGCTGAAAATTGGTATGTATGCTATTAAAGGCATGGAGAAACGGAAGGCATCTTTAAAAAACCTTAATACCAAAACTCCCCACCAGGTGAAAAAGTGGCGTTGTACAGTGAGGGAGCGGCCCAAAAACTGTGTGCCGATAATTGGAGATGTCAGAATTGTTCCAAAGACTAGCATAGCTGTTCAATATGGCCGCCATAATGCATGGTAATCATGTTCATCCTATGTAGAACATGCTCGACGCTTGCGTATAACACATCTGGTGGGATGCTGTGCACTTCCAAAATGATGCACTCTTTCAGGTCAGCCAGGGTGTCAATTTTTCCCCGATAAACACACTCTGTCAAGTGTCGCACCAACCAGAAATCACAATGATTGAGATCGGGCGAACGCGGTGACCATGCGTTAGGATTTTGAGCCGCTCCTTCCCTATCATCGGGAAAATGTGCATGCAGAACGTTCTTCACACAATTTGCAATGTGAGGTGGTGCTCCATCGTGCATGAAGTTGGTCGTCTAAAGACGCTGCTGTTGTTGGAGTTGCGGAACGACCACTATTTCCACCATTATCTGGCATCTTGCTGCTGTCACGGAATAGGTAGCAACTCCAGTTGGCCTCAGTTCTTCATAAAAAAAAATGGTCCGAGGATGAATGATGAGGTGAACCCACACCAAATGGTTACCTTTGGCGACTGCTGTGGAACCCCCTCGACCACATGTGGTTTTTTGGTAGCCCATATGGGACAGTTTTGTGTGTTCACCATTCCATACAGGTAAAAATGTGCTTCATCGCACCACAGAACATTCCATGACTAATTGCCATCCACTTCCACTCTTGCCAAAAACATGAATGCAAATGTCATGCGGGTATCATTGTCACGAGGAAGAAGTTGTTGATGATGGCTAATTTTGTACGGGTATGCCCGCAAGACCTTTTAGAGAACTTTTCACACTGTGCTGTACGGAAACCCCAATTGCCTGAAAACACTTCGTGCACTGCTGTTCCCGGCAAGGTTGTTCGTGCCCTGTTCCACTATGGCAATGGCAATGTCCTCTACAACCTCTCTGCCTACTGGTCGTCACCCACGCCCTGGCTGAACACTCAGTAACCCTGCCTCAAAATGTGTCATCATTTGTCTCAGCAAATTGACAGCCATTGGACCGCTATGTGCGTGAAGGTCTTTCAAACGACGAAAGGCTTTCTGTGCCGCTGTAGCATTCCTGTCATTCTCATAAAACAACTGCAACAACAGCACACAATCCAGCAAAGAAACAGGCATCTTGGAGACTGAGTTGCAAGGCGCGCTCACTGTACTCACTTTTTCATCTGGTGGGGAGTTTTGGTATAAATTTTTTTTTAAGATGCCTTCCGTTTCCCCATGCCTTGAATAGCGTACATACCAATTTTCAGCCAATTCTGTCCACTGGGTCAGTCTGCTCACGGCTCCAAACACCTTAGGTTATTTTATGGCCACCTTGTATAATCAGTAGTTTGCACCTGTGCTGTCCTCACCTTTATCATGGGGGTTTTATGCATTTCTGTAGTGATTTGATATTGTGATCTGATGTCAACAGAATGCTGCTGTTTTTATGCAATTTTTTTGCATTGTTGTCCCTTTTCTGTGAATGGTTTTTGAATTTAGTGTAGGGACTCTCATCACAATGAGGACCCTTGATGTGAGTTGTAAGCCTGCGGGGGTTTTTTTAACCTTCTTTTTATTAGATTTTAATAACAAAAACATATAATCAATACTCATATAATACATACGTTATGATTATGTTAAACTACAAAATAACAGATAATGTATCTCCTCGAATCCCAACCCCCCTCCCGACCTCCCCCCACCCCACCTCTGCGTGTCCTCTCTCCAAACCTAGATCTTTATGGTATTGGGTTGTGCCCTCCAATGACCTCCCGCAGGTACCATGAGGTATTTTCAAATTGTGATCTAAGACTATTTTTAGTGTTTATGGGGAGTGTCTGGATGTATGGACTCCATGTTTCAAAAAATTTCCTGGTCAATTTTTCCTTGTTTGTCAGTGTCTCCAATCTCTCCATTTTAATTTGATTTTTGTGTCAACCAATGCCATTCGAGTTTATTCATTGGTGTAAAATGCTTTTCCTAGTGGCCGCTGCCCAAATAGAGAGTGCTGCCTTTGTTCCCCTGGGGATACTTTGCTGAGTCTCAAGCCTGCGTTTTTTGGCTAAATTATTGACCAATACCTCATATATTTTAGAGATCATTTTCATCTTTTTATTGCAAATTTTCCATTTTTATGTAGTATGCAGCAAAACCCTTTGGTGTTGGATGGGTAAATTAAAGTGTCTGTCCTATGGGATGCACTTACATAGTGCTGGGCAGCTCGCATGATCTAATAGTATGGGCGTTATGAATAAGCTACAACCCAGACACTGTATATCACACACACGCATATTTGTGTGACTGGCTCCCTATGCAACGCTCCTCTGTGTACATTTATAATACTAGGTAACCACTCCTTCTTGAATGGTAGGTTTGCACCTGTGCTGCCCCTTGCCTTTATCATATGTATTTGCTGCGTGTGTATGTGTATGTGTGTATGTGTGTGTGTGTGTGTGTGTGTGTATGTATGTCTGCTAAAGGAATCTGCACTGTTGCATTTACAATCACGAAGTTTTGCACAGATACCCCATGTGACTCAGAGTGTGTCATAGACTATGTTTTGATGGGAAAATTTAACCTCGTGCTTTACAGTTACTCTCCAAAAAACCTGCCTCCATTAAAGTGAATGGAGCTGCGAGCTATAGGTTATTAATAGCAGCTGTGCATGGTTGTTATAGGAACAAAATAAATTGTTAGTATAAGAAGCTTATGTGTGAGGTAATAAGATGTCGGTGGGTAGACAGATAGAGAGAGACATAAAGAAACAGACAGACAAAAGCACAGACAGAGTAAGAGGCAGACAGGGAAAGAGACAGAGACAGACACAGAGAGACAGGGAAAGAGACAGAGACAAACAGACACAGACAGACAGGGAAGGAGACTGAGACAGACAGGGAAGGAGACTGAGACAGACAGGCAAGGAGACTGAGACAGACAGGGAAGGAGACTGAGACAGACAGGGAAGGAGACTGAGACAGACAGGGAAGGAGACGGAGACAGACAGGGAAGGAGACCGAGACAGACAGGGAAAGAGACCGAGACAGACAGGGAAGGAGACCGAGACAGACAGGGAAGGAGACCGAGACAGACAGGGAAGGAGACCGAGACAGACAGGGAAGGAGACCGAGACAGACAGGGAAGGAGACCGAGACAGACAGGGAAGGAGACCGAGACAGATAGGGAAGGAGACCGAGACAGACAGGGAAGGAGACCGAGACAGACAGGGAAGGAGACAGGGACAGACAGGGAAGGAGACAGGGACAGACAGGGAAACAGACCTGGAAAGAGACAGACCTGGAAAGAGACAGGCAGAGAAAGAGACAGGCGGGGAAAGAGACAGGCGGGGAAAGAGACAGGCGGGGAAAGAGACAGGCGGGGAAAGAGACAGACCTGGAACGAGACAGACCTGGAACGAGACAGACCTGGAACGAGACAGACACAGAGATAGAGAGAGACAGACAGACACAGAAATAGAGAGAAACTGATACAGGGACAGACAGAGAGATAGACACAGACTGACAGACATGGATAAAGACAGAGACGCACAAGGATAGAGACAGACAGACAAAGACAGACAGGGAAAGAGACAGACACTGAAAGAGACAGAAAGAGAGACAGACACACAGAGAGAGACAGAGAGAGAGACAGACAGACACACAGAGACAGACACACAGAGGCAGACAGACAGACACACAGAGACTGGGAGAAAGACAGAGAGACAGATACTATCCCAGGCAATGCCCGGGTACTACAGCTGGTGTAGACATAAAAGTAGATCATCGGTGGTAGCGCTACTCCATCCTCAGTAACAAAGGTATTAAAATGGAATATCATTCCAGTGGTATAAAAAGAGTTTTAAAAAAAATATATAAAAGTAAGAAACACTTGTTTCAGTTATTAATCCTTCTTCAGGTTTATATATAACTTTGCCCATACTTAATGCTGCTCTCAGATGGGGTAGTAAAAACCTGGTGACAGATTCCTTTTTGAATAATTTTTTTGAGAAGACGCTTGGACATTGAGAAAACATCTACCATACAGACCATACAAGTGATTTCTCTCTTTAGGAAGAATCATCTAACGCCAATAATTTCCTGTAGTTTTAAATTTGTACAATGTATTCAGTTCATCATAGTTCCTGGGATTTCTTTCTTGTTATGGTTAAGTTATGTTTTTGAATTGGCAATTCCAAAACATACATTTTCTTATTCTTAGCCATTTATTATTTGATTTGTGTGCCTTATCTTATTGCATCACCCATCATATCTTTTGCATGAGGTCATCAACTGCTGCCCTATATATTCTCTTGTTCAATGTTTTGTTACACATTAATTATCTGCTCCCTAATGATCCCAAGGCATCCAGGACCTAAGGCAACAAAGCAAACTCAACACATGATGCTCCATCCAACAAGCTTCACAGTTGTGATGAGGTTTGGTGTTGGTGTTTTTTTTTACCTTGAAATACAGTTTGTTAAAAAACATATGATTTCTTTCCCACCTCTTTTAGGATTGCCTGTAGTGTACCTATAGTGACCTTTAATAGTACACACACTTCTAAGAAGAGTAGGAATAGTCCTAAGCTTACTACATTTGTACCATTTATTAACACAAAGATATTTCCCAATGGTTTTGTAGCCTTTTCCAGTTTTATATGTCTCTATAACATGTCTTCAGAGATATTCTAAAAGTTCTGTATTTTGTGACATAATTCACACTATTCAATCGTTCTTAAGAAGAACAGTAACACTGTGTCAATACCAGGCTTTGTGTGCCTTTATTTAATGGTTAATATATTTACAAAATTCACATTTTCAATCTCATCTTCTTAAAGGTATTCTCCAAGTAATGTGATAAAATAAATAAATAACATTTTAAAATATTAATTATTTTTCTAAATAAAGATTTGGAAAAAAAGTTATGTTTTATCTAGTGTACTCTGGCAGGATTTTAAAAATGGCAACTTCCATCTAACAGCGTGCAGCCATCCTAGGATGAACTGCGAGAATAGTGAGACAAGCCTGCTGATTTCACTGCACTAAAACTGTCAGGCTGACTGAGATGGATGTTCATTCTCAATCAGCTAAAGAAAGGTGTTTATCTTCTCCTTTGGTTCACTGCGTTCAGTGTCCTGTCAAGTTGACTGAACAAAGGAATGCAAGTTCATGATGCCTGTTAGGATGCCGCTATAACCTGACATCTGTTTAAAACGGATGTTTTTTACGCAACCTACTGAATGTCCTACATGTAGGGCTGCACACTGAGTTATGGCATTTGCCATCTTTAAAGTCCTGACGTAGTGCACTAAATAAAACATACCTTTTTCCTAAATAAAGGTATTTAGACAAAAATGTAATATTTAAATGTGTAGTATTTATTTTATAACAATTATCTGAGAACCCCTTTAAATGAAACTTCTTTTTCCAATTAGCACTTGAAGAAGCCACTTATTTTTTCTCTATACAATCTGGATGTTTATTTAATATACTTTGATAGCACATGAAATTCCTTGTATTTTTTAATTTAGTAATATTCTGCTTTTGTCTTAAAATGTGACTTGGAAAACAATCAGACTACATTCTATTAGTATTGCATTTTTCAAAATATAGGTATTTCCAAAAAGTTCACTTACTTTTTCTTGCAACTGTATACCATGCTGTAGTTGTTTTAATATATGACATTAGGAACAGCAGGACTTTTTTGAAGAAAGAGAGGCAGCTTGGAACAGGAAAATGGCTAGGCTCATGTTTGATCTTCATGTTTGAACTTCATTAGAAACATGTGCTCATATACGCAATCCATTTTCGGTAGTTTTGAAGCACACTTTCAAGCAGTGAATGTATGTTGTACAAAATTGGTGCCCAGATGTGTAAAAATTTGATGCAAGTTCTATATTTTTGAGTAATCTTGATGGAACTTGAAATGTCACTAAAATATAATAATATGACTAATTTGTTGTGTCTACAATGCACTTCTGTCTGTTCTAGTACAGTTTCGGCTGTTTTCTATTATAAAATGTTTTAGACTTCATTTTATTGATGGAGCATTGTTTTGATAAATGAAAGTATACTATTATACTATAAGTAAATATAAATGTATTCTAAATCCGGCTTGTGCAATTCTCATATATCACATGCATTACTTCAGAAAATTGCCACTCTGTCCATGAGCTATGTCTTGTTTTACTGCCATGGGGCAGTACTATAAATTACACCAGATATAAGTTATTATCAAGAGAGGTAGCTATTTTATTAATGTCACATAGTTCCATCCATGACACTGTGTACAGTAAACAGCCTTTACTCAGAATGCCATTTATTATTATTATTATTATTTATTATTATTATAGTGCCATTTATTCCATGGCGCTTTACATGTGAAAAGGGGGCATATATAGACAAGTACAATAATCATGAACATTTCAAGGCACAGACTGGTACAAACAAAAAGGAAAAGATCCAGCACTGAAAATTAACTAATTTAATGCATATTAAAAATACAAACTGTGAAAATGGAGGTGACAGACAAAACACACACCTGGTTCTGGTTTACATGTTTCGAGGAACAACTTCTTAATCATAACCTGGATTAAACATGTTTTACCAAAAAGTTGTCATACGGGAGGATATAGATCATAGTGCCCAATGGCGTCAATGCACCACCTCATTCCCCATAATAGTAAATGGATAGGGCTATAAAACAACCGTATTTATCCCTACAAACAAAAAAATAGCCCATACAAAATATATATTAATAAAGTGTATTAGTGAATAGATAAAAGAATCTTTTATCTATTCACTAATAAACTTTATTAACATATATTTTGTTTGCGCTATTTTTTGGTTTGTAGGGATATATACTGGATTAAACATGGTAGAGAAGGTTTAAAAAAAAAAGACTGGTACAGGAGGAGAGAGAACCCTGCCCGCTAGGGCTCACAGTCTACATGGAAAGGGTTGAGGATAGAGTAGTGAGAGTAGAGCAGGTCGTGCGACGCTATGGTGCACTGAGGGTTGCTGCAGGTTGTAGGCTTGTCAGAAGAGGTGGATCTTCAAATTCCTTTTGAAGGTTTCCACAGTAGGCAAGAGTCTGATGTGTTGGGGTAGAGAGAGTTCCAGAGTATGGGGAAGACATGGGAGAAATCTTGTATTGTGCGGATCGGAGATAACAGGGGAAAAGAGAAGATCGGAGGTTGTGTGCCCGTAAGTACCAGGAGACTAGGTCACAGATGTATGGAGGAAATATTTTGCGGGTGGCTTTGTATGTCATGGTTAATGTTTTGATATAAAGTCTTTGGGCAATGGCAAGCCAGTGAAGAGATTGGAAGAGAGGATAGGCTGAGGAATAGCGGGGAGGCAGGTGGAATGGTCGGGAAGCAAAATTTAGGATAGGTTGGAGGGGAGTAAGAGTTTTCAAAGGGAGGTCACAGAGCAGGAGGTTACAGTAGTCCAGGCGGGAGATAATGAGGGCATGCACTAGTGATTTTGCAGATTCTTGGTCAAGAAATGTACGAATCTGGGAAATATTTTTGAGTTGGAGTTGGCAGGCGGTGGAAAGGGCTTGAAAATGTGGCTTGAAGGAGAGAGCAGAGTCAAGGGTTACACCCAGGCAGTGAGCACTCAGGACTGAGGTGAGTGAACAGCAGTTGAATGGTCCACAATGTCAAAGGCAAAAGACAGGTCTAGGAGTAGGAGGACAGAGTCGTGTCACTTGGCTTTGTCAGTTAGTAGGACATTGGTGACTTTAGTTAGGGCAGTTTTAGTGGAATTATGCAATCGGAAGCCAGATTGTAGCCGGTCAAAGATGGAGCAGGAGGAGAGGAGGGAGCACAATTCAAGATGGACGTTCTTTTCCAGTAGTTTTGAGGCATAGGGGAAAAGTGATATGGGACGATAGCTAGACACCGAGGCTGTGTCAAGGGAGGGCTTTTTGAGGATGGGTGTGATGGGGGCATGTTTAAAGCATGAGGGGAAGACAACAGTTGTTAGTGATAGGTAGAACAAACAAATGGTATCCAGCAAGCAGGTGGAAATGAATTAAAATACAGTGGGGAAAAAAAGTATTTAGTCAGCCCCAAATTGTGCAAGTTCTCCCACTTAAAAAGATGAGAGAGGCCTGTAATTGACATCATAGAAAGACCACAACTATGATTTTGCAAGATTTATTTTGCAAAAAGTATTTGGTCAATAATAAAAGTTAATCTCAATATTTTGGTATATATCCTTTGTTGGCAATGACAGAGATCAAATGTTTTCTGTAAGTTTTCATAAGGTGGGCACACACTGTTGGTGGTATGTTGGCCCATTCTTCCATGCAGATCTCCTCGAGAGCAATGATGTTTTGGGCCTGTCGCTGAGTAACATGGGCTTTCAACTCCATCCAAAGGTTTTTAATGAGGTTGAGATCTGCAAATTGGCTAGGCCA
The DNA here is from genome assembly GCF_048569485.1 of Anomaloglossus baeobatrachus. Lineage (NCBI taxonomy): Eukaryota > Metazoa > Chordata > Amphibia > Anura > Aromobatidae > Anomaloglossus > Anomaloglossus baeobatrachus. The sequence continues at coordinate 277,208,392 of NC_134356.1, read as the reverse complement.
CTCCAAGACCTTCAAATGCTTCTTATGAAGCCACTCCTTCATTGCCTTGGCAGTGTGCTTGTATCATTATCATGCTGAAAGACCCAGCCATGTTTCATATTCAATGCCCTTGCTGATGGAAGGTTTGCACTCAAATCTCAAGATACATGGCCCCATTCATTCTTTCATATACACAGATCAGTTGTACTGGTCCTTTTACAGAGAAACAGCCCCAAAGCATGATGTTGCCATCCCCATGCTTCACAGTAGATATGATGTTCTTTGGATGCAACTCAGCATTCTGTCTCCTCCAAACACGACAAGTTGTGTTTCTACCAAACAGTTCTACTTTGGTTTCATCAGACCATATGGCATTCTCCCAATAGTCTTCTGGATAATCCAAATGCTCTATAGCAAACGTCAGACAGGTCTGGACCTATACTGGCTTAAGCAATGGAACATAGCTGGCAATGCAGGATCTGAGTCCCTTGCGGCATAGTGTTCTACTGATGGTAGCCTATGTTATGGTGGTCCCAGCTCTATGTAGGTAATTCACTAGGTCCCCCCGTATGTTTCTGGGATTTTTGCTCACCGTTCTTGTGATCCTTTTGATCCCACTGGGTGAGATCTTGCGTGGAGTCCCAGATCGAGGGACATTATCAGTGGTCTTGTATGTACTCCATTTTCTCATTATTGCTCCCACAGTTGATTTCATCACACTGAGCTGCTTGCCTATTGCAGATTCAGTCTTCCCAGCTTGGTGCAGGGCTACAATTTTGTTTCTGGTGTCCTTCGACAGCTCTTTAGTCTTCACCATAGTAGAGTTTGGAGTGTGACTGTTTGAGGTTGTGGACAGGTGTCTTTTATACTGATAACAAGTTCAAACAGGTGCCATTATTACATGTAATGAGTGGAGGACAGAGGAGCCTCTTAAAGAAGAAGTTACAGGTCTGTGAGAGCCAGAAATCTTGCATGTTTTTAGATGACTAAATACTTATTTTCCATCATAATTTGCAAAAAAATCTTGCGAAATCAGACAAGGTGATTTTCTGGATTTGTTTTCTCATTTTGTCTATCACAGTTGTGGTCTACGTATGATGTCAATTACAGGCCTTTCTCATCTTTTTAAGTGGGAGAACTTGCACAATTGGTGGTTGACTAAATACTTTTTTTCACCACTATATTATTCTTTATTGCAAAAAAATCTTCATTAGTAAAAAGTAGCATGCAATGCATACAAACTTGCAAGCTGAATTCATTTCCACCTGCTTGCTGGATCCCATCTGTTTGTTCTACCTAATTTGTGTGCGGTTGGCTCCAGCCTCTCATTCGACACAGAGCCATTCAAGTGGAACTGGGCATGCTTTGAACATCACTACATGCAGTAAGCTGGCTTTTCTTAAAAAAAAACGTCATTTTTTTGTGGTGGTGATGATAGGTTGAATACAAGGGTTAGGTTTGGGATGAAGATTGCAGTGAGGTTGGGGATTAGATGGGATGGGAGCGGGTCAAGTGGGCAGGTGGGGAGTTGTGATCTGGAGAGAAGTGAGAAGAGCTGCTCTTCTGTCATAGTGGAGCAGCCTGTTATGGAGGAGGATGGCTCAGTAGTTATAGGGCTAGGGGGAGTGAGGGCAAAAGCTTCCTCTGATGTTTTCGATCTTCTGCTTAAAGAAAGAGGCAAAGTATTCAGATATGATAAGAGGAGAGAGAGGAGGTGCCGAGGAATGGAGGAGAGAATTAAAAGTGTTAAATAGCTGTTTAGGGTTGTGAGACAGAGAGAATATGAGAGATGAGAAGTAGGTTTGTTTTGCAGTAGTAAGTACAGACTTGAAATTGGTAAGGACTGTTTGTATGCAATGAAGTGCTCGGTGGAATAGGATCACTTCCATTTCTGTTCAGCAACCCTGGAGGTTTGTCTCAGTTCTTTAGTCAGGCTTGTGTGCAAGGGTTGCCTGTTGATTGTGAGGGTTTTGGTATGCATGAGGGGAGTGGGCAAATTGAGAGCTATAGTTATTGTGGTGTTATATAGAGTGGCAGCAACATCTGCATCATGTAAGAAACTATGTCAGCAAGAGGGAGGAGGGAATCAGAGAGTGAATGTAAATGAAGGTGTTTGAGATTTCTACAAAGGTGTGTATGTTTGTGTAGTCGGGGGTTGTGTTTTAGGTGAGGAGAGAGAAGAGAATGTAAGTAAGTTGTGGTCAGACGGGGGGAAGGTGAGTTTAAGAGTAGAGTTGAGCGCGGTTCTAGGTTCGAGGTTCTCCAGTTCTAGGCTCGAGTGATTTTGGGGCCTGTTCTAGATCGAACTAGAACTCGAGCTTTTTGCAAAAGCTCGATAGTTCTAGAAACGTTCGATAATGGTTCTAGCAGCAAAAAAACAGCTAATTCCTAGCTGGCTTTCCGCTGTAATAGTGTAAGTCACTCTGTGACTCACACTATTATGAAATTTCAGTGTATAGTGTGCGTGAACAGCGCCTTCAGATCACTGCTGTTTTTTTTTTTTTTCCTTGTCTTCCTTCCCTAAGCGCGCGCGTCTTGTGGGGCGGGCCAGCATGTCAGCCAATCCCAGACACACACACAGCTAAGTGGACTTTTAGCCAGAGAAGCAACGGCATGTGTGATAGGATGTCCATGTCACATGTCCCTGCATTATAAAACCGCACATTTTCCTCCAGGACGCCATTATCTGCCTTCTGCGTCCTTGGTGTCAGACATCACTGGCGCAGCTCCGTCCTTTGTCCTATCGCCGATACTGCTGTATGCGCTCCATACATAGCGCTGGACAGCTTAGGGATAGCACTTTCTATAAGTCCTTTTAAGGGCTCGTACCGGCAGGGTCAGAGCCATAAGTGACAGGTCCTGAAAACAGAGACAGCGTCTGTGTAGCTAAGGTCAGGGATTTCGTCGCTGCATTTCCCCATTAGGAGGGAATAGAAAGGCAGGCTTCCTTTCCTCTACCCAGAGCCCCACAACCCTGGCACTGTACCCTCCTGTCCTCTGCACACTCCAACTCATTATAACTAAGCCATTATACTAGCAAACACTCAGTGTACCTAGTGGCATCCTAAACGTGGCTATTGGACTTTTGTCTAGTCCCACTAGTGCAAAGATATTTGCAGCACGTCTGCCTGCATTGCACACTCCAACTCATTATAACTAAGCCATTATACTAGCAAACACTCAGTGTACCTAGTGGCATCCTAAACGTGGCTATTGGACTTTTGTCTAGTCACACTAGTGCAAAGACATTTGCAGCACGTCTGTCTGCATTGCACACTCCAACTCATTATAACTAAGTCATTATACTAGCAAACACTCAGTGTACCTAGTGGCATCCTAAACGTGGCTATTGGACTTTTGTCTAGTCACACTAGTGCAAAGACATTTGCAGCACGTCTGTCTGCATTGCACACTCCAACTCATTATAACTAAGCCATTATACTAGCAAACACTCAGTGTACCTAGTGGCATCCTAAACGTGGCTATTGGACTTTTGTCTAGTCACACTAGTGCAAAGACATTTGCAGCACGTCTGTCTGCATTGCACACTCCAACTCATTATAACTAAGCCATTATACTAGCAAACACTCAGTGTACCTAGTGGCATCCTAAACGTGGCTATTGGACTTTTGTCTAGTCACACTAGTGCAAAGACATTTGCAGCACGTCTGTCTGCATTGCACACTCCAACTCATTATAACTAAGGGCGGCTTTGCACGTTGCGACATTGCACGTGCGATGTCGATGGGGTCAAATCAAAAGTGACGCACATCCGGCGTCGCAGTCGATATCGCAACGTGCAAATCCTTTTTGATATGATGAACGAGCGCAAAAGCGTCGTTATCGTATCATCGCTGCAGCCTCCGACATTTCCATAATGCCGGTGCAGCGACAGGTGCGATGTTGTTCCTTGCTCCTGCGGCAGCACACATCGCTGTGTGTGAAGCCGCAGGACTGAGGAACATCTCCTTACCTGCCGCCGGCTGCAATGAGAAGGACGGAGGTGGGTGGGATGTTTACATCCTGCTCATCTCCGCCCCTCCACTTCAATTGGCCGCCTGCTGTGTGACGTCGCTGTGACGCCACACGACCCGCCCCCTTAGGAAGGAGGCGGGTCGCCGGCCAGAGGGACGTCGCACGGCAGGTATGTGCGTGTGAAACTGCCGTAGCGATAATAATCGCTGCGGCAGCTTTCACTAGATATTGCACGTGCGACGGGGGCGGGACTATCGCTGCAGCATCGGTAACACATTGTTACCGATGTCGCAGCGCGCAAAGCCCGCCTAAGCCATTATACTAGCAAACACTCAGTGTACCTAGTGGCATCCTAAACGTGGCTATTGGACTTTTGTCTAGTCCCACTAGTGCAAAGATATTTGCAGCACGTCTGCCTGCATTGCACACTCCAACTCATAACTAAGCCATTATACTAGCAAACACTCAGTGTACCTAGTGGCATCCTAAACGTGGCTATTAGACTTTTGTCTAGTCACACTAGTGCAAAGACATTTGCAGCACGTCTGTCTGCATTGCACACTCCAACTCATTATAACTAAGCCATTATACTAGCAAACACTCAGTGTACCTAGTGGCATCCTAAACGTGGCTATTGGACTTTTGTCTAGTCACACTAGTGCAAAGACATTTGCAGCACGTCTGTCTGCATTGCACACTCCAACTCATTATAACTAAGCCATTATACTAGCAAACACTCAGTGTACCTAGTGGCATCCTAAACGTGGCTATTGGACTTTTGTCTAGTCCCACTAGTGCAAAGATATTTGCAGCACGTCTGCCTGCATTGCACACTCCAACTCATAACTAAGCCATTATACTAGCAAACACTCAGTGTACCTAGTGGCATCCTAAACGTGGCTATTGGACTTTTGTCTAGTCACACTAGTGCAAAGATATTTGCAGCACGTCTGTCTGCATTGCACACTCCAACTCATTATAACTAAGCCATTATACTAGCAAACACTCAGTGTACCTAGTGGCATCCTAAACGTGGCTATTGGACTTTTGTCTAGTCCCACTAGTGCAAAGATATTTGCAGCACGTCTGCCTGCATTGCACACTCCAACTCATTATAACTAAGCCATTATACTAGCAAACACTCAGTGTACCTAGTGGCATCCTAAACGTGGCTTTTGGACTTTTGTCTAGTCACACTAGTGCAAAGACATTTGCAGCACGTCTGTCTGCATTGCACACTCCAACTCATTATAACTAAGCCATTATACTAGCAAACACTCAGTGTACCTAGTGGCATCCTAAACGTGGCTATTGGACTTTTGTCTAGTCCCACTAGTGCAAAGATATTTGCAGCACGTCTGCCTGCATTGCACACTCCAACTCATTATAACTAAGCCATTATACTAGCAAACACTCAGTGTACCTAGTGGCATCCTAAACGTGGCTATTGGACTTTTGTCTAGTCACACTAGTGCAAAGACATTTGCAGCACGTCTGTCTGCATTGCACACTCCAACTCATTATAACTAAGCCATTATAATAGCAAACACTCAGTGTACCTAGTGGCATCCTAAACGTTGCTATTGGACTTGCGTCTAGTCCCACTAGTGCTAAGACATTTGCAGCACGTCTGCCTGCATTGCACACTCCAACTCATAGTTACTAATCCATTATACTAGCAATTTATGCTGCCAGTTTAAGGGCCGTAGTTGCATTGTCAGGGATATTTATTCTTTATTATTCTGCTGCTAATAAAGCTAGACCACCGCTGCAATCTACACCACCTCTCAATTTTTACTACCACATTTTCAGTGCACAATCTTGTCGTAATCAACATGAGTGGCAAAATGACAGATGCTGGTGGAAAGGGGAAGAGGCGTGGTGGAAAAGGAAAAAAAGGTTTTGTCCGTGGGGAAGGTGGCAAGGCTCCATTATCATCTGCTGAAGATAGACCATCTACCAGCAAAAGTAAGATGTCTACTACTTACCGTGGACAATCCGATGTGCTCCCTTTTTTACGGACACGAACAACAGGAACAAAGGTAGATGATGGCCAAAAAAGGAAAATGCTTGAATGGATCTCAAGTGGTCCAACAAGTGCCCTCTCAGCCACTTCAAGTACCGCATCCAAAAAACAGCAGTCCTCTGAGTGGTCATCCCAATCAAACTTGCTTTCTCCCAGCTCTGAAGTCTCCATCAGCCCTGCACAATATGGTGGAACTGAGATGGCTGAGTCTGCAGAGCTGTTCAGTCACACTATAGCCTGGGAATCAGAGGTCTGCTCCCAAGCTACAGTGAGTACAGAACATGAAATGGTCTGCAGTGATGCCCAGAACCTTTGTGACTCTGATTCAGGCCGTGAGGACCAAGTTTCTGAGCATAATGTTGACCCTTTGTCACAAACTGTAACACCTGTGGTTATAGACAATGAGGAACATACTGATGAAGATGAGACGCAGATACCCGATTGGGATGACAACTTAAATATTCGGTCAGGGCAAGAAGAGGCTCGGTCTGAGGGGGAGGGGAGTGCAAACACAACAATTGATGATGAAGTTCTAGATCCCATCTACTGTCAACCCACAGTCAGGCACTCGAGGAGGTCAACAGAGGTGGTGGAGGAGGATGCAACTGATGACGAAGTTACCTTGCGCCTTCCTGGACAGAGTCGGAGTACTGGTAGCACGTCTACAACTGCATCCTCAGCCACCGCTCTGCCTCTGAGCACTAGTCGGGGTGGATCAACAGGTCGCATGCCCTCTAAGCCTTGCCTAGCCTGGTCCTTTTTTGACATAGCAAAAGATCGCCCAAATTATGTGATCTGTAAAATTTGTCATGGTTCTATTAGTAGAGGTCAAAACCTCAGCAGTTTGACAACTTCTTCCATGAATCGTCACATGAATAAATATCATATGTCCCGGTGGGAAGCTCACCTTGCTGCAATGCGGCCTAGCGTAGCGAACTATCCACCGCCTGCCCCTTCCAGTGCATCCGCGCGCTCTTCATCTTCTAGGACTGTGGAGACAGCTGTCACACCTGTTTTTCCACGCACAACTTCCACCACTGTAACCGCAACAGGCACTTTGCTTGGTAGGTCGTCAGTTGGTTTGGAAGGGGAAACAAGTGAGTGTGTACAGCTCTCTCAGACATCAATAGCACCAACGTTGGATGAAGGCAACATCATGTCTCCGCCTGCACTTTCCTCACAAACCTGCATTTTTCCAGGGACACCCTACTCAACATCGTCTACACACAGCAGCCAGATCTCTGTCCCTCAGATGTGGTCAAATAAGAGGCCACTTCCTGCGACCCATGACAAAGATAAGAGGTTGACTCTATCCCTCTGTAAGCTCTTGGCTACCGAAATGCTGCCTTTCCGCCTGGTGCAAACACAGGATTTTAGAGACCTTATGTCTGTCGCTGTGCCCCAGTACCAGATGCCCAGTCGCCACTACTTCTCTAAGAAAGGTGTGCCCGCGCTACACCAGCATGTCGCACACAACATCACCGCTTCCTTGAGAAACTCTGTGTGTGAACGGGTGCATTTCACCACCGATACTTGGACCAGTAAGCATGGACAGGGACATTACATGTCGCTGACTGGGCACTGGGTAACTATGGTGATAGATGGTGAAGGGTCTGCTGCACAAGTCTTGTCGTCCCCACGACTTGTGTGTCAATCCTCTGTCTGTCCAAGTTCCGCCACTGCTTCTGCCTCCTCCACCTCATCTGGGTCCTCCACCTCCGCCCCAAGCCTGCCTGGTCAGGCCACCAGCGTTCTCACTGCGCAGAAGGAATCACGCACGCCTCATTACTATGCTGGCAGCAGAGCGCAACGGCATCAGGCGGTCTTTAGCTTGACATGTCTTGGGAATAAGAGTCACACAGCTGAGGAGTTGTGGTCAGCTCTGCGGTCCGAGTTTAATAAATGGTTGTCTCCGCTCAACCTGCAGCCTGGTAAGGCCGTGTGCGACAATGCTGCAAACCTTGGTGCGGCCCTTCGCCTGGGCAAGGTGACACACGTGCCTTGTATGGCTCACGTGTTGAACCTTGTTGTCCAGCAATTTTTAACACACTATCCCGGCCTAGATGGCCTTCTGAACAGGGCTGTCTGCTCACTTCTGCCGTTCAAGCGCCGCAGCTGAGCGACTTGCATCGCTCCAGAAGTCTTTCGGCCTGCCGGTTCATCGCCTGAAATGTGATGTGGCGACACGCTGGAATTCAACTCTCCACATGTTACAGCGACTGTGGCAGCACCGCCGAGCCCTGGTGCAATACGTCATGACGTATAGCCTGGGCCAACGAGATGCAGAGGTGGGGCAGATCACCCTGATGGAGTGGTCTCAGATCAAGGACCTATGCACCCTTCTGCACAGTTTCGACATGGCGACGAATATGTTTAGCGCTGACAATGCCATTATCAGCATGACAATTCCAGTCATTTACATGCTGGAGCACACGCTAAACACTATTCGGAGTCAGGGGGTGGGACAACAGGAAGGGGAGGAACTACAGGAGGATTCATATGCGCAAGGGACAACAACATTACCAAGGTCCAGACGTTCATCATCACCAACGCGGCAGGCATGGGACCATGGGGGACAGGGATCAACAAGGGCGCATGGTAGCAGGCTAAATGTTGAGGAAGGTGCAGGACAACATAAAGAAATGGAGGACGAACTGTCCATGGACATGGAAGACTCAGCGGATGAGGGAGACCTTGGTCAAATTTCTGTTGAAAGAGGTTGGGGGGAGATGTCAGAGGAAGAAAGAACGGTTAGCACCTCTATGCCATAAACACAGCGTGGACTTGGTCCGCATGGCTGCGCAAGACACATGAGTGCCTTTTTGTTGCACTACCTCCAACATGACCCTCGTATTGTCAAAATTAGAAGTGATGATGACTACTGGATTGCCACACTATTAGATCCCCGGTACAAGTCCAAATTTTGTGACATAATTCCAGCCATAGAAAGGGACGCACATATGCAGGAGTATCAGCAGAAGCTGTTACTCGATCTTAGCTCGGCTTTTCCACCAAACAACCGTGCAGGTGCAGGGAGTGATTCTCCCAGTTGTAACTTGCCAAACATGGGACGGTCTCGTCATCTTCAACAGTCTACCCGTACCAGTAGGACCGTATCTGGTGCTGGTAACAGCAATTTTATGGAATCTTTTCATAATTTTTTTAGACCCTCCTTTGCAAGGCCACCAGAGACAACAAGTCAGACACATAGTCAACGGCTGGAGAGGATGATACAGGAGTATCTCCAAATGAACATCGATGCCATGACTTTGCAAATGGAGCCTTGCTCATTTTGGGCTTCAAATCTAGAAAAATGGCCAGAGCTATCCAGTTACGCCTTGGGGATTTTGTCGTGTCCAGCTGCCAGCGTTGTCTCTGAACGTGTCTTCAGTGCTGCTGGGTGTGTGCTGACAGATAAGCGCACGCGTCTGTCCAGTGACAATGTGGACAGACTGACGTTCATCAAAATGAACAAGTCATGGATCCAGAAGGAATTTACTACCCCTGTGTCATCCTGGGGAGAGTAAATGCTTGTGGATTTGGAATGTGCTTGATGCAAATCAAAACATCCTGTTTGCAACTAGGGCACAAGTGCTGCCACTGAAAGGGGTGGGTGTGTGTGGGGCCCAATTTTTGGAAAAAAGGGAGACTCCGCTTGGAGTAACCCTTGCTTGCTGTGTTTTTTAAAAGGAGCCAAGATGAACAAGTCATGGTTCAGCAAAGACTTTTACCTACCCCGGTGTCATCCTGGGGACGGTTAATTATGGCGTATTTTTGAATGTGCTTGATGCAAATCTAGCTGTGAAGTGTACAACTGGGGCACAACTGCTGCCACTGAAGGGGTGGGTGTGTGTGGGGCCCAATTTTTGGAAAAAAGGGAGACTCCGCTTGGAGTAACCCTTGCTTGCTGTGTTTTTTAAAAGGAGCCAAGATGAACAAGTCATGGTTCAGCAAAGACTTTTACCTACCCCGGTGTCATCCTGGGGACGGTTAATTATGGCGTATTTTTGAATGTGCTTGATGCAAATCTAGCTGTGAAGTGTACAACTGGAGCACAACTGCTGCCACTGAAGGGGTGGGTGTGTGTGGGGCCCAATTTTTGGAAAAAAGGGAGACTCCGCTTGGAGTAACCCTTGCTTGCTGTGTTTTTAAAAAGGAGCCAAGATGAACAGATCTGGGATCAGGAAAGACTTTGCTACCTAACCCGGTGTCATCCTGGGGACGGTTAAGGATGGCGTATTTTTGAATGTGCTTGATGCAAATCTACCTGTGAAGTGTACAACTGGGGCACAAGTGCTGCCACTGAAGGGGTGAGTGTCTGTGTGGCCCAATTTTTGGAAAAAAGGGAGACTCCGCTTGGAGTCACCTTGCGGTGTTTTACATGATTTTAGAAGGGCGTGCCATGCCTATATCTGTGTCTCCTCTTTTTCCTTGTCCTGCTCTTTTGTTTTTGCATGAGTATATGTCCTTGTCACTTTTTCATGTGTTTGTGTTGTGTTGTGAGTTGTTTGTCACCTTTTCGACACCTTTGAGGGTGTTTTCTAGGTGTTTTTTATGTGTTTGTGAATGCCTGCCATTGTTTCCTATGCGGTTCGAGTTCGGTTCGTCGAACGTTCGACGAACCGAACTCGAACGGGGCCTCCGTTCAGCGAACCAACCTCGAGCCGAACCGGGACCGGTTCGCTCATCTCTATTTAAGAGGCTAGATAAGGAACAGAGGTGGGTGAAGATGAGGTCCAGAGCATGGCCATGATCCTAATATGAAAAATTTCAGGAATACATATTTTAGAAAATACATACAGTGCTGGCCAAAAGTATTGGCACCCCTGCAATTCTGTCATATAATAATCAGTTTCTTCTTGAAAATGATTGCAATCACAAATTCTTTGGTATTATTATCTTCATTTATTTTGCTTGCAATGAAAAAACACAAAAGAGAATGAAACAAAAATCAAATCATTGATCATTTCACACAAAACTCCAAAAATGTGCCAGACAAAAGTATTGACACTCTTAGCCTAATACTTGGTTGCACAACCTTTAGCCAAAATAACTGCGAACAACCGCTTCCGGTAACCATCAATGAGTTTCTTACAATGCTCTGCTGGAATTTTAGACCATTCTTCTTTTGCAAACTACTCCAGGTCCCTGAGATTTGAAGGGTGCCTTCTCCAAACTGCCATTTTGAGATCTCTCCACAGGTGTTCTATGGGATTCAGGTCTGGACTCATTGCTGGCCACTTTAGTAGTCTCCAGTGCTTTCTATCAAACCTTTTTCCAGTGCTTTTTGAAGTGTGTTTTTGGTCTTTGTCCTGCTGGAAGACCCATGACCTCTGATGAAGTCCCAGCTTTCTCACACTGGGCCCAACATTATGCTGCAAAATTTGTTGGTAGTCTTCAGACTTCATAATGCCATGCAGTCCAGTGCCAGAGGCAGCAAAGCAACCCCAAAACATCATGGAACCTCCGCCATGTTTTACTGTAGGAACCGTGTTCTTTTCTTTCAATGCGTCTTTTTTTTTCCTGTAAACTCTATGTTGATGGATTTTCCCAAAAAGCTCTACTTTTGTCTCATCTGACCAGAGAACATTCTTCCAAAACGTTTTAGGCTTTCTCAGGTAAGTTTTGGCAAACTCCAGCCTGGCTTTTTTATGTCTCGGGGTAAGAAGTGGGGTCTTCCTGAGTATCCTACCATACAGTCCCTTACAGATGCTATACAGGTATACACGTCATACAGACACCGACGGATAGTACGGGTTGACACTATTGTAGCCTTGGACTGCAGCTTGAACTTGTTTGGATGTTGTCGAGGTTCTTTATCCACCATCTGCACAATCTTGTGTTGAAATCTCTCATCAATTTTTCTTTTCCTTCCACATCTAGGGAGGTTAGCCACAGTGCCATGGGCTTTAAACTTCTTGATGACACTGCACACCGTAGACACAGGAACTTTCAGGTCTTTGGAGGTGGACTTGTAGCCTTGAGATTGCTCATGCTTCCTCACAATTTGGATTCTCAAGTCCTCAGACAGTTCTTTGGTCTTCTTTCTTTTCTCCATGGTCAATGTGGTACACACAAGGACACAGGACAGAGGGTGAGTCAACTTTAATCCATGTCAACTGGCTGCAAGTGTGATTTAGTTATTGCCAACACCTGTTAGGTGCCACAGGTAAGTTACAGGTGCTGTTAATTACACAATTAGAGAAGCATCACGTGATTTTTCAAACAGTGCCAATACTTTTGTCCACTCCTTTTTTTATGTTTGGTGTGGAATTATATCCAATTTGGCTTTATGACAATTTTTTTTTTCATTGAAGACAAATTAAATGAAGATAATAATACCAAAGAATTTGTGATTGCAATCATTTTCAGGAAGAAACTGAGTATTATATGACAGAATTGCAGGGGTCTCAATACTTTTGGCCAGCACTCTTATGGGTAAAACTTTATATATCTTTATATAACTGGATAATGGCCCCCTGGCCTCCATAAATTCAGAGGTATTTTTGGTTGGCTGAAGGGAGGTGAACTCTGTTAAGAGAATTTTTAGTGTATGTGCACACAGGATCTTTTTCAGCTCTTTTCTGCCTGGAACATGACGAAAAAAGTGCTAAAGAATGTACAAATGAACAGCAATGTAAACACAACTTGCAGTGCATGTGTTCAGTTTTTTTAAGTTTCTTTAAATTTCTTAAGCTTTTCAAAGACGTAAAGTGGTTAAAAAAAGTCAGTCCACTATTACCACTATTAAAACACACTATTAAAACAGACAATATAAAAAAAAATGCTTGTGTAAAAGACACTGCAAGAGATATGTGAAAGGATGCTTGAGAAAAAAACATGGCCCACATTTTCCTAAAGCATCTTTCTATGGCAACAATTTTGCAGGTACGCTAGCGTCTAAAAAGACATACCCTTAAAATGCTTTGCACCTGTAAACTAAAAGAGAGATTTGTCAATTAAAGTGTTTGTTTTTGTTAATGTATGTATATTAGGAAATGTATATGAATATCCAATATTACCCAGCTGTAGAAAAACTATGGACTGTATATCTCCATGTTACACATAGATCTCAATGGTGTATACACTGGTAAACTAAAGTTAAAGCAACATAGAACTATTTGTTTTCTGGATATAGTTACCCTCTTAAAGGAGTTTTCATTATTTATATTTTTTGAGAGAGAATTCTGGAATATAATCTTCTATTTTATATTGCTGGTTTTCAAAAAAAAAAAAAACAACAAATAAACATTACATCCTATTATCATGTGCTAATCATAATAATGCTATAATAAACATGTGTGATGCTGATATCTATAATTTTTTAAATCCTGATTTACAACACTGATGTTTTGCCAAACAAAATTGTTTTCTAGGAACTTTTCCAATATGAGTCTGTGTAAAATATCTATCATTAAATAAAAGTAGATGAAAAAGCCTAAATAAAATACTAGATTTTTTAATATTAATATAATGGCTGCCAAACGCAGTGACTCTTGTGGTTTAAAATTGTGTCTTTAATACATTTTGGTCATGTTAAATTAGGAAGCTAACTAGCGAAAAAAAAAATTCCAAGTGGGGTCCACATTAGCAATTTAAAAGGGTACTCCCATCTCCAAGATCTTATCCCAGTATGTAGTAGGTATAATAATAATGATATTAGCAAATACCTCCAATTAGAAAAGTAGTATAGTTCTCTTGATATATCCATGTTTTTTACCTCAGCTGCAGGCATTGCAGCTTAGGTATCCATGATTACAACCACGAGCAACTAACTAACTGTAACTATATGAGTGGATATAACAATTGATACGTAAGCTCCAATGTCCTCTACCTGATTCTGATTAACTCCACATAAAGTTTACCTGTTTTAGTATGATTTTTCTGACATATAAAATTATTTTAAAAAAAGACGTGCGGTCCACTCTAATTTTCATCCCCAGACATGATAATGCCAGCTGGGGGCTGGTAGTCTCAGCCTGCAACCGCCCGGTATTGCCGCATCTATTTGATGTGGCAATCCCGGTGCAATACCGTCTCTTCTCGATTGCCCTGGAGCGGTGGCAATCGGGGTAATTAGTTGTTAATAGCAGCGCACAGCTGGTACTAAGCCCTAGGTTAGTGGGATAGCACAGGCATCTATGAGATACTTGCATCACACAAACCTGTACATGAATGGAAATAAACACAGACACAGAGAAAAATCCTTTATTTGGAATAAAATACAAAACACACCCTCCTTCACCTCTTTATTAACCCCCAACACCCTGCAGCTCCTGCGTAATCCACACGAGGTCACACGCTGCTTCAGCTCTGCTAGATAGCCAGCGACAATGACAGCCACGATGACTGCACGGCAAGCAGATACTGTCAGAGGCTGGGGGATCGTCTGTCTACAACCAATCGCAGATGAGAGGATGGCCGGTGGGTGGGGAAAACACGGAAAGCTGTGTGTATACGATGCACAGTACAGGAAGTGAATGTGCGACCCGAAAGCAGTGTGCCACCATGACACCGAGTCTAAGTAAGTATGAAACAATGTTTTATTTCTGTTTTTCTTTATTTTTCAATTGTTTTCCCCAGTGCCGGATATGGATCCTGCACCCGGAATTCTGGCTTCGGCACCCGGAAATCTTTAAAACCGCGTGGATACATATTTTTACAGTTCGGATCCGCACAGCCCTACTGGTGAGAGAGAGTGGAGGAGGTGAGAAAGCCACTGGTGCAGGTAGTAGAGTGAGAAAAAGCAAGGAGCCTGACAACCTCTTCTTCTGTGACCGGCTCAAAGACAGAAAGTGAACTTCATGGTATGTGTGAGGGAAGATGATGCATGATATTGGGGGATTGAGTGACCATTTCCTATTCAATATGGACAGTGTTGCCTTTGAAATAATTAGCCAGATTGATAGCACTGAGGTTGGTAACAGGGGCCTACACTTTAGGACTGAGAAGGGAGTGAAAAGTGTCAGTATTTTAGGATTGTTTGATAGTGATGTGAAAAGGGTATTATAAAAGGCTTCTTTGGAAAGGTGAAGAGCAGAGTTGTTTTAAGTATAAATATACTGTATATTGGATGAAATCTTTGGCCAAAAGGAAGTTTTACCGCAGACTTTCGGCTCAACTAGAGCACCGCTGGAGCAAACATGCTTACAGCATGTGCCAGGGTTCCTGACTTCTTTGCTGAGGTGTTTTGTTTGTAGTGGTTGCAGATTCATAAAAGGTAATTTCCATTGTTTTATTATAATGTATCAAAGCTAAGTCAGGATGAGAGTGCCTAGATTAGGGCCAACTATGACTACAAATTCTTCAAAGATTACTGGGTATTTGTTACACATTTGTCCTGGATCTGGGCTCTACTCCTTCCACCCTATCTTGTACTACATGTTCATCTGTGCAAGTAGCTCTGTGTGCACCCATGTGATGAACTTCCTAGGCATATATAAAGGCTTCCAAGACACACTGGGTCTTGATATTAAAACGTTTAGATGGTTTGTGCACAGGAACCTGTCTGAGGTGTTCAAGACGTCTCCTGTTTACCTACAGCTTCCAGTTCTTCAAACATTTCTCCTTGCAGAGACAGACAAGCCAATTTGGCTGCCAGTGAGGAGTCTTATAGCTACTCATACAGCCAGATTAGATATCATACTTTGAACTGGCGAGGTGCAATCACCCCGAAACACTGTATCTGCAAATTGAGACTCTGATCTGGCATAAATCCTAAGTCATATGACGAGGCTCGTTAAAGTGCCACTTTTGACTATTAGGATTGCTACTTCTTAAAGGTGGCACTAGAGTTTGTCTCCTTCCTTCCTGAAGAGACAATTTTAAGAATCATGGACTGTTTTGGGAGAGGTCCTTAAAAGGAGGCGTTATGTTGCCCACCGGTGTGCTACTTCCAATCTGGTCTCCTAGACTTTTTAGTGCTCCATGTTGGGCTTTGCAAGTAACCTGGTGTTCTCCCATGTGATGAACTTTCTAATCCTATATAGGGGCTTCCAAGACTCACAACTGGTTCTTGGTATTAAGACGTTGTTTGTGCATTTCAACCAGTCTGCAGTTTTCAGGAAGTCTCATGTTTGCCTGCAGTTTCTACTAATTCTACAGCCTACAGTTACAATTATACACCACGTGAATACATGCTGGGGTCGATATATAAGGAGCGACAGCCCGATGGGGTAAGATTCTGCCTCCTGACGAAGCCCAGGTGGTGAAACGCGTTGAGGCGTGGTGGCAGGGAGCCGCAATCACTGCTGTAAGGTCTGTATGATTTACTCTGTTGATGTGCAAGCATTTCTGGAATCTGTGTGTGAGGTGTGTAGCTGCAATTTGTGGCGGACGCCATGGCTAGTTTGTGAATCGTGGACTGGCGATCAAATAGCACACACCTCTTTGCCCGTTATAGTGGGTTGGGGTATTTGATATCCACCAGGCTGTCTAATTGATTTATTATTTGTGAGTGGGTTGGTCTGTACGTGCCCTCTGGCTTGGACTTTATGAGCCAGAGACTGGGGAATTTCCATCTCCCTGATACATTATCTTGGGAGGTACGGACTAGTTAAAATACAATATGTGTCTTAGACCATGCCCCCATACATGTTCTGCTGTGGCTCGGAATTCTGGTGGATTGTGATATAATGTGATATTTACCCTCTACATGTGGCTTGCCAGTTACATGGTGACGGAGGAGACCAAAGGATGCTGACAATTATTTACTGTAATTCGCTCAATCCACTAGGATAATAAAGTATATAGTCAGTGTTGACCTTTGGTCTCTTTCTGTCATTTTGTATGTAAATTACTTCCACGCATACAGTGACCTTTGATGCAGTACAATTGTATGTAGACTAATGATCCCTGATCACTAAGATTTTTTCTATTTATGTGAGGGATTTTGTCGGTTCCAACCCATCTTCTCCCCAATGAATGGGAGTCGCAGTTGTATTTCTCCTTGCCTTGCTGTGCCGTTTTGTCCATATATGTATTTTTAATAATTTTGTCATTAATAAAAATGTATCTTTTAAGGAATATTAGCATCATATGTATTTTTCTTTAGGAAATAAGTGGTTTCATTGTTAGATAGGTGCAATCCTGACTATAGTAAACAAAATATGTGGTATGTGTGGTTACATAATTCTACAGCCTGTCTGCAGCTTCCAGTTCCACAGTTACCTACAGTGAGGAAATATTTGATACACTGTTGATTTTGCAAGTTTTCCCAACTACAAAGAATGGAGAGGTCTGTCATTTTTATCGTAGGTACACTTCAACTGTGAGATACGGAACTCTTCTTTGTGTGTGACTGTGGTTTTTACAATGTCTTCCTGGACTTTATAGTTTCTCCACAGGTTTGTCTGCTACCTGTCTGCTGCTTGCATGAAATCTTCCTGGCTGCCTGTAGCTTCCATTTCCGCAGTTACCTACTTGCCTGTCGTTTACAGGAAGCACTGCCTGCCTGCAGTTTTGAGCGTCAACTATCTGCCTGCCGGTCTCCAGTTCCCCTGTTGTCTGTGCCTTGCATGCTTCACCCATCTGCTGCACCAACACTTGTGACCCATATGCCCACCCGGACCTTGAGCTTAGAGGATTTTCCTCACCTAGTGAGTGTGTAGTATCCCACGGGGCAGGTGTTTTAACCTACTTGTAGCCGGGCCCGGGGTGCAGATCCTCTGTGTCGTTACGGGGCGGCCTGGCCCGGTTCTGTTGCCCCGAGGCGTACATTAAGGAGAATAGGAGGGTGGCAGGGACGATGGAGGTGGTAGTTGGAGGTTTAGGATAGTTTTTTAAGGTGATCGTGACGCCACCTGTGGTACGTGGCCATGGATGGGGGCCACCGCTGCAGGGTCTCTCACCAGGGCAGATGTTAAGTGCAGCCAGGATGGTGTCACTCCCCACAGGCAGAGCGGAATTACCCTGGGGAGGATGATGGAGGATGGGGGTGGTGGTAGTCCCTGTTGGCACCGCAGCGCTGGACGTTGGCTCCGGTTAAAGGAGAGGCAGAGGCAGGGGCTGCGGGTTCCAAGTCTTTTACTCACAGGTAGTTCAGGCGCTGCCCCAGAGTACTGATCTCTGCAACGATGGGCTCCAGCCAATCCCGGATCAGTCGGCGGTCACCGCCAGTGCCCGTGAAAGTCTGTTAGTGAAGTATCCCTCAGTTGCTATCCGGAACCTGGGCCGAGCCTCCTGCTCCAAGCCACGAGCCCACGAAGAGAGAGACACTAACTCCAGTTGTCAGTGCTAGGTGTTCTCCCAAGCTGTGCCCAGGAAGGTTCTATTTGAAGTGTGATGGTTGCTGGTTGCGCCTACTTCTACCCCATGTGGTTTCCGCCCCCATTAGTTGTCCTAGCGACTGGGGAAGTCCCATGCTTCATGATGGCTGGCTCCCCTGTCTGCCCTAGTCCAACCCCCTGTGTGGAAGCACCTGCTGTTGTTTGTGTGTGTTTTGTGAAGGCACCGGCAGGTTAATCCCCTCCTGACACGGGATAGATATTAACCCTTAAAAATGATAACAGAGAGTAGTAGAGAATGGGTTTCACAGCCGCGCCAAAAGACTACTGGATTCTTCTCAGATTAATGTTTCTTTTATTTCATAACAGGTCAAGTCTACGCGTTTCAGGAGAACACAGCTCCCTTCTTCAGGACAAACCAGCAAAGAATCATCAAATCTGATTTGATGATTCTTTGCTGGTTTGTCCTGAAGAAGGGAGCTGTGTTCTCCTGAAACGCGTAGACTTGACCTGTTATGAAATAAAAGAAACATTAATCTGAGAAGAATCCAGTAGTCTTTTGGCACGGCTGTGAAACCCATTCTCTACTACTCTCTGTTATCTGCCTCATGGGGACCGCTGCCGGGACTTGGTGTTACATGCTGCTATAGGTGTTGTGACTGTCACAACCCGAATTGGTGAGTAGGATTATTCTTTGCTTCACCCTATATATATTGGGGTAAGACCCTATTGCGCTTTCTTTTTCCACAGTTTTCACCCTTAAAAATGATGTAATTCCCTGTTGCACCTGAAGCCCGGGGTGGCACATGTGCCATAATAGTATTGATGCACGTACATTTCCGTAAATATGGTAAAGAAGATAAAAACGTTGTGGTTGGGTTTTTACAAAAGACCTAAAACTCGATAAAGAGAAACAAAATCAAACAAATAAGTAAAAACAATTCCAACGTCACATGTCTATGTGTAATAAAAATATGTGAACCTTTGCTTTCAATATCAGTTGTGACCACTTTGTGCAGTAATAACTGCAATCTAATGTTTCGATAATTGTTGATTAATAGAGATGAGAGAATTTATTTCACTGGAATTAAATTCTCAAATTTGACAAAAATTTGTATTCTTCTGAATATGGATTTTTGCTGCTCTCTCTACGCAAATTTTGCAAAGCGGCAGCTAACTGCAATAGCTATTTTGCTAAACCAAAGAGGGAAAACAAACAGTTTAAAAAAATTCTTGCTTTAGAGATAAACCGTTTTGCAGTCCGATCCTTCATATCGCTTTGTTTCTCCTTCCTCATATTGAACACATTCTCTTCAGCCTCTTCTCTCCAGGCCAAGTCTTTCAACTTAACTAGGCCTTGGACAGGTGCCGACTACATTTTCATTTGCTTCTCTCAATATTCTAATGAGAGATGCAGATGATAACTTCGTCAGCAAGTGACCACAACTATAGAAAACACATAGCTGTGGGCACGTAACCTCTCACTTGCTTTGGAAATAGAAGGGAATCCTGACAGTGTGCACATTGCACAATGTTTGTATTTCGCAAGCTACAGTTACATAGATTCTTTGAACAAATGTCTCTTCATTTGAGAAGACCCCTTTAAATTATACTAGTTTGGAGCAATTAGAGCTGAGGTAATCAATACTAATGTACCGTATTTTTCATTTTATAAGACGCACCGGATTATAAGACGCACCCCAAATTTAGAGATAAAAAAAAGGTAAAAAAAATAAAAATGGAGTCCGTTTTATACTCCGATGTTGTCTTACCGGAGGGGGGCAGCAGTGGTGGTGAAGCATGGTCACATGAGGCAGAGGTTGTGTTGGCAGCTGCGGCGGGTCCGTGGTGGCAACGGTGGTCTGTGGCGGTAGCAGCAGCCGGTCAGTGGCGTCAGCAGTGGTGTGTCAGTAGTGGCAGCAGCGGCAGCGGTGCGTCAGTGGTGGAGCAGGCCAGTGCGGTGAGTGTCCCAGTTTGTCCACGGTCCTGGTTCAAATATTGGCGCCCGGAGCGGCGCATGCACAGATGGAGCTCTCATCCAAGGGCTCCGTCTGCGCATGCGCTGATATGCCTCCCCCGCGCTAGCAGCCGGGCTGCTGCTCGTTCCGGATCCGCGGTGTTTGGAGGGGTCTCCGTACCCGGGGGTCGCGCGGCCACTCGATCAAGGAGGAGAGTATGTACAGGGGGGTTAGAAGTTCGTTGTATTTAGACGACTCTGGTTGGCACAGGAGGTGCAACTATTTATAATATACAAGTTTGTGTTGGTCACGCCAGTCCTGTGACCTTAGTCCATATTTATATTTTATAGGTGTATAAATAAGTAATGGAGCCCATGTACCGGTGTACACTTTGAAAAGGAATTTGGTTGTTAATCATGTAACTTCTTTGTTCATTTTCAATTATTTACTCAAACTCTCATTTGCTGATATCTTTATGGAAAAAACAAACTGAAAAACAATAAACGAAAACCCAGATACCTAACAGTTCTATGGCATCGTAAAACTACTGGCATTATAACATTTTTCAACATTCCTGGTGCCGCACACTGGGAGGCAGGTAGTCGACTGTGGCAGCTGGCACAACCTGCTCATTCACTATAGCAAGCCGTTTCCCATCAAGGGCGTACCAGCCCCGCTCACCCCAGTGCTGCGTGTGACTACCTCCCCCGGCTCCAGATTCCAGCCCGGGTGATCCCTCGGAAGGTGCTGCTCAACATCTCTTCGAGCCACAAACACCTCCTCAGAGAGATTCTCTTCCAAAAGGAAACCCTATCCCCTCTCAGGGTTAAAATGCCGTACGAGGCCCCTTCTTGGTGGGCCCCAAACACGAAATGTGGCTTTCCTCAGATTCTCCTTTTCCCTTTGTGTATGGGCAATTACCTCCCACTGCCGTTCATCTGGAGGGGTTGTCGCTGGTATCAGTGATTGCTGGTGTCGTCTCCAGTAGTAGTGTCCGGCCTCAGCTCCCTAGCTGGTTCTGGCTTTATCTGGACTTTTGCGGCCCCAACAGCCGTCGAGATGCCACACGGTAGTGGAACCGGTGATTCTGCAGGCTCCGCTTCCGTGGCTGTTAGTAGACAAACCGACTGCTCCACAGCCGGTGTTGCAGGGTCTGGGTGCTTGGCCTCTGAGGACGGGTCCGGTGAGGCGGCTGGGTCTGGTCTGGCCGGTGTCTGGATGACCGCTGTCGTGACTGAAAAGAGGGACGTGATCAGGATCTCCACCGCTGGGATTTTTTGTAACTGCACCGAAGGTTCCGCTGCCAGGGTTGGTTTGGGCAGCTCGCCATCCGCCGAGGACGGGGTAGGTGATGGTGGTGTGCTCACCGTGAGCGGGGGCAGTCCGGATCCCTCAGCCACTGTGGCCGGATTTGGGCAATCAGTAGGGACTAGGTAACCGCTTACCCTCTCTTCACGTGGGATTTCGATCTCACAGGCCACCGCCAGGCTCCTCATCTCTTCCTTCCCTCCAGTGGTTTAGTAAAAACAGGAACTGCGTCCGCATTCTCCTGCACAGCTGCTCTGTTTCTTCCTCTATCCATGTCGCAGTCCCAGGGACAGCAAGTTCTGGGGACCAGTCTCGCTCCGCCATCTTGCCATTGCGTCTTCCAGGAACATTGTCGCAGAGTCCTGGCGTCCCTGCTCCACTTCTGCTCTCTTTACATTCTGGCACGCCCCCTCGGTCTTTTCGCAGCACTCTTTCGCTCGCTGTGGCCCTCTGGGAATTTTCGGTTCCGGTCTCACAAGCAAGACGAAGGGTGGGGCTTAGGCTTTGCGCGCTCTCTCAGGGAAGACAGCGTTTTAGCGTTAAAAGATGGCGGACAATGGAAGAATTGGCGAGAAAAGGACTCTTGACTCGAGGTTTCGGCTTTCAAGGCGCACGTCACCCAGGTAAGTGGGTCCTGTTCGCAATCCTGTTTGTGACGCCAGGAAATTGAGGTGTGCCGTCCCCGTGATAGCAGCCGGGCTGCTGCTCAGATCCGGATCCGCGGTGGCTTGAGGGGTCTCCGGACCCGGGGGTCGCACGGCCACTCGATCAAGGGGGGGGGGGGGGAGTATGTACAGGAGGGTTAGAAGTTCGTGACGCCACCTACGGTGCGTTGAAAGATAGGGTACCACCGCTGCTGTTCGGGACGCCTGGTGGCGGTGGTAAGGCAGCAAGATGTTTAGCCCCTCTGTGGGTAGGGAGTTTTTGCCCCGGTTGCCCGGTGAGGATGGTGAAGGGGTGCCTTCGGGTAGGAAAGGGTTTCTGCGTACTCACTCAGTCCAAGAATACTGACACCGACAGCTTGTAAACCAGAATTCTGAGCACCTCTGCAGCAGGGAGGGAGTATGGGTGAATCCATGCCCTTTGGTGTTGCTTGCTAGCCTGTGACCTTTTCCGTGGCACCTTCTTCACTATTTGGACCCTATAGTGTGGAACTAGTTGGGTCCCGCTCACCTGTGTGGCTAACGGAGTGAGCTTGCTCTCAGGCTTCATGCTCGGGATTTTCTGGACTGTATTTGGGAAAGTCCTATCCCATCATTGCGCTAGTACTCCAATTTTGGTGCGGGTGAGGGATGAATCCTGAAGACTTCACATCCGTCGGGTAAATTACCGGGCTGCGTGAAGCTACTTCCCGGCCTAGGGTCCACGTACCCCGGCGTGCCCTGGCCCCTGCCTGGAGATGGCTCAAGGCCGCCAGCTGCCCTCCTCGGCAGATCCGTGCCCCTTGACACGATCCTTTGCGACCGGGGTTCCAGCTTCCACCAGGCCCAGACCAACGTCTGCCACCTAGTATTCTACAAGGAGCCCAGCTCCTGACCTCCTCTCTCCTCTCCTTTCTCTCTACCCAGTGACACTTCTCACTTTCCCTTTCCAACCCCCTAAGTGGGTGGCCCTATTCCCTTAAGACCCCCCAATGGCGTGTCTGGTGAGTGTGGTGCAAAGTGTTCCTAGGATTTTGACTGGCTTGTCTCTTAGCAACACCAACAGACACGGATCCGTAACCAAGGAGGATGCGGATACTGTGCAAAAGGGCAGATTGCACAATACCCTGTGATGACCTGATAGGCCAGGGCGTCACACTGACTCCCGGAGCGGCGCTTGAACAGATGGAGCTCTCATCCAAGAGCTCAATCTGAGCACGAGCTGACTCCCGGCGCCATCATTTGAAACTGGGACTGCGGACACACTGGGACACCTGCCGCACAGCCACCGCTGTCCGCACAGCCAGCAGGCCGCCCACCCACCTGCACAGAGAGGCAGCCAACCTCCAGGACAGAGAGGCAGCCAGCACCAACAGGCACCCGGTTGCCCGTATGCAGTCACAGGCACCCGGCCGCCCGAACGCAGCCGGTCGTCACACAGACAGCTCCCCGGTAAGCTATATTCAGATTTTGTTAGACGCACCCCTAATTTTCCTCCCAAATTTTGGGGAGGAAAAGTGCATCTTATAATCCGAAAAATGCGGTAATTGAATTTGCTCTGAAGTTCAATTTGCACAATTCTAGCAAATTTTTGGCTAGTCAGCTGCCATTTGCTGGATTTTGAGGGTTTAACAAACACAATAAATTCTCATACTATCCTCTCATTGGCCCTTATACCTGTCCCACTGTTGGTCTCGTACAACAACTGGCAAGTGTACATATGAACTAAAAATCTCTAGGCTTTAAGGGAGTGATGGGTCCAGCTCATATCAGGAACTGCAATGTCTGCTCCTTGCGTATTCAAAATCATGTGGGGGTTTGGGCTTGCTGGCCCTGCCAACTGGAGGAGACCGCTTGCTGAGCTGCCTTCTGCTTTAACATTGTCCAGTCAAATGTGTAGTCATATTTGTGATTCAAAGTTCTGAACAGAATTCGGAAGAGTGGCCTCAGATACATGTAGTCTGGTGCCTCCTCAAAACGCAATCCACGACAATAGTTGAGATACATAGCAAATTCTGCAGGAAATCCCTTACACAAAACCTCAACATGAGTAGACATCTTCTTTTAACTGATCTTTTCGGCTTTTTTTTAATTCTAGGTTGCAGCCTTCAATCCTTGCCAAGGAAGGTTGGTTCTGTTGAAATACAATAGTACATATCCTAGAGACTTCATGTCATCGGGACGACTTTGCTCAATTCCTAAGTGGGCATTGATACTGGCATAGTGAGCTATGCCAGTCAAGTTTTTGTCTTCTCTGTAAGGTATGTACTGCCTTGTTCTGTTGTCTCTGTACATTTTGGCCAGACCAAAGTCTATAAGGAATAACTGGTTTAATCCTGAGAAAGATGGGTCCTGAGAAGTACTAACTGTCAAGCTTCTTTTCCTCTTCCCCACCGGAGATTTGAAACAGTTATAACAATGTCGGCCGATGCCCATTAGGAAGTTGTCTGGTTTGATGTCTCTGTGTATAAAGTTTTTTGTGTGTACATATTCAATTCTACTGATCATCTGGTCTGCTAACCTTAGCACAGTTTTCATAGTGAACCTGCGTGAACAAAAATTGAAAAGATTTTCGAGACTTGGCCCCAGCAAATCCATGACAACGGGAATGGTCGAGTCATTAATGAAGACTTTAACTAAACCCCCCACCATTACCTTCCCTAAAATAAAGAGACTGCACACCAATATGGATTTTATTGGCCACAGCAGCCTTTATTGTAACAAAACAACAGAAATAACAGAAATATACTCAACAGAATTGAAGGGTGGTCCTCGAAGCCCCAAAAACCTGCCGACGGGTATTCTACCCAAACTGTAGCCAGACTGATGTTTTACCCCCAGCCGCTCAAGCACCGGCTCTGAGGCACCAGTTAACCAACAACCTGGCCTCATCTGAACACACGCCCCCAACCTGCGGCCCACCAGGCCTACCACAGGATTCTTCTACCCGCCGGCATGTAAAGAGTCCACATGAGGGGTGCAGAACCTTACGGGTCCCCCCCCACCGTTCCGCCACAAACCCCAAATTCCAACTTCGAGGACCCTTCTCCCCTACGCTATGCTGCTATGACAAGAAAAGAAAAATTGTGAGGGTGGGTGGGAGATTGTTCTGTTTTCTGTGCCCAAAATGGATGACCCCACTAACTGACCACCCCTTATAAACCCCTTAATTGTTACTACCCTCACTAACTACACCCCCAATGCGCACAATTCAAAATCCTCTCTTTCCGTCCCCTCTAAATATATTTAACCCCTGCCTAACCCCAATCACTTAATCCCTCTTTTATTAGCGTCCTAACCCAGTCATGTCGGCCTCCCTTTTAAGGCTGGGCCCAGTCCGGCCTCTCTTGACTAGAACATTGTAGTCCTTTTCCTGTCCATACTACCTGATGTGCGGTATCCCCACGCCAGTGGCTCCAAAGTGGAGTTTATCATCAGAGGGAAATACAAGATGGTGTGGAAGATCAGCTCCGGCTCCTTCGGTGACATATACCTGGCAATCAACATCACTAATGGCGAGGAGGTCGCTGTAAAGTTAGTCACAGAAAGCTCGCCATCCTCAGCTGTTGTACGAATGCAAATTATATAAGATTTTACAAGGTGGCATGGGGATACCGCACATCAGGTATATTTTGGCTCTTATATATTTTTTTAAAGGGGTGTTCTCAAGTTCTAAAGTCATCTCCTATTCACTCCTCAATGTATAACGGGTATGATATAGGAGAGGAAGAGCCTGATGGTAGGGAGCAGAGATTGGGACACCTTCTTACAATAATCTGTGTCTGGTCCCTAAGCTACCCTAACGTCCCTATACGAGTCCTTCCCTCATTGCCGTCACATGCCTAGTCCCATACTGTCTCTCCACTCACCCTGACAAGGCTGTTTAGTACATTAAACGTCACCACTACAGGAACGACACACAGGGGAAAGAGAACAGATATGTGGGACATAGACAAAAGGATATACTAATTAACTTAGGCTGCAGATGACACGGCTGAAAAAAAGTTGCAGCAGTGTATCACCAGCAGTTCCTAGAGAACTTCCTCCCTCTAACTTGGTCAGAAACAGATTATATTATATAATATATTATACACATTCTATTACTGGCATCACATGATAGATCATGTGACTATTTAAAGGAAATGGGAGTGGACACAAACTGGCTGCACCAGAAGAACTAACCAGGAGCTGATAGTAAGGAAAATTACATTAACTCTCGCTGCACTAAAAGAAAGCAAATCGCATTTAAAATCCAAAGTCTCACGAGGCAATGTTTTCATGACATGAAATGGCAAGAGGCACAGTCTCAATATAATAGTTTCCTAAAGGGGTTTTCTGGCGTTAAGCTACAAGTCTGCAGTCACTCTCTTTGAATCCTTATCTTGTGTGCACTGTGAAGATTCCCCAGTGCCGTGAGTGACAACTGTGTGACCAGAATTATGTGATTTGCATATAAGTCACATGCCGACAAGACGGTCCCCATCGCCTGACCCCCTGTTCCGTGACCTCGGAGATGTCACATCAACTTCCTAGTCACCCGACATCTTCACCAGCCCCAGTCTCTGTAAGGGACTGGGCTGTGGGTGGAGTTTCACTGACCAGCCTAGCCCATCATCTCCCTGCTCCCTCTTCCTTCACTGCAGAGCGTGCAAGCAGCAGCGGCGCTGGGCTATGACAAGCGGTGAAACTCTGCCCACAGGCCAGTGACCCACGGAGACTGGGGACAACCGCGGTAATGTCAGGTGAACAGAAAGTTGACGTGCCATCACCAGATCCCTGAGGTCACAGATCACGGGGGTTAGGTGATGGGGTAGAGCAGTCCACAATAGCGCCGCTCACAGGCACTATTGGCAACACAAGTATTTGAGAGAAACCTTGTTTCTCAACATAATATCATTGTGGCCAATAATGAATAAGGGTGAACCACTTCTTTAAGACTGGACTACCACTTTAAAGGAAAAAAATGATTAATATACTGTATTTCCTCCTTTTAAAGTGGTGTTCTCAAGTTTAAAAGTTGTTCCCTTCCTGTAGCCCCCAGTGACCAGTGATCCCGATAATGAAGTGCAGGCTGATCATGCGCACTGCCTCTCCTTACATTCCAAACTGAGTGCCAAAGATCAGCACAGCAGTCGGTAATCTCTGGTGCGCCCATTAAGAATTAATGGAGCGGTAGTGTGCATAATCGACCCACTACTCCATTCATAAGGCTCTTCAGAGCTGCAGTTCTCAGGATTAGTGTGATCAGCAGCAGTCGGACCACTAGGGATTGGAAAGTTATCCTTTAACCCCTAAAAATTGGGGATAACTTTTAAACTTGAGAACACCCCTTTAAATGGAGGAAATACAGTCTATTAACTGCTTTTCCTTTAAGAAATTATTACATTGATATTGAACATTTTGCCATTTCTGGTCATCATGAACCAATGAGAAGTTCATCACGGTAACTTCTAGCATTTACTCTATTAATCTGCAAGTATATCGACTTTTTGCTAAAGGCTTTTTTAGCTATTGAAATATTGATTATATATGCTTTAGCAAAATTCAACACAGACTTAAAAAGTAAAAAAGTCCAGTTCGGAACCGGACTTGAATCTGAAACGTTATTTTTACACTCCACAACCAATCACAGACAGTGTCACAGACGGTGGGCGAGTGAAGCGCTGAATATGCATGAGAGCTAATGATTGGACCCAGAAGCAATGTGACAGCTCCGTGGGAGACTCTTTAAGTATAATTCTTCTGCTTTAATTTATATTTAGCTTTCTTTTAACTTAGTTTTTTTTATCCAAACAGTAACACAGACTTCTCTGACTTTTGACTTACAGGGTTACTAATGAGGGGGTCTCCTCCCCATTACTAATCTCGGTTTGATGACAGCTGCGATTTTTGAAAAATCACAGCTGTCATTAACCGTTTATATTACCTGTATTGCCACCACACCAGGGCAATTGGGATGAGCCAGGTAGGTGCTGGAATTGGCACATCTTATGGATGTGCCAATTCTGGGAAGGATGCGGGCTGCTATTTGTAGGCTGTGGATGGCCCAATAACGATCGGCATCCCCAGCCTGCGTATACCAGCCCTCAACTGTCTGCTTCATCTTGGCTGGGTATCAAAAATGGAGGGAACCCCCAATTTTTTTTTTTTATTATTTATTTAAATAATGGAAAAAAAAACGATGGAGTCCATCATATTTTGTTACACAGGCAAGATAATGCACACAGCTCGGAGCTGCAGCCTGTAGCAGGGTATCAAAATATGGGGGACCTTGCAAGATTTTTTTCCAATTATTTATTCATTTTTACATTCCTCTTCCTGATCCAGACAGCTAGTGTGAGGGCAATCAATCAGACGCCAACATAGTGTGAGTGTGGGCGGGTGAAGCAGGACTCAACCAATCACAGACACTGTTACAGAGGGTGGGCAGGGGAAGCAGTACATGCATATTCATGACCTTTAATGATCAGACCAGGAAGAAGTGTGACAGCCGGGAGGAAACTCAGTAAATATTATTCTCCTGCTTTAATAACATCATTTTGTTTTTACTGTGCCTACCAATCACAGTAATGCCAGTAGCAAAGTGGCTACGGCATTACTGTAATTGGCAAGCAATCTCGGCATGTTTAGTGGCTGAAAATCAGGCTCCAAACATGTGGAGAAGGGACTCAAATCTCACAAGGCGAATACCAAAATACTTGTCGAGTAGCGAATATCGCAAATGCAATAATATTTGTCTGAGTAACAAATAGTGCCGATTATATTCGCTCCTCATTATTCATTTTCTCGTGACACCATCCCTTTAGCATGTGCAAAATTGGTCGATTTATTGAATCATGTTAGATAAATTTGCCACATTTGGTCTAATTTTACACAACTTATTGGTTAGCTTACTGTGTGCTAGAAATCTGTACCAAAATTGTAGCGCACTGTGTTGTATGTTAAGCCACCCCACTTTTCAGACAAGCCACAGAAAATACAGAAAATGTCTAAAACATAAATAAAATTGCACGTTATGAACAACTTGCTTTGGTTGCAAAATTCTGGTGCACTTAGTTTAGTAAATTTCACCAACAGTGTTTAACCATAAATCCCATTTATATCTACTTAAAATTTCTTCTTTCCCCTAGGAATATATACAGTAGAATATAATAATAAATGGTGACCATTTATTCCAATAAGTTGTCATTTGTAGTATGTGAATGTACAAAAGCCACCATGATCCTAAAAAACATAGTGATGTATTCAGTTCAAATGATCTAAACTTTACTTTGGTGGTCCCTCATTAAATGTAAAATCTCATAACTAGTATTTTTGCTTATTTAGTCTTACAGCTCTGTCAATGCAATCTCAGGGGTTTTATAGGTTTAATTCATGTAAAATCTCTGACCCAGCAGAAACCCTGCATGACTATATGGTTGCACATAAAGGGATTTTCTACACTCCCCTATTCGATATGCTCTGCTAGTTTAGCATAAATACATCTTAAATCCTCAAGGAAACATTTAATAGTCTATAAAATTGTGCACTCAAGTCAGTGTGTAGTTCCTTGGCATAAAATGTTATGGCCTCAAGTGCCCCCTATGTTTAGATACAAGTGTAATGTATAGCTTCTGCTAGTGCAAGTGCTCTTTAAAGACATTGGATGAAATCATATTACAGCAGTTGGCTCACATCACTCACTGAGGTTTGCCACATAAATAGCAACAAAACAGTTATAGGATGCAGAATTTGTAACACAAAGGAATTCTTTCTTCATGTGTCCTAGCATGGTCTCTGGTACGCTTCACATGCACACTAGCATTATAATATGATTTACATTGGGAAGTATACAATAACAATCCTTTCTGTTTTTTGCCTACGCAAAAGCCAAATAAGAATAAAAAAAAGTGTGTAGACCCTTATAGAATGGTACTTTTAATAATAATATTATTATTATTAGCATTAATGCTGGGCTTACAGTGATTATGTCATGTGCTGCAATCTGCTAAAGAAAATAAGTTAATATAATTGATATCATTAGGGTATGTGCGCACGTTGCTTTTTACCTGCTTTTTTGCTGCTTTTTCTTCTGCGCTGTTTAATGCCAAAATGGATGTGTTCTTCTATTCAAGCAAAGTCTATGGGAATTTGGGTTTCTTGTTCACACTATGTTGTTCAAAATGCTGCCTTTTTGTGGCAGAACTTTAGCAATAAAATGGTATCTACCGCACTTTCAAATCTAAATCATTTTTTTGTGATTTGTGCCTCCATGCCCCCCGTACGAGCGATCGTAACCTGTTAGCAAGTGACGTCACTGCTTTCTCTCTCGCGCGTCAGCTGGCATCACATGTGATGAGTGTTCCTCGGGAAGGATCATTTGTTCTTAGGCACCCGCACCTTAAAGTAACAACCCCTGGTATTCAGCACCCTTTCCGCTGGTAGTATTCTATGCCGCTGCAGTTTTTTAATCCTGCACATAGCTTAGCTAATCATAGAGATTTCTCTTATTAGATTAGCACCATCCTTCACTTGCTGTGCTCCAAGAATCAGTTTCCCAAAAGCCATTCTGACCTTTACAGGTGAGGTCACTGAGTTCACAGACCTGCATCTCCTGGCAGAGATCTCTTTGCCAAGAGATGTAGATTTTGTGCTGAAATGTCTATACCATATTTGTTCACCCAATCTACACTTCCTGGCAAAAAACCCCAAAACGCTTCAAAACACTATGCAGTTTTGATGCGACAATGATGCAATTTTTTTCCAGGAGGTGTAATAATAATATAATAATAATATTTATTCATTTATATAGCGCTGTTAATTCTACAGCGCTTTACATACAATGGTAACACTGTCCCCAATGGGGCTCACAATCTATCAGTATGTTTTTGGAGTGTGGGAGGAAACCAGAGTACCCGTAGGAAACCCACGCAAACACAGGGAGAACATACAAACTCCTTGCAGATGGTGTCCTTGGCGGGATTTGAAACCAGGACCCCAGCGCTGCAAGGCTGCAGTGCTAACCACTGAGCCACTGTGCCGCCCTGTAGCATATGTAAACATTTCAGTAGCAAATCAGCATCTCTAGGTAAAAAAATGCACAAAAACTGTTTTGATGCCGTTTCGGTGTGGTTTTTATCCAAGAGGTGCAAATTTAGTGCTGAAATGTCTGCACCAGATTTAACCTCATAACGACGGCCGTACGACTTAAAGCGGCGGCAAAACAGGGTACTTATTCTGTTCCGCCGCTTTAAAGCGGCGGCCCGAAAAAGCCCTGTAGCGCCCCCCAGCGACCGAAAATCTCGGGGGTTTCAGCTACCGGGGGTAGCTGAGACCCCCCAGATTATGAATCGGGGTGTTTTTTTTGGACCCCGACCATGTGATCGCCGGTATACACCGTATACCGACGAACACATGAAAAAAAAAGAAATGGCCGGTAAAACTGATTTCTTTTTCATCTGACATGATCAAACATGTCAGATGAGAAAGAAATCTAAACCCCTAGTGCCCCCAAAGCCCCCGGTACCGGAGAGTCCCCCCACCCCCACCCCCACCGGACATCCAAAATGGCGCCGAAGCGCACAGAAAACTGCAGCCGCCGCCGGCTCTGCAGTCATTTCCCTCCGATCTGAAATGATCAAACATTTCAGATCGGAGGGAAATGTCCTCCCCCTGACCCCTCCTCCGGTACACCGGAGATCTCTGGTCCCCGGAGCCCCCTCCGGTCTCCAGAGCCGCCTCCCCCCTCCGTAGCGTGGAAGATAGCGGCGCCGCGCGGCCGCATTCATTCTGCTCTTTCACATGCGACAGAAAGGTGCCCCCAAGTCCCCAGGTCCCGCTAGGTCACCCCCCGTCACCCCCCCCCCCCAGCCCCAGCCCCCGGTCATACGTTACCTGTCTGGTGATCCGTCCCGCGATCACGCCGCCTCCTTCTTCAATGCTGGCGGCGCATGCGCAGACAGCGGCTGTCAGCTGGATCCCTGGGACGCTGACGTCGCTGCTGCACAGGCTCTCCACTGTGGACCGGGGGAGAGTGAGTGCAGTAATCAGCAGTCTCTCCATGTGAGGAGTGTGGTCCTCACATGGAGAGACTGCTGTTCCAGAAAATGGGGGGTACGTTCTGTGAGCGTGCCCCTCATATTCTGGAATGAGGTTACTGCAGGTCACTCTGCCCTAAGTTGGACCGGGGCAGTGTGAGTGCAGTAATTCTCAGATTACTGCACCCACACTGCTCATGGAGAGCTTGCTCTTCCAGAAAATGGGGGATACGTTCCCTGAACGTGCCCCCCATATTCTAGAAGATCCAGAGTCGGCGTGGGACGTCCAAAATGGATTACAGCGACCGGAATTTCTTTATTTTCAATAAATTGGTAAAAGAGGAATGTTTCGGGGAGTGTTTTTTCAAATAAATTTTTTTTTTGTCTTTATTTTTTTCTATTACTTTCTGGGTTAGTGATGTCGGGTATCTGTTCAGATGCCGTGACATCACTAACCCCAGGGCTTGATGCCAGGTGACATTACAGCTGGTATCAACCCCATATATTACCCCGTCTGCCACCGCACCAGGGCGCGGGATGAGCTGGGGCGAAGCGCCAGGATTGGCGCATCTAATGGATGCGCCACTTCTGGGGCGGCTGCGGCCTGCTATTTTTAGGCTGGGAAGAGTCCAATAACCATGGCTCTTCCCCCCTGAGAATACCAGACCCCAGCTGTCCGCTTCACCTTGGCTGGTGATCTAATTTGGGGGGGACCCCACGTTTTTTTTTTTTTTTTTAAAAACGCCTGGGGAGCCCTCCAAATTGATCACCAGACAAGGTGAAGCTGTCAGCTGTGGTTTGCAGGCTACAGCTGTCTGCTTTACCCTAGCTGGCTATCAAAAATAGGGGGGACCCCACGTCGTTTATTTTAATTATTAATTTTTTTGGGGGCTAAATACAAGGCTAGGCACCCTTTAGTGCCACATGAAAGGCACTAAAGGGCGCCAGCTTAGAATATGCAGGGGGTGGGACGTTATATATGTTTGACATGTATCCATTCATCCATTGTAGCATTTTAGGCTGTGCGCCCATAATCGGGATTTGCAGCGTTTTGGGCGCAGAGTGTGTCCATAGTGTGTCCCTGTGTCCATAGCGCTGCATTGTGCAGTAGAAGCACAGTGGAAAGATTTTTAGAAATCCCATGCCCAATGTGCTTGCCCAATGTGCTTCTTTTCTCCGCAGCATAAACCGACCTGTGGCGCAGCTTCCCGAGCCTCAGCATGTCAATTTATGCTGCGGCGACAAGAGTGTTCTCTGCAGGTAGCATAGAGCTCCACAGCGGCCTGAACCCAAATCGTGGGCATGGGCAGCTGCGTTCTCCCGTGGACAACACTCACATCTCTGCAGGAGGCTAACACTGTGTACTAGACGCCGTGTCGCTGGATCATGGCCACATAGCCTAAAAGTGAGACATTTGTTGCTACAGCAACATTTTTGTGAAGTACCTGTGGATTCAAAATGCTTACTATACTCCTGAATAAAATCCAGTTTCCAAAATGGGGTCACTTGTGGGGGGTTTCTAATGTATAGGTACCCAAGGGGCCCTGCAAATGTGACATGGTGCCCGCAATTTATTTCAACTTTTCCAGAATTCAAATGGTGCTCCTTCCATTCCAAGCCCTCCCATTTATCCAAACAGAGGTTTTTGGCCACATGTGGGGTATCCCTGTGCTCATAAGACAATGGATAACAACCTGTGGGGTCCACGTTTTGTTGTTGCCTCTTGAAAAAGTGAGAAATTTGATGCTGAAGCAACATTTTTGTGAAAAAAATGAAAATTTTCAATATGGCAACCTAAGCTTATCAAATTCTGTGAAATATTCGTGGATTCAAACTGCTCACTATACACCTAGATCAAAGCCTTGAGGTGTCTTGTTTCCAGAATGGAGTCACTTGTGGGGGACCGCCACTGTTTAGGCACCTCAGGGGCTCTCCAAATGCAACCTGACGTCCGCTATTGATTCCAGCCAATTTTGCAGTCAAATGGCACTCCTTCCCTTCCGAGCCCTGCTGTGCGCCCAAACAGTTGATTTCCACCACATATAAGGTATCGCCAAACTCAGGAGAAATTGCACAATAAATGTTATGCTGAATTTTTTCCTTTTACTCTTGTAAAAAAAAAAGCTACCTGGTTGAAATAACAATTTTGTGGTAAAATTTTATTTTTTTTTTTTCATGGCTCAACGTTATAAAATTCTGTGAAGCACCTGGGGGTTCAGGGTACTCACCAAACATCTAGATAAATTCCTTGAGGGGCCTAGTTTCCAAAATGGGGTCACTTGTGCGGGGTTTCTGCTGTTTAGGTACCTTAGGGGTCCTCCAAATGTGACATGGTGCCCGCAATCTTTTTCAGCCAAATTTCCTTTCCAAAATTCAAATATTGCTCCTTTCGTTCCAAGCCCTCCCATTTGTCCAAACAAAGGTTTCAGACCACATGTGAGGTATCACCGCGCTCATAAAAAAGTGGTTAACAAACTTTGAGGTCAAATTTTTGGAATTACCTCTTGAAAAAGTGAGAAAATTGATGCTAAAGCAACATTTTTGAGAAAATTATTAAAATTTTCAATATGACAACGTAACGTTAACAAAATCTGTGAAGTACCTGTGGATCCAAAATGCTCACTATACCCCTAGATAGAAGCCTTGAGGGGTCTAGTTTCTAAAATGGTGTCACTTGTGAGGGGTTTCTTCTGTTTAGGTACCTTAGCGGACCTGTAAATGCAACATGGTGCCCGCAATCTATTTCAGCCAAATTTGCTTTCCAAAATTCAAATATTGCTCCTTCTGTTCCGAGCCCTCCCATTTGTCCAAACAGAGGTTTCTGACCACATATGGGGTATCGGCGCACTCATAATAAAGTGGGGAACAAGTTTTGGCGTCCATTTTGTTGTGCTATTTCTTCTAAAAGTGAATAAATTTGGGTTAGAGCAACATTTTTAGGTAAAATTTAATTTTTGCTTTTTTTCATTCCACATTGCTTTTGTTCATGTGAAGCACCTGAAGGGTTAATAAACTTCTTGAATGTGGTTTTGAGTACTTTGGGGGGTGCAGTTTTTAGAATGGTGTCACTTTTGGGTATTTTCTGTCATCTAGGCCTATTGAAGTCACTTCAAATGTGATGTGGTCCCTAAAAAAATGGTTTTGTAAATTTTGATGTAAAAATGAGAAATCGCTGATAAACTTTGAACCCCTCTAACTTCCTAACAAAAAAAATTTTTGTTTCCAAAATTGTGCTGATGTAAAGTAGACATGTGGGAAATGTTATTTATTAACTATTTTGTGTCACAGAAATCTCTGGTTTAACGATATAAAAATTCAAAAGTTGAAAATTGCTAAATTTTCAAAATTTTTGCCAATATTCATTTTTTTTCATAAATAAACGCAAAAATTATTGTCCTAAATTTGGTACTAACATGAAGTCCAATATGTGACGAAAAAACAATCTCAGAATCACCGGGATCCGTTGAAGCGTTCCAGAGTTATAACCTCATGAAGTGACACTGGTCAGAATTGCAAAATTTGGTCTGGTCATTAAGGTGAAAATTAGCTCCGTCACTAAAGGGTTAAGCACCAAATTTGAGCCAGATAAAGTTCTGGGATTGTCGCATCTGATGGATTCCATCTACTAGATGCAATTAACCTAAGCGGCTCCTATTCTTAGGCTAGGGGGGCCCAATAAGCATGGGTCTCCCCTGCCTGAGAATACCAGCCACCAGCTGTCGGGCTTTATCATGGCGGGGTATCAAAATTGGGAGGGACCGCACATAGTGTTTTAAAAAATTATTTATTTAAATATTTTTTTCAAAAGCCGCATGCGGTTCCTACTATTTTGATACACAGCCAAGATAATCTAGAGCCACAGACAGGGTCTGTTATTGAAAGCAGTCAGACACGCTGCCACTCAGGGTGGGGGCTCTGTCTGACTGCAACCAAACACAGATGCCAAGACTGCCGGTGGGCGGAGGAAGCAGTGCATATGTATGAGCAATAATGAGCGGTCTCAGAAGTAGCGTTACAGCCTCACGGGATACTCTGTAAATATAACGCACTTGCTCCAATCCCCCTATCCCTTCTACCACCATTTTTAAGCACCAGATTCTGGTTCCCAAAGACTTACTGTATATGGGGACTAGGGTCCGGATAGATATCCGGGATTAATTCAGGGCCAGAACGTTTTGGTTTTTTTTTAAAACGCGGTTAGACCCACCGATCCCGGGTATCTGCAAGTCCGTCCATCACTAATAGTGTTTTGTCTTCCTAGTGCTGGTTCTTTGAAAAACTACGTGACTGGCGCCACTCTGTACTGGACCTACTGAGGTAACCTGAACCAGCCGTCCGAGGTTCAAGAGGGAGTAGAGACTGTTAATTAAAACCCACGGTTTTGCCTTCCTTATTTCTCCATCATACATCTTCCGGGCTCAGCCCTACCTGCAGAGGGCCTACCACCACAGCTGCCATTACTACCAGCTCTAGAGATAACCAATCCAGCAACGGCGGTTCCCCCATATTAACCGCAACCCACAAGTGGTGTCACACAAATAACTTTATACTCCCCATTAAAAAAAAAGCACCCAGGGCACAGGACCGGGCAACGGCCACCAAAGTGACATTCCCCAGCTAAACACTGACCGGGACCGAGTACCCCATTCCCTGGGCGTCACAGCTTTTTCCTGTTATCCAAAACAGGATATGGACTAGGCCCGTTAACCCGGGTGACGTGAGCCTTATGGACTGTTTTGTGCAAAAACTACCTCCATCTTTATTTCTGTGAAAACTGGCTGCACCATCACTATGGCAAAAGGGCGTGAAAAAACGATTCCTTCCCTGGGAGTGTGCAGCATGCAAAAGTGAAACTAACTACAGGAAGCCGGAAGGGGTGGTAGCAGAATGCACCCTGGTATGCTGGAGCAACAGCAGCTCTGGAGCACAAGACCAGCAAACCTGCAGAGGAGAGAATGTCTGCCCCTCCAGCCCGCGGCACTGTACCCTGGCTTGAAGAAGAGCTGGGACGGCTATGCCTCTGGATGTGGCTGCAAATGATCCCGCAAATTGAGGACTGGCGCTCGGAGATGATGGGGATGGTGGTGGCTGTGCGAGCCCAGGATGCACGGGCTCTGCATGAGGAACGGCACCAGGCGCCGGTAAGAGTGGGAACCTCCTTAGCCCCGCTAGTCCCCATGACAGCGAAACCTGTAACACCCTTGGCCGCTGATCCACCAGTATCACCGGAGCCTCCGTCCATGGCCAAACTAGTCCAGGCCGCAATGCCTCCGTCCACGACCGGACGCAGGCCTGGAAGACCCAATGACCGACAGAGGAGTCACCGGTGACCAGGCTGAGCAGAGATCCCCTGAAGGTGATCCGGATGTGGACTGCTCGGGTTCGGGGATCCTGAGGTTTGAGCCGGCGTGCCGCATGGCTAGCGCTTCATAACAAGCCGTGGTGGATGAGGAAGCCTGTTAAGCTACCATCCGGCAGCTCGCCCAGGAGCAGCAGGCTCGAGCCACCAAGAGAAAGCAAGTGGCAGCTCGGGATCTGCATGAAAAGCAAAGCCTGCGCCGAGCTACCTGGGGGGCCCGTGGGGTCCAGTACCAGGGCACTGTGGATAAGTTCGATCAGCAGAAAGGCTGGGGCTTTATTAAAGAGCCTGGTATGCAGGCAGGAATATTCGTGTCTCGCAGAGACGTACTGGACTACCTACAGAAGGGACATCTAGACCGTGACCTGCACCTGGGTGATGTGATCACGTACACCAGGCACCATGGAGAGAGGGGCTGGTATGCTCTAGATGTGCAGAAAATCCGTGACCTGTCATTGACTGCTCCTCCTACTCCCTCGCCATTTCCCAGGTCATCTACGCTGTGGTAGCTGAGCCAGGCTACCCCAACAGTTGTGTTTGTTTGTTCATGATTTAATGGACTGTTCCAGAACATGTGTGCTGAAAAGTTAAATAATGTTTGAAAAATGCTGAAAAGTGTTGCATAATGGTTACATTACAGGTTAATATAAATATAGACCACTGGTCATTGGACTGAGAATGACCTGAACTCTTGCAGTGTACATAAATTGCACCAAGTGTGCACCCCAGAGTAAACCTTGCCATCAGGACACGGATATCGCCACCAAGGAGTGGAAGATTGGAGAAAAGGCTGGGATAGAGCTGGCCAAGATGTGGTCACCAAAGGGACCGGGACCTGCCTCCTTAGAGGGTACTGGGTTTAGGACCTTTGGGTGGTGGGTTGATCGGGGGGATGCTCATGTAACGTTAAAAAGTAAAGCCTCCCCTGTGCGGGAAGAAACATATGTTTTTCAATGATTAATAAATCACTTTATTCTCTTTACAGCCCGAGGACGTGCTGTGTTTCACCAAGGGGAAATGTAGCATCCCTGAGCAACTCAGGGCACTACTAGGAACTAAACAAAAAGGGGGGATTTTATCCAGCTCACCTGTCCTCCAATTCCTAGTGATCCTCCAGGGTGCCAGAGCCTGCCGGTCAGTCCTGGCCGGTGTACAAGCGAAAAAGGAGTGAAGTCCCTTATGACTAAGGACACTTTTGTTTTTATGATATAGGGCCGAAACGCGTTAAGTTTCACCTGTGTGCATATTATACCCTTGTGCGATGCATTTCCAGGAATGACAATTTTAAGGAAATATTAATAAAGAGGTTTTTTTATATTTTATTGGATCTGTGCTGAGCGTACTCCTTCACCACTTTTTTCACTACTAGGAACTGCATCCTCACCAGGATGCAGGGCCTACCTCCTGGGACCTGGAACACCAGTACCAGCAACACCCACACACACCAAAATCCCAGTTTCTACTCCACACCAGGAGTAATTCGCTATTCGGACACAAGGGGATGGCCACCTAGATGGCGGAGCCAGACCAGAGGTACTAGACAACCTGGTGGGAGGGAACAGCAGGCAGAAGAGTAGGAAGTCAAAAGGGAAAGAGATGCCTGAGAGCTGGGTCATGTAACGGTGACCCAAGGAGAGTGGTCGCCAGGGCAGGTACACCCAAGTAAGCAAGGATCAGTGTTAGGGACACAGACCAGCCCTACAGGACCCACACTGCCCGCCGTACGGACAAGGAGACTGCCACAAAAAGGGACAGACTGCTTGAAGCTATGGGGACCCAACCACACTGAGAGTGTCAGGGACAGAGCAACTGAGTCATCAACTGGCACTGGAACTACAGGGACCTGAGCCAGCCTTCCATGGGTCAAGAGTGAGTAGAGACTGTTAATTACAACCCATGGTGTGGCCTCCCTTATTACTCCATCATACATCTCCCAGTTTCAGCCCTACCTGCGGAGGGCCTACCACCACAGCTGCCATTAGCACCAGCCCTAGAGATAACCAATCCAGCAGCAGCGGTTCCCCCATATTAACCGCAACCCGCAGGTGGCGTCACACAAATGACTTTATTCTCCCCTGTAAATACTCCCCATTAAAAAAGCACTGAGGTTACGGGACCGGGCAACGGCCACCAAAGTGACATTCCCCAGTTATACTCTGCCCAGGACGGAGTACCCCATTCCCTGCGCGTCACACTACCACATGATTACTTGATTGTTCAATAAAAATGATTTGTATTTTATATTGGCTTTATTGTTTCACCTTTTCGTTCTCTACTTCCTTTACTAGTCAAACTACACCATGTTCCAAATTATTATGCAAATGATATTTTTCTCTGATTTTCCTAAATGGTCGGTGCAAATGACAGGCAGTCTAATAAAAGTCATCACCCGTTAGTGTATACATCGAATTTTATTGAAGAAACCTCCCAATGATAACAGTATAAACTTCAAAATTAAAAAAAACCCCTCAAAATGCACTGTTCCAAATTATTAGGCACAGTAGACCAAGTTACATGTTAACATAGGAGATTGGTATTGAATCCATAAGCTAAAGGCTACTTTACACACTGCGATATCGGTCCCGATATCGC
Source organism: Anomaloglossus baeobatrachus (assembly GCF_048569485.1). Classification (NCBI taxonomy): domain Eukaryota; kingdom Metazoa; phylum Chordata; class Amphibia; order Anura; family Aromobatidae; genus Anomaloglossus; species Anomaloglossus baeobatrachus. The sequence goes on along the minus strand of NC_134356.1, from coordinate 277,168,314 downwards.
TAGTGTGGGTACCCGCCCCAATCTGTTGCGCGACACGGGCAAATCGCTGCCCGTGCCGCACAACAGCCGTCACACATACTTACCTGTCCGGCGACGTCGCTGTGACGGGCGAACCGCCTCCTTTCTAAGGGGGCGGTCCGTGCGGCGTCACAGCGACGTCACTGAAGCGTCACTGAACCGCCGCCCAATAGCAGCGGAGGGGCAGAGATGAGCGGGACGTAACATCCCGCCCACCTCCTTCCTTCCTCATAGCGGCCGGGAGGCAGGTAGGGAGAGCTTCCTCGCTCCTGCGGCGTCACACGCAGCGATGTGTTCTGCCGCAGGAACGAGGAACAACTTCGTTACTGCTGCAGTAATGATAATTGAGAATGGACCCCCGTGTCGCCGATTAGCGATTTTGCACGGTTTTGCAACAATGCAAAATCGCTTATCGGTGTCACACGCAACGGCATCGCTAATGCGGCCGGATGTGCGTCACAAAATCCGTGACCCCAACGACTCCGCATTAGCGATGTCGCAGCGTGTAAAGCCCGCTTAACTAACCTGGAAATGTGTTTGAAATGTGCATTTGCCATCTCCCAGTGATGACATACATAAGTGTTGAGAATTAAAGGGCATCTGTCACCAGGTTTTTGCCACCTAATCTGAGAGCAGCATAACGTAGGGGCAGAGACCCTGATTCCAGCTGTGTTTCACTTACAGGGCTGCTTAGTGTAGTTTTGATAAAATCACGGTTTAATCAGCAGTAGATTATGAGATTATCGTTAGAGGTCTACTTGGTGTGCTGCCAGTGCAGAATATTCATGAGCTCTGTATAACTGCTAGATCTGCAGCAGAGAAAACATTGATTTTATCAAAATAACAGCAACCAGCTCAGTGACACATCACTGGAATTAGGGTCTCTGTCTCTACATTATGCATCTCTCAGATGGGTGAGTAAAAACCTGGTGACAGATCCCTTTTAAACCAATAAGACTAGTAATTTTGTGCTTGTGGGATCCACAGAGTTGTTTAAATGCTAGCTGTGAAGACAAAAAACAGCTAATGTAATTCTGTGCTAAACTAGCATTGCAGGCACTTCATTCTCAGTAGGTTTCCCATCTCTATATTCTGAACAAAATGCCATCACTTTAACCCTATAAAACTAGCGTGAACTTGCACATTTTCAGGGGAACCAAATTATTCTTAGAAAAAATTCCATTTAGTGACTGTTCAAGAGACACATACTATGAGGGGCTGCTGATAAGTCTTTGGCTTTACCCTGAAAGAAACAAGATAGGATGATGAAACTTTACATTTATTCCACATACTCTTCACTAATGACAACACACTTCTTACATCGGTATTCTAAGTTCTGTAAGCCTAGCAAAAAGATGGATTTTGGTTGTGCCTCAAACCAGGCATCTGTAGCAGCCATGGCATCAGAAATGGTGTGAAACTTGGTACCCTTGAGGTATTTCTTCAGGCTTGGAAATAGATGATAGTTGAAGGGAGCTAGTTCTGGTGAATAAAGTGGGTGATCAATCAGCTGGAAGCCCAGCTCTGCCAGTTTTGCCGTGGTCACTTGTGCATTGTGAGCGGAGGCGTTGTCTTGCAGGAACAAGATTCCTTTGGACAGCTTGCCGTGTCTTTTGGCCTTCAAATCTGACTTCAATTGGTCCAATAGTTCAATGTAATACCTTTTATTGTTGGTAGAACCCTTTTGAAGGTAGTCCACAAGCAGCACACCCTCCTTATCCCAGAACACAGATGCCATCACCTTAGTGGCTGATTTTTGCACCCTGAACTTCTTTGGACGAGGAGAACCACTGTGCCTCCACTCTTTTGACTGCTCCTTGCTTTCAGGGTCATACAAATAAATCCAGGTCTTAGCCATAGTGACCAGTCGAAAAAATAAGTTCTTATCAGTCCGGAAATGCTGACAAATGGACTGGGAAGTTTTCACTCGCATGCTTCTCTGATGTGTTGTTAAACATTTGGGAGCCCACTTTGCAGATAGCTTCCTCATGTCCAAATGTTCATGGATAATGACACAAACACATTCACGGGAAATTCCCATGAGTTCTGCTATTGCTTTAACTGAAATTCATTAATTCTCCAGTATGAGGTTGTGCACAGCATCGACGATCTCCGGAACAATAACCACTCTTGGACGTCCAGGACGTTCCTTATCATTGGTGCTGAAGTGGCCAGTTTTAAATTTGGCAACCCAGTTCTTAATTGTGGAATATGAAGGGCATTGATCCCCCAATGTCTGCGACATATCACTATGAATATCCTTTGCGGATTTTCCTTGCAGAAACAATAATTTTATCACTCCTCTTCTCTCAGTTGCTGTGAATATTGCATTAGACTCCGCCATTTTGTGCGTAGAACACTGTTACCATAAGCAACAAACACAAACATTTTTAAAACATATATTAGACACATAAGGCTTTCATGTGATGTAACATTTGTTACCATAGAAACAAAAAAAAATCACAAAGCCAAAGACTTATCAGCAGCCCCTCGTACAATGAGTTCTCTCTAAAGGGCTTGAACAGCTCCCAAGCAACATATTAATTGCTGATAAAGTAGGAGTGCAATGAATTTCAATCTCTTGACTGAGAGCTATGTTAGGTATAGTGTTGAACATAAATAAGTAGGCCCCAAGAGATTTGTCAGAAACCTTTAGTTTCATTTCAGAATAAACATTTTCTATAGGTTTCATACTACAAAATACTCCCACAAATGTGGACCACTAATTGCAAACAAGATTTATTTTGATCAAAAAATTGAATTTCCTAACAAATTTATTCAAAATCAAATTATCAACACTTACACCGGAGTTCTTCTGATGAAAACGGTTAAAAAAAATTCACATGCAAATTCACTTCAATCAGGTATAGAAATAGAAAGCCAAACCAGGGTGAGTGTTTCCTATGAGACAATATGGCGTACACTAAAGAGGAATGGCATGCATGGGTGTTTTCCACAAACTTCCAATAAAGCCCATGCATAAAAAAAAAAAATCATACAAATTGCCACAGCTCATGCTGAAATATATGAATACTATTGGGACTCTGGAGGGAGGAGACCAAGATAAATATTTTTGGAACTGATAGCTTCAAAACTGTATGGGTTGCAAACCTGAAGAGTACAAAGAACAATGCATGGTGCCTACAGTCAAACATGGTGGCAGTGTCCTTATATGGGGCTTCATGAGTTTTCCTGTTATCGGTGAGCTATATTTTAGTGATGGTATCAAGAATTCACAGATGTACTGCTCTGTATTGAATGAGAAGATGCTACCATCACTCTATGCCATTGGCAGACGTGCACTTTGCCATCATGACAATGATCCAAAACAGATATCGAAGGCAACTATTGCATTTCTAAAGAACAGGGTGAGAGTTAATTAGTGGCCAAGTATTTCTCCTGATCAGAACCAAAATCAAATATCTATGGGGAATTTTGAAAAGTCAAGTTGAGCATCACGTTCCATCCGGCATCCAGGCTCGATAAGAGGTCGTTCTTGAAGAAAAGAAAAAGATAGATGTAATATGCCGCCAACATATCATTACATGCCTAGAAGACTTGGTGCTGTCCTTAAAGATCATGGAGGTCATACAAACTACTAGATGTATAACACTAAATAGTCCTAATATATCAATCCTTATAAGAGACAACACTGAAAAATACTGTGTATCCCAACTTTCAGCCAGAATAAATTTGCTGAAGAAATGGTGAAAATTTCGAAATGTTAAAAACAATATTTTATGTATAACAATTTAAAACAGTAAATGGTGCTTCATTCAATAAACACGGACTGAACCAGATAGTATCAAAAGACAAATCCCCTAACAACCACTTATACATAGACTGTGCCCTATAAACGTAGAGTGAATTTTTCTTATTCACCTATAAACAACAGTAGTAGTAATAGACGGTATCTAAAGGTCGGAGTCACCTCACCCTGGCACATGTTTCGCCCAACGTGTCCCCTGAGGACGCTCTGGTATAGGTACGCAGGGTTTGCGTATGTGGCTTGCTACTTGGTTTACACGCTATTTTAGATTGCTTATACTGTGCTCCTGGGTCACACTGTGCTCCTTCATAGAACTCTGTGCCTCCCTTGGGAAGTGCTCAGATCAGTCTGTCTATGTGTTTTCAGTCTCAGCATTGCTGCAAGCATATAATGTTGTGGATGCAATATACTTCAATTTTCATGGATACCATCAGCCCAGTATCTACTAAGGTATACTAACTGTTATAATGTTCACTTTATTTGACATGCATATACAGTGCCTTGCAAAAGTATTCAGCTCCCTTGAATTTTTCAACCTTTTCCCACATTTCAGGCTTCAAACATAAAGATACAAATTTTAATGTTCTGGTGAAGAATAAACAACAAGTGGGACACAATTGCGAAGTTGAACGAAATGTATTGCTTATTTTAAACTTTTTAAAAAATAAATAACTGAAAAGTGGGGCATGCAATATTATTCGCCCCCTTTACTTTCAGTGCAGCAAACTCACTCCAGAAGTTCTTTGAGGATCTCTGAATGATCCAATGTTGTCCTAAATAACTGATGATGATAAATAATCCACCTGTGTGTAATCAAGTCTCCGTATAAATGCACCTGCTCTGTGATAGTCTCAGTGTTCTGTTTAAAGCACATAGAGCATCATGAAGACCAAGGAACACAACAGGCAGGTCCGTGATACTGTTGTGGAGAAGTTTAAAGCCAGATTTGGTTACAAAAAGATTTCCACAACTTTAAACATCCCAAGGAGCACTATGTAAGGCCCCCTTCACATGTCAGTGATTCTGGTACGTATGTGGGTTTTTCTTAAACGTACCAGAATCACTGACATACGCAGACCCATTATAATCAATGGGTCTGCTCACACATCAGTGATTTTTCACTGAACGTGTCTCCGTGCAGCGTACACCCGTGGCCGTGTTTCTGCACGGAGACAAGTCAGTTTTTTTCTGGCATCACTGATGACCCACGGACCACACTATGGTGTGATCCGTGTGTGATCCGTGAAACACGTACCAGAAAATCACAGGCATATTAAATATTTTCAATTTACCTTGCCTTCAATTCGCTCTGCAGCCTCCACTCTCGGCGGCTCCTGCCTGGTTCATGAATATTAATGACAGCAGGAATAGCCTACCATGAAGTAGCTGCTGAGAGCGGTCGGCGGACGCTGGAGAGCCGAGGAGTTCAGCACCATGGACAGCAGTAGTGAAGGCAGGTGAGTAATGTCCATATGCAGTCATGGATCACGGATCACGGATTGCACATGGACAATCCACGTGTGCCGTGATATGCAGTCATGGATCACGGATCACGGATTGCACATGGACAATCCACGTGTGCCGTGAATCACGGAACACGGAGGGACATGTGCGTGTTTTACATGTCAGTGAAGAACGTCAGTGTTTTTCACTGACATGTGAAACGGGCCTAAGTGATCATATTGAAATGGAAAGAGTATCATACCACTGCAAATCTACCAAGACCCGGCCGTCCATCCAAACTTTAATCTCAAACAAGAAGACTGATCAGAGATGCAGCCAAGAGTCCCATGATCACTCTGTATGAACTGCAGAGATCTACAGCTGAGGTGGGAGAGTCTGTCCATATGACAACAATCAGTCGTACACTGCACAAATCTGGCCTTTATGGAAGTGTGGCAAGGAGTATGCCATTTCTCAAAGATATCCATAAAAAGTGTCATTTAAAGTTTGCCAAAAGCCACCTGGGAGACACACCAAACATGTGGAAGAAGGTGCTCTGCTCAGATGAATTCAAAATCAAACTATTTGGGCACAATGCCAAATGATATGTTTGGCGTAAAAGCAACACAGCTCATCACCCTGAACACACCATCCACACTGTCAAACATGGTGGTGACAGCCTCATGGTTTGGGCCTGCTTTTCTTCAGCAGGGACAGGGAAGATGGTTAAAATTGATGGGTAGATGGATAGAGCCATATACAGGGCCATTCTTGAAGAAAACCTGTTGGAGTCTGCAAAAGACTTGAGACAGGGATGAAGATTTATCTTCCAACAAGACAATGATAAAAAAACATAAAGCAAAATCTACAATGGAATGGTTCACAAATAAACATATCCAGGTGTTAGAATGGCCAAGTCAAAGTCCAGACCTGAATCCAATCGAGAATCTGTGGAAAGAGCTGAAAACTGCTGTTCACAAATGCTCTCCATCCAACCTCACTCAGCTCAAGCTATTTGCAAAGGTGAAATGGGCAAGAATTTCAGTTTCTCGATGTGCAAAACTGATAGCCCATACCCAGACACATACCCCAAGTGACTTGCAGCTGTAATCGCAGCAAAAGGTGGCGCTACAAAGTATTAACTTAAAGGGGCCGAATAATATTGCACGCCCCACTTTTCAGTTATTTATTTTTTAAAAAGTTTAAAGTAAACAATAAATTTCGTTCAACTTCACAATTCTGTCCCACTTGTTGATTCTTCACCATAACATTAACATTTTTTATCTTTACGTTTGAAGCCTGGAATGTGGGGAAAGGTTGAAAAATTCAAGGGGGCTGAATACTTTCGCAAGGCATTGTAAATATTGTTTTTGACGGTGTGTCATCGTATAAGTGCAGTTTGCTTGGCATAAAAAAAAATGTACTGTGTGATTATTATATATAAAACAGTGCATCAGTAATGCATTCAACCTTCATGGACTGCGAACAACCGCTTCCAGTAACCATCAATGAGTTTCTTATAGTGCTCTGCTGGAATTTTAGACCATTCTTCTTTGGCAAACTGCTCCAGGTCCCTGAGATTTGAAGGGTGCCTTCTCCAAACTGCCATTTTGAGATCTCTCCACAGGTGTTCTATGGGATTCAGGTCTGGACTCATTGCTGGCCACTTTAGTAGTCACAAGTGCTTTCTCTCAAACCATTTTCTAGTGCTTTTTGAAGTGTGTTTTGGGTCATTGTCCTGCTGGAAGACCCATGACGTCTGAGGCAGACCCAGCTTTCTCACACACCCTACATTATGCTGCAAAATTTGTTGGTAGTCTTCAGACTTCATAATGCCATGCACACGATCAAGCAGTCCAGTGCCAGAGGCAGCAAAGCAACCCCAAAACATCAGGGAACATCCACCATGTTTGACTGTAGGGACCGTGTTCTTTTCTTTGAATGCCTCTTTTTTTTCCTGTAAACTCTATGTTGATGGCTTTACGTTTGTCTCATCTGACCAGAGAACATTCTTCCAAAATGTTTTAGGCTTTCTCAGGTAAGTTTTGGCAAACTGCAGCCTGGCTTTTTTATGTCTCGGGGTAAGAAGTGGGGTCTTCCTGGGTATCCTACCATGCAGTCCCTTTTCATTCAGATGCCAACGGATAGTACGGGTTGACACTGTTGTACCCTCGGACTGCAGAGCAGCTTGAACTTGTTTGGATGTTAGTCGAGGTTCTTTATCCACCATCCGCACAATCTTGCGTTGAAATCTCTCATCAATTTTTCTTTTCCTTCCACATCTAGGGAGGTTAGCCACAGTGCCATGGGCTTTAAACTTCTTGATGACACTGCGCACCGTAGACACAGGAACTTTCAGGTCTTTGGAGATGGACTTGTAGCCTTGAGATTGCTCATGCTTCCTCACAATTTGAATTCTCAAGTCCTCAGACAGTTCTTTGGTCTTCTTTCTTTTCTCCATGCTCAATGTAGTACACACAAGGACACAGGACAGAGGTTGAGTCAACTTTAATCCATGTCACCTGGCTGCAAGTGTGATTTAGTTATTGCCAACACCTGTTAGGTGCCACAGGTAAGTTACAGGTGCTGCTAATTACACAAATTAGAGAAGCATCACATGATTTTTCAAACAGTGCTAATACTTTTGTCCACCCCCTTTTTATGTTTGGTGTGGAATTACATCCAATTTGACTTTATAACTTTTTTTTTTATTTTTTTTTTCATTGAAGACAAATTAAATGAAGATAATAATACCAAAGAATTTGTAATTGCAATCATTTTCAAGAAGAAACTGCGTATTATCTGACAGAATTGCAGGGGTGCCAATACTTTTGGCCAGTACTGTAGACATGCATTACTGCTAAACGAAATCTAAGAAAAAAATAGATAGCGATATTTAGCATACAAAAAAGGCCATTTCTATATCTGCCCAGTAGCCATGTCAAGGCATAATCTGTGTAGATTATGAGGTCATGCCTTCTGACTGTGCATCTCTCCCCCATTAGCCAGAGGTGATTTTATTCTCTAGTAGCATGTACCTACTTGCCCATACACATGATGGTTAAAACTCAGAGAGGCTTCAGTTCAGACTAGGTACCCAGTATTACGAGATATGCCTTGATGTGGCTACTGGGCAGATATAGAAATGGCCATGCTAATTATCTCAATTTTTTCTTAGATTTCCTTTAGCAGTAATGCATGTCTATATTCTTACATTTATACTTTGAATGTATTTGAATGAATTTTTTGGGTTAAAAAGCACAACTATAATTTTTTGTTATTATATGTCATGTTCAGTTATGCACTTGTTCACACTGCATGTTCAGGAGTGACATCAATCTTTTTGGGTATGTACTGGGTGAATATAGTTTGGTTAGATGAGACCAAAATGTAACTCTTTAGGGGCCAAAATACATACCACGTTTGGAGGCCAAATGGATTTGCGTATAACCCTAAAAACATCATACCAACAGTGAAGTTTGGAGGTGGTAAGATCATGATGTGGGACTGTTTTTCAGCACACGACACTGGCAAATATCATATTGAAGAAAGGATGAATGGACAAATGTACTGAGGTATTCTTGATAAAATTCTGCTGCCATCTACCAGGATGATGATGAAACGAAGGTGGACATTTCGGCAAGACAATGATCCAACATACAACCAAGGAAACTCAATTGCTGTCAAAGAAAAAAAATAAAGCTGCTAGAAAGGCCAAGCCAATCAGCTGATGGAAACTAATATAAAATTTATAGAAAGAACTAAAGCGCAGAGTTCATAGAAGGAGCCCGCAGAACCTTCTTGATTTGAAGGGTGTTTGTGTGGAAGATTTTGGGCCAAAATCACATTGAGCAATGCATCTGACTATTTTCTCCATACAGGAGGCATCTTGAAGTTGTCATCACCAACAAACACTTTTGTACAAAGTATTAAATAACTTTCCTTAAGTGTGTTCAATACTTTTTACCTGTGTCATTTCTTATTATTGAATATCACTAAATTTATGTACATTCATGATTGGATTTCTTTGCCTGTGTGGATTGGATGGGTTGTTACTGACATCTGGTGAGGGATTCATGTTAATAGCACTTTTAGAAATATATTTACATTGAAAATTGGTGACATGTTCAATACTTATGTCATCTGCTGTATATCGATACAGGATTGGTAAACGCTGGAAAGTCATTACAAGGTAAACTTCTCTTCTCAGTAGATTAAAGGAAATAAAACAATTCAAGTGACAGAAGAAACAAGTGTGAAACTGTGTAGTGTAGTAGTAGCAGTTGTAAAGCCAAGATATGCACTGTATTCCCTATTACAATGAGTCTGTGGGAGGAAACCGGAGTATCTGGAGGAAACCCACTCAAACATTTTGCAGAGAACATACAAACTAGTTGCAGATGTTATCCTTGATAGGATTCGAACCCAGGACTCCAATACTGCAAAACAATATTGCTAACCATTTAGCCATTGTGCTGCATAAATTATCCTGTCTAAATATCTATACAGTATATTCTCGAATGGAAAGCCACAGGAAGAAAAGTAAGAAAACAGATATAGGGATTAGCTGTATAGGGAGAACATTATGGTATTTTCAAAAAAGCAAAATACAAAAGTGGAAAGCGATTAAAAATATATATTTTAATAGGGCATCATATGATTTGGACAACAGCTTTACTACCTTTTGTAAGCTGTAATCTCCCATTGTGTTGAATATGATTTATTTAGCGATATTGTGTAGAGTAGCAATGACTAAATTAGCAATATGGAGTGTAGAGAAGGCCAGGTGACCAGGAAACTCCAGAGGCTACTTGAATCATTGATTAACAAACTGGGACTTACTAAAGGATGCAGAAGATCTTAAAGCTTATCTAAAACCTAATGAAATAAGAGACCTTAAGGCTAAGTTCACACACTGCGTTTTTTTGACGCTGCGTTTTTGTGCGTTTTTGGCCGCTAAAAACGCACAAAAACGCACCTGCGGCAAAAAAAAATGGCAAAAAATGCATGCGTTTTTACCGCGATTTGGTGCTTTTTTGGCTGCGTTTTGCTGCATTTTTGATCTCTGCGTTTTTCTGCGTTTTTTCAATGCATTGCATGGGGGGAAAACGCAGAAAAACGCAGGAAAGAATTGACATGTCCATTTTTTTTTAACCCCTTCACCCCCGGCCACTAAAACACCCTAATGACCGGGCCATTATTTGCAATTCTGACCAGTGTCACTTTGACAGGTTATAACTCTGGAACGCTTCAACGGATCCTGGCGATTCTGAGATTGTTTTTTCGCGACATATTGTACTTCATGTCAGTGGTAAATTTAAACCGATAATTTTTGCGTTTATTTGTGAAAATTTAGGAAATTTTGCAAAAATTTTGAAAATTTCGCAATTTTCAAACTTTGAAAATGTATGCCCATAAATCTGAGAGATATGTCACACATAATAGTTACTAAATAAACTTTCCCACTTGTCTACTTTACATCAGTGCAATTTTCTAAACAAAATTTTTTTTCGTTAGGAAGTTAGAAGAGGTCAAAGGTCATCAGCGATTTCTCATTTTTCCAACAAAATTTAGAAAATAATTTTTTTAGGTACCACATCACATTTGAAGTGACTTTGAGAGGCCGAGGTGACAGAAAATACCAAAAAGTGACCCCATTCTAAAAACTGCACCCCTCACTCTGCTCAAAACCACATTCAAGAAGTTTATTAACCCTTTAGGTGCTTCACAGGAACCAAAGCAATGTGGAAGGAAAAAATGAAAATTTTACTTTTTAACACAAAAATGTTACTTTAGCCATAAAATTTTCATTTTCACACGAGAGAAAAGAGAAAGTGCACCCTACAATTTATTGTGCATTTTCTCCTGAGTACGCTGATACCCCATATGTAGTAAAAATCAATTGTTTGGGCGCACAGCGGAGCTCGGAAGGGAAGGCGCGCCATTCGAATTTTTGAACGCAAAATTAGCTGCACTCATTAGCGGACGCCATGTCGGGTTTGAAGACCCCCTAAGGTGCCTAAACAATGGAGCTCCCCCACAAGTGACCCCATTTTGGAAACTAGAGCCCTCAAATAATTTTTCTAGATGTTTAGTGAGCACTTTGAACACCTGGGAGCTTCACAGAAGTTTATAACGTTGAGCTGTGAAAAGAATTTTTTTTTTTTTTTACCACAAAACGGTTGCTTCAACTAGGTAGCTTTTTTTTCCACAAGGGTATCAGGAAAAAATGCACCATAAAATGTATTGTGCATTTTCTCCTGAGTACGCAGACATCTCATATGTGGTGGAAATCAAATGTTTAGACACACGGCAGTGCTCGGAAGGCAAGGAGCGCCATTTGAATTTTTGAGTGCAAAATTAGCTGCACTCATTAGCGGACGCCATGTCGGGTTTGAAGACCCCCTGAGGTGCCTAAACAATGGAGCTCCCCCACAAGTGACCCCATTTTGGAAACTAGAACCCTCAAATAATTTTTCTAGATGTTTGGTGAGCACTTTGAACACCTGGGGGCTTCACAGAAGTTTATAACGTTGAGCTATGAAAAGAAAAAAAATTTTTTTTACCACAAAACTGTTGCTTCAACTAGGTAGCTTTTTTTCACAAGGGTATCAGCAAAAAAATCACCATAAAATTTATAGTGCATTTTTTCCTGAGTACGCAGATACCTCATATGTGGTGGAAAGTAATTGTTTGGGCGCATGGCGGGGCTCAGAAAAGAAGGAGCGCCATTTGACAGCAAAATTGGTTGGAATCATTAGCGGACACCATGTCACGTTTTGGAGACCCCCTATGGTGCCTAAACAGTGGAGCTCCCCCACAAGTGACCCCATTTTGGAAACTAGACCCCTCAAGGAGTTTATCTAGATGTTTAGCGAGCCCCAAGGGGCTCCACAGAAGTTGATAATGTTGAGCCATGAATACAATTTTTTTTTTCACCACAAAACTGTCACTTGAACCAGGTAGCTTTTTTTTCCACAAGGGTATCTGGAAAAAATGCACCATAAAACGTATTGTGCAATTTCTCCTGAGTACGCAGATATCTCATATGTGGTGGAAAGTAATTGTTTGGGTGCATGGCGGGGCTCAGAAGAGAAGGAACGCCATTTGACAGCAAAATTGGTTGGAATCATTAGCGGGCGCCATGTCACGTTTGGAGACCCCCTATGGTGCCTAAACAGTGGAGCTCCCCCACAAATTACCCCATTTCGGAACTAGACCCCTCAAGGAATTTCTCTAGATGTTTGGTGAGCCCCTTGTACCCCCAGGGGCTCCACAGAAGTTGATAACGTTGAACCGTGAAAATTATTTTTTTTTTTAACCACAAAATTTTTGTATCAACCAGGTAGCTTTTTTTTTTTTACAACGGTACCAGGAAAAAATGTACCATAAAACATATTGTGCAATTTTTCCTGAGTACGCAGATACCTCATATGTAGTAGAAAGTAATTGTTTGGGCACATGGTGGGGTTCAGAAGAGAAGGAAAGCCATTTGACTTTTCAAACGCACAGACGCAGTGCACTGATCGGCCGCTGCAGGACGCACGGTCGGATGAGATACAAAAAGCGTTGGGGATACGGAAAAAAAAGGTCACGCCAAAAATTGAGCAGGGATGCAGATCCGTTATGTGCATCCATGATCAGCACTTGGCGGGACGCACGGACGGATGCGATACAAAAAGCGTCGTGAATACGGAAAAAAGTCACGCCAAAAATTGAGCAGGGATGCCGATCCGTTATGTGCATCCCTGATCAGCGCTCGGCGGGACGCACGGACGGATGCGATACAAAAAGCATTGCGAATACGGAAAACAGTCACGCCAAAAACTGACCACGGATGCAGATCCGTTATCTGCATCCCTGATCAGCGCTTGGCAGGACGCACGGACGAACGCGATACAAAAAGCGTCGCGAATACGGAAAAAAATCACGTCAAACATTGAGCAGGGATGCCGATCCGTTATCTGCATCCCTGATCAGCGCTTGGCGGGACGCACAGAAGGATGAAGTGTAAAAATGGACAGGATACAAGAAAAAAAAAAAGTTATACACACAGTACCAAGAGGATTACTGACCAGAAGAGCTGCAGAGGAACAAGAAGGCAGTGAGATAGACAGCTTTACACCAGCAGCAGGCAGGACGTTGGACAGATCAGCAGAAGGACCCAGCGATGGAGGCAGATGTGATCGGGCCAGTGAAGACCTCGGACGACCCGTGAAGGCAGGTAAGAGGACGTCGGGGGGGGGCGGAGGGGGATGGGGAGAGGGGGGGCCTTGTACCTCTAGAACCTCTACCTGTAAAAATGTACCTTTTCAGCTGCGCTCTGAAGCGGACCTTTTTTAAGCTGCGGTGCAGAGCGCACACCTGCGCACATAGCCTCAGACATCAAATCCTATGAGGGATGTCACACGTTTCAATTGACTAGGTTCATACAACAAAACGTTCAATTCTAGACCAAGATACGATGTGTTTGCGATCAACGGTTTTGCGTTCAATCCTGATCGCACGTAGGTGTCACACGCAGATACCTCACAAACGATGCCGGATGTGCGTCACTTCCAACTTGACCCCAACGACGGATTGTGAGATATATTGAAGCATGTAAAGCGGGCTTTAGTCCTCCTTTGTATTTGTAAAACCCCTCTTCTTACGCAGCCTGACAGGTTTACAGCAGGGTACGGAGACTGACTGAGCACAGATGAGGAAAATTATAGCTTCTTCTGCTAATTCAGCTAAGGACCACTTTAAAGAAGACTTTTAATCAGTTTTAGCTTGTTAAACTAGCCACATGATAATATAGTGGTTGTAAATATGGATAAATCATCATTTTTATTTTGCAAGCATTTATTTCCGTTATTAAGATATAGATACTTTGGTTTCTAATTTTCATTTAAACCAAAGGGGCATTATAAGATTCTGGGTAAACATAAGAACATGCCTCCAGAAACTTAGAACATGCTTTCTCTATGTGATATATGTAATGAAGCACAGCATTGCTTTCCTCACTGACTCACTGTCGGCACCTACTGTGATTACAAGAGATGAATGGGAGTAGAGCAGAGCTATGTATCATTGCAAACACCTCTGTAGCTGAAGCACCCAACCCACACCACTGTCAGCGCTGTTCTATTATCCTCTCCCCAACACTGACTGCTGTAAAATGAGAGCTGCATCTGCAAAGGTGTTTGTAATGAAACACAGCTCTGTTCTTTTTTCTCTCACCCCCCACACATACACTGACAAGGCCATGAGGTGAGAGATGCAACTACAGGAGTATATGTAATAGCACACAGCTCTGCTTTACTCCCTCCCCACTTGTAATCATTGTAGGTGCTGGTGAGGCAACGAACCGAGGGCCGTCTGCTTTGCAGAGCAAGTTACGGGATCAGCTGGATTAACAGATAAACCAGGGAGAATGTTATTTACAAGGAATAACAAATGAAAGCTGCTGAGCAGCGAGAGGGGGGAAAAAGAAAAAGAGTATAGGCGGGAAAAACAACCCACAGTACTACAGTATACAGTTTTGCTGAAGCGAACGGCCCAGGTTGCCACAACAAGTACAGCATGCAATGTAGTTAACAGTAGTACAGCAATATGCATACATTCAGCATTAAACAATCCTGCTCTGCCCTCTATACTAACTGGTCTCCTCTAAACGGACCATCCGGATACCACACTGACTATGGAGGCCTACTATGGTTCCTTAACTGCTATTGTTGCGGACGAGGGACATACCACTGCAGGGGGGGCTGCTCGAGGCGCTCATATCCGGGATCGTGGCTCTGGCTCGAGTGGTAGCCGGATTCGGGGCTCTTGCAGCCGTCTGTCCTCACAACTAACTAAAAGGGGTTATTTACAGGGGAGAGTTTGTCAGTGACGCCACCCGTGGGTTGCGGTGATGATTGGTGACACCGCCGCTGCCTTGGTATGGGACGCCCGGGGCTGATGGAGCGGGGCAGCAGGATGGTATCCCCTCCACGGGTAGGGGAGATGTGTTGTCCCGGGGCCCAGGTGTATGGGGAAGGATGTTGCGGAGCGTCTTCTGCAGGGTTGGACCGGGTGGTATTGGTGTACTCACAGTTCTAGAAGAATTCACACAGAGTCCAAATGGTAGAGCAAATTGCCAGTGACCGGTGACCTCCGATGGGTGTATTCAGGTCCCACACCCTGGTGCAGCAAACAGGGGTCCCTTCCTCCTGCACTTAGTGTTTGCGTCCTTAGTTTGACTACTCCGCTTGGAACGGGGAAGTCCACTCCCGGTGATTTTTGTGTGTAGGGAGCTGTGGCCCGCAAGAACTGACCCGTGGGATCTTAGCAGGCAATTGCGGAGCCCTATCCCCCTCGTTGGGCTTCTGTCTCGCTCTATCTGGGCCTCCAGTGGGACAAGACCTGAAATCTTGTCCCCAGCTGGTCAATTAGTAAGGTGCGTGAAGCTGTCCTCGCTCTAGGGTCCAGGTACCCCGACTGTGCATGGCTTCCGGACCAGATTCCCGCTGTCGGCACCGGCGGGCTACAACCCTGCCTCGGTCCACTTAAGGTCTCCTGCGACCGGATCTCCGTCGCCTGTGGCCCTGTCTGCCGACTGCCACCTAGTCAGTAGTCCGGTAGTCCAGAGGCTCCAACCCATGACTATCCTGTCACTTCACACTCCTCTCACTTCCTCTGTCAGTACTGTTCTGTTTTTGTTCCCTCCCAGAACACCTCAGGACCCCTAGGTGGGCATCAGCATTCGATTGGCCCCGCCCACTGGTGTGTCCCTATTGTCGTGGGGGGTGACTAGGCTTTGCTGGCTGATGTTGTGTACCTGGGTGTGTTTGTGTTGGTATGCCAAGGAGGATGGAGTCCTGCGCCTGGAAGATTTGTGCAGTCTCTGTGACAACCTGGTTTTGGGGCGTCACATTATGCCTGGGCGTACACTCACGGCACTGTCCGCAGAACCGGTCTTCTCTGAGGCTTGACAGTATGGTGGTGCGCACTTCACTCTGGGAAGGCGATGCAGGACTTCTCTTCCCAAGATTCACTGGACAGTTGGGCTCATCAGGAGAGGTACTCTAGCAAGCCGGATACTGACTCTCCTGTGTGTGTCCCTCTGCACATCCTGGAACTCTCTACAGTCTCCCACTTCCTGCTCCTCCCTGCACTTTTCTCAGGGCAGACCAAACAAGCACACAGCAGCATAGATGGGGCCATTCCATTTTACTCTGCAGGGGAGCCAGTTTCTTAAAGCTACAGTACAAAGTTTTTAAGTCACAGTAAAGCAACATCCTTAGTAGGGGCTGTACTTCCCTACACTGGCAGTAAAATTAGTGAGGAAAGAGCAGTAATGTATGTCATTACTTGTCTGACTAAGGCTAAAGGCTACTTTACACACTGCGATATCGGTCCCGATATCGCTAGTGTGCGTACCCGCCCCCATCTGTTGCGCGACACGGGCATATCGCTGCCCGTGGCGCACAACATCGCCCAGAGCCGTCACACATACTTACCTGTCCGGCGACGTCGCTGTGACCGGCAAACCGCCTCCTTTCTAAGGGGGCGGTCCGTGCGGCGTCACAGCGACGTCACTGAACCGCCGCCCAATCGCAGCGGAGGGGCGGAGATGAGCGGGACGTAACATCCCGCCCACCTCCTTCCTTCCGCATAGCGGCCGGGAGGCAGGTAGGGAGACGTTCCTCGCTCCTGCGGCGTCACACGCAGCGATGTGTGATGCCGCAGGAACGAGGAACAACCTCGTTACTGCTGAAGTAACGATAATTGGGAATGGACCCCCGTGTCGCCGATTAGCGATTTTTCACTGTTTTGCAACGATGCAAAATCGCTAATCGATGTCACACGCAACGGCATCGCTAATGCGGCCGGATGTGCGTCACGAATTCCGTGACCCCAACGACTCCGCATTAGCGATGTCGTAGCGTGTAAAGCCCGCTTAAGTTCACATGTCCAGTATCATCTGTTAGGGCTCGATTCCACTTGCGTTTTGCACGGACGAGTGCAATCCAATAAAACATCAGATTGCTCTCACTGTATTGCAAAACTATGGAGCAGTATTAATCTGCAATTGATTTCTCATGCCATATCAGCATGAGAAACGAATCACAACATGGTGCATTTGGCAGCGAGCCTCGGCTCACATGCACCCATACAAGTCTATAGATGCATGTGAAACATCGCACTGCGCTCGCATGTCATCCAAGTGCAGTGCAATATACATTGACAATATACAATAGACATGCTGGGGAGATGGGGAGAAAGTGCTCCCTCCCTCTTCTCTGCAGATGTAACCTGATCGCAATCGCATGACTCTTGGTTGACACTCGCAGCAGAGGGTCATTAGCATATCGCTCTTGCATCGGAAGATATGCGCAAGTGGAGCCAAGGCCTTCGAACGGATCCAGCAGCAATCCATTGTGCAAACACAATTTTTATGGCCGTTTTGAAAAAATTGATTTTTGAGGGATCCATTTTTTAACATGAGAGTTTATGGAAAACAGATTTGTTAACTGATTCCTATTTGTCTTAAATTTGAAACTGATCCAGTAAGAAAAAAGCAGCTAAATAGCAATGAGTTAACGGATCCATTTTCCATTGGCTCCTATCTTAAAGAAAAAAAACCTGATCCCGCAAAAATCATTTTTTTCAAAATGGACAAAAAACCTGAGATTTTAGCAAGCTTCACTGACTGTCAGCATTGTTTTCTATTCAGACTACAGATTCTGACATTCTGCCTGATAACTCCTCTGGTGTCTGTGTTTATGCAAGCAGACTCAGGTGTTGACCTGCTGAGTGCTAATTCAGAGGCAGAATAGCAGGAGCTAAATCTCTGCTATTCTGCTTGTTATCTTCTTTGATCACCTGCTGTGGGGACACCAATCACATCTACTACCCTCCTATATATGTTGGCTGGCTCCTTCCACCTATGCCAGCTATAGTTTATCTTAGTTGGTCTTGGTGGGTGGGGGGTTAGTGATCCATACTTTCTGGTGTGATACCAGTTGCTGTGTGCGGTTATGGAGTTACCCTGGTTGCCTTTTTGTTGCTACCCTCCTGCTCTTGTTTTTCTCCTGAGTCTCTCTTTGATTATTCCTGTGTGTTTGCAGTGTGTTGGAGTTTTGTTTTTTCCTTGTCCATCCTTATCCATTTACCATCTCATTCCTGCCCCGTCCCTCTCTGGAGGAGGGGTGTATTTGAGTAGTATTTCTCAGAAGTATAGAAAGGCATGGTACTCAGGCATCTCCACTATTAGGAGTAATCCAACGGTGAGGGATAGACTAGGGTCCCCTAGCTAAGAGACAGGATAGGAGCCCCCTGTCCCTTGCTATCCCAAAGTAATATTCTGACAATAGCCTTAGAGAAAGCCAGGCATCTGGAGTCATGTTTTTTTCACTCATTCAACACCAAGCAGGGGAAAAAGTAAACGTCCCAGAGAGAAATCTCTGTTAAGCTAAACTTTAGCACCTAATATCTTTGCAGTGGAGATTAGAAAGGAAAAAGACATTTTATTCATCTCTGCAGCCACTATTCTTTTATGTGGTCAGTTTAATATGTTAAATCTGGTGAAAGGTCCCTTCATTGGTGCAGTCACATCTGCATATAAAAACTGTAAGAGCAATGCGACAAAAAAAAAAATAAAATATTGTATTGCACTCTCACCAATGTTAAACAATAGGGCAGAGCACATCTGCTAGTTTTTCCTCTGCAAAATTCGGTGAGTGGGGATTGTTTACCTTGTCAATACATGTCAATGGGTGCGAGAGAAACGCACAGCACACAGACATGCATGCGTGATGCGTTTTCAACATGAAGTTTTATATATTGTCAAATGCAAGATAGATAGATGAATAGGATATATAGAAAGATAAATAGATGTCTATCACTTATATAATGTCCTACCCCCCTACATATTCTAGGCTTGTACCTTTTAGTGTCTTTCATGAGGCTCAAAAGGGTGTTTAGCCTTGTATTTAGCCACAAAATAAATAATTAAATGAAAAAACAATGTGGGGTCCCACCTATTTTTGGTAGCCAGCTAAGATAAAGCAGACAGCTACAGCCTGCAGCTTCACCTTGGCTGGTAATCCTAAATAGAGGTCACCCTATGATGTTTTTTTAATTAAAATTAAATAAATAATAATAAAAAAAAAATGTTGAGTCCCCTCCAAATTGGATCACCAACCAAGGTGAAGCTGACAGCTGGGGTCTGTTATTCTCAGGATTGGAAGGTCATGGTTTCGGACCCCTTCCCACCCTAAAAATAGCAGGCCGCAGTCACCCCAGAAGTGGAGCATCCATTAGATACGCCAATCCTGGTTCTTTACCTCCCATCCCATTCTGCTGGTCCGGTGGCAAACAGGGCAATATATGGGGTTGATGCCAACTGTGAATTGACAGCTGGCATCAAGCCCTGGTATTACTAAGGGGCGGGTGTCTACCAGACATTCCCACTACTAATTGAGTAGGTGTAAAAAAAAAAAAAATAAAACACCAAAACATTTTTATTGATAAAAACACCCCCCAACAACATCATTCATTCACCAATTATAAAAAATAAAAAGCCTTGAATTTCCACTGTAAACCACAAGGAGGTTCCACGATGTTCCACAAAAGCAAGCCTTAAAGACATAAAGAGATAATTAGTAAAGAAATAAAGACAAGAGGCACTCGCATTCACTAACTTATTCCCCATCCTAATCCAAATCAGATGTTTTTTCGGTTGGCGCCTGTTCACATTTGTGGAAGCTACTGGTCAGTTTTCTGATATAGTTATAGTGTATTTGTTCTGACCAAGCACTCCGCTCTATAGGCAGGGTGTGTCCACCATCTTATTTAGCCAGGGACCTATCTGCCCAGACACGCAGATTTTTAATTGCACATAGAGGCATTTACAGTTAAGGGTACTTTACACCCTGCGACATCGCTACCGATATGTCACCGGGGTCACGTCGTTAGTGACGCACATCCAGCGCCGGTAGTGACATCGCAGCATGTGACACCAAGGAGCGACAATCAACGATCGCAAAATCGTCAAAAACGGTGATCGTTGACACGTCGCTCTTTTCCTTAATATCGTTGCTGCCACGATGTGCAAGGTTACTCCAAGCGGAGTCTCCCTTTTTTCCAAAAATTGGGCCACACACACACCCACCCCTTCAGTGGCAGCACTTGTGCCCCAGTTGTATACTTCACAGGTAGATTTGCATCAAGAGCATTAAAAATTACGCCATCCTTAACTGTCCCCAGGATGACACCGGGGTAGGTAGCAAAGTTTTTGCTGAACCATGACTTGTTCATCTTGGCTCATTTTAAAAAACACAGCAAGCAAGGGTTACTCCAAGCGGAGTCTCCCTTTTTTCCAAAAATTGGGCCACACACACACCCACCCCTTCAGTGGCAGCACTTGTGCCCCAGTTGTACACATCACAGGTAGATTTGCATCAAGCACATTCAAACTCCACAAGCATTTACTCTCCCCAGGATGACACAGGGGTAGTAAATTCCTTGTGGATCCATGACTTGTTCATTTTGATGAACGTTAGTCTGTCCACATTGTCACTGGACAGACGCGTGCGCTTATCTGTCAGCACACACCCAGCAGCACTGAAGACACGTTCAGAGACAACGCTGGCAGCTGGACATGACAAAATCTCCAAGGCGTAAGTGGAGAGCTCTGGCCATTTTTCAAGATTTGAAGCCCAAAATGAGCAAGGCTCCATTTGCAAAGTCATGGCATTGATGTTCATTTGGAGATACTCCTGTATCATCCTCTCCAGCCGTTGACTATGTGTCAGACTTGTTGTCTCTGGTGGCCTTGCAAAGGATGGTCTAAAAAAATTATGAAAAGATTCAATAAAATTGCTGTTACCAGCACCAGATACGGTGCTACTGGTACGGGTAGACTGTTGAAGATAACGAGACCGTCCCATGTTTGTCAAGTTACAACTGGGAGATTCACTCCCTGCACCACGGTTGTTTGGTGGAAAGCCGAGCTAAGATCGAGTAACAGCTTATGCTGATACTCCTGCATACGTCCGTCCCTTTCTATGGCTGGAATTATGTCACAAAATTTGGACTTGTACCGGGGATCTAATAGTGTGGCAAGCCAGTAGTCATCATCACTTCTAATTTTGACAATACGAGGGTCATGTTGGAGGTAGTGCAGCAAGAAGGCCCTCATGTGTCTTGTGCAGCCATGCGGACCAAGTCCATGCTGTGTTTGTGGCATAGAGGTGCTAACCGTTCTTTCTTCCTCTGACATCTCCCCCCAACCTCTTTCAACAGAAATTTGACCAAGGTCTCCCTCATCCGCTGAGTCTTCCATGTCCATGGACAGTTCGTCCTCCATTTCTTCATGTTCTCCTGCACCTTCCTCAACATTTTGCCTGCTACTATGCACTCTTGTTGATCCCTGTCCCCCATGGTCCCATGCCTGCCGCATTGGTGATGATGAACGTCTGGACCTTGGTGATGTTGTTGTGTCTTGCGCATATGGGTCCTCCTGTAGTTCCTCCCCTTCCTGTTGTCCCACCCCCTGACTCCGAATAGTGTTTAGCGTGTGCTCCAGCATGTAAATGACTGGAATTGTCATACTGATAATGGCATTGTCAGCGCTAAACGTATTCGTCGCCATGTCGAAACTATGCAGAAGGGTGCATAGGTCCTTGATCTGAGACCACTCCATCAGGGTGATCTTCCCCACCTCTGCATCTCGTTGGCCCAGGCTATACATCATGACGTATTGCACCAGGGCTCGACGGCGCTGCGACAGTCACTGTAACATGTGGAGAGTCGAATTCCAGCGTGTCGGCACATTGCATTTCAGGCGATGAACCGGCAGGCCGAAAGACTTCTGGAGCGATGCAAGTCGCTCAGCAGCGGTGGTTGAACGGCGGAAGTGAGCAGACAGTTTTTGTGCCCTTTTCAGAAGGCCATCTAGGCCGGGATAGTGTGTTAAAAATTGCTGGACAACAAGATTCAACACGTGAGCCATACAAGGCACATGTGTCACCTTGCCCAGGCAAAGGGCCGCACCCAGGTTTGCAGCATTGTCGCACATGGCCTTACCAGGCTGCAGGTTGAGTGGAGATAACCATTTATTAAACTCAGTCTCCAGAGCTGCCCACAACTCAGCCGCTGTGTGACTCTTATTTCCAAGACAATTCAAGCTAAAGACCGCCTGATGCCGTTGCGCTCTGCTGCCAGCATAGTAATGAGGGGTGCGTGATTCCTTCTGCGCAGTTACAACGCTGGTGGCCTGACCAGGCAGGCTTGGGGCGGAGGTGGAGGACCCAGACGAGGTGGAGGAGGCAGAAGCAGTGGCGGAACTTGGACAGACAGAGGATTGACACACAAGTCGTGGGGACGGCAAGACTTGTGCAGCAGACCCTTCACCATCTATCACCATAGTTACCCAGTGCCCAGTCAGCGACATGTAACGTCCCTGTCCATGCTCGGTGGTGAAATGCACCCGTTGACACACAGAGTTTCTCAAGGAAGCGGTGATGTTGTGTGCGACATGCTGGTGTAGCGCAGGCACACCTTTCTTAGAGAAGTAGTGGCGACTGGGTATCTGGTACTGGGGCACAGCGACAGACATAAGGTCTCTAAAATCCTGTGTGTCCACCAGGCGGAAAGGCAGCATTTTGGTAGCCAAGAGCTTACAGAGGGATAAAGTCAACCTCTTAGCTTTGTCATGGGTCGCAGGAAATGGCCTTTTATTTGTCCACATCTGAGGGACAGAGATCTGGCTGTTGTGTGTAGACGGTGGTGAGTAGGGTGTCCGTGAATAAATGCAGGTTTGTGAGGAAAGTGCAGGCGTAGACATGATGTTGACTTCTTCCAACATTGATGCTATTGATGTCTGAGAGAGCTGTACACACGCACTTGTTTCCCCTTCCAAACCAAATGATGACCTACCAAGCAAACTGTCTGTTGCGGTTACAGTGGTGGAAGTTGTGCGTGGAAAACCAGGTGTGACAGCTGTCCCCACAGTCCTAGAAGATGAAGAGCGCGCGGATGCACTTGAAGGGGCAGGCGGTGGATGGTTCGCTCAGCTAGACCGCATTGCAGCACGGTGAGCTTTCCACTGGGACATATGATATTTATTCATGTGACGATTCATGGAAGAAGTTGTCAAACTCCTGAGGTTTTGCCCTCTACTAACAGAATCACGACAAATTTTACATATCACATGATTTGGGCGATCTTTTTCTATGTCAAAAAAGGTCCAGACTAGGCAAGGCTTAGAGGGCATGTGACCTGCTGAGCCCCCCCCCCCGACTAGTGCTCAGAGGCAGAGTGGTGGCTGAGGATGCAGTTGTAGACGTGCTACCAGTACTACTCCTCTGTCCAGGAAGGCGCAAGGTAACTTCGTCGTCAGTAGCATCCTCCTCCACCGCCTCTGTTGACCTCCTCGATTGCCTGACTGTGGGTTGACAGTAGGTGGGATCTAGAACTTCCTCATCAAGCGTTGTGATTGCACTCCCCTCACCCTCAGACCGAGCCTCTTCCTGACGTGAACCAATATTTAAGTTGTCATCCCAATCTGGTATCTGCGTCTCATCGTCATCAGTATGTTCCTCATTGTCGATAACAACAGGTGTTACAGTTTGTGAATAAGGGTCAACATTATGCTCAGAAACTTGGTCCTCACGGCCTGAATCAGAGTCACAAAGGTTCTGGGCATCACTGCAGACCATTTCCTGGTCTGTACTCACTGTAGCTTGGGAGCAGACCTCTGATTCCCAGGCTATAGTGTGACTGAACAGCTCTGCATACTCAGCCATCTCAGTTCCACCATACTGTGCAGGGCGGATGGAGATTTCAGAGCTGGGAGAAAGCAAGTGTGATTGGGATGACAACTCAGAGGACTGGTGTTTTTTGGATGCGGTAGTTGAGGTGGCGGAGAGGGCACTTGTTGGACCACTTGAGATCCATTCAAGCATTTTCTTTTTTTGGCCATCATCTACCTTTGTTCCAGTTGTTCATGTCTGTAAAAAAGGGAGCACATCGGATTGTCCAAGGTAAGTAGTAGACATCTTACTTTTGCTGGAAGATGGTCTATCTTCAGCAGATGTTAATGGAGCTTTGCCACCTTCCCCATGGACAAACCCTTTTTTTCCTTTTCCAACACACCTCTTCCCCTTTCCACCAGCATCTGTCATTTTGCCACTCATTTTGATTGCGACAAGATTGTGCACTTAAAATGTGGTAGTAAAAATTGAGAGGTGGTGTAGATTGCAGCGGTGGTCTATCTTTATTAACAGCAGAATAAACAACAATAACTATCCCTGACAATGCAACTACGGCCCTTAAACTGGCAGCATAGTTTGCTAGTATAATGGCTTAGTAACAATGAGTTGGAGTGTGCAATGTAGTGGTGCTGCAAATAGCTTTGCACCAGTGGGACACTAATGGAAGTCCAACAGCCACTTTTAGGATGCCACTAAGTTTACTCAGTGTTTGCTAGTATAATGGCTTAGTAACAATGAGTTTGAGTGTGCAATGCAGAGGTGCTGCAAATAGAATTGCACTAGTGGGACACTAATGGAAGTCCAACAGCCACTTTTAGGATGCCACTAAGTTTACTCAGTGTTTGCTAGTAAAATGGCTTAGTAACAATGAGCTTGAGTGTGCAATGCAGAGGTGCTGCAAATAGATTTGCACTAGTAGGACACTAATGGAAGTCCAACAGCCACTTTTAGGATGCCACTAAGTTTACTCAGTGTTTGCTAGTATAATGGCTTAGTAACAATGAGCTTGAGTGTGCAATGCAGTGGTGCTTCAAATAGCTTTGCACCAGTGGGACGCTAATGGAAGTCCAACAGCCACTTTTAGGATGTCACTAAGTTTAATCAGTGTTTGCTAGTAAAATGGCTTAGTAACAATGAGCTTGAGTGTGCAAAGGGCAGGAGGGTACAGTGGCAGGGTTGTGGGTCAGTATACAGGAAAGGAAGCCTCACTTTCTATCCCTCCTAATGGGGAAATGCAGCGAGGAAGTCCCTGACCTTAGCTACACAGACGCTGTTATATGTAGCTGTTAAAATCTGTTTTCACAGATGTGACTGTCACCTATGGCTCTGAGCCTGCCGCTATTAGCCCTTACAAGGGCTAATAGAAACTTCTATCCCTATTCTGTAAAGCTCTGTGTGTAGAGCGTACACAGCAGTATCAGAGACAGGAGCTGCACCTGCGGTGACTGACACCCAGACGCAGAAGAGATAATGGCGTCCGGACGGGCAGATACCCGTTTTTATAATGCAGGGACATGTGACATGGACATCCTATCACACATGCCGTTGCTTCTCTGGCTAAAAGTCCACTTAGCTGTGTGTGTGTCTGGGATTGGCTGACATGCTGGCCCGCCCCACTACACGCGCGCGATTAGGGAAGGAAGACAAGGAAAAAAAAAATGGCGATCGCCATTATCCCAGCAGCAGTGATCTGAATGCGCTGTTCCCGCACACTATACGCTGAAATTTCATAATAGTGTGAGTCACAGAGTGACTTACACTATTACAGTGGAAAGCCAGCTAGTAATTAGCTTGGCTTTTTGCTGCTAGAACCGTTCTCGAACGTAACTAGAACTATCGAGCTTTAGCAAAAAGCTCGAGTTCTAGTTCGATCTAGAACAGCCCCCAAAATCACTCGAACCGCGAACTGGAGAACCGCGAACCGTGCTCAACTCTAGTGGGTGCACTTCAACTGTGACAGACAATCCCCAAAAAAATCCAGAAAATCACACACTATGATTTTTCAATAATGAATTAGCATTTTATTGAATGAAATAAGTATCTAATACAGCAGAAAAACAGAACATAATATTTGGTACAGAAACCTTTGTTTGCAATTACAGAGGTCAGACGTTTCCTGTAGTTCTTGACCAAGTTTGCACACACTGCAGCAGGGATTTTGGCCACTACTCCATACAGATCTTCTCCAGGTCTTTCAGATTCCAGGGCTGTCGTTCGGCAAGATTGAGTTTCAGCGCAATCCAAATATTTTCTATTGGGTTTAGGTCCAGAGACTGGCTAGGACACTCCAGGACCTTAAAATGCTTTTTACGGAGCCACTTCTTAAGTTTCCCTGGCTGTGTAATTCGGGTCATTGTCATGCTGGAAGACCCAGCCACCACTCTTCTTCAATGGATCAGCACATATGTGCGGGGACTACAGTGGGCTCACTGTCGGAGCCCGCGGTTACTGGAGGGACACGACCTGGGACGTATATATATACATCCAAGGTCAGGAAGGGGTTAATTGAGCTACCTGTGAGAATCATACTGGCACGTCAGTTTTATGGTAAACTGAAAACTGCAACTACCAAATTCAAAAAACAACTACAGAATACACTTTTTTTGCTATTTTGCCACACTATTTTCCCCACTTACCATTACATCATGTGATAAAATGAATTGTGTCATTCAAATGTACAACTCATCCCACAAAAAACAAGCCCTATACAACCTATACACAGCTATATTGATGTAAAAAATAAAAAGTTAAGGCCCTTGAACTAAGGGGAGGAAAAAACTAAAAGCACAAAAATAAAAAATTGCACATTTCTTAAGCGTTTCAAAACAAAATCTATAAAGTGCATGAAGAAAAGGCCTTAACCCCTTCACGACCAAGGATGTATATATGTACGTCCATTATCATGTCTGTCCCTTTAATGCGGGCTCGCACTTTATTCCCCCCACATATCTGCTGATCTGATCAGCAGACGTGCAGCTAACAGGCGTGGATGGATCGGGGAGCCATCCACACCTGTTAACCCCTTAGATTGCGCTGTCAAACTCGGACAGCGCGATCTAACGTACTCTGGTGGAGATCATGCTGTTCCCCGCTGTAATCAGCAGAAAGCAATCATACAGTGCAGTCATTAATTCACCTAGGGAGACTAATAAAATCAATAAAAAAAAAATGTAAAAAACAAAAAAAGTTTGTAAGGCTATGTGCGCACGTTGCGTCCTGACCAGTGCGGAAAAGAATGCACCCTCTGGGAGACGTGACGCTGCGTATTGACAAAAAGAATGCATCAAAAAAGCTTGTATTTTGTATGCATTTTGCATGCATTTTACATGCGTTTTGGATGCATTTTTGTCAGTCTGTTCCCCCGGCAATTCAGCTCTGCTACATGTCTGCTGACAGCAGACACAGACAGAGCCAGGCGATGAGAATGAATTCGGATGAACTGCACCCGACTTTATTGTCAACCCACGGCTCTGTCTCTGTGTGCTGTCATGAACTCAGATGAACCTCCGAGGTCAGTGCCAGGACACAGGAGTCCACAGCAATGACGTCAGAGCTTCACCCCATTTCACTGACATCGCATGGCTCTCTCTGTGTGGTAGCCTGATTTGTGGTCACACGTGAAGGACTCACCTGTGGTCGCAAATCCCCTGAGTGACTGCAGTGAGCCGCGCGATCAGCTGTGCTTTCACTCAGGTGACCCGCAGCCACAGCTGGAGTCCTCCAGCTGAGAGAGGTGGCCGCGAGTAACCTCACTGACAGCACAGCTGATTGCGCGACTCACTTCAGTTGCTGCATGGAGCTCACAGGAGCGGCAGTGTTCTACTGCCACTCCTGTCAGCTTCCAATGTAGCAGAGCTGGAAGCGTTGTGGGACCTTGTGTGGATTACGTCGGACCTGGAGGTGTTTTTGAGCGATTAATAAAGTGGCAATTTTGCATTAAAACGCTGCAGCTCAAAACGCTGCTAAAACGTATGAAAAAAAGCAAAGTGCGCACATAGCCTAAAAGTTTGAAACACCCCCCAACCAACCCCCTAAAAATTCAAATCCCATTCATTTTGCCCCATTGAAAATAAAACTATAATAATAAAAAAAAACCTCATAATTGGTATTGACGAGCTCAGAATACCCGATCTATAAAAATATAAAATCAATTAATCTGATTGGTAAAGAGCATAGCAAAAAAAAATAAAAACACCAGAATGACAATTTTTTGGTTGACGCAACCATGGATTAAAATACAATAACATGCGATCAAACAATGCATCTTCCGAAAAATGATAAAATTAAAAGCATCAGTTCAAGATGGAAAAAATAAGCCATCACTGAGCCCCAGATCCCAAATAATGAGAACACTAGGGGTCTCGGAAAATGGCGCCAAAAGCATAATTCTTTTTTTTTTTTTTTAAAACGTTTGAATTTTTTTTCACCACTTAGATAAATCTAAAACTAGACATGTTTGGAATTTACAAACTCGTACTGACCTGGGGAATCATAATACTAGTTTAGTTTTATCATACAGGGAACAAGGTAAATAAAAAAACAAAACAAAAAACAATTGTGGAATTGCACTTTTTTTTTTGCAATTTAACCGCACTTGGAATTTTTTCCCCATTTTCCAGTACATGTGGCATAATTAATGGTGTTGTTCAAAAGTACAACTCATCCCACAAAAAAAAGCCCCCATATGGCTATATTGACGGAAAAATAAAAAAGTTATGGCTCTTGGAAGAAGGGGTGGAAAAAACGAAAACGAAAAACGGAAAATCGTCAGGGGGTGAAGGGGTTAAAATTCTAATGAAGCGAAGCAGATCCTCCATGTTCCGTATATTGTCCAATTATAAATCAAGTGGGCCATAGAGGTGAGCGAGCTAGATTTCCAGTTTTATTGTAGGAAAAGATA
Organism: Anomaloglossus baeobatrachus; assembly: GCF_048569485.1. Classification (NCBI taxonomy): domain Eukaryota; kingdom Metazoa; phylum Chordata; class Amphibia; order Anura; family Aromobatidae; genus Anomaloglossus; species Anomaloglossus baeobatrachus. The sequence goes on along the minus strand of NC_134356.1, from coordinate 277,139,438 downwards.
AATTGTATTTATCTTTTATCTTACCTAATTGTATTTCCAGTAAATAATCAATTACTTTCAATATTCTATTAATGCTAGTTTAATACACCTATATTCAGTGCCATTACTGAGATAGTAGATGTCAGTTACTTCATAATTGACAGCCGTCTCAGAAAATGGCCGAATCCCAACTAGTAGGGGGGGGTTGGGGCTGCAAGATGCAGCTGCCGAGGGGTGGCCTGCTGGCGCCCACCTGCCAGCTGCGCCCAGGGCAGATGCCCTAGCTGCCCTCACTAGATACACCTCTGCGGCATGACTATTTGTTTTGAAGGCATAAAAATTTAAAACTTCAAAAATTGCTAATTCCAACAGAATTTTTTAATTTATGGTTTTAAGTCACTATGCTCATCCCAGAACAAATAATTCTGACAACATAAAAGACTTAATATATAGGAAATCACATTTTTAAATAATGAAAGGACCAATGTCCCTAGAGTCAAGGCTGGGGCCTTTCTTGGTATTAATCTTTACTTACTTTTGAACAGTACTTAATAAAAAAGATTTCGTAAACTAATTGATATAAAATAAATTAGCAATATTATAACTTACACAAAGTATATGGCCCCCTGCCATGATGTGCTTTCTTTAATCACAAAGCAAAATCTTCCATAACTAGGACCCCTTGGTAATCAACTTATCATCCAGCTTCTACTCCCAGAAAACCTAACAAACTGCTTATCTTGCCAGAGGAAGCTGCTGACAGTTAGTTATTTTTCATGGGTAATGTAGTATAATATGACAACTTTTCAAATAATTAGTCGTCCATGTAATACAAAGAAATTAAAAGTGAGCCAGAATGGGGGCCACTCATATAGAGCAACTATCCGTTCTTGGGTACATAAGGGGTACGGAATTGGGGAATCCTATTAGACATTATTAGGGCATATGGACCTTGCTTGCCTTCATGCAGACATGCACAACCAATGGCTGAAAGCTTCACTCAGCTTGTGATGCGCTCTGTGCAAGCCACAACTAGGCATTATTAGGGAATATGAACTGTGAGGCAAATCCCGGGATATGAAGATGAATTATGACTCCAGTCATAATCCCTCATCACTCCCTGGCAGTGCCCCCTCCCTTCTTGTTCTCAGTGTTCCACTTACACCTCCATGGCCATGTCCTGTGATATGGAGATGAGGTGGTGTGGGAACAATGGACACAGGATGACTCCCTGCCGTCACCCTGTAACAAGAGTTGTATCTCATTAGCAAGGCTATGGAACTAGCAGACAGAACGACTCCAGTAAAAAATGGTTCATATCTCGCAAGCCATATTTCCGATAAATATGGCAACCATAAAAATGGTGTCTCCGCATGCGGACGATGCTGGCACACCCTTTTTATGGGAGCAGGACATTGGGAAATGCCCCAGGCGTGATATCAGCCAGTGGGGAACTGGCAGACAGGTCATGAGTCCCCTCGTTCTGTAGCTAAATTCATAACTGTCACAATGAGAGCATTGGCGTCCGCCTACGACGCTCCCAGGCAAAGTTATGGCCCATATTCCATGTTGTGGATTTTGTCCATAACTCAAGCCAGGGGTGGAGCAGTGCTCCCTCTGAGGTCACTAAGGTAGGAGGGGACCTGGATCTGCCCAGGTTGATAACCCTACTTCAGCCATTTTCCAGGGTTCTTTTTCGCTGGGGGCACGTGTAGGAAACATCTGTGGGAAGGATCCTAGAAACCTGGGTACAGCGCCCCCCTGTGGCCAGACGCAACAAGGTAACTGCTGGAACTGTGTATGCCTGTTTGTAACCCATGCTTTGATTGTAACTGTACTCTGACATATGTATATTCTGTAGATTCCCTATTGTATATATTGTAGTTTCTAGTGTGCTTTAGGCTGATTAAATTATATAATTAATCTTGGGCTGTTCTGTTATCTCGATCTTGAATCCCACGTCTGTGTGTTCGGCTAATAGTTACCGTAAATCGGTTGGTGGCAGCGAATTGTGCCAAGGATTATTGTGGGGAGGCCAGTGAGATTCGGGGAGATTTTATATATTCCGCCCGCGGAGGTCGGGGGGAATATATACCTTACTCTCACCGGGGACCCTTCAATAATCGGCATAAGTAGTATAGCGGCCTCCTTGCTTATGGTCGGGCAATTCCATAATTGGCCTGACTATAAGAGGGGCGCTAGAGAGCGCGTCACGTGCTCTGTCTGTCGGTCGGGAGGTATAAAGGAGGGGTGACCCCCACTTGTTACCCCCCGATTGTGACGTACTGGTAGCCAGCGCGGGGGATTTCTGAGTGACCCCCCCGGTGGTTTGTGACATATTGGTGGCATAGCGGTGGGATCGAGATAATAGTGTGTGTGAGTGTGAGACCCATACTCCCAGACACTAAAGACTGCCTGCAGCAGCTGTGGCTGCTGGGGTCTTCAGACTAGCTCAACACTAGAGTGTCAGAGTGCAGATACTGTAAGGTGTGTGGAGGCATCAGGTGTCAGTTCTGTGTCAGTGACCAAAAGTCTGCAAGAATGGCTGATGGCACCAGGAGCAGAGCTATGCAACTGGCCAATGCTAAGGCAGGAGCCGAAGAGAGGGAGGACGGTGCTGTGGACAGCAATGAGGAGGTTGCCCACGAGTCCTCCAGGAGCTCGACGCCAGAAAACCGTTCTGCCGAGGACATTGCGCAACCTGGCACTGCTGGACAAGATGAGGAGGAGCTCACCCAAGGTTCCTCAACGAGCCAGATGCCAGCCCTCCGCTCTGAAAGGGACAGTGAATCGCCTAGCTCTGCAGCGTGCCGCAGATCACCACGTGCCATTCCACCGAGCCTGGGAGGCTCGGATAGCCTTCTTCAAATGGCTATGGCCCTTCTCCAGGCTGGAGACCAGAAGGGCTACAAGGAACTCCTGGCAGAGCGCAGGGCAGAGCGGCAGGCAGCGCGTGACGCTGAGGCTGCGGAGCGGCACGCAGAGCGTGAGGCTGCGGAGCGAGAGCGGCAGGCAGCGCGTGAAGAGCGAGAGCGACAGGCAGACCGTGACTACCAGCTGCAGCTAGCTCAGCTCCGGCCCTCATCAGCCACATGTGACCTTCGAGACACCAAACTTCCAAAGGTCCGTGTTGAGGACTTCCCAGTGCTGGAGAAGGATGGAGACTTGGACTCTTTCTTGACTGCTTTTGAACGGACTTGCTTGCAGCACCATCTGGACAAGGACCAGTGGGCCAAATACCTGACCCCCCGTTTAAGGGGTAAGGCCCTGGATATCCTTGGGGACTTGCCTGCTGAGGCAGATCAGGGCTACGACACCATCAAGCGGGCCCTGATCCAACAGTACAACCTCACTCCAGAGTCCTACCGCAAGAAGTTCCGGAGCCTACAGAAGGGACCAAAGGACTCCTGGGCTGACCACCGGCGGGCACTTGCCCGAGCTGCCGACCACTGGACCCAAGGCCTGCAGCTTTCCACCGGACCGGAGATCCTGGACTTGTTCATCACGGAGCAACTCTTGTGGAACTGCCCTGAGGATCTCCGCCAGTTCATCCGAGACCAGAAGCCAAAGGGGTCCACGGCTACAGCTGCCCTTGCCGATGACTACACCAACAACCGGGCCCCTGAGGCCAGGAGAGCGGCCACCAGCAGCACCTGGAGAGGGGGTAAGATGAATTCTGCGACTGCCCCACCTGCCCCTAGACTGCAGGGGGTGTCCCCCTCAACTCCCCTCTCCAGGCCCGTGGCGGAACCAAGACGGTGCCACCAGTGCAACCTACCTGGACACTTCAAGGCCATGTGCCCTCAGCGTCCCAAGGCCCCGGCTCCGTCCCCGTCCCAAGGGCCGCCCAAGGTGTATTGTGTGGGTGGGGGTGGTGGTAGGTCCCTGGACAGCTTCCAACCTGTCACCGTCGGCCGGTCTGTGACCATAGGACTGCGAGACAGCGCCTCGGAGGTGACTCTGGTGCGGCCTGAGATGGTGTCCCCCCAAGACTTGATCCCTGGAAAAACCCTCGCTGTCTCCGGGATTGGAGGCATTGACCCGGCGCTGCCTGTTGCTGACATTTATGTGGACTGGGGCGCAGGGCGAGGGGTGAGGGAGGTGGGGGTAACTGATCGGATCCCCGCAAACGTGCTACTTGGGACAGATTTGGGGCAGATAACCTCCCAGTTTGGGCCCCAACCAAGGGCTGAACCTTCAGCCAGTACTGACATGCCTCCGGACAATGTTAATGTGTTATCTATGAATGATGTAGGGGAGGAGGGAGTGAACTCTGATATTTCTGCTTGCATAGACACCATAGACACACACTCAGCTGCAGCTGTGACAGGGGAGGGGGTCAGAGAAAGGTGTGACAATGCCTCTACAAGTAATCAGCCTGTGAGCTGGGATCTGCTGCCCTCTGCAGGGATAAGCAGAGAGCAGGGTGCTGCAGGGGGAGGACCAGTGTGTGGGGTGGGGGCTACCACAGCAAATGTGGGGTCCCCAGAGATTTCACAGCGGGGTTCTGTTGCTGCAGGAGGGGAACAGGCAGGTGAGATTGGGGCCGGTCCAGGAGCGGAAGTGCTCCCAGGTAAGATCTCGGTGCATGGTTCCCCCACAACCGGGGTGTCAGGAAGCCAGGTAGGTCTGCCTGAACCGGCGACTTGGTCAGGAACGGAGGAGGAGCAGGCACGACCCACGGTCGCAGCGGCTGTGGCCGCTGTCACCCGCAGTGGGAGTGCTGGAAGCCAAGGGGCCTCCCGGAGGTCCGATAGCTCTTCCCCTTCTGACCAAGTGGCAGCCGAGTCAGGTGGAGGCCAGGACACAGGTCCCGGGGTACTGACTGAAGATGTGACAGTCTCGTCGATTCTGGCCACATCTAGTCAGGGGTTTCAGGCAGCGTTAGAAGCTGACGACAGCCTGAAAGCTCTAAAGGAGCAGGCGGCACAGCCTCCCTCGGACTCGGACCCGGAGCGAGTGGTCTGGGACCAAGGACGGCTGTACCGGGCCACGGTCCAGCAGGGTTCACCGGAGGCGTGGCCCAGGGACCGACAGTTGGTGGTACCCTATCCGTTCCGGACGGAGTTGTTGCGGATCGCACATGAGATTCCGATGGCCGGACACCTAGGGATCGCTAAGACCAAGGCCAGGTTAAACCAGCATTTCTACTGGCCAAAAATGGAGGCCGATGTGGCTGCCTACTGCCGTTCGTGTGAAACCTGTCAGAGAGTGGGGAAGGCGGGGCCACACCCCAAAGCCCCACTAGTATCTCTGCCAATCATCGATGAGCCTTTCAGGAGGGTGGCTGTGGATCTGGTCGGCCCGCTGGCCATCCCCAGCAGCTCCGGGAAACGCTTCATACTGACGGTAGTGGACTATGCCACCCGGTACCCAGAAGCAGTGGCCTTGTCGTCCATTCGGGCTGACAAGGTGGCCACCGCATTGCTGGAGATTTTCTCCCGAGTGGGTTTTCCCCAGGAAATGCTCACTGACCGGGGGACCCAATTCATGTCCCAGCTGATGGAGGCCCTCTGTAAGCAAGTCCAGGTGCGACATCTGGTGGCCAGCCCGTACCATCCACAGACTAATGGCCTGTGCGAGCGGTTTAATGGCACCTTAAAGCAGATGCTTAAGATGTTGGTCGACTCCCATGGGCGTGACTGGGAGCGGTATCTCCCACACCTGTTATTTGCTTACCGGGAGGTTCCACAGGCCTCAACAGGATTCTCACCGTTTGAGCTCCTGTACGGGCGACGTGTGCGGGGCCCCCTGGCTCTGGTGAAAGAGGCTTGGGAAGGGGATTTGGCCACCCCTGGAGTGTCGGTTATCGAGTATGTCATGCGCTTCCGGGACAAAATGCAGGCCTTGACGCAACTGGTACACGACAATATGGCTCAAGCCCAGGCCGATCAGAAGCGTTGGTACGACCAGAACGCTTGTGAGAGGACCTACCAAGTGGGTCAAAAGGTGTGGGTACTGGTCCCCGTACCACAGGACAAGCTTCAGGCAGCCTGGGAAGGCCCATACCTCGTGTACCAGCAGCTCAACCCTGTAACGTACCTGGTCACCCTGGACCCTGCCCGTGGAAGGCGGAAGCCCCTCCATGTGAACATGATGAAGGCACATCATGAGCGGGAGGCATGTGCGCTCCCCGTGTGCAACCTGCCCGAGGAGGGAGAAGCGGAAACCCTCTTGGATATGCTAGCCCAGGTTAGGGCAGGCGGATCCATTGAGGATGTGGAGGTTGGCCACCAGCTCTTGGAGGACCAACGGTCCCAGCTGTGGGCCACCCTACACCCCTTCCGGGGGTTGTTTACCAACCAGCCCGGAAGGACTGACTTGGCTGTCCATCACGTGGACACTGGGGATCATCCCCCGATCCGGCGTTCAGCATATCGGGTCTCCCTGGAGGTGCAGCAACACATGCGCCAGGAGATTGACGAGATGCTGAAGCTGGGGGTGATCCAGGCATCCAACAGCGCTTGGGCCTCGCCTGTAGTCCTCGTCCCTAAGAAGGACCGAACCACTCGGTTCTGCGTGGACTACAGGGGGCTCAATGCGGTCACGGTCGCCGATGCGTACCCAATGCCACGCATCGATGACCTGCTCGATCAGTTGGCCGGGGCTCAGTACCTGACCATCATGGATCTGAGCCGGGGATATTGGCAGATCCCCCTGACTCGCAAGGCCAGGGAACGCTCTGCCTTTATTACCCCATTTGGACTGTACGAGTCCACGGTGATGCCATTCGGGATGAGGAATGCCCCTGCCACTTTCCAGCGGATGGTCAACACCCTGCTCAAGGGACTTGAAGGGTACGCGGCCGCGTACCTGGATGACATTGCCGTCTTCAGTCCCACCTGGGAAGACCACCTAGAGCATCTAGCACAGGTGCTCAGGCGGATCCACCGGGCAGGTTTGACCATCAAGCCGGGAAAGTGTCAGCTGGCCATGAGCGAGGTCCAGTACCTCGGTCACCGGGTAGGTGGGAGAACACTGAAGCCCGAGCCTGAGAAAGTGGAAGCCATCGCATCCTGGCCCACCCCCAGGACCAAGAAGCAGGTGATGTCCTTCTTGGGGACCGCTGGGTACTATAGGAGGTTTGTTCCATGCTATAGTAGCCTGGCAAAGCCCTTGACGGACCTCACCAAGAAGAAGCTGCCCTCTGCAGTCGATTGGACAATGGACTGCGAGACAGCCTTCCGGGCCCTAAAGGACGCCCTGTCCAGCCCGCCCGTGCTACAGGCAGCCGACTTCACGCGGCCGTTTGTAGTACAGACCGACGCCAGTGACTTCGGCCTCGGTGCGGTGCTCAGCCAGGTGGACTCTGCGAGCCAAGAGCACCCAGTCTTGTACCTGAGCAGGAAGCTGTTACCAAGGGAAGTTGCCTATTCCACGATGGAGAAGGAGTGCCTGGCCATAGTGTGGGCCCTGCAGCGTCTGCAACCCTATCTATACGGGCGCCACTTCATCGTGGAGACGGACCACAATCCCCTCAGCTGGTTGCACACCGTCTCTGGGACGAATGGGCGATTGTTGCGATGGAGCCTTGCGCTCCAGCAATACAACTTCACCATTCGCCACAAAAGGGGCCGTGACCACGGTAACGCAGACGGGCTGTCCCGACAAGGAGGGGTCGCGGACGGGCGCATGGGGGAACACCGGAGTGTGCTGCCCCCTAGCGCCCTCAAAAGGGGGGAGGTGTGAGGCAAATCCCGGGATATGAAGATGAATTATGACTCCAGTCATAATCCCTCATCACTCCCTGGCAGTGCCCCCTCCCTTCTTGTTCTCAGTGTTCCACTTACACCTCCATGGCCATGTCCTGTGATATGGAGATGAGGTGGTGTGGGAACAATGGACACAGGATGACTCCCTGCCGTCACCCTGTAACAAGAGTTGTATCTCATTAGCAAGGCTATGGAACTAGCAGACAGAACGACTCCAGTAAAAAATGGTTCATATCTCGCAAGCCATATTTCCGATAAATATGGCAACCATAAAAATGGTGTCTCCGCATGCGGACGATGCTGGCACACCCTTTTTATGGGAGCAGGACATTGGGAAATGCCCCAGGCGTGATATCAGCCAATGGGGAACTGGCAGACAGGTCATGAGTCCCCTCGTTCTGTAGCTAAATTCATAACTGTCACAATGAGAGCATTGGCGTCCGCCTACGACGCTCCCAGGCAAAGTTATGGCCCATATTCCATGTTGTGGATTTTGTCCATAACTCAAGCCAGGGGTGGAGCAGTGCTCCCTCTGAGGTCACTAAGGTAGGAGGGGACCTGGATCTGCCCAGGTTGATAACCCTACTTCGGCCATTTTCCAGGGTTCTTTTTCGCTGGGGGCACGTGTAGGAAACATCTGTGGGAAGGATCCTAGAAACCTGGGTACAGCGCCCCCCTGTGGCCAGACGCAACAAGGTAACTGCTGGAACTGTGTATGCCTGTTTGTAACCCATGCTTTGATTGTAACTGTACTCTGACATATGTATATTCTGTAGATTCCCTATTGTATATATTGTAGTTTCTAGTGTGCTTTAGGCTGATTAAATTATATAATTAATCTTGGGCTGTTCTGTTATCTCGATCTTGAATCCCACGTCTGTGTGTTCGGCTAATAGTTACCGTAAATCGGTTGGTGGCAGCGAATTGTGCCAAGGATTATTGTGGGGAGGCCAGTGAGATTCGGGGAGATTTTATATATTCCGCCCGCGGAGGTCGGGGGGAATATATACCTTACTCTCACCGGGGACCCTTCAATAATCGGCATAAGTAGTATAGCGGCCTCCTTGCTTATGGTCGGGCAATTCCATAATTGGCCTGACTATAAGAGGGGCGCTAGAGAGCGCGTCACGTGCTCTGTCTGTCGGTCGGGAGGTATAAAGGAGGGGTGACCCCCACTTGTTACCCCCCGATTGTGACGTACTGGTAGCCAGCGCGGGGGATTTCTGAGTGACCCCCCCGGTGGTTTGTGACATGAACCTTAGTTATCTTCATGCAGACATGCACAACCAGCGGCTCTAGGCTTCACTCAGCTTGTAATGCCTTTGTACAAGCCACAACTATCTAGTCGTAGACTTGCTTGCTTCCTCCTACTGGCTACTCACATTTTTGTTGCATGTCAGAAAAGAATGGTTGATTGTTCTCAGTGAGAGAAACAAAATTATACTCTTGTTGTGATACATTTTAATGGCTAACTAACCTTTTCTCTTGTAACTAAGAAAAGAATGGCACATAGTGGAGAAATGTAGATAGGTAAGTGCTAATGACACACGGTATAGACATTTCCAGAATAATCTGACCCTTGTGCAAGGAGTAGAACAATTAGAAAGGTGACCATACAGGTCTAAAAGGCCCCGAAACAAGCAACGATATCGAGATGTCTCTGGGGTCACGGAATTCGTGATGTACATCCGGCCTTGTTAGTGACGTCGTTGCGTGTGACACTTACGAGCGACCGCAAACGATCCCAAATACTCACCAAATCGTTGATTGTTGACACGTCGTCAATTTTCGAAATATCATTGCTCGTTTGGGACGCAGGTTGTTCTTCTTTCCTGAGGCAGCACACATCGCTACGTGTTACACCCCGGGAACGACGAACAACAGCATTCCTGCGTCCTCCGGCAACGAGGTGGGAGTGATGTTCATGCGGCTGCTCTCCGCCCCTCCACCTTCTATTGGTGGCCTGCTGTGTGATGTCGCTGTGATGCCGCACGAATCGCCCCATTAAAAAAAAAAAAAAAAAGGTTGTTCGCCGGCCACAGTGACGTCATTAGTAAGGTAAGTTGGTGTGACGTGTACCGGTGATATTGTTCGCTACGGGCAGCGATTTTCCCGTGATGCACAAACGATGTTGCTGCATGTAAAGCAGCCTTAACTCTGTTCATTGAAGACTTCATAGGACTGGTGATACTCAGCCAATTCCATGACTAATGAACTATAATAGAGAGCACGGAATACATGCATGATCTCTAGCTTTCTAGTACGCAAACAACTAAAAGGGTTCTAATTACTGTTTGCAGTCTGGAAAATGGAATCAGGATCTACAGTACTTTTGATGTCTCACAAATGACTCAGATGGTAATTCCCCTTCAATTCTTAAGACTGGTGCTTCAATCTGAAAATGTTGCCTTTGGACCAGAAAATGTCGTGCATTCCTGATTTAATAGATAAGTAAAGCACTGTGTATCTATGTATAATTTGTAATTTATCCTTAATAAACCAATATAAAATAAAAAAATATATTACTTATCTTCCACAAACTGTTTAGTTAAAATTACCTTCACACCAATCTACAAAACAGGCACTTTCGTAACCAGCATTTTCCTGTGTGCTTGATTACCTTTGTACTAGCTTCCACCCCCACACCCTATCCTCCACAAAGTCTGCATTTTATTTATTGATTGGGAGTGTGTGCTTTAAAGTGAGGTTGAGGAAGGCTCTTTATTTTCTTCCTCTGGAAAAGAGGGGACGGGGTGGGGGTGGTGGGTAAAGTGGGTGCATTTGTGAGCTGATTGTGCTTCTGCTCCGACCTCCAACAGCCTTGCTTCCCTTTGAAGTTTTCCACCCTTCGAGTAGAAATGAGATCGATTACAGAAGAACAACAGGGACAAAGAAATTGTGCTTTACGTGAAGGCACTTTCCCACGATCAGGGCAGTCAGCTCAGCACCAGTAACACACCAGAGTAGACACAGCCACATTCCTCTCACCTTCCTTCCCTGACAGCTAAATACCAAGGGGGCAAGTGCAGGGGATGTGGCTAAATAAAAACACTAAGGAAAAACAAAGACACAAATACGGAAAGGAGGGTGCCCTTCATGTGTTTGTCACCATGATAGGAAGAGGTCATTATGAGGATAAACATGCTACTAATAGGTGTCATAAAAGTTTGAGTAATATTGGAAGATTAATGACCAATGTTTTGCTTCCACAGACCAGATAGGCATTTCAGAGTAGTCTGCATATGACCTTGTTACACTGCAATTTCGCATTGGAGGCAACAGACTATCAGGCTGCACAATGAGAAACCTACAGGTTGATTTTTATTGCCATAGCGATTAAACCTTGGCTCCTTTACCTCGCAGTATGATCATCCAGGTCAGTACGAGTATGTAGATACCAAACATATATAGTTTTTTTTTTATTTTTTATCTAATTGGTGAAAAAAAAAATCAGAGATTTGTTAAAAAAAATTAAAAAAAATAAATAAATATGCCATTTCCAGAGACCTATAATGTTCTCATTTTTCAAGATCTGGAGCTGTGGGATGCCTTATTTTTTGCGCCCTCAGCTGATGTTTTTACTGATACCATTTTTGCGTACAGGTGATGTCTTGTAGACTGTGAGCCCTCGCGGGCAGAGACCTCCGTCCTCCTGAACCTGTCTGTGCCTTGTTTATGATTATTGTACTTGTCCCTATTTTGTATACCCCTTTCACATGTAAAGCACCATGGAATAAATGGCGCTATAATAATAAATAATAATAATAATGATGTCTTAATTGTCTCTTATTGTATTTTATTGTAATGTTACGGCAGCCAAAAATACATAATTCTTGCGTTTTGAATTTTATTGGGTTACACTATTTACCGACGGATTAATTTATTTTATATTTTGATAACTTGGACATTTCTGACGCAGCTATAACAAATATGCATATAGTTACTGTACATAAATTGAAAAAAAAGACCTAGGTCCAGCTAGTTCAACCTTATTTTTAATTTTTTTTGTTTTATTTTCAGTGAGGCAAAAGGGGGGTGATTGAACTTTTGTGGGAGGTTTCATATTCTTAAAAACTTTTAAACTTTTTATTATATTTAATAGCTGGAAGCTGCGATCGTCCAATCACTCTTGCTATATTGTTATTATTAATATTTATTTATAAAGCACTATTACCAAAAGAACTACTCTTTATAGTTGAAATCATAATCTGCTATGAACACTGGCTTGCAAATGGCATTCACAGGAACAGCGTCATGGCAGACACGATAGGTTTAGTGGCTTCTCCTGAGGAAGAAGCTGGATAGATTTGAAACACTTCAATAAACCGCAATTATTCTACCTGTGTGTCTTGGAGTCTTTTCCACAGAATACCTCCACAGCAGAACAGAACAAAATTACGTATCCATTTATTTATTCTTTATTGAAAACCTGAATGCAACTCACCGCATATGTTTTTTGATAATTTCTGAAACGGTGTCATGACCATGTCACAACCATGACGTCTTGCCTTACCACAAGGGAACATTCACAACGCTGTTAAATTATTTCTAGGTGACATTAATTTATAACGAATATTCATAAACTTGCATGGCCTTCCAAGCTTCATCTGCATAGACATAACATGTAATGAGTTTATTGCAATGGATACATAAAAAAAAAGGATGTGTGATTAGTTTGATCTGTCAGCAAGTTACTGCTACCCTGTTTCCCCAAAAATAAGACACTGTCTTATATTTGTTTTGTCCCGAAAAAAGCACTAGGTCTTTTTTTCAGGGGGTGTTTTATTCTCGAGGAGACACGGTTGGGGGTAAATTTACCCCCCACAAAAAACAGACCCTCTCCCCTTCCCAGGATCGTCATACTTACCAGCCCTGGGGGTCTGTGTGTCTCCCAGATCTCCCTGTGATCTCCCAGCAGGTACCCTGCACGCCTCCCCTGCGTCTGGCCGACACACATACTTCAGATAACACACTCACACATCAGATAGCTAGACACACACACATTCCATATCATTCCTCCCTGTAAGCTCTGTGCAGCACGCCGTCCTCCTCTGCGTCTGACTGACACCCATACATCAGAACACACACACACACACACACACATCAGATAGCATACACTCATATAGACACACACACACACACACACACAATCAGATTCCATATCATTTCTCCCTGTGATCTCTGTGCAGCACGCTGTCATCCCCTGCATCTGACTGACACACATATATCAGAACACACACTCCCACATCAGATAGCATACACACACACACACACACACACACACTCACGCACCAGATTCCATATCATTCCTCCCTGTGATCTCCGGTGGGCGCTCCAGGCAGCAGTGCTGCACGTCGTCCTGCTCTGCCTCTTGCTGACACTCATACATCAGAACACACTCACACATCAGACAGCATACACTCACACATCCGATCGCATACACTCACACACACTCACACACACGATGTCGCACATACCTGTACAATCGCGTGCACACACTCACAACATCCGGAGATACCACGTGCTTGTGGCCATGTGATGTAGGTCCTGGAAGCTCACTGCACAGTGCACAGTGTCGCAGGTCCTTACAGCGCCAAGAAGCAAGTGATATCGCTGGATGTGGTGAGTGTGTGTATGCAATCTGTAGTGTGTGTGTGTGTGTGTGTGTGTGTGTGATCTGACGTGTCTGTTCTGCCACAGGATCTTGATGCGCTCTGCTGCTCCCAGTCAGCGTCTGGTGACTATGATCGCGGGGTCTTCTCTCGTCTTTCTTTAAGGGGTCTCCGCTGTCTATAATGAAGGGTTCTGCGGGATTCTTTAACTTTTTTACCGCTACACGGACACTTTATTATTGACCGCGGCTAGGTCTTATTTTCATGGGATATCTTATATTTAAGCCTCCCTGAACACTCCTGCTAGGTTTTATTTTCGGGGAGGTCTTATTTTCGGGGAAACACGGTATGTAATCTGAAGACAGCATGCTGCAAGGGGTTAAAACTTAGAATTCAGAAATGCATGTCTTGTCAAGGTTTAATCTATTGTTTATTTGCTATTTTTGTATAACCAGCAGGACTTATCATTGCTCAGAGTATAATCATGTGCACAGCAGTCCAACACACCCTCTCTTCTGATTTACACGTCACTATCATGCACAATCTCTATAGAGAGCCTAGTGTGGGCGGGACACCTCTCTCAGCTCTGCTACATGGCTAAAGATAAAAATTATCATTGTGACAGAACAGCTGTATCCAGTAATCTAAGTGATACATCGTTAGATTCAGGATCTGTTTGCCTACATCATTCTAGTCTCAGATGAGGTAGAAAAACCTGCTGAAAGATTCCTTTTAAATTATATGGACCAAATTGCTGTCCACACGCAGCTGACATATACTGTTGTGTGAATATGCCCTGACACTTTTAGATTTTGTCAGTCACAGCTGTCCGACATATTTATCAATACCTATGGACAGTCTTGTCTTACAAGAGTTAAGCTAAGGTCAAAGGTGGCACAGAGCTTCTGTCTGTTTTTAACAGCCTAATATTAGAGACATTTATCAGTAGTCACATGACATTTTAAAAAATATGTTGCAAACATTTGCTTTGAATACAATTTTTATAAGGCACCAAACCAGTCACTAAAACAGCAGTAATAATAGTGTCTAATTATATAGCCTAGCTGAAATGTACAATTATACTGATCAGCCATAACATTGAAAGTGGTTTCGCATGTTGCATCCACGATGAGTATTTTTTGCTGTGGCGCCAAAAATAGAGTGATTTTTGAACATGGCTGAAAATATAGCACAGATGCAACATGTGAATCTACCCTAAAACCATTTATAGTTAAAGAGGCTCTGCACAGCTCCATTCATTGTGTAGTGACTGCTGCTTAAGTACAGCATGTCAGCTCCCATTCATGAGAGAAGGAGCTTATCTACAGTAGACCGCAGTGATATTGATGACCCATCCTAAAGTTAGGTTATCAATATTATATGCCTAGAGAACCACTTTTTGTTAATGGCACCTTTCAGGATCAGACCAGATGAAGAACTGGCTGCTGTGGTTTTTAATTGCTCACCTAAATTGTAACCCCTGTAAGCATTGTTTTAATTTTTATTTCATAAATCAATAGAACATATGAAAATAAGCAACTGAGTAATATATCTTATTAGGCAAATCTGCTTCTTTCTCTGCCAGGACTGCTCATTCATTTTCAAAATTTTCAATTCTGAAGTAAAATCTGTATCCAGTGAAGAATTTCCCATCACTGAGATAAAATAAGGCAGTTTGATGAGATTATATGACAGGAGGAGCGAGAGGCAGAGGGAGGAGCGAGAGGCAGAGGGAGGAGCGAGAGGCAGAGGGAGGAGCGAGAGGCAGAGGGAGGAGCGAGAGGCAGAGGGAGGAGCAAGAGGCAGAGGGAGGAGCAAGAGGCAGAGGGAGGGGCGAGAGGCAGAGGGAGGGGCGAGAGGCAGAGGGAGGAGCGAGAGGCAGAGGGAGGAGCGAGAGGCAAAGGGAGGAACGAGAGGCAGAAGAAAGGGTGAGAGAAGAGTGAGGAGCGACAGGGAAGAGCTAGAGGCAGAGCTCCGCCCCCTCCCTCTTACACCTACTTAGAATCTCATCAGTAACAAGTATCATCTCCTTATCTTAGTAATGGGAAAGTCTTCACTGGATAGAGAATTTTGATAACGACTGATCAGTCCTGGCAAAGAAAGAAACATATTTCTCTGTTAAGATATTTTATAAAGTTGCATATTTTCATGTGTATTATTGATTTATGAAACAAAAACTAAAATGACACTTTAACAATCCTTTGATTTTTTTCAGCATAACAGCTATTTTACACACAAAAACGAGTGTTATGGGCTTAGTGTTGTGTGGGTAAAACATTTGTTCTGAGCTTTCAACTGCCTTAAGGGCTCTACATTGGGCATGAAGAACAAAACTGCACCATGGAAGGTGGTCTGAGCCAGAGCTGTTTGGCTTAAGGAGTACAGTGGAACCTTGGATTAAGAGTAACTTGGTTTGAGAGTGTGTTGCAAGACAAGCAAAGCTTTTTTATAAATTTGTAACTTGGTTTAAGAGCACTGATTTGCAATAGGAGCAAATACTCACCGAGCACACGTCTGGTTCTGTCCTTTCACCGCTCTCTGACGGTAACTTTCTGTACATATGTACTGTATACAGTATACTGTTGTACAGTACAGTATATACTATATAGCATGTCTATCAATTTACAGCTGTGGATATAGTATTGTACTTTCCTTCTGATAACCAGTACAGCAAATTGCTTCTACTGTAATCTAATTGCCTGTGCAGTATTCCTACCCCACATTTGGCTTAGTTCTGCCCTTATTTTATGGAGAATAGATTTGGGGAGTGTTTTTGTGTACTGTACTAGAATAAAGGTTGTCATATTTATACATCATCTTTACTTTCTATAGTACCTCTCGCACACCAACAATTCTATTGTAAGCTAAAGTGCAGTTTAATTTGTTTTATATGTTTTTACTGTACTGTACAGTATTTTCCATTAGTGCACTTTAATAATTTTATATGAATACAGTACAATAGTTTGTATTACTGTAATTAGTTTGTATGTACATGTTGAGGAGAGCCATAAGATGAAATAATTAACCACTGGACAGAGCACTGTGAGAAGTGTGTTCAATTAAATCAATTCTCTATACATAAGCCAGTCAGTCTTGAGAGGAACCCAAGATGGCCCCGATGCCATCACAGCCAAACCATCAGCATGGCTCCACCAGATGACGTCCCTCCCATCACCATCACCATGGATTCATCCACTGAAGTCAGACCCGCCCATCAACAGCAACACGGATCTCCCTATTGGCTAGCCCATGAACTGTACCACTAAATGGGCATATCTGAACTTGTGTACGCCCCTAGCCGATTTCCCCTGCTCTCTCTCTCGGCTGCCATTTTTACTGTGATCAAGAAGAGATTTCACATCCGACTGTGTTTAGCATGAATTCTTTACGCATGCACTTGTTCCACACCAATTAGGCCAGGCAGTAGGCAACAAGTGATCTCTGGTTAAGAGTTCACCCTAACATACACTAAAGTTCAAAAGTTTAGGGTTACTTAGATATTTCCTTATTTTTGAAAGAAAAGCACATTTTTTTTCAATGAAGCTAACATGAAATTAAACAAAAATACACTCTATACATTGTTAATGTGGTATATGACTATTCTACCTGCAAACATCTGGTTTTGAATGCAATATCTACATAGGTATATTTCCAACAACCACCACTCCAGTATTCTAATTGTACATTGTGTTTGCTAACTGTGTTAGAAGGCTAATGAATGTTTAGAAATCCCTTGGAAACCTTTGTGCAAGTATGTTAGCAGAGCTGAAAACAGTTTTGCTGATTAGAGAGGCTATAAAACTGACCTTCCTTTGAGCTAGTTGAGAATCTGGAGCATTACATTTGTTTCTTCCTTTAAACTCTAAAAATGGCCAGAAAAAGAGAACTTTTATGTGAAACACGACAGTCTATTCTTGTTTTTAGAAATGAAGGATATTCGATGCGAGAAATTGCTAAGAAACTGAAGATTTTCTACAACGGTGTGTACTACTCCATTCAGAGGAGAGCACAAACAGGCTCTAACCAGGGTAGAAAGAGAAGTGGGGGGCCCTGCTGCACAACTGAGTAACAAGACAAGTACATTACAGTCTCTAGTTTGAGAAATCGATGCCTCACAGGTCCTCAACTGGCAGCTTCTTTAAATAATATCCGCAAAACGCACGTGTCAATGACTACAGTCAAGAGGCGACTCCAGGATGCTGGCCTTCAGGGCAGCGTGCCAAAGAAAAAGCACGGCTAATAAAAGGAAAGATTAATATGGACAAAATAACACAGACATTGGACAGAGAAAGATTGGAAAAAAGTGTTATGGACAGACAAATGAAAGTTTGAGGTGTTTGGATCACACAGAAGAACCTTTGTGAGACACATAACTACAGAAAAAATGCTTGAAGAGTTCCTGATGCCATCTGTCAAGCATGGTGGAGGTAATGTGATGGTCTGGGGTTGCTTTGGTGCTGGTAAAGTGGGAGATTTGTACAATGTAAAAGGGATTTTCAATGAGAAAGGGTATCACTCCATTTTGCAATGCCATGCCATACCCTGTGGACAGCGCTTGATTGGAGCCAATTTTATCCTACAATAGGACAATGACCCAAAGCACACCTCCAAATTATGCATGAACTGTTTAGGGAAGAAGCAGGCAGCTGGTATTCTATCTGTAATGGAGTGGCCAGCCCAGTCACCAGATCTCAACCCTATTGAGCTGTTGTGGGAGCAGCTTGACCATATGGTATGCAAAAAGTTCCCATCAAGCCCATCCAACTTGTATGAGAGACTTCTGGAAGCATGGGGTGAAATATCTCCTGATTACGTCAGCAAATAAACAGCTAGCATGCCAAACTTTGGCAAAGCTGAAATTGCTGCAAAGGGAGCATTCCTTGATGAAAGCAAAGTTTGAAGGAGAAAATTATTATTTTAAGTAAAATTCATTATTTCTAACCTAGTCAATGTCTGGAATATATTTTCTATTCATTATGCAACTCATTTGATAAATAAAAGTATGATTTATCATGGAAAAGACAAAATTGTCTGGGTGACCCCAAACTTTTGAACTGTAGTATATACAGTAAATATTTTTGGGTTGTGGAACGAATTGTCCGCGTTTCAATTATTTCCTATGGAAAAATTTGCTTTGATATAAGAGTAACTTGGTTTAAGAGCACACTCCCGCTACGAATGATGCTCGTAATCCAAGGCTCCACTGTAATCTAATATATAAAGCTGAGTGTATGTATGTATGTATGTATGTATGTATGTGTGTGTGTGTGTATGTGTGTGTGTGTGTGTGTATGTGTGTGTATGTCCGCTAAAGGAATATGCACTGTCGCATTTACAATCACAAAATTTTGCAAACCCACCTGATTTGACTCAGGGAACATCATAGACTATGGTTTGAGGGGAAAATCTAACCCTGTGCTTTACAGTTATTCGACAAAAAAACCTGCTTACATTAAAGTCAATGGAGCTGGGAATTGATCTGTTATTATAGACTCCTATTATGGACAGAAAAAGAACCCACTTACACAGAAAAAGACACACAGAGACATACACACACAGAAAGAGACCCACAGAGACCCACAGACACACAAAGACACACATAAAGAGACACACAAAGACACACACACAAACAGAAAGACACATACACAAAAAGAGACATACACACACATACACAGAAAGAGACAAAAAGATACACAAAGAGATATTATTATTATTATTATTTTTTATTTATACAGCACCATTGATTTCATGGTGCTGTACATGAGAAGGGGTTACTTACAGAATGCACTCGTACAAATTACAATAGACAGACTGGTACAGAGGGAAGAGGACCCTGTCCTTGCGGCTTACATTCTATAGGATTTTGGGGAGAAGACAGTAGGTGGGGTGTTGGTCGGGCAGCAGTTCCGGCACGGTGGTGAGGTGGCAGCTCCGGCAGTGGTGACGCAGTGGAGTCATTGGAGACATGACCTTATCTGTATACTAAATGTGTGGGGTTTTATGAGGCAATATATTAGCTGTTTTGACAGTTAGGGTATGGTTCCACTTGCGTATGACTCGTGCGAGTCTTGCATCGGTATCACTCGGAATGGCCGCACACTCTCCTGACAGGAGTGGGTCGGCTGCATGTATTTCCATGCAGCCGACGCGCTCCTGTCAGTAGAGTGTGCGGCAATACCGGGTGATACCGATGCGAGACTCGCATGAATGAGTCATACGCAAATGGAACCATACCCTTAGCCTGGAAATTTTTCGAATGGCCTTTAGGAACCAATCACAGCTCTGCTTCTATTTTGCTACAGGTCATTAATAGAAGCTCTGCTTGGTTGCTATAAGCAACGAAAGACATCGTTAATATAAGACAGCTTATGTGTCATTTAATATGATTTCGGTGGAGAGAGGGACAGTGGGAGAGAGGCAGTGTGGGACAGAGGCAGAGTGGGAGAGAAACTTAGTACAGCTAGTACAAAATATTTAGCAAGTGGTTTTAATGTTATGGATGATTAAAGTATGGAAGGCATCTATGATAACATAATAAATAATTTTAAAAGTTCTCTAAAGGATTCTAAAGTTTATTGCTAAAAACATGTTGGATTGGGGAGTCTTTTCAAAACTTGTGATGTTAATCCTATCCTAGATATCATTGTCAAAGGCCTTTAAAAATCAAAGCAGCAATCTATTTTGTTACTATGGTTGAGAACTCCTCCCATTTGTTTTGCACTGGTTTCAATATCCCAACCCTATATTGCTACACACCTCATAAGCATTGATCTCGGGAACTATTGCTGCAAACTATATCTTACTAAATGTGCGCTGCTTCTTTTCAATAAACTTTATATTGCTCAAGTGATGTAAAGCCATCTCTGTGTGAGGAGAGAATGCATGGTTCCTTCTAGCACGTGTTTCATGTACATTCTTGCTTGAGTGTGATAGACGCCTGGTCTCTAGCATGTCGGGAAGCACAGAGAGGTCGAAGAGTGAAAGGAAGGCGGATATAATTGCATTACCTAATTTAACCTCAGTGATGGGGAGGGAGGGGGCCGAGCATGGCGCCGCTGGAGGCTGCTCAATATAACAGAAGATGCTGAAGTTGGTTCTTGTTCACCCAGTCTTATTCTGGACTGAAGTTGGTTTCTTATTCATCCAGTTTCTCATTCAAAACAAATGTACTTTTGTTATTTTCTAGTTCAGTAATAAGGAGAACTTATCTTCATTACTAAACTACATTGGACTGAGGTGCCCTGAGGTGAATAAAGTTTAAAGCAGCATAGGAACACATTTTTTGCACAATAACAGGCATCAAAGTGCTCACCCAAGAGTGTAATTTGAAGGGTTAAATCACTATGGGTCACTTACCTCGCATTGCTGGCACAGGGATAGGGAAATCCAAATAAATATCCAGTTTCCAGTAACATGGCCTAAAGTGGATGCTGGCATAAAATCTGGTATGAGTGTGTGTAGGCAGACAATTTTTACTGAGTTCAAAGTGGTGTTTTCAAATTGTTAAATGACTTTTGCACCATTGATTCGATGAAGCCAACATACAAGTAGGTTTGCCCCGCATCAAAATCTTGTGACTCCAGGCATGCTCAGGTGGTCCTGTGGTCACACTAAACAGATGTCCAATATTTACCCGTTTAGGTAGCTGCACACTGACCACTGGCAATTAAAAGGGTTAACCAGCACCATCCAGAGCCACTGCATTCGTCATCAGAAGTGAGCAGTGAGGATGACGTTACAACCCCACACACCTATTATACTAAAGGAGGAGATGTGTATGATAGCTGCTGATTGTGCATCAGTCTTGCAAGGTGTATGGGGTTGTAACGTCATTGGCACTATTCTAGAGGGGGATGGACGACGCCTTTAATGGTCTAGCTCACTTGAATGCAGCATGCATAAGAAAATTACCGTATTTTTCGGACTATAAGACGCACTTTTCCCCCCCCAAATATTGAGGGAAAGTGGGGTGTGCGTCTTATAGTCTGAATGTGGCTGTGGGGAATGAGGGTGCTGAGGTGGAGCAGGTCATCTGTGGCATGAGCAGGCTGTAGCCCGCCGTGACCATGTGGGCCCGCTCATTTCATATGCACGCCCATCCTCCCGATATCAATGTGGATGAGCAAACAGTGATCCACAAACAAGACACGTCCACAGTTTCTGGATGTGACTGGCCTGTGAATTAGCAAATCTTCATCTATGTTTATATTGTCTTCTACTGTATATGTTCTATAATTGTGACTGAATGAAAGTCCATATGTCCGTTTTTATATTAATCCATATGACAGTGGTATAGTTTACGTTTTGCACACCCATTGAGCTTCGTGGGCAAGTCAGATTCACAACTTTATAAGTGCATGCAACGTTATTTGTTTTTTTTTTTCTCAAATGAACCGTGTGTCCGTGAAGAAAAACAAACAATCTAAATTGTGCTATGTACCTAAAATCGGTCAATGTGCTGTCTGTTTTCAAGTACCATAAAGATGATAAATTTGGCACATCTTTTGGGCTGCCCATGTGCCATAGTCAGAAAATGTAGTCCAGTCATGATCTGGCACTTCTGCTATAATTTATGCCACTATTTGGCATACATTCGAAGTCATCTGTCAGACGGCTCGAGGCCATGCCCCCTCACAGAAAGTATATGTAATCCAAAGGAAAAAAGGGTGGGGAGAAAGATAATCATTAGTTCTGCAGACCCACAGGTGCGCAGATGTGGCTGGCTACCACAAATCAAATAGAAAAAAGGAAAAGTCCATCACCAAAATTTTCCCTCGCAGAAAAAAAAAAAGTTGCAGACTTGGCATAAAAACATTTTATATGCCTTGTTTTTTTGGGGCATGTACAGCATCATAAATTCCATAGTTTTTTGTGGATTACAAAAAGCACCCTGAATGAATGCGTATTTACAACCAATTTTTTTTTCTTGCTTTTAACCAACACAATATAAAAATAATCCATAGCAGCATTTAAAATAAAATGTCATATACAGAAAATGCACCAAAATCACCAGTGTGTTGGACACGATTCTCATCTATTTTTGGTCCATGTGTCAATTTTTACCATTATTTTTGCATCCATTTTTACCTTATATAAAAATATATCCACACTTCTACCTAATAAAAGGATTATCTTAGGTTCAATAACACTATTATTCTGCAGATATATGGTTAATCTGCATTATACCCCATCTCCTGGGCGAGGGAGGAACTAAAAAAAGTATACAGATATTACAGCAGGGTATCACAGCTGAATCTTTTTGTGACGTAAATCATTTCCTGTCTGTTTTAAAAAAAAAATGTTATACCTCAAAGAAAGAATTACTTGTTATCCCGTGCTGTAATGTCTGTATACTTCTTTACCTCCACCCTGGCCTAGGATATGTGATATGATCAGACCATGTCGCTGTACGCTCAGACATGGCAATTACACAGCTATTACACAGTACCTAGCAGGGACACATTTTCTATCAATGAAAAACAAACAAGATTGGTACTCAATAGTGGAGATAGGCAGTTCCGTTGAGGCTCGGTTCGCCGGCAGCAAATGAGCCTTGCTCCACAGGCTCGAGCTTGACCCGAACCCTGGATTAAGTAACTGATTGGCAGCTTGGGTCTCCGCCCACATTCAGCCAGCCATAAGCAGATCACTTCCAGAATGTGTGGGCTTTTTCACCTTTTTTTTTTTGTTTGTTGCTGTACACTACATCCGAGAACGCTGATGTTACCCCCAGTGTGCGTCGTTCAAACACTGCACACGGCTCGCACAGGGTTTAGCACCAAGTGTACCCGAGCACAGTGTTGCTCGGATGAGTTTTGTTTGCACGTAGTGTTCGATCCACGAACCCAAACCTTGGTATTTGTTTTAAAAACTGAACCTCAGGTTCGCTCATCTCTACGCAATATGGCTGGTTCAGACACACAGAGTTACATGAAACACTATTTTCTTCTGTATGTTGGATGAGGCTTGCCCATTCAAGTCTATGGCTGTGCAAAAAAACAGAACCTATACGAATCATCCAGAAAGAATCTTTTTTTTTTTTTTTTTTATACATTCTAATTAACAATGGAAACTGTATTTGATTCTGTTGATATAGTAAATGGATGCCTTACGGATGTAAAACACCAACAAACAGATGACACATGGATGAAAATTGTTTTTCAGGATAAAAATGGGTAATTTTGAATGCATTGGTCTGAAATTAACCTAAATCCCCACATACACATTAGACCTGCTAATATCAGCTGACAGTCGAATGTGTATGGGGGGCCCCGGATTGTTGGGGAGGCTAAGGTTTCACACATCCGGCTTTTCGCCGGTTTGTCGCAACTTCCGGGTCACATGCTTCAGTCACATGACAGCATGTGACCGGCACTTGTCACGCTGCCATTGTACTGTATACACTGTACTGGCGTGACCAGCCAAAACCCGGATGTGTGAAACTAGCCTAACAATCCAGCATATCCAATTCAGACTGCTGATCCTTTTCTTCTCCTTCAGATAAGCTGCCACAATTCGTCCAACAGCAACCCTAGAGCTATGTTCGCACAGTGTGTTTTTGCATGTTTTTTTCATTGGCTTTCTGCAAATCCCTGCTAATAAAAAGCTGCTTTTAACAGTACCAGCAAAACCTATGAGATTCCAGAAATCTCATGCATACACACACACACACACACACTTGTTTTTTTTTCCCTGACTGAAATGGAAAACTGCTGTTTTTGAAAGAAGTAGCGTGTCAACTCTTTAAGCGTTTTTGCTGCTTTTTCACCATTGAAAGCAAAGCGTGAAAAAACGCAACTGCTTTTTTTCGTGAATGAAACTAATTTTAAACATGTACTGTGGACAAATGACACCAAAAACGCAGCAAGAAACCCCACTAAAAACACAGCTTTTTTTTTTTTTTTACTGCCATGAGATCAGGGTTTGCTGCAGAAAACAAAGCAGCAAAAACGCCCTGTGTGAACTTAGCCTAGTGCTCATTTAAATGTCAGTGATTTTTCTTTTACACAAAAACAATCCATGTTTAATCAGGTTTCTGTATCTGATTTTCATTATTTATTTTCATCATTTTAATCCGTTTGGTCAGAATTTTATAAGAATTTGCTAGAAGAGTATTTGGGCAGACGGCATCTGAGTGCGGTTCCTCTTTTTTCACAGACCCATAGAATTACATTGGAGAGATTGATCCGGGACTCTTTTAGAGGGAACCTGTCAGGTGCAATATGCACCCAGAACCACGAGCAGTTCCAGGTGCATATTGCAAATCCCTACGTAGCCGTCCCAGCCAATAGTAACATAGATAAAGGGATCTTGTGGGCGGCACGGTGGCTCAGTGGCTAGCACTGCAGTCTTGCAGCGCTGGGGTCCTGGGTTCAAATCCCACCAAGGACACCATCTGCAAGGAGTTTGTATGTTCTCCCCGTGTTTGCGTGGGTTTCCTCCGGGTACTCCGGTTTCCTCCCACATTCCAAAGACATACAGATAGGGACTCTAGATTGTGAGCCCCAATGGGGACAGTGTTGCCAATGTATGTAAAGTGCTATGGAATTAATAGCGCTATATAAATGAATAAAATTATTAATTATTATTATTATCTTTAGAAAAAGTATTTCTATAGATCCCATATGACATGCTAATGAGGCCAGGGACTAGTCACAAGGGCATTAGTTCCCTTGGCTAGTCGGCCCCCTTAGCATGTACACCTCTGTGGGTGTGCTAATATGCTAAGGGATGTGCAGCATCAGAGGATGATCTCACTCACCTCTCTGCTGCCATCGCGTGCGACGCTGGACTTCGGCTCAGTGTGCATGACTCCGGAATTTTAGTCATGTGCACTATGAAGCCAGGTGTACGCGTCCTGGCTTAAAACTAGTGTAGTGCGCATAACCTAAAGTCCAGGATCATGTGCACTAAGCTGAAATCAAGCATCGGGCGGCGATGGCAGCGGGGAGGTGAGTGAGATCATCCTGTGACATTGCACATTCATTAGCATGTTAGCACCCCCACAGGGAAGTAACTCGCCAAAGGACCTAACGCCCTTGGGACTAGTCACAGGCCTCATTAACATATTATGAAGGATCTTTAGAAACACTTTATCTATGCTACTAGGTACAGGAATGATTAGGCACGGACTAGCAATTTGCACCCAGTAGTGATGGGCAGTCCGGCTCTTTTTGGTGATCCGGTTCTCATGGCTCGGCTCACCAAAAAGAGCCGGATCTTTCAGATCGTTTTCGGGTCCTTATTAAATATGTGTTCACCCCAGCTGAACACATATTTAAGATTATAGTGGCGCCGCTGAAACCCCGCCCACCCACGGCAAAAGCCCGCCCACTCACAAGTGACCAATTAGATTGTTGAGTAGGCGTAGTTTAGCCCCGGGTGGGCGGGGTTTCAGCGGTGAAAGGAGCCGTTTAGATATTTTATTGGCTCACACTAGGGATCCGGCTCCTGTCAGTCACTGCAGCGAGCCGGATCTTTGTGTCGGATCGTTCTCGACCGACACATCACTAGCACCCAGAACTGCTCGTGGTTCTTGGTGTATAGAGCACCTGACAGGTTCCCTTTAATCAGGTTTCTGTATCTGATTTTCATTAGTTCTTTTGATCATTTTAATTAGTTTGGTCAGAATTTATAAAGAATTTGCTAGCAGAGTACTTGGGTGGCCGACGTCGGAGTGCGGTTCCTCTTTTTTCACAAACCCATAGATTTGCTTTGGAGAGATTGATCCATAACTCGTTTTTAAAAAAAAAAAATTAGACCTATTGAAGTGATTCTGTGCAAACTACTCAATCTGAAAAAGTACAGATAGGTGAAAAGCCCCAGAGACTAAAGTAGGGACAAGTGTGTGAAAATCACATAGAACTCGTACCTGAAACATAAGCCTATATAGCTCGAACTCGATGGACTTAAGTCAATCTTCAACCTTAAGAACTATGAATGAGGCCTAAGATGTATTACTGGACTAGTAAAAAAAAAATTCTTGTGAATAGAAAGCGAGTAAGGAGCTTGGTAAACAGCAGGGTTAACTTTCCACTGTTACCTCAGTGCACACAAGTCCAGCTCAGTGTATCCTGTGTCCTACATAAAGGGCTTTTTACCTCAGACGGCTTTTGGCCTCTCCCTTCCCCAGCGCCACAACACTAACAACGCTTAATAACTTGTCACTGGCATGCAGTTCATTCATAAAAAATAGCACCTAGACCCCCAAAGAAGGTGGCAGCCTGGGGGATTCTCCCTCCCTTTTTTTTTCAACTTTCTCTCTTTCTCAGCGTTTTGTTTATTAACATCCCCCACCCCAGTCTCCCTTTCATGGAGAGTCTCCTCCCCGCCAGACTGAGCGGCGTCAGGGTCTGTGAACGAATAGAGATGGATACAATCAATAGCATTGGCCGCAGATGACTGCAGGAAGTGTTAGCAGTGCGGCAGCAGCAACCAAAGCAACATGTATTCCTGACAGCAGAAAGGGCGCTGCTGGGAAGGGATTTCCCGCCCGCAGCCCCGGCACAAACAGGGGCTTCCATGTTCAGTGACTGCACTGTTACATGTGCCCCTATTCCTCATGTAACCCCTGCTCTGTGCTGCACACAGCCATAACTATGGCTTCTATTATGCCATGTGTGTACATTCACTCCCAGCACGTGCTGTGGAAAGTCACTTGCAGTATAGTTTGGCGCCATCTAGTGACATTTTACCTGAAGTTCCCAGATAACTAAACCTTTAGGGAAATTTAGTGATTTAACTATTTAGCATTTAATAAACAGGATATTTGAATGCCACTTAATTTCAACAGTTTTATGGTTTTTACCATGTAATTTTTGATGGAAACAGTAAGGCTATGTGCGCACGTTGCATAATTCCAAGCATTTACACTGCATATTGCACTGCAACGTAAAGGCATGCGTCTTGCGTCACCAGCACAATCTATGAAGATCGTGCATAATCCATCCGCACGTTGCGTTTGACAGCGCAGTGATTTGCATGCTAAAATTTTTATCTAAATCGATGTACTCAAAAAAGCAGCATGTCACTTATTTTGTGTGCTTTGGATGTTGTTCCCACTCTGTCTATGACCCCCTTCACACGTCCGTGTCTCCGGTACGTGTTAGGTCCGTTTCCGTATGTACCGGAGACACGGACACACGTACTCCAATGTTATTCAATGTACGGAGTTACACGTGCGTTTTTCCATAAGGTGCGTGTCCGTGTGCGTGATACGTTTGTTTGTCCATAAAACACAGATGCATGTCCGTTTTCTGCACACAACAGGCACACACGCACCCAATGAAAATCTATGCATCCGTGAGCACACGTACGTGACACGGATGCATCTCCGTATGGTCAGTGTACGTTTTGTGCTTTTTTTGAAGCGATGTCGGTCAATTTTTTTTGTCCGTCAGTAGGTCTCTCTCTCTCTGTCTGTCCCTCTCTCAGTCTGTTGGTCAGTCTCCTGCCTCTCTCATACTCACCGTTCCCCGATCACCGGCGCAGCGCTGCACAGCTGTTAAAAAAACTCCGGCGGCTTTTAGTATTTTGAAAAAGCCGGCCGCTCATTATTCAATCTTGTATTCCCTGCTTTCCCCGCCCACCGGCGCCTATGATTGGTTGCAGTGAGACACGCCCCCACGCTGAGTGACAGCTGTCTCACTGCAACCAATCACAGCCGCCGGTGGGTGTGTCAGTATCAAGCAGTAAAAAAAATAAATAAATAATTAAAAAAAAACGACGTGCAGTCCCCCCCAATTTTGATGCCAGCCAGGGTAAAGCCATATAGCAAAAAAACTCCGGCACTCTTGAGCAGTGAAATTGAATTTAGCTTTATTAGCAGGTAATTATCAGGGTAAAGCCAAACGGCTGAAGGCTGGTATTCTCAGGATGGGGAGCTCCACGTTATGGGGAGCCCCCCAGCCTAACAATATCATCCAGCAGCCGTCCGGAATTGCCGCATCCATTAGATGCGACAGTCCCGGGACTGTACCTGGCTCATCCCGATTTGCCCTGGTGCTTTGGCAATCGAGGTAATAAGGAGTTAATGGCAGCCCGTAGCTGCCACTAAGTCCTAGACTAATCATGGCAGGCATCTCCCCGAGATACCTTCCATGATTAACCTGTAAGTTAAAGAAAATAAACACACACATCCAAAAAATCCTTTATTTGAAATAATAAACAAAAAAAAACACCCTCATTCACCACTTTATTAAGCCCCGAAAACCCCTCCAGCTCCAGCGTAATCCACACGACGTCCCACGACGCTCTCAGCTCTGCTACATGAAGGTGACAGGAGCTGCAGTAGAACACCGCCGCTCCTGTCAGTTCCACGCAGCAACTGAGGTAAGCAGCGCGATCAGCGATGACGTCACTCAGGTTACTCGCGGCCACCGCTGGATCCTCCAACTGTGACAGCAAGTCGCCCGAGTGATGAAGCGATGAAGTCACAGGTGAGTTGCGGTCTTGGGTGGAGGATCCAGCTAGCCGCGGGTAACCTGAGTGACAGCAGCGCTAACCGCGCTGCTCACTTCAGGCACTCGGGGGATTAGCGGTCACCGGTGAGTCCTTCACGGGTGACCGCTAATCAGTACACGACACAGACAGAGGCGCGGTATGACAATGAAGTCGCGTGAAGTTCACCCGAGTTCATTCTCATCGCGCGACGCTGTCTGTCTGCTGTCAGCCGGCATGTAGCAACGTCATTGTGCATCACACATGGAACATTTCAAACGGACAACACACGGACATTACACTTACGTATTTCACGCACACACGGACATTCCACACGCACGCACGGCTAGCATACACAATCACACGGATGTCACACGTACCATAAAAACGGACAAAAAAAATGAAACATGGACCCGAAAAACGGCACGTAAGACACGCACGTGTCAAGGGGGCCTATGGGAGAGGCAGCATCCATAGCACATGAAATCTGCATCTATTCTGCAGACTAACTGCATCCATTATGCAGTGTTTCTGCAGCGATTAGAAGCACACATGCACTGCCAATTCACTGTAGATTTTTCAGCATAGAAACTACGCAACGTGCGCACATTGCCTTAAAGGAAACTGTAAGACAGTTCAAAGAACTAAACCTAAATAAAATATGCATTTATTAGCATTGTTGTGTTGTCATTTGCACATCCCAGCTCATTGTCCATGGCAATGGTCAGCAGCTGCTGGACAATAATGGAAGAGCCACCTCTTGCCTCACGACACCTGCACCACCTCTTTCGATTAGTCGACCTGGCACAGCATCATTTTTGCTTTGTGATGCCCCTGAAAGGTTACACCTTGCCGGCTAATGAAAAGAAAAGCCGCGATTTAAGGGTATGTTCACACATTGCTTTTTTTGGTAGTTTTCTGCCGCAAAACCTGCTTAAGGGCTCATGCGCACGTTGCGTAATAGCATGCATTTACGCTGTGTATTGCACTGCAGCGTAAATGCATGCGACCTGCGTCCCCTGCACAATCTATGAAGATTGTGCATGATATGTGAGCACGATGCTTTTATGAAGGTAGCGATTTGGGTGCTAAAATTTTGACCAAAATCCTTGCGTTCATAAAAGCAGCATGCCACTTATTTCTGCGTTCTGGATGCAGCTCCCACTCTGTCTATGGTGGGAGCAGTAGCCATAGCGCATGAAATCGGCTTTTTTTTAACAAAAAAACTGAATTCATTATGCAGTCTTTCTGCAGCGATTTGACGCGCACATGTGCTGTCAAATCGCTGCAGAATATTCAGCAGTTACGTGCGCATGAGCCCTTATTGGCATTTTTACTGCATTTTTAGTGTGTTATTTGCATATAGTACATGTTTAAATAAAGCTAGTTTCATTCACCACAAAAGCAGCAAATACGCAGCAAAAACACAGCAAAAATGCTGAAAGAATTAACATGCTGCTTCATTCAAAAATGCAGCAAAACATATCGGGTTTTCCATTTTAGTCAGGAAAAAAAGCAAGTGTGAGTGCATGAGATTTCCAAAATTTCATAGCTTTTCATTTGCATAAAACGCATGAAAAAAAGCAGCAAAAAAGCAATGTTTGAACATTGCTTTAGACTATGTTCACACGTTGATTTTGTACTTTTTTTTTTTTTCTGCATCAAAGCATGTTTGCTTGGCAGTAAAAAAAATCTGCTTTTTTGCTGCGCTTTTGGTGTCATATGTCTTCAGTACATGTTTAACTAAATTTAGTTTTATTCCACTCAAAACTGCAAAAACGCATCTGCGTTTTTTCACTCTCACTAATTCAATTGTGAAAGAAGCAGCAAAAATGCTGAAAGAATTGGTGAAAACGCAACAGTTTTCTATTCGTCAGGAAAAAAACAGGTTTGTGTGTGATGAGATTCCTGGAATCTCAGGTTTTGCTGGGACTGTAAAAAGCAGCTTTTTATTTGCATAAAACTCATGTAAAAACATGCCAAAAACGGCATAAAAAAATACAGCAAAAACGCATAGCTTTAGGGTACACTCACACGAGCGTATGACTCAGACAAGTGTTAAGCGGGCTTTACACGCTGCGACATCGCTAGCCGATGCTAGCGATGGCGAGCGTGATAGCACCTGCCCCTATCGTTATGCCGATATGTGAAGATCGCAGCCGTAGCGAACATTATCGCTACGGCAGCATCACATGTACTTACCAATTCGGCAATGTGATCGGCGAACCGCTTCCTTTCTAAGGGGGCGGTTCGCTCGGCGTCACAGCGACGTCACTAAGCGGCCGCCCAATCAAAGCGGAGGGGCGGAGATGAGCGGGATAAACATCCCGCCCACCTTCTTCCTTCCTCACTGCTGGCGTGTGGCAGGTAATGAGAGGTTCCTCGTTCCTGCGGCGTCATACGTAGCGATGTGTACTGCCGCAGGGACGAGGATCAACTTCGCCCAAGCGACAGCAGCGATAATTGGGAGAGGACGCCCATGTCAACGAGGAGCGATTTTGGATGTTTTTGCAACGATCCAAAATCGCTCCTAGGAGTCACACACAACGAGATCGCTACAGCGGCCGGATGTGCGTCACAAAATCCGTGACCCCAACGAGATCTCGTAGCATGTAAAGCCACCCTTAGTCAATGAGGGAGAGCAGATGGTCAGCTTTTTTTCTCATCCAGATTCTGGATGAGAGAAAAGTCACAGCATGCTGCGATTGTCAGCGAGACACGTGTCACTCACACCCATGCAAGTCTATGGGTGCGAGTGAAACATCGGACTGCACTCGGCTGATATATGAGTGCAGTGCGATATTCGTATCAACTGACAATGGAGGAGATGTGGAAATTAATCTCTGCCTCTCCTCCGCAGCTCTGATCCAATCGCAGGATTGCATCAGAGTTGTATGACACTCGGCTCACGCTGGCAGCACAGCGAGAGCCGAGGGTCATTAGCATATCCCATCCAATGCTCTCGCATTGTATGCTGTACGATCATGTGAATTCAGCCTAAGGTCTCTTTAACACGTCTGTGAAAAATCCACATTTTGCATGGACGTGTAAAAGGTGCGTATGTCCCTCCGTGTGCCGTGATTTCAGCACATGAGTGTTCTCCATGTGCTATCCGTGATAACCCACGGAGAACAGGAACTTTATGCTCACGTGTCCCTGGTGCCTCTGTCCGTGGTGCTGGTGTCTTCTGCTCTGCGGTCTCTGGCACTGCTGACTTCCCTCTCCTGCTGCTTCCGTTCCTTGGTGCAGTGAATATGCAATGAGCATAATGAGTGGAGTCGGAAGCAAGTGACAGCAGCGACACAGACAGCAGTGCTGGAGAAGGTGAGTGAAGAAATTCATTTTATTTTACAGAAACGTGGTTTTCTCCAGTACGTGTCGCACGGAGCACATCTGTGCGGTCCGTGTGACACCCGTGATGCTGGAGAAAAACGGACATGTCTACGTGTGGAGCACACGGACACACGTATGCTAAACACAGACACATGGTCCATGTGAAAACACGCACATGTGCGCAGACCCATTGATTTTAATGGGTCTACATGTGCCCATGTCTCCGATACGTGTGAAAACGGACGTCACACGTACCGGAGACACGGATGTGTGAAGGGGCCCTAAGAGGCATTTCTGCTCGTATCAAGCAACCACTGACTACTATTGTGACTAGAGATGAGCAGATTGGGGAAAACTCAAATTGCCTGTCTGTGAAGATTTTCACCGGAAATTCGATTAGCAGATAGGTGATTCCCAAATTTAATTTTCCTTAGGTTTTTCCAGACTGCACAGCATAATAAACATAAGATTTAAAAAATAAAAAAAAATCCTTACATTCATCTTACTTCATGTGTCCTGCTGCATCTTCTTATTTTAGCCATGAGTGCTGAGATCCCAGGACCCAGTGCCATAACGCTAATGGTAGCAGATCAAGCACCCCCCACCTGACAACCCACAAATGATGTCATTGCCGATGCCAATACAGTTGAAAACAATAATGAAAGAGGATACAATCTGCTAATGCTCCTTCCTCTGTCATTGCCCTGCAATTCTGAGCTGTAACGTATTGGTGCAGGGGGTGCGATGACATCAGTATATCAGTCAGCTGTACTGAGATATGCAGCATATTATTATTATTATTATTATTTTTTCTTTAATGAGTACATTGTGGGGGCTTTCATACTGTTTAGGATGGCGAGGGTGCATTATACTGTATTTAAAGTAATGTGGGGCCCATTTACTATATCGATGGCAATGTGGGGGCATTATACTATTTGGAGGGCAATGTAGTGGCATTATACAATATGGAGGGCAATCTGGGGGCATTATACTATATAGAGGGCAATGTGGGGTGCATTATACTATACGGAGGGCATTATACTATATGGAGGATGATGTGGAGTGCTTTATACTTTATGGAAGTCAATGTGGGGTCTTTATACTATATGTAAGTCAATGTATATAAGTTATTGATTATCTTTCATTAAGGCTTTATTTAGAAGTCTGTTTCTCACTTACAATTCGATCTGCGATTTCTACTCGTATTACACAATAGCAATTTGTCATGGATCAAATTTACCTATTCAAGTCAATGGGTCTGTGAAAAAATTGGACAGCGCATGAATAGCCTTTGTCTGTCCTTTTTATTGTTACTGTTTAATGGATAGAAGATTCTTGCAATTATTTTTTATCCAATTAAAACGGATGCCACGCTGATGGTAATAACGGACACACGGACTAAAAATAGATGAAAATCTGATCCAGCACACTGATGATTATAGTCCTTTTTTTCTTGTACACAAAACAGAAAAAAAACAAAGAAGAAAACATATGAATGAGGCTTAATTCTTTATGGGGAAGGGGGAATAGAAAAAGCAGCAACATAATAATAATTATCTACTTATTTTGTTAACACTGGCTGGGTGATTGTGGCCTGAAATGTTTTACTCTGAAACACTGCAGCGTTTCGGAGAAAGCATGTTATGAAAAGCCTTCTGAAGGCTAGAGATATTCCAGAGCGATCCCCAGCAGGTTTCTCTTTATATGTACACACATAGGTGAGACCTATCAATCAACTGAGGTAGGGTAAAGGCAGCAGGCAACCTCAGCAGACTAGTCAGGTATCTGTATTGTGAATGTTAGTTATGTTTTGGCTGCTGGGAGGCTCCCTCTGGTGGCCAGGAATGGTTTGGACTTGGACCAGGTGTGTTGTGCAGTGGGTGTTTCCTTTGCTAACTCTCTGCTTATTTAAATCCTGGTCTGATTGCAGGCTGTTGCCGGATGTCAGTTGTTCTTTGTATCTCCAGCCTGCTTAATCCTGCTCTACACCACATCTACTCCAGATAAGTGCTTGCTCTTTATTTATTGTCTGGTTCTTTTGTTTATCTGGGTTTGTCATTTGCTGTGGTTGGTTTCAGGTTATTTGCTTGCAGGGATTTTTCCCCCTCATTGGATTGTTGGGGAACTCCCTGCAGTTCTGTGTGGAGTATAGCTCCTTTGGGTCCATGTGTTTGTGACTTGTTGACTTTGTTATGATTCTTGTTTTCTGTTCATTGGTATGACAAGGGCACCTGGTATAGGACGGAGTTCAGATCGTGCGATCTGAGGGCCTTTTTGTACTATCAGGAAGTTGGTATTTTGCAGGGTTTTTCTCTGGCCACCATCAGTCTCTTTCCTGTCCTTTCCTATTTTAGTCAGCGGGGGCCTCACCTTTTGCTAATCCTGTCATCTACCTGTGTATTGTGTTTTTCCTATATCACCGCAGTCTTTGAATGTGGGGGGCTTGCTATTCTTGTCTATTTTCTGAGGCAGAGAGCTATTCATCTTTCCTACCTTTAGGATAGTTAGTTCTCCGGCTGGCTTCGCGGTGCACAGGATGTTAGTTCACCCCTCGGCTACTTCTAGTTGTGATGGTTAGTAAGGGGATGGCGGCCAGATTAGTTGCCAATGCTCTTGTCACCTTATGCCAATGATTTGTGGTGGTCTTCCATGGTTCCGGATCATAACATATCTGTCTCTTTACCCACTGACCAGCTTTTCATACAATTTTCTATGAAATGCCGAAGTAAAACATACCTGGCTGCAATTGTGCAGCAAGGCACTGATTCATGAGGCTTGTGATACGGGCAGAATGATTCAACTGACAAGTTCCTTTTAAATTTTACTCCATTTACAGTGTGACATAAATGACATGTTGCTTATATGCTGTGTATCAGCATGATTATGTTGATATCAAATTGTTATAGTTTTTTTATGTTTTACTACTGTTGCTCAGTAAAATAAATAATTTGTTCTGTGACGTCATATTCTGAGAGCTGTAACTTCTTAATTTTTCCATTAATGCAGCCATGTGAGAGCTTTATTTATTTATTTTAAATAATGCCCTGCATTTTTTGTGTGGTATGACATATGCTTTATTCTGTAAACAATAATTTGGAATTCAGTATGTTACCGTATATCTTCTGCAGTAGTCACACCATCTCCACTAGGTAATTGTATATAAGTGTGGGAAATTAGTCCTCACCTTAATTAGTGTTAAGGGGTTAAAAACTTCACCTGTGCCGAGTCCAGAATACCAGGGTTAAAGGGAACCTGTCAGGTGCAATATGCACCCAGAACCACGACCAGTTCTTGGTGCATATTGCTAATCCATGCCAAACACTCCCAGCATGTAGTAGCATAGATAAAGGGATCTTTACAAAAAGTATTTCGAAAGATCTTACAGTGGGTACGGAAAGTATTCAGACCCCTTTACATTTTCCACTCTTTGTTTCATTGCAGCCATTTAGTAAATTCAAATTTTTTTATTTTTTTTATCATTAATGTACACTCTGCACCTCATCTTGACAGAAAAAAAACAGAAATGTAGACATTTTTGCAAATTTATTAAAAAGAAAAGAAAAAGTGAAATATCACATGGTCTTAAGTATTCAGACCCTTTGCTCAGACACTCATATTTAACTCATATGTTGTCCATTCCCTTGTGATCCTCCTTGAGATGGTTCTACTCCTTCATTGGAGTCCAACTGCATTTAATTAAACTAATAGGACTTGTTCTGGAAAGGTACACACTTGTCAATATAAGGCCGGTTTCACACATCCGGCTTTTCGCCGGTTTACCGGATCCGGCGCTCTCCCGTACAGACAATACAGTACAGTGACAGCGCTGTAACTTCCGGGTCACATGCGCCGGTCACATGACAGCATGTGACCAGCGCTTGTTGCGCTGTCACTGTACTGTAGTCATTGTATGGGAGAGCGCCGGATCCGGCAAACCGGCGAAAAGCCGGATTTTTGAAACCGGCCTAAGACCTCACAACTCACAGTGCATGTCAGACCAAATGAGAATCATCAGGTCAAAAGGAACTGCCCAAGGAGCTCAAAGACAGAATTGTGGCAATGCAAAGATCTGGCGAAGGTTACAAAAGAATTTCTGCAGTACTCAAGGTTCCTAAGAGCACAGGGGCCTCCATAATCCTTAAATGGAAGAAGTTTGAGACCACCAGAATTCTTCCTAAACCTGACCGTCCAGCCAAACTGAGCAATCCTGGGAGAAAAGCCTTGGTGAGATAGGTAAAGAGGAACCCCAAGATCACTGTGGCTGAGCTCCAGAGATGCAGTAGGGAGATTGGAGAAAGTTCCACAAAGTCAACTATCACTGCAGCCCTCCACCAGTCGGACCTTTATGGCAGAGCGGCCAGATGGAAGACTAAGGCTACTTTCACACATCCGGATTTTTGCTCTGCGGCACAATACGGCGTTCTGCAGAAAAACTGCAACCGGCTTTTGTAACGCCGGTTGCGTTTTTTTTTGCATAGACTTACATTAGTGCCGTATTGTGCCGCAGGGGCTTGCGTTCGGTCCGGTTTTTGCCGCATGCGGCAGATTTAGCCGATGCCGCGGCCGGATCGAACGTTCCCTGCAACATTTTTTGCTCCGGCAAAAAACACCGCATCGCGCCGCATCCGGCCGCTGCGGCGCATTTTTCAATGCATACCTATGGAGGCCGGATGCGGCGCGATGCGGAAAAAACCGCATCCGCTCGCCGCATGCGGTTTTTTCCACTGCGTATGCTCAGTAGCATGCCGCAACCGGAAAAAAACGGATGGGCCGCATGTAAAAACTTATGCAAAGGATGCGGTGTTTTCGCCGCATCCGTTGCATAGTTTTCACAGCCGGATTGAGCCGCAGTGCTCAAACCGGATGTGTGAAAGTAGCCTAAGCCTGCATAGAGTTTGCAAAAAAACCACATGAAGGATTCCCAGACTATGAAAAATAAGATTCTCTGGTCTGATGAGACAAAGATAGAACTTTTTGGTGAAAATTGTAAGTGGTATGTGTGGAGAAAACCAGACACTGCTCATCACCTGCGCAATGCAATCCCGACAGTGAAACATGGTGGTGGCAGCATCATGCTATGGGGGGGGGGGGGGGTGTTCAGCTGCAGGGACAGGACAACTGGTTGCAATTGAAGGAAAGACGAATGTGGCCAAGTACAGAGATATCCTGGAAGAAAACCTCTTCCAGAGCGCTCTTGACCTCAGATTTGGATGAAGGTTCACCTTCAAACAAGACAATGACCCTAGGCACACAGCTAAAATAACAAAGGAGTATCTGCAGAACAACTCTGTGACCATTCTGGACTGGCCCAGTCAGAGCTCTGACCTAAACCTAATTGAGCATCTCCGGAGAGACCTGAAAATAGCTGTCCACCAACGTTCACCATCCAACCTGACAGAACTGGAGAGGATCTGCAAGGAAGAATGGCCAAGGATCCCCAAATCCAGGGGTGAAAAACTTGTTGCATCATTCCCAAGAAGACTCATGGCTGTACTAGCTCAAAAGGGTGCTTCTACTCAAGACTGAGCAAAGGGTTTGAATACTTATGACCATCTGATATTTCAATTTTTCTTGTTTAATAAATTTGCAAACATTTCTACACTTCGTTTTTTTCTGTCAAGATGGGGTGCAGAGTGTACATTAATGAGACAAAAAACTTTTCTGAATTTACCAAATGCCTGCAATGATATAAAGAGTGAAAAAATGTAAAGGGGTCTGAATACTTTCCGTACCCACTGTATATTATATGCTAATGAGCGCAGGGACTAGTCACAAGGGCGTTAGTTCCTTCGCTCATTCCGCCCTCTTAGCAAGTTAGCACACTCACAGGGTGAACTAACGTGCTATTCAATACCCACTGCCAGCATCGAAAATTGGTCTGTATTTTTGCATAGATTAAAAACAAAATGTAAATTTGGCCTTAGGTACAGTACTAGGATAGTGAACTGCAGTGAATGAGCAGTTCTGGGTGCATATTGCTAAAGTGACATGCGTACCTGTCCGTTGCTACAACCTCAGAAGCCAGTCAATGCGCATGATCAAAAGTCCCTGGCACATTTTTTAATCTATGCAAAAATACAGACCAATTTTCATCTGTTTTGGTCAATTTTTGATATCTTTGTAATCTGTTGAAGGTTTCACTAGTGTCTAGCATTAGTCCATGAAAACAGGTTCATCTGTGTATTGTTGTTTTTTCCTTTGTGTATATACTTATTCACTTGAATAAGTGAGTTTACACTGCAAATGTTTTACAGACCATTACAGAAATGTGAAACGGACAATACACTAAATACAGTGTTTTTCCAAAAATAAGACACTGTCTTATATTTTTTTTGCCCCCCAAAAAAAGCGCTAGGGCTTATTTTTGGAGGAGGTCTTATTCTTGCAGAAACACGGTTGGGGGTAAGTTTACCCCCCAAAAAAGCAGACCCCCCCCACCCCCACTTCCCAGGAGACTCGTACTCACCAGACCAGGACGTCTTCGTGGTTCCCAGGTCCTCCTGTGATCTCCGGTCGGTGCTGCACGCCGTCCTCCCCTGCTGCTAGCTGACACACACAGAAGATCCCAGACACACACAGCAGATCACACACAGACACACAGCAGATCACACACAGCAGATCGCAGGCACACACAGCCGATCACAGATACACACAGCCGATCACAGGTACACACAGCCGATTACAGATACACACAGCCGATCACAAATACACACACAGCCGATCACAGGTACACACAGCCGATCACAGGTACACACAGCCGATCACAGACACACACATCTGATCATAGACACACACAGCCGATCACAGGTACACACAGCCGATCACAGACACACACACAGCCTTTCACAGATACACACATCCGATCACAGGTACACACAGCCGATTACAGACACACACAGCCGATCACAAATACACACACAGCCTTTCACAGATACACACAGCCGATCACAGATACACACAGCCGATCACAAATACACACACAGCCGATCACAGATACACACATCCGATCACAGATACACACATCCGATCACAGATACACACAGCCGATCACAGGTACAGCCGATCACAGACACACACAGCAGATCGCAGATATGCACAGCAGATCACACACAGCAGATCTCAGACACGCACAGCCATCACAGATACACACATCCGATCGCAGACACACACAGCCGATCACAGATACACACAGCCGATCACAGATACACACAGCCGATCACAGATACACACAGCCGATCACAGATACACACAGCCGATCACAGATACACACACAGCAGATCGCAGATATACACAGCAGATCACACACAGCAGATCTCAGACACACACAGCCGATCACAGACACACACAGCCGATCACAGACACACACAGCCGATCACAGACACACACAGCCGATCACAGATACACACACAGCAGATCGCAGATATACACAGCAGATCACACACAGCAGATCTCAGGCATGCACAGCCATCACAGATACACACATCTGATCGCAGACACACACAGCCGATCACAGATACACACACAGCAGATCACACAGCAGATCACAGATATACACAGCAGATCACACATAGCAGATCGCAGGCACACACAGCCGATCACAGATACACACATCCGATCGCAGGCACACACAGCCATCACAGATACACACAGCAGATCGCAGGCACGCACAGCCATCACAGACACATCCGATCGCAGGCACACACAGCCGATCACAGATACACACATCCGAACGCAGACACACACAGCCGATCGCAGAAAAACACAGCCGATTGCAGACACACACACACACACACACACACAGCCGATTGCAGACACACACATCCACACACACACATCACATCCAGCACTTACGGCAGCAGGGCATGAGAGCAAGTCACGTGTCCGGCCGCAGGTCCTGTTCGTCGGGCTGCACCGCACTGCCTCAGGATTCTCCCGGCGAGAAGAGATCGGTGTCACTGGATGAGGTGAGTGTGTATGCGATCCGATGTGTGTGCGATCCGATGTTTGTGTGTGTGTGTGTGATTTGTTGTTTGCGTGTTAGCCGATGTTTGTCTGTGCGATCTGACTGTGTGTGCGATCCGATGTTTGTGTGTGAGATCTGGTGTGTGAGTGTGTGAGATCTGATTGTGTGTGTGTGTGATATCTGATGTGTGCGGGTGTGGGATCACTGCAGGTCCTGCCGCTCAGTGTCTGGTGAGTGTGATTGCCGGGTGCCGCTGTGTATAATGAAGTGTCCTGCAGTATCTGTATCTTTTTTAGCTGCATGGACACTTCATTATTGATCCGTGACTAGCGCTTATTTTCGGGGGAGGGCTTATATTTAAGCCTTTCTCCGAAAATGCTGAAAATCCCTGCTAGGGCTTATTTTTGGGGGAGGTCTCATTTTTGGAAAAACACGGTAAGTCTTCTGTGTAAAAAATATCTCCACTAAGGTTGTACCCCTTTTTTTTCTCTGATTTTGTTGGTGTTCTCAGAAAAGGGGTGCCAAGACTTGCCTCTGCACCATGCATATGATTGCCCTGTAACTTGCTCCCAGGGGCAAAACTTTAGAACAGGTTATATAATCTTTCTGGTCCTGAAATGCAAGCTATGAAGGATTATAGATTATTTTCCTCTTTAGAAAATGGCTGCCGCTTCATTAGTCAATTAGTTATTCCATGCTTTCCCCGCCCACCGGCGCTTATGATTGGTTGCAGTCAGACACGTCCCCAAGCTGAGTGACAGCTGTCTCACTGCAACCAATCACAGCCGCCGGTGGGCAGGTCTATATCGTGCATTAAAATAAATAAATAAATTTTTAAAAAAAAATGCGGTTTCCCCCATATTTGATACCAGCCAGGATAAAGCCGCACGGCTGGAGGCCGGTATTGTCAGGATGGAGAGCGTCATGGTATGGGGAGCCCACCACCCTAACAATATCACCCTGCAGCCGCCCAGAATTGCCGCGTCCATTAGGTGCGACAGTCCTGGGACTCTACCCAGCTCATCCCGAATTGCCCTGGTACGGTGGCAATTGGGGTAATAATGAGTTTAATCATGGCAGGCATCTCCCAGACATACCGTCCATGATTAAACTGTAAGTGAAAGTAAAGAAACACACACCGCGAAAAATCCTTTATTTGGAATAAAAGACAAAAAAACAACCCTGGTTCACCCCTTTTATTAATCCCAAAAATACCCCTCCAGGTCCGAAGTAATCCACACGACAAGGTCAGCTCTGCTCTCTCGGGATGTTTTGGCTCCGTAGCAATGAAGCAGAAACTTCAGTCAGCACAGCAGGCTTCAAGATTAGAAAATCTGCCTATCTCTTTTGTAAGAAGCAATAGACTAGTGGATAAAGCGCCTGCCTAATGCCTGCTTTACACACTTCAATAGATCTTTCAATCCGTCGTCGGGGTCAAGTTGTGAGTGACGCACATCCGGCATCGTTCGTGACGTATTTGCGTGTGACACCAACGTGCAATCAAGATTGAACGCAAATACGGTGATCGCATACACGTCGTTTATTCCTCATACATTGGACGTTTTGTTGTACGAACCTAGTCAATTGAAACGTGTGACATCCCTCATACGATTTTGATGTCTGAGGCTATGTGCGCAGGTGTGCGCTCTGGATCCAGCGGTGGCCGCGGGTAACCTCAGTGACAGCTCAGCTGATCGCGCGGCTGTCTTCAGTTGCTGCGTGGAGGTGACAGGAGCGGCTGTGTCTTCTGCAGCTCCGGTCACCTCCATGCAGCAGAGCTGGAAGCGACGCTGGATCATCCTGGATTACGCCGGACATGGAGGGCTTTTTCGGGCTTATTAAAGTGGTGAACGAGGAAATATGTTTGTGTTTTTTATTTCTAATAAAGGATTGTTCGGGTGTGTGTGTTTATTTACTGTCACTTACAGATTAATCACGGAAGGTATCTCGGGGAGACGCCTGACATGATTAATCTAGGATTTAGTGGCAGCTATGGGCTGCCAATAACTCCTTTTACCCCAATTTGCCAAAGCACCAGGGCAAATCGGGAAGAGCCGGGTACAGTCCCAGAACTGTTGCATCTAATGTATGCGGCAATTCTGGGTGGCTGCAGGCTGATATTGTTAGGCTGGGGGGCTCCCCATAACGTGGAGCTCCCCATCCTGAGAATACCAGCCTTCAGCCGTATGGCTTTATCTGGCTGGTTTTAAAATTGGGGGGACCGCACGCCGTTTTTTTAAATTATTTAATTATTTATTTCACTGCACAGTATAGACACGCCCACCGGCTGCTGTGATTGGGTGCAGTGTGACACCTGTCACTCAGCGTGGGGGCGTGTCTCACTGCAACCAATCATAGGCGCCGGTGGGCGGGGAAAGTAGGGAATACGAGATTGTTTAATGAGCGGCCGGCTTTTTCAAAATAGTGAAAGCCGCCGGAGCAGTGTGAATGCCGTGCAGCGCCGCGCCGGTGATCGGGGATCGGTGAGTATATGAGAGAGGGCTGCTCAATTCAGTTACTCAGGAGTTTAGCGGTCACCGGTGAGTCCTTCACGGGTGACCGCTAACCAGGACGCAGCATGACAATGAAGTTGGGTGAAGTTAACCCGAGTTCATTCTGATCGTGTGGCTGTGTCTGTGTCTGCTGTCATCTGCCATTCAGCTCTGCTACATGGCTGTCTGTGTCTGCTGTTAGCGGCCATGTTGCAGAGCTGAATGGCAGATGACATAGTAAAAACGCATCCCTACACATTACACACGCTTGGCAAGTCAATAAATAAAAAAAAAAAGGGTGCCCAATGCATACGTCACAGAACACATGATCTAAAGGATCGCACACAAAATTGATCAATTTAACATAGACTACTAACGCTCGTGTGACAGCAAATGAACGACCTACGTGCAATCTCATTAAATTGCATATGCGACCTGGGCGTGTCACATCGCATACGAGATCGCACACCTTATTGTAAGGTGTAAAGCTGGCTTAAGAAGCATAACGTCAGGAGTTCTAGTCCCGGTAAAGAATTTTATTATTTTTTTTATTTATAATTTCAAATTATAATTATTATCTATTTATAAAGTGAAAGTAAATAAACACACACCGCGAAAAATCCTTTATTTGGAATAAAAGACAAAAAAACACAGTTTCACCATTTTATTAAAATCCTCCAATACCCCTCCAGGTCCGACATAATCCACACGACACTGTCATCTTTGCTACAGAACACGAGTGCTCTGCATGAGCTTCACATAGCTTTAAATGAATCACGTGGTCAGCTGAGACTTCAGCACGCCAGACTTCAAGACTACCAAATGTGCCTATCATTCACATTAGAAGCAATAGCTGAGTGGATAGAGTGCTCACCTAGGGAGCATAGGGTCACGAGTTCTAGACCTGGTAAATTTATTTTTTTTTATTTTATTTTTAATAAATTATATTTAGAATATATTTATAAATATAATTTAATTATGCACTGAGGGGAGGAGCCGGACATCAGCTGTGAGCTCTCTCTCTCTCCTATCTCTCTCTCCTATCTCTCTCTCCTTTCTTTCTCTCCTTTCTCTCTCTCCTTTCATTCTCTTCTTTCACTACTTTCTCTTCTTTCTCTACTTTTTCTTCTTTCTCCTCTTTCTCTTCTCTCTCTTCTTTCTCTCTTTCTCTCTCGTCCTTCTCTCTTTCTCTTCTTTCTTTCTCTCTTTCTCTTTCTTCCTTTTCTCTTTATCTCCTTTCTCTCTCTCCTTTCTCTCTCTCCTTTCTCTCTGTCCTTTCTCTCTGTCCTTTCTCTCTCTCTCTCCTTTCTTTCTCTACTTTCTCTTCTTTCTCCTCTTTTTCTTCTCTATTCTTTCTCTCCTCTTTCTTCTCTTTCTCTTCATTCTCTTCATTTT
This sequence comes from Anomaloglossus baeobatrachus, assembly GCF_048569485.1. NCBI lineage: Eukaryota > Metazoa > Chordata > Amphibia > Anura > Aromobatidae > Anomaloglossus > Anomaloglossus baeobatrachus. The sequence continues at coordinate 277,095,514 of NC_134356.1, read as the reverse complement.
GCTTCTTTCTCTCTCTCTCTTTCTCAGACCTGGCGATGATCAGCTGATGCGGTCAACTGACGGAATCAGCTGACACTATAAGTCGAGCAGTGAGGCCGGCTTTTTACCGCCCGGCCGGCTAAACTATCAGCTGATGCTGTCGGACAGGAGTCTGCACTGAAGTGTGTAGTTTGTTTTTTTGTTTTTTTGCACTGATGCATCAGCTGATTGTATAAACGGCTTTTATACAATCAGCTGCTGTGTCATGTGAATCAGGCCCTTGAACCTGACACATCATCTGATCGCTTTGCCTTCCAGAAAACCGATCAAATGATATTGGATCCGGATTGGACGGCGCGGGACCCTTGACCCAAGATTACTGCGGAGGGGTGTTCTTTATTTCAATAAAGATGGAGTCACTAATTGTGTTGTGTTTTATTTATAATAAAAATATTTTTCTGTGTGTTGTGGTTCTTTTTATCGGTACTAGAAATTTATGGTAGCCATGTCTAAAATTGGCGTCTGTCTGTATGGAGGAGAGCAGACAGCAGCTGCAGAACGGCAAGTCTCAGCATGCTCCATTTTTAGTGTATGCAGGAGATTCTTTTCCCTGAGGAAGGAGGCAGATGAGTCTCCGAAACGCGTTGGAATGATCTAAATAAAAGAACAGTTTATCATATTCATGCTCGTGGTTTCTAGCGCGGCATTTAACCCGTCTTTCTCCAGTTTTGTTTGCTCTGATATTCGGTTTTGTGAGGGGGCGGCTGCTGAACCACCTAAGCGCTCATCCACGTCTGCATAGGGGTTGTGACTGGCACAATCCAGCCAGGTGAGTGCATTACTCTTTTACTTTTTGCCCTGTAAATCGGGTAAGACCCTATTGTGCCTTCTTCTCTCCTCCACTACAGCATGATTGAGACAAAGACAGAGATTGAGTAGGGGGATGTGTAAAGTAACCAGAAGACCATAGGTTGTATGAAGTCTGAACAATGGATTGGATAAGTAGTACATACTTAGACAGAAAAATTAGTGTTTTTAACTGTAGTTGGACCAGGACTGTGGATATGTAAATCTGTGTGTATATGTATAAAGTATGGAATATAGGCAGGAAGGCTAATTGGTTAAACTTGTAAGTTTAGCAGAAGTAAAATCAATTTCTCCCTTCCCCTTCTCATGTGGTTCAACCGCCCTTACACAAAGAAGCCATGTGCTATTCTGGCAGTGGCCATTTTATTAGTAAATCTGTGTGGAGCCCTCAGTGAAGTTGACAAAACTGCAGCCACTGAATAACATGAAGTGTCAGTAAGGGTAACTGCACATATTGATAAAGTAATATCTGGGAGTCGGGATAGTCATAAAAAGAATATCAAATTAGTAAGAAATTAGATAAAATGAATATTTGCTGTGCGAGATAGAAAGATAGATTAAGAAAGCATTAAGATAAAAAAAAATGTAAATAACATACCTTTGCGGCAGATGTCATGATAAATAATACATATTCCAATTATGAATGTGGCGAATAAATCCTGAGAGTTGCATGTTTTAAAAATAAAAATCAATAGATAAATAAATAAAAAAAAATCCAACAGAAGAAAGGAAATTTGACTTGTGTCCAGCAAAAATAAGCAGTTGCTTCTGGTTTGGGGGGAGGAACAACCTTTCAAACAAAAAAAATCCTGTAGAGCAGGATTTTTATCTCACCTTTGATCTATTGTGAGTCACCTGTGAAAAAAGCATGCCAAACATGAGGGGTTTATCCACATTTAATTCATTGTAAATTGTATTGGAAAATGTAATTGAAACTAGTTTTTTTATTTTTACTAATTTTACTCCAATGATTACAATAATTTGGTTTAAGGTATGTGGATGATTTATGGCATTCTGTGTTTGATATGTAATGTATTGAATAATCTGTTTTCTTTTTAGAAAAAGAATTATTGCAATGCAGATTTCTGTGGTTCAAGCGAAGGTTGCAAAGTCATTGAAATGGTTTTCCATTATAAGGCTACACATAACATAATATTTATGGTGTTTCCAGTTAGGTACAATCTACACAATGTGACTTTTATGCCTAAATGTAGAGCTCTGGGGCCACACACTTTTTGAATCTAATTATGCTTTGGATAAATAGATTCAAAAAGTGGGGAAAGATGATGTGGAAAGTCACACCTATTGTTAACTTTTTAATTTGTTCATCGATTGGGTTTTTCTATTAAGTTGTCTTTATATTTTTATCTGTAATGAAGGCTACAGCAGACAGACATATATTTCATGATTGCTCTGATGTAACAAGAATTGTCAGGTTTTGAACATGTCTCAGATGAGGCCATTGCTAATGCAGATTTTGAGTTTTTCCGTAGATGGATCCAGATACCAAGATGTTGGTTGAGTCTACACTGGATATGCTGAGGTTACGCAACATGAGGTAATAAAAATCGAACCACTCACTCCTCTCCCATCGAAATAGGAGAATGAGATGAAGATTTGCAATCACTGTGGTTTGTAGAGCGGAGGGGGGGTAAGATAGTCAAATGTGGATTGTGACGTGATAAACCTATAAAGACCGTAGAGTGGGTATGACCCCAGGTGGAGGCTCCTATTATCAAAGGAGCCGGTGACTGATGGAGCCAGAGGAGATGTTCGCACAGGTGCAAACAACAAAGAAGCAGTGAACGGGCTTAGAGTTGAGTACTTTACCAATGCAGACCAGTACCATACTTCGGTGGCTCCTGTCACGTCCGTGACATTGGTCACTACTTATGTTTTTAAATCCCTACAGAAACAAGTGATTCAGCAAGGAACGGATTGTGAGACGCAGGGAGCCAGCTGACTGAGGAAGGTCTGTGGATAAAGGGCGGTAAGCTTTCTCTGCCATGAGCGCTCTACTCAATAATGGCCCAGGTAACACATGTGACAAAGGTGTTGGGATGGACAAGATATGGGCGGCACCACTGCTCAGTACCCAGGTGGCCAGACACCTCCAGTCTTGTAAGACCTGTGCTTAATACAAGGTAGACAAACTAAAGACCTCGTAGAAACACCCCCCTCATCTGATCTACTGCTCCGGTGATTGCAGATTAGTCATATACATCTACCATGAGTAGGTTTATATGAGTTTTGTGCGTGTTGTGTGAGTTTCTTTTCACGTCTGCTCTGAAACATATCCAGTATGGAAAACATTACTGCTGAAAAACTCATGATGCTGGTGGTATGTAAGAATGGCGTTCCTAAAAAGTGGTAAAAGTAGATATTCTATAGCAGAGGTCATTATAGAGATCTTACAATACCTGGGGATGCCCCTGATGAACCCCTGTCTGCCACTGTGAAGAGGGGAGAAACGCGTTGGGCTTCTTTCATGCTAAGTGTTTGACAAATATGCATTTATTTTATTAGCCTGAGTGTGAATTAGACAGTGGAGGGTCTGTGATTGGCCAAGATCTCCTCATGACTTTACCTGGCCTTATTATTATTATTATATTTATACATGTTATACATGTGAGATATTTAATTTCTTTTAAGGTTTGGTCCTTGAATTTGCTTTAACATATTGATTTAAGCTACCAAACAGTAGTAAAATACAGAGTTTGAATATGTAATCTTTGGGAAAGAATTGGATATATATACTTGCATATTGACGCCACTTTATCCCCTGTATCTCACGGTTTCTATTTCCCCTCACTGACATTAGCAGCATGTATTAGCTTAGCAGTGTAGGGATAGGGAGAGTGAGCCGTAGGTGAGCGGGGGCTCCAATTCGCCTTATAGGGTGCCGACCTCCGCTGCGAGGTAGGGAGAGTTTAGGGCTATTGCCCCAATCCCTGCCCCTTCCTTTCTTGGAATATATAATTGTGTCTATAGTTACTCACATGGGTGTATGTTGTTTGGAATTTTAATGATTATGATAACGTAATGTAACGATCCACAAGATAACGGTGAACGCTGGAAAATCATGTAACAAATGTTCGGTTTCCTTTTCCTTAATAATTAGATCTTTATATAAGATATTTTTGGTTTAGCACCTACAATGTGATTATATTTCTCATAGATACTTCAGCTACAGTGTGATATCCTGACCAGTGATGTACGAGCCGTATACAACCGCCTATATAGTGTGTTAAACATGTTTATCCTCCAATTCCAGATCCTAAATCAGTGTTAGGAGCATGTGGTCTCAAGCCAGGAGACTGGCTGATCCTAAAAAAAGACAAGTGAGAATGAGCCATGAAGTCAGAATCAGATGGGCCGATCCAGCTTCTCCTGACGACAGCAACTTCCATGACGCTTGAGGGAAAACCCATCTGGAGACAACAACTGCTGTAAAGAGTCCATAGTACCAGCAGAATGAGGGTCACAACACACATAGTGCTGGATTATCTCACATAGAACCTAAAGCTGGGTTTACACACTGCAACATCTCAAACGACATCGCTGTAACGTCACCGGTTTTGTGACGCAATAGCGATGTCGTTTGCGATGTTGCAGTGTGTGAAACACATCAGCGACCTGGCCCCTGCTGTGAAGTTGCTGATCGCTACAAATCGTTCAGGACCATTCCTAGGTCCTTTGTTTCCCGCTGTGCAGCATGCATTGGTAGAAAGTTTCAGTGTGTGAAAGACTTTGCAGCGACTTTGTTAGCAACTTCCCTTTCAAAAAGCTGCTTATCAACGTCCCCAACAACCAGCTAGGTCGCGCTGCAGGTCCGGATCGCTGTTGCGTTGTTGGCCAGGTTTGCCTGTTTGACAGCTCACCAGCGACTCAACAGAGACTTAGGGAGGTCGCTGTTACGTCACAAAACCGGTGACGTTACAGCGATGTCCTTTGCGATGTTGCAGTGTGTAAACCCAGCTTTATGGAGAATTTCTAGATTGGGGATGAAACGTGGGAAATAACCATGATAAGGGAACAATGGGTACAGGAACATTACACAAATAAGGGCTCATGGTGGGAAAAACATTATCTAACCTGAACTAACCAATTAGTTTAAGGGTTTAAGTGACTTTTTAAAGGCCCCGTCACACTAAGCAACATCGCTAGCAACATCGCTAGCAACATCGCTGCTAACGAACAACTTTTGTGACGTTGCTAGCGATGTTGCTGTGTGTGACATCCAGCAACAACCTGGCCCCTGCTGTGAGGTCGTTGGTTGTTGCTGAATGTCCTGGGCCATTTTTTAGTTGTTGCTGTCCCGCTGTGAAGCACAGATCGCTGTGTGTGACAGCGAGACAGCAACAACTAAATGTGCAGGCAGCAGGAGCCGGCTTGTGCGGAGGCTGGTAACCACAGTAAACATCGGGTAACCAAGAAGCCCTGTCCTTGGTTACCCGATATTTACCTTTGTTACCAGCCTCCGCCGCTCTCACTGTCAGTGCCGGCTCCTGCTCTGTGCATATGTAGCTGCAGGACACATCGGGTTAATTAACCCGATGTGTGCTGTAGCTAGGATAGCAGGGAGCCAGCGCTCAGTGTGCGCTGCTCCCTGCTCTCTGCACGTGTAGCTCCGTGCGCTGGAAACCAAGGTAAATATCGGGTTGGTTACCCGATATTTACCTTAGTTACCAAGCGCAGCATCTTCCACGCGGCGCTGGGGGTTGGTCACTGGTTGCTGGTGAGCTCACCAGCAACTCGTGTAGCGACGCTCCAGCGATCCCTGCCAGGTCAGGTTGCTGGTGGGATCGCTGGAGCGTCGCAGTGTGACATCTCACCAGCAACCTCCTAGCAACTTACCAGCGATCCCTATCGTTGTTGGGATCGCTGGTAAGTTGCTTAGTGTGACTGGACCTTACGGATAACATACACTTGTTGTTAACTGGTATTGTCTTATTTGTTGGTATTTGAAGCCGTAAAAGTGCTACTCTGTGTTACTGAAGGTAATCGGATCCATGTGTAAGGGAAATCTTGTTGAAGGCCTCCTGGTGGTAGATTATGGACCCGAGACAAGTAGAGATCCATTAAAGGCCCCGTCACACTAAGCAACATCGCTAGCAACATCGCTGTTAACGAACAATTTTTGTGACGTTGCTAGCGATGTTGCTGTGTGTGACATCCAGCAACAACCTGGCCCCTGCTGTGAGGTCGTTGGTTGTTGCTGAATGTCCTGGGCCATTTTTTTAGTTGTTGCTGTCCCACTGTGAAGCACAGATCGCTGTGTGTGACAGCGAGACAGCAACAACTAAATGTGCAGGCAGCAGGAGCCGGCTTCTGCGGAGGCTGGTAACCACAGTAAACATCGGGTAACCAAGAAGCCCTGTCCTTGGTTACCCGATATTTACCTTTGTTACCAGCCTCCGCCGCTCTCACTGTCAGTGCCGGCTCCTGCTCTGTGCACATGTAGCTGCAGGACACATCGGGTTAATTAACCCGATGTGTGCTGTAGCTAGGAGAGCAGGGAGCCAGCGCTAAGCATTGTGCGCTGCTCCCTGCTCTGTGCACATTTCGCTGCAGTACACATCGGGTAATTAACCCGATGTGTGCTGTAACTAGGAGAGCAGGGAGCCAGCGCTCAGTGTGCACTGCTCCCTGCTCTCTTCACGTGTAGCTCCGTGCGCTGGTAACCAAGGTAAATATCGGGTTGGTTACCCGATATTTACCTTAGTTACCAAGCGCAGCATCTTCCACGTGGCGCTGAGGTCTGGTCACTGGTTGCTGGTGAGCTCACCAGCAACTCGTGTAGCGACGCTCCAGCGATCCCTGCCAGGTCAGGTTGCTGGTGGGATCGCTGGAGCGTCGCAGTGTGACATCTCACCAGCAACCTCCTAGCAACTTACCAGCGATCCCTATCGTTGTTGGGATCGCTGGTAAGTTGCTTAGTGTGACTGGACCTTAAGGCCCAGTCACACTAAACAACTTACCAGCAATCCCAACAACGATACAACCTGATAGGGATCGCTGGTAAGTTGCTAGGAGGTCGCTGGTGAGATGTCACACTAAGCGACGCTCCAGCGATCCCACCAGCAACCTGACCTGGCAGGGATTGCTGGAGCGTCGCTGCACATGGAAGCATGCTGCGCTTGGTAACTAAGGTAAATATCGGGTAACCAACCCGATATTTACCTTGGTTACCAGCGCACACCGCTTAGCGCTGGCTCCCTGCACACCTAGCCACAGTACACATCGGGTTAATTACCCGATGTGTACTCTGCTACATGTGCAGGCAGCAGGAGCCCGCTTCTGCGGATGCTGGTAACCACGGTAAACATCGGGTAACCAAGAAGCCCTTCCCTTGGTTACCCGATATTTACCTTCGTTACCAGCATCCGCCGCTCTCACACTGCCAGTGCCGGCTCCCTGTTCCCTGCACTCCTAGCCACAGTACACATCGGGTTATTTACTCGATGTGTACTCCAGCTACGTGTGCAGAGAGCAGGGAGCCGGCACTGACAGCTGAGAGCGGCGGAACTTGTAACGAAGGTAAATATCGGGTAACCAAGGTAAGGGCTTCTTGGTTACCCGATGTTTACCGTGGTTACCAGCGTCCGCAGAAGCCGGCTCCTGCTGCCTGCACATTTAGTTGTTGCTCTCCCGCTGTGAAGCACACATTGCTGTGTGTGACAGCGACAGAGCAACAACTAAAAAATGGTCCAGGACATTCAGCAACAACCAACGACCTCACAGCAGGGGCCAGGTTGTTGCTGGATGTCACACACAGCAACATCGCTAGCAAATTGTGCCTCAGCAGCAATGTTGCTAGTGATGTTGCTTAGTGTGACGGTACGTCAACAACGTAGAGTTGTGATACAATCAGGTGTATTCAGGTAGAAAAGTTTCGAAAGACGCGGACAGCACTCAGATGTTGATTGAGAATCAGTCTTTCAGAAACAGTAACGCTAAAAGCTGCAGCAGAACAGTAAGAAGCTTATTCTTACAATTGCCTTACTTTTTCTAATCGATTAATCTCAAAATCTGGGTGAGCTCTTCAGCGTTAAATAGTCTGTACTAAGGACTGGGACGTTACCTGTGCCTCTGTGAACTGTGTGTGCGGGATGTGATCAACGCTCTGATCAACAGTCTGTACCAAGGGGGCAAAGGATTAGTATTGCTTGTATAGCAGATAGCAAAATGAAAGAAAGTTGCAGTTAAAGCATTAGAGCTGATGTGTTAGAGGACTACGGTAGGGTCAGAAGGTTAATAAAGTATTTAGGGGGGGACTGTTGAGGAGAGTCATAAAATGAAATACTTAATTAACCTCTGGACATAGAGCATTGTGAGAAGTGTGTTCAATTAAATCAATTCTCTATACATAAGCCAGTCACTCTTCCGAGGAACCCAAAATTGCCCCCGATGACATCACAGACTCTACCATCAGCATGGATCCACCAGATGACGTCCCTCCCATCACCATCACCACGGATCCATCCAATGATGTCATAGACCTGCCTACAAAAACGTCCACCAGTTAGCTCATGGACTAACACATTGTTCGACCCACTGACCAATGAACACATCCGGACATTATTATTATTATTATTATTTATTATTATAGCGCCATTTATTCCATGGCGCTTTACAAGTGAAAGAGGGTATACGTACAACAATCATTAACAGTACAAGACAGACTGGTATAGGAGGAGAGAGGACCCTGCCCGCGAGGGCTCACAGTCTACAGGGAATGGGTGATGGTACAATAGGTGAGGACAGAGCTGGTTGCGCAGTGGTCTACTGGGCTGAGGGCTATTGTAGGTTGTAGGCTTGTTGGAAGAGGTGGGTCTTGAGGTTCCTCTTGAAGCTTTCCACGGTAGTGGAGAGTCTGATGTGCTGAGGTAGAGCGTTCCAGAGTATGGGGGATGCACGGGAGAAATCTTGTACACGATTGTGGGAAGAGGAAATAAGAGAGGAGCAGAGAAGGAGATCTTGTGAGGATCTAAGGTTGCGTGCAGGTAGGTACTGGGAGACTAGGTCACAGATGTAGGGAGGAGACAGGTTGTGCATGGCTTTGTATGTCATGGTTAATGTTTTGAACTGGAGTCGTTGGGCGATGGGAAGCCAGTGAAGGGATTGGCAGAGTGGCGAGGCTGGGGAGTAGCGAGGGGAGAGGTGGATTAAGCGGGCTGCAGAGTTTAGGATAGATTGGAGGGGTGCAAGAGTGTTGGAAGGGAGGCCAGAGAGCAGGAGGTTGCAGTAGTCGAGGCAGGAGATGATGAGGGCATGCACTAATGTTTTTGAAGATTCTTGGTTAAGGAAAGCACGGATCCGGGAGATATTTTTGAGTTGTAATCGGCATGAGTTGAAGAGGGCTTGGATGTGTGGCTTGAAGGATAGAGCAGAGTCGAGGGTTACTCCAAGGCAACGAGCTTGTGAGACTGGGGTGAGTGAGCAACCATCAAGTTTGATGGAAAGGCTTGTTGGAGGAGGTGAGTGAGGAGGAGGAAAGACAATAAACTCTGTTTTGTCCATGTTAAGTTTTAGGAATCGTGCAGAGAAGAAGGATGAAATAGCAGACAGACATTGTGGTATTTTGGTTAGTAGAGAGGTAATGTCAGGTCCAGAGAGGTAGATCTGTGTGTCATCGGCATAGAGATGATACTGGAAGCCGTGGGACTCTATGAGCTGTCCCAAGCCGAAGGTATAGATGGAGAACAGCAGGGGTCCAAGGGACATGCCCCTTTGCAAGGTTATATCAGAGCAAGCTCAGTTGTAATAAAGGCAGAGCCCGGGCCGACTTTTGGCGAGGAAAGATGAATATCCGACTGTGTCTGATCTCATTTTTAAAGCATACACTCGATCCACACCAATTAGGCAAGGCAGTAGGCAACTAGTGACCTCTGATTAAGAGTTCACCATAACACTATAAGTGTTATATTGTTAGGCAGCATTAACTACAAATGAACTATTATGCTAATTTTTAATACTGCTTTATATAACACCTTATATTATGTGGTTGCTGCTAGTGAATTGCAATAGATATGCGGCAAAATCTTAAATAAATTCAATGGTATGCCACTTATGATGCAAGTGAATGGTGACATTCAAGCTAAAAAATAAATGAGTGACACACAACTGATTAAGTAACACCTACATAGGAATTTCATGAGTAGTGGTGGTGAGATCCGAGGCGCCACTTATTAAAAACAACGCTCTAAGTTGCTGCTGACATAGCTAGGTCAGCTAGTAGAGGAAAACAAGCTGTGCAACAGAAAATAAGTGCCTTCACCGTAGCTAGCTAGCAAGTGGGGACAGTTACTTTCATTATTAAGGTTCACTGCCACAGGGTTTGGTGAGGGCTACCGATGAGCATGTACTAATCGCCATCCTAAGTTTCTATCATTGTAGTATATTCCAGGTATCCCTCATATAAGAAAGTTCTGCAATTACAGAGATAGAATGATGAATGCCACTGACTAAGCCTAATCCTGAGAGTGAAGAGGGTATTAGCCGGAAAGACTATGTTAGTTATGACAGTCTCTGCATTGTTGCATGTTGCCAGACATGTTACAGCAGTGTATTGCTGAAAAGAGAGTGGCTGTGGAAAAATCCTCAAAAATAGCATTAACCTGATGGAGGGTAGATGGCCACTGAGAACGAATTACTTAAAACTGCCAAAAGATTTCATCAAGCAAGTGAATTATAGAAAGTTAAAAAAAACTATATATGATTGACTAGAATGTCCTGTATTTCTATGTCAAAGATTCAGATGAACCATCAAAAAACAGTCCTGACTGGACGAAAAAAAGATGTTAGTGATAGTCCCAAAAGCAGAACAGGATTCACCTGTTCCTACTCAAGAAATCAAACAGACCTTTAAGTCATCATAAACTTAAAAAACCTTTTATTTAAGTTTAAAATGTAAACCATATATTTGACAGTTCATTTGCTCTTTTAGGATTGGAGAATAGCCACAAGGGATCGAAAGGATGCCTATCATCATGTCTTCTTCCATAAATATTGCAAGATGGCTGACTTCCTAAGGAACTTAGCAATCTCAGGCTGTTCTCATGGGGGAATAGCCTAAGGATATTTACCAAGTTGGTGGTGGATGTAAAAGCTTTCATACGAACGGAAAACATTCTGTTGATACCATACATCAAGCACTGGTGGAGAAAATAATGTCTATTTCTTTACACCACCAAGTCTATTTTGATTTTTTCTCTAATAATGTAGTTGCCTAGAACATGCATTTTCAATATCAGTGACATCCCCATTCAAATAGAGTGAATTTCTGACAATACGTCTCTTTTTGCCAGATGTCTTTTTTCTTCTCTGCAAAATTCAGACAGTCGGGTCCAGAGTATAGGATCACTTTGTCTCCCACTTTATGCTATTCAGGCAAGCAATTTCTGTACTGTAATTTGGGCTCAGTTCCATTAAAGGATCCTTAATGTTGTGTAAATCAAATCAGTATTCTATCCTTAGTCATAGGGAAATTTCTTATATTGATAAAATCTTGATATATGAAACTTCGGATAAAAGCGCAGAATAGGGTCTTACCAGACAAAATCAGTAACAAAGTAAAGGTAAATAAACTCACCTATTAGAGTTGTGCCAGTCACAACTCCTAATCACCCTTTTGAAATTGCTGCCACCGCAGCCCCGGGTATCAAGAACTCAAAGCCAGAGTAGAGAAACCGGATGTATGCCGCATTGTCACCAGAAAGTACCGATGTTGATTAATTTAAATTTCTTTTATTCAGATCAACGCCTTTCAGAGAACTACATCTCCTTCATCAGGACATTCAAGAAAAAATCAAACTGGGTTCAATTTTTTTTCATGAGACATTGCACGTTATTGGTAAATCAATATGATTTGCGTTCAATTATGAAAATATCTGAAAATTGGCCAAAAATGTACTGATTATAATACGCACCCCAAATTTAGAGAAAAAAAGGTAAAAAAAATAATATATATATGGGGTCCGTTTTATAATCACGTGGCGTGGGGGGCAGCAGCTGTGGTGGAGCAGGGGTCTCAGGAGGCAACAGCAGTGCTGAAGTACTGCGATGCTGCGGCTGTGCAGAGGGGGCAAAGATGTTCACTGTGGGCTGTGGCGCTGTCCTGGGGCAGCTGGCACTGCTCTGTACCTAGGCAGCGGATGCTGCTCTATGCTGCTGCTCGCTGCAGGTGGTGAGTATCGGGACATTCTGAAGATGTTAGCGGTGTGGGCTTCAAAGAAATGGTGGTTGGAGTCGGCGCGTGCACCGATGAGAGCTCGAGCTGAGAGCTCCATTTGCGCATGTGCTTACTCTGGGCATCATTATTTGAAGCCTTCACTGCAGACGTCTTCAGAATGGCTTGTACCTCACTGCCCGCCACACAGACCTCACTGCCCGCCACACAGACCTCACTGCCCACCGCATGACAGAGCTGCTGCCCGCCGCACAGACTTCACTGCCCGTCGCACGAGAAAGCCGCTGCCCGCCGCACGACAGAGCCGCTGCTCGCCGCACAGACCTCACTGCCCACCACACAACAGAGCCGCTGCCCGCCGCACAACGGTGCAGAGTATTGCCCCAATCTTTTGTGACCCTGCTCCACCACTCCCCGGTAAGCTACATTCGGATTTTAAGAGCCACCCCTCATTTTTCTCCCAAATTTTTGGGAGGAAAAGCACATTTTATAATCGAAAAATACAGTATTTATTTTTTTATTTGAATTTTTGTGCAACTTAACCAGAAAATCCCAAAATATTTAACAAATAACATTTACCAACTGTCTAGTTGTAGTCTAGTCCTTTTTTTTTTTTTTTACAAAGGTTCTTTAATTCAGTTGATATTATAAGGCTTGTGAGCTTAACAGCAGTTTTTCATTTTTTTTCTACAAAATTTACAGAAGCACTTTACATTTAAAGTGACTTTATAGGGTTTATATGTTAGAAAACCATCAAACAAGAACCCATTTTAAAAACTGCACCACTCAAAAAATTTCAAATTACATTGAGGAGTTTTCTTAACCTGTAGGCTGTGCGCGCATGTTGCGTTTTTCCCCGCAATTATGTAACGTATAAAACGACAGCATAAATGCATGCGTTCTGCTTCCCCAGCAAAGTCTAAGAGAAGTCAGCAAATTCCATGCACACGTTGCTATTTGTCACGCTCCCCGGGTCCCCTGCCTTGCTTCCCGGCTCCTCTGCCTCGTTCCCCGGCTCACCTGGCACGCTCCCCGGCTTCCCTGCCTCGCTCCCCGGCTCCTCTATCAGGCGTCCCCCGCTCCACCCCCCATCACCTGCGCTCCCCAGGCGGCTCCGTCCCCTCTCCCGGCGCCCGTCGGCAGCTCTGCTCCAGGCCGGCTCCCCTGCTTCCTGTTCACCGCTCCCTGCCCTGGCTTCTGGCACCCGGGCCTCGCGCATGCGCATTAGGGCGCGCGCGCGGTCATTGACCCTTTCTTAAAGGGCCAGTGTCCTCCAACAGGATATTGAAGGATCAGGTACTGGGTATATAGGGGGATCCTTTCCAAGTGGGCGGGGCCTTGTTGTTTTCTAAGCTAGGAGTCAGGTCTCCTTGTGTCTGTGATATACTCACCTATCTCTCTCGTAGAGCCGATCCTGCCTCGCCAACCGGTCCTGACGATACCCGAACCCCGAACGGTGACGGCCTGCCATCCCGTCAGCTCCTGCCATCTCCGATCTCTGTGGTGACCCGTCTTCTCGCTCCATTGGTTCCGGACTCTGCCTGACGACATCTCGGCCTCCGAACCTGAGCTCCGTCACCCGGACTACCATCAGAGACCCCGTGATCCCAGGGACTTCTTTACTCCACTCCTCTAAACAGACTGTCCTGCTAGTGCTCCGGCTACCGGGCACCTTGCCCTCGGTGAGGTATTCAGCCCAGTGGATCCACCTCCTGGGTCTGCCCGTCCACCTGGCCCTAACAGTAAGAACAGGCCATGGATCCCGCCGAAGCACTAGCGGCCTTGCAGCAGGAACTCACACGCCAGCGCGAGACCCAGACCCGCATGCTGAACTTCATGTCTTCTGTGGATACCCGCCTGAACACGCTACAAGCGACGGCCACATCCCTGGCATCTCAGGATTCCACTGTACAATCCACGGCCACAGCTCCCGTGGCAGCCTCCTCGGATGCTTCCAGACTTCGTTTGGCTTCACCACCCCGGTATGCTGGAGATCCCAAGACCTGCAGGGGATTCCTAAACGAGTGCTTCCTTCATTTGAAGCTGCTTCCGCACTTGTTTGCCTCCGACCAAGCCAAGGTGGCGTTTGTGATGTCACATCTAGAGGGTGAGGCACTAGCCTGGATGAACCCCTTGTGGGAAAAGGAGGACCCTGTGACTACCAACATCCAGGACTTCCTGCAGGCATTCAGAAACACCTTTGACGAACCTGGACGTGCCGCTGCATCCGCCTCATCACTCCTCAGGCTACGTCAGGGGACTACGACGGTAGGGCAGTATGCCATCCGCTTCCGCACTTTGGCCTCAGAATTGGGGTGGAACAATGAAGCCCTCACCGCCGCCTTCTGGGAAGGACTCTCCAGCCGTATTAAGGACGAGCTGGCAGGCCGCGATGTTCCTTCCACCCTGGATGCCCTGATCGCACTAGCCACCCGCGTGGACCTCAGATTCCAGGAACGATCCAAAGAGGTGTCCCGTGAGAGACGTCCGATACGGCATTCCTCTCCTCCGCAGAAGCCCGCCGTACTTCAGTCAGCGTCGTCTGGTGTCTCTGTCCACGAGCCCATGCAGATTGACCGTTTGCGGCAGTCCGAACAACGCCGAGCAGAACGGCTCGCCAAGGGCCTCTGCTTCTACTGCGGAGAGGGCACACACCTGCTACGTTCCTGTCCAGAGAGGCCGGGAAACTCCAAAGCCTAGGGTTGGTAGGAGAGGCCACCCTAGGTGCTGGGACTCTCTCAGACCCAGTTACGTGGACTGTTCAAGTGACAACGGGAGAGACGCGGTTCACGGCCGAGGCGTACCTCGATTCCGGGGCAGCAGGCAATTTCATCCAGCAGGCCACGGTGGACAAGTACCAGGTGCCTGTCACTCCACTCGACAAACCCCTCGTGATTGCCTCTGTAGATGGGAGACCCCTCTCTGACACCATCTCGTGGATCACCAAGCCGGTGGAACTACGGTTCGGTGCCCTGCACACCGAGAACATCGCTCTCTACGTCCTCCCACACATGTCCCATCAAATCCTGCTGGGACTCCCCTGGTTACGGATACATGAACCGTCAGTCAGCTGGGGTACTGGTGAAATCACCCAATGGGGCTCCTCTTGCCACGAGAAATGTCTGAAGACTATACAGCTCATCCGACGACCTCCGGTTCCGAAGTCCCTACCGGGACTGCCCTCGGCCTATTGGTCCTTCGCGGACGTCTTTGATAAAAAGGAATCAGAGGTACTTCCGCCACATCGTCCTTATGACTGTGCCATCGACCTACTCCCGGGAACTACACCACCTCGAGGACGGATATATCCGCTGTCTCCTGCTGAAACTAGGGCCATGTCTGCCTACATCACGGAGAACCTAGCAAGGGGATTCATTCGGAGATCCTCCTCTCCTGCTGGAGCAGGCTTCTTCTTCGTTAAGAAGAAAGAGGGCGATCTACGCCCATGCATTGACTACCGGGGATTGAACCAAATCACCGTGAAAAATAAATACCCCCTGCCGCTCATCCCCGAATTGTTTGATCGGCTTAGAGGAGCTCGTATGTTTACCAAGTTGGATCTTCGGGGTGCCTACAACCTGGACCGCATCCGCTCTGGGGACGAATGGAAGACCGCATTCAATACTCGCGATGGGCACTATGAATACTGTGTGATGCCCTTCGGCCTCTGTAACGCACCAGCAGTGTTTCAGGAATTGGTGAACGACGTGTTCCGGGACCTTCTCTACGTCTGTGTGGTGGTGTATCTTGACGATATCCTGGTCTTCTCTCCGGACCTCCAGACCCACAGAGAGAACGTGCAGCTAGTACTACAAAGACTGAGAGAGAATCGCCTGTACGCCAAGTACGAGAAGTGTGTATTCGAGCAGTCTTCTCTTCCTTTCTTGGGTTACGTAATCTCCGATACCGGTCTGCAGATGGACCCGGAGAAGGTCTCTTCCATTCTCAACTGGCCCCCTCCTTCCGGACTGAAGGCAATCCAACGCTTCCTGGGATTCGCAAACTATTATCGTCAGTTCATCCCTCACTTCTCTGCTCTGACTGCACCTCTCTCCGCCTTGACCAAGAAGGGGGCTAATCCAAAGGACTGGTCACCTGCGGCCGACGCCGCGTTTGGCTCCCTGAAACAGGCATTTGCTTCTTCCCCTGTGCTCCACCGTCCTGAGTTAAACCGACAGTTTACCTTGGAGGTGGATGCCTCCTCCTCGGGAGCCGGAGCAGTGCTCATGCAGAAGTCCTCCTCCGGGAAGATGGTTACCTGCGGTTTCTTCTCCAAGAGCTTCTCAGCGCCTGAACGCAACTACACCATCGGTGACCGAGAGCTATTGGCAGTCAAACTGGCTCTGGAGGAATGGCGCTACCTTCTGGAGGGAGCAGTGTACCCCGTGATCATTTACACGGACCACAAGAACCTGGAATACCTGCGGTCCGCTCAGCGACTGAACCCACGGCAGGCCAGGTGGTCCTTGTTCTTTGCCAGGTTCGATTTTCAGCTCCATTTTCGACCCGCGGACAAGAATGTAAGAGCAGATGCCTTGTCCAGGTCATTCATGCCCATGGAGCAGGAGGAGGAGACATCCCAGCCCATCATCTGTCCTAGTAAGATCATTCCGGTGGCTCCTGTCACCCTGGCCCAGATACCACCTGGGAAGACCTATGTCTCTGAGACTGACAGGAAAAAAGTGTTGCACTGGGGCCATGCCTCGAAAACAGCCGGCCATGCTGGTCAGAAGAAAACATGGAATACAATCATACGTCACTACTGGTGGCCATCCCTTCGCACGGACGTCGCTTCTTTTGTCTCAGCCTGCTCCTCTTGTGCCAGGAACAAGACGCCCAAACACCAGCCATATGGTCGTCTTCTGCCTCTGCCTATACCCTCCGTTCCGTGGCAACACATTGCGATGGACTTTATTACGGACTTGCCCCTGTCCTCCGGACACACAGTCATATGGGTCGTGGTGGATCGGTTCTCCAAAATGGCTCATTTCGTCCCTATGGCTGGACTGCCCTCTGCCCAGGAACTCGCTGACGCTTACATACAGCACATCTTCCGGTTGCATGGCTTTCCATCACACATTGTGTCCGACAGAGGAACTCAGTTTACCTCCCGCTTCTGGAGGGCTCTCTGCAAACATCTGGGAGTGACTCTGGACTTTTCTTCAGCCTACCATCCTCAGTCGAACGGCCAAGTGGAACGAGTCAATCAGATCTTGACCTCCTTCTTACGTCACTACGTTAACGCCCATCACGACGACTGGTCCACGCTTCTTCCTTGGGCTGAATTCTCCCATAACCACCACGTCAGTGAGTCCTCCTCCAGCTCTCCCTTCCATGTCGTTTATGGTCTTCAGCCTTCCGTCCCATTACCTGTATCCTCTTCCTCGGATGTCCCTGCTGCTGATGCTGTAGTCCGTGACTTTTCTACAATTTGGGACTCTGTCAAGACGTCCCTTGGACGTGCTTCCCTGCGGATGAAGAGACACGCAGACAAGAGGCGTCTGGATCCCCCGTGTTTCTCTCCAGGAGATCTGGTCTGGCTTGCTTCCAAGTACGTCCGATTGAAGCTACCATCATACAAGCTGGGTCCTCGCTACATCGGGCCGTTTAAGGTCATCAGCAAAATAAATGAGGTCTCCTACAAGCTGCAGCTCCCAGCCACGATGAGAATACCCAACTCCTTCCACGTCTCCCTGCTCAAGCCGGTTGTCCTTGGTCCCTTCTCCGCTGCTGCCAGTTCGGCTCCTCCTCCTATTGCTGATGATGACATCTATGCGGTAAGGGATATCGTGGCCATGAAAACCGTACGAGGCCGACAGTTCTTCCTGGTGGACTGGGCAGGGTATGGTCCTGAGGATAGGTCCTGGGAACCCCGGGAGAATGTGGGTACTCCTCTGATACGTGCCTTCCTGTCCCGGTTGCGGGGAGGGGGGCATGGGGGGGGTACTGTCACGCTCCCCGGGTCCCCTGCCTTGCTTCCCGGCTCCCCTGCCTCGTTCCCCGGCTCACCTGCCACGCTCCCCGGCTTCCCTGCCTCGCTCCCCGGCTCCTCTATCAGGCGTCCCCCGCTCCAGCCCCCATCACCTGCGCTCCCCAGGCGGCTCGGTCCCCTCTCCTGGCGCCCGTCGGCAGCTCTGCTCCAGGCCGGCTCCCCTGCTTCCTGTTCACCGCTCCCTGCCCTGGCTTCTGGCACCCGGGCCTCGCGCATGCGCATTAGGGCGCGCCCACGGTCATTGACCCTTTCTTAAAGGGCCAGTGTCCTCCAACAGGATATTGAAAGATCAGGTACTGGGTATATAGGGGGATCCTTTCCAAGTGGGCGGGGCCTGTTCTTCGTGTTTTCTAAGCTAGGAGTCAGGTCTCCTTGTGTCTGTGATATACTCACCTATCTCTCTCGTAGAGCCGATCCTGCCTCGCCAACCGGTCCTGACGATACCCGAACCCTGAACGGTGACGGCCTGCCATCCCGTCAGCTCCTGCCATCTCCGATCCCTGTGGTGACCCGTCTTCTCGCTCCATTGGTTCCGGACTCTGCCTGACGACATCTCGGCCTCCGAACCTGAGCTCCGTCACCCGGACTACCATCAGAGACCCCGTGGTCCCAGGGACTTCTTTACTCCACTCCTCTAAACGGACTGTCCTGCTAGTGCTCCGGCTACCGGGCACCTTGCCCTCGGTGAGGTGTTCAGCCCAGTGGATCCACCTCCTGGGTCTGCCCGTCCACCTGGCCCTAACACTATTTTAAACGCAGTGTTTTGGATGCCAAATATTTGACACAATCGATGCATTTAAAAAAGCAACATGTCACTTCTTTTGTGCGTTTTGGTTGCATTTTCGACCCATTGAAATCAATGAGGTGTGTCAAAGCACAACCAAAATGTGCTTATACTGCATTTTTGTTGCGTTCTGCATGCTTTTTTGACAAAAGGAACGCAGGTATTTCGGTCTCTCCCTCTGTGTCGGTCTCTCTCTGTCGATGTCGGTCTCTCTCCGTCTCTCTGTCTGTCAGTCTCTGTCTAACAGTTGGTGTCTCTCTCTCTCTCTCTGTCGATGTTGGTCTCCCCCTTACCCCCCCTCTCTCATCTCATACTCACCGATCACCTGCACGGCTGTCACAATGCGGCAGCTTCTCCTGCTTTTTAAAATGCCGGCCGCTCATTATTCCATTGCGTATTCACTGCTTCCCCCGCCCACCGGCGCCTATGATTGGTTGCATTCAGATGAGCCCCCACGCTGAGTGACAGCTGTCTCATTGCAAGCAATCACAGCCGCCAGTGGGCGAGTCTATATAGCGCAGCAAAATAAATAAATAAATAATTTTAAAAACCCGGCGTGCGGTCCGCCCCAATTTTGATACCAGTCAAGGTAAAGCCACACGGCTGAAGGCTGGTATTCACAGGATGGGGAGTCCCACATGATGGGGAGCCCCCCAGCCTAAAATTATCAGCCAGAACCCGCCCAGAATTGCCGCATCCATTAGATGCCACTGTCCCGAGACTCTTCCCGGCTCATCCCGAATTGCCCTGACCGCACTGTCAGAAATGCATCCAAAAAGCATTCAAAACGCATTCAAAATACATCCAAAATGCATGCGTTTTGGATGTATTTTATTTTGTTAAAGTGTTTACAAATGTCCAATCTTCCAGAGGGTGTGTCTTTTTCTGCACTTGACAGAACACAGCGTGCGCACATACCCTTAACGTGCTGCACAGAAATTATATGCAATGTGAAAATGAAAATAAATAAATAAAACATTACTTAAAAAAATGACAAACATATTGCTCTAGCCTCATTCTTTTTAATTTCCACAAGGTAATAGGATAAAATGAACCCTAATATTTGTTACGAAATTTTTCCTGAATGTAACAATGCCCCATAAGTGGTAAGCATCTACTATTTAAGCACATGACAAGGCTCAGAAGGAAAGAGTGCTCTTTATCCCTTTGGAGCACAATTTTGGTTGAAATAAACCACAGATACCATGCCACATTAGTAGAGGATCTTGGGTGCCAAAACAGCAGAATTCCTCAACAAGTGATCCCATTTTGAATATTACAGCTCTCATGAAATTAATCTAGGGATATGTTGAGCATTTTAAACCCACAGGTGTTTCAAAGAATTTTATAATGCTGGCACATTCAATTAAAAATTAACATTTTTTTCCCGCTAAAATTTTGCTTTAGCATAAAATTTTTCTTTCTCACAATCAGTGATGGACGACCTCAAACTGTAAAGTTTGGGGTCCGTACCGGACGCCTAGTGTCCGTGCAGAGACCTCGAACACGGGCTTCTCAGGGAAGTCCATGTTACTGTTTGTCTTCGGCCACCCGGATAAAAATAAATTAAAAAAAGGAAAAAGGCAATTAACTGAGGTGAGTTCACCTGAGGTCACAGCTTGGGTACTGTGGGAACCAACAGCTGTGACCTCAGGGAAACACCTGAGGTAAACTAATTGAACTTAATGCCAGATTAATATATGTGCGCAACCAAATACTCAATGTGTGCACATAGCCTAATCCAGTAATCTGGAATTGAGTTTGAGTTCATCTGTGGTAAGTTTTCTAATGTGACAACGCACTGCATCCTCATGATGTAGCACAGCCAGCATTGTCGTGGGATGTCGTGGTGTAGATTACATTGGATCTGCAGGGGTTTTTGAGGGTTAACAAGTTAGAGAAAAAGGGTTTTGTTAATAAAATAAAATATTTTTCTCTGTTTTGTGTTTATTTCTTCTTACTTACACAATTAATAATCGGGGGAGTTCTCATAGACCAGGACTAATCCTGGGTCTTCATGGCAGATGTGATTTTTGGACAAATGACAGCTGTCGTTAACTCCTTATATTACCCCCGATTGCAGCTTCTGCAGGGCAATCGGGATGAGCCTGGTAAGCACCAGGATTGGTGCATCTAATGTTGTGCCACTTCTGGGGTGGTTGCTGGCTGATATTTTAGACTGGGGAAGGCCTAAAACACCAGCCCCCACATATCTGTTTTATGCCAAGCTGTTTTTTAAAACTACGTATTTAAGTAATTTAAAAAAAGCCACGTGAGGTCACTCATATTTTGATACACAGCCAAAATAAAGCTGACAGGTGGGGGCAGCCTCCAATTGTCTGCTTTTCCAATTGTTAATTTTTTTTTACACTCCACTTCAGAAACACAGAGAGCTAGTGGGAGAGCAACCAATTACTGACACCGCCACAGAGGGTGGCGGCGCAGTCTGACTGCAACCAATCAAAGATGCTGCCACAGAGGTTGGGTGAGGGATGCAGTGAATATTCATAAACTTTAATGAGCAGACCTGGAAGCAATGGGACAGCTGCACATGCAAAAACTCGGATAGTATAATTGTCTTGCTTTGCAACCCCCAGTCCTTACTATCACCATTTCATAGCACTAATGTTCAGATCCCCATAGACTTCTATGGGTATGGGTTTGGGTTCCGGGCTCCCATTCGGGTCAAGACCGAACCCAAACTAGACTTTTTTTTATGTCTGGCCAGACCCACCAAACCAGAGCATCTATAGGTGCGCCCATCTCTACTCACAATAGGTAATAAGAGAAGATGGAAACTAAAATTTGTACTGGAATTTTTTTTTTTATTATATCCATACCCTATATGTTATCAGAAACTATTGATCGAAGAAACTTTAAACCTCCGAGAGTAAAGGACTTAAATTTTGAGTGTAGATTTTGCTGAAATGGTTTACAGGTTCCTTGTCACATTAGCAAAGCTAAAAGAGGAGCCAGAATACCAGAATAGCAGAACTCCTCCACAGAAAAGTGACCCCATTTTTCAAAATACTCTCCTCAATTAATTTATTGAGGGAAGTAGTGAACATCTTTACTAAAATATTGTGTTAACCCTAATATGGTCAGAAGTTTTGGTAGGGACTGGAAAGTAAGGAGCGCTGGAGTAGATTGCAGATAACATGTTGCGTTTGCAGAGGTCCTGAGGTTCCAAAACCGCAGAAACACCCCATAAGTGTCTCCATTTTAATACCTAAACCTCTTAATGAATAGTGAGCATTTAGAACCCACAGGTGCTTCACAGAATTATATAACACTGAACCAAGTAAATTGTCTCTGTTTGGCCTCTGTTCATATTTTCAGAGGTATACAAGGCATGTATGCCAAAAAGGCGGGACTCCTGACTAGAGACCAAGAGACCAGACAAAGTTTCTCCCATCATAATAGTGAATTGTTCAGTCAGGGGTTTTGTCTGAATCTTGTTTCGCAGACAGTTAAACTAAAACTCTGACTTAAAGAGGTTGTCCAACTAACAGGCAAGTAGTTGTTAACTTCCTGCCTGTTCTACCCGGCACTAGCTCAGAGTGGTCACTGGTCACTCCAACCGACAATTGAGCTGCTCCACGTGAAGAGTAGCTCTTCCTTTTCCAGGCTGCTCTGTCGACGAGGCGTAAGTGCCAACGTCATGCTGATTGACAGTTGGTTCCCCACAGTTAAGCAGAGTTAAAGCAGAGTGGAAGTCAATCCACTGCTTTGTAGACATGACATCAGTGGAAGCTACTGAATCATCGGCAGGAGTGGTCTTTGATAGCTCTGTGCCTTCAGAGATTGTCGCCAGGCACAACAGGCAGGTACTTAGGAACTACCTGCTTGTTACTTGTTAGGCACATAGTTAGAAAATTAAAAAGACTTGGATAACTCCTTTAAGTGATCAGCAAGATAAATGTAAATCTAACCTTATTCTGATTTTTGTGAACTGCAGTTTAGCAATTGTATCTTTTATTCTTTCAATGCCGGTCACTGTCTGTTGGAAGCCAGTCTCATCTGGGGTGCCAAATGTAGAAGTCTGCTCAGTTTTGGGGTGCCAGTTAATAATAATTAATAAGAGTTACTGGATCTTTTAAAGGGTATTTATTACAAATGGAGTATTTACAATGACATACATAAGGGATACCTAACTAAGGGAAAAGGTACAATGAAAGGGAACAATGTAATAGGAGAGGGTAGTGGAAGATGGGAAATGGGATGACTGACTAACTAGCTTGGTATGCTACCTTTTTATCAGCCACACAGTCAAACATGGCCCATACAGTACCCATCCCTGTAACACCTCCGCATGATAGTACCATCCATTCAGGTCACAGTCTTTTGAGTTGTCCAGGAACGTGCATATGGCTACTGATGTCAACGCTCTCCTGAAGGTGGCTCTCTGAGGTCCAGAATGGGTTAGACCAATAGTCTTGACTAGAGTTGAGCGCGGTTCGCGGTTCTCCAGTTCGCGGTTGGAGGGATTTTGGGGGCTGTTCTAGATCGAACTAGAACTCGAGCTTTTTGCTAAACTTCGATAGTTCTAGTTACGTTCGAGAACGGTTCTAGCAGCAAAAAGCAGGGCTTTTTACAGCTACAGTGTGCAGGAGCCATCGCTGGCAGCCTGCCAGAAGCTGGTAACCAAGATAAATATCGGGTATCCAAGCAAAGCGCTTTGGTTAGTAACCGATATTTATCCTAGTTACGTGTGCAGGAAGCCGACACTTCCCCGCTCAGCTCGCTCCGCCCCCTCCTGCACGTGGCATGTACACTTACATACACACACACACACTCACTCACCTGTCCCCAGCTATGCAGTCCACGACACTGACGTCCTCAGCGCCACATGACCCCGCTAGGCTCCACCCACTTCGCACTCCGCCGCCAGCACACATGGCTCCGCCCACCTGGCGCTCTGCACACATGGTCCCACTAGGCTCCGCCCATCTGACACTCTGCACACATGGTCCCGCTAGGCTCTGCCCACCTGGCACTCTGCACACATGGTCCCGCTAGGCTCCGCCCACCTGGCACTCTGCACACATGGTCCCGCTAGGCTCCGCCCACCTGGCACTCTGCACACATGGTCCCGGTAGGCTCCGCCCACCTGGCACTCTGCACACATTACCCCGCTAGGCTCCGCCCACCTGGCACTCTGCACACATGGTCCCGCTAGGCTCCGCCCACCTGGCACTCTGCACACATGGTCCCGCTAGGCTCCGCCCACCTGGCACTCTGCACACATGGTCCCGCTAGGCTCCGCCCACCTGGCACTCTGCACACATGGTCCCGCTAGGCTCCGCCCACCTGGCACTCTGCACACATGGTCCCGCTAGGCTCCGCCCACCTGGCACTCTGCACACCTGCCACTCTGCACACATGGTCCCGCTAGGCTCCGCCCACCTGGCACTCTGCACACCTGGCACTCTGCACACATTACCCCGCTAGCCTCCGCCCACCTGGCACTCTGCACACCTGGCACTCTGCACACATTACCCCGCTAGGCTCCGCCCACCTGGCACTCTGCACCACATGGTCTTGCTCGGCTTACCTGCGGTGATGAAGTCCCGACCTCAGCGCTGTCACTGTCCTCCATGGCCGCCGCTTGTCACATCACCTTCTCTCGCTTCCGACCCGAGACTGACTAGCGGTGACATCACGGGCCTCTCGCGATACTTGGCTGTGAAGGTCATTGAACTCAGTGACAGGTGCTGTCAGCAGTGCAGGAGATCAGCGCAGGTAATGTACCTCGCTGACAGCAGCACTTGTCATCCCCTGCAGTGACCTGGGCTGACCCATTGATGTTAGCTCAGGTCACTGCACTGCTCTCCCAGCCAATGGGGAACATCCTGCTCTTCATTGACTGGGACAGTGTGGATCGTCATGGCAACCCCTTGCATTACACCAGACCTGGATTTGTTTTTCTTTCTAATAAATTGGTTAAAGAGGGAATGTATTGGGGAGTGTTTTTTCAAATAAAAATGTGTTTGTCGTCTATTTTTTTTTATTACTGACTGGGTTGGTGATATCGGGTATCTGATAGACGCCTGACCTCACCAACCCCAGGGCTTGATGCCAGCTGACATTACACATCTGGTATTAACCCCATATATTACCCCATTTGCCACCGCACCAGGGCACGGGATGAGCTGGGGCGAAGCACCAGGATTGGCGCATCTAATGGATGCGCCACTTCTGGGGCGGCTGCGGCCTGCTATTTTTAGGCTGGGGAGAGTCCAATAACCATGGACCTCCCTAGTCTGAGAATATCAGACCCCAGCTGTTTGCTTTACCTTGGCTGGTGATCCAATTTTGGGGGGACCCCTACATGTTTTTTTTTTTAATTATTTATTTAATTTAAAATAACAGCGTGGGGTGCCCTCAGTTTTGGATTACCAGTCAAGGTGAGGCTGCCAGCTGTGGTCTGCAGGCTGCAGCCGTCTGCTTTACCCTAGCTGGCTACAAAAATAAGGGAAACCCCACGTCATTTTTTTTTTTCATTTTTTTGGCTAAATACAAAGCTAAGCACCCCTTAGTGCCACATGAAAGGCACCAAAGGGTGCAAAATTACAAAATGCAGGAGAATGGGACATTATGTGTCTTTCTGCCATTATAATGACAGAAAAGACTGATATGAAGTGTACAAGCACAAGAAAATCACCAGAGCGCTCTACGCTGTGAAAAGCAGTAGAAAATGGCACTGGAGTGAACATGTGACCGCCTCATGTAGGATGAAGCTATGGATCCTGGGTAAATTTATGCATTTACCCTCATTCAGTTTTTTTGCAGTACACAAAAAAAACGGAAGGCACACGGATGACAAACAGATGACATACGGACCGTCTACGGAACGGAAACGGATGCCACATGGATGCACTCGTGAAAAAAAACGGACTGTTTTTTGCAGACCACAAAAATGGATCGGTCGTGTTAATGTAGCCTTATTCTGATCTGCCGTTTATAGACAGCAGGCAGAAATAAGTGAATAACGCCCCCCAGCGTCAGAAAATCTCCGGGGTTTCAGGGGGTAGCTGAGACCCTAGAGATCATGATTCAGGACGGTTTTTCCGGTCCCCGCTCACGTGATCACAGGTATACACCGTATACCGATGATCACGTTACAGCAAATGACAGTGTCGGTAAAAAAATTTTTATCTCCCATCTGGCATGATCAAACATGATAAATCTCCTCCCTGGTCCCCTCCGGTCCCTCGGTGTCGCCAAAGTGCCCCCCTGATGCCCTCCCAGAAATCCAAGATGGCCGCGCGCACAGCAGCGCGCCGGCCGCATTCACCCTACTCCTCTGATTTCTGTCGCATGTGCCATGACACATGCGACAGAAAACTCCTCCCCAGGCCCTGCTAGGTCACCCCCTATAACCCCACCGGTGTTACCCGGTGTCCCACGGTACCTGTGCAGCGTTGATCCCCCCACGGCCCTCTCCTTCACAATAGACGCTGCCGCATGCACAGAGCGGCTGTCAGCTCAGCTTCCTGTGTTCAGACACAGTGAGTGGTGGTTATGCATCTGTAAGCTAAATGGGCGGCACGGTGGCTCAGTGGTTAGCACTGCAGTCTTGCAGCGCTGAGGTCCTGGGTTCAATTCCCACCAAGGACACCATCTGCAAGGAGTTTGTATGTTCTCCCCGTGTTTGCGTGGGTTTCTTCCGTGTACTCCGATTTCCTCCCACACTCCAAAGACATACAGCGCTATGGAATTAATAACGCTATATAAATGAATAAATTATTATTATTACTGCAATGCCCTGCTCATGAGGTAAGGAACATAATTGATCAGGAGAGCTATATACTACATTTCCAAATGGAGGGATTTGCTTTTATATTTTTTCTGCTGAACGACTACCAAACATGAGAGTCCGTTATACGTCACAAGAAAACACATCTAAATAGCGAGCTCTGTTGTTAAGTATTCATTCAGCTGGATAACTGGACTTAAAGGGGTATTCCATCTCCAAGATCCTATCCCCAATATATAGTAGGTGGAATAGCAATAATATCAGCAAATACCAATATTTGGAAATGTAGAATAGTTCTCCTGATTAGGCATGGCCCTTACCTCATGAGCAGGGCATTGCAGCTTTGGTAGCAACCATTACGACATGGACTCTGCTGCTGTGGACCCGGGGAGAGTGACTGCAGATTCATTGCACCCACACTCCTCACATGAAAGGTCTGCACTCCTAGAAAATGGGGGATACGTTCCCTGAGTGTCTACCCCCCATATTCTAGACGGTCCAGAGTCGTCGTGGGACCCCTTTATTTTTTTCTTACAATAAATTGGTGAAAGAGGGAATGTTTTGGGGACTGTTTTTTCAAATAAATTTCTTTTGTCGATTTTTTTTGTTAGTACTGACAGTTTATGATGTTGGGTATCTAATAGACGCCATGACATCACAATCTGCTGGGCTTGATCTCAGGTGACTTTACAGCTAGTATCAACTCGATTTATTACCCCGTTTGCCACTGCACCAGGGCACTGGATGAGCTGGAGTGAAGCGCCAGGATTGGCGCATCTAGTGGATGCGCCACGTCTGGGGTGCCTGCGGCCTGCTATTTTTAGGCTGTGAAGGCCCAATAACTATGGACCTTCCCACCCTGAGAATACCAGACCACAGCTGTCCGCTTTACCTTGGCTGGTTATCCAACTTGGGGGGGACCCTACTTTTTTTGTGTAATTATTAATATGTATAAAATAATTATAAAAAAAGAGCCTGGAGGGACCTCCACATTGGATCCCCAA
The DNA here is from genome assembly GCF_048569485.1 of Anomaloglossus baeobatrachus. Taxonomy (NCBI): domain Eukaryota; kingdom Metazoa; phylum Chordata; class Amphibia; order Anura; family Aromobatidae; genus Anomaloglossus; species Anomaloglossus baeobatrachus. The sequence continues at coordinate 277,067,938 of NC_134356.1, read as the reverse complement.
CCACGGTAAAGCTGCCAGCTGTGGTTTTCAGGCTACAGCCATCTGCTTTACCCTAGCTGGCTATCAAAAATGGGGGGACCCAACGTCATTTTTTTTTAACTATTTTTTAAATAGAAAAAATTAATGGGCTTCCCTGTATTTTGATTGCCAACCAAGGTAACGGCAGGCAGATGGGGGTGGCAACCCATAGCTGTCTGCTTTATCTGCGCTGAGAATCAAAAATACCGCGGAGCGCTACGTCATTTTTTTTTAAGATTTATTTTTACAGCACTGTGATGTCCAGTAATCAAAATACAGGGAAGCCCATTTTGTTTTTAGTTATTTAACCCCTTCACCCCCGGCCACTAAAACACCCTAATGACCGGGCCATTTTTTGCAATTCTGACCAGTGTCACTTTGACAGGTTATAACTCTGGAACGCTTCAACGGATCCTGGCGATTCTGACATTGTTTTTTCGTGACATATTGTACTTCATGTCAGTGGTAAATGTAGGCCGATACTTTTTGCGTTTATTTGTGAAAATTTAGGAAATTGTGCGAAAATTTGGAAAATTTCGCAATTTTCAAACTTTGAAAATGTATGCCCATAAATCTGAGAGATATGTCACACAAAATAGTTACTAAATAACATTTCCCACTTGTCAACTTTACATCAGCGTAATTTTCGAAAGAAATTTTTTTTTCGTTAGGAAGTTAGAAGGGGTCAAAGTTCATCAGCAATTTCTAATTTTTCCAACAAAATTTACAAAATATTTTTTTAGGGACCACATCACATTTGAAGTGACTTTGAGAGGCCGAGGTGACAGAAAATACCCAAAAGTGACCCCATTCTAAAAACTGTACCCCTCACACTGCTCAAAACCACATCCAAGAAGTTTATTAACCCTTTAGGTGCGTCACAGGAACCAAAGCAATGTGGAAGGAAAAAATGAAAATTTTACTTTTTAACACAAAAATGTTACTTTAGCCATAAAATTTTCATTTTTACAAGGGAGAAAAGAGAAAGTGCACCATACAATTTATTGTGCATGTTCTCCTGAGTACGCTGATACCCCATATGGGGTAAAAATCAATTGTTTGGGTGCACGGCAGAGGTCGAAAGGCAAGGAGCGCCATTTGAATTTTTCAACACAAAATTAGCTGCACTCATTAGCGGACGCCATGTCGGGTTTGAAGACCCCCTGAGGTGCCTAAACAATAGAGCTCCCCCACAAGTGACCCCATTTTGGAAACTAGAGCCCTCAAATATTTTTTCTAGATGTTTGGTGAGCACTTTGAACACCTGGGGGCTTCACAGAAGTTTATAACGTTGAGCCGTGAAAAGAAAAAAAATTTTTTTTTACCACAAAACTGTTGCTTCAACTAGGTAGCTTTTTTTCACAAGGGTATCGGGAAAAAATGCAACATAAAATGTATTGTCCATTTTCTCCTGAGTACGCAGATACCTCATATGTGGTGGAAATCAAATGTTTGGACACACGGCAGTGCTCGGAAGGCAAGGAGCGCCATTTGAATTTTTGAACGCAAAATTAGCTGCGCTAATTAGCGGACGCCATGTCGGGTTTGAAGACCCCCCTGAGGTGCCTAAACAATGGAGCTCCCCCACAAGTGACCCCATTTTGGAAACTAGAGCCCTCAAATATTTTTTCTAGATGTTTGATGAGCACTTTGAACACCTGGGGGCTTCACAGAAGTTTATAACGTTGAGCCGTGAAAAGAAAAAAAATCTTTTTTACCACAAAACTGTTGCTTCAACTAGGTAGCTTTTTTTTCACAAGGGTATCGGGAAAAAATGCAACATAAAATGTATTGTCCATTTTCTCCTGAGTACGCAGATACCTCATATGTGGTGGAAATCAAATGTTTGGACACACGGCAGTGCTCGGAAGGCAAGGAGCGCCATTTGAATTTTTGAACGCAAAATTAGCTGCGCTAATTAGCGGACGCCATGTCGGGTTTGAAGACCCCCTGAGGTGCCTAAACAATAGAGCTCCCCACAAGTGACCCCATTTTGGAAACTAGAGCCCTCAAATATTTTTTCTAGATGTTTGATGAGCACTTTGAACACCTGGGGGCTTCACAGAAGTTTATAACGTTGAGCCGTGAAAAGAAAAAAAATTTTTTTTACCACAAAACTGTTGCTTCAACTAGGTAGCTTTTTTTCACAAGGGTATCGGGAAAAAATGCAACATAAAATGTATTGTCCATTTTCTCCTGAGTACGCAGATACCTCATATGTGGTGGAAATCAAAAGTTTGGACACACGGCAGTGCTCGGAAGGCAAGGAGCGCCATTTGAATTTTTGAACGCAAAATTAGCTGCGCTAATTAGCGGACGCCATGTCGGGTTTGAAGACCCCCCTGAGGTGCCTAAACAATGGAGCTCCCCCACAAGTGACCCCATTTTGGAAACTAGAGCCCTCAAATATTTTTTCTAGATGTTTGATGAGCACTTTGAACACCTGGGGGCTTCACAGAAGTTTATAACGTTGAGCCGTGAAAAGAAAAAAAAAATTTTTTACCACGAAACTGTTGCTTCAACTAGGTAGCTTTTTTTTCACAAGGGTATCGGGAAAAAATGCAACATAAAATGTATTGTCCATTTTCTCCTGAGTACGCAGATACCTCATATGTGGTGGAAATCAAATGTTTGGACACACGGCAGTGCTCGGAAGGCAAGGAGCGCCATTTGAATTTTTGAACGCAAAATTAGCTGCGCTAATTAGCGGACGCCATGTCGGGTTTGAAGACCCCCCTGAGGTGCCCTAAACAATGGAGCTCCCCCACAAGTGACCCCATTTTGGAAACTAGAGCCCTCAAATATTTTTTCTAGATGTTTGATGAGCACTTTGAACACCTGGGGGCTTCACAGAAGTTTATAACGTTGAGCCGTGAAAAGAAAAAAAACATTTTTTACCACAAAACTGTTGCTTCAACTAGGTAGCTTTTTTTTCACAAGGGTATCGGGAAAAAATGCAACATAAAATGTATTGTCCATTTTCTCCTGAGTACGCAGATACCTCATATGTGGTGGAAATCAAATGTTTGGACACACGGCAGTGCTCGGAAGGCAAGGAGCGCCATTTGAATTTTTGAACGCAAAATTAGCCGCACTAATTAGCGGACGCCATGTCGGGTTTGAAGACCCCCTGAGGTGCCTAAACAATGGAGCTCACCCACAAGTGACCCCATTTTGGAAACTAGAGCCCTCAAATATTTTTTCTAGATGTTTGGTGAGCACTTTGAACACCTGGGGGCTTCACAGAAGTTTATAACGTTGAGCCGTGAAAAGAAAAAAAATTTTTTTTTACCACAAAACTGTTGCTTCAACTAGGTAGCTTTTTTTCACAAGGGTATCGGGAAAAAATGCAACATAAAATGTATTGTCCATTTTCTCCTGAGTACGCAGATACCTCATATGTGGTGGAAATCAAATGTTTGGACACACGGCAGTGCTCGGAAGGCAAGGAGCGCCATTTGAATTTTTGAACGCAAAATTAGCTGCGCTAATTAGCGGACGCCATGTCGGGTTTGAAGACCCCCCTGAGGTGCCTAAACAATGGAGCTCCCCCACAAGTGACCCCATTTTGGAAACTAGAGCCCTCAAATATTTTTTCTAGATGTTTGATGAGCACTTTGAACACCTGGGGGCTTCACAGAAGTTTATAACGTTGAGCCGTGAAAAGAAAAAAAATCTTTTTTACCACAAAACTGTTGCTTCAACTAGGTAGCTTTTTTTTCACAAGGGTATCGGGAAAAAATGCAACATAAAATGTATTGTCCATTTTCTCCTGAGTACGCAGATACCTCATATGTGGTGGAAATCAAATGTTTGGACACACGGCAGTGCTCGGAAGGCAAGGAGCGCCATTTGAATTTTTGAACGCAAAATTAGCTGCGCTAATTAGCGGACGCCATGTCGGGTTTGAAGACCCCCTGAGGTGCCTAAACAATAGAGCTCCCCCACAAGTGACCCCATTTTGGAAACTAGAGCCCTCAAATATTTTTTCTAGATGTTTGATGAGCACTTTGAACACCTGGGGGCTTCACAGAAGTTTATAACGTTGAGCCGTGAAAAGAAAAAAAATTTTTTTTACCACAAAACTGTTGCTTCAACTAGGTAGCTTTTTTTCACAAGGGTATCGGGAAAAAATGCAACATAAAATGTATTGTCCATTTTCTCCTGAGTACGCAGATACCTCATATGTGGTGGAAATCAAATGTATGGACACACGGCAGTGCTCGGAAGGCAAGGAGCGCCATTTGAATTTTTGAACGCAAAATTAGCTGCGCTAATTAGCGGACGCCATGTCGGGTTTGAAGACCCCCCTGAGGTGCCTAAACAATGGAGCTCCCCCACAAGTGACCCCATTTTGGAAACTAGAGCCCTCAAATATTTTTTCTAGATGTTTGGTGAGCACTTTGAACACCTGGGGGCTTCACAGAAGTTTATAACGTTGAGCCGTGAAAAGAAAAAAAAAATTTTTTACCACGAAACTGTTGCTTCAACTAGGTAGCTTTTTTTTCACAAGGGTATCGGGAAAAAATGCAACATAAAATGTATTGTCCATTTTCTCCTGAGTACGCAGATACCTCATATGTGGTGGAAATCAAATGTTTGGACACACGGCAGTGCTCGGAAGGCAAGGAGCGCCATTTGAATTTTTGAACGCAAAATTAGCTGCGCTAATTAGCGGACGCCATGTCGGGTTTGAAGACCCCCCTGAGGTGCCCTAAACAATGGAGCTCCCCCACAAGTGACCCCATTTTGGAAACTAGAGCCCTCAAATATTTTTTCTAGATGTTTGATGAGCACTTTGAACACCTGGGGGCTTCACAGAAGTTTATAACGTTGAGCCGTGAAAAGAAAAAAAACATTTTTTACCACAAAACTGTTGCTTCAACTAGGTAGCTTTTTTTTCACAAGGGTATCGGGAAAAAATGCAACATAAAATGTATTGTCCATTTTCTCCTGAGTACGCAGATACCTCATATGTGGTGGAAATCAAATGTTTGGACACACGGCAGTGCTCGGAAGGCAAGGAGCGCCATTTGAATTTTTGAACGCAAAATTAGCTGCGCTAATTAGCGGACGCCATGTCGGGTTTGAAGACCCCCTGAGGTGCCTAAACAATAGAGCTCCCCCACAAGTGACCCCATTTTGGAAACTAGAGCCCTCAAATATTTTTTCTAGATGTTTGATGAGCACTTTGAACACCTGGGGGCTTCACAGAAGTTTATAACGTTGAGCCGTGAAAAGAAAAAAAATTTTTTTTACCACAAAACTGTTGCTTCAACTAGGTAGCTTTTTTTCACAAGGGTATCGGGAAAAAATGCAACATAAAATGTATTGTCCATTTTCTCCTGAGTACGCAGATACCTCATATGTGGTGGAAATCAAAAGTTTGGACACACGGCAGTGCTCGGAAGGCAAGGAGCGCCATTTGAATTTTTGAACGCAAAATTAGCTGCGCTAATTAGCGGACGCCATGTCGGGTTTGAAGACCCCCCTGAGGTGCCTAAACAATGGAGCTCCCCCACAAGTGACCCCATTTTGGAAACTAGAGCCCTCAAATATTTTTTCTAGATGTTTGATGAGCACTTTGAACACCTGGGGGCTTCACAGAAGTTTATAACGTTGAGCCGTGAAAAGAAAAAAAAAATTTTTTACCACGAAACTGTTGCTTCAACTAGGTAGCTTTTTTTTCACAAGGGTATCGGGAAAAAATGCAACATAAAATGTATTGTCCATTTTCTCCTGAGTACGCAGATACCTCATATGTGGTGGAAATCAAATGTTTGGACACACGGCAGTGCTCGGAAGGCAAGGAGCGCCATTTGAATTTTTGAACGCAAAATTAGCTGCGCTAATTAGCGGACGCCATGTCGGGTTTGAAGACCCCCCTGAGGTGCCCTAAACAATGGAGCTCCCCCACAAGTGACCCCATTTTGGAAACTAGAGCCCTCAAATATTTTTTCTAGATGTTTGATGAGCACTTTGAACACCTGGGGGCTTCACAGAAGTTTATAACGTTGAGCCGTGAAAAGAAAAAAAACATTTTTTACCACAAAACTGTTGCTTCAACTAGGTAGCTTTTTTTTCACAAGGGTATCGGGAAAAAATGCAACATAAAATGTATTGTCCATTTTCTCCTGAGTACGCAGATACCTCATATGTGGTGGAAATCAAATGTTTGGACACACGGCAGTGCTCGGAAGGCAAGGAGCGCCATTTGAATTTTTGAACGCAAAATTAGCCGCACTAATTAGCGGACGCCATGTCGGGTTTGAAGACCCCCTGAGGTGCCTAAACAATGGAGCTCACCCACAAGTGACCCCATTTTGGAAACTAGAGCCCTCAAATATTTTTTCTAGATGTTTGGTGAGCACTTTGAACACCTGGGGGCTTCACAGAAGTTTATAACGTTGAGCCGTGAAAAGAAAAAAAATTTTTTTTTACCACAAAACTGTTGCTTCAACTAGGTAGCTTTTTTTCACAAGGGTATCGGGAAAAAATGCAACATAAAATGTATTGTCCATTTTCTCCTGAGTACGCAGATACCTCATATGTGGTGGAAATCAAATGTTTGGACACACGGCAGTGCTCGGAAGGCAAGGAGCGCCATTTGAATTTTTGAACGCAAAATTAGCTGCGCTAATTAGCGGACGCCATGTCGGGTTTGAAGACCCCCCTGAGGTGCCTAAACAATGGAGCTCCCCCACAAGTGACCCCATTTTGGAAACTAGAGCCCTCAAATATTTTTTCTAGATGTTTGATGAGCACTTTGAACACCTGGGGGCTTCACAGAAGTTTATAACGTTGAGCCGTGAAAAGAAAAAAAATCTTTTTTACCACAAAACTGTTGCTTCAACTAGGTAGCTTTTTTTTCACAAGGGTATCGGGAAAAAATGCAACATAAAATGTATTGTCCATTTTCTCCTGAGTACGCAGATACCTCATATGTGGTGGAAATCAAATGTTTGGACACACGGCAGTGCTCGGAAGGCAAGGAGCGCCATTTGAATTTTTGAACGCAAAATTAGCTGCGCTAATTAGCGGACGCCATGTCGGGTTTGAAGACCCCCTGAGGTGCCTAAACAATAGAGCTCCCCCACAAGTGACCCCATTTTGGAAACTAGAGCCCTCAAATATTTTTTCTAGATGTTTGATGAGCACTTTGAACACCTGGGGGCTTCACAGAAGTTTATAACGTTGAGCCGTGAAAAGAAAAAAAATTTTTTTTACCACAAAACTGTTGCTTCAACTAGGTAGCTTTTTTTCACAAGGGTATCGGGAAAAAATGCGACATAAAATGTATTGTCCATTTTCTCCTGAGTACGCAGATACCTCATATGTGGTGGAAATCAAATGTATGGACACACGGCAGTGCTCGGAAGGCAAGGAGCGCCATTTGAATTTTTGAACGCAAAATTAGCTGCGCTAATTAGCGGACGCCATGTCGGGTTTGAAGACCCCCCTGAGGTGCCTAAACAATGGAGCTCCCCCACAAGTGACCCCATTTTGGAAACTAGAGCCCTCAAATATTTTTTCTAGATGTTTGGTGAGCACTTTGAACACCTGGGGGCTTCACAGAAGTTTATAACGTTGAGCCGTGAAAAGAAAAAAAAAATTTTTTACCACGAAACTGTTGCTTCAACTAGGTAGCTTTTTTTTCACAAGGGTATCGGGAAAAAATGCAACATAAAATGTATTGTCCATTTTCTCCTGAGTACGCAGATACCTCATATGTGGTGGAAATCAAATGTTTGGACACACGGCAGTGCTCGGAAGGCAAGGAGCGCCATTTGAATTTTTGAACGCAAAATTAGCTGCGCTAATTAGCGGACGCCATGTCGGGTTTGAAGACCCCCCTGAGGTGCCCTAAACAATGGAGCTCCCCCACAAGTGACCCCATTTTGGAAACTAGAGCCCTCAAATATTTTTTCTAGATGTTTGATGAGCACTTTGAACACCTGGGGGCTTCACAGAAGTTTATAACGTTGAGCCGTGAAAAGAAAAAAAACATTTTTTACCACAAAACTGTTGCTTCAACTAGGTAGCTTTTTTTTCACAAGGGTATCGGGAAAAAATGCAACATAAAATGTATTGTCCATTTTCTCCTGAGTACGCAGATACCTCATATGTGGTGGAAATCAAATGTTTGGACACACGGCAGTGCTCGGAAGGCAAGGAGCGCCATTTGAATTTTTGAACGCAAAATTAGCCGCACTAATTAGCGGACGCCATGTCGGGTTTGAAGACCCCCTGAGGTGCCTAAACAATGGAGCTCACCCACAAGTGACCCCATTTTGGAAACTAGAGCCCTCAAATATTTTTTCTAGATGTTTGGTGAGCACTTTGAACACCTGGGGGCTTCACAGAAGTTTATAACGTTGAGCCGTGAAAAGAAAAAAAAATTTTTTTACCACAAAACTGTTGCTTCAACTAGGTAGCTTTTTTTTTCACAAGGGTATCGGGAAAAAATGCAACATAAAATGTATTGTCCATTTTCTCCTGAGTACGCAGATACCTCATATGTGTTGGAAATCAAATGTTTGGACACACGGCAGTGTTCGGAAGGCAAGGAGCGCCATTTGAATGCAAAATTAGCTGCACTCATTAGCGGACGCCATGTCAGGTTTGAAGACCCCCTGAGGTGCCTAAACAATGGAGCTCCCCCACAAGTGACCCCATTTTGGAAACTAGAGCCCTCAAATAATTTTTCTAGATGTTTGGTGAGCACTTTGAACACCTGGGGGCTTCACAGAAGTTTATAACGTTGAGCCATGAAAAGAAAAAAAATTTTTTTTACCACAAAACTGTTGCTTCAACTAGGTAGCTTTTTTTTCACAAGGGTATCAGGAAAAAATGAACCAAAAAACGTATTGTCCATTTTCTCCTGAGTACGCAGATACCTCACATGCGGTGGAAAGTAATTGTTGGGCGCATGGCGGGGCTCAGAAGAGAAGGGCACCATTTGACAGCAAAATTGATTGGAATCATTAGCGGACGCCATGTCACGTTTTTAGACCCCCCCCATGGTGCCTAAACAGTGGAGCTCCCCCACAAATTACCCCATTTTGGAACTAGACCCCTCAAGGAATTTATCTAGATGTTTAGTGAGCCCCTTGTACCCCCAGGGGCTCCACTGAAAGTTGATAACGTTGAACCGTGAAAATTATTTATTTTTTTTAAATTTTTTTTTTAAATTTTTGCAGCAACAAGGTAGTTTTTTTTTTTTCTCTTTTTACAACGGTATCAGGAAAAAATGCACCATAAAACGTATTGTGCAATTTTTCCCGAGTACGCAGATACCTCACATGTGGTGGAAATCAATTGTTTGGGCGCATGGCGGGGCTCAGAAGACAAGGAACGCCATTTGACTTTTCAAACGCACAGACGCAGTGCACTGATCGGCCGCTGCAGTAGGCAAGGTCGGATGAGATACAAAAAGCGCTGGGGATACGGAAAAAAAAAAAAGTCACGCCAAAAATTGAGCAGGGATGTTGATCCGCGCTCAGCGGGACGCACGGACAGATGCGATACTTTTTTTTCCGTATCCCCGACGCTTTTTGTATTGCATCAGTCCGTGCGTCCCGCCGAGCGCTGATCAGGGATGCACATAACGGATCGGCATCCCTGCTCAATTTTTGTCGTGACTTTTTTTTCCGTATCCCCGATGCTTTTTGTCACGCCAAAAATTGAGCAGGGATGCCGATCCGTTATGTGCATCCCTGATTAGTGCTCGGCGGGACGCACGGACAGATGCGATACAAAAAGCATCGGGAATACGGGAAAAAAAGTCCCGCCGAAAACTGACCACGGATGCAGATACGTTATCTGCATCCCTGATCAGCGCTCGGCGGGACGCACGGACGCATGAGGTGTAAAAATGGACAGGGGATAGAGGAGAAAAAAGAAAAAAAAAAAGTTATACTCACAGTACCCAGAGGTTTAGCAGGAGGAACAGCTTTACAGGAGCAGCTTTACAGCAGCAGCCAGCAGGCAGGAAGTTGGACAGCTCAGCAGAAGACCCAGGAAGAAGGACCCAGCAATGGAGGCAGATGTGATCGGCCGGTGAAGACAGGTAAGAGGACGTCGGGGGGACATCAGAGGGGGACGGGGACAGCAGAGGTGGACGGGGACAGCAGAGGGGGACGGGGACAGCAGAGGGGGACGGGGACAGCAGAGGGGGACAGCAGAGGTGGAGGGGGAGAGCAGAGGAGGGAGATACCGGAGGAGCTGCAGAATAGAGATCACGGGGGAGGCCGGCAGATTGGGATGTCGGGGGGCAGACCGGGATGTCTGGGGGCAGACCGGGATGTCTGGGGGCAGACCGGGATGTCTGGGGGCAGATCGGGATGTCTGGGGGCAGATCGGGATGTCTGGGGGCAGATCGGGATGTCGGGGGGGGGCAGATCGGGATGTCGGAGGGCAGATCGGGATGTGGGGGGGGGCAGATCGGGATGTCGGGGGGGCAGATCGGGATGGCGGGGGGCAGATCGCAGGGGGCACGGGCAGGGGCCATTACGGGAGCGCGCAGGAGCAAATCACAAGAGCGCGCAGGGGCTGCAAGAGAGCAGGGGAGGAGGGATACCGGAGGAGCTGCAGAATAGGGATGGCGGGGGGCAGATCGGGATGTCGGGTGGGCAGATCGGGATGTCGGGGGGGCAGATCGGGATGTCGGGGGGGCCAGATCACAGGGGTCACGAGCAGGTGCCATTACGGAAGCGCGCAGGGGCTGCAAGGTGAGCACAATACTCACCGCTCCTGCTCCTGCGACGTGACGTGGCAGCAGCAGCGGTGGCGTGGTACCACTAGTACCAGCCAGTGCTGCACGCTGCAGACATGTTGGGGGAGGGTCCCCAGACCAGCACAGGCCTGGGGAGGGCGGCCACCGGCAGATCAGACCGCCCCACTGCACACTGATTGGAGCGATTGTGCGTCATAGCACGATCGCTCCAATCAGTGCTGCAGGGGGGGGCCACGGTGTCTGCTTGCTTCCAGCCAATGATCGGAGCTGCTGCAGCCCCGGTCCTAGCTGGATTTTACAAGATCACACTATTTTTGGCATTTTTCTTTGCCAAAAACAGCGTGATCAATGTGATTGGTGGTTCCGATTTGAACAGCCAATCACATCGATCGCCTATGGGGGGTGGTGATGCCACCCCCCCTGGGGTCAAGCAAAGGTCCCCTGCTGTAAGAAACAGCAGGGGACATCATTTGAAAGCCGTTGCTATGGCCACGGCAATCAAATGAAGTTTAGGCAGTAAAATTACGTCCCTGGTCGTTAAGTCACGTTAAAATAGGACGTAATTTTACTGCCCGCGGTCGTGAAGGGGTTAAATAAATAATTAAAAAAAATATATATTGGCTCCCGCTGCATTTTTTTTGTATTGCTAGCTAAGGGTAATCCAAGCAGCCACTGGCTGCTAACCCCCACTGCTTGGTGTTACCTTCACTGGCAATGGAAAATCCAGGGAAGCATTTTTTATTTTTTTTGCCAAAAAACTACAAAAAAAGGACGTGAGCTTCGCCATATTTTTGTATGCTAGCCAGGTATAGCAGGCAGGTGCTGGAAGAGTTGGATACAGCGCCAGAAGATGGCGCTTCTATGAAAGTGCCATTTTCTGAGGCGGCTGCAGACTGCAATTCGCAGCAGTGGGACCCAGAAAGCTCAGGCCAACCTGTGCTGCGGATTCCAATCCCCAGCTGCCTAGTTGTACCTGGCTGGACACAAAAATGGGGCGAAGCCTACGTCATTTGTTTTCTAATTATTTCATGAAATTCATAAAATAATAAAAAAGGGCTTCCCTTTATTTTTGGTTCCCAGCCGGGTACAAATAGGCAACTGGGGGTTGGGGGCAGCCGTACCTGCCTGCTGTACCTGGCTAGCATACAAAAATATGGCGAAGCCCACATAATTTTTTCAGGGGGCAAAAAAACGTCTGCATACAGTCCTGGATGGAGTATGCTGAGCCTTGTAGTTCTGCAGCTGCTTTCTGTCTGTATGGAGAAGAGAATACAGCAGCTGCAGAACTACAAGGCTCAGCATACTCCTTCCAGGACTGTATTCAGAAATTTTTTGCCCACCAAAAAAATGACGTGGGCTTCGCCATATTTTTGTATGCTAGCCAGGTACAGCAGGCAGCCACGGGCTGCCTCCAACCCCCAGTTGCCTATTTGTACCCGGCTGGGAACCAAAAATATAGGGAAGCCCGTTTTTTTTAATTATTTCACTTATTTCATGAAATAATTAAAAAACAAATGACGTGGGCTTCGCCCCATTTTTGTGTCCAGCCGGGTACAACTAGGCAGCTGGGGATTGGAATCCACAGCACAGGTTAGCCCGAGGTTTCTGGGCGCCTCTGCTGCGAATTGCAGTCCGCAGCCGCCCCAGAAAATGGCGCTTTCATAGAAGCGCCATCATCTGGTGCTGTATCCAACTCTTCCAACAGCCCTGAAGCTGGGTGGCTTGCTGGGTAATAATGAGTTAATACTAGCTTTGTTTTACTAGTTTTAATGTCAGGCACGTTTGACCCGGCCATTAAGAATCTCCAATAAAGGGTTAAAAAAAAGACACCACACAGAGAAAAAATACTTTAATAGAAATAAATACACAGACACATTAGAGACTCCATCTTTATTACCCCCTGTCAGCCCGCCACGATCCATGGTCTTCTGTCTTTCTCGTTCAACAAATGCAGCTTTGCTCCATCACTGCTGCATGGGGGAAGACGCTGCTTCCTGTGCAGCCTTCACTCCGTGAGAGATCAGTGCTGCTGGCTGTTAGCGGTAACAGCGGTAACGCTGACAGACGTGTTACCATAGCAACGGTGCTCCGATCATGTGATTCCCGGAGCCGCGGTTAGCGGTGACGTCACCGCTAACTGCGTTGCTATGGCAACGGTGATCTCCGTTAATGACCAGCTGTGTCAGCCGGTCCCTAACGGAACGGGGAGTCGACCGTGTGCTAGAGCATGTCGCCGGTACACGGCGATACACAAATGTGCACCGTGTACCGGAGAGTGCAGTGACAGGACCTAGGACAGGACATGACGTCAAAGCCATGTGACCAGTCTGTAGCCAATGAGATAATAGCCACGTGACTGGTCACATGGCTATTTTGAGGACGTCACGGAAGGTCCTGTCAGTGCTGGTTATCGGGAGGACGCAGCGATCATCGGAAGGAATAGTGACAGGAGACAGAGTGCAGGACGCATCGCGGGCACTGGTAAGTGTTATGGCAATGTTTATTAACTGTATGTGTACATTTATAATGCGTTTTTATGTGTTTGTGATTGCCTCCCATTATTTCCTATTGGTTCGAGTTCGGTTCGTCGAACGTTTGCCGAACCGAATTCGAACGGGACCTCGGTTCGGCGAACCGAGCTCGAGCCGAACCGCGGCTGGTTCGCTCATCTCTAGTCTTGACAAACCTGTGGATCCTGTGGATAGTGTCCTGGTGTATATAGCAAAGGTCTTTAATATGATAAAGCCTGAGGACAGGTTTACACTCCATTCAGGTTGGAGACTTGATGTTCATCTCAAGAACAATGGCATATCCTCCAAATGCCACAGGGGTTATGTACAGATATAGATTACATGAGGCTAAAGGTACCGTCACACTAAGCAACATCGCTAGCAACATTGCTGCTGAGGCACAACTTGCTAGCGATGTTGCTTAGTGTGACATCCAGCAACAACCTGGCCCCTGCTGTGAGGTCGTTGGTTGTTGCTGAATGTCCTGGCCCTTTTTTTAGTTGTTGCTCTCCCGCTGTGAAGCACACATCGCTGTGTGTGACAGCGACAGAGCAATAACTAAATGTGCAGGCAGCAGGAGCCGGCTTCTGCGGATGCTGGTAACCACGGTAAACATCGGGTAACCAAGAAGCCCTTCCCTTGGTTCTCCGATATTTACCTTTGTTACCAGCGTCCGCCGCTCTCAGCTGTCAGTGCTGGCTCCCTGCTCTCTGCACACATAGCCAGACTACACATTGGGTATTTAACCTGATGTGTACTGTGGCTAGGAGTGCAGGGAACAGGGAGCCAGCACTGGCAGTGTGAGAGCGGCGGACGCTGGTAACGAAGGTAAATATCGGGTAACGAAGGGAAGGACTTCTTGGTTACCCGATGTTTACATTGGTTACCAGCGTCCGCAGAAGCCGGCTCCCTGCTGCCTGCACACGTAGCAGAGTACACATCGGGTAATTAACCCGATGTGTAACGTGGCTAGGTGTGCAGGGAGCCAGTGCTAAGCGGTGTGCGCTGGAAACCAAGGTAAATATCGGGTTGGTTACCCGATATTTACCTTAGTTACCAAGCGCAGCATGCTTCCACATGTAGCGACGCTCCAGCGATCCCTGCCAGGTCAGGTTGCTGGTGGGATCGCTGGAGCGTCGCTTAGTGTGACATCTCACCAGCGACCTCCTAGCAACTTACCAGCGATCCCTATCAGTTTGTATCGTTGTTGGGATCGCTGGTAAGTTGTTTAGTGTGACTGGGCCTTAAAGGCACTCTGTTCAATTCACATAAAGTTGAAACCTTTATTCTGTTGATAGAACAAAGGTCAGATCATCAAAGAACACACAATGGCCTTGCTGCCTGCCAGGTTATGCAACTCCACACTGTACATGGTTGATTCCTTTGATGTAAAGTCCTGGTAATATCGGTAGCTCATAGGTACAATATGGACTCTAGTGATTCCTTATGATACATATATTGTCCATGTTGGCTTCCAACACTGTCCAATATAAGTGATTAGGCAACTTTATTCTTCAGGTTATTCTGCTAATGACAATACAAAATTTATATTTTTTATGTCTTGCTACTTTTACACCCCAAAAAAATTAAATTTTTTTGCCTCACCATATTTGAGAGCTATAACTTTATTATTTTTCTGCCAACAGAGCAGTTTTAAACATTTTTTTTGTTTGTTGGATGAGTTGAAGTTTTTATGATTATCATTTTGGGGTACATAACAATTTTTGTTTCCTTTCTATTTCCATATAGTTAGGCAGGCTGAGCAAAAAACAGCAATTCAAAAATTATTTTTATTTTTTTATTCCATTCACTGTGCTTTGAAAAAGGAAAGACAGTAAAGGCTCATGCGCACGTTGCATACTGACATGCGTTTAGCACTGCAGCGTAAATGCATGTGTCCTGCGTCCTCTGCACAATCTATGTAGAGAGTGCATGAGACGTGCGCACAATGCTTTTATGAATGCAGCGATTTGGGTGCTAAAATTCTGACCCAAATCGGCGCGTTCATAAAATGAGCATGTCAATTATTCTGTGCGCTATGGATGCAGCTCCTACTCTGTCTATGGTGGAGGCAGCAGCCATAGCGCATGAAATCGGCTTTTTTAACAAAAATACTGCATTCATTATGCAGTGTTTCTGCAGCAACTTGAAGCGAACATGTGCTGTCAAATCGCTGCAGAATATTCTGCAGTTACGTGCGCATGAGCCCTAATAGATAGGGTCAGACGGCTGTGGATGCTCTCATCCGAGAGGATTGGGTCAATTATGCTAACAACACTGATCAAACTCTGATCAGAGCTTGATATGAATGTCAGCATAGTGTGTTCCGATTCTCTTAGATGAGAGAATCAGAGCACATTGTGAGAAGATGGAGAATAACAAAATGTGAGTCGACAGATGTCATCCAAGTGCAGTTCAATGTTTTCCATGCACCCATAGACTTGAGTGGGTGAGTCTTGTCTGATTTGTGCATCAAATAACAGCATGCAGAAAAATTCTTCTTATGCCTAATCAGTATGAGAAAAAAAAGCTTATCAGCACTGCCACATTACATATCATTGGTCCGAGTGCTATTCGATGGAAAAAATCGGCTAGCAATCAAGTGCTATACACGGTGGTATAGGCCACTCTACATGCAAAGACATTGCTAACGAGATGTCGTCGGGGTCACGGAATTCGTGACGCAGATCCAGCCTCGTTAGCGACGCCGTTGCATGTGAAACGCAGGAACGACCGTTAACGATCAAAAATACTCACCATATCGCTGATTGTTGACACGTCGTTCTAATCTCAAATATCAATGCTACTGCAGTAGCAGTTGTTCATCATTCCTGCGGCAGCACACATTGCTATGTGTGACACCGCAGGAACGAGGAACATCACCTTACCTGCGTCCTCCGGCAATGAGGAAGGAAAGAGGCGGGCGGGATGTTACGGCCGCTCATCTCCGCCCCTCCGCTTCAATTGGGCGGCTGCTTAGTGTTGCCGCTGTGACGCCGCACAGACCGCCCCCTTAGAAAGGAGGCAGTTTACCGGCAATAGCGACGTCGCTAGGAAGGTAAGTACGTGTAACGGCTGTTAGCGATGTTGTGCGCCACAGGCAGTGATATGCCCGTGACGCACAACCAACAGGGGCGGGTGCTTTTACCAGCGACATCACTAGCGATGTCGCTGTGTGTAAAGTGCCCTTATGAGTAAACTCTTAGGGGTACTTTGCACACTACGACATCGCAAGCCGATGCTTGCGATGCCGAGCGTGATAGTCCCCGCCTCCGTCGCAGCTGTGATATCTTGTGATAGCTGCCGTAGCGAACATTATCGCTACGGCAGCTTCACATGGACTTACCTGCCCTGCGACGTCGCTCTGGCCGGCGACCCGCCTCCTTCCTAATGGGGCGGGTCGTGCGGTATCACAACGACGTCACACTGCAGGTGACCAATAGAAGCGGAGGGGCAGAGATGAGCGGGACGTAAACATCCCGCCCACCTCCTTCCTTCCGCATAGCCAGCGTGATCCGCAGAACGCAGGTAGGAGATGTTCCTCGCTCCTGCGGCTTCACACACAGCGATGTGTGCTGCCGCAGGAACGAGGAACAACATCGTAACATCGGTCCTTCTGAAATTATGGAAATGACCGACGCTACACCGATGATACGATTTCGACGCTTTTGCGCTCGATAATCGTATCAAAAACGATTTACACACTCTGATATCGACAGCGACACCGGATGCGCTTCACTTTTGATTTGACTCCACCGACATCACAGCTGCGATGTCGTAGTGTGCAAAGTACCCCTTATTCTTCAGGTCAGTACAATTACTTTTCCACACTGTTTTTGCATTACTTTATTCAGAAAGCTGTAACTTTTTTTAAAAAAAAATTGACAGCATAGTTATTTGAGGGCTTGTATTTCCAGAATGAAATTATATTTTTATTGATATAATTTTTTTTTCCATGATACTTTTTGATCACAAATTATTTCAGTTTTCCAGCAGCAATATAATGAAAAAATTGCATATTTGCTGTATTTTTATTTTTTTTTCATAGTATTCAATATAGGGGTTAAAGATTAACCATTGTTTTATTTCATAAATCAATATGGTTCATGAAAACAAGAAACTTTTTAATATATCTTATAAGAGCAATTTGCTTCTTTCTCAACTTGGATTGCTCTTTTACATACAGTTCATGGGTAAAATCTGTATTTAGTGAAGTTTTTCCTCTTAGTAAGATATATATGACAGTTGGTGCTTTTTTCAATTCTATGTAAGGGAAACTAATGGCACAGGCATTCCACTGCAAATTTCATAGAACTTTAAGAGTAGCAAATGCCATCCAGCTCAGTAATAGGAAAATCTGTCTTCACTGAATACATATTTTACTTGTAAATTGAGAATTTTTAGAATGAATGAATGATCAGTCTAGGAAGGAGAAAGAAGCAACTTTTGATAAGATATATTAAAAAGTTGCCTACTTTCATATGTATTATTAATTTCTGAAAAAAAAACCTAAATCAAACATTGTTTACACTATAATATATAAACAATTAGACAGTTCTAATGCTTGAATTGTTCTGGACTCAACTATACCAAATTTACATACTTTTTTTAAAATTAATTTTACATAAAAAATGTGTTTTTAATTCTATTCTTTATATTTTGGCAGGTTTTTAAAATATGTTTGCACATTTTTAAAAGTTGTTTTGTTTAGCTTAAACATGAACATTGAATATTCAATCTGCTGGTTAAATGTACTGCATTATTAATGCATTTCCGTACATTAGAATTGTCAGTTTAAAGGGAACCTTTCATGAGAAATTTAGCTATAAACCTAAAAGTTTCCCCTTCTGCAGCTCCTGGGCTGCATTCTAGCAAGGTTCCTCTAGTTTTTCTGGACCCTTTTATACCAAAATAAAGACTTTATAAAGTTGTACCTTTTCGTATATAAATTTTGTAAATTATCCATGGGGTGGGCTCTCTGGTGTCCGTTACTGTCCTCCTGCCGATTTACGACGCCCCCAAACGCTGAATTTCAAACCTCAGAATGCCGCCCCTGGGCGCCGGAGGTCCCGCACATGCGCTGTGCGACTGTAGCGGGACTGTGCACTGCGTGCACGTGTGACCGCTGGTGACGTTTTAGGCAGGCACGAGGTTATGGGCAGTGCTGTGAGTGTCATCAACAAGTGCCGCCCATAACCTCGTGACCGCACTTTCCCCTCTTCCTCCAGCGTTCTGCGCCGGCCAAATGACCAGACGTCACTTCCTTCCCATCATACCCTGCAGCAGGAAATAGATGGGAGGAGCGGAGCAGGCCACCACAGGAGAAGCGGAGAGGATCTGAACGACGTACAGAGCGCGGCCACGAGAGTATGGGCGGGCACTTGCGATGCAATCACAGCGCCGCCCTTACTCTCATGCCTGCAATAACGTCACCAGGTGTCCTGGCTTGCACGGGAC
Source organism: Anomaloglossus baeobatrachus (assembly GCF_048569485.1). NCBI lineage: Eukaryota > Metazoa > Chordata > Amphibia > Anura > Aromobatidae > Anomaloglossus > Anomaloglossus baeobatrachus. The sequence continues at coordinate 277,049,218 of NC_134356.1, read as the reverse complement.
CTCGGGCGCAGTGGGCGGCGTCCTGAGGGATGATTTGGAGCGTGGGGGGACGGCGTAAGGGACAGCAACGGACACCAGACGGCCGGCCCCCATGGATAATTTACAAGATTTTCATACCAAAAGGTATAACTTTATAAAGTATTTATTTTGGTTTAAAAGGGGGCACAAAAAGTATAGAAACCTTACTAGAATGTAGCCCAGGAGCTGCAGAGGGGGGAAACATTGAGGTTGAAAGCCAAATTTCTGATGACAGGTTCCCTTTAACCCCTTCAGCCCCCAGCCTGTTTTCACCTTAAAGACCCGGCCATTTTTTGCAATTCTGACCAGTGTCACTTTGACAGGTTATAACTCTGGAACACTTCAACGGATCCTGGCGATTCTGAGATTGTTTTTTCGTGACATATTGTACTTCATGTCAGTGGTAAATTTAGGCCGATATGTTTTGCGTTTATTTGTGAAAATTTCGGAAATTTAGCGAAAATTTTGAAAATTTTGCAATTTTCAAAATTTGAAATTTTATGCCCATAAATCTGAGAGATATGTCACACAAAAAAGTTACTAAATAACATTTCCCACATGTCTACTTTACACCAGCGCAATTTTTGAAAAAAAAAATTTCCGTTAGGAAGTTAGAAGGGTTCAAAGTTCATCACCAATTTCTCATTTTTCCAACAAAATTTACAAAAAAAAATTGTTTAGGTACCACATCACATTTGGAGTGATTTGAGAAACCTAGGCGACAGAAAATACCCAAAAGTGACCCAATTCTAAAATCTGCACCCCTCACTCTGCTCAAAACCACATCCAAGAAGTTTATTAACCCTTTAGGAGCTTCACAGCAACCAAACCAATGTAGACGAAAAAATGAAAATTTTACTTTTTTAACACAAAAATGTTACTTTAGCCATAAAAATTAGTATTTTCACAAGGGTATCAGGAAAAATGCATCATAAAATGTATCGTGCATTTTCTCCTGAGTACGCAGATACCCCATATGTGGTGGTAATCAAATGTTTGGGCACACAGCAGGACTCGGAAGGCAAGGAGCGCCATTTGAATTTTTGAGTGCAAAATTAGCTGCACTCATTAGCGGACGCCATGTCGGGTTTGAAGACTACCCGAGGTGCCTAAACAATGGAGCTCCCCCACAAATGACCCCATTTTGGAAACTAGAGCCCTCAAATATTTTTTCTAGATGTTTGATGTGCACTTTGAACCCCTGGGGGCTTCACAGAAGTTTATAACGTTGAGCCGTGAAAAGAAAAAAAAATTTTTTTACCACAAAACTGTTGCTTCAACCAGGTAGCTTTTTTTATCACAAGGGTATCAGGAAAAAATGCACCATAAAATTTATGGTGCATTTTCTCCTGAGTACGCAGATACCCCATATGTGGTGGAAATCAAATGTTTGGGCGCACGGCAGGACTCGGAAGGCAAGGAGCGCCATTTCACAGCAAAATTGGTTGGAATTATTAGCGGACGCCATGTTTCATTTGGAGACCCCCCTGAAGTGCCTAAACAATGGAGCTCCCCCACAATTGACCCCATTTTGGAAACTAGACCCCTCATGGAATTTATCTAGCTGTTTAGTGAGCACTTTGAACCCCTGGAGGCTTCACAAACGTTTGTAATGTTCAGCCGTGAAAATATTTTATTCTTTTTTTTACCACAAAATTGTTTTTTCAAACAGGTAGCTTTTTTTTCCACAAGGGTATCAGAAAAAAATGCACCATAAAATGTATTGTGCAATTTCTCCTGAGTACGACGATACCTCATATGTGGTGGAAATCAATTGTTTGGGCGTACGGCGGGGCTCAGAAGAGAAGGAGCGCCATTTCACAGTAAAATTGATTGGAATTATTAGCAGACGCCATGTTTCATTTGGAGACCCCCTGAGGTGCCTAAACAATGGAGCTCCCCCACATGTGATCCCATTTTGGAAACTAGACCCCCCCCATACAAAAAAAATTAGTTTGGCGAAATAAAAAATACAGACATCAGTAAAAAAAAAAGAGCGCCTGCCACTAAGACCAGTGCCAGACGTGAGAGCAATGCACGAGTCTCGCATCGCATCATCCACTGCAGTCTGGAAGCGAGCAACTGCGCTGGATAATGCGATGCGAGAGGGCGGGGCGGCAGATGAGAAAGGGCGCAGCGGATGGAAGATGGGAAAGGGCGCAGCGGATGGAGGAGCGGCAGAGGATGGGAAAGGGCGCAGCGGATGGATGATGGGAAATGGCGCAGCGGATGGATGGGAAATGGCGCAGCGGATGGAGGAGCGGCAGAGGATGGGAAAGGGCACAGCGGATGGATGATGGGAAATGGCGCAGCGGATGGATGGGAAATGGCGCAGCGGATGGAGGAGCGGCAGAGGATGGGGGGGTGAGATGGGGATACCTACCTTACAGGATGGATCTAGGCAGCAGGATCACAGCAGACAGAAGAGGCAGCAGATGAAGGAGGCAACAGATCGAGGAGGGTGAGAGGGGGCAGTAGATGGAAAATGGGAGAGAGCAGGCAGCAGATCAGGGAGGGGGGCAGAGTCTGATGCGAGAGAGAGATGGCACATGTAGGGGAAGGGAGGGGGGCTTGCAGCACATGTAGGGGGAGGGAGGGGGGCTTGCAGCACATGTAGGGGGAGGGAGGGGGGCTTGCAGCACATGTAGGGGGAGGGTGGCTGGCTTGCAGCACATGTAGGGGGAGGGTGGCTTGCAGCACATGTGCTGCAAGCCAGCCACCCTCCCCCCACATGTGCTGCAAGCCAGCCACCCTCCCCCCACATGTGCTGCAAGCCAGCCACCCTCCCCCCACATGTGCTGCAAGCCAGCCACCCTCCCCCCACATGTGCTGCAAGCCAGCCACCCTCCCCCCACGTGGGGGGAGGGTGGCTTGCAGCACATGGAGGGATAGGTGGTGTGGCGATGGAGAAGGGGCAGCCGATGAAGGAGGCGGCGGCGGCGGCCGCCGCCGATCGGGGGCAGCAGCGGCTGAAAAAGGTGGGTGCGACGGCGGCGGGGACAGTGGCGAGCATGGCGGCGGGGACGGCGGTGGATCGGGAGCGGCGGCGGGGACAGCAGTGGAGCGGGAGCATGGCGGCGGAGACAGCGGTGCAGCGGGAGCATGGCGGCGGGGACGGCGGTGGATCGGGAGCGGCGGCGGGGACAGCGGTGGAGCGGGAGCATGGCGGCGGAGACAGCGGTGCAGCGGGAGCATGGCGGCGGGGACGGCGGTGGATCGGGAGCGGCGGCGGGGACAGCGGTGGAGCAGGAGCATGGCAGCGGAGACAGCGGTGGAGCGAGAGCATGGCGGCGGAGACAGCGGTGCAGCAGGAGCATGGCGGCGGGGACGGCGGTGGATCGGGAGCGGCGGCGGGGACAGCGGTGCAGCGGGAGCATGGCGGCGGGGACGGCGGTGGATCGGGAGCGGCGGCGGGGACAGCGGTGCAGCGGGAGCATGGCGGCGGAGACAGCGGTGCAGCGGGAGCATGGCGGCGGGGACGGCGGTGGATCGGGAGCGGCGGCGGGGACAGCGGTGCAGCGGGAGCATGGCGGCGGAGACAGCGGTGCAGCGGGAGCATGGCGGCGGAGACAGCGGTGCAGCGGGAGCATGGCGGCGGGGACAGCGGTGGATCGGGAGCGGCGGCGGGGACAGCGGTGGAGCGGGAGCATGGCGGCGGAGACAGCGGTGCAGCGGGAGCATGGCGGCGGGGACGGCGGTGGATCGGGAGCGGCGGCGGGGACAGCGGTGCAGCGGGAGCATGGCGGCGGAGACAGCGGTGCAGCGGGAGCATGGCGGCGGGGACGGCGGTGGATCGGGAGCGGCGGCGGGGACAGCGGTGCAGCGGGAGCATGGCGGCGGAGACAGCGGTGCAGCGGGAGCATGGCGGCGGGGACGGCGGTGGATCGGGAGCGGCGGCGGGGACAGCGGTGGAGCGGGAGCATGGCGGCGGAGACAGCGGTGCAGCGGGAGCATGGCGGCGGGGACGGCGGTGGATCGGGAGCGGCGGCGGGGACAGCGGTGCAGCGGGAGCATGGCGGCGGGGACAGCGGTGCATCGGGAGCATGGCGGCGGGGACAGCGGTGAAGCGGCAGCAGCGGCGGGGCGATCGGAGACAGCGGCGGTGAAGCGGGAGCAGCGGCGGGGCGATCAGGGACAGGGGCGAGCGGCGGGGCGATCGGGGACAGGGGCGGGCGGCGGGGACAACAACTTACCGCTCTCCTCGGCTTCTAGGGACGATCACAGGCTGCAGATCCACATTGATTGGAGAGAGCGGTCACAAGACCGGTCTCTCCAATCAGAGCTGGGGGCGGGTGAAGCATCGATCACCCAGCTCCAGCCAATGGCCAGTGCTACAGCAGCACTGATCAGGGCTGGATTTCAATGTTCCAGCCATTTTCAATGGCTGGAACATTACAGTGGCTGTAATTGGCTGAGCGGCGTTCGTCAGCCAATCACAGCCTCTGTAGGTTCGGGGAGGAGGCACCACCCCTCCTGAGGTCAGGCAGAGGTCCCCTCCTTCCCGAATCTACCGTTTAAGTAAATAAATTTCACTCCCCGGGGCTCCGGGACCGCGATTTCGCCATGAAGTACTGAGTACGTCATGGGTCGTTTAGCACCATGTCACCATGACGTACTCAGTACGTCCAAGGTCGTTAAGGGGTTAAGGCTGAAGTGACACTAGCGTGTGACTCGCGCGAGAACCACATCGCATCGCCCGGACCAGCTGCCCACACTACTGAAAGGAGCAAGTCATCTGCATGTATTTCTATACAGCTGACCCAATCCTGTCAGGAGAGTCGGCGGCCGATCCGGGCGGTGCAATGTTATCCTCGCGCCAGTCACATGCAAGTGTGATTCTAGCCTTAAACTGATAGGAGGACTGTAAAGGGGGCTCTACACACAGCGACATCGCTAGCGATGTCGCTGGTGAAAGCACCCACCCCCGTCAGTTGTGCGTCACGGGCAAATTGCTGCCCGTGGTGCACAACATCGTTAGGAGCCGTCACACGGACTTACCTGCCTAGCGACGCCGCTGTGGCCGGCGAACCGCCACCTTTCTAAGGGGGCGGTTTGTGCTGCGTCACAGCGGCGTCACTAAGCGGCCACCCAATAGAAGCGGAGGGGCGGAGATGAGCGGCCGTAACATCCTGCCCACCTCCTTCCTTCCTCATTGCCGGCGGCCGCAGGTAAGCTGCAGTTCTTCGTTCCCGAGGTGTCACACGTAGCAATGTGTGCTGCCTCGGGAACGACGAACAACCTGCGTCCCCAACAATCAACGATTTTTTAAAAATGAATGACGTGTCAACAATGGACGATATGGTGAGTATTTTTGATCGTTAACGGCCGCTCGCTGCTGTCACACGCAACGACGTCGCTAACGATGCCGGATGTGCGTCACGGAATTCGTGCCCCCGGCGATATATCGTTACGTCGCTGCATGTAACAGGGGCTTTACACCCTGCTTATTGCAGGACTTAGGGGTGCTTCACACACAGCGAGCTCACTGCCGAGATCGCTGCTGAGTCACGCTTTTTGTGACGCAGCAGTGACCTCATTAGCGATCTCGCTGTGTGTGACAATGAGCAGCGATCTGGCCCCTGCTGCGAGATCGCTGCTCGTTACACATAGCCCTGGTTCGTTTTCTTCAAAGGCGCTCTCCCACTGTGACACACAGATCGCTGTGTGTGACAGCGAGAGAGCGACAAATGAAGCGAGCAGGGAGCAGGAGCCGGCGTCTGACAGCTGAGGTAAGCTTGTAACCAAGATAAACATCGGGTAACCAAGGTGGTTACCCGATATTTACCTTAGTTACCAGCCTCTGCAGCTCTCACGCTGCCTGTGCTGCCGGCTCCGGCTCTCTGCACATGTAGCTGCTGTACACATCGGGTTAATTAACCCGATGTGTACAGCAGCTAGGAGAGCAAGGAGCCAGCGCTAAGCAGTGTGCGCGGCTCCCTGCTCTCTGCACATGTAGCTGCATTACACATCGGGTTAATTAACCCGATGTTTACTGTAGCTAGGAGAGCAAGGAGCCAGCGCTCAGTGTGCACGGCTCCCTGCTCCCTGCACACACAGCTAAGCGGTGTGCGCTGGTAACTAATGTAAACATCGGGTAACCATACCCGATGTTTACCTTAGTTACCAGTCTCCGCAGCTTCCAGACGGCGGCTCCGTGCAAGCGCAGCATCGCTTGCACGTCGCTGCTGGCTGGGGGCTGTTCACTGGTCGCTGGTGAGATCTGCCTGTTTGACAGCTCACCAGCGACCATGTAGCGATGCAGCAGCAATCCTGACCAGGTCAGATCGCTGGTCGGATCGCTGCTGCATCGCTAAGTGTGAAGGTACCCTTAACAAGTCACAGCACCTGGTAGACCTGGAAGTCATTGCAATTGCAGCGAGTCAATGGGATTAAAGAGTACCTCCTCCCTTTGACAACCATTTAAGTTCTGCAATTACTATTTATCATAGCATATAGGGGAGTAACCCCTTCACCTCCAGGCTATTTTCACCTTCTTGACCAGGCAAATTTTTTAAATTCTGACCAGTGTCAATTCATGAGGTAATAACTCTTGAATGCTTCAATGGATCCCAGTGATTCTGATGATTTTTTTTCGTGACATATTGTACTTCATATTAGTTGTAAATTTAGGATGACATTTTTTGCGGGTTTTTTGTGAAAATATCGGACATTTGGGGACCTTTTTGCAATTTTTAAACTTTTAATTTTTTATGCTATTAAACCCGAGTTATGTCACTCAAAATAGAACATCACCACCATTTTTTAAACATATTTTTTTTTGTTAGTAAGTTGGAAGGGGTATATGTTTATTAGACGTTTCTAATTTTTTCAACAAAATTAAAAAAAACTTACATTTTTTAGGGACACATTACTTTGAGAGGCCTGTATGACACAAAATACCCAATAGTGAAACACTTCTAAAAACTACATCCTTAAAACGTCTCAAAATCACATTCAAGAAGTCAAGAAGTTTATTAACCCTTCAGGTGCTTCACATGAACTAAAGCAATGTGGAAGAAAAAAAATAATATTTTACTTGTTCCCAATGTATGTAAAGCGCTATGGAATTAATAGCGCTATATAAATGAATAAATTATTATTATTTTTCCCACAAAAATTTTACTTTAGCCCGAATGTTTGCATTTTTCTCAAGGGTAACAGGAGAAAATGCACCATACAATTTGTTGTGCAATTTTTCCTAAGTAGAGGGATACACCATATGTGGTGGAAAACTACAGTTTGGGAGCACAGCAGGGCTCGGAAATGAAGGAGTACTATTTGACTTTTGGAATGCAAAATTGGCTGGATTCGATACCAGACACTATGTTGCATTTGCAGAGCCTGATATGCCTAAATAGTGTAAACACCCAAGTGACCCTATTTTATTTTTTTTTTAAACTCTTAAGTAGCTTATCTGGATGTGTGGTGAGCATCTTGAACCCCTAGATGCTTCATAGAATTTTATAATGTTGAGCCATAAAAGTAAAAAATCATATTGTCCCACAAAAATGTTGTTTTAGCCCCAAATTTTGCCTTTTCACAAGGTAACAGTAGAAATTGGACTATACAATTTGTTATGCAATTTATCCTGAGTACATCGATACCCCATATGTGGTGGAAAACTATTGTTTGGGTTTATGGTACAGCTCAGAAGGGACGCCATGTCACATTTGACAAGCACCTGACATGCCAAAAACAGCAGAAACCCCAACAAGTCACCCTATTTTGGAAATAACATCTCTCAATTAATTCATGTAGTGGATTAGTGGGCATTTAGAACTCTCAGGCGATTCACAGAATTGTATAATATTCGGCTGAGTAAGTAAGAAATTACATTTTATTTCCACTAAAATGTTGCTTTGGCCCACGTTTTTAATTTTCAAAGGGGTCATTTTAGAAAACAAATTATACAAATCATTACACAATTTCTCCTAAGTATGTCAGTACTCCATATGCAGTCGAAAACATCTTTTGAAGCACATTACGAAGCTCAGAAGGGAAGAAGCAGCATATTGGAGTGCAGATTTTGTTGATATGGTTTGTGAGTACTGTGAGACTGTGACCGGGGTTATCTATGACGGCCGGTATGTCTCGCCCCGGTTGTGCTCACTCCAGGATAGAAAGTAACTCCACTCCAGGGTTAATGCTGTTTCCCTACAGGCTGAAGGAAGGGTTAAAAGGAAACAGGAACAAGGGCGGGTGTGCCGGGTGTGAGGGAGTGAACACAACTCCCTGAGTTCTCTGCCGGAGAGGCACATGTGTACTGTTGTGGACCTTTGTTTGGATATTAAACCGTGTGCTGTGACCCTTGGTGCCTGGATCCCGTGTCTTCTGCTGCGCAGCCGACTACGCTACCTCACATATGGTGGAGAATGCGGGCATGCCAGCCCGGTGAGGTGTAGCTTCCATTTCTGGTGACCCGGTAGCACATGTCCTGGATTCAAGCGGCTATACTACAGCCCAAACCCGGCGACGCCATGGAGGAAATACTAAAGCAGCAGCAACAGATCAATGCACACCTACTCCGGTCGTTGGATCATCAGCAGCATTCTTTGAAATTGCAGGAACAAAGGCACCAAGAACAGATGGTTCTCCTGGCCAAGTCGATCCGTGCCGGACCGGCAGCAACAACCCCGGGACCGGGTGACGACGGCAGCGTCCGGAAAGCGGTGAGACAAGCGTTGCAAAAGATGACCCCGGGGGATGATGTGGAAGCGTTCCTGGCGGTGTTTGAGCGGGTGGCCGAGCGGGAAAAGCTGCCGACCCCCCAGTGGGCTGAGGTATTGTCGCCCTATCTGACGGGGGAACCCCAAAAAGCGTACCTGGACCTCGGTACCGAGGACGCCATTGACTATGCGACCCTGAAAGCCGAAATACTGGCTCGGTTGGGGGTGAATACCTATGTACGGGCTCAGCGGGTAAATCAGTGGTTCTATGAGGAAGCCAAACCCTTACGCTCCCAGGCCTATGACTTGTTGCATCTCGTAAAAAAGTGGTTGCAGCCTGACACTCTGTGCACGACGCAAATGGTGGAAAGGGTAGTAGTTGATCGTTTTGTGCGCACTTTACCCGTCACCATTCAACGGTGGGTAGGACAGGGCGATCCGAGTACCCTGGATCAATTAGTGTCCCTGGTAGAGCGGCATGTGGCTACGCAGGACTTGATACGGGACACTGAGACTTTGCGTACCGCCCGTCGGTCCGGCCCCTCCAAGCCTAGGGCCAAGGACCCACCGCTGACACCAGTGCAGGAGTCCGCTACCGTCCCGTCTGAGGCCGCGCCCGCCGTCCCTGAGGTCCGGAAGGTTCTGTACCCTAAACGACAACTCGTCAAGGGGGTTTCCTTTCCTATTAGATGTTGGCGGTGCCAGCGGGTGGGACATATGGAAGCCCAGTGTCCACTCACCACGGAGCCCATGGATTGTGGGGTTACCCGGCGGGGTTCAATGTATGCTCAGGTGGTGTGTACCGCTGACCTGGTCTCCCCAGAGACTGAGCCCCACTTGTGCCAAATACAGGTGAATGGATGTCCGGTTACAGGATTGTTGGATTCCGGAAGCTTAGTGACCCTTGTGCGATCAACCTTGAGGGCTAAAGTAAAGGCCACAAGACGTACCGTGGGGGTGGTTTGCATACATGGGGACCGCCGAGACTATCCCACGGGGATTGTCACCATCACAGCACCTTGCGGTCAGGTGCAACATGAGGTGGGACTTATTAACACTCTTCCCTATGACGTGATCCTAGGAAGGGATCTGCCCTGTTTTTGGACTTTATGGAAGGGACCTCCTAAGTCCCCTCAGATATTGGTCAGTCCGGGACCTGAGCCCTACAATCCTGAATCCGGGACGCCTGCCGTAGGGGTCCCCATGATAGGGACAGAATGTGAACCCGATAGGTCGCCCCTAGAGGTATTGGCAGGAGAGGCTGAGACGGTCGAGCCCATCCCGGAGTTGGAGGCGTCCCCGGATACGTTTGGGACAGCCCAACTCCAGGACCCTACATTAATACATGCCCGGAGTCGGGTGACAGTAGTTGACGGGGTGGCACAGCTGCCCGGTGCCCAGGTAAGGTACCCCCATTTCGCTCTTAGGCAGGATTTACTCTACCGGGTAGATGAAATACGGGGCGTGGGGGTAGAGCAGTTGGTGGTGCCCCAGCCGTATCGCCGGCGGGTCCTCGACTTGGCTCATAAACACCTGATGAGTGGCCACCTAGGGGTCAATAAAACGCAGGAGCGAATATTGCAAAGGTTCTATTGGCCCGGGGTCTTTGGGGAGGTAAAACGATTCTGCGAAACCTGCCCGGAGTGTCAGCTTACCGCACCCCTGACCCACTTTCGCAGTCCGTTGGTACCGTTACCCATTATAGAAGTCCCTTTTGAACGGATAGGGATGGATCTGGTGGGGCCCCTCGTAAAGTCTGCTCGAGGGCACCAACACATCCTAGTGATCGTTGACTATGCCACCCGGTATCCAGAGGCGATACCTCTCAGACATACTGCGGCGAAGCTTATAGCTCGGGAGTTGTTTGCTGTGTTCTGCCGGGTGGGGTTGCCCAAGGAGATCCTTACGGATCAGGGGACCCCATTCATGTCTAAAGTGACCAAAGAGCTATGCCGGCTACTCCAGATCAAGCAGTTGCGCACGTCTGTGTATCATCCTCAGACGGATGGGTTAGTAGAACGATTCAACAAAACCCTGAAAACCATGCTCAAAAGGGTGATCTCCAAAGACGGGAAAGACTGGGATATGATGCTTCCCTATTTGATGTTTGCCATACGAGAGGTGCCACAGGCATCCACGGGGTTTTCGCCTTTTGAATTGTTATACGGGCGACATCCCCGGGGATTGTTGGACCTGGCAAAGGAAACATGGGAGCAAGAGCCCACCCCCCATAAAAGTGTGATTGAACACATTTTAGGAATGCAGAACCACATAAGCGCGGTCATGCCAATTGTGAAGGAGCATTTACAGGAGGCTCAGGCCGCGCAAAGCGGCCGCTACAATAGACAAGCCACCGTGCGGACCTTTAAACCCGGGGATCGGGTGTTGGTATTAATCCCCCCGGCGGAGAGTAAATTCCTGGCTCAGTGGCAAGGCCCCTACGAGATAAAGGAAAGAGTCGGGGTGGTCAACTATAAAGTATTGCAGCCCGGTAGGCGGAAACCTGAACAACTATACCATGTCAACCTATTAAAAACTTGGCAGGAACGGGAAAGCCTGATGGTTGTTTTTTCCCCATCTCCCTCCTCTTCGGGTCATTCATATCCGGCTCCAGCGACCTCCGGAGAGGACGAACCGGAAGTAAGGATTGGAGAAGCCCTCACCAAGACACAGAGGCGAGAGGCCAGACGGCTGGTTCAGCAGAACCCCGATGTCTTCTCTGAGCTGCCTGGTAGGACCAGTCTGATACGACATGATATTGTTACCGAGCCCCACCTGAAGGTACGCCTGAAGTCATACCGCGTGCCGGAGGCTCGAAGACAAGCCATATCAGAGGAAGTGAAGACAATGCTACGACTAGGGGTCATCGAAAAATCCCGGAGTGAATGGGCTAGTCCCATTGTCCTAATACCAAAACCTGATGGCTCCTTAAGGTTCTGCAATAACTTTAGGAGATTGAACGAAATATCCAAGTTCGATCTCTACCCCATGCCCCGGGTGGATGAGCTGATTGATAGGCTGGGACAGGCGCGATATTTTACCACGCTCGACCTGACCAAGGGGTACTGGCAGGTGCCACTGACGGAGTCCGCCAAGGAGAAAACCGCTTTTGTTACGCCGGACTTGGTGCTGGAACCCCACCAGGCGTATGCATCAGCGTACCTTGATGACATCATTATTTACAGCTCCGAGTGGCAGACCCACTTGGAACAGGTACAAGCGGTGGTCGACGCGCTTCGAACAGCCGGATTGACAGCCAATCCCAAGAAATGTGCGTTGGGACTCACGGAAGCCCGCTACTTGGGCTACGTGATAGGCCAAGGAGTGATTAAGCCCCAAATTAACAAAGTTGAGGCGATCCAGAAGTGGCCTAGACCCCTGACCACGAAGCAGGTTAGGGCCTTCCTGGGTATCGTGGTGTACTACAGGAGGTTTGTAAAAGATTTTGCGGGACTATCGGCCCCCTTGACGGACCTTCTCAAAGGCAAGAAGTCCGTCATGGTGCGCTGGACTCCGCAGGCCGAGGACTCCTTCCGGGCCCTGAAGGGGGTCCTGTGCGGACAGCCCGTTCTTGTAAACCCTGATTTCCGGAAGGAGTTCATAGTACAGACTGACGCCTCGGAGGTCGGCCTGGGGGCAGTGCTGTCTCAGGTGGTTCAGGGGGAGGAACACCCCGTCACCTTCTTAAGTAGGAATCTCACCCCTCCCGAGCGGAATTATAGCGTAGTGGAAAAGGAGTGCCTGGCGATCAAGTGGGCCTAGGAGTCCCTACGCTATTACCTGCTGGGACGGCAGTTTCGCTTGGTGACGGATCACTCTCCACTGGTCTGGATGAGGTCCGCCAAGGAACGGAATGCCCGGGTTACCCGGTGGTTCCTTTCTCTGCAGAACTTCCGGTTTACGGTTGAACATAGGGCCGGTCGGTTGCAGGGCAACGCCGATGCCTTGTCCCGCGGCCCGTGTTTGATGGCGGGAGTTCAACCCCGCACGCTTGAACTGAGGGGGGGGGGGTATGTGAGACTGTGACCGGGGTTATCTATGACGGCCGGTATGTCTCGCCCCGGTTGTGCTCACTCCAGGATAGAAAGTAACTCCACTCCAGGGTTAATGCTGTTTCCCTACAGGCTGAAGGAAGGGTTAAAAGGAAACAGGAACAAGGGCGGGTGTGCCGGGTGTGAGGGAGTGAACACAACTCCCTGAGTTCTCTGCCGGAGAGGCACATGTGTACTGTTGTGGACTTTTGTTTGGATATTAAACCGTGTCCTGTGACCCTTGGTGCCTGGATCCCGTGTCTTCTGCTGCGCAGCCGACTACGCTACCTCACAGTACCATGTCACGTTGGCAGAGCCCCTGAAGTTCCATAACAGCAGAACCCCTCTCCCCCTTATATGTGACTTCATTTTACAAACTACACCTCTCAATGAATTAATCTAAGAGTGCAATGGTCATTTTGACACACCTGTGTAACAGAATTTCATACCATAGGGCAGTGAAAAATACAATGATTAAATTTTTTCCACAAAACTCTAGTTTTAGCCCCAGATTTTACATTTTCATAAAAAACATGGGTAAAAGTGGCACCAAAGTTTGTCACACAATTTTTGCTGAGCATGTTAATACCCCACATGTGGCTGTACCGCACTGCTTAACAACCTGTTGAGTCTCAGGAGGGAAGGAGCGATATTTGGCTGTTGGAGAACAAATTTCCATACAATAGTTTGCCAACTCTATGTACAGAACCCCTAAGTGTTGGAAGAGCAGAATCCCCCTTAAGTTACCCCATTTTGGAAATTACACCCTTCTAGGAATTTATCTACAGGTGTAGAGATGATTTGGACTCCATGGGTGTTTTCCAGAAACTAGCAGCAATGGATGTTAGGGTGGAAACACATCTATGCGAGTAAAATCGGACCGACTGGGCTGAAAAAAACTCGGCTGATTTTAGTTCACGTTAGGTGCGAGTGCAACGCAAGTGCGATGCTATTTCTGAATAAATTAATGATTTTACTAGCGTGTGTAATGCGTGTGTAATGCGTGTGTAATGCGTATTTTTTACTATGTCATCTGCCATTCAGCGCTGCTACATGGCCGCTGACAGCAGACACAGACAGCCATGTAGCAGAGCTGAATGGCAGATGACAGTAGACACAGACAGAGCCGCACAATCAGAATGAACTCGGGTGAACTTAACCCGACTTCATTGTCATGCTGCGGCTCTGTCTGTGCCGCGTCCTGATTAGCGGTCACCAGTGAAGGGCTCACCGGTGACCACTAATCCCCCGAGTGACTGAAGTTAGCAGCCCTCTCTCATACTCACCGATCCCCGGCGCAGCGCTGCACGGCATTCACACTGCTCCGGCGGCTTTTACTATTTTGAAAAAGCCGGCCGCTCATTAAACAATCTCGTATTCCCTGCTTTCCCCGCCCACAGGCGCCTATGATTGGTTGCAGTGAGACACGCCCCCACGCTGAGTGACAGGTGTCACACTGCACCCAATCACAGCAGCCGATGGGCGGGTCTATACTGTGCAGTGAAATAAATAATTAAATAATTAAAAAAAATGGCGTGCGGTCCCCCCCAATTTTAATACCAGTCAGATAAAGCCATACGGCTGAAGGCTGGTATTCTCAGGATGGGGAGCTCCACGTTATGGGGAGCCCCCCAGCCTAACAATATCAGCCAGCAGCCGCCCAGAATTGCCGCATACATTATATGCGACAGTTCTGGGACTGTACCCGGCTCTTCCCGATTTGCCCTGGTGCGTTGGCAAATCGGGGTAATAAGGAGTTAATGGCAGCCCATAGCTGCCACTAAATCCTAGATTAATCATGTCAGGCGTCTATGAGACACCCTCCATGATTAATCTGTAAGTGACAGTAAATAAACACACACACACATGAAAAAATCCTTTATTAGAAATAAAAAACACAAACACATTCCCTCATTACCAATTTAATAAGCCCCAAAAAGCCCTCCATATCCGGCGTACTCCACGGACCTCCAGCATCGCTTCCAGCATGAAGGTTACAGGAGCTGCAGAAGACACCGCCGCTCCGGTCACCTCCAAGCAGCAACTGAGGTGAGTAGCGCGATCAGCTGAGCTGTCACTGAGGTTAATCGCGGCCACCGCTGGATCCTCCAACAGTGACAGCTCAGCCGATCGCGCTACTCACCTCAGTTGTTGCTTGGAGGTGACCGGAGCGGCGGTGTCTTCTGCAGCTCCTGTCACCTTCATGCTGGAAGCGACGCTGGAGGTCCGTGGAGTACGCCGGATATGGAGGGCTTTTTGGGGCTTGTTAAATTGGTAATGAGGGAATGTGTTTGTGTTTTTTATTTCTAATAAAGGATTTTTTCATGTGTGTGTTTATTTACTGTAACTTACAGATTAATCATGGAGGGTGTCTCATAGACGCCTGACATGATTAATCTAGGATTTAGTGGCAGCTATGGGCTGCCATTAACTCCTTATTACCCCGATTTGCCAACGCACCAGGGCAAATCGGGAAGAGCCGGGTGCAGTCCCAGAACTGTCGCATATAATGTATGCGGCAATTCTGGGCGGCTGCTGACTGATATTGTTAGGCTGGGGGGCTCCCCATAACGTGGAGCTCCCCATCCTGAGAATACCAGCCTTCAGCCGTATGGCTTTATCTGGCTGGTATTAAAATTGGGGGGGACCGCACGCCATTTTTTTTAATTATTTATTTATTTATTTCACTGCACAGTATAGACCCACCCACCGGCTGCTGTGATTGGGTGCAGTGAGACACTGTGTGAGACATCGCTCGTTTCCAGTGTTTTAGGAAACATGCGAGAAATGTATTTAGAAAATCGGATGTCACTAGGATGGTGTGAGTGCCGTCCCGTGACATCCGATTTTTTACACGCTCCCATAGACTTGCATTGGAGAAACTCGCAGTAGAAACTCGCAAAAAAGCAGCATGCTGCGATTTTTTTTCTCAGTCCGATTTGGACTGAGAAAAAAATCGCAGATGAGAGCTGAATCATTCACTAACATGTGTCCGATTCCAATGCGAGATTTTCTCACATTGCTCTACTGCGAGAAACTCGCAAGTGAGAAGCAGCCCTAACAGCGTTAAAATGGAAATCTGCCATTGTATTGCCCTTTACGTTGTAGTGCGTAGTACTTTGTAGTGAGCAATAAGTTGTAGTGCCCATAGATTGTGCTCACCTCTTGCTTCTGGAGACATAAGTGGGCTTTTCTCACTACAGAAATGCCTAACATGTGGACACTAAATGTGGCTTAGGCACAATGTGGGACTGGGAAAAAAAGGGGGTCATCTGGATTTGGGAGTGCGGGTTTTCCTGGATTTCTTTTTTTGAGGTGGGGGTGGCATGGTGCTTTTTCAGAGCCTTGTGCTACCAGTAATGTGGAACAGACTTGAGAGGGTACTTGTGTTTTAGTGGATTGAGTTCAATGCCATTGAGGGCAATTTAGGGTACAGAACATGTTAGATCAAAGTTGGGTCAAAGCTACACCATCTGCCTCAATACAGTGAATTTTCCGCTGTTCACCTCATTGTAAAAGTGATAAGACAGTTTTATTCATTGGGTCAGTATGAATACAGCGATAGCACATTTATATTGCTTTTTTATGTTTTGCCACTTTTACACCATAAAAATATATGACAAAAAGACAGTTCTTGCTACATCGCTTCTTTTTTTTGTGGTGTTTACTGAAGGGGTTAACTAGTGTAAAAGTTATATAGATCAGGTTTAGTGATGGGCGGACTCGCAGGTAACTGAGACTGGTGGATCCATCCAGATTAAAGAAAAAATCTGGTACTGGGCCGGATGCCGGTCCCCATATAAGTCTATGGGGACCAGAATCTGGGGATTAAAAATGGTGGTAAAAGGGATAAGGGGAGCAAGTGCGCTATACTTACCGAGGCTGTAACTGATCCCGCGGCTTCTCACTCTTTTATTTTTTTTAACTTTAAAATTTTTGTTGAAATTTTCGATTGTCAGATAGAAAAAAAAAAGTAAGAATCACAATTCTTGAGACACATGTCCCCAATGAAAAGATAAGTACCATGAGTAAAGTCGCAATACCTAATGATAACATTCCATGCCATAACGCCTGCCCCGCGAACATGAGTTACTCCAGGCTGTAGGGGGTGAGGCCGCTGCGACCTGGGGGACACCTTACTGATGATTATGATTATCCTTGAGTACCCATATGTAATAGTAAACTTCAAACTAGACAAACAATGACAAGACAAGTGAGGGGGGTTAAGGAGAGAAAGGAAAAGTGGCGGGGAGTAAGGAGAGAATTCAAGAATCCAGACAGTTTCCCTCGGGCCCATGGGCCTGAGTCTTACAGATCCTCACGCCCCGCAAAGTAATCCCATGGTGACCACACCGCCTTGAAGCGTTCCATTGTGTCATTCAATAGTGCCGTTAGGTGTTCCATGCATCTAACATCCAATAATCTATACTTGAGGTTCTGGAGTGTGGGGGTCCCCGGCTGCCTCCAGTTCCTAGAGGCCATTTTTCCCATACCCCCAATCCCGAGGCCCAAAATATAAATCAAGGGATCAAGATCTACCTCTATGTATAGTACTTTGTGAATTAACCCCCTAACCTGCTCCCAGAAGGTAACTCTCCCTGGACAGGTCCAGAATATGTGTAGAATGGTGCCTGTGCTCCCCCCGCATCTCCAGCAACAGTCCGGTATAGAGGGGTCTAAAGGCTACTTTACACACTGCGATATCGGTCCCGATATTGCTAGTGTGGGTACCCGCCCCCATCTGTTGCGTGACACGGGCAAATCGCTGCCCGTGCCGCACAACATCGCCCAGACCCATCACACATACTTACCTGCCCGGCGACGTCGCTGTGACCGGCAAACCACCTCCTTTCTAAGGGGGCGGTCTGTGCGGCGTCACAGTGACGTCACTGAGCAGCCGCCCAATAGAAGCATAGGGGCGGAGATGAGCGGGACGTAACATCCCGCCCACCTCCTTCCTTCCTCATAGCGGCCGGGAGGCAGGTAAGGAGAGCTTCCTCGTTCCTGCGGCGTCACACATAGCGATGTGTGCTGCCGCAGGAGCGACGAACTACATCGTTACTGCTGCAGTAACGATAATCGAGAATGGACCCCCATGTCACCGATGAGCGATTTTGCACGTTTTTGCAACGATGCAAAATCGCTCATCGGTGTCACACGCAGCAACATTGCTAATGCGGCCGGATGTGCGTCACAAATTCCGTGACCCCAACGACTCCGCATTAGCGATGTCGCAGCGTGTAAAGCCCCCTTAAGCAATGAAGGAAGTCTGGCGTTTAATACCAAAACATCAGAATTTTGTAAATATTTTCTTTATATAATGTGCATATTGATGTCTTGGCGGCGTTACCCCAAATTGCTGCCCAGTCCTGAGGAAGAATCCGCCTTCCCAATAGAGCCTCCCATTTCCGCATATATGGAAAAATCCCCTCAGACCCATCCTGAGGCTCAGAAAGCAACATGTAAATTTCTGAAATCAATCCCTTGGTGTCCATGCCCCTTCTACAAATTTTCTCAAAATCTGTGGGAACCGAGACCCCCGCCCTGCCAAACAAGGAGCCAGCCAAGTCTCTGATCTGCAGATATTGAAAAAACTCTCGATTAGATAGGGAAAATTTATCTCTGAGATACTCAAAGGAATGAATTTGCATTGTGCTTCCATCTATAATATCTGCAAATCTGAATAGCCCGCCCTGAGCCAAGGGTGCACCATGTCCGACTCCAGACTACTTGGGAGCAGGGGTTGGTATATGAAGGACACCAAAGGGGAGCAGGGGAACGCCAGAGGAAATCTTCTAAAACAGAATGCCCAGAGGTCCTTAGTGAACTGCATTGGTCCAAGAAGGGGGGGGAGGTGAAGCGCACTGGGCCGGGGGCCACAGGAGCGCATTTGGGTGTATAGGCGCCAACCAGATCTTTTCAATCTCGGTCCACCTGTTGAATGCCCAAAGGGACACCCAACAGGGGATCCTTCTCAGGTGAGCCGCCCAATAGTATTTTAGAATGTCCGGGACGGAAAGCCCACCCCTGTTCCTACGAGCCATCAACACCTCCCTGGCTACCCTATGGTGCTTATTACACCAAATTAATCTCAGGATAGCTGCTTGAAGGGCCCTTAGTTCCTTCAGAGGGACCTTAACCAGAAGGGTTTCAAAAAAATATAATAATTTGGGAAGCAAGCTCATTTTAACCGCCTCAATTTGCCCCATCCACGAAAGGGGTAGAGGCATCCATTTACTCAGAAGTGCTCTCAGTTCTCGGAAAAGGGGAGGAAAGTTAAGGTTATAGAGGGAGTCATAAGAAGATGTCAGATTGACCCCCAGGTACTTGACCGCATCTGTCTTCCATCGGAATTTAAAATTCAAACGCAGATAGTCCAGTGCCACCGGGTCAAGGTTTAATGGCATTGCCTCTGTTTTACTAGAATTGATCTTATACACCGAAAGGCTCCCATACACACCCAAAGTGCGCATTAAATTTGGAAGGGAAACGTGTATGTTAGTAAGTGTAATGAGAACGTCATCGGCAAAAAGCGAAATTTTAAACGATTTGCTCCCGACCAGGACCCCCGAGATGTCCAGGTTACTCCTGACCGAGGACGCTGTCTTGCTAAATTCTACTAAAAAGGGGGCTGAAAGCCCGTACTTACGAAGCGCTCACTGATATCCTAATCAGGCACGAATACTAATATTCTTTATAGCAAGATACTATTTATTTTAATAGCACATGAATAGTTAATGGTACATAGGCATTTAGAACTATAGTCATAGAATCTTATACAATAACAGAAATATGCATCAACATTACCGTTTGTTGTAGCAATCCTTTCACATCGGAGGGAACTCGATTTAATGATAAAGGAAACAACATGGCAGCTTGCATCACAGGAACAGTGCGTACGTACACTTCAATGTCCTGGAAGGTTTCCCTAACATTAAGCGAGTCCGGTGTATTTTTATAGGAAAACTTTGTAGGTTGTGTTTAAATGGTCACCAGCATGTGACAGCTGAGTCATGTTCATGTAACTTGACCACAAACTGCTGTGGGCACCAGCAGCTTCCTGCACATTTCCTGCACATCCTGCCAGTTGACAACTGACCGACCACAGTTGACCATAGTGTTAGTGAAATATTGCAATGAGCCGTAAATTTCATATGCAAGCTTCCTTAAACCTGTCTTTAAGCCAACCACAAGTTTCCGGTAAGTGGAACTGTAAATGTGACTTCCTCATTATCTTATTCTTTGGTCATAGTGAAATTGGTTATCCAAAGGACATCTCTTTGATACTGAATTATTGATAGGTCAAATAATATCTGGGATCACTCCTCATAATGATCCCTATCTAATCACACATTCTTCAGTCATATCCCATTGGTATCACAATCGGTCCTTGATCCCAGGGATTATTTTCCATCATCAGTATTCCACTAGAAGAAGATCACTCGGAATATACCATACCATGACCAAGAAATATTATTTGCCACAAATTTTGTTTTCTTGGTTTGTTTAGATAAACGTTGAATCACAAATATAATCACTTTCATTACTTTGTACAGTATATTAAAACTAAAAGCAATATTATCTGAAAAGCTCCCTTGAATATCATGTGTTTTGGCATTTGCTCGATATTCAAAGGAATCATTACACATTACATTTCCCGATATGTTACTACAAGTTTCACTAGTCCCATTTATGAACATATTGGCATAAGGCCATAACATATCATGAATTGTCCTTTCCACTAAGCTGGGTTTAAAAGCATCTACAGTATTTATAGCTGTCCCAAAACTTATTTTTATATTCCCCATAGGGATGAATCCCAGGTTAGTCAGTCCAGTCTTATATCTTAGTACCCAAATTCCTCCCTTAAAAGCCAGATATTGCAAATTGGTGACTGTTGCATTCAAATTGCCTTGCCACCATGGATGATTGATCCATCCCACTATGGAAATGGGTACTGTAGTATTCTATAGACGAACACTTCGAGTGTCTTTATCAGCAAGATGATCAGAACAACTTTTCTACTTTAAGATTTCCTCCATCGATACCAGGACATCCAGATAAGGGATACTGGTGGCTCTAACCGAAGAATGTGTACAGATCCAGCAATCTGTGTGTTGAAAATGTGATGGTGCATCAGAAATTTATTCGCCATAGGTTCCTCCTGATGTAGACTTGTCCATCCAACGACCAAAGAGGTAAACATCAAACACAGGAATTTCTCCATCTCATCACTATCGAGCTCTTCCCCAGTAACCGATACCATGGATTCCGCTTATTTACAACACCTTCTGCAAATAAAGATACACTATTATTCTCGTAAATAACATTTTTCTTGTGGGACATATTCCCACTTCCCCACTCCTGGTCTCATCAGGAAAGTACGATCTTTTCCGACCGCTATTACCACTGTCTCTGAGGGCGGTCCTTGGAGGTTTTGAATCCATATTTTTGCTCCTACATTTGTAATATTAGAGGATCCAAAACCTTTAGTACCCCATATTGTTAATTCTGCCGGGGCAGTTCCTTCTCTTATTTCAGACAAGTTTATTGGGATAATCAACATCTGAGCAACCCTCTGGTGTTTCACCAAAATCAAAGGTTCATTTCCCAAATTTAGCATCAGTACCTTGATTTCTCCCTGATAATCTGCCTCTATTACCCCTCCCACCACTATGGCTCCTTTTAACACTAAACTAGAACGAGTGGCTATTTGACCACAATGATCCTTTGGTATCTGGCAACCCAATCCTGTTGAAATTGGTTTTACCTTATCTGGGGGTACCACGACAGTTTCCAATGTACTGAGGTCTAAACCTGCTGAATAAGGTGTCACTCTTTCTGGTGTGCCCAAACAGCTGTACCTTGCCTTGTCAACTGTTGAACTGATTTGTCTGATGGCTGCTGCTTTATCTGCTTCTGAATTAAACAAACGTTCAAGTGAGTTAGTAGGGACATGAGCATCGAAATGAAATACAGTGGTCTTGGTAGATTGAATAATCCCTTCAATGTCTTGCCACACTTCCCTGACCATCTCAAACACATTTTGCTGTTCCTCTCCCCAGTGGAAGTCATATTTTTTCCTCGTTACTTTGTACAAATGAGCCAACATTTGTCCCAAATGAGGGATATGTTGTCTCCAAAAATCAAACAATCCAATATAAGACTGAGTCTCCTGTTTGGATTTAGGGACCAGAAAATTAATAATTTTCTGTCTGACATTGGGCAAGATCTCTCTGTGCCCCTTGTTCCACTGAATCCCTAGACATGTTACCACCTGAGACGGTCCTTGAACCTTGGCATCATTGATTTCCCATCCTTTACTCCTCATATGAGCAACCAGTTTTGTCAATTGATCTTTCACACTTTGCTCATCTTGTCCTTGTATCATTATATCATTGATATAATGTGAAATCTGCATTTCCTTATGACAAGACATAACCCCAAAGGAGAATTTTCCTTTGGTTAGATTAAGAGTCATCCATTTTAGGATATCAATTCCCAAAATATATTCTGGTATAGGAACTACCAGCACCGTATACTGCTTGATAGGTAAATTACCTATCTTCAAAGCTACCTGTGTCTGAACCCCGGTGATCACTTGACCACCTAGTCCAGCAATTTTTACTCGAGGTCCTTTTATTTTTTCTGGGTTTCCATGAATTAAAGTAGCCTCCGCCCCCGTGTCAATCAAAGCTGGGACTCTTTGAACATTTCCCCCTTTCCAATGTATGCTAAGATTGACGTAGGGACGTTCGTCCCTTTTTATCAATAGGGGGGCTTGGCTGGCTACCTATGGTAAATCACTTCCTTCTGAACTTTCATTTACACAGACTTCAGTCTGTGTATTAGCCCTTCCTTCCGTGACCTTTGTGGCCACGGCTGCAGCCAGTTCTTCCCATGGATAAACTGACTGAAAATCTTCCCAAGACACTTTCTTTGGGGGTTTTTCCCCTTTTCCCTCTGATTTCTTTACCTTGGGGGTTTTTGAACCCCCTTCCACATTTGTAGTGGTCACTTTCTTTGTGGATAGAACTTTCTGTTTGTACAACTTCCATAATTCTCCTGTCTCCTTTCCATCAATCCTTTCCTTATTGATCCCGGCTTTAAGCAAAGCCTGGAACATGTCTTTGCGAGACACTCGTGGGGCCTCCCCTACTGATTTCTCTTTCCAATCAGGATTGTTTGGCTTACTGGTACCAACATGGCCTCCAGGGGACGATTTATCCCACTGTCCCATATCCTGTAACTCCCTCATCCTCCCTAGAACTACAGCGATTGATTCTCCAGTCAGCGCTACAGTTAAGGTTAAAATAACTGTTTTGTATGCTGGAGGAGCATGTTTAACCAGCCTAATTTTTATGCTGTCTTTCAATGGGTACTGGAGATAATCATCATCCATTCCCAAAAGAGGAAGAGCATTCCTTATTGCTTCTTCCTTCAGCCTTTCCATACCATCTTTTAAGGTATACCAAGGTTTATCATTGATAGGAAAGTCTGCTTCTGATGGGTATTTGTCCAGAAAAGCATGGGCTAAGATCATGATTAAGTTTTGAGTACCATGCTCATTATGATCAACAAAATAATTTTTTATTGATCTCTGAATTACTTGGTCACGAGACATGGTGACAAATTTTGCCACGTCTCCGGCGTCAAAGTGCACTCCACCTCCTCCGAGATCGTGCACCCTGACCAACCAGGGAATTTCTCCTTCTCCTGGTTTTTGTCTAAACTGTGTTAAAATGCTATCAACTTCTCCCTGAGAGTAATCTTCAATGGTTACTCGATTTTTTACATGAGGAATCGTTCTCTCATTTGTGATGGCATTACCATCTTCGTCATATTGCAGATTCCCCTGACCATCCCGGACATGTTCCCGGATGATCTCATTCTCTGTCCTCTCTAGGCGCCTCCTTACTAGAGTTGAGCGCGGTTCGTGGTTCGTGGTTCTCCAGTTCGCGGCTCGAGTGATTTTGGGGCATGTTCTAGATCGAACTAGAACTCGAGCTTTTTGCAAAAGCTCGGTAGTTCTAGAAACGTTCGAGAACGGTTCTAGCAGCCAAAAAACAGCTAAATCATAGCTTGGTTTCTGCTGTAATAGTGTAAGTCACTCTGTGAATCAAACTATTATCACATTTCAGTGTATAGTGTGCGTGAACAGCGCCTTCAGATCACTGCTGTTTCTATAATGGCGATCGCCATTTTTTTTTTTTTTTTTTCTTGTCTTCCTTCCCTAAGTGCGCGCGTCTTGTGGGGCGGGCCAGCATGTCAGCCAATCCCAGACACACACACAGCTAAGTGGACTTTGAGCCAGAGAAGCAACGGCATGTGTGATAGGATCTGCATGTCACATGTCCCTGCATTATAAAACCGGACATTTTCTTCACGGACGCCATTATCTGCCTTCTGCGTCTTTGGTGTCAGACATCACTGTCGCAGCTCCGTCTTCCTGAGTCCTATAGCCGATACAGCTGTATGCGCTGCATACACAGCGTTAGACAGCTTAGGGAGAGCACTTTATAGCAGTCCTTTTAAGGGCTCCAACCGGCAGGGTCAGAGAGCCATAGGTGACAGGTCCTGCAAACAGCAACAGCGTCTGTGTAGCCCAGGTCAGGGATTTCCTACCTGCATTTCACCATTAGGAGGGAATAGAAAGGCAGGCTTCCATTCCTCTACCCAGAGCACCACAATCCTGCCACTGTACCCTCTTGTCCTCTGCACACTCCAACTGATAACTAAGCCATTATACTAGCAAACACTCAGTGTACCTAGTGGCATCCTATACGTGGCTATTGGACTTTGCTATAGTCCCACTAGTGCAAAGACATTTTCAGAGCGCGTCTGCCTGCATTGCACACTACAACTCATTCTAAACAAGCCATTATACTAGCAAACACTCAGTGTACCTAGTGGCATCCTATACGTGGCTATTGGACTTTGCTATAGTCCCACTAGTGCAAAGACATTTGCAGAGCGCGTCTGCCTGCATTGCACACTACAACTCATTCTAACCAAGCCATTATACTAGCAAACACTCAGTGTACCTAGTGGCATCCTATACGTGGCTATTGGACTTTGCTATAGTCCCACTAGTGCAAAGACATTTGCAGAGCGCGTCTGCCTGCATTGCACACTCCAACTCATTAAAACCAAGCCATTATACTAGCAAACACTCAGTGTACCTAGTGGCATCCTATACGTGGCTATTGGACTTTGCTATAGTCCCACTAGTGCAAAGACATTTGCAGAGCGCGTCTGCCTGCATTGCACACTCCAACTCATTAAAACCAAGCCATTATACTAGCAAACACTCAGTGTACCTAGTGGCATCCTATACGTGGCTATTGGACTTTGCTATAGTCCCACTAGTGCAAAGACATTTGCATAGCGCGTCTGCCGGCATTGCACACTCAAACTCATTTTAACTAAGCCATTATACTAGCAAACACTCAGTGTACCTAGTGGCATCCTATACGTGGCTATTGGACTTTGCTATAGTCCCACTAGTGCAAAGACATTAGCAGAGCACATCTGCCTGCATTGCACACTACAACTCATTCTAACCAAGCCATTATACTAGCAAACACTCAGTGTACCTAGTGGCATCCTATACGTGGCTATTGGACTTTGCTATAGTCCCACTAGTGCAAAGACATTTGCATAGCGCGTCTGCCTGCATTGCACACTCAAACTCATTTTAACTAAGCCATTATACTAGCAAACACTCAGTGTACCTAGTGGCATCCTATACGTGGCTATTGGACTTTGCTATAGTCCCACTAGTGCAAAGACATTAGCAGAGCACATCTGCCTGCATTGCACACTACAACTCATTCTAACCAAGCCATTATACTAGCAAACACTCAGTGTACCTAGTGGCATCCTATACGTGGCTATTGGACTTTGCTATAGTCCCACTAGTGCAAAGACATTTGCAGAGCGCGTCTGCCTGCATTGCACACTCCAACTCATTAAAACCAAGCCATTATACTAGCAAACACTCAGTGTACCTAGTGGCATCCTATACGTGGCTATTGGACTTTGCTATAGTCCCACTAGTGCAAAGACATTTGCATAGCGCGTCTGCCTGCATTGCACACTCAAACTCATTTTAACTAAGCCATTATACTAGCAAACACTCAGTGTACCTAGTGGCATCCTATACGTGGCTATTGGACTTTGCTATAGTCCCACTAGTGCAAAGATATTAGCAGAGCACATCTGCCTGCATTGCACACTCCAACTTTTTTAAACTAAGCAATTTTACTAGCAAACACTCAGTGTACCTAGTGGCATCCTAAACGTGGCTATTGGACTTTGCTATAGTCCCACTAGTGCAAAGACATTTGCAGAGCACGTCTGCCTGCATTGCACACTACAACTCATTGTTACTAAGCCATTATACTAGCAAACACTCAGTGTACCTAGTTGTATCCTAAACGTGGCTATTGTACTTTTGTCTATTCACAGTATTGGAACGATATTTGCAGCACGTCTGCCTGCATTGCACACTCTAACTTTTTTAAACTCAGCCATTTATAGTAGCAAACACTCAGTGTACCTAGTTGTATCCTAAACGTGGCTATTGTACTTTTGTCTATTCACAGTATTGGAACGATATTTGCAGCACGTCTGCCTGCATTGCACACTCTAACTTTTTTAAACTCAGCCATTTATAGTAGCAAACACTCAGTGTACCTAGTTGTATCCTAAACGTGGCTATTGTACTTTTGTCAATTCACAGTATTGGAACGTTATTTGCAGCACGTCTGCCTGCATTGCACACTCAAACTTTTTTAAACTCAGCCATTTATAGTAGCAAACACTCAGTGTACCTAGTTGTATCCTAAACGTGGCTATTGTACTTTTGTCAATTCACAGTATTGGAACGTTATTTGCAGCACGTCTGCCTGCATTGCACACTCAAACTTTTTTAAACTCAGCCATTTATAGTAGCAAACACTCAGTGTACCTAGTTGTATCCTAAACGTGGCTATTGTACTTTTGTCTATTCACAGTATTGGAACGTTATTTGCAGCACGTCTGCCTGCATTGCACACTCTAACTTTTTTAAACTCAGCCATTATACTAGCAAACACTCACTGTACCTAGTTGTATCCTAAACGTGGCTATTGTACTTTTGTCAATTCACAGTATTGGAACGTTATTTGCAGCACGTCTGCCTGCATTGCACACTCAAACTTTTTTAAACTCAGCCATTTATAGTAGCAAACACTCAGTGTACCTAGTTGTATCCTAAACGTGGCTATTGTACTTTTGTCAATTCACAGTATTGGAACGTTATTTGCAGCACGTCTGCCTGCATTGCACACTCAAACTTTTTTAAACTCAGCCATTTATAGTAGCAAACACTCAGTGTACCTAGTTGTATCCTAAACGTGGCTATTTTACTTTTGTCTATTCACAGTATTGGAACGATATTTGCAGCACGTCTGCCTGCATTGCACACTCTAACTTTTTTAAACTCAGCCATTATACTAGCAAACACTCACTGTACCTAGTTGTATCCTAAACGTGGCTATTGTACTTTTGTCAATTCACAGTATTGGAACGTTATTTGCAGCACGTCTGCCTGCATTGCACACTCAAACTTTTTTAAACTCAGCCATTATACTAGCAAACACTCACTGTACCTAGTTGTATCCTAAACGTGGCTATTGTACTTTTGTCAATTCACAGTATTGGAACGTTATTTGCAGCACGTCTGCCTGCATTGCACACTCAAACTTTTTTAAACTCAGCCATTTATAGTAGCAAACACTCAGTGTACCTAGTTGTATCCTAAACGTGGCTATTGTACTTTTGTCAATTCACAGTATTGGAACGTTATTTGCAGCACGTCTGCCTGCATTGCACACTCAAACTTTTTTAAACTCAGCCATTTATAGTAGCAAACACTCAGTGTACCTAGTTGTATCCTAAACGTGGCTATTTTACTTTTGTCTATTCACAGTATTGGAACGATATTTGCAGCACGTCTGCCTGCATTGCACACTCTAACTTTTTTAAACTCAGCCATTATACTAGCAAACACTCACTGTACCTAGTTGTATCCTAAACGTGGCTATTGTACTTTTGTCAATTCACAGTATTGGAACGTTATTTGCAGCACGTCTGCCTGCATTGCACACTCAAACTTTTTTAAACTCAGCCATTATACTAGCAAACACTCACTGTACCTAGTTGTATCCTAAACGTGGCTATTGTACTTTTGTCAATTCACAGTATTGGAACGTTATTTGCAGCACGTCTGCCTGCATTGCACACTCAAACTTTTTTAAACTCAGCCATTTATAGTAGCAAACACTCAGTGTACCTAGTTGTATCCTAAACGTGGCTATTGTACTTTTGTCAATTCACAGTATTGGAACGTTATTTGCAGCACGTCTGCCTGCATTGCACACTCAAACTTTTTTAAACTCAGCCATTTATAGTAGCAAACACTCAGTGTACCTAGTTGTATCCTAAACGTGGCTATTGTACTTTTGTCTATTCACACTACTGCAAATCTATGTGCAGCACCTCTGCATGACAACCTCGTGCTCTGTTTTTAATAAGCTATAATGATAGCACAAAATACTGCCATTTTGTGGCATCATAGAACTGGCTGTTGTATTCCATTAGTGCCCCACTGGTGACAAGCTATTTCTAGCACCTCTACATCACACCCTCATGCACATTTAGCTACGCTAATGTTATAGCAAACTCATGGAATTCATTGCTGCATTTCATAATTCGGAGGGATAGAAAGTCAGGCTTCCTTTAGCTTTTCCTTCTGTTCATAGACAGCATCTCCAAGACAAATTTCCCCTCCACGTCTAAGTGTGGAGAGGCAGCTAGTGCGCATGCGTGTGCCGATGTACCCCAGCTGCAGCATAATTACAGTGTTTCGCCTAGTGAGTATGCTCAGCCTGACTGTGCCATTCCTGACGCTAAGTCTTCATTTCGGGATACAGCGCATGCTCCCACACTAAGTGTGAAAAGCCTCTTTGCACAGGTGCTTGCATTCTGTGCCGGGTCTAAGTCCTGTTTTGTGCCTAGACACCATGCTAAAGCTGATAGTCTTTTTTCAGAGACTGTATTTCATGCTACTGAGCATGCTCAGGCACTTCCTGCATCAGAGACTAGGTCCGGTAATGAACTCTTTGGCCCTGGCCCTGATGTGGGGGTCCCATATAGACCACAGGGCATCAGGTGTCCTCCCAAATGGCTTGCAGAGGCCCACACCTATGACTTGTCACCGCATTATTGATGGTCAGACGATGACTGGTGAGGTGTTTGGGTCATGGCAGCCATGAGGTCATCATTGAAGTTGCGTTTCCAAATAGGACGCTAGTTATGCCACTCATGACGTGTCACTCTGCTTTTGTCTCCAGGAGGTGCATTGTGGTTCACCCTGGTTTGGGGCGGACCCAGGTTATAAAAGGGGCTGGAGCCAACAAGGAGGTGCGCAGTCTTCTATTATGCTCCGAAAGAGCACACCTCCATGTGTTGAACCCATTGCGGCTTTAGGCCAGAGGTAGGCAGGGATAGGGTGGTGGATGCAGGCCACCACCACAGTTGGTAACGCAGAACGGTTAAGACCAGCTCCTGTCCTAACAGTCCTGCTTGTGCAGCCCAGTGGCATTAACAGGCCTGCTGCTGCTGATGCGCCTGCTGTCCACAGGTGTGGCCCCTACGCACACGGTCAGCGTACTCAATGGCCCCTGTGTTGTTAACAGGGAGTTCCTGGGCTGGGTGGGCATGTGGACCCTGTGACGCTAACAGGGCTCACAGTCTCCAGATCCGAATGGCGTCTAACTCGGTTCAGGCTACTATTAGTTTCATAGCCACACAGCTCTGTATCCTCCACCAAACCTTCAAGTTGCCAACCTCTCCTTTTCCAACTGGGAGCACGGTGGACACTGACTGCTGAAGGTGATATATACCTTTCTCTTTCTTTTCTTATTAATTTTTGTTATATAGCGGTCACAGATTATATACCACTTTATCCAAATCTGCCAGTCCCACTGTAACAGATGTTGTTTCTTCAGCAAATGTTACAGTTGTTTAACCACCAAATCCACGGACCCAAATTTTTTTCCCCTTTCCAACACACCTGTTCCCCTTTCCAACAGCATCTGTCCTTTTTCAACTCATTTTGGGATATGACCAAAAGTGCAACTGTGCAGGGACACCGTACTCAACGCCATCTCAGCACAGCAGCCATCCCTCGGTCCCTCCGATGTGGACAAGTAAAAGACCATTTCCTCCTATCCATGACAAAGTGTTGAGATTCACTCTGTGCAGCACTGGTGTTTAGTGGAAAAGTAGATCTAAGATTGCGTACCACATTCTGCAGATACTCCTGTATACGTGCGTCTATTTCTATGGCAGGAATTAGTTCGCCAAATTTTGTCTTGTACCGGGGATCTAACAGTGTGGCAACCCAGTATTCAGGATTACTTCAAATTCATACAATCCGAGGGTCATGTAGGTAGTGCAGCAAGAAGGCGCTCATGTGTCTTGTGCATCCAGGAGGACCAAGTCCTTGGTGTGTTGGTGGCAGAGAGGTGAGAATCGTGCATCCTTCCTCTGCCCTCTACCCACAACCTCGCACAACCGAAATGTGAGCAAGCTCTCACTCATCTGCTGAGTCTTCCATGCCCATCGCCAGTTCGTCCTCCATTTCTTCATGGGCTCCTGCACTTTCATCAACACTTTTTGCTGATACTATGCGCCCTTGTTAATCCCTCTCCCTCACCATGACTGCCGCATAGGTGCCGCTGACCATCTGGACCTCGTAGATCTTGTTATCCCTTCCGCATATGACTCCTCCTGTACTTCCTCCCCTTCCTCTTGTCCCAACACCTGACTCCGAATAATAATTACAGTGTGCTCCATCATGTAGATGACCAGAATTGTCACGCTGAGAATGACATTGCCAGTGCTAAACATCTTCGTCGACATTTCAAAACTGTGTAGCAGGGTGCATAGGTCCTTGATCTGACACCACTCCAGCAGCGTGATCTGCACCACCTTTGGATCAACTTATCCCAGGCTATATGTCTTACCGTATTTCAGCAGGGCTCTGCGGTGCTGCCACACACGCTGCAACATGTGCAGATTCCAATTCCTGCGTGTCGGAACATCGCATTTCCGGCGTTTAACTGCCAGACCCTAAGACTTCCGGAGTGATGAAAGTTGTTGAGCTGCTGTGTGCGCACGATGGAAGTGAGCACATAGCGAGCGTGCCCGCTGCACAAGGCCATGTAGGCCGTGATGGTGTTTTAAAAATTGCTGGAGAATTCGGATCAACACGTGAGCCATAAAAGGCACGTGTGTCACATTGCCCTGAGGATGGCCCGCAGCCAGGTTTGCATCATTGCCGCACACGGCTGTTAAGTCACCAACGGAGTCCGCTCCGTCAATTTGTACTCCGGTCGCCAGGTGACAACGTGTTCCTTTCATGAATAGTGCTGATGATGGGAGAGTAGTCGATGCCAGCGGCGCAGGTGGACGCAGGTTATGCTCACCCACTGGGCTGCATTACCTTGACAGATGCAGAATCTCTGGCTGAATGTAGCTGGTGGGTATCTCACAGATGAAATACCATCATTCAGCTACAACCAATGGGAAGACACCACACCCTTTTTTATGCCCATCCTGTCTGCAGACCACTGCCAGACATAGCTATGAACCTCTGGTTAATTTTACCCCCAGTTCAGTTTTATGATTTTGTGTGCTTGTTACCTGACTACTTTTCCTGCTTGCTGTTTATGTACCTTGTTGGCCGATACGCATTTCACCTCTGCTTGTTTTCTGATTAAGTCCTGGCCGTCCCATTCTGTTCCTGTTCCTCAATTAATGTTTTGACCCTGCCTGACTACTATTCTCTGTAATAGCGGTGTGACTCACATTTCCCATACATTTCAAAGTAAAACTTTGACCGCCTGATGGCATTGAGCTCTGCTGCCAGCATAGTAAGGAGGTGTGTGGTAGTCCTTGTGCGCAGTTGCAAGGAAGGGTGGCCTGACCACACAGGGTTTGCGCAAAGGTAGAGGACCCACACGAGGTTGAAGAGGCAGAAGCAGTGTATTAACTTCTACATACAGAACAAGGATTGAAACAACTCGTGGGGACGGCAAGACTTGTACAGCAGACCCTTCTCCATCTCTCACCATAGTTTGCCAGTGCCCAGTCAGTGACATGTAATGACCCTGTCTATGCTTACTGGTCCAAGTATCTGTGTTGAAATGCACCCTGTCGCACACAGATTTTCTCAAGGAAGTGGTGATGTTGTGTGCGACATGCCGGTGTAGCGCGGGCATGCTTTTCTTGGAGAAGCAGTGGTGATTGGGCATCTGGTACTGGGGCACAGCGACAGACATAAGGTCTGTAAAATCCTGTGTGTCCACTACGCGTAAAGGCAGCATTTCGGTAGCCAACAGCTTACAGAGGGATAGAGTCAACCACTTAGCTTTGTCATGGGTCGCAGTAAGTGGCCTTTTATTTGACCACATCTGAGGGACAGAGATCTGGCTGCTGTCTGTAGACGGTGTTGAGTAGGGTGTCCCTGGAAAAATGCAGGTTTGTGAGAAAAGTGCAGGCGGAGACATGATGTTGGCTTCATCTTGCCTTCAGATCTGTTCATCTTGTATCATTTTTAAAAAACACAGCAAGCAAGGGTTACTCCAAGCGGAGTCTCCCTTTTTTTCCAAAAATTGGGCCCCACACAGACACCTTATCAGTGGCAGCACTTGTGCCCTAGTTGCAAACAGGATGTTTTGATTTGCATCAAGCACATTCCAAATCCACAAGCATTTACTCTCCCCAGGATGACACAGGGGTAGTAAATTCCTTCTGGATCCATGACTTGTTCATTTTGATGAACGTCAGTCTGTCCACATTGTCACTGGACAGACGCGTGCGCTTATCTGTCAGCACACACCCAGCAGCACTGAAGACACGTTCAGAGACAACGCTGGCAGCTGGACACGACAAAATCTTCGAGGCGTAACTGGAGAGCTCTTGACATTTTTCTAGATTTGAAGCACAAAAGGAGCAAGGCTCCATTTGCAAAGTCATTGCATCGATGTTCATTTGGAGATACTCCTGTATCATCCTCTCCATCCGTTGACTATGTGTCAGACTTGTTGTCTCTGGTGGCCTTGCAAAGGAGGGTCTAAAAAAATTATGAAAAGATTCCATAAAATTGCTGTTACCAGCACCAGATACGGTCCTACTGGTACGGGTAGACTGTTGAAGATGACGAGGCCGTCCCATGTTTGTCAAGTTACAACTGGGAGAATCACTCCCTTCACCTGCACGGTTGTTTGGTGGAAAAGCCGAGCTAAGATCGAGTAACAGCTTCTGCTGATACTCCTGCATACGTGCGTCCCTTTCTATGGGTGGAATTATGTCACAAAATTTGGACTTGTCCCGGGGATCTAATAGTGTGGCAAGCCAGTAGTCATCATCACTTCTAATTTTGACAATACGAGGGTCATGTTGGAGGTAGTGCAACAAGAAGGCACTCATGTGTCTTGCGCAGCCATGCGCACCAAGTCCACGCTGTGTTTGTGGCATAGAGGTGCTAACCGTTCTTTCTTCCTCTGTCATCTCCCCCCAACCTCTTTCAACTGAAATTTGACCAAGGTCCCCCTCATCTGCTGAGTCTTCCATGTCCATGGACAGTTCGTCCTCCATATCTTCATGTCCTCCTGCACCTTCCTCAACATCTCACCTGCTACCATGCGCCCTTGTTGATCCCTGTCCCCCATGGTCCCATGCCTGCCGCGTTGGTGATGATGAACGTCTGGACCTTGGTGATGTTGTTGTGTCTTGCGCATATGAATCCTCCTGTAGTTCCTCCCCTTCCTGTTGTCCCACCCCCTGACTACGAATAGTGTTTAGCGTGTGCTCCAGCATGTAAATGACTGTAATCGTCATGCTGATAATGGCATTGTCAGCGCTAAACATATTCGTCGCCATGTCGAAACTGTGCAGAAGGGTGCATAGGTCCTTGATCTGAGATCACTCCATCAGGGTGATCTGCCCCACTTCTGCATCTCGTTGGCCCAGGCTATACATCATGACGTATTGCACCAGGGCTCGCCGGTGCTGCCACAGTCGCTGTAACATGTGGAGAGTTGAATTCCAGCGTGTCGCCACATCGCATTTCAGGCGATGAACCGGCAGGCCGAAAGACTTCTGGAGCGATGCAAGTCGCTCAGGTGCGGCGGTTGAACGGCGGAAGTGAGCACTGCAGACAGTTTCCGTGCCCTGGTCAGAAGGCCATCTAGGCCGGGATAGTGTGTTAAAAATTGCTGGACAACAAGGTTAAACACGTGAGCCATACAAGGCACGTGTGTCACCTTGCCCAGGCGAAGGGCCGCACCCAGGTTTGCAGCATTGTCGCACACGGCCTTACCAGGCTGCAGGTTGAGTGGAGACAACCATTTATCAAAATCAGTCTCCAGAGCTGCCCACAACTCAGTCGCTGTGTGACTCCTATTTCAAAGACATGTCAAGCTAAAGACCGCCTGATGCCGTTGCGCTCTGCTACCAGCATAGTAATGAGGGGTGCGTGATTCCTTCTGCGCAGTGAGAACGCTGGTGGCCTGACCAGGCAGGCTTGGGGCGGAGGTGGAGGACCCAGATGAGGTGGAGGATGCAGAAGCAGTGGCGGAACTTGGACAGACAGAGGATTGACACACAAGTCGTGGGGACGGCAAGACTTGTGCAGCAGACCCTTCACCATCTATCACCATAGTTACCCAGTGGCCAGTCAGCGACATGTAACGTCCCTGTCCATGCTTACTGGTCCAAGTATCGGTGGTGAAATGCACCCGTTCACACACAGAGTTTCTCAAGGAAGCGGTGATGTTGTGTGCGACATGCTGGTGTAGCGCGGGCACACCTTTCTTAGAGAAGTAGTGGCGACTAGGCATCTGGTACTGGGGCACAGCGACAGACATAAGGTCTCTAAAATCCTGTGTGTCCACTAGGCGGAAAGGCAGCATTTCTGTAGTCAACAGCTTACAGAGGGATAGAGTCAACCTCTTCGCTTTGTCATGGGTCGCAGGAAGTGGCCTTTTATTTGACCACATCTGAGGGACAGAGATCTGGCTGCTGTGTGTAGACGGTGTTGAGTCGGGTGTCCCTGGAAAAATGCAGCTTTGTGAGGAAAGTGCAGGCGGAGACATGATGTTGCCTTCATCCAAAGTTGGTGCTATCGATGTCTGAGAGAGCTGTACACACTCACTTGTTTCCCCTTCCAAACCAACTGACGACCTACCAAGCAAACTGCCTGTTGCGGTTACAGTGGTGGAAGTTGTGGGTGGAAAAACAGGTGTGACAGCTGTCCCCACAGTCCTAGAAGATGACGAGCGCGCGGATGCACTGGAAGGGGCAGGCGGTGGATGGTTCGCTCCGCTAGGCCGCATTGCAGCACGGTGAGCTTCCCATCGGGCCATATGATATTTATTCATGTGACGATTCATGGAAGAAGTTGTCAAACTGCTGAGGTTTTGACCTCTACTAAGAGAACCATGACAAATTTTACAGATCACATAATTTGGGCGATCTTTTTCTATGTCAAAAAAGGACCTGGCTAGGCAAGGCTTAGAGGCCATGCGACCTGTTGATCCACCCCGAATAATGCTCAGAGGCAGAGTGGTGGCTGAGGATGCAGTTGTAGACGTGCTACCAGTGCTCCGACTGTGTCCAGGAAGGCGCCAGGTTACTTCGACGTCGGTTGCATCCTCCTCCACCGCCTCTGTTGACCTCCTCGAGTGTCTGACTGTGGGTTGACAGTAGGTGTGATCTAGAACTTAATCATCAATTGTTGTGTTTGCACTCCCCTACCCCTCAGACCGAGTTTCTTCTTGCCCTGACCGAATATTTAAGTTGTCATCCCAATCGGGTATCTGCGTCTCATCTTCATCAGTATGTTCCTCATTGCCTATAACCACAGTTGTTGGAAAGGCAGCATTTTGGTAGCCAACAGTTTGCATATGATGAAAGTCAACCTCCAAGCCATTTCATGCCCTTCTAAAAGCATGTAAAACACAGCGAGGGGACTCCAACCACAGTCTCCCTCGTTGCCACTAACTGGGCCACACACACCCCACTTGACTGGCATCGGTTGACCCCCCCTTTTGACAAAGAAAAAGATGCTTTGCATGAAGCACTCTCAAAAATACGCGTGCCTTTCCCGTCCCCTGGCTGACCCAGGGGAAGAAAAGTCCTCTGAGAGCCATGACTTGTTCATCTTGGTTCTTTTAGAGACACAGCGAGGGGACTCCAACCACAGTCTCCCTCGTTGCCACTAACTGGGCCACACACACCCCACTTGACTGGCATCGGTTGAGCCCCCTTTTGAAAAAGAAAAAGATGCTTTGCATGAAGCACTCTCAAAAATACGCGTGCCTTTCCCGTCCCCTGGCTGACCCAGGGGAAGAAAAGTCCTCTGAGAGCCATGACTTGTTCATCTTGGTTCTTTTAGAGACACAGCGAGGGGACTCCAACCACAGTCTCCCTCGTTGCCACTAACTGGGCCACACACACCCCACTTGACTGGCATCGGTTGAGCACCCTTTTGAAAAAGAAAAAGATGCTTTGCATGAAGCACTCTCAAAAATACGCGTGCCTTTCCCGTCCCCTGGCTGACCCAGGGGAAGAAAAGTCCTCTGAGAGCCATGACTTGTTCATCTTGGTTCTTTTAGAGACACAGCGAGGGGACTCCAACCACAGTCTCCCTCGTTGCCACTAACTGGGCCACACACACCCCACTTGACTGGCATCGGTTGACCCCCCCTTTTGACAAAGAAAAAGATGCTTTGCATGAAGCACTCTCAAAAATACGCGTGCCTTTCCCGTCCCCTGGCTGACCCAGGGGAAGAAAAGTCCTCTGAGAGCCATGACTTGTTCATCTTGGTTCTTTTAGAGACACAGCGAGGGGACTCCAACCACAGTCTCCCTCGTTGCCACTAACTGGGCCACACACACCCCACTTGACTGGCATCGGTTGAGCCCCCTTTTGAAAAAGAAAAAGATGCTTTGCATGAAGCACTCTCAAAAATACGCGTGCCTTTCCCGTCCCCTGGCTGACCCAGGGGAAGAAAAGTCCTCTGAGAGCCATGACTTGTTCATCTTGGTTCTTTTAGAGACACAGCGAGGGGACTCCAACCACAGTCTCCCTCGTTGCCACTAACTGGGCCACACACACCCCACTTGACTGGCATCGGTTGAGCCCCCCTTTTGACAAAGAAAAAGATGCTTTGCATGAAGCACTCTCAAAAATACGCGTGCCTTTCGCCTCCCCTGGCTGACCCAGGGGAAGAAAAGTCCTCTGAGAGCCAGGTCCACATTGTCAGTGGACAGACACGTGTGCTTATCTGCCAGCAGACCCCCAGCAGCACTGAAGACAGGTTCCGAGAGAACGCTGGCTGCAGGACACGACAAGATCCTCAAGGCGTACGTGGCGAGCTCAGGCAATTTATCCAGATTGGAAGCCTAAAATGAGCAGGGCTCAAGTTGCACAATAATGGAATCGATGTTTCTTTGCATATACTCATATATCTGTGTGTCTCCCTCTTTTTCCTTGTCCAGCTGTTTTGTTTTCACATGAGTATATGTCCTTGTCACTTTCCCATGTGTTTGTGTTATGTTGTGAGTTGTTTGTCACCTTTTGGACACCTTTCAGGGTGTTTTCTAGGTGTTTTACTGTGTTTGTGATTGCCTGCCATTGTTTCCTATGGGCTCGAGTTCGGTTCGTCGAACGTTCGACGAGCCGAACTCGAGCCAGACCCCCCGTTCGGCGAACCGCCTCGAGCCGAACCGGGACCGGTTCGCTCATCTCTACTCCTTACGGGATTAGCCTGAATCTTCCCTTTATGGTAATCCTCCTCATCAGATGATGAAGATGAATCCCACACATCCCCATCCCAAGTATCGGGATCCCAGTTTATAGAAGCTGGGACGATACTTTTAGGTACTTTGGTTTTATTTACTTTTCCTCTTCTTTTCTTGTACTTATTTTGAGCAATTTTTATGGCAGCTTTTTGTGCCACATTCTGATAATGTTCCAATTTATCCTTCAACAGTCTGGTATTACATTCCAGAACTATTTTCAGGCAACCTAATTCTATCATCTTTTGTTCCATCTGGGAACTTTTCTTCTGCATCTTTAGATTACGCTCATGCATTACACTATATGCACTTACCAAAATCCAGATGCGCCGTCCTAAAGACACTACATCACCTGCTTTCACAGGGACACTACCGAATACATTCACAACATCAGTAGCTTCACTACCCTTAAGCTTATCCTGCCATTGTTTGCGCCGTGCTAGACACTACATCACCTGCTTTCACAGGGACACTACCGAATACATTCACAACATCAGTAGCTTCACTACCCTTAAGCTTATCCTGCCATTGTTTGTGCCGTGCTAAAGACACTACATCACCTGCTTTCACAGGGACACTACCGAATACATTCACAACATCAGTAGCTTCACTACCCTTAAGCTTATCCTGCCATTGTTTGCGCCGTGCTAAAGACACTACATCACCTGCTTTCACAGGGACACTACCGAATACATTCACAACATCAGTAGCTTCACTACCCTTAAGCTTATCCTGCCATTGTTTGCGCCGTGCTAAAGACACTACATCACCTGTTTTCACAGGGGCACTACTGAGTACATTCACAACATCAGTAGCTTCAATACCCTTAAGCTTGTCCTGCCATTGTTCTGCCAATCCACAAGACACTACATCACCTGTTTTCACAGGGGCACCACTGAGTACATTCACAACATCAGTAGGTACACAACCCTTAAGCTTATTCTGCCATTGTTCTGTCAATCCACAATTGACCAATTCATGTGCTATAAGATTGTAGGGAGCCTCAGTCCAGCCGGGGATCTCCACAACAACCTCCTTAACATTATCCTTACGTTTTCTGAACATTTTGACACTATGCAAAAAGATTGAAAAAATATATCTGGAAATTTGCCAAATATATGTTTTTAATTTCTAAATTACAAAAATTAGTTTAATTACTTCTTATAGAAGTAATCCTGCCGACTACGCCAATTTATGTCTTGCTAAATTCTACTAAAAAGGGGGCTGAAAGCCCGTACTTACGAAGCGCTCACTGATATCCTAATCAGGCACGAATACTAATATTCTTTATAGCAAGATACTATTTATTTTAATAGCACATGAATAGTTAATGGTACATAGGCATTTAGAACTATAGTCATAGAATCTTATACAATAACAGAAATATGCATCAACATTACCGTTTGTTGTAGCAATCCTTTCACATCGGAGGGAACTCGAGTTAATGATAAGGGAACAACATGGCATCTTGCATCACAGGAACAGTGCGTACGTACACTTCAATGTCCTGGAAGGTTTCCCTAACATTAAGCGAGTCCGGTGTATTTTTATAGGAAAACTTTGTAGGTTGTGTTTAAATGGTCACCAGCATGTGACAGCTGAGTCATGTTCATGTAACTTGACCACAAACTGCTGTGGGCACCAGCAGCTTCCTGCACATTTCCTGCACATCCTGCCAGTTGACAACTGACCGACCACAGTTGACCATAGTGTTAGTGAAATATTGCAATGAACCATAAATTTCATATGCAAGCTTCCTTAAACCTGTCTTTAAGCCAACCACAAGTTTCCGGTAAGTGGAACTGTAAATGTGACTTCCTCATTATCTTATTCTTTGGTCATAGTGAAATTGGTTATCCAAAGGACATCTCTTTGATACTGAATTATTGATAGGTCAAATAATATCTGGGATCACTCCTCATTATGATCCCTATCTAATCACTCATTCTTCAGTCATATCACATTGGTATCACAGGGGCTCTATACACAGCACGAAGAGAAGGGGAGACAGGGGGCACCCCTGCCTGGTGCCGTTGGAGATGGTGAAAGGCCTAGAGATGTGGAGGGGGAGTTTAATAGAGGCAGTAGGGGCACTATAAAGGGATTTTAAGGCATGCATGAAGCCACCCGAGATTACAAAGACCTCCAGTGTCTTAAAGAGAAAAGGCCACGAAAGCCTTCTCCGAGTCGAGACTCAACACTAACGTCCGTTGATTCCTCCGATTCGCCACGTCCACCAAATCTATGACCTTCCTGGTGTCTCCCCCCTGGCGGCAAGGGACAAAACCCACCTGGTCTTTGTGCAGGAGTTGTGGCAACCAACAATTGAGCCTAGCTGCCAGGAGCTTGGTGAACATCTTCAAATCGGAGTTCAAAAGGGCTATTGGTCTATTATTAGCACAATCCAAGGGATCCCTGGGTGGCTTGGGCAGGTGGATTAAGTGGGAGTGTAGCATAGATGGTGGGATAGGGTTACCCTGCAGAAAGAAATTCAGCAAGGTGGCCATGTGTGGGAGAAGGTCCGCCGCAAACGCCTTATAGTAAAGATAAGTAAATCCGTCTGGGCCTGGTGACTTCCTGTGGGGCAGGGTCTCCAGAACTTGCTCCAGTTTTTCTATGGAAATCGCCTCATTCAAAGCAGCGGCTGCTTCGCTAGGCAATGATGGGAGCTCAAGGACAGAAAAATAGTTCTCAAGTGCCCCAGCTCCACGCGAAGTCATGCCCGAGGGGGCCGGAAGGTTATGAAGCTAATTATAATATTTGAAAAAAATGTCAGCTATTGAAGCGGGATGGTAATGGATAGTGCCCTTTTCGTCTCGCAAAGCCTAGGGACATGAGGACGTAGCACGCTCCTTAAGTTGTTGAACGAGTAAGGTGTGAGCCCTGTTACCCCTCTCATAGTATCTTTGTTTAGAAAAAGTTAGTAATTTTTCTGCTCTACCTATTGCCAGGTCTCTCAACTTTTCCCTGAGGCTAATGACTCTCCGAAGAACAGTGAGTGAAGGAGCCGCCGCCAGCCTCCTCTCCTGCAGCTTAAGCTGGGCAGTTATAGAGTCCCGCTGACTTGTGGCTCTCCTCTTAGCCCTGGCGCCCTCCCTAATGCAGAGTCCCCTCATCACCGCCTTGTGGGTCTCCCAAAGCGTTGCTGGCGATGAGACCGAGTCCGTGTTCAACTGGAAGAATTCAACCAACTGCTTATTTAAAGAAGCCTTAATGTCAGGGTCTTTAAGCAGAGATTCATTTAGGCGCCTGTGGTGGGGCCTAGATCGAGGACCATCCTTCCTAAAATCCACTGTGAGAGGGGAATGATCTGACCACGTAATAGAACCCATTTCCACCCTCTCAAGACGCCCCAGCAGCTGTGAGTCAATGAAAAAGTAGTCAATTCTAGTGTGTGTCTGGTGTGGGTGGGAATAGAAGTAAAAGGCCCTCTCTCCTGGGTGATCTACCCTCCAAGCGTCGTACAAAGCCTCTGATCTAATGAGCTTGCGAAAGCCCCGGGATAAATTTCTCAGGGCACCCGATAGGGGATGTCCTCCCACAGAAAGCCTATCAGCTACCTCCGAAAAGGGGATGTTAAAGGGGATGTTAAAGTCGCCCCCCCAACACTGTCGAGGCCGGCGCTAAACCACCTATCAACGCAAGGATTTTCTTAAGAAAGCGTAACTGGCCTTCGTTAGGTGTGTAAATATTGGCCAATATATGCGGGGATCCCTCCAGTAGGCCCTCCAAGATCACATATCTACCCTCTGGATCGCAATGAGAACTCGTAACTTGTAAAGGGCAATTAGAGGATATTAATATAGCAACTCCTCCCCTCTTGGCACCCGAATGAGCCGAAAAATGAGTGGGAAAGTGGTGGGACGGAAATTTAAACGTATTTGATTCTACAAAATGTGTTTCTTGGATAAAGGCTATATCCGCACCTGATGTTTTCAGTACCTGTAACAGCAATTTCCTCTTGCGGGGTGTGTTCAAGCCCTTTATGTTAAGAGAGATAATACGAGCCATATCTTAGACATAGAAGGGAAAAAAAGCTAGGGAAACACCCTTACCAGCGAGGACATGACTGCCCTTGTGTAGCACGCCAGAGAAGACTATCCAAACGGCAAAGGGCCACAGCTCCCAGGGATTCCAATAGAGGTAGGACCTGAAAGGACACATAAGCAAAAAACATTGGGGAGGGGGGAAGACAAACAGAAAAAAAAACATAAATTGCAAAT
This sequence comes from Anomaloglossus baeobatrachus, assembly GCF_048569485.1. NCBI lineage: Eukaryota > Metazoa > Chordata > Amphibia > Anura > Aromobatidae > Anomaloglossus > Anomaloglossus baeobatrachus. The sequence continues at coordinate 277,007,365 of NC_134356.1, read as the reverse complement.
ATTGGCCAAAATACTTGAACCATAGTCATAGATTCCCGGGGGGTGTCGACCCGGAAAGGGGAGACCTAAAGGAGAGCTCCTCAACCCGTCAGGGCCAAGAGAGCCCCCTCCTCACTCCCCAGTAACCCTCCCAAGAGGGGCAGTCCAATGTGCACGGGCCCGTGCCAGAAGGAGAGAATAGAAAAATAAAAAAAACACAAAAAGGAGAAAAACCTCTTCCACTATCTCCAACTAGGGGATCAAACCTCAGCTGTCCCCTCAGTCCCCCATGGCATTATTGTGGTGACCTCCTTCCCCCAACGCAGCCCAAAGAAGAAAAAAAAAACCCTGTGGGCCGCAGTTGGTAAAACGGACAGTCAGAGGCCTACAGTGGAGAAAGTCCCAATGTCACGTATCATACTCTGCCACCGAATCTCCAAGAGCAAAAGGCACATGTATCAACCAGGCTAGGGGATATCATCAGCGGTGGCCTCAGGAGGGGAGCCCCACGGCCCCTACCTCCTCTCCCCCCCAGAGCCCCCTGACCTCCACCCCTACCTTGGACCACACGGGGGGGGGGAGGGGTCCAACTTTTGCAGATCCCAGTCTGGGACACGGACCGCTGGGATATCCAGGGCTTTACAGAACATGATGGTGTCTGCTGGAGTGCGGAGAATCGCCGATTTGCCCTCCTCTGCGTGCTAATGGAGCAAATGGGTACCCCCAGCGGTATGGAACCTGGTGTTCCTTCAGGCTCATGAGGAGGGATTTAAGGTGCCTTAGTTTCTGCAGTGTGATGCGAGAGAGATCCGGGAAAAGCTGGATCTCCCTGCCATTAAACACGGGTGCCTTGTTCCTGACTCTGGCCTTAGACATGATCAGCTCTTTGGTTGAAAAGTCATGAATGCAACAGATGATATCCCGGGGTTGGGTTAAATGATTCTTCGGCTGTAGTGCCCTGTGTGCTCTGTCCAGTTTGATAACGTTGGAGGGAGGAGCGTCTAGTACAGTCATCGCAAACCTTTCACAGGCCGAGTGCCCAAACTGTAGCCCTAAACCCAATTTTTTTTCCAAAGTGCCAACCAATCCTATTATGTAAATAATTAATTTTAATCTTACCTTTGCAGTCTTCTCTTCTCTTCATCAGGGGGCATCACGCTCATGCGTGCTTACCACACATTGAAGCTGAGCCCCTGCCCTTTCCAGACAAAGCAGTTGGATTGATCTTTCTGGAAAAAATTGCAGCATTTTAGAAAGAGCATGCAATCAGATTTCACCCTGTAATCCACATCTACATTCCAAATTCTGAACACCTTGAATTCCAAAGACGTATGAGTTGCTATCCTCCCCTTTCATTGTGTAGTTATGTCCCTCTTCCTGGGCCACTTCCTGGTAAACATGTCCCCCCCCCATCCTGATATATTTTCTACATTCTTGTACATTTGTCCCCATCATGACCACATCCCGGTAAATATACCCCATCCTAGCTTAATCCGCGTCCCTGTAAATATTCCTCAACCTGGTAAATGTTCCCCCATCCCGGCATGTATCTCATCCTGGCAAATATACCCCATCCAGGTAAATGTTCCCCCAACCTGGTAAATGTACCCCATTCAGGTAAATGTACCCCCATCCAGGTAAATGTACCCCCATCCTGGTAAATGTTCCACTTTCCTGGCATCTTCCCCTTTCTGGTAAATGTTCTCCATCCCAACATGTTCCCCCATCCTGGTAAATATTCCCCATCCTGATATGTTCCCCCATCCTGGTAAATGTACCCCATCCCGTCATGTTTCCCCATCCCGACATGTTCCCCCATCCTCGTAAATGTTCTCCTTCCTGGTAAATGTACCCCATCCTGGCATGTTTCCCCATCCTGTCATGCATGTTTCCTCCATCCTGGCATGTTTTCCCCCATCCTGGTAAATGTTCCCAATCCCGACATGTTCCCCCATCCTGATAAATGTACCCCATCCTGACATGTTTCTCCATCCCAACATGTTCCCCCATCCTGGGAAATATTCCCCATCCTGACATGTTCCCCCATCCTGATAAATGTACCCCATCCCGTCATGTTTCCCCATCCCGACATGTTCCCCCATCCTGGTAAATGTTCCCCTTCCTGGTAAATGTACCCCATCCTGGCATGTTTTCCCCATCCTGTCATGCCTGTTTCCCCCATCCTGGCATGTTTTCCCCCATCCTGGCATGTTTTCCCAATCCTGTCATGCATGTTTCCCCCATCCTGGCATGTTTTCCCCATCCTGTCATGCATGTTTCCCCCATCCTGGCATGCATGTTTTCCCCATCCTAGCATGCATGTTTCCCCATCCTGTCATGCATGTTTCCCCGACCCTGGCATGTATATTTTCCCCATCCTGGGATGAATGTTTCCCCATCCTGTCATGCATGTTTCCCCCATCCTGGCATGTTTTCCCCCATCCTGGCATGTTTTCCCCATCCTGTCATGCATGTTTCCCCCATCCTGGTATGTTTTCCCCATCCTGTCATGCATGTTTCTCCACCCTGGCATGCATGTTTCCCCTACCCTGGCATGTATATTTTCCCCATCCTGTCATGCATGTTTCCCCCATCCTGGCATGTTTTCCCCCATCCTGGCATGTTTTCCCCATCCCGTCATGCATGTTTCCCCCATCCTGGCATGTTTTCCCCATCCTGTCATGCATGTTTCCCCCATCCTGGCATGCATGTTTTCCCCATCCTAGCATGCATGTTTCCCCATCCTGGCATGCATGTTTCCCCCACCCTGGCATGTATATTTTCCCCATCCTAGGATGAATGTTTCCCCATGCTGGCATGTATGTTTCCCCATGTTGGCATGTTTGTTTCCTTGACCCTGGCATGCATGTTTCCACATCCTGACATGATGTTTGCCAATGCTGGCATGCATGTTTCCTCGACCCTGGCATGCATGTTTTCCCCATCCTGGCATGTATGTTTCCTCCATCCTGTCATGCATGTTTTCGCCATCCTGGCATGTATGTTTCCCCATGCTGGCAATGTTTGCTTCCTCGACCCTGACATTCATGTTTTCCCCATGCTGGCACTGCCCCCCACACACCCTCACACCTTGGCACAGCCGCACACAAGTTAAAAAAAACAAAAAAAACCCGACAAATAACTAACCTTCCAGCACCCGCTCCACCGCTGCATGCCACTGGGTCCTCAGTTCCCATGCAGCCAGAAGACGTCATTACGCCGATGCCGCTTACTGACGCTCCCCCGTCTCCTAGTCAACAGACCTGCGGCCTAGGAGAGGAGGAGTGTCAGAGCGAGGAGAAATGTCTCCTCCGCTCCAACACAACTTTGAACTGCCGACGCGACCACGCCAGCAGTGCAAAGCGGCAAGATGAGGTGACAGCGTGTGTGCCGGCAGAAAGGGGTCTGCATGCCCCGGCTGGCACATGTGCCATAGGTTCGCCATCACTGCTCTAGTACATCGTTGAAGATGGATTGTAAGATGGCACTGGTGTCCTCGGGGCCATCTGATTCCAGGACCCCCTTCACACGGACATTGCAACGGCGCCCCCTGTTGTCAAGATCCTCTAAATGAGACTGCATATCCTCTATTATTTTTTGTTGAGATGATGCCAGCTTATGTAGCTCTGAAACATGGGATCTGGTGATATCATGTTCTTCCTCAAGTGATTCAATTCTGCCAGTCAGTTGCTGTAAATCCCTCCTCACCTCTGCTATTTCTGACCTGCAAGTTGCTTTGACCTGACGTATGAGGCATTGAAAGTCCTCTTTAGAAGGAAGTTTGCTAATGATATCTTGCATGTCCCTATTGGATGTGACTGGCCCTTTAAATTGTGCTCCTGCTCCTGCAGTGGATGTTGCGGAGGCTTTACCCTGACGCTGAGGAAGATGGGGGGAGTAGTCTCCAATCTGTACCCCCGAGGGAGGAGGCAGTCTTCCCCATCCAGGGATTCTCTGGCTGCAGCTGTGGCCCCTTCCTCTCCCAGCTGAGGGGGGGGGGTTCCCCTGGGCCCATCTACTTCTCTCGCCACCATCTCACATTCCCGGGCCTGCTGCTGCGGTGCCTGAGGGTCTGAGGAAGCACAGACCCGCCGGGCAGAGCCATCTTCTGGTGGAACCGCCACAGTGTCTGCTCCGCTTCCCCCGACATCCCCCCTCACCTTCTCATCTTCTTCCTGCAGCGTGACAGTACGGGCCAGGACTTCCACTTTCCCTCCATGCTCCTGGCAAGATGGCATCTAGGCCTCCCCAGGGCCCTGTTCTAGGCCCAGAAAGGCATCCAGCGCCGTGGTATGGTAAGGGGGGACTGCTGGTACCTGCAGTGTCGCCTTTATCCTTCGGGGACCCATATTGTGAGCTGGTGGGTAAGTTTGCTAATGATTAAATGCCTATTTAGCTGCGAGTCGGCAGGAGCTCCTCTTCCCTACGTCCTCTCAGCTCTGCCTCCTAGACACGCCCCGGATTCTCACTCTTTAACCTTCATTGCATATGCACTGATTTCCCCACCCACAGGTGTCTGTGATTGTTTGCAATGGGGAGATAAGGTATGCACACCAGTGACTATGTAAGGGGAATTCATGGAATAGCAGAAACTGCTGTGTGAATACTGACTTGAAAAATCCAATAGCGATATGTAAGAGTGAAAATGTGAAAAATGGAATCTGCATTACTACCATGACTTGGCATTACTGCCATGTTCGGACTTAGAATGGTGTTCCAAACGTTATTCCTATTTGTTAGTATTTTTTCGTTTGTGAACCCTCCCCAACCACACCTATTGCCAATCCATATCATATGCATAAATAGCCTGGGTCTCAGCTTCCCATACACGGTAAGTTTTTTAACTGCATGAGAGGACACACACAAGCTAGGGACCCCAACGTAGAGAAATACTTTGGCGTAGTGTTGGGGCTCTATTGCATTGATCAATTCAGTAGCTAAATTTCTCTTGATTCATATGTTCATGGCAGTAATGCAGATTCCATTTTTCACATTTTCACTCTTACATATAGCTATTGGATTTTTCAAGTCAGTATTCACACAGCAGTTTCTGCTATTCCATGTATTCCCCTTACATAGTCACTGGTGTGCATACCTTATCTCCCCATAGTGATGTTTTTTTAGGTTTTTGCACCCAGTTCAGACTTAGAATGGTGTTCCAAACGTTATTCCTTATTGTGATTGTTTGCAGTCATGCCCCCAGCTGGCTGTTTCCTATCACAGGCACTGTGTGTGTCTATCATGGTATAAAAATAAAGAAAGTACAACATTGGCATAGGGCACCCCCATATCATGATAGCCAGCATAGATAAAGCATATGGCAACAGGCTGCAGCCCCCAGCCGTGTGCTTATCTTTGCTGTGTATCAAAATAAGAGGGACCGACTGTGACTTTTTTTGTTTTAATTATTATTAACCTGAGTGACGTCACCGCTGATTGTGTGGCTCATTCATTCTCTGTCTGAAATCCACAGAGGGCGGCAAAGGTCCATGAGCATGTTCAGTGGCTTCAGATATGTAGCAGAGCTGGAATCATAGTGGGACCTCGTGTGGATTACCTTGGATCTGCAAGAGTGTTTTAGGGGTTAATAAAGTGGTGAAAGAGGGTGTTTTTATGTATTGTATTTCAAATAAAGGATTTTTTCGGTGTTTGTGTTTATTTACTTTCATTTACGATTAGTAATGGGAGGGTCTCATAGATGCATCCCACTACTAATCTAGGGCTTAGTGGCAGCTGTGAGCTGCAATTAACCCTTGATAACCCTGATTGCCACTACACTAGGGCAATCGGGAAGAGTCGGGTAAAGTTCCGAGACTGTTGCATTTAATAGATGTGACAATCCTGGGTGGCTGCAGGCTGCTATTTTTAGGATGGAGGCCCAGTAAGCATGGGTCTTCCCAGCCTGAGAATACCAGACACCAACTGTCGAGCTTTATCTTTACTGGGTATTACAATTTGAGGGGTGACCGCACTCTGTTTTTTTAAAAGCTTGCGGTTTCTTCTATTTTGATACACAGCCAAGATAAGCATATGGCTGGGGGCTGCAGCCTGTAGCCGTAGGCTTTATCTGTGCTGGGTATCATAATATGGGGGGACCCTATGTCAATTTATTTATTTATTTTTACTATATGGTAGACCTGCAGACAATGCCTGTGATAGGTTGCAGTTAGACGCTGTCACACAGGCTGGGGGGGCACATCTAACTACAACCAATCAGAGACGCGGTGACTGCTGGTGGGAGGGGAAAGCACTGCATATGGATGTGTGATAATGAGTGTCCCCGGAAGTGAATGAGCGGCCGTGTGAGCAATTACAGCCTCGCGGGAACCTTGGTAAGTATGAAGCGCTTGCTTCATTCTTGTTTTCTTTATTTTTCCTTTTTTTTTTTTAATTTCCTGAGTTGCCAGATCTGGATCAACACCCAGAAGTCCAGACTTGGGCCCGGCAATTGGGTAACTTTGAAACTGCTCGGATCTGGACTTTTACTAATCAGGTTGTTCCGGACGTGTGTACTTTCTTTAATATTTTTCTTTTTACATAAATATACATATTTATTGGTATGATATTTTTCCTTTTTTATTTTTTTTTATTTTGAGGATATGATTAAATCACACACTGGAGCATATTATAAAAGCTCAATATTTATTCAGCTTAAAATGACAAAATGAACAAATAAATACAAAAACAAGTGATACTGGAAGTACAGGTCCTGGACATAATATACCCAGCTCAGAAATTGTAAAACAATACTCAATTCTATTGCTAAAATGATGGTAGCTGACTTGTAAGTGTACTAGCTTCCAAAAATGTGCTTATTTAATTGTTAGTTCTCACAGCAAGTAACAGACATGATCCATTGTATATGTAGCCTGATCAGAGTATTGAATTAAGAACTTACAATTTTGGTATCTGCCAGGTCCCCGCTGCCTCAATGTGTGTTTCGTCCCCTTCATCAGGATCTCTTATTATGACCTCATACTCATGCCTCTGACCTTCACTTTGGACTGCACTAGAGTGGTACCTGTTGTTTACCTATCATTACCATCAGACACTCTAGTGATGACCCAGTAGACACTTAGTCACCCCCCCCCCCCCCGAATACAACATGATTTAAAGAGATTCTTGTTAACAAAACATAAATTTCAGCTGTTCCTACGGGATGTATCCCAATATTTTCTTAATTGGATTTTACAGCAGAAGCTATGATCTGTAAAGCTTACAACGTATCAAAGGGATTTTATTGTTGAAAGTTATTAGTCAGGATATGGGTACAAAAAAAAATCCAAGTTATTATATATGCCATGGAACACTGTAAAAATGGCCATCGAGCAGTGGCTTAAACGAAATCTGTCAGCAGGTTTTTTCTAAGCAAGCTGAAAGCACCATGATGTAGGGAAAGAGAGCCTGATTCCAGGGATGTATCAATGACTAGGCTGTGTTTTGCTGTTTCAATACAATTAATGTTTCATCAGCAGGAGATTATCAATGCAAGATAATCTGTCGGCATGCCTCCTAGTCCAACTGTGCCACCCCCGCATCAGCAGCTGGGCTGCTCGGATCCGGATCTGCGGTGGCTCGAGGGGTCTCTGGACCCGGTGGTCGTGCGGCCACTCAAATAAAGGGGGTATTTACAGGGGATAGTGTATTTAAAGTTCGTGATGCCACCCGTTGTGTGTGGTAAGGTGGAGTACCACAGCTGCAGCTGGGAGTACTCGGGGGTGATGGAGTGGGCAGCTAGGTGTTTTAACCCCTCCACGGGTAGGGGGATGCCTCGGGACTCGGTGATGGTGTTTGGGAGTGCCGATGGGGTGAAAGGGTCACTTACGTACTCACTCAGTCCATAAAGCTGACACCGACAACTTGGTAAACCAAAGTTCTGGACACCACTGCCGCTGAGGGGAGGTAGTTTGGGTCCCGTCCCCGATGGTGTTGCCTGATGATCTGTGACCTTTTCCCTGGCACTTGGTTCACTTCTTGGTTCTTCTTGAAACTAGTCGGGTCCTGGTCTCCAGTGTGGCTTAACTGACGGAGCATGCTCTCAGGGTTCACGCTTGGGATTTTCTGGACTGTTTTTGTGGAAAGTCCTATCCCCCTCATTGCGCTAGTACTCCGATTCTGGAGCGGGTGGAGAGCGGATCTTGAAGGCTTCATTCTCGTCGGGTAAATTGTCATGTTGCCTGAAGCTACTCCCTGACCTTGGGTCTACGTACCCCGTCGTGCCCTGGTCCCAGCCTGGTGATGGTACAAGGTCACCGGCTGTCCTCGTCAACAGTTCCGTGCCCATTGTCACGATCCCCTGTGACCGGGGGTCCAGCTCCTACTAGGCCCAGACCACCATCTGCCACCTAGTTACTTCGAAGGAGCCCGGCTCCTGACCTCCTCTCTCCTTTACTTCCAATACTTCACTCTCCCTTTCTCTGACTGACTCCTGACTCCTGACGACCTGATTGGTCAGGGCGTCACACAACCATGCCCCACCAATGATTGACAGCTTTCTGTCAGTATACACAGTAAGCTGCCAGTGGCGTGGGATGGGTAACACAGGGCTTAACATCCTGAGCTCTGTTCGAGCTGTAGCATATAAAACTGTGATTCTATCGCAACTGCTGCATTCTATAAACTAAGTTATACATCGCTGGAATCAGTGCCTCTATCCCTACATCATGCTGCTCTCAGATTCCATAACAAAAACCTGCTGATGGATTCCCTTTAAATTTGGCACAACAATGACATTAGCTAGAAATGGACGTCACTCTAATTGATAAAAAGACAAGAAAAAAATTGAACAGAGAGGTTGCCAAAAGATCTACATCAACATTAAAAGAGCTGCAAGAATAACTGGTTGTGTACTGCATGTGACAACAATCTCCGGTATTCTTCATATGTCAGTGCTGTTTGCTTAGAGTGGCAATATAAAAGCTTTTTCTTACAAAGAAAAACACTCAAACCCGGACATGTTTTGCCAAATCTAAGGGGCACTTTGCACACTACGACATTGCAGGTGCGATGTCGGAGGGGTCATGTCGAAAATGACGCACTTCCGGCATCGCACTCGACATCGTAGTGTGTAAATCCTAGATGATACGATTAACGAGCGCAAAATCGTCGTAATCGTATCATCGGTGTAGTGTCTGGGAATTCTATAATTACGCGACTGCTACAGGTACGATGTTGTTCCTCGTTCCTGCGGCAGCACACATCGCTGTTTGTGAAGCCACAGGAGCGAGGAACATCTCCTACCTGCGTCCTGCGGCTCACGTCGGCTATGCGGAAGGACAGAGGTGGGCGGGATGTTTACGTCCCGCTCATCTCCGCCCCTCCGCTTCTATTGGCCGCCTGCCTTGTGACGTTGCTATAACGCCGCACGACCTGCCCCCTTAATAAGGAGGCGGGTCGCTGGCCAGATCGACGTCGCAGGGCAGGTGAGTACATGTGAAGCTGCCATAGCGATAATGTTCACTACGGCTGCTATCACAAGATATCGCTGCTGCGACGGGGGCGGGGACTACCGCGCTCGGCATCGCAAGCATCGGCTTGCGATGTTGTTGTGTGCAAAGTGCCCCTTAGATCAAATCTGCCAAAAGAATGTGGGAAACATATTGTTTTTTGGCCATAATTCCAAAAGACATGTTTGGTGCAAAGCCAACACAGTGCATCAGAAAAGAATATATTCTGAATAAATTCTGTCATATATTCACACTTCAACAAAGTATTAGTTTAAGGGTGTAAACATTTAAGCAAACAAATTATTTTTGTTAAAACAAACCAAACATCACCAGCACTCACTTCTATTGCTCCATATGACTATGACTAAAGGCCACTTTACACGCTGCGATCTCGCTAGTGAGATCGCTAGCGAGCGTACCCGCCCCGTCGGTTGTGCGTCACGGGAAAATCGCTGCCCGTGGCGCACAACATCGCTCGGACCCGTCACACTACTTACCTGCCTAGCGACGTCGCTGTGAACGGCGAACCGCCTCCTTTCTAAGGGGGCGGTTCGTTCGGCGTCACAGTGACGTCACTAAGCGGCCGCCCAATAGAAGCGAAGGGGCGGAGATGAGCGGGACGAACATCCGCCCACCTCCTTCATTCCTCATTGCCGGTGGATGCAGGTAAGGAGATGTTTGTCGTTCCTGTAGTGTCACACGTAGCGATGTGTGCTGCCGCAGGAACGACGAACAACCTGCGTCCTGCAACAGCAACGATATTTGGGAAATGGACAGCGTGTCAACGATAAGGTATTTTTGATCGTTAGCGGTCGCACGTACGTATCACACACAACAACGTCGCTAACGAGAACGGATGTGCATCACAAATTCCGTGACCCCAACGACATCTCGTTAGCGATGTCGTTGTGTGTATGGCGGCCTTAAGAGTGCACCTTGCACTTGAAACGCGTAAGAGAAAATGTTTTGATACTAAATTGTATGCAATAAACTTTATTTTTTATCCTGGTGCCTATCCTTCACACTTTTTTTCAAAATTATTTTTGTTCTTTATTTTTCTTTTTACATCTGAAAGGATTTAAGTTTATTTTTTTATTGAATTGTACAGATTATTAGGTCACATAGGAAAAATTCTGAAATGATTCTGCTTGGTATGATTGTTTTACATTACAAAAACCTGGCATTTTAACAGGGATGTGTTGATTGTAAATGACTGTACCATTCATGGAGACATAGATACATGTTTTTTTCTTTTTCCTATCCACACGTTATTTAATTTTGTTACATTTTCAATAACACTTCAATTTAATGTTGTGAAACGTGAGAAATCTGTTCATATCGTAAATGTTTACTGTATCATAATTAGGCCATTAGCCTTTAGTAGTCTAAAATGGAAAAATACTTTAGATAATTTAAATTACCTTAATTTGTATATATAGATAACATTACCCACTAATTACAAAGAATTTAACAGTTAATGATAGCACTAGTATTTTCATCTTTTGCAATAGGTTTTTTTGATTTTTTTTTGTATGAAAATGTAGAATGATAGCAAGTGGAATATTTTGATTTAGTATTTTTGTATTTGTGGACATGCTTTTTAAATTGGCTGTAAAAATATTCACGCCTCTCCCCAAGTTGAGCATCAATAGGGAGACTTACCTGGATCACATTGTAATAGAAGGCTTTTTCTTAGTTCATTAATCACTTCACCCCTTAACGACTGCCGATACAGCTCTTAATGGCCGCCTTTAAAGAGCTTTAATTCTCAGCACCACTTTTTTTAACAGTGCTCAGAAATAAGAGAATAGTATTTCCGCAACAGGTGAAAATTTCAGGGGTGACAGCTGTATATCACAGATGACATCCTGCTGCATTTGCCTAGACCGGAGTCGACTAACCCCCACAAATACCGCTGTCAATAGCGACAGCGTTACCTAAATGGTTAAAAGGGAGTTAAAATACCCCCTTTGACATGATCTCAGGGTATGGTGGCCTGATAGATCCTGCTCTAACAGTCGCACTCAGTGAGTCACTGAGAGGTCTTCTGTACAGCAGTACGTGAGTGCTACAGTGCAAGAAACGAACAATTAAGGTAAAAAATATTCATGTCACAAAGTAGGACTAAGTGAAAAATGAAAAAGAAGTTACATGATACCGTGTTTTTCCAAAAGTAAGACACTCTTATAGTTTTTTGCCCCCCAAAAAACAACTGCGGCTTATTTTTGGAGGAAGTCTTATTTTTGGAGAAATATGGTTGGGGTAAGTTTACCCCCCCAAAAAAAGCAGACTCCCCACTATCCAGGAGACTCATACTTACCAGACCCAGACATCTGCGTGGCTCCCAGATCTTCCCTGTGATCTCCAGTGGGTGCTGCACGGCGTCCTCCCCTGCTTCTGGCTGACTGACACTGACTGACACACACACATACACACACACACACTCTCACTCATTACTAGAGATGAGCGATGTTCGATTCGAACCGTTCTCCAATTTCAATTTTGAGTGATTTTGGGCGGTGTTGGAGTCTTTCGATTAACTCGAACAATTTGCTTCAAGTTAGGCCGTTCGAGTTACTGTTCGATAACGGTTCGATCACCAAAAGCGTGGCTTTTCACAGTAAGGCTATGTGTGCACGTTGTGTATTTGCATACGTCCTGCATCCCCAGCACAATGCCTCTCTCTTTCCTACTCACTGGTCACGGGCGTGGCGCTGCACGTGTGTCACAAAGCTCCGGCAGCTTTTCCTCTTTTGAAAATGGCTGCCGCTCATTATTCAATCTGGTATTCCCTGCTTTCCCTGCCCACCGGCGCCCATGATTGGTTGCAGTCAGACACGCCCCCACGCTGAGTGACAGCTGTCTCACTGCAACCAATAACAGCCGCCGGCGGGCGGGTCTTATCGTGCAGTAAAATAAATAAATAATTTAAAAAAAAACCTGCGGTCCCCCACAATTTTGATACCAGCTAAGATAAAGCCACATGGCTGGAGGCTGGTATTGTCAGGATGGGGAGCACCACGTTATGCGGAGCCCACCACCCTAACAAAATCAGCCAGCAGCCGCCAGGAATTGCCACATCCATTAGATGCGATAGTCCCGGGAATCTACCCGGCTCATCCCGAATTGCCCTGATGCGGTGGCAATCGGGGTAATAAGGTTAGGTTAATCATGAGAGGCGTCTCCCCGAGATACCTTCCATGATTAACGTGTAAGTGAAAGTAAATAAACACACACAATGAAAAATCCTTTATTTGGAATAAAAGACAAAAACACCCCCATTTGCCTCTTTATTAATCCCCAAACAACAATCCAGGTCCGAAGTAATCCACACGACGCTTTCAGCTCTGCTACATGAAGATGACAGGGAGCGCCATAGAACACGAGCGCTCTGTGTCAGCTCCACGCAGCTACTGAAATGAGCCGCGCTGTCACCGGAGACTTCACTCGGGTAGTGTCTGCATGTGATATATCTCTACTGCAATACAGAGGTCAAGATTACCAAATCTTCCTATGCTTTTCATTAGAGGCAATGGCTCAATGGGTAGAGCTACTGCCTAAGGAAAATTAGTTCACGAGTTTGAGTCCCGGCCGCCTAGTAAAGAATTTAATTTATTTTTAAATTATAATTATTATTTATTTATGATTATAATTTAATTTAATTATGCACTGAGGGGAGGAGCCGGACATCAGCTATGAGCCGCGGGACACACCGCTAAAATCGGAGCAGTTCACTGAATGAGGCTGCATTGCTCTCTCCTCTTTCTTTTCTCTCTCTCTTCTCTCTATCTTCTCTCTCTCTCCTCTCTCTCTCTCTCTCTCCCTCCCTCTCTCTCTTCTTCTCTTTCTCTCGCTTTTTCTCTCTCTCTCTTTTTCTCACTTTTTCTCTCTCTTTTTTTTTCTCTCTCTCTTTCTCTCTTTCTCGCTCTCTCTTTTTCTCTTTCTCTCTTTCTCTCTTTCTCCCCCCTCTCTCTCTCTTTTTCTCTCTTTTTCTCTCTTTATCTCTCTCTCTCTTTTTCTCTATTTATCTCTCTTTCTCCCTCTCTCTCTCTTTCTCTCTCTCTTTCTCTCTTTCTCTCTCTCTTTTTCTCTTTTTTTCTCTCTCTCTCTTTTTCTCTCTTTTCCCCTCTCTCTCCTCTTTGAAGCTGAATAAACCACTTCTGGATACTCTACTGCAATACAGAGGTCAAGATTATCAAATCTTCCTATGCTTTTCATTTGAGGCAGTGGCTCAATGGGTAGAGCTACTGCCTAAGGAGAATTAGTTCATAAGTTCGAGTTCGGCCGTCCAGGTAAAGAATTTAATTTAATTTATTTTAAATTGTAATTATTATTTATAATTATAATTTAATTTAATTATACACTAAGGGGAGGAGCCGGACATCAGCTGTGAGCCGCGGGACACACCTCTAAAATCGGAGCAGTTCACGGAATGAGGCTGCATTGCTCTCTCTTCTCTGTCTTCTCTCTCCTCTCTCTCTTCTCTCTCTTTCTCTCTCCTCTCTCTCTTCTCTCCTTTTCTCTCTCTCTTCTCTCTCCTCTTTCTCTCATCTCTCTCTTCTCTCTCTCTTCTCTCCTCTTCTCTCTCTCCTCTCTTCTCACTCTCTCCTCTCTTCTCTTTCCCCCTCTCCCTTCTCTTTTCTCTCTCTCAGAGCTGGTGATGATCAGCTGATGCAGTCACCTGACGGAATCAGCTGACACTATAAGTCGAGCGGTGAGGCCAGCTTTTTACCGCTCGGACAGCTAAATTATCAGCTGCTGCTGTCGGACAGGAGTCTGCACAGAAGTGTGTAGTTTTTTGGGGGGTTTTTTTTGCACAGATGCATCAGCTGATTGTATAAAAGCTGTTTATACAATCAGCTGCTGTGTCATGTGATTCAGGCCCTTGAACCTGACACATCATCTGATCGCTTTGCCTTCCAGCAAACCGATCAGATGATATTGGATCCAGATTGGACGGCGCGGGACCCTTGACCCAGGATTACTGCGGAGGGGGATTCTTTATTTCAATAAAGATGGAGTCACTAATTGTGTTGTGTTTTATTTCTAATAAAAATATTTTTCTGTGTGTTGTGTTTTTTTTATCTGTACTAGAAATTCATGGTGGCCATGTCTAATATTGGCGTGACACCATGAATTTCGGGCTTAGGGCCAGTTGATAAAATACAGCTAGCCCTAACCCCATTATTACCCAGCGAGCCACCCATTACCAAGGCAGCTGGAAGAGTTGGATACAGCACCAGAAGATGGCGCTTCTATGAAAGCGCCATTTTCTGGGGCAGCTGCGGACTGCAATTCGCAGCAGGGGTGCCCAGAAAGCTTGGGCACCCTGCGCTGATGATTCCAATCCCTAGCTGCCTAGTTGTACCTGGCTGGACACAAAAATTGGGCGAAACCCACGTCATTTTTTTTTAAAATTATTTCATGAAATTCATGAAATAATTAAAAAAAAATAAAAGGGCTTCCCTATATTTTTGGTTCCCAGCTGGGTACAAATAGGCAGCTGGGGGTTGGGGGCAGCCCGTAGCTGCCTGCTGTACCTGGCTAGCATACAAAAACATGGCGAAGCCCACGTAATTTTTTTGGGGGGGGGCAAAAACTCCTGCATACAGTCCTGGATGGAGTATACTGAGCCTTGTAGTTCTGCAACTGATGTCTGCTGTCTGTATGGAGGAGAGCAGACAGCAGCTGCAGAACTATAAGGCTCAGCATCCTCCATCCAGGAGTGTATGCTGGAGGGAGAGGCAGGGGGACAGAACTGCAAGGCTCAGCATACTTCATCCACTAGTGTATGCAGGATAGCAGACAGCAGCTGCAGAACTACAAGGCTCAGCATGATGCATCCAGGACTGTATGCTCTTCTCTCTCTTCTCTCATTCTCTCTCTCTCCCCTCTCTCTCTTTCTATCTCTCTTTCTCTCCCTCTTTCTCTCTTTTCTCTCTCTCTCTTTCTCCCTCTCTCTCTTTCTCTCTCTCTTTCTCTTTTTCTCTCTTTCTCTCTCTCTTTGTTTCTTTCTAATTTTCTCTCTTTTTCTCTTTTTCTCAGTCTCTTTTTCTCTTTTTCCCTCTCTCTCTCCTCTCTCTCGTCTCTCTCTCTCTCCTCTCTCTCCTCTCTCTCTCCCTCTCTCTCTTCTCTTTTCTCTCTCTTTTCTCTGTTTTTTCTCTATCTTCTCTCTCTCTTCTCTCTCTCTTCTCTCTCTCTCCTCTCTCTCCTCTCTCTCTCTTCTCTATTTCTCTTCTCTCTCTCCTCTCTCTCCTCTCTCTCTCTCTTTTCTCTCTCTTTTCTCTGTTTTTTCTCTATCTCCTCTCTCTCCTCTCTCTCCTCTTTCTTCTCTCTCTTCTCTCTCTCTCCTCTCTCTCTCTCTCTCTCTTCTCTCTCTCTTCTCTCTTTTTTCTCTCCTCTCTCTTTCTCTCAGAGCTGGCGATGATCAGCTGGTGCGGTCACCTGACGGAATCAGCTGACACTATAAGTCGAGTGGTGAGGCCGGCTTTTTACCGCCCGGACGGCTAAACTATCAGCTGATGCTGTTGGACAGGAGTCTGTACAGAAGTGTGTAGTTTTTTTGTTTTTTGTCGCACTGATGCATCAGCTGATTGTATAAAAGCCGTTTATACAATCAGCTGCTGTGTCATGTGATTCAGGCCCTTGAACCTGACACATCATCTGATCGCTTTGCCTTCCAGCAAACCGATCAGATGATATTGGATCTAGATTGGACGGCGCGGGACCCTTGACCCAGGATTACTGTGGAGGGGGATTCTTTATTTCAATAAAGATGGAGTCACTAATTGTGTTGTGTTTTATTTCTAATAAAAATATTTTTCTGTGTGTTGTGTTTTTTTTATCTGTACTAGAAATTCATGGTGGCCATGGTCTAATATTGGCGTGACACCATGAATTTCGGGCTTAGGGCCAGTTGATAATATACAGCTAGCCCTAACCCTATTATTACCCAGTGAGCCATCCATCACCAAGGCAGCTGGAAGCGTTGGATACAGCGCTAGAAGATGGCGCTTCTATGAATGCGCCATTTTCTGGGGCAGCTGCGGACTGCAATTCGCAGCAGGGGTGCTCAGAAAGCTTGGGCACCCTGCTCTGCAGATTCCAATCCCCAGCTGCCTAGTTGTACCTGGCTGGACACAAAAAAATTGGGCGAAGCCCACGTCATTTTTTTTTTTAAATTATTTCATGAAATTCATGAAATAATTAAAAAAAAGGGGCTTCCCTATATATTTGGTTCCAAGCCGGGTACAAATAGGCAGCTGGGGGTTGGGGGCAACCCGTAGCTGCCTGCTGTACCTGGCTAGCATACAAAAACATGGCGAAGCCCACATAATTTTTTTGGGGGGGGGGCAAAAAACTCCTGCATACAGTCCTGGATGGAGTATGCTGAGCCTTCTAGTTCTGCAGCTGCTGTCTGCTGTCTGGTTATATGGAGGAGAGCAGACAGCAGCTGCAGAAATACAAGGCTCAGCATCCTCCATCCAGGAGTGTATGCTGGAGGGAGAGGCAGGGGGAGCAGAACTGCAAGGCTCAGCATACTTCATCCACTAGTGTATGCAGGATAGCAGACAGCAGCTGCAGAACTACAAGGCTCAGCATGATGCATCCAGGACTGTATGCTCTTCTCTCTCTTCCCTCATTCTCTCTCTTTCCCCCTCTCTCTCTGTCTCTCTCTGTTTCTCTCGCTTTCTCTCTCTTTCTCACTCTTTTTCTCTCTTTCTCTCTCTAGCTCTCTATATTTCTCTCTTTTTTCTCTCTCTCTCTCTCTCTCTTTTTCTCTCTCTCTTTCTCTCTCTTTCTCTTTTTCTCTCTTTCTCTCTCTGTTTATTATTATTATTATTATTATTATTATTATTGTTTATTTATAGAGCACCATTGATTCCATGGTGCTGTACATGAGGGGGTTACATACAGAATACATGTACACGTTACAATAGACAGACTAGCACAGGGGGAAGAGGGCCCTGCCCTTGCGGGCTTACATCCTAAAGGATTTTGGGGAGGAGACAGTAGGTGGGGTGTAGGTGGGGCGGCAGCTCCGCACGGTGGTGGGGCGGCAGCTCCGCACGGTGGTGGGGCGGCAGCTCCGCACGGTGGTGGGGCGGCAGCTCCGCACGGTGGTGGGGCGGCAGCTCCGCACGGTGGTGGGGCGGCAGCTCCGCACGGTGGTGGGGCGGCAGCTGCGCACGGTGGTGGGGCGGCAGCTGCGCACGGTGGTGGGGCGGTAGCTCTGCACGGTGGTGGGGCAGCAGCTCCGCACGGTGGTGGGGAGGCAGCTCCGCACGGTGGTGAAGCAGTGAGGTCATTGAAGGTTATAGGCATTTCTGAACAGATGAGTCTTTAGGTTCCGTTTGAAGCTTGCGAGTGTAGTAGATAGTCTGACGTGTTGAGGCAGTGAGTTCCAGGAGACTGGGGATGCTCAGGAGAAGTCTTGGAGTCGGTTGCATGAGGAGCGAATGAGAGAGGAGGATAGAAGGAGATCTTGGGAGGACCGGAGGTTACGTTTTGGAGTGTAGCGAGAGATTAGTTCAGAGATATATGGAGGAGACAGATTATGGATAGCTTTGTAGGTCAGTGTTAGTAATTTGAATTGGATACGGTGGAAGATTGGGAGCCAGTGGAGGGACTTGCAGAGAGGAGAAGCGGGGTGGTATTGAGGAGAGAGGTGGATCAGTCGGGCAGCAGAGTTAAGGATGGACTGGAGAGGGGCGAGTGTGTTAGCAGGGAGACCGCAGAGGAGGATGTTGCAGTAGTCGATGCGGGAGATTATGAGGGCGTGCACTAGAATTTTTGTAGATTGGGGATTGAGGATTGTTTCTTTTTCTCTCTATTTTTCTCTCTTTTTCTCTCTTTTTTTTCTTTTTCTCTCTTTCACTTTTTCTCAGTCTCTCTTTTTTCTCTTTTTCCCTCTCTCTCTCTCTCCTCTCACTCTTCTCTGTCTCTCCTCTCTCTCTTCTCTCTCTTCCCTCCTCTTCTCTCCTCTTCAAATTCAAATTCAAATATGCTTTATTAGCAGGACCAAAATACAATTAGTGTTGCCAAAGCAAGAGAAATACAGTAAGTGAGGTGGGAGGGGATTAGGGTTATGGGGAGTTGGGGGCACAATTTGGGCTCTGAAAGTCCATTTAGGGGCCTTATGTTCCCCTCAGCTTATGACATGTGGTGACATATTGGGCGGCGATCTCCACCATTGATTCCTCTTCCCCCAGTAGGTTGCAGAGTTTCATCTCCTCGTCCATGGATGGAAAGTCCGGGGTATGAGTGGTACGTTTCCGGAAGTGGGAGGCCCTCACTGCTGAGTATTTGTCACAGTGCAGCAGGAAGTGTGCCTCGTCCTCCAGAGCCCCCTGCTGGAAGTGCTGGCACAGTCTGTTCTCCCGCGACTTGTATTTCGGTGCCGCCCTGTTTCCACCTCTAGGCTGTGGGCACTCAGTCTGTACAAGGTTAGGGTCTGCATGTCTTTGGGGTGGCGTAACCTTTCCAGATATGGGGCCAGATTGTAGTCCCTCTGCAGTGACTGGTAGATGGTGAGTTTCTGGGAGTTCTCTAATTGACTCTTCCAGTTGTCTATGTATTGCATCTTGCGGCTCTCTGAGATCTCTTTTATTTGGGCTTTTGTCAGGATGTGTTGCTGACTTTGGCTGGACTGGCTGCCGGGGTTCCTGGCTTGCTCTGGGCTCTGGCTCAGCAGGGCTTTATGATGGTAGGACCTGAGGTTGCTATTCTGTATGTGCGCCTGGTGTGATAGCGCCCTCTTGTGTATACTGAGCCATAAGGGGAATTTGCCCAGCTCTGCCCTACAGGCTATGTTTGAGGTGCTGCGATGGACTTGGAGGAGATATATACAGAACGCCATGTGGAAGACTTCGGTTGGGCTGGAATCCCACTTTGTGTGGTCTGGATAGGTCACTGGGCCCCATACCTCGCTGCCATACAGCAGTATAGGGGGGATGACGCTGTCAAATATCTTGAGCCAGACTGTCACAGGTGGTTTGAGGTGGTACAGTTGTCGTCTGATGGCATAGAAGGTTCTGCACGCTTTTCCTTTCAGGGCTTCTGCTGCTTGCTTGAGGCTCCCGTTATTGCTTAGCTCCAGACCGAGGTAGGTATAGCTGCTGGTTTTCTCCAGCGTGGAGCCATTTAATGTGAAGGAGGGAGTGTTTATTTTATTCTGGTTCCTCTTCTGAAACACCATGACTTTGGTCTTCTTTTGGTTGATGGGAAGCGCCCATGTGGTGCTGAATGTTTCCAGTACTGCCAGGCTATCTTGGAGGCCTCTTTCAGTTCTCTCCTCTCTCTCTCTTCTCTCTCTCTCTTCTCTCTCTCCTCTCTCTCTCCTCTCTCTTTTCTCTCTATCCTGTCTCTCTTCTCTCTCCTCTCTCTTTTTTTTCTCTCTTTTTCTCTCTCTCTATTTTTCTCTCTGTTCCTCTCTCTCTCTTTTTCTCTCTCTTTTTTTCTCTCTTTTTCGCTCTCTCTCTTTTTCTCAGTCTCTCTTTTTCTCTTTTTCCTTTTCTCTCTGTCTCCTCTCTCCTCACTCCTCTCTCTCTTCTCTCTCTCTTCTCTCCTCTCCTCTTCTCTCTCTCGTCTCTCTCCTCTCAATCTCTCCTCTCTCTCTTCTCTCTCTCTCTCCATCTCTCTTCTCTCTCATCTCTCTTCTCTCTCTATTCTCTCTCTCCTCTCTCGCTCTTCTCTCCTCTTCCTCTCTTCTCTTTTCTCTCTTTTCTCTCTCTTTTCTCTGTTTTTTTCTCTCTCTCCTCTCACTCTCTCTCTTCTCTCTCTCTTCTCTCTCCTCTCTCTTTCTCTCCTCTCTATCTCTTCTCTATCTCCTCTCTCCTCTCTCTCTCTTTCTCTCCGACCTGGTGATGATCAGCTGATGCGGTCACCTGACGGAATCAGCTGACACTATAAGTTGAGCGGTGAGGCCGGCTTTTTACCGCCTGGATGGCTAAACTATCAGCTGATGCTGTCGGACAGGAGTCTGCACAGAAGTGTGTAGTTTTTGGGGAGTTTTTTGCACTGATGCATCAGCTGATTGTATAAAAGCCATTTATATCAGCCATTTAATCAGCTGCTGTGTCATGTGATTCAGGCCCTTGAACCTGACACATCATCTGATCGCTTTGTCTTCCAGCAAACCGATCAGATGATATTGGATCCAGATTGGACGGCGCGGGACCCTTGACTCAGGATTACTGCGGAAGGGGGTTATTTATTTCAATAAAGATGGAGTCACTAATTGTGTTGTGTTTTATTTTTAATAAAAATATTTTTCCGTGTGTTGTATTTTTTTTTTATCTGTACTAGAAATTCATGGTGGCCATGTCTAATATTGGCGTGACACCATGAATTTCAGGCTTAGGGCCAGTTGATAATATACAGCTAGCCCTAATCCCATTATTACACAGCGAGCTACCCGTCACCAGGGCAGCTGGAAGAGTTGGATACAGCGCCAGAAGATGGCGCTTCTATGAAAGCGCCATTTTCTGGAGCGGCTGCGGACTGCAATTCGCAGCAGGGGTGCCCAGAAAGCTTGGGCACCCAGCGCTGCGGATTCCAATCCCCAGCTGCCTAGTTGTACTTGGCTGGACACAAAAATTGGGCGAAACCCACGCCATTTTTTAAAAAAATTATTTAATGAAATTCATAAAATAATTAAAAAAAAAGGGCTTCCCTATATTTTTGATTCCCAGCCAGGTACAAATAGGCAGCTGGGGGTAGGGGGCAGCCCTTAGCTGCCTGCTGTACCTGGCTCGCATACAAAAACATGGCGAAGCCCACATAATTTTTTTTGGGAAGGGCAAAAAATTGCCTGCATACAGTCCTGGATGGAGTATGCTGAGCCTTGTAGTTCTGCAGCTACTGTCTGCTGTCTGTCTGTATGGAGGAGAGCAGACAGCAGCTGCAGAACTACAAGGCTCAGCATGCTCCATCCAGGACTGTATGCTGGAGGGAGAGGCAGGGGGATCAGAACCACAAGGCTCCATTCAATAGTGTATGCAGGAGAGCAGACAACAGCTGCAGAACTACAAGGCTCAGCATACTCCATCCAGGATTGTATGCAAGAGTTTTTTGCCCACCAAAAAAATGATGTGGGCTTCACCATATTTTTGTATGCTAGCCAGGTACAGCAGGCAGGTACGGCTGCCCCCAACCCCCAGCTGCCTATTTCTACCCGGCTGGGAACTAAAAATATAGGGAAGCCCTTTTTTTTAATTATTTCATGAATTTCATGACATGGGCTTCGCCCCATTTTTGTGTCCGGCCAGGTACAACTAGGCTGCTGGGGATTGGAATGCGCAGCACAGGTTAGCCCGAGCTTTCTGGGCCCCTCTGCTGCGAATTGCAGTCTGCAGCCACCCTAGAAAATGGTGCTTTCATAGAAGCGCCATCATCTGGCGCTGTATCCAACTCTTCCAGCAGCCCTAGAGCCGGGTGGCTTGCTGGCTAATAATGGGTTAATACTAGCTTTGTTTTACTAGCTAGTATTAAGCCAGAGATTCTTAATGTCAGGCAAGTTTGACCCGGCTATTAAGAATCTCCAATAAAGGGTTAAAAAAAAAAGACACCACACAGAGAAAAAAATACTTTAATAGAAATAAATACACAGACACACTTAGAGACTCCATGTCTATTACTCCTTCTCAGCCCTCCACGATCCTTGTCTTCTGTCTTCTTTCTCCTTCAACACATGCAGCTGTGCTACATCAGACAGCACTGCATAGGAGGAAGACGCTGCTGCTCTCGTGCAGTCTAATCATTCAGTGAGTGAGCAGAGGCTGCGGGCTGTAAGCGGTGTCGTCACCGCTGACAGGCGGGTTACTATAGCAACGGTGATCTCCGTTATTCACCGCCTGTTGCATCCAGTCCTTGCATGTGGGCTGACTCTATAAAATGCTATTTTGACGTCACGGAAAGTCCTATCATCAGTGCTGGTTACTGGGAGGACGCAGCGATGATCGGAAGGAAAAGCGGCGGGAGACAGAGTGCAGGACGCGTCGCGGGGGCCTGCAAGTGTAATGGCAATGTTTATTAACTGTATGTTTATATATATATATAATGTGTTTTTATGTGTTTGTGTTTGCCTGCCATTGTTTTCAATGGGGTTCGAAGGAGTTCATCGAACGTTCGTCGAACGGAGCCTCCGTTCGACGAACTGAACCGAACTCGAACGCTAGGGGGTTGGCTCAACACTACTCAACACTACTCATTACATCCAGCATTACAGAATACTTTTGACCGCAGGGAATGATGAGAGGAAGTCACGTGTCCGACCCGCAGGTTCTGTAAGCTAGCATTCTTGCGCTTCACTGCACTGCCTCCCAGGATTCTGCCAGCCAGAAGAAATCGGTGTCGCTGGATGTGGTGAGTGTGTGTGTGTGATGCGATGTGTGTGTGATCCGATATTTGTGGGTGCGATCTGATTGTGTGTGTGTGTGTGAGATCGGATGTTTGTGTGTGCAATCTGATTGCGTGTGTGTGTGCGAGATCGGATGTTTGTATGTGCGATTCGATGTTTGTGTGTGAGCGCTGATGTGTACGGGGGTGCGATCACGGCAAGTCCTGCTACTCAGCATCAAGTGAGTGTGATTACGGGGTGTCCGCTCTATAATGAAGTGTCCTGCAGTATCTGTAACTTTTTTAGCTGCACGGACACTTCATTATTGAACTGCGACTAGGGCTTTTTTTCGGGGGAGGGCTTATATTTAAGCCTTGCTCCGAAAATGCTGAAAATCCCTGCTAGGGCTTATTTTTGGGGGAGGGCTTATTTTTTGGAAAAACACAGTATGTGTAAAAAAGTAAAAAAAATAAACCAAAAGGGCACACAAATGACAAAAACACATTTCGCCACTAAAAATGTAGCGTTTGTGTTAAAACAAAAACATACAAAAACGTTCACATAATTGGTATCACTGTGTCTGGACCTACCCAAACTATAAAACTGTCATGTTATTTATTCCGTACAGTGAGCACAGTAAAAATTAATAATAAAAAAACACACCCAAAATGTAGCTTTTTCATCTTACTGACCCAAAAAAATATAATAAAGATCAATCAATAAGTTATATGTAAAAAAAAAATGTTATATAAATAAAAACGTCAAATCGTCCCACAAAAAACAAGCCTTAATATAGGTAATTCAGAATTTTTTAAAAAAGTTATAGCTCTTAAAATATTGTGATGCAAATACAGATTAATTTTTGTAAAATATTGTTTTTAGTGTGTAAAAGTACCAAATGAAATACAAATAATATTATTCTTATAATAATCGTACTGACCTAAAGAATACATGGGTCATATCACTTTTACCGCATAGTGGGCCAAGTAGAAAGAAAAAGCTGAATTGCTGTTTTTTGTTCACTTTGTGCCTGAAAAATCTGAATTAAAGGTGATCAAAAATTACGTACCCCATAAGTAAGGGTACCAAAAAAATCCTTCAACTTATCACACAAAAATAAGCCCCCATAAGTTATAGCTGTCAGAATATGGCAACAAAATACTATTTTGTGTAATAGTAGCAAAATTTAAAAAAAACAAACCCAACAACAATATAAATCTGGTTTCGTTGTAATCTCACCAATCCAAAAGATAAAGTAATCTTATCACTTATACTACACAGTGAACCATGCAAAAATAAAAATAAGAACTGTTCTTGTACTGCTGTCTATTTGTTCATTATACCTCTCAAAAATTGGATTAAGGCTTGGTTCAAAATTATCCTGTGCTCGCTGTTGAGCATTTACATATGGGTATCCATGTACATCCCCAAAACTGCGAGGCAGATAGAGACACTTTCGAATCAGTCTGGTCTCTATCCCAGCGGTGTCCCATTATTTTAGGCATCTTTTTAGTGCACAAGTCGGGTCAGCCACAGTTCTGTGCACACCTAAAAAGATGGCTACCACCGGAACAAATGAGAAACGGAGCCCAAAGTTATCTCTATCTACCTCATTATAGTAGATGGCTTCATTGGGGGATTCGTCTGAATCACATTTTTTTTGCGGGATCTACACAGAAACCCTGCCATAAGTGCTCAGTGTACAGCACAAGATTGTGATCCCAGCCCATATACTGAAAGCGATAAAATAATTTATGTAACCCAAAATTTAACCAATAAAAAAACACTAAGATCTGTCATGTGTCACAAGAGATACCACACCACTGGTAAAACAAAGGTTCTGGAAAACCAACATGGCTACCACCCCCTCAGATAAAGTCAAGTGAAATCTGAGCTACCAAATCCATATGTCCCTTTGTTCCGAGCCCCACTTTTCCTAAACCGTAGTAAACAGCCACATTGTCACGGGGTATGTACAGATGGAACAGGGGCTTCTAGGCTGACCCTAAGACTGGCGCTGTCCCTTATCTTGAAGATAGGCTCGATGGTAACCAGGTTCAAGCCCCCAGTGTGGCTCTGTCTCCTGTCTGAGCCCAGATACTAATCCCCCACACCCACGCTGGGAGCGGGCCAGAAACCCAGTAACCAAAACCCCACAAATAGGCACAAACAAGGATAAACGAAAACTTTTGGACTCTACACTCAAACACAAAGGAGTGACAGTATGTGAACTGGGGAATAACGCAAAAGGGGTAGGAAATAAGTGCACAACTGGAGAACTCACACACCACGAAGAACCACAACTTATAGATCCCCATAGAACAGGAAACTGACTAGAACCAAGGAAGCAGAAGCTATTTCTGGCACTCAGCCTCAGAATCCAGAACCTTATAAAAGGTTACCCAGCTGACACCCATGACAGGCTGTGCAACTAAGGAATCCCAGGCTGCCTGTCTGACTCTGCAGTGTAGAGTCCGACGACACCATGACACCAAGCTAGAGCAATGATGAACACCGCATGACACACATATTTAACATTACTGTAGTGGAAAGAGCTCAAGTATCAATTAAGGGGTGCAAGTTTAAATTTTTTTACCTCCAAAATGTTATATTTCTACATTTAAATATTATAACGTTGTGTGAAGCACCTGTTGATTCAAAATACTCACTACACACCTAGATGAAATATCAGGTCATGGGTGGAGATTTCTGATCTTGTACCTCAGGGGCTAAGCTAATGAAGCCCACAAACTAATCTGCATTCTAAAACCCAATAAGTGCTGTGTGACAGGGTCCTTCTCCCATATCACACAATCAACAGAGCGAGAGATGGATGAACATGCCAAAGAACATTTATTCCAAGCAAATCAAACGGTCCATACAATAATCCACCAAACAGAGGGTAAAATAGTCCAGAAACACGAATATGTCCAGTAAGTGATAAATGTCCAGGTCTCTTTGGGTAGCCGCAGCTTCTCCCACAGAGGATAAATCAGTCACAATCCTCCAGCAGTCCTTATTCAGGGAAATCGAGGTTTCTCAATGGCTCTCTGGGGTGCTACTAGTAGCTGCAGCTTCTAACCCCAGAGGATGAATCTTCCTGCTTCTCTTGTATTTCCCAGCCAGACTGACTAATCTCCACATAAAACAGAGACCAGGCCCCCTCCCCCAGACTTAGTGACAAAAGCCTGGCAGGGTGTGATTAAAACTGCAAACAGGACAGTGTACACACAAGGAATACAGACTGGAAAGAGCAGCACACCTAAAATACAAACCTACACAAAATTATACACAACCCCCCATATTCCACCATCTGCTTCCCATCCAATCCCCACCATGTGTTTAAACAATAGTGTACAACCACATATGGGGTTCTGCCACATTCACTAATAATTGTATAACAAATTGTCCTGCCTAGTTTCACCTATTACCGCTTGTGTGAATTAAAACCTTGTAGCTAAAGTAACATTTTAGCTGAAAAACCCTTATTTTTTTCACAACCCAATGTTACAAAATTATGTGTTGTATTTTGTAGGTCAGAAATGCAAGCTTCACCCATAGAAGTATTAATTATGGGATTTTGTTTACCAAATAGAGTCCCTTGTGGGTATTTCTGCTTTTTGGGCACTTCAGGGACTCTGCAAATACAACACGGTGTCTGAATATGTTACAAAAATTTGCTTTCTGAGTTTTTCAATGTGCCCAAACATTACATTTTAACCACATATGACTTAGTGCTGGGTTCCAGAGAAATTTAATTACAAAATGTGGGTTCCTTTTTTCTTATTACCCCCAAAAAATTGGTGCTAGAACAGTATTTTATTGGGAAAAAAACCTTTTTTATTTTCAACTTTAAATGTTATAACATTTTGTGAATCACCTGTAAGTTAGAAATTCCAAGTATACTACTAGATTAATTCCTTGAGGGCTATAGTTTCCAAAATGGGGTCACTTCTGGTGAATTTGGTTTGAGACAAATTTACGCTTCAAAAATCAAATTACACTCTTTCCTTTCTAAGACCTGCCATGTGCCCAAACAGCAGGTTTTGACCACATATTGGATATTATCGCATTCAGGAGAAATTGTGTAACAAATTATGTTCTGTTTTTTCCTAGTATTCATTGTAAAATTACAAATGTAGGGGCTAAAACAACATTTTAGCTGAAAAAAAACAATTTTTGTTTTCACATTCACCTTTTAAAAAGTTCTGTGAAGCACCTATGGGCTAAAAATACTCAACCCATAGATGAATTCCTTGATGGGTCTAATTTCCAAAATGGGGTCACTTGTGGAGGTTTGTGCTGATTTGATACCTCAGAGGCTCTGCAATGAGGACATAATATCTGCAAACTGTGGGGCCCACTTTTTGTGCTATCTCTTCCAAAAGTGAAAAATGTGAGGCTTAAGCAACATTTTCATGAAAAAATGAAATTTTCCAAAATGACAACCTACTATTATGAAATTCTATGTAATACCTGTTTGATAAAAATGTTCACTGCACACCTGCATAAAATGCTTGAGTAGTGTAGTTTACAACTGGGGTCAACAGTGGAGGGTTTCTGCTGCTAAGGCACCTTAGGGGCACTCAAATTGTGACATGCCATCTGTAGTCTATTTTAGCCAATTTTATGTTCCAAAATTCAAATGGTGCTCCCTACGTTACGATCCTTGCCATTTGTCTAAACTGAGGTTTCTGACCACATGTGGGGTATCAACGCTTAATTAGCTGAGTAACAAATTGTTTGGTCCATGTACTTGTGCTATCTCTTGTAAAGGTGAAAAATTTGGGGCAAAAGCAATATTTTAGAATCAAAATTAAATTATTTTTTGTATTCCACTTTGTATTAATTCTTGTGTAGCACCTGAAGGGTTAATATTTGAGATGTGGGTTTTTTAAAATGGTATCACTTTAATGGTATCACCATTTAAATCTGAATAGCTCCCTAAAGGCACAGATTTTGTAAATTTCTTGAGAAAAAAATAAAAAATTGCTGCTAAGATTTACCAAAATAAAATGACATTTGAAAAAAGATGCAGATATACATTATATACGGGAAGTGTTATTTATTAATTCTTTTTTACAGCATAATTAACTGGATATAAAAATTGAATGTTTGAAATTTCCTAATTTTTAAACATTTTTGACAAATATATAATATTTATAAAAAAAAAAACAAAAAACGCAAAACATGTCAACCTAAATTTGCCACTAACATGAGCAACAATGTAACAAGTAACAAGTAACAGCTGCCATCTCCTATCTCAGTAATTGGAATGTCTTCAGTGAATACAGATTTTACTTCAGAAATTAGATTTTTGATAATAACTGATCAATTCTGGCAGAGAAAGAAGCTTGTTACTCTGATAAAATACTTTAGAATGTTGCTTACTTTCATGTGTAGTATTGATTGATGAAATAAAAATTGATATGACGGTTACTCTTTAAACATGCTTAAAGTTTGGCCAACAATATTTAGACAAGCCTGTGAAATACTTGGAGAACATAGTCTGGTCAGATGAGACCAACATTTATCTCTTTGGATGCCATAATACACACCATGTTTGAGGCCAAAAGAGAGTGCATATCAGCCCAAAAACAGCATACCAACAATGAAGATGGAGGTGGGAACATCATGGTTTGGGGCTGTTTTTCAGCAGACGGCACTGGCAAACTTCATATGATTGAAGTAACGATGAATGGAAAAATATACCAAGACATTCTAGATAAAAATCTGCTGCCATCTACTAGGATGATGAAGATGAAACGAAGGGAGACATTTCAGCAAGACAATGATCTCAAACACAAAGCCAAGGAAACAATTGGTTTCAGAGTAAGGCTATGTTCACACAGGGCTTTTTTGGTAAGTTTTTTTCCTGACCAAAACCTGATCTTGTGACTGGAAATCTTATTTGAGTTATCTGCGTTTTTGGTGCATTTTTGCTGTGTTTTGGTGCATTTTCTACAAAATGGGTTGTATCAATGAAAAACATTGCAAAAACGCTGCAAAGAATTGACATGCTCATTCTTTGAAATCTGCAGCAAAAATGCAGGTATTTGACAAATCATTCAGGAAAAAATATGAAGGTGTTTGTGTGTGTGCATGAGATTTCAGAAATCTCATAGACTTTGCTGAGACTGTAAAAAGCAGCATTTTATTAGCATGGATTTGCATAAAACCAAGGCAAATCTCCAACTAAAAAACGCAGCAAAAACTTACCAAAAAAGCCCTGTGTGAACATACCCTAAGATAATAAGGCTATGTGCGCACTTTGCGTTGAGTTAGTTGCAGTTCTAAACGCATCCTCTGGCAGAACTTGTCTTTGACAAATTTGGTTTTTGCCACAAAAAACGCTAAAAATACGCTTGCGTTTTACCGCGTTTTGGCCTCGTTTTACCGCGATTTACATGCTTTTTCATTGCTTAAAGTCAGATACATTTTGAATACAAATACAATGTAAATAAAGTTTAAACATTCAAACACTATGAAAAAAATGGAAAAAAATTATAACAAATATCATGAGTAAGATCATACACAAAATAGCTAATTTTATTAAAATTATAACTGTGTATTAATATTTATGCATAAAATAACGTTAAATTATGGATTTTCATTAATTTAATTAACGGACTGTGTGTGTGTGTAAAGGGACATATTATGCCATTATTATAAAGTAAAAAACGCATGCGTTTATTTTGTCAAAAAAGCATGTTTTCTGCATCAAAAAAGCATGTAAAACACTAGGATTTTGATTTAGGATGCGTTTTGAAAGTTCTCATTGACAAATGTTAGCAAAACGCTGCCAAAATGGCAAAAACAATAGACATGTTACTTCTTTAAACGCAAAGATTTTGACAAATTTTCTGCAACTGAAACGCTGCGTTTTTAACAGCATTGTGCGCACAAGAAATCCCTAGTTCTCATAGACTTTGCTTAAAAATCAAAACGCAAGCATTTTGGCATTAAAATGCTGTAGTTCAAAACGCTACGGAAACGCATGAAAAAAAGCAAAGTGGGCACATAGCCTAAGGGTAGGAATGCACTTTGCTTTTTACCTGCTTTTTTGCTGCTTTTTCAACTGCAGCGTTTAATGCCAAAATGGATTATACTTATTATAATTATACTATTTTTGCATAAATGCGATGTTTTGATCGCCTGTTATTGCATTTTAATGGTATGTTGCAGTGACCAAAAAACATAATTCTAGCATTTTGATTTTTTTCTCATTACTCCCTTTACTGATCAGATTAATTGATTTTATACTTGGATAGATCTGGCATTTCTGAACTCGGCAATACCAAATATGTGTATTTTTTTTATTATTGTTCTATTTTCAATGGGGCAAAAGGAGGGGTGATTTGAACTTTTAGGGTTTTTTATTCTTTCATATTTTTAAAAACTATTAAAAATATTTTGTTGCTTTTTCTACTCTCCTTAGGGGTCTTTATGCCTTTACTTATCCGATTGCTTCTGCTGATCAGAGTGATGCTGAAGCATCACTCTGTTCAGCAGTAATGCTGATTACCTGTGAGTGTTGATGCTCTGCAGGCATTCACAGGAAGTGAGTCATGACAGTGACAGGGGTCTTCTGCTGACCCCTCACTATCATGACAACCCAATGGTAGCAAGGAACAGCACAATCCACGATCAAGTGCATTGGATTGTGCTGTCAGATTTTGACAGTGTCATCTAAGGGGCTAACAGGCACGAGTGGATCAGAGATCCACCCACACCTGTTAGCTGCACATGTCTGCTGATCAGATCAATAGACATGTCCAGTGAAAGATGTGCCCAAATCAAAGGGAGTGAGGCGACCTAGGACATATATATATATATATATATATATATATATATATATATATATATATATATATATATATATATTGGGTTGTAAAAGGCTTAAAGAGAATTTCGTAATTATATATGAAATATATATATAATTATATATGAAACACAAAAAAAATGTGATGTAAATTTTATTCTAAAATAACCTTAACTGGGCCTAAGGAAGAAACAAGACCAAATAGGCAAACGGTGAAGTTTGGAACTCTTTCATTTACCTCATTTTAAAATAGTATCTCATATGATTTTGCAATTTAAATAAACTTGTATAAAACTCTTAATTTCTCAAAACAAACTGCATTCATTATTACATAGATCTCTTACATAAAAAATAACTTTGGGATAAGTGTATAATTGATTTAGAAAATACCATGGGCTGATATTTTTTCAGGTGGTAAAACTTAAAAAAAAAAAAAAAGGATAATGACTATAATCTTTAAAGGCTTGCTATTCCTGAAAGGTCTATAAATGTGTGATTTTTCTTCATTCAATACTAACAAAGTAACATATTACAGCAAAAAAAACTGGAAAGAAAGCGCAGAATAGTTTTACCTGGGTATGCACCAGGCTAATAATAGGTAATAGGTAGAACTCACCTAGGGGGGGTTGTGATAGTCACAACAACTGTAGTCAGGTAGAAAATATGGCGTACAGCCACAGCCCCGAATGAAGACAGTATGTAGAATGTGGAAGAAAGTTGTTTTTTTTTGCCGCACTAACACCAAGATGCAATGTTAATTACTTCCCCTCTTTTATTATTTTATTATTTTATAAAAGAAGATGAATTAATCAACATTGCATCTTGGTGTTAGCACGGCAAAGACCCTACTTTCTTCCACATTCTATGTAAAGTAACATATTAAAAATATAACATAGTGATACCATAACTTCAAATCTTTCACTAATTTGTATGTGATAGTCAATGTTTTAATCTTTACTGGCTAATATCACTCTGAAAAGCAAGAACATTATTTATAGATCAGTATTTAATTTTAGAATTATTTTACAATCATTTTTCAAATTTAATGAACTCTTTTTAATCATTTTAGATAAATCAATTACATAATGAACATTCTAACTAATAAATCAGTTAGATGGAGCTGAATACAGAAAAATCTTGGAGGAAAACCTGTTAGAAGCTGCGTCAGACTAGAGACTGGGTCGTTAGTTCAACTTCCAGTAGCACAACGACCCCAGACATCCTGCCAGAGCTACAATGGATGGTTTGGATCAAAGCATATTCATGTATAGAATGGCCCAGTCACAGTCCAGATCTAAATCCCATTGAGAATCTGTGACAAGACTTGAAAATTTCTGTTCCCATATCCTCTCCATCCAATCTCGCTGAACTAGAGCTATTTGCAAGAAGAATGGACAAAAATTTCAGTCTCTAGATGCACAAAGCTGGTGCAGACATTCCCCAAAAGATTTGCAGCAGTAATTAAAGAGAAAGGAGGTCCTACAAAATATTGATTCAGGGGGGACTGAATACAAATGCATCAAAAGTAGTGATGGGCAGACCCATACTGTAAAATTCCAGATCCACATGGTTTCAAATGTACCAGAGTGCCAGGTCCGGGCCCAGAATTCTCAAGGAATTCTGGCTAATGATCTGGACACAGCACTTGGGAAATACAAAAAAAAAAAGGAAAAACAAAGAAAAAAAATAATAAGGCAAGTGGTGCTATACATACTGAGGCTTCAGTGTGGCTGTAACACATCCCCACAGCCTCTCATTCTTCTTACGGGGCTGCTCATTAGGCTCCTGCATAATCATTACTTTCCCTGCCCATCGGCGTCTGTGATTGGTTGCAGTCAGACGTGCCCCAACCTGTGTGACAGCATGTCTGGCGCTTCCAATCACAGACCCTGTCTGTGGGTCTATCGTATAGTAAAAATAAATAAATAAATAAATAAAAAATGGTGTATGCCCCCCCATATTATGATACCCAGCACCGATAAAGCCCATGGCTACAGGTTGCAGCCCCCAGCTATGCGCATATCTTGGCTGAGTATCAAACTAAGAGGAACCGCATGCATTTTTTTTTATTATTTAAATAAATAATTAAAAAACAACAGCGTGCGGTCCCCCCCCAATTTGATATCCAGCCATGATAAAGCCCGACAGCTGGGGGTTGGTATTCTCAGACTGAGTAGACCCTTGGTTATTGGGATCCCCCAACCTAAACATAGCAGCCGGCAGCCGCCCAGGATTGTCACATCCATTGGATGCGACAATCCCAGCACTTTACCTGCCTCTTCCCAATTGCCCTGGGGCAGTGGCAATCGGGGTAATAAGGAAGATTTTAAAGCTTGGGCGGAAAGCCACTAAGCCCTAGGTTAGTAATAGGATGCGTCTATGAGAACTCCCAATTACTAATTTGTAAGTGGAAAAAAATAAAGACAAACGCCGAAAAAATAAAAGACAACAAAAACACCCTCTTTCACCACTCTATTAACCCCCAAAACACCCCTCCATGGCCGATGTAATCCACACA
Source organism: Anomaloglossus baeobatrachus (assembly GCF_048569485.1). Lineage (NCBI taxonomy): Eukaryota > Metazoa > Chordata > Amphibia > Anura > Aromobatidae > Anomaloglossus > Anomaloglossus baeobatrachus. Next base: position 276,974,261 of record NC_134356.1, on the reverse strand, counting down.
AGGTCCCACAACGATTCAGCTCTGCTATATCTGAAATTACAGCATTCGATCATGGAACATGTCCGCACACTGTAACTGCATGTAGAGAATGAAACACGATCAGCGGTGACATCACTCAGGTAAGTTGCGGTCACAGCTGGGAGGTTCCCGCGGTCCTCGGCCTGTGATCACATCATCTGTGCAGCAGCATTAGCAGCTCCTCTTAAAATTCTGGAAATCCAAAAATCTATAGACATGTTAATTATTTGCAGATGATTACAAAATAGAAATAATATTATCAAACATTATCAAAATCACTCCATTTATACAGTGTCGAGTATGAGCACTATGTGCAGAAATACTTGCACTTACACATCTTGACTTGCTGTCAGTAAAATTATAAATGGTTGCCTGAGGATTGTTCTGCCATGCTGAATGCACAGGGGCATGAAATTCATCAAAATCCGCTGCTGGCATCTCCCTTGGTAATTGCCAACCATTGATGTCCCAGATATGTTCGATGGGAAACCTGTCCATAGACACTACATGGTAGCACATTTGGACTACACAATCTGCTCAAAGTAGCGCAAGCAACATGAGGCCTGGTGTTGTGTTAAAAAACAGCTCCTGGGACTCTTTGGATAAAGGGCCATACCACAGGTTACATGACCAAATCAATGTAATGCCATGCTGCTAGTATACCTGGAATTAAAACTTGAGGGATCCAAGTCTGTACCATAATCCCAAAAGTAGAAGTAGTGTGATTTTGACATCTGAAGAACTCTACATTGACTTTACACCACACTCTCAAAGTCAATCATGGAGATTGGAATGGAGGTATATTCATTATGGAAGTCTATCCCTTATGCCATAATCCCTTGAGTTACACTTAAGAGATGTTCTCTTACTCTTTGGAGAGATTGCCATACTACTGGTTACATGACGAAATCAATGTAACGCCGTGCTGTTCGTGTAACTGGAATGAAACCTTGAGAGATCCAGCTACCGTACATTATGCCATCCTGTACCATAATCACAGAAGTAGAGCTAATTTGATTTTCCCTCATGAAAGCTTTTAAATTGACTTCATGCCATGTTCTCTAAGGCAATCAAGGTGCAGACAGAGATGGCAATGGAGGCAGAAATGGAGGCCTATCCTCCTCTGTGATGCATCCTGCTTTCTTTTTTGATTATATCACAGGGAAGCTGATGGCTTCCCGAATCAACATACAAACCAGATTATGGAGCTTAAATGCCATTATCAGCTATTGACAGCAGCATTTAAAAGGTTAACAGCAGATATTGTCAGGCGCACCAATCGTTGCTGTTATAGGCAGATGCCAGCTATATAATTTAGCTGGCATCTGTCTGGTGTAGGGTGGGCTCAACTTAGCATCCAGAGCCTATTGATCACCAAGTATCCTAGTAGTTGAACCCTCTAGTCATCACTAATTACACCACTTTCCTATGGAGAGAAGATAACTTGATATTTTCATCCCTAAAAATAAAGAAAATCAGACTGAAGCAAGCGCTTCATACTTACTGCAGCTGTAACTACTTCCATGGCCTCTCATTCACTTCCGGGGCCGCTCATTATCCTTCATTGCATATGCACTGATTTCACCACCCACCAGCGTCTGTGATTGCTTGTAGTCAAACAGCATGGAGAGTGAAAGGTCCGTGCCCAGAATTCTCAAGGAATTCCAGCTAATGATCCGGATGCAGCACTCGGAAAATACAAAAAAATAAAGGAAAATAAAGAAAAAAATAATAAAGCAAGTGGTGCTATATATACTGAGGCTTCAGCATGGCTGTAACAGCTCCCCACAGCCTCTCATTCTTCTTCTGGGCTGCTCATTAGGCTCCTGCATAATCATTAATTTCCCTGCCCATCGGCGTCTGTGATTGGTTGCAGTCAGACGTGCCCCAGCCTGTGTGACAGTATATCTGACGCTTACAATCACAGACCCTGTCTGTGGGTCTATATCATACAGTAAAAGTAAATAAATAAAAAAATTGGCATAAGGTCCCCGCATATTATGATACCCAGAATAGATAAAACATACGGCTACAGGCTGAAATCCCCAGCCATGCGCTTATCTTGGCTGTGTATCAAAACAAAATAAACCGCATGTGGCTTTTTTTTATTTAAATAAATAATTTTAAAAAACGATGTGTGGTCCCCCCAATTTTGATACCTAGCTATAATAATGCCTGACAGCTGGGAGCTGCTATTCTCAGGCTGAGGAGACCTGTACTTATTGGGCCCGACCAGCCTAAAAATAGTAGCCTGCAGCAACCCGGAATTGTCGCATCCATTAGACGCGACAATCCTGGCACTTTACCAGGCTCTTCCCGATTGTCCAGGTGTGGCAGCAATCAGAGTACTAAGGAGTTAATGTGAGCTCACAGCTGCCACTAACCCCTAGGTTAGTAATGAGAGGCTTCTATGAGACCCCCCCATTACTTATCTGTAAGTAAAAGTAAATAAACTTAAACACCGAAAAAATCCTTTGTTTGATATAAAATACAAAAACACCCTCTTTCACCCCTTTATTAACCCCCAAAACACCCCAGTAGGTCCGACGTAATCCACACAATGTTCCATGATGATTCCTGCTCTGCTACATCTGAATTCACTGCGAGAGCCATAGAACATGACTGCTTGCTTTGAGATTCAGGTGAGTCCACTCATCACTACAGTTAACCACTTAAATCGTGGTGTCAAACTCTGTAAGCGCAATCTAAATCTGCCATCGAAGGCATCGTGACGATGATCACAGGGTTCCAATGGGTTGCCATGGCAGTGGGAGGTCAGATCATGACCCCTGTCATTGTCATGATGTGTTTTCTGTGAATGCCGACACTCACAGTAACTGTGACTGCAACCAATCAGAGACGCCGGGACTGCCGGTGGGTGTGGGAAGCAGTGTATATGCATGACGTTAATGAGCAGCCCCAGAAGTAGTATGAGTGGCTCGGAAGCAGTGTACAGCTGCGCCAGAGACTCGGTATGCATAACACACCTGCTTTCCCATTTTTTTTTTCCTTTATTTTTTTTAATTACCTGAGTTGCTGGACCTAGATTGTTACCCGGAGTTCCTTGAAAGCCCTGGGTCTGTGCTAGGGTACTTTTGAGCCAGTGTGGATCCGGACTTTTACATTTCAGGTCTGCCCATCACTAAATATAACCCATGTGAGGAAGATCGTAAAAAAATACAACAAAAATGTAGCTTTTTCATTATACAGAAACCCCCAAAAATGGAATAAAAAAAGTGATCAACAAGTTGTATAGAAAAATAAAAGTATCACCAAACCCATTGTCTCGTCCTGCTAGGAATGCAGACAATCAACTTCGACTTTTTTCTATATGCAGCCCATTTACATGGCAGAGGTTGAGACCACTGATCTAAAGAATAAATCTAATACTTATTCTTTAAAAGCTGTAATTTTATTTTACAATGGTTAAAATATAGTGCAATGCAGTCCTGAAATACATGTTTTCAATGTGTGAAAAATTTGTATTACAACGTTAGAAATTACAACAGGACTAAATAATTAAAGCTTTTAAAGTACAGTTGAAACCAGAAGTTTACATACACTATCTAGAAAGACACATATGAATGTTTTTCTCACTATCTGACATGAAATCAGAATATACCTTTCCCATTTTAGGTCAATTTGGATTACCAAAATTATTTATATTTGCCAAATACCAAAACAATGAGAGAGAGAGAGAGAGACTCTTTTAAGGTATTTTTATTACTTTCTGGAAAGTCAAAAGTTTACATACATGTCATTAGTATTTGGTACCATTGCCCTTAAACTGTATGAATTGTGTCAAACATTTTGTATCTCTTTCCACAAACCTCTCACAATAGTTGGTAGGAATTTGGGCCAATTCATCCTGACAGAACTTTTCAATAGGATTGAGATTCGGGCTTTGTGATGGCCACTCCAAAACATTGACTTTGTTATCCTTAAGCCGCTTTGTAACCAGTTTGGCAGTATGCTTCAGGTCATTGTCCATTTAGAAGACCCATTTCCGCCCAACCTTTAAATTCCTGGCTGATGTCTTAAGATGTTGCTTCAGTATTGCCACATAATCTTCTTTCCTCATGATGCCATCTATTTTATGAAGTGCACCAGTCCCTACTGCATCAAAACAACCCTGCATCAAAACAACCCTACAACATGATGCTGCCAACCCCGTGTTTCACAATTGGGATGGTGTTTGTCATGATGTATGTACTTTTCTCCATCCCATATTTTTTGTATAAGATGCCATGTGATGTATTTTACCTTCTCACTGTATTTGCTGTAATATTATGTCAGGATGTGATGTAACTTTCCTTTGGTTGTACTTACTGAACACTTTGAAATGTCTTGGGATGTAAGTAACCATACCTTCCCCCCCATCTCCTGTGTCTCTGGGCCTATAATGCAATTATCTCTTGTCCACAAGAGCCAAGGGAACCTCCCATTGTTTCGTAAGCAGTGGATAACGCCAACTACACAAACCTGTAGACATCTCGGAGCCAACCTTCTAGAATCTTCTAGTGGGCCCAACCATTGCATAGAACCCTACCCTTGAGGGGCGGGCCCACGAGCTCAGACAATACACTCCTGTTTCTAAGTGCAGTTAGGAGCTGAGCTTTGAAGAGGAAGGGAGCGAGATCTGATTCTGCGGACAGATCTCGCCGTCCAGTGGATTGTGTGGGATTTCTGGGACTCTGAAAAGGACTATTACATCGTGATCTGGCAATTTGGATTATCGGGAGGTGCCCCCGAATCTGTTTTATTTGGACTTGTCGTGTGCTGTTCCTGTATTCCTGTTAGTAAACCTGTTGGATCATCCTCGGCCTGTTGTCTGTCCTTGCTCTGCTGTACACCCCGTCACAAACTGGTTGGCAGCGGTGGGATCAGAGCAGAAGGAATGGAGGACAACGGCCCATCAACAGCTGGAACCAGAACCTCAGAATACAAGAACTGGACTGCGGTGAACCTACAAACAAAGGCCCGTGAACTGGGAGTCAGCTACAAGGGACTCTCCAAGGAGCAGCTGATTGAGGCGTTGGAAGGAGTTTGCTCGCAAAATGATGCTGAGGAAGGATCCTCCCAGCAAATGGAAGAAAGACGGCAGCCGGAGGTAAATACCCAAAAAAGTCAGTGGGTTGTGTGGTACGAGGAGATGGCCTTGCTGGGAGAGGAGACCACCATAGAATATAAGATGGAGGTCATGTGTGGAGCTAAAGAGAAGGAGCGCAGGATGGAGGAGATGGCATTGCTGGATAAGCAGCTCGCTGTGGAAGCCGCTAGAGGTTCCAGACAGACTGTAACCCCAGCACCTACCATGAGGGAACTTCCCAGAGTGTCCCGCAAAGACTTCAAGCAGTTTAATGAGGCTGCTGGTGACATTGAGGGCTTCTTCCAGGACTTTGAGCATCAGTGTCGATTAATGGAAGTCCCAGAAAGGGAGCGCGTCCGGCATCTGGTTGGGCTCTTAGAGGGTGGAGCTGCCTCAGCCTATAGAGCTATGGACCCTCGGTGGAACTGTGAGTATGCGGATATTAAACAGACTATTCTAGAACATTATGCTGTAACGCCAGACACTTACAGGACTCAGTTCCGTACTTTAGCATGTGATGAGGAAGTGTCTTTCAAGATGTATGCCCACAAACTCAAACATCTGTGGCATCGTTGGCTGGAGGCAGAGGAGGCCTTAACCTTGGAGACTGTCCTCTAGGTCCTCCTAAAAGAGCAGTTTTACTTCAAGTGCCCCGCTGAGATCCGGGAATGGGTGCGTGAAAGGAGACCAGCCACTGTGGAGGAAGCTGCAGCTCTAGCTGATGAGGCTCTCACCATCAAGCCTCAGTGGAAAAAACTACTACTCAGTGAGAAAAAAACCACCAGACCCCCAAACGCTGGCGGCCCCTGGTCCTTCTGGCCCCAATGTTCACCATCACCCTAGACCATCAACTCATGGGGACCTTCGTGTGACTGTGCCTCGCATTACTCCTGCTAAACCTTTGGGAATACGACGTGGAGGAAGAATCCCAGAGCGCAGATGTTATGGATGTGGTCAGCCTGGGCACATGCAATTCCAATGTCCAGGTGTTCGGAGGCAGAACAGCTACAGACCGCCTTTGCCTGTTCATTATCTACAGACACCTTCACCAGGAGAAGAGCTGGATTCTGTGCCTGATGACTTGCCAAGTGACTCTGATATCCTGTCTCCCCTACCCGGAGTCTATGGGGTGCGAGCTCCAGCCACCTGTTCTTCTGATCTTCCGCACAAACATCTACAGGAGGTCGTGCTGGATGGCCAAAAAGTTGTTGGCTTCCGTGACACTGGGTCTTTCCTCACCATAGCCGATCCCCGAGTAATTCAATCAGATGCAATTCAAAAGAGACCAGGAATTGCCATTGAACTGGCAGGAGGTACCCAGAGATATATTCCAAGAGCGAGTGTGACCCTGGATTATGGCTTTGGGGCCAAACAGTGTGTGGTCGGTGTGATGAGCGGCCTCCCTGCAGACGTTCTTCTAGAAAATGATGTGGGGAATCTTCACTGCCACTTTGTCGGTGCGGTAACCAGAAGTCAAGCCAAGAGAGCAGCCCATGTGGACGTGTACAACCCATCCATGGAAATGAGGCCACCAGAACTGCCATTACAGCCGGTGAGTGATTCTTCTTGTGGGGATAATATGAATGTTACTTGGGATAAAGTTCAATTTAGACAAGAAGTAGAGACTGACCCCACCCTTGCTAGTTTTAGAGCTCGAGCTGAAATAGGGCAGCTAGGGGAGAACGGAGAAAGAATTATCAGAGAAAATGGACTTCTGTATCGGGTTGCCAATGCCGACTCCCTAGATAAGCCCTGGACTTATAGCAAACAGCTGATTGTTCCTCAGAAGTACAGAATTCCCCTATTACACCTGGCTCATGACATTCCTACTGCTGGCCATCAAGGCAAAACCCGCACCAAGAGACGATTGACTCAAACTTTTTATTGGCCAGGGATTTCCCAAACAGTGGCACATTTCTGCCGAACTTGTGACATATATCAGCATAGAGGGCGACCCGGAGATCACCCAAAGGCACCCCTGCAACCGCTCCCTATAATAGAAGAACCCTTTCAAAGAGTAGCTGTTGATATCATTGGACCTCTGGCTAAACCAAGTAAATCTGGAAAGCAGTACATTCTCACTGTTGTGGACTATGCCACCCGATATCCAGAAGCCGTGGCCTTGTCAAGTATTTCTGCAGCCAAGGTGGCCGAGGCCTTGGTTATTATTTTTACCAGAGTAGGATTCCCCAGTGAGATCTTGTTGGACCAAGGCTCCCAGTTCATGTCAGAGTTGGTCCAGTGTCTGTGGCGCACCTGTGGAGTACGAGCGATTCGAACGACCCCGTATCATCCCCAAACAAATGGACTTTGTGAACGATTCAATGGCACTCTGAAGAATATGCTGAGGGCCTTCACGGACCAAGATTCAGACTGGGAGAAGTACCTACCCCATCTCTTGTTTGTCTATCGGGAAGTTCCCCAGGAGTCCACTGGGTTCTCCCCCTTTGAACTACTCTATGGAAGAAAGGTCCGAGGACCCTTAACCCTGCTCAAGGAATACTGGGAGGGGCAAGTTGAAGATACAGGAGCCCCTGTTGTCCCTTATGTCCTAAAGCTGTGAGAAACCCTGGCCCAACTTGCTAGTTTTGCCCAGAGTCATTTGCGTATGGCTCAAACCAGACAGAAGACATGGTATGACCGTAAAGCACGCTATCGGGAGTTTGTAGAAGGACAACAAGTCTTAATGATTGTTCCCCATTGGCAGAATAAACTGCAGACCACATGGGAGGGTCCCTTCCGGGTTCTCAGAAAACTGAATGATACCAATTACCTTCTTGCTTTAGATGATCAGGGGCTAAGGCAAAAGACTGTCCATGTGAATATGATTAAGGAGTACCATGACCGGAACATTCCAATGATAGCAAGCTGTCGGTTGGCTTCAGAAGATGGTCAAGAGGATGAGGACTCTCTACCTGATCTCGTGGAAGTAGCGAGAGCCCCATCCACAGTGGAACAGGTTCCCCTGGGAGATCACCTGGATTCCTTACAGAAAATTCAGATGCTGGAAGTGCTTCAACAGAGACGGGCTGCTTTCTCATCCCAACCAGTTGGAACCACCATCACCCAACATCCTGTGGACACTCAGGGCATCTGTCCCATTCAACAGGCTCCTTACCGGGTACCTGAATCAGTTCGAAACACCATGCACCACGAACTGGAGGAGATGTTACAGCTTGGGGTAATCCAGGCCTCCCATAGCCCTTGGGCCTCCCCTGTGGTGTTAGTACCCAAGAAGGATGGGAGTACTCGATTTTGTGTGGACTATCGGCGACTAAACGACCATACTGTCAGCGATCCTTACCCAATGCCTCGTATTGACGAACTTCTAGACCGACTAGCTGGGTCCCGATATGTCACTACCTTGGATTTCAGTAAGGGATACTGGCAGATCCCTCTAACGGAGGAAGGGAGAGAACGGTCCGCTTTTATAACCCCCTTTGGTCTGTATGAATTTCTAAGCATGCCTTTTGGAATGAAAAATGCCCCGGCCACCTTCCAGAGAATGGTGCACCAGATCCTCTGGTGATGTGGTGACTTTGCTTGTGCCTACTTGGATGATATCGTCGTCTTCAGCCACACATGGGAGGAACATCTGCATCAAGTAGCCGTTATTCTGGACCTGATTCTTGCAGCCGGCCTAACCATTCGACCCGATAAATGCCAAATGGGGATGGGTGAAGTCCAGTACCTAGGGAATAGAGTGGGAGGAGGGAAGCTCCATCCTGAGCCTGCCAAGATCCAAACTATTAGAGACTGGCCTGTACCCCAAACTAAGAAACAAGTTATGGCTTTTCTGGGCACTGCCAGTTATTACCGAAAATTTGTTTCTCATTTCAGCACTGTGGCCAAGCCTCTTACCGACCTGACCAAGAAAACAATGCCCCGGCTGGTGATCTGAACTCCAGCCTGTGAGGAGGCTTTTAACCGGCTAAAGAACGCTCTGATCTGCGATCCTGTCCTGGCTGCTCCAGACTACAAGAGGAGATTCATTGTGCAAACGGACGCCTCTGCTTATGGACTGGGTGCTGTCCTCAGCCAGGTGAATGCAGCTGGGGACAAACACCCCATCGCCTATCTCAGCTGGAAACTGCTGGACCGAGAAGTGGCCTATGCAACTGTTGAAAAATAATGTCTGGCTGTAGTGTGGGCCCTTAGGAAACTAAGGCCGTATCTGTATGGGCGAGAATTCACTGTGGTTACTGATCACAATCCCCTCACCTGGCTGAACAGTCTCTGGGGACAATGGACGCTTATTACGATGGAGCCTGGCTCTGCAGCCCTATAACTTTACCATACAGTATAGAAGAGGCAGCCAACACCAAAATGCAGATGGACTGTCCAGGCAAGAGGAGCCTTGAGTCCTGTCAGCCATGCCTGCATGTACTTAACCAGCGACCTGTAGAGGTCCCTAGTACGTACACAAGTTGGGAGGGAAAGGGGTTGTCATGATGTATGTACTTTTCTCCATCCCAAATTTTTTGTTTAAGATGCCATGTGATGTATTTTACCTTCTCACTGTATTTGCTGTAATACTATGTCAGGATGTGATGTAACTTTCCTTTGGTTGTACTTACTGAACACTTTGAAATGTCTTGGGATGTAAGTAACCATACCTTCCCCCCCATCTCCTGTGTCTCTGGGCCCATAATGCAATTATCTCTTGTCCACACAGCCAGGGGAACTTCCCATTGTTTCGGAAGCAGTGGATAACGCCAACTACACAAACCTGTAGACATCTCGGAGCCAACCTTCTGGAATCCTCTAGTGGGCCCAACCATTGCATAGACCCCTACCCTTGAGGGGCGGGCTCACGAGCTCAGACAATACACTCCTGTTTCTAAGTGCAGTTGGGAGCTGAGCTTTGAAGAGGAAGGGAGCGAGATCTGATTCTGCGGACAGATCTCGCCATCCAGTGGATTGTGTGGGATTTCTGGGACTCTGAAAAGGACTATTACGTCATGATCACTTGGATTATCGGGAGGTGCCTCCGAATCTGTTTTATTTGGACTTGTCGTGTGCTGTTCCTGTATTCCTGTTAGTAAACTTGTTGGATCATCCTCGGCCTGTTGTCTCTCCTTGCTCTGCTGTACACCCTGTCACAATGTTCTTAGACTTCAAAGGTTCTCCCTTTTTCCTCCAAATGTAACCAACCGTTAAATTTTAGTTTCATCAGACCATAGGACATGTCTTCAAAAATTAAGTTCTTTGTTCCTGTGTGCACTCGCAAACATTAATATGGCTTTTTTATGTTTCTTTTGAAGTAATGGCTTCTTCCTGGCATAGTGGCCTTTCAGCCCATGTTGATACAATACTTGTTACACTGTGGATAATTACACAATCTTACCAGCTTCCTCCAGCATCTTCACAAGGTCTTTTCTTTTGTTCTTGGATTGATATGCACATGTCTGACTAAAGCATGTTCATCTCTGTTACACAGAACCTGCCTTCTCCCTAAGCGGTATGATGGCTCTACACTCCCATCTTGTTTACACTTGCGTATAATTGTTTGTACAAATGAATAAGGCACCTCCAATTATGTGGAAATTGCACCCAAGAATGAACCAGACTTGTGCAATTCCACAATTCTCTTCCTGAGATGTTGGCTGATTTTTTTTACTTTTCCATGATGCTACACAAAGAAGCAGTGTGTGTCAGATGTGCATTAAAATGCATCTACAGGTGTGTCTCTAATTAACTTAGATGTTGCCAATAAACCTATCAGAAGCTTCCAAAGACATGACATCATCACATGGGCTGTCCCATATTGTTAAAGGCACAGTACTCTTAAGCGGGCTTTACACGCTACATCGTAGGGTCACGTTGTTTGTGACGCACATCCGGCATCATTAACGATATCGCAGTGTGTGACACTTATGAACGACCTTAAACGATCACAAAAGCGATCAAAATCGTTTGCCGCGGAGAGGTCGTCCTGAAACAAAAAATCGTTTTCTGCTTATTAGCGATGTTGTTCGTCGTTCCTGCGGCAGCACACATCACTGTGTGTGACACCCCAGGAGCGACGAACATCTCCTTACCTGCCTCCACCAGCAATGCGGAAGGAAGGAGGTGGGCGGAATGTTACGTCCCGCTCATCTCCGCCCTTCCGCTTCTATTGGACGCCTGCCATGTGACGTCGCTGTGACGCCGCACGAACCGCCCCCTTAAAAAGGAGGTGGTTCGCCAGCCAGGGCGACGTCGCAGGGCAGGTAAGTGTATGTGACGGGGTTAAGCGAGGTTGTGCGCCATGGGCAGCAGATTTGCCCATGTCGCACAACCGACGGGGGCGGGTACGATCGCTTGCGATCTTGCTAGCGAGATCGCAGCGTGTACAGCCCACTTTAGTGTATGTAAACTTTTGACTTTGCAGAAAGTAATAAAAATGCCTTAAAACATTTTCTCTCACACATTATTCTGACATTTGGCAAATATAAATAATTTTGGTAAATTTGGTAAACCTATCAGAAGATTCCAAAGACATGACATCATCATATGGGCTGTCCCATATTGTTTAAAAGCATAGTACTATTGTATATAGTGTATGTGAACTTTTGACTTTAAAGAAAGTAATTAAAAGTGCCTTAAAACATTTTCTCTCTCTCATTATTCTGGCATTTTTCAAATATAAATAATTTTAGTTCCTAATTGACCTTAAAACGGGAAAGGTTTATTCTGATTTCATGTCAGCTAGTGAAAAAAGCATGCATGTCTTTTTTTAGATAGTGTATGTAAACTTCTGGTTTCAACTGTATCAGTGCATAATTTATACTTTAGGTTAAAGAGGTCTATTTGTTTTATGAAGATCCTATGCATTTTTCATGTGCAACATGCAGTAGCTTCTCCATAGTTAGAGTCTACAAGCTAACACTGTGTGTAGTCCTCTCCTGGAGTCTGACTTCCCTCCATGTGGTCTTCGCCTTTTGCTAACACTACTTCTGTCTGTGGTGGAGGAACTTGTGGTCAGAGTAGGTCAGCATTATTTACACACAACATATCCCAAAGGAAACCACATTTTCCCACAAAAAAATCATAGCTTGTGCAACCATATGAACGTGAGAGAGGGAGATGGGAGGAGAAATAGGTATACAAGCTAGAATATTTAGCTAGGGAAAGGGTGAGAAAAAATATTTGGGAATGTTCTTTGAGCTTAGAGTTTGCAGCTTAGCCTTCAGTCTAGTCAGGGGAACTAATAATGCAGAAACCTGCCAACAGGATAGTGCAATCTGAACCTCTGCAAAATGAATGCTGGTTTAGCTCTGCCATAACACAGACATGGTGGCCTTAATCAGCTTCTTATAACTAAAGCAAAGACACTGCATATTATTAGTGCCCTCATACTTGTTTGACAATTGCCAACTTGTTTGACAGTGTCACCGTGACAGTGTCATAAAAGTGACAACTGTCGGATTGGCCGCTGGGCTCGGCCTGGCCCCGCGCCTCCCCACGGATTGGCCGCTCGCCTCGGCCTGGCCCCACCCCCTGCATGGATTAGCTGCTCTGGGCTCGGCCTGGCTCCGCCCCCCCACGGATTGGCCGCTCGCCTCGGCCTGGCCCCGCCCCCCGCATGGATTGGCCGCTCGCCCCGACCCTCCGCATGCATCGACCGCTCGGCCACGTTCCTTTCCCCGAATTCAAACGAAGCCCCGACTCCCCCAGCCCAGACTTGCGATGCTGGGATCGTGACGGAGCCGGTGTACGCTGGTAACCATGATAAACATCGCGTAACTATAGGAAGCGCTTCCCTTAGTTACCCGATGTGTATAATGGTTACCAGCGAACACCGGCTCCCGGTACACATGTGCAGGGAGCCGGCATACGCTGCGGTCAATAATGAAGTGTCATGCAGCAGTGAAAGAGTTAAAGACACTGCAAGACACTTCATTATAGGCAGCGGGCACCCCCAGAAGAGAGAAGACAGAAGAAAAAAGACCCCGCAGTCATACTCACCAGAAGCCGACCGGGAGCAGGTGAGCGCATCAAGGTCCTGCAGCGGTGGAACACACACACACGCACACACATAAGAACAGACACACACATCAGATCACACTCACTCACTCTCACACACACCTCACACACACACATCACAACATCCAGTGATATCGCTTACTTCTCGGCGGCGATACTGTGCGTGCAGTGACCTTCCAGGACCTGCCGGAGGATCACATGGCCGAAAGCATGTGGTATCTCCGAATGTTGTTAGTGTTTGAGCACGTATGTGCGATATTGTCAGTCTGTGTGTGTGTGTATGCGATCAGATGTGTGCGTGTATGCGATCGGATGTGTGTGTGTATGCGATCGGATGTGTGCGTGTATGTGATCGGATGTGTGCGTGTATGCGATCGGATGTGTGCGTGTATGCGATCGGATGTGTGAGTGTATGCAATCGGATGTGTGAGTGTCGGCAGAAGGCAGAGGAGCACGGCGTGCAGCACAGCTGCTGGGACCGTCCACCGGAGGGCACAGGGAGAAGTGGGGTGTGAGTGTATGCGATCAGATGTGTGCGTGTATACTGTCTGATGTGTGACTGTGGAGCACGATGGGGAGTGCGCAGCATGGGGGATGGAGCATGATGGAGGGTGGGCAACATGGGGGATGGAGAACGATGGGGGGTGCGCAGCATGGGGAATTGGAGCACGATGGGGGGTGCGCAGCATGGGGGGTGCGCAGCATGGGGGATGGAGCACGATGGGGGGTGCGCAGCATGGGGGATTGAGCACGATGGGGAGTGCGCAGCATGGGGGATGGAGCACGATGGGGGGTGCGCAGCATGGGGGATGGAGCACAATGGGGGGTGCGCAGCATGGGGGGTGTGCAGCATGGGGGATGGAGCACGATGGGGGGTGTGCAGCATGGGGGATGGAGCACGATGGGGAGTGTGCAGCATGGGGGATGGAGCACGATGGGGGTGCGCAGCATGGGGGATGGAGCACGATGGGGGGTGCACAGCATGGGGGATGGAGCACGATGGGGGGTGCGCAGCATGGGGGATGGAGCACGATGGGGGGTGCGCAGCATGGGGGATGGAGCACGATGGGGGTGCACACCTCCCCCCAAAACACACACACCGCCACATGCGCACCGCACAACACACCACACACACACTGGGATCCACAAACACCGCCCTACACAGACACCCACACACAGACAACGCCACACACACAATACCCAACACACAATCACCGCGGCATACATAAATATACGCACATACCGCGCAACACACACACTGCACAAAACATACCTCCTCCAAAACACACACACGCACTCCACACCCACACAAACCGCGCAACACACACAGCACCACACACACAGAACGCTGCAGACACACAGCGCTCCACAAACAACGCAACACACACAACGCAACACACAAATACTGCTCTCACCCCCCCGCACACCCAGACAACACCCAGAACATTTACAGCGCCCTACACAAACATTGGCAACTACACACAACAACATCGATATATATAACAAAAAACATACATTAACTACACAATACGTAAATTCTAGAATACCCGATGCGTTAGAATCGGGCCACCTTCTAGTCCCTTATAAAACACACAGGTGATGGGGCCACATTTAAGTATATCTTTTACCCCGATATATACTAACCATCAGTGTTAGGTTAAATTTTATTGTCAGCTAAACACACATGTATTTTTATTTTTTAGTAAACTAAACAATACATTTTAAAGCAATGTGTAATATGAAAGCCTTAAAAAACAAACACCTACTTTTAAATTTCATCCGCCTATGTGATCTCATTTATACTCATAAAATGCAGAATGAGTATAAATTAAAAATAAATGAAATTGCATTGATAATAATTCAGGTTCTAAAATCCTATGATACATGAAAGTGTGGGAATTAATGGAAATTACATCTCAAACACCCACTCTAAAACCATAGTTAGAATATGGACAAGTTTTACTTATGCTCAGAAAGGTCAACGATAGACCAAAGGACATCCTTCCTATGAAATTCTTTCCAAATACCTCCTATAGTAACATGATTCACGAATGTGATAACTGACTCAAGACTTAAAGGGAAAACGTTTTTTAAACAGTTGCAAAAAATATTACATAAGCATAGGGGCTTTGGTATTTTTATACCTTGAAAGCACCACTCCGGCTTTTGTTTTTATTATTCAAGTGCTGGATTGATTCAACTAATGTAAGGTCCCTGCACTTAAGGCCCCGTTACACGCGTCGTTTTATCGAGTGATCGCATGTGCGATCGCACCCGCCCCCATCGTTTGTGCGTTACGGGCTATTTGTTGCCCATGTCGCACAAAGTCGGTAACCCCCGTCACACGGACTTACCTTCCAAACGACCTCACTGTGGGCGGCGAACATCCTCTTCCTGAAGGGGGAGGGATGTTCGGCGTCACAGCGACGTCACTCAACGGCCGCTCAATAGAAGCAGAGGGGCGGAGATGAGCGGGACGTAACATCCTGCCCACCTCCTTCCTTCCGCATTGCCGGTGGACACAGGTAAGCTGTACTTCGTCGGTCCCGAGGTGTCACACATAGCGATGTGTGGTGCCTCGGGAACGATGAACAACCTGCGTCCTCCACAATCAACGTTTTTTTGAAAATTAATGACGTGTCAACAATGGCAGATAAGGTGAGTATTTTCCATCGTTAACGCTCGTTCGTTGGTGTCACATGCAACGATGTCGCTAACGATGCCGGATGTGCGTCATGGAATCCGTTACCCCGGCGATATATCGTTAGATAAGTCGCTGCGTGTAACGGGGCCTTTAGTCTCATACTTAGCAGACACAGTCTTCATTTGTTATCAGCGACACTCTGCTCAGTTTCCAGCAGTTTTAAACTGCCGCATTGCTCCAGTGTTTGCTGGGTGAGCCAGTGGTCACTTCTCAATATAAGTCTATGACAGCCACAACAAGGCTCTCATAGACTTGCATTGAGAACTTGTGACTGTTATCTCTGACGTCCAGTCAGTCAGAAGTTGCGGTCACAAGATGGCAGCTCGGGACCGGAACGATGCTGGTTAGATCTGAAGACAGTGGGTGATGAGAATATTACTAGGTTAAGTGACTTTGCATCAGTAGCGCTACTCCGGTTCTGCAATAAAAAAAACAAACTGTGGAGTGGAGCTTTAAGTGAACACCGGGGTTTCTTTATATTAATATTTTTTCATATCTTTTTAACATATCACCTGAATACACTAAAGCTGAAGGGCACTTACTTTCTGGATCTAATTATAGTTTGAATCAGTTATACTGGAGAAAGTTCAACTTACTGAAAGAAAACTTTTAGGCTCATCTGGAATAGCTCATAATTGTTCTGCTGTTTGCCCCTAAGGCCCAGGATGAAAAGCACATCTAAAAGCTCCTGAGAATAGTGCCAAGCTGCACCTGACCTCAGGAATCTTAATTCCTGGAAGCAGACAGATAGCTGAACACAGGAGAATATGTAACATGCCCATATCAAATTTAGGAAAGTCACTTTTACTAATTAAACTATTAGTCATGTTTGTTGGTCAATAATTTAATAGAAGTTCATGCTGTGCAAGTTTAATAAGCAAGTAGATTATAAAAACATGTTACAGTATGTCTGTAAGAATACCTACTGTATATCTTTTTGTTTTATTTACCATGTTTCAGCTATGATAAGCTGTCTGGGTGGATCAATGTGACAGTGTTTTCTTGTTTTTTGCAAGAAAGTAATGGCCCAGGTTTTTTTTATATAAACAATACACCTGTACACAGTACACCTGCGATTTAAAGATAAGCACCAGAATAAACTACAGGCCTCATTCACACATTACAGATTGGATCACTAATTAGTGCTTTAAGGCCAAAACCAAGGCTAGATGCAAAGAAGAGAAGTATTATATTTTTCCTTTGTTTAATTCTGGCTTTTCAAAAATTGATTCAAAATACAGTTTGCAGTGTGTAATGGTTCGTACATAGTTTGGTCTTGTCTATGATAACATGTGAATGCGAAATCTGGACGATAAAAAAAAAAGACAGAAGAAGAATCATCGTTGAAATGTGGTGCTGCCGAAGGAAGCTATCAATACCATAAATGGCAAGAAGAACAATCAGATCAATTTTAGAACAAATTAAGCCAGATGTCACTTGAAGCAATGATCTCCAATCTATGACTTACCTACTTTGGACACATCATGAGAAGAGAGCAATTACTGGAGAATTACATCATGGTCGGAAGAATAGAAGGAACAAGGTGAAGTGGAAGACCAGCAACTCGAAGGGTTAATACTATCAAAATAATGGTGGAGAAGACCCTCATGGACCTATTTAGGCTTGCACAAGATTGATCTTCCTACAGATTGCTCGTCCATCAAGTTGCCATAGCTCAAGATCAAGCTGAGCGCTATTTAAAAAAATAATTATGAGGCCAAAGGGTTTACCAGAGAATAGGTACATTTCCTAAAATTCCCATAAATTTGTCATTTGAATAAGAAGCAGACTTCACTGACTTTATCTTCTGTCACATACATGAGCGTGGACTCAATACACCACAGACCGGGCTTACTCTGAAGGGGTGTGACTAAAGGGTGCTTTACACGCTGCGACATCGCTAACGATATATCGTTGGGGTCACGGTGTTTGTGACGCACATCCGGCGTCGTTAGCGACATCGCAGCATGTAACACCTCTGAGCGACCTAAAACTATTGCAAAAGAGGTAAAAATCGTTGGTATTGGAGAGGTCGCTCCAACACCAAAAATCGTTGACAGGTGAGTAGCGAGGTTGTTTGTCGTTCCTGCGGCATCACACATTGTTATGTGTGTCACGACAGGAAGGAGGAAACTCACCATACCTGCGTCCCACCGGCAATGAGCAAGGAAGGAGGTGGGCGGGATGTTTGTCCCGCTCATCTCTGTCCCTCCTCTGCTATTGGGCGGCCACTTAGTGACGTCGCTATGACGCCGAACGAACTGCCCCCTTAGAAAGGAAGCAGTTCGCCGGTCACAACGACGTAGCTAGGCAGGAAAGTAGTGTGACGGGTGTAAGCGATGTTGTGTGCCACGGGCAGCAATTTGCCCGTGTCGCACAACCGATGGGGGCAGCTACACTCGCTAGCGATATCAGTACCTGATATTGCAGCATGTAAAGTACCCTTAAGTGCCTATCTGGTATTCACCAGAGCCTCTTATTGTGGGGTTGAACTGGGCTGGACATCAGGTACCACTCCAGGACAGTCCCCAGACTGCAGCACCTGACCCCAGGCATCAGAGACGCAGGTACAGAGCTCAGGGCAACAGGCAGAACTGAACCACCGGCAGAGTGGTTACAGGCACTGGTAAAGATGGGATAACTGGTTCGGACAAGACGGCTGATACAGACAGGATGGCTAGTTTAGATGGGTTAGCTGGTACGACAGGTTTGGTACATTTACGTTTACAGGAACTAGATGGGTGCAGGTATACAGGCGACATCGAAGGTTACTGAAAAGGAAGAGAATCACATGGATGGGTACTAGTGTAGGCAGGGTACAGATACAAACAGCATGGTTAATCCAAGTGTCTCTTGTCCACATGTCTTTTCATCTATTTGGAAGACTCTTCAACTGCTTTGGTGTCCTTTCAAATCTTGTAAAAGTCT